>NW_020169832.1:1812556-3033549 GCF_002117355.1 Postia placenta MAD-698-R-SB12 | reverse complement strand
GCGGGCGCCTCTTCTCTCGGGCGAGAAGGGCCTCCTCGGCAGCGGCATCGTCGGCGTGCTGACGGGCCTCTGCCTCGAGCAAAAGACGGTCGGCGTCGGCGAGGCGGTCGCCCTCGACTTGGGCAGCCCAGAGGGCCCTCTTGGCAGCATTGTGGGCAGACCAGATGGCGATCAGGTGCTCAGTCGCAGCGGCATCTGAGGCGACCTGGCCCGCCGCGACCAAACCCTGCCGCAAGATGCCATACTCGGGGTCAGCGAATTCAGGGCACAGCTGAAGGCCGGGGTCTGAGGCCAGTCGAGGAGCATCGGCCATGGCGGAGAGAGTGTGTGTAGAGGGAGGCGCAGACGGAGACGTGAAAAGGAGACGACAAAAGAAAGACAACACTTAGATAGTGTTCAGATTGTGAGGTGAACAGTGTAGTCAAAAGCAAGCGCAATAACCTCAGCGCTTACTGCCGTGCAGACACAGACAATCGTCTTTGACGCCCACTCGTGCCTCGCCAGCGTCACAGAGTTACTATCTGCGTGAAATGGACATTTCCTGTCGACCTCTCTCTTGTCCCCAATAATGACAGGTCCACCATTCTCGAGTCAACGTGTACAATTCTGATTTTCGTTACATGACAACTGCCAGTCTCGGTCCTCGGACCACTGGCGAGTGGCGACAAGGAGCGTGTCTCGTGGCAAACGCTGAAGAAATTCTTGAAGTCGGGAGACGGCAGCTTTGTACGAACGGCAAGCGTCAGCTTGTATGCATATCAGACTGACAAACGGACGTCTGCGTCTGATGGCAGGGCATGAACGTTTGACGCGTGATGTGGCGTTCGACGCGAGCATCTTTCAACTTATGACCTACCTAACGAGGTATCACTCTTCAATTTCTATCAAGCGTCCCGCGATACCTACATCTCTCACATACCCCATGGTAGACGACCCGGACGATGGTAGGCTGACCTACCTCAAGGTGCCATTGCCCTACAGGCGCGACAAGAACGATTGGTCGCTGTCGCCTTCCCTATTCTCTCGTAGTGGCCGCTGCTGTATGCCCTGGATGGAGGAGCATCATGGCACTAGTGGTTGTCTCCTAGACCCAAACGACTGCCTTCGCCGACGATGATCTGTTGAAGGCCAGGGTGGCGGCGAGAAAAGCGGCTCTCTGCTGTCGACCCCTCATAGTGACCCGCTGGAAAGCCCTTCATGTCGACGCGGCGCACTCAATTCTCTCCTGATTCTTGTCTCAAGACATTCTTCAGCGGTATGCGTCGTCGTTTCCTGGAGCTGCATGAGACTACGAGTCTTTACGAGAGTCTGGTCGCCACATGACACCAATATTATTGCACTGCTGTCCGATGGACTTGGTCTCAGGAGCGCCACGCTGGGCTTTGGAACACATCAAGGCATTTCCACCTGACACAATAGCTTCATCACCCGTCGGGTCTCTATGCGTTTCAAGATATGGCCCGCCTTACCATGGACGCTTCTCTCGGCAACTTCGTCAACAGCTAACATCATTATTGTATCTTTGAAGGCTTGTCTTGTACCCTGAATGTGCGGGAACGGGTTTCGGCAATCAAAACGATTGTTTTCGAGAATTCGCATGGCGCTGGCGCAAAGAAATTGCACCAAATCCTTTGCCATCTGTTCTCGGATACCCTGAGATAATCCGTCGCGCTTGATTCCGCAATAATAGGCTACAAGCGTCGGGGACACGCGTTCTCCAGCTCATTGGATCTGTCCTTGCTTTAGTAACCATTGTCATCACGGGATGTACAGTGTCTCCATGGTGTGTAACGACGATTGATCACCCCAGAATCACTAGTATGTTGGGTCATCCCTGGAAGTCGAACTTTGTCATCCGAATCTCGACGATATCAGTCCGAAGATGCGGGTCCCTTGACTTTGGAGATCGCACATCCGTTGGTTGTTGCATCTACTTTGTAGAATGGGGCGACTAATTTGGAGGCTCCGAACAAGTAAAGAATATCAGGAAATAAACACACTGGCAGGTCAGTGACCATTGCTTCAAGCTGAACTATCCCTTTAAATTTATACGTGTACAGTGTGTCAAAGGCTGCCTCAATTAAGATCACAATCGTTCTCACGTAGAAATTGCGCTGGCCTAGAGTGCAGACGGGTTCGCGCCCGGATTGTTTATGAGTTTCTGAGATGACCTGTATGTAACGTTTTGCACCACTGGTCCCAGCAGACTAGTACTAACATCACGCAGCATTGGACTTCCACGAAATAGGCGAATCGTCTAGTGCCTATTTCGAATGGGAAAGGTTCAGTGCTCAGAAGAGCACCCTGCTGGTCGCTCCCGTCATGATATAGTGTATTCAAGCTCTCAATCTCGTGCGGAAGTTATATACAGCGAGGTACGTGTCATAGTGAAGTGCACTTGACGGTTTCCTCCAACACCCTTGGTGGAAGTTGACGGTAGTCTTCCTCTGGAGATTCGAGAATCCGTGAATGGTCGTTGCGAACGCGTGAGCGGAAATTCAAAAAGATCAAACCTTCACAATTATTTTGGCTTTAATGCTAAAATTATGTACACCCACGAGCATCGATTACCTGATATATCCCGTTCTCGTGTTCTCCTCGCGTGCATCAAGGTCGCCCACAGAGACAAAGCGTATTATTATGAACAGTTTGCACAGTGGGTGCAGATCGGTAGGAGCCGGATACTCCCGATCGACCCTGATCATGATCTGGCCAAGCTTTTGCTTCCGCGATCCCCAGCGGGCTATGGCGGGCCGAACTTATCTCGCGTCTTCCCACCAGGTGGCCCTCCCGCTCTCTCTGACCACAGCATAAGTTGCGGTCACAATCTCTGCTGGGCTGTATCTCCGAGCTACACCCGCCAACCAGCTCTACCAGACTACCCGAGAGAACCCGACCGCGGAAGTCATTCTACGCTCTACGGTCTCATGGTCAAGATACATACTGTGGAAATCATCCCTCCGTTGCTCAACTCATCATGTCTGTGGGCTTCGGATTTCGAGCAACTACGCGATCTGTATGACTCGCCACATACAGGCGCAGTGACGACGCGGACGGCAACACTTCATGGGTTTAAGGAGAATAGTGCAAACGCTGTGCGCAGTTCCTGCCGCTGAGCATAGAAGTTCTGGCTGACCTCTTACCGAACGGTACACCCGGAATTGTTTTGTTGCAAACGCCTATAACAACGCATTGCTCAGGTCGTCTTCTCTGCTGATCAATATACCACGCTCAACTCCTACGGGTACTCTCCTCGTCCCCTCGCGCAGTACCTGGAGTGGGTGGAGACATTGCTCTCTACTCCATCACCACGACGCAAGCCAATAATCCTCAGCATAACTGCCTCAAATCCTGTAGATCTAGGGCAGATGCTCATACACATCCAGAGTCTCCGTCGTCGCCTCCGCGAAGTCATTCCTCCGGACGAGATTTTCCCAGATTCATCTACCCTACTGGCGATCGAGCTGAATACATCCTGTCCTAATATCCCATCTGCGCCACCGCCATCCTATCATCTACCCTCACTTCGCCCACATCTTGCCATTCTCGCTGACGTGGCGCGAGAAGATCCGTCTCTCACCATAGGCTTGAAGCTTCCTCCTTATCCTGATGTGACGCGAGTCACGGAAGTCGTCAATTGCTTGAGCGAGTACACCTTCGAGGCGGAGGGTCCGCGAAACCCCTTCGCGTTTGTGACGTGTACCAACACGCTCGGCGGAAGCCTTTTGTTCACCGACCAGGTCGACAGCAATTACATTTCCACTGGTGACGACGTTCCCGCGTTTGCAGTTCCTCCAGCCATCGGTGGCCTCGGTGGTATCCAGATGCATCCCATCGCTCTTGGTACTGTCCTCGCGTTTTCTCGCGCTTTAGCTGCGCATGGCGATCCCGCAGTCAGGAAAATTAAGGTGATCGGTGTCGGTGGTGTTACCGATCGTGCTGCTGCTAGACGAATGCGTGCCGCTGGAGCCTCTGCGGTGGCATGTGCGACACTACTAGGGCGGGAAGGTATAAGGGCGTTTGAGATATTGACTGAGTGATCGACGTGGAATTCGACCTGTATAGCTGGCAATATAGTTCTTGTCCCTGATATACGAGCAGGCAAGCTTAGTTTGCTCTTGTACTGATATGTCAGATTCAAATGGGATGTACTTGTGCGTGGGCACACGGGTGTTCTTCACAAGCTGACAACACACTGCAGAAACGAGAATATTGATCGATTCACATTGGTACCGAGTACAGGAGCTAATGATGATACACCTCTCGAAACAAACAGATTACCAAGACGCGAAGACAAATGGAGACAAACGGAGGAATAAAGTGAGCAGAAGTCATCACAAAATCCGGGTATGAATGAGGTAACAAGTCCTTCGCAGGATAGGGCCGAGACAAATATACGCGCACGATCAACGCCAGCGAACGGAAAGAGGATGTGAGCTAAGTATACAATAAAGATACAACACGTCGAGAAGGAGGAGACGGCGGACAAAGAACCGGAACGATGTCAACCCGACAAGTCTGCGAGATCGTGGCAAAGATAAGTCCGTCCGCGTGAAGTACTCAGTTCCATGTGGAGATGTCGATCAGCGGCTCCGGGGCGAAACTGGGCTCACCGAAGAGCGTGCTGGAGTCGAAGGAGAACATGGTCTCTGCGAAGCTGGCAACGTTACTCTCGTTCGTCTGCCCGAACCCCAGTCGCTCCCACTGCAGAGCATCGAACTGCGGGAGATTCGTCCCCAACGCATTCGTCTCCAACGGCGAAATGTCCAGCGGCGAGTCGAGCAGACGAGAGGTATGCCGACAAGCGGATGCCATATCCACGATCTGCTGGTGCATGGACTGACTTGCGAGAGCATTGCTTGCCATGAGGGGCAAGTCGGATGCCGGGGAAAAATTGTTAAATGAGTCCATGATCCGCTGCATCTCGGCTTCTGGACGGATATCTTGCGCAAGCATCAGAGGAGCGGAGCCGTCCCCTGCGGAGAGCTAAGTCCACTTGGGATGAGAAACCCAGGTCACCACGAGAAGAGGAGTGCTCACAGTATTGTTGAATCCCAGCTGGGAGAAGGCGGTTTCGAGATCAGTGGCACTGAGACCGTCCTGTGGCACGAAGACCCCGTCCGACAGTGGCGGGAGGAGAGGATCCTGGAGCGCAGGTAGGCTCAGCCAGGGCTCGGTGTCGATTGGTGAAATGATTGACGAGGGCTGCCACGACATAGAGTCGAACACGCCAGTGGCGAAGCTCTGCGACGGCGGTATGCAGTCGTATGTTGTCTCGACGACGCCTACGTCGGAGGTGTTTGTCATGGTGGCGTCGAATTTCAGAGCCTCCGTCTCCAATTGCTCCATGTCCGCACCTCTTGCCAGAATCTTTCCGAGCGTCCTGGAACGCTCTTTGTCTTGGGGCCCATTGCGCTTTACGTTACGCTTTTTCGGCTTCTCACTTCGCGCCCTTGGGCTGAATTTGTACCCAGGGTGTTTCGCCTCATGGCACTTCTTTACGACAGCGGCGCGGTCGTACCAATACTTTTTAGCATCGTCATCGAGTTCCTTCCAGGCGGTAGACACTATCCGCGAGACATGTCGTTGGTCGCGCTCGATATGTTTGCGCGCTTTGATCTGCCGAGCCATGTCAACGCGGAAGAGTACAAAGGCGTTTGGGGGTCGTGGGATGTGGTCGGGTCCCTTGCCGCGCCTGGTGGGTTTCGAGCGTGTGGGCGAGGAAGATCGACTCAGAGGGCGAGTGGCGTCGAGGCACTCGGGAGTCGATGGGAGCGAGGAGGAAGAGATGGATGAGGACCCAAACGTGAAATCCATCGGGGAATTCATGCTCAGGGGCGAGTTGAATCCTGTGTCAAAGAAGGAAGACATTGTGCGAGATTGTTGGAGGTGAGGGCGAGGTAAAGGTGGAAGGTCGGGTATGTGGGGTGCTTCGTTCGCGCTCGATGAGCGAGGACGCTTGTATGTCGCTAGTCGGGGGACGGGGGACTCACAATACGGGGGAGCAGGCGCAGCAACGCCCGTTTGTCTTTATACACACTCCCTAGTCGAGGAGGACATGGACTTCAGCGCGTCTGAGTGCAGCACCCAGGTGTCGATCCGATCTCAGATCCCGACGAATATCTACCCGGGCATATTCACTTCTATGGACTCGTGACACAAAGACCGTATTCCGCAACACCGCCCCGGCCGTCTGGAATTCTGTGCCTACTCACGACGCCGTACATGATAATTGAGAAAAGAATTGTATACACCCGCGAACTGACCTCTATGATATTGATGTATAACCCCATAACTCATCTATTTCTTTCTGGATGACACTGCTGTGATGTAAGACTTTACTCCGGCCACAAGACTTGGTTTACCATGCATCTCAAGTTACCCGCTGCCAGCCTAATGCCGAATGCGCTGCCGACTGTATTCGACGTCCGACTGAACTGCCGCGACCATAAATATATTCCGTGGCATATCTGGAGAACCAACACGTGTTGGGCTGTGTTCCCTTGTAATCACCTCCAGGAGAACGTCGTAGCACACGGAGAACGTGTTCTCGCCGATATCTCAAGAATCAGCACTCAAATTGGTGCCAAGGATCAGATTACGGGGCCAATAACGGATGGTGTTCCGAGCTCGAGACGGGCACAAAACTGCACAGGCACCGTGAAAGCACCACCCAGAGACGACCAGTGGCCCTAAATCTGACTCTGAATCTGGTTCCGCTCACTCGGGTATTTCCTACTTGGGGAACAATGGGATATGCGAGCTATTGATTTACATACCGGAACCACAGTGTTCTATTGACCTTTTAGGAGGACAACAGAACGTTGACCAGTGGTCAAGAACGAGAGCATCAAAGCAATACACGCCTCTGCACGCCGTCCGCAGTTCATTCTCTGCTCATACTGATCGTTTGCTGCTTCGAGTGGCCAGCCGCTGAGTGGGACGTCCGTCCGCACGCGGCACGCACATGACGGCGATGCGTCATAGTACAAAGGTGGATGTACGGTACAAAGCCCGAAGAACACAGGTGGCATTGCAGAACGTCAAGAGGTGATGCGGTATGAAAGACTGAACCAGGAGATTGTATGGCCTCATCGGGGAAGTCATCAGGTACTAGTGGCACTGTGGCAGAGTTACTAACCGTCCGTCAGCTTATGTTCAGGACCAGGATGACGCACCATTTGCAGGGCTGACAGACTTCCTCAGATTATCTGCGCTGTAGTCGGTCTGTTTCGGGCATGTTTCAGAGGAGCAAGTGCCACTGGCGGTCGCGACTCGGATCCGCGACCCGATCGCGTCTGTCACGTGCTCGCGTTGAAGAGCGCCCACAAATTATTCGGTCTCAATTTGACGAGTGAGGTTACCGATTTTCAAAGTCGACTACGGTCGCTGATGATACTGAATCGCTGCCGAATCGTATGGAGGAATTTTGCACCGCGAACGTATCATTCAGACTGTACCCTTGACCCTTGAGTGACCTGACACATTTCCCAGCAATTGGTCTGCGTGACATTGCCTCGCATAGATGTCATCTCGCATCCTCGGGTATGGTACACGTATATACATGAATGTCCCTAACGATCCTTCACCTGTTCTTCGAGCCAGTTCCACAAGCGCTCGCCGATCTGATCGTCGTAGGCTTCCTTCCTGCACCGGCCCACCCGCGCCCATGGGATGAGGAACTGAATTTCGCGTGTGAGAACTTATAACGGACAAGGCATATTAGGCCCACAGCGTACCTTGCCGTTGTAGTCAAGTGTCTCGGGCATCGTGCCGGCCCACAGCTGCGTGAGCGCCCCCTGGGACGCGGGATATAGCAACAGGTTCTGCGTAGCGTGAATCAAGAATCAATATTGTCACTTCGAAGCACAGAGCTACACACCAGGAGTCTACGTTTGAGCGGCGAGACGTAACGTAGTAAATCGGTCTCGATATTTCCTGCGTATCGACACTGTAAGAGCTAGAAATGTATACACCATGTAGAGCATCATACCTGGGTTCAGCGAGGTGGAGACGATGCCTTTGTCAGCGTAACGCTTGGCAAACTCTCGGGCGACCACGACATTCCCCTACATGTGTTAATTCGTCATCTGGTACTGCCACCAGCGACATAGCACCACTCACGAATTTACTCTGGCAGTAGAGCGCGTTCGGCGACATCTTCTTCCGCTCAGCGCTGTCTTTGAAGGTATTCCAGTGCAGCGTCTCCAAGTACGACGCACTCGAGGATACATTAACGATGCGCGAATGTTGGTCTTGGGATGCTCCAGCCCCAGCGACCAACGCCGGGATGAGCAGCTTGGTGAAGAAGAAATGGCCTAGCAGGTGTTGTGTTAACTTTCAGATATGTTAGTACTCAGACTATGGAGCTGACCGAGGACATTGGTGCCAAACTGCAGGTCGTACCCGTCTGAGGTCAAATGGTCGACGGGCGGCCACATAACGCCTCTTGTAATGTTATCAGGCATATCGAACGATGTATGTATATATTCGGGGCTTACGCGTTGTTGACCAGGACGTGAAGCTCCGTCTCTTTGCTGCATAAACATTGTGAGGCATTGCTACGAGCGAGTAGGCAGTGTGGGATACATGCCTCATATACTCCTCCGCAGCCTTACGAACGGAGGCAAGGTTTCCCAGGTCCAGCTCCAAGAAAATAGCCTCTTTTCCGTCAGTTTGTGCCTTCAGTTCCTGAATGGCAGTATCGGCCTTGTCCTTACTGCGAGAGGCCATGTAGACCTTCGCATTGTGTTGAAGCAGCGCCTGTTAGACGTGAGTATAACGCGACGGCAGCTCATGTTGAAGTTCACCTTGATCGTCTCCTTACCGATCCCCACATTCCCTCCTAGGCAAGATAAGGGTGTCAAAGCCATGGCATACAGTATAGTTGCATAGAGTCTACCAGTGACAATTATGACCTGTCCCGACAGGTCTGGGATCTGATCTGTCGAGAACTTCGACTTTGGCGGGAAGGCCTGGAGGGCATTAGATAATGCGTTACCCATAGTTGCACGGAGAGGCGACTGTGGTACGGTTACGGCCAGTTCTTACAGCGGGTACGAGGGACGCGCACCGATACTCTGCTGGAGGAGACACAATCTTGTCAGAGAGGATGGCGTTCTGTGTGAAGAAACTGTCGCGCTCGCTCGCACGGGCGTATGAGCAACACGGAACATCATTTATTGGATATGGAGAGCGTGATTAGGCTCAAAATAACGACTGGGATGCCATGGGAACTGCTTGTTCAGGACTATGACGATCCTTTATGGTAGTCTTGGCAGTTTGTCCATAGGCGCCCATACAGAATTCGTCAAGGCCCGTGGTTGGCGCCCGTAGCTCAGTCTCGCGTTCAGAGTTTCGCAGCGTCCGACTTGGTCTTGCATCATGACTGCTATCTACGAATCTCTTCTCCTCAAGCTGGTGACTGTGCTGGAATTGACCCAGCAATCCGAGAGTACACCCACCACACAGACCAGGCAGGCACTTGTCCAAGCAGTACGCGTCCCTTCGGCCACTACGGCAGAGCCTAAACTCACAATCAATGCTGCGCAGACAACTGATTTCCGGGAAAGTCTCAAACAAGCTAAAGAACTCGCTAGCACGCTTCCAGGCGGGGAGCTTTCTGTAGACGAGCAAGAGGACGTTATCGAAATGTTATTCAGGCTACGAGATCGCAAACAGTCTGTGGCTACCCAATTGTTTGGTGCTTTCAAAAGTTGGCTGACTCCCATCACTACGCAAATAGGCAACAGCTGGCGGAATTTGCTGCCAATGTTCAATCCATGTTTGCGGCCACTGCTGCCGAAGGCGTCATGATGGACGTCGACTCAACCGCTTCTACTCCCTCTTGAACTCTTGCCGCCACTCAGTGTGCAAGCCCATGCTGCGTGCTGCAACTGCTACGTTCAGGTTCATTTGCATTCGGACCAGTCAACCACGAACCTCCGTCATGTCTGGCCACCCGCTGAAAACGTAATGTTTCGTTTTGGACCAAGGAAGGCGCGCGCACTCGTCAGCCCCTCTATCCCATATTATGTCCTTTGTTAGATGCTCCACATCTTCTCGTTCAACCTTTGTAGCCTAGACGGCGTACCAGTCAGGGCCGGCCCTGCACCTTCCTTTCCTTTCATTATCCACTCGTTCATTTCGGATTCGCGACCATGCGCAAGCCGAAGCGATTCTCGCTGCCTCTCTTCCAACTTACCATTCTCTCTGCGTCTCTTCGTCAAGTCGTAGGTGCTGCTCACAGTGCCTCTGTGACCTGGATGAGCCCGTCCGTCGGCGATGTCTTTGCATCGGGAGACACGATCGTCGGACAGTGGAGTTCGCAAGATGGATTCGCTCAGCCCTCGTTTAGCCTCTGCTCGTCTAGCGACGGTGACAGCGATGACGGCGGAGAGAATTGTGGAGCGGATGTATGGCCGATTGTGAACCAAGACAGTGGCTCGTACCTCATCTACCTGTGGGTCCATATCATCATTCGGCTCATGCATCAGACACCGAACATTCCCCATCTTATGATGACAGCTCAACGCCGGACATTTCGACGGCTGCGCGCGTTTATCTGCGGATGGACGACAATAGCGGACAAACAACTGAATCTCCTCAATTCTCCTTGAGCCGTGCGCACCTTTCTTGTGAACTACTGTAGCATCACCTCATACCTGGCCACATAGCGATATCGTCAAATTCGTCGACCGGCTCCTTAACGAACCCAAACGCCACTTCCATTCCCCTCGCATCTCCGTCCGCATCTGCTGCATCATCCCTGCAACCTCTGCCTGATCTCGCTTCCACGGCTATGCCCGCGCCCACGGCTGCATACGCCGTGCCCCTATCACTCGTCGTGTCCGTCCTGCTCGCTGCATGTGGTTTGGCCGTCCGACAGCGGCGCAAGCTCCAGCAGGAACGCGAACAGGAGGAACAAAAGCTGAAAGAAAAGACCTGGTATGAGCGCCAGAATGAGAAGAACGACGCCTTCACGCGGTTTCCTGGCATCCGAAGGCAGCGGTCGCGACTCAGTAACCCTGGCAGCGTGGGCGCAAGCGAAGTCGGTATGCGTGGCGGCAGTGCGGAGAGCATCCGCTCAGGATGGGGCTCGCGAGCCTCTTCGCCAACCGCCGCTATGAGTGCCGACGGGTCGTGCCGCGGGTTCCCGGACCTACATGCGGATTTTCACTCTCGCCTTCACAGCAAGGTGGACGACGACCAGCTCTCCTTGTACTCCGTCGCGTCGCTCAAACGGCAGCCCATGGTCCGCCGGGCGACCCGCGAGGTGTTCTGCCCTCGCCCGCAGACGCGCCCTGACATGCATACCCTCCCGCGTGGCCATGCGCCGGGGCGCACCCCTGGGCAGCGGCGCGCGGGCCGGGTCACCGCGAGCGCGTTCCGGGCGGGCGTGTCCCCCGTCCCGCCGGTGATGTCGCGCTTCCTGTCGGGCGCGTCGGAGTGGGACTACGGCGTGCGGAAGAGCAGCCAGCGGCGGAGGGAGGAGCGCGTGAACGCGTCCGTGGAGGACGAGGTGGTGGAATGCTACTTCATGCCGTCGCCCGTCCCGCCGGCGCAACCCGAGCGGCTGCACGTCAGACGGTACACGGCGGACGTCGACAAGCCGCTGCCCGAGAAACCGGGTTCTGAGAAGTGGTGACGTGCGCGCCTGCGGTGCGCCGGCGGGTCGCGGAGAAGGCCGTTCGGGGTTTTGTCCTCCTCGATGCCTGCTCTTCAATTTGCAATGTTCAACAATGGGACGTCAAGATGAAGGGGTGTTCTTCAGTGGGAAAAGATTATAGGCAATCATCGCTATCGTCTGGGGCGAGTCGAGCCCTACCGGCATCTGCACCCGCACTGGACTGCAGGGTCTCGGGTCTCGAGGATGGTTGATCTCGCTTTATTTGCTGCTCGGAGAGTGCGCTGACGGACGAGCGTCCCCGGGCTCTCTTTGCTGTACCTATGTCCGATAAGAATGCGGCTTTCATTCGCATCGCGGTCTCACCTGCTCTATGCATGGTTGTGAATATGGAAATTGACAGTGTGCGCGGAAATGTGGACGTGGAAGCTGGTCACCAGCACGGCGGGAGTTTCGCGTCCGGTCTTGTCCAGGTGCTTTTCTCCAAGTGCCTTCTGGCTTGGTGGTTACATGAGCGCTTGGACACAAGCAACTGAAGTAGTGCAGTATAGTAGCAATCAATAAGCGTGCTTCTCTTGTGGTACTTCTTTTGGTGAGTCTCAGTTGGCAGTTCTCATTCATGTTACTAACACAGCCTAGCCCATGCGTGTGCGCCACTGCGAAGCAGCGAGCGGTTTTCGCCGTTCTAACTGTTATGATTTTCCGAAGTCCGGTCGGCACGAAGCGCCAAAGAGCATCCGAGTCCTCAACCGTACTATTCGGCCAAATACCAAAATCTATGTCACGCAGATCAACAGTAGTCTCGTAACCAGACGTTAAGGGGGGGAGAAGGGATCACGTGGAGTGTTACTATATCTGGATGCGGAGTTCCAAAAAACCCTGCACGACTCCCCCCCTTAACGTCTGGTGCATTTTGCAGGGAGGGAGGGGGGTATCCGTCACGCCCTGGCGCTTAACGCGTCTGCAGCGTGTCTTGCCTGCGATGTGTTCCGTCAATCTATGTACGGCGCGTAGTATGGCTCCCGCTATATCCACTCTTGCCGAGTTCTCGTACGCTTTCAACGCTCTCGGTGTCTATCCTCAAGAAGGCCCGTGAGGAAGCAGCAAAAACGCACCAGTACTCGTCTGCAGAGACAGAAGCCCCGAGTGGTCGTCAAAGATATCGCTGCCCAAGTCCGAAGCCGGCGGGGAGTCCAGGTCGGAGTCAGAATCGTCAACGACACTGCGTAGCGAGCTCAGCCAAGGGCTCAGATGAGTAGTTGGAATAGACGACATTATGATTATGTAGGTTGTCTACCATAGCATACATGCGCATACATCGACTAGCGACTGAGTTTCGAAGTGCGCGGCGCGTCGGACGCATTCACGTACGCGAGCAGACGCGAGAGGTAACGGCGTCGTCACCAGTGACTTTGGTGACGCGTGATGGATACCCCCCTCCCTCCCTACAAAATTCACCAGACCTTATAGGCGAGAGTGTGTAGGGGTTTTTAGATCTCCGCCACCCAATTGGGTAATAGCACACGTGATCCGCCTATAAGGTCTGGAAACGAGACTAGATCAACAGAGTGTTTCGCGTACTTGGATTCTAGGAGAAGACAACAGGCTCAGTGAGTAGTCCCGTGTGCCTTCCATTTGTCAGGTGCTCAACAAGCGATAATGACAAGTTGACTGTTGATACGGCCTGGGCTTCACGAGTACTCAATGGTTATTGAATGAACTTCACTCACATTCACTACGAGAATCGTGCCGCTCCTCCGTAGTTTTTGACTACAAGGGGTAGGACGTGACGTTTAACATACGAGTGGCTGGCAGGCAGACAGCTGAATAGGCGCTGAGTCCAAATCGGTCATGCATGACATTGTAAGTAGCCGTGTGCACTCAGTTCGCGGCGGCACGGCGCTGGACCCTTATAATACCGTCACAGGAGAAACCTCCCGTGAAAGTTGGACCGAATGGACCTATGGCCCATGCTCGGGCGTGACGTCGGCAATGCCACACTTCGGTGGCCGAAGTGGACGTGGAAGCCGCGTCTGACAGGCTGCCACCAGCAAGTTCGCTTTCGAGGGCGTGAGTGTACACTGATGACGATGGCGTTGTTTGACCAGCGCTGTTGATCTCGCCGGCGGTGGCAACATGATACTGTCATGTCAGGGTGCCGCCGGTCTAGTACATCAGGGTGCCTTACGGGTTTCAACTTGATTTAACACATTCTGAGCAGGACGCCCTGTTAGCGCCGAGGCGATGTGCACGGCTACCAAGGGCGCACGCCAGCCAAGTCCGAGATGTATGGCCGTTGGCTGACCGTGGGCGCACGGCATCGAATGGTTGCGAGGAGTCGTGCGCTTGATTAGAAGACGCCGCGAAGAGAAGGCCGCGTCGTATTTGGATTGCCCAGCTGCGCGCTTTGTGAAGGCAGACTGGATTTCTAGACGTGGCCCGAGAGCAGCGTTGATCGAGTGGAGCCCGCACAATCAGGACAAGCTCGGAAGACGTCCTCGAGGGATCGGTCTCCGACAGACGCCCGTCTATCAACTGTCTGGTGCGTCTTCTTGCTGCGCTGCTTATGGAAACGTGGCCTCCGGATCAGGGTGACAGCTCCCCGAAAGAGGCAAATGTGGCGCTCGGAGGAGACGCAATGAGGACGAAAGGGGACGGCTTCCTGATACGCATTCTGTGTGTCCGGAGAGGGCGCGGCATGGCCCCTTCGGGGAGCCACGACCATCATCGTAGAAAAGACAAGGAATCGTCGCCGGATTCACAACCACGGCCAGGGTCTTGCTGCTCTCGGCGCCCACCCGTCCCCACCTCCGTTGCGCCTGCGCATCCTTCTTTCTCTCTAACCACCACCATCTCTTGTCCTTTCCTCTACATTCCTCTATTATACTACCCTAGTCTTTCCTTACCCAAATGGCTTCCCCTTCTGTTCAACTCCCCTCCCGCGAGCGTCCTTCGCCCTTCTCCCTCGAGGAGTTCTCAGACCTCGTCTGCTCTGCCTTCAACCTCGGCACTCAGCAACCCGCTCTTTCACTTGCCCCTACTTCCTCGCGCGATCTTCCAGCCACCGTGCAAAGCGCCTCCGTAGAGACTTCCCTCAGCTGTTTCGACACAGACACAGACGATGATCACATCTCCGCATACCTGCCTTCTCGCGCGCACTCGACAACCGATGCTAGCAGATTGTCAGTAACATATACCAAGTCGCGCGCAAGCGCGCTCAACATGCTGAAGCAAGTCCGTGTTCGCGCATCTGCGCTTGTCCTCCGACCCGCGAATACCAACATCGATTTCTCGAATTCGGAGCCATTGGCTCCTCAGTCACTCCCTCGCATATCCGTCTCGTCCCAGAATACAGTCACCTCTCTCACTAATTCTTCTTTCGCATTCTTGTCCCGACCGCACACACCATTTGAGACACCCCGCCCCTCGGTACCCTTCCCCTTCAATTCCACCACTGACTTGGCGCTATCCCGCTCCAGAACGCGCACGAGGAGTTTTCCAGGGCCTATGTCTATTCTCAAGTTCAGCCATAGACAGGTCACTCCGGCCACCATTTCTCCTGCTGTATCGGCTTGTACCACAGAGCCGCCGAGCGCAAGGGTAGATCTTCCCTCGTTTTTTGAGGATACAGGATACACCGAGCGTCGCCCCGTGCCTCCCACATACAGCCGCCCCACGACGCCTGTCACATCTGCTACAACGCCGCTTCGCGTTCACGCGCGACTCCCACCCCTGCGGAAGGCGAAGAGCGCGTCGACTGGTATCTTCCGCGGCCGCGGGACAAAATCTAAAGGACCATGTCCGGAATCCGCGGCAGTGGCGGCGGCAACAATTGATGGACAGTGGACCTTCGACGAAGGAGAGTTCATGCGCCCGCGGGACCCGCCACCTGTGCCGCCGATCCCTGTAAGACTCCGTGGTCTCGTAGGCGGATGGGAAGGAGAGGGCGAGGACAACGACGCGCTACTGGAGGTCCCGGACTATGTCTTTGCCAGACGAGGCAGTGCTACAAGCACCTGCACGACAAGCACGATGGTAAGCAGTCGCACTCATTCACTATCAGATATATTGCTTTGGGCCAGGTCGACTTACGGTTTGTATTGCTGACTTCTGGAAACCCCGTGTCTCATCATCTCTGGTGAGACACTGGGTTGTCCAGTTCAATTATGTGCGTCAGCCCCGGGATGGCTTGCCACCGGGTATCGCCGCGGATCATACAAGGATTGTGCTTCCGAGATCCACGAATTTGGATCCATTCTATACAAACAATCAGCAGGTGGCGTGCTGAACCGTCTGTAAGACCCTGTGGCCCTGAAGGCACGTTCGAATCACCAGAGATTGGCGTGATCACCGAGCCATTCTTCGTGTCTGGCCGATGTGCTTACGATATCAGCTCTCCCTTAACGAGCCATTTTTTTCGCTATATGGCCGGAGGTACCCGTGAAGACATCTGGGATGCATATATGCGTCATGCATGATGTTGGACAGCTCACCGTCTAACCGTTACGCGCGGCCTCCAACACAATCATCCATGTCTATGAATACTTAACTGATGTTCGTTGTCCCCGTCATTGCAGACATCTACCAAGACAACCTCTAGCTTGGGCGAGCGCATTGCATCCTTGCTTCCACTCGCACTACCTTCCAAAGCAAAGTTCCGAGCACGTTCGAAGCTCAGTCTCGCCACCACTGTAACAGCAGACTCGTCGCCATCGACGGACCGGACCTATTCGCCTGTTACCCCCACCAACTACGCTTTCCCTCCGTCAAGCACGGAAATCTACTCGAAGACTGAGCATTGTCACGGCCAGGACCTCGAGTCGAATGACTATGTGCATGGTCTAGAGCGCGTCTTCACTCTTGAATCCGATCCGTTCAAGAAGGCAGAAATCGAGGTTGAGCGTGGGGACTCGACGCCGACACCGCGATCGGGCACGCCCCTTGTTGGAAGGACCAGGCGCCCGCGTGGGCTTGGGATAGACATGGACGGGGCGGATGGTATTCAGGGCATCGATATTCACTCGTGGCGCGAGGGTGCGCGAGGCTTTTCAAAGCCCCCGGCGCGCCGGATCCCAACAGTAGCCGCAATCTTCGATTCGCCTTCGCCTAGATCTCCTGCCTATACGTTCCCCTCGTCATGTTCGGTGTACACAGACCAGGCCGGACGCGACGAAGAGGACGTACCGGATACGCCATCTACGATTGCGAGCTTCGGGGACAGAGCATTCCCGGTGTCGAGATTCAGCACGCCATCGAGCTCGAGATCTTTCCGGTCGTCGTGTTCGAGCATGTTAGACGCTGAAGAGGCTCGTGAGCGAGCCTTCGGCGGTGATATCAATGCCGACATCGATGCAACATTCGTATTTGGTTCTCCAGCGCCCGCTCCTGTTATGATCGAAGGTCAGACGATGGAATCAGCCTCTAACAGAAGAGCAACGGTGGAAGAATGTCCGTCGCCCGCTATCCAGGGGAACCCACAGTCTCTTGCTCGACGCGCCCGGGTGGCTGCACGGGCATCCATGCCGCCGTCTCCGCCTTCAGCACCCGCAAAACAGACTCAGGAACGCAAATCCCTCCCGCCGTCACCACCCATCTCAATGTCCAGGTACATCCAACGCAGCCCTGCATCGCCCACCAGGCGAAAGGCGTCCGTACGCACGGTCGCCTCAGAGCCGGCCCCCGGTGAGTCGCGTGGTGTGATGCGACCTGGTTCACCGTTTCCTCTTATGCGCGGCCTGAGCGATGGTTCGCCGAGGGGCCGCGAGGGGCGAAGGCGCAAGCTCCAAACTCGGTACGAAGCGAAGAGGGCCATTGACGACAACAAAGTAGCTGTTGCGGATGATCAGAGCAAATATGAGGAAGATCTCGACTTCGTGGACTCCGGGGTCATGATCGATATGAGCGTCGTTGTCAACCCGCCCGAGCAAACGGAGGATGACGAGGACGCATTGGAAGACTCCTTTGTCCTCCCAGCTGTTGAAGCTGCTAAACTCTTCCTTCGCTCAGATAAGGTATGCATACTTTCCATGTGCTGGGTCAGCGTTACTGATGTGCCCAACAGGATTCCATGGACATCGATTACGAGAATAAGGCGGTCCTCCATCCGCCCTCTCCTTCAGGCTCGTGCATTCGTCTGGGCGTCGCAAACGGCCTGCACTCGACGAATCCGTCTACTGACTCTGACGCGACAATGACCCCGGAGAGGTACCAATCTGCTCTTCGCCGGGAAAGTTTGCGAGAAGCCGAGCGCGAGGTGGAATGGGATAGATGTACCGCTCTTTCCAGTGCGACGACACAGTCGAGCTCGTGCTCCGCCGGCACGTTCTACAGTGCACGCTCCAGTGTCGAGTCGACGCCCTAGGCGAAACAGGTTTCTATGGGTGTAAGTTATAAAAATGAGTAAGATTCAGTTGTGGGATTACTGTACGGTCCCGTCCTCTCCCTGTTGTTCTCCCTTGTTTTTTTTCACTATCGCGCGCTATTCTGACGCTGTCGGCACAGAAGCCTTCTTGATACCCAATTCGCGTCGCGTCGCTGTCCATTAGCATCCGAGTCTTTGATGACCGGCATCATCCCTTCCTTCGTTCACAATTCTAACCTGTACTACTTCTTCACAATCCGTTAATTATTCATAATCGCCACCTATTCACATTCGCATACGCTACTGTAGGTTATAGTGTTTTACTAGTCGCACGTTTGACCGTACCTGTTTCTGCCGATTGTTTTTCGGGCTCTGGTTCGGTAGGACTTGCTGTAATTGTAGTAGCGCCTCAGTATTGCAATTCACGCTCTGTTGTGTTTGATGGCCATTGTGATTCCAGTGTCTTGATATTTGGCGTGCCTGATGCGCGTGGAGGTGTCGTATCTATGTAGATACACGCGGACTACATGTGCACGCCATGTTATCTTGTACCCCCGTGGTACCCCCTGATTCGTTTGCCCATCTTTCGCTCTCGTTCTCGCATTTATCGACCATCAACTGCTGTGTATGCCCGTACATGCGGAGCTAAGGCCTGACGCCCGAAGTCTAAGGCATCCGGTCATGCCTCGATATCAATAAGAACGCTTGTATGACGTTACGCGACGCGTCTCGACGGGTTTATCACGTGTGTCGCGTCTACCGATCGTATATTAATGAATTTGTGTGATGGCAGCGATGACGAGGTTCATGAAGCCGGATCCTGTATGGTCTGCGGTGAAGCAAATTCTGCATTCTGCATTGACGTCCAGTGGCTGCCTTCCGCCTTGCATAGTATGCACGCCTGCTCTTCTAGCTCGGCTTGACGCAAAGCTTCCGCGGGCGTGAGACGATCCGGATCCGGCTCTGTCTAGCTCTCGCCAGCTGCTTGGGCCCACCCGACGATGCTCCGGGCGCGCTGAAGCAGTGGCAGTGGCAGTGGCAGCTATATCTGCGGCGCCGCTCCGTGTCGAGTGGGGCGCTCCTCTTGGTACCGGTCCTCCGTGTGTCTAGCGCTCTCTGATTCGGTTTACGGCCAACCCCCGCGTCAAAGACGAGGATGGGCTCCTTCTTGTCCGATATGCGCCTGAAGACGTCTGCTCTGGGGCAGTTGTTCCCTCCGAGGGCCAGGTTTGACACCGAGCAGATGCCTGACCTGACTGGGAGAGTAACCATTGTCACCGGTATGTACCATACCTCTCTGGGCGCTGGCCCCCGGCAGTGGCACAGGAACAGCCTTTTTGACGTGTCCTCCCCGCTCCCCGATACGGCGTTCTAGGCGGGAACTCCGGGATCGGGCGAGAGACAGTGAAGGTATGCTCCCAGCCCGTATACGTCCAGAGAAAGGAAGCCAAACGCGCCGTGTGCCAAGGCACTGCTGGAGCACAATGCGATCGTGTACATGGCCACTCGAAACAAGAGGAAAGCGGAAGAAGCCATTGCGGAACTGAACGAAAGGACCGGCCGCCTCGCCATATATCTCGAGCTCGATCTAAGTAGCCTTTCTTCTGTCAAGAGGGCTGCAGAGGAGTTCATGAGGTTCGCCCGGCATAGCTGTGGTATCGCCGGGATGATCTCATAGCCGTCCCATTGACAGCAAGGAGAAGAAACTGCACATTCTGTTCAACAATGCGTATGTTGATGTCCATATCTCGTGGAGATCGTTTTCACGCGTTGCTATCTCGTCGCCAGAGGTGTGATGTGGTCTCCTCGAGAGATGCTCACAGCAGAAGGCTACGACATGCAGTTCGGCACGAACGTGCTCGGTATGTCATATGCATTCCAGGCCGGTTGCTCACCGCCTCCTCTCATGCGTGCCCGGCGTTTGAAGGCCACTTCTACCTCACTGCGCTCCTGATGCCTGCGCTGCTCGCTGGAAGGGACTCTTCACCCGACGGATACGTGCGCGTCATCACGACGTCATCCTCCGCCGCATACAGATACACGCTGAACTGGGACTCCTTCAAGGCGGGGGCGGCGCGCAGGAAGATGTCCCCCCGAACGCTCTATTGCCAGAGCAAATTCGTGCGTGCATCGGAACACTGTCTTCTGTCAGCGGCGATCTCATATTCCATCTCAAGGCGGATGTGGTGTTCGCGCGCCAGTTAGCGAAGCGCTACGGCGAAAAGGGCATTGTGTCTATATCATGCAACCCTGGTCAGCACGTCGTGTGCGCGACATCCGACGAGTAACTCACCTGTTTGTTCAGGTTATATCGACACTGAGCTGTTTCGCCATGCCTCACGTTTCATGCAGAGGCTAACCGTCAGCGAATGTCCTTATCATCACTCGACTCTTCTTACACTAACAGTACGCAGAACCTCATCGCCCATCCTGCGTCGAAGGGCGCGCTCACACAGTTGTGGGCTGGCACGATGCCCGAGACCGTGCAGTACAACGGCGAGGTCAGCCTATCATTTCAACAGTGTGCTTAATCCTTGCTGATCTTGATCCCACAGTTTTTGATCCCTTGGGCACGAGTTGGCAGGTGCAGAAGGGAGGCATACGACAATGCGTTGGGCGAGAGGCTCTGGGCATGGCTCGAAGAGCAGGTAGAAGGCCGCAGGGGATAGCTCAGTGTCGTTTGAGTGTCGTCGTTGTTCGCTTCACGCCCACCGTCGTCCGGTGGATAGTCATTTAATAGGATACCATAAATGGATGCTTCAGGCAAAATGAGACTTGGGCGTATCATATCATGGCGAGTTGGCAACATCCGCTACCGACATGCGTGGCGTTGTAGGGCTCCATCACATTTATCACCTCACGAACGAGAGGATGATCCTTGTACTCCTCGAAGTTACGCTCGTACGTACCACCTCTCGCCCCGTACAAATAACATACCGTTATGCATGTGCTAGTCTACCGTAATGGCAGTGGCAGAGAGGGAAAGAAACAGGAGATGGAAGGTACGCATAACGGCTGTAGTGAGACTCAGTCATTCCTCGGACTGGCCTCCCATTTCGTATCTTTGAGGGCAGTGACAGCAATCAGCTGTCGAAGGCCGTCAGTGACAACGTCCAAGACATGCAAGAGCAAACACCACTACTTGAAATTACCTCAAGCAGCGCCGCAACACACATGTTTCAGTTCGCGTTGTTAAATCAGAGGGATTGATAGGTGGCATGTAAAATTACAGTAATGATACACAGATTTCAGGTGGTAATCAACCTCCGCGCCCACTACGCCCCGCCAATGTCCACCTCTCTGGCTGACGACGTACAGACTGTGGAATAGATACCGACAACACGCGCTAAATGTACACTAAACGCTGACCTTTCACTAATAAAGGGGAATCCCAAGTCCGGAAACATCTCATCCTCGACTGGGTAACGTACAACACGACAGCAAGACTAGATGGGGCACCGCGAGACGGAAAGCGACGATAGGTATAAGCCAATTGCGAGATATGCATTTCTAAATGCGTTTGGGAGATTATATGGCCGAGAGAGGGAACCAGGATTGCCCGCCTTCAGCGGACTGTCGCAAGCACGGCGGCGGCGGGTGGTGCATGTTTATTGTTCATAGCCTCCCGGACCATTGAGGGAGGCCATCCAGATACGCGTTTTGTATAGACTACGGGATGGCCGAATGTGAGCGGTGGGAAGGTGGCAGCATTTGATCAGTACGTACCGGAACAATTCCCGCACGAGTTCACGGAAATCAATCCTCTTTTCGGCGACGAAATAGAAGGTTAGCTTGCGTCGATCCCTGAGAGATATCAGTGAGTCTAACACATTATGTAAATAGTGGTGACGATATCACTTACCACTGGTATTCGGCATCGACGACCTCCATGGGCAGTTTTCTCTGTCGCACTTTACTACGGCACAACTCAAGCGCTTTAGCCTCGTCCTGCATCTTCATGGCGAGTGACCTGGAAGAGTGTGTAAGGATTGTGCCGCTGGATAGTGTTAGACGCTACATACTGCGTATCCTGTGATGTAGCCTTCCCATATATCATCTTGGGGTTTATTTCCTTTGTTCCACCTCCACCTCCGCTGGTCGGGCTGGTAGGTGTGTCCGGAATCCCGCCATTGATTAGCTTTTGCTGCTTCTGGAAAGCCTCTACTTCGTGTAAGGTGATGGTATCGTTAATGACCTTGCCGAGGTCGCGCCCACGATCGGCCTCGACAATCACCAGGTCCCCGACACGGA
This sequence comes from Postia placenta MAD-698-R-SB12, assembly GCF_002117355.1. NCBI lineage: Eukaryota > Fungi > Basidiomycota > Agaricomycetes > Polyporales > Adustoporiaceae > Rhodonia > Rhodonia placenta. The sequence continues at coordinate 3,011,311 of NW_020169832.1, read as the reverse complement.
TGTCCAGCGCGAGGTCTGTGCAATAGAACAGATCTGTGCGCCCCGCCTTGAACTCAACTATGAACAGCGGCCAAGACGTCGGCACCGAGCGCAGTGGCACGCCTTTGCCAAGATCGGCCAGCGCCTTATTCCCCGCTTCGGACGCACGCCGCTGGATCGGCGGCGAGTGCGAGTGCGCGTAGCGCAGCCCGACGGGCGAGATCGGCGGCGCAACGCGCTGCTCAGGGATGTGCTGGATACCATGCCCGGGGACGAACCGTGCCGTGCCCGCGCCACGCATATAGCCGTTGTCCTGCGCCTGCGCCTGTGCCTGTACGAGCGTGTCTAACTGGAGGAGCGACGGGCTCCCACCCGAGAGTCCGCTATCACTCGGAGAGCCGATTGACTGGCGCGACGCGTACGAGCCGCCACCAGGGATGCTAAGGTGCAGCGGCTGGTACGGGGAGAGGCGGTCCACAGCAGACGGCGGGCTGCGCGAGAGCGGCGCATATATGGGGAGTGACGACGGCTGGCTGGGCGGATGCATCCCAGAAGAAGTGGGGCGTGAGTCCTCGCGCAAACTGAGCATGTTGAGGTCGCTCGCGAGGTCGTCGTCAGTGAGCAGCAGGCCGCCACCACCGGCGAATGATGCGGAGTGGAAGGGGCCCGGACGGCTCATCTCCTCAGTACCATCGCTGCCTGGCACGTTGAAGCCGACAATGGGTCTGCGAGGCTGCACGACGCTGACGCTATGTCGCCGGCTCGTCGTGCCGCTCCCGCCACCGCCGTGCTCGTCGTGCGTACCCGACCAGAGCTCGCGAAACGCGCTGCCGTCGTCGAGCAGGATCTGCCCGACGTCACGCACGAATGGGCTCATGTTCGACGGGTCGGTGATCGAGCCGTACCCACTGGAAGCTGAGCGGCCTAGAGCGCCAAGCGAACCGTAACGGCTGTTCCCCGGTGGTCTGAGCTCATTGTACCGCGAGGAGGGAATGTTTTTGGCACCCGTAAAAGATGAGTCATTCCAGAGGGCAGAGGAGCCGTGTGGCAGGCCACTGCCTATGGCGCCCGGGCGCGTGGTAGCCAAGGATTGGGATCTGCTGCGCGTTAAATCCGCTGCGTAGGTACGCCCACGGGTACCTTGGAAAGAGGGCCTGACGTACCGCTCGTCGTAGGCATCATAGGAGTCCTGGGCGTCGGAGAGCGCTTCAGACTCGTCATCCTCAAACGTGGAGGCAAAACGTGAGTCGCGCATGGCGGACGTGAACAGGCCCTGTTGGTTGGGGGGAGAGGAGGAGAAGGAAGCACTGCGCGTGGGAACAGACTGAGGGAGGGCACCAGAAGTATTGTTAGGGTTTAGGCCAGACAATCGAGGCCAGACACCTCCTGAGGGGTTTCTCATGGGCTGCATCGGAGAGGAGAGGAAACCTTGGCTTGTGGTTCTTGGCGGCTGGCTGGCGGCGCGCTCTCTGAGGCTGTTGGGCGTGTCCGTGCCATGGTCGGAAAGGAAGCGGTTACGACGATCCGCATCGTCTGAGCCGTATTGCTGGTGATTGCTCGCCTGCATTGTGACAATGGATGGCAAGCCGAGAGTACGTAACTGTTCGTAGTTCTGAGCGGTCGCCAGGATTGCTAGCTGATGTGATAAAAGATGGAGTGATGCTGTGGGGGGCGGGGTAACGTCCGAACTATTCTGTCTCTTGGCCAAAATCAGAACGTGCGGCCTCTAGAGGTCGTCGATCTATGGAAATGGTAAGTCGTGCACGGCGAGAAAGCAAGAACATACACACAATAGTCGCACCGGGATCGTAAGGACGTAGACTCTAATTGCGCACGCAACGGTTCTAAGCGGGCCAGTCTAGACGGGATCGAGGTCGTGGAGGCGGTCTAGGAGGATAGTACAGATGATGTTCTGGGTGAGAGTGGAATGCTACAGACTTGCTAGAGAGCGGTCTATGGAGAGAAAGAAAAGCGAAAAGAGTCAAGAGGGGAACATGGCGTCGGGGATGACTGAGTTGTCCAGCTGACGGAGGTCAGCAGTGCGCCCGTACACAAGCGCCCCTGTACATGCCTCGATCCGGCAACATTTGCGACCACACGGTCACAAGGCCCGCCCCGCCACTGCGCCCCGCGCCCTCCTCCTGCCCACTCTCCTCCTCGCTCTGCAGAGCTATCCTATTCGCAGCACGGCGACCATCCTATCCGCGCCCAACCACCGCATTCTCGGCGGCGCGCGCTGCAGCAGCTGACGCGGTCACGGCGGTCGCGTGCGCGTCTGTACCCACGCTCCTCACAAGGTCCTCAATTGACCCACTCTTCGTTCGCTGGAATCAAGATCCACTGAATGGTCCAGGCGAGTCAGACGCATCGCATTACCCCGTATCCGATATTCACAGCATGCCGTCTCCCGCGACCGCCCCGCAGCGCATTCTACACCCCGTCATGTGTGCCCGCTTCCCCCGCGCCATCTGCCACTCAGACCCCCGACCTGACTCAATCCCCTGATAGTCGACTCTGCATAGCCTTAGTACAGCCCCCGCAGTGACGTCGCGCGCACATTGTGCGCAACTATCTCAGCCGGCTAACTAATATGAAGCTCCCCGCGCAAAGTCTCCGCATCGCCGGGTCACCCAGCGGCCGCGTGCGAGCCTCGGCAATGTGCGTGTTGGAAGAAATCAGAAATGTCTCTGCTCATGGAAGGTAAGTGCGGCGCAGCAGCGATACAAAGCCCCCGCCGCGGGCCCTGAGTCTATACGTCGAACACCACGTCCGTCGCCTTGAAAGCCGTGTTCCCAGGCCATACCCGTATCGGCACCTCACACTCCACCATCTCTGCATTCACTTCCCGCCATTCAACTTCGTCGCCCAGACCCGCACCTTCGTCTCCATCTGAGTCAGACCCCGGCCCTTCGTCGTCTCCGTCGTGATATTCTGCCGACGGCCCTAGTAGCGGCGCGGTGAAGTACGATAACCATGTCGCCGCCGTGCTTGGCGTCGTTGGGCTCTGGACACCCGCGTTCGCGCGCAGGTCTGGCCGCTCCATAGGTGCGATGGATGCGGTCCCCTTCCACGATGCGCCCCAGTCACCCGGCGATCTATCGCGCACGAGCTGGCGCAAGCGCACACCGTCGGGGCCTCCTCGCGAGGTGGACGACGCAACAGCCACTAGCAGGCATAGACGTACTTTCCACTCCAGCCCGCCTGGTGAGGACTGGGTACCTGGGGCGCCATCGATGCTGACCTGAAACGCTGGGCTGGCGTCTGGTGGGATGTCCAGTGAGAAGGTTGTCCGCAGAGTAGATGGTATGAACGACGAGTGGTGCTCTGCGTGCACGCGACGCGTCTGTCGTGCGTTTACTGGAGACGATATTGAACTCGGTAACGACTCATGTGCTTCCAGCAATGCTGACAGCTGTGCATATCGTGAGTACACAAATGGATAGCATTTTAAAAGTGCATGGAGATACCTTCAACACTCTTGCGCGACTCGAGCGGTCGTTCAGCTCTACTACCCCGAGCACTGTCTCGCCTAACCGGTACGCTGATTTTGTGAATGTCAGCACAGCCACCTTGACGCCATCCTTGGTCACGTCGTAAGATGCTGTATTGAAACAACGGTAAGTCTAGAAAATCTTGTTCTGTCGCATTGACCACAACGTGAACGCACCTTTCCGTGGATTGCGCGTGAGCATCTCAATGGCTTGTCTACAGCCTGAAAGTGCACCGGCCTCCTCACGCTCGCGATCCCGCTCAAGCTCGAGCGCTTCTGAAGGTAGCCTGATGCGCACCCCGCGAGCGTTTGGATCATGATCGTGAAAGGAGGAGAGCAAGTTGCGTGCAAAGTCCTGCAAGTCTTCGAATGTGCCGCTCTTGGCTTGAGGATGTGATGTCCCTATCCACGATAATGTAAACGTTCGTCAGGAGATTATGAGAGTTGAAATAAATTACCTGGCGTTGACGCTTGCGTCCCCGTTTTGGGCAAATGCCGTGGCTCCTCAGCCACCTTGGCACTACACGGTGCTCCCCTCGATTTCCAGAACGATACGGGCCATAGCAGGTCGTACGGTGATGGTTGTCTTCCCACTGAGTATCCGATCAGAAGTTGCAAGTTTCAAAAACAGGCATGAGCCTCACCAACGACGTGATTGTACACACGTATGGGCACCTTCATGACCCGGCTGCTGCTGTTAGCCCCTGTCGGACCCTTGCCACCGGCAGGTGTGCTCGACGCAGCGCGACACACGCCGAGAATGAATTGGTATGACAGCCTCAGCGCCCTGCCCTTATATGTCGGCGGCAGGTTCTCCGGCAACACCACGGTATAAGTGTCTATAAGCATAGCGGTGATGAGGACGTGTCACGGGAGCCAGTTCAGCCCCTAACACCCGACACGCAGAGAGCATGGGAACTTACGCACAGCTACGCGACTCGCCCGGCGCCAGACTCAGGTCGACGGCGAGCATAGACGGCTGCATCTCGAATGTCGGCAGAGGCGTCTCCGGGTCGACGTCCTGCTCTGCACCCGTCCCCACGCCCGCCCCGAAACCGAGGCCGACCCCGCTGGGTCCTGGCGCAGGGTCCGAAGAGAAGAGAGAGAACATAGAGGGCGCACGCGCGCGGTGCGCAGGAGACCACGGCTGGCTGGAGGTCGGCGACGTGGGCATGAGTGAAGTTGGAGACAGGAGTGAGAATAGTGACGAGACAGATGTGCTCCGGCCTCGCGAGGATCGTCCGCTCTGGCCCAGATGCTGTCCATGACCGAATGGGCGCGAACTCAGTGATGGTGTGATGTCCATGCTGCCACCTCCCACCACCTGCCGCTTGAGGAGACGAGCACGGACGTCCTGCAATGTGCGTGCCTGGTCAGGAGTGCTCGGGCCAGCGGGCGTCAGCGACAAGGTGCCGACGAGCTGAGCATACGAATACAAGATAAGCTCGGTATTTGGCAGAGGAAAAGAGGACGAAAATGCAGTCCGTGGCGGCTGGTTTGGATTGAGTGTGCTGTTTGCAGCTGGAGGGGGTCCATGGCCAAGCTGGGGTGGTCGTCTAGGTCCTGCACGAGCAGCAGAACTGCTTATGTTCACGGCTGACGGAATCTGGGTGCGGAAGGCAGCTGGGTCTGTTTGAGGTATTGGAGAGGTTATGGCAGGTGTCATGGGCGGCATGGTAGGCGATGATCCGCTCTCAGCGATGGGGTCGAGAGAAAGCGAGTAGGTGGACGTTGACGCGCTGAGCGTCGGAGAGAATGGGGACAAGCTAGGCGGAGGACGCAGGTCCTGCACTTGCAGCTGCCCGTCCATCATAGATTGTTTGCGAGCATGGGGATGGTTCGGCGCGATGGGAAAAGAGGCCGATCTTGCAAGCGGGGATGAAATCCGAGGGGATGTCGGTGCTAATGTAAGTCAGCATCGCTCAAGGATTCTCAGTCGGAAACAGCATACTCACATGGGTATGGTACATCGCTTGTCCGTAACTGACTCAGAGGAGACTTCCCCTTGACAATGTCTTGAGGTGGACGTTGCAGATCATTTGGCGTGATGGAAATAGAGAGGGATTTCATCAACAGTCTTCTAGATGTGCTGGGCTCTCCAATATCAGGGTCCTTGCTAGTATCAGGAAGCCGGTCTCTGCCTATTAATCCTTTCCGAGCTATTGGACCGACAGACTCTGAGTGGCGTATGGGCAAAGCGGGTATAGCAGAACGAATGGTTCCGGGAGAAGTTGGCGGCCGCGCCATCGGTACAGAGCTGATGGAATGTGCACTACGCTTGTGTGAATGCGTAGCAGAATGTGAAGCAGAGCGAGGAGGGACGGCATCTGGGCTCCGAGTGTTGGTGAAGGTTATAGTCACGGAGAACGGTTCGCCAGCGAAGTAGGAGGCTTGAGACGGTGATACAACAACGCGAATGGCATCATCCGTATGTGGTTCACCGCTCATGATCGTATGCAGAGGTGTTATCCTAGTCAAAAGCGATGCAAGAGTGCGAGGGAAATGGTTGACGAGTCTCACGGTTCCCCTGGCAGATACAATCACTGATCCGTCGGAATGACTACAAGCGGAACTGAATCAAAGACACAAGCAGAAAGCGGATAGCTCTTGACGAAGAAGGCCACACAAAGTATACAGCTAGTACAGCTAGTACAGCTAGTACAGACTGGCGTCACGGGCGGTGGGAGATGGGCACCTCATCATTAAGGAACGATCACGTGTTATTAACCGAGAAGCAACCTATGGCCTGAGAGGCTCTACGAGTGCGCGTACGAAGACACGCGTTTCGAAAGTAGCAGCGCCATACCCATTATGGCTAAGTATCGCCATGGCCACAAAAACACTGTCACGAAGACGAACATATGACACTGAAGTGTGCTCCGGTGGTCTCTCAGTGGGAAGACAGGCCCTCAGCGACATAACGGACTAAGCGGAACCAAATCGTGGTTGAACGGTAAACTCAAGGCGCTTCAACCTTTGTACTGGCTGGAGTCTCGTGGCTTCACGCGACGCCGCTCGCCATCCTGTCGAGAAGCCTTTCCCGAAGCTGGATCAGCTTCATGTGTTCGTCTTGTGCGTGGCTCAATTGATGACGCGCTACGTCAATGTTCTAAGAAAGAAGGGCCTCTGTGAGATCGTCAGCGGCGTCGAGACGCGCAACGGCTCACCGGTGGAAGCCCTTGGAACGCAGCGACCCTTGCACGCTTCTCTGCAAGGATCTTCTCTTTCTCCCTGAGCTGTTTATGACTTGCCGCGAGCTGCGACACCGTAATGGGCGGGTCTTCAGGCATTTTATCCTGTGCGATACTGTTTAGCAAGACACCTCAACGAAAAACTCGGCATTGCAATTTTACCAGTAGTGTGTTCAGTTCCTCATGGTACTCCTTTGCTTTTGCGCGAACAGCAGTTCTGCGCCTCTCCATAGCAGGAACGTCTGACTCGGAACACGGCTGCGCTTGCAGGGCTGTCGTCCATCTGTCATGGCGGTGTCACTCAAGCCCGCGTCTGGACCGTACGCCCATGCACCTACTTTCGTATAAGAGCCTCTTCGTGTTGTGCAGATGCAAGATGCTGACTGAGTTCATCCTCCGCGTATCGCATAAGGAGACTCGACCGTTTCACTGAAAGATCTTCCTCTGAAAGGCTCGAGATAGTGGAAGAGTAGCTGTATCATGCACGGGTCGTATGGACAGAGATAGCGCACAAGATCTAAGACATACCCAGCGAAAGACATGTCATCAACTCCTAGGGCATCTGCAATGTCAACTAGCACATCCAGATATGATTGACTTTCAAATCCGTCGGATAGCGGGAAAGAAATCGGAATTGTACTGTGTTTTCTGGCTTTTGACTGATATTTAGTAACGTAGTAGTAAGAAAAAGTGATGATAGACCTTGCGATGCATAAAACATTTGTTCCCTGGGCGCATTATCATCAAGCGGTCGACACGAAGTAGCATCTTCTGAGGCCACACTTCGTCCTACTTGCTATGCATGGGCGGTGGGATGTTAACGTATACGAGTAAGCAATCGGAACGCTCACTTCTGCCATTACAGAAATGATCTGAGCGGATACAGTAAGAGAGCTAAGTTGTTGGACGTGATGGTTCTTAGTCAACCCCGCGCGTGGTCAATTTTGAAATCATCTAGGTCTGAATTTGACCGCGATCGAGATTGTATCTCGCTTACACCGACCACTTCGATCTGACACCAGCAGGCGGGGCATGCATATGTCAGCTAGAAAGCTCTATGGACTGGATCAGATGCGTCCGAGCACTCCAAGAAGAAGAGCAATCAGAAGCGTTCATTTAGATGGTACAGCCCGTTAAGAGCAAGTGATACAGGATGTAGCGATGATGAACAAGCCGGGTAGGAAGCGGACAATGCAGACCATGATAGGGACGCAATGGAGGAGGCTATATTACAAGATGCGGGTGCAGAGGGGTCATTCACTGCCGGTTTCGTTTGCGCTGTGGCCGGAAGTCCTGCCCTGATGGTGGCCTACTCGTGCTCCTTCAGTGTACTTTCACTACTACTAGAAGGCTCACGCTTACTTCTGGTTCCTGACCGTGGAATTATCTGTGGGCTCATCCACGTCCATGCTGTCCTTGTCATCCTCCTTTCCTTCTTGTTCAGCCTTTTCTCTTTCCCGCTGCGCACGCTCTCGCAACTCCCGATCTCTCTCGGCAATGCCTGCCGCAGTCAAACCAGTCTTGCCTGGGAAGTTAGCGGCCCGTATTCCCGCCTTGTGTTCTTTTTGTCTGTCAAGGACATCCTTAAGATTGGCTTGCTGGAGCTGATCATAGGCGTCCTGCTTGGCCTTGGATCGTGCGGCCTCGGAGGTGATGGAAGCAAGCCGCTCATCCAATGCTGCAAGTACGGCAGATGTTGCTGACGCCCTTGAGGGCTTGCATTTGAGTACGCTGTAGCCTGTAAAATATCACGCAGCACGCACCAATTCTGCAGTGAGTGCAGTAATGTCTCGATTTTACCAGGCTCAAGGTCTCGCCCCATTGTGTATTCAACATCAAACTGGTGCTCCTTTTGGTCCAACTTGCCGCGGATGACATCAAGGTAGATCGCGTCGATGATGAGATCTTCTAGTTCACGGATGGTAGGCATTTGCAGTGCCTCTAGGAGTTGCGAGTATGGAAGGATCTGGATTGTAATCGTGATTCGTGACACACGACGGCCACCGCAGCTATGTATGAACGCACCCGACTCTGCATCGCAAGAGATGCCAACGTCAGGTGCTTGAGTTTCGTGACCTGAGCTTGATTGAGAGCTGGTAGTGCATCCCTATGTTCTGTGTTCAGGCAAATGAGAAACCTGAGTACTTATAAGCAGAGACCTGCTCAACGGAGGTAGTCCGGGTATGTCTTGTATGCAAAGAGCTGCAGCAATGAGAAGTACTGTGAATGCTGTTCGCTCGTCGCGAGCTATTTTGATCGTCAGGAATTGTCCTCGCTGACGGAAGGCAAGACGAGCTCTTGCACAGCGCACCTCTTGGACATTTGGCATCTCAAGCAACTCCGCGAAGACGAAGACTCCGGGTGCAGAGGTGGCGTCTTGTACCAACTTGGCAGCAGCGGCGCCCTTTGCCGCCTTCGACATCAAGAGAAACGGCTCGAGTTTAGCGACAAAGTTCGTTCCGACCTCCATAGCTGCGTCGTGGAAAGCTAGTATAGATACGCGTACGATGGAGTGTGCCGTGCCGTGTGCTCGGCGTCTTACTGGGTATGTTTGTACTTGTTAGATCCGGAAGCCTTTGGTAAACAAGATCAAACAACCTCTTGCTTCGATCAGACACGGAAGCATAAAGTGAGTGTTCACTCTACTGGATTGCGGTCAACGCACAGCGTTGTTTCGGACAAGTATACGAAGACAAATATTACTATAATTTGGGGCTATGTAAAACAATATTTTCTACAGCAAGACGGCGTGAGACAACTATTGTCCCGGAAGCGGGGACATAGACATCGAAGGATCGACACCGAACTTCTCTATCAGTGTTCGTAACGTCTCCGTGACAGTTGGTTGTATTTTGAACCGTTTTGATGAAGGGACACCAGCTGTTATGTCCGCGGCATCATTGTCAGGTGTTCTTCGTTTGCGCTTCTTCGCAAGGAAATGTAGGTAGGCTAAGCTATGCCGAGGAGCTGGGCTATGCACCATGTCCACAGGAGGTGCAGCAAACCATAGCACCTCATTCGTCTCGGGGTCGCGGTCAAAGTGCTTCGCTACACACAACGATTAGAACTATTGGGGGAAGCGAGCCAGCGTGACAATTACCGGTTTCAGAGGGAAGCTTCTCAGTTACAATATTGCTCCCAAGATTGGTCCCAGCGGCAGTTACGATAGACCGCTCGCCGGCCCCACGAAGTGAAGTTGAACCCGACTGTGCATATTGTGTCTGGGCGGTTGGTGGGTATTGGTACGACGATGTCGATGCCACAGGTTGTGCCGTAGTAGACCCCACATACAAACCTTTGCTCGGTCCTGACCGGTCGGTTTGTTCAAAGCGAATTGCTGTGGCGGTCGCTGCGGCTGTCCGTTTTGGTCGCTTCCTGCCCGTGCCCCCACCCTCGATCTTCTCGCCCTCTGCTCTTTCGACAACGTCGCCAATGCCACCGGGAGCCTTGATGATTTTCCCACTCAGGAATGGACTGGGGAACCGTCGCGGGAAAACACTACGCTCGAAAGGGTAGATTGGCATGAACTCGGTGCTCTTGCGCACTTCTTCAGGCACACACGAGTTCCAATTTTTTATCTTGACGAAGATGCGCTCGCGGTCGTTATATCGGGAGTCGCATACATAAAGCGGCCAACCAGGGTACCAATATGGCGGCCGAGGCCGTCCTCTGATATGCCGTGCGGTGAATTGGCAGGCGATCTTCTCGACGACGTCCTCAAGAGGATGGTCGGCGAAGTGGCCTGCAGTCGTGTGAGTTGGTCGCTCTCGGTCTTACAAGGGGTGTACGCACTCGTCTTGAACACCTCATTCTCCCAGAATTGACGATCTGCGGGATGTATTGTCTATCCAGAAATCATCAGAAATCGCGATTTAGCCCATACAACGCAAGGCACACACCTGCTCTGGCCTATAGTACCAACAAACAGTAAGTCCTGGCCGTCCCTTCTTCCCTCTAAGCTGATGTCAGGAGGAGTCATTGAAGGGTAAAGAAATGACGAACGGTTCGTCGGACACGAAGCACTTGAACACCTGTCCAATGATAGGTCGGCTAGGATCATCTGGATTGCTCATGTGCACCCAGTCAGCCAGACGAAAAGTCCAGCCCTTAAAGTGCACCTCATCCACAAATGTCCTATCCTTGGTTGACACGCGGAAAGTGGTCACGCCATGGACGCCTTCGGTGTCATGAGTATGTAGTGGCTTGGCAGTGCCTGGTCCGGCACGGAGAGACGCGAAGTGAGTTGTGGATATATACGGAGGCCCAGGCGGTGGGCTGGACGAAGCGAGAGCGTGGTATAATCTCTGGATGCGGCATAAGACAATACACGATAGTGACGCGGGGGATGACGTACCTGAAGGACGAGGACATTGCCGTAGGCCTCGCTACCTTGCTCATACCACCGGCGCGCCTTGAGGAAAAATTGAGACGTCTCTTTGTCAAAGGCTTTCGATGACTGATAGTATTTCTCTCTAGATCGATTCTGGAGCGCGGAAATGAGCACAGCGATTAACTTCCTGAAGTGTGCATACCTCGATTAACGACAGAGAAAGCGGGACCTATGAATGAACGATCAGGAATAAGTGAGACCTCTCGCCCGAGATAGCGTACATTGTAAGGAAACTCTGGGATTGTTGCCTCCTCAGGCACTGCTTCGAGGCTTGCTGCAAGACGAGTGCCACTGTTGCATTATTACTTGTGAGATGCGATCATAATTGCCTGTGAGCTGACCACGTACTTTTGATCCTCATGGTTATTAATCGCGAGCACAATTGCGAGGTATCGACCCTAGCTAGAGGTCATAGGGTGGTAAACCGACAAGGTCTCAATGCCCACTCACAGGATCGACCTCTTCCATCCATCCCACATCGGCAAAGCCATCCCACCTGGGTAGACCCTTCTCAAGCTGCTTCACGATCTCCTCGCTTTCTTCATCTCTCGCCGTGTCGGTCGGAAGGCCCTCGGGCTCAGGCGTTCCACCAACATCAATGTCAACGTCTGGTGACTGTTGCCGTTCCGGGGACTTGTCCCCGTACGCAGACGAGTCCGGCTGTGGCGCAGGGGAAGAAGCTGCAGCGAGCGGCGTGGGGCGTGCTTGCGTCCGCTCCGCCTTCGACCCTGATCCAGACGCCTGCTGCGGCACAGCATAGACTCTCTGGGCAGAGACCGGAGGAGGAGAGGTACGCGGGATTGGGAGAACTGAACGCTGCTTCCACTCGTTCTCAAGGATCACCTGGCGAACTCATCTCACATGAATGAATCATTGGTTCAGAGACGAGAACTAACCTTCAATGCCGCAGCGTCTTTCGCAATCTGACTTCCATCCTCATTGTAGTACAGCGCATTGAGGAACACGAGCTGCAGGTCCGTGAACACGTCCAGTGGGTCCTTGTACTTGTTCCCCTTCAGATCCGCCTGAATGCCGTGGATGCAGCGCGGCTCAGGGATCACCTGCGAAGTCACAGGGTCAATCTTCACAACTTTATATGGACAAGGTTGCTCACCTGATAGTATTCAGGCCATGACTCCCGGTCGGGAAGAACCAAGAACATCCCGACGAGCTTTCGCTTAGCGCGCGGACTTGACGCGTTGAGGAGTACCGTTATCGTTTCTTCAATCGCATGCTTCTGTACTTGAGAAATGACCATCTTGAGCCAGGTCTCACCTCCGTCGGCGGCGGATGAGCGAAGTAGCGTCTACTGGTTCAGGCTGTATGCTCAATTCAATGTGCGAATGGTGCGAAAGGTGAGCAAGTAGCGTCACGCGGTCACTCCCATGCGTGACACGGACGCGTCCTGTCACACCGCGACTAGGGGCGGCCCTCACTTGCTAAAAACGAACCACGATCGTCGATCCTACGACTCCCTGAAATATTACCATTGCGCCCTCGTGTTATAGCAACCTGCATGAGCCAACCTGCATGCATTGTACATCTTTCCCGGGGTCCGATATTCACCGAAGGTCCATCCCCTGTAGTCCCCTCGTGCTGCTGCCCAGCTTCGGGTGTCGACCTTGTCTCAGCCTGAGCCTAATTGTTGGGGCGAGGACTCTCTATACTCAAGCTCAAGCTCTGGCCCGGCTCTAGGTGATACATCCGGTCTCATGAATGCGACACAGATTGTGGCGTTTTGAAATACGTCTTCCGCGAGATGGCCGCGGTAGCCAAGGGCGCGCCGCACTTAGCTTGCCTGCGGTCTCTTAAGCGCTCCCGCAGTTTGTCAACGCCGGCCAGCACGTCAGGACTCGGATGCACGTAAACGTTGAGTGATCATTCGACACCAGGTCTTCGGCAGATTGTGCTCTCGTATCTCGGGTTCAATTGTGGGTACTTTTGGAAGCATGTACAAGCACACCCCTTCCCGGTTATGCTCGTACTTGCGCCACTGAAATCTATCGGCGGCACGAGCGATAGACGCCCAGCTGATTCTGCAATTCATACACCGCGTTGCGACTTCATACAAGCGCAATGACAGGCAGGAAGGTTGTGGCGGTACGAGCGTAAACGTGAGTGCGTGCACTGTTATGTGCCATGCAACAAGAACCTCTGATGTCATTGTAGGGAACGGGTGAGGTGCAATTCGCGCGAGCTGTTTCCTCGCGGGGGCAATCGCGCGGGGCAAGCGGTCGGGTGTGCAGCCAGGCAGACTCGTTTAGGACCGCCCATCAGCGTCCTGTGATAGATCAGCCTCCGCATGCGGCCATTCAAGCCAAAATCGGCTGCTCAATTGCCACAGAGAGACGTTGACGGCGGTCAAATCCCGGACGGGGACCGGATATTGCAGCTGGGTTGCGTGTCGTGGCACAAGCAGAAGCCGCCGATGATTCATTTGCCCGCAGAACGTGTTGCGCGCCAGAAGCCTGTGTGAGAACCAGGCCGTGGCCGCACGGTGATTGGTCCCTGACGCGAGGCGTCCCGTTCTCCCAGGTCTTGTCAGTCGTGCAGGCGGGCGGGGCGTCTCTGCTGGGTCTGGAGTGCCTGGAAATGGCGTGCTGTCTCGGTTGCCACAGCAGGGCTAGGTTACCGGCGACATGATGGAGGCGGCAGAGGAGCCTGCAGTACGGGACGGACTGAGATGGACGGCGTCCGATATGGCGAAGGCCAGTCTGTTTCGCAGCTGTGGATGAGCGGCAAGGAGCTACTGGACCCGAGATATGTCTTTGATAGGTGGTCGAACCCTCGTGCATCGTCAAATCGGACGGAGGGAGAAGCCTGTGGGCCCTGCATGATTTTCCGCGATGACCAGTATCGAGCATGTGCGCATGGCCATTATCACTTGATGTGCCGAATATATAACAGTGGCCGCGACCCTGCGCCCGCAATCGAGAGGCGCTGCCCCTCGTTTGTTGAAGACCGCACGCATGCAGACCAACTTGCCGTCGGCGCTCTATCCACCGCGTCTCACGACGCCACCGCGCACTGTATACCAATGCCAGCCTTACGGCATCCTCCCTCCCTTCTCGGTCGGATCGCCTGCTCTGGGTCACACGTCCTACCAGGGCCGCCAGCCCTCCGCCAGCACCAGCGCCACCGGACCATCCTACCCTCCGTCAGGCTATGCCTATGCCTTCACATCCTCTGCGCCAGCTCCTGGCTTTCCAGGCCATTCCGCATGGCACTATGCGCCATCCGATAAAAGTCGACCGCCCTCGGCCAGATTTCCTCCACAACTCTCGTCCCGCAACATGGCCATTCCCTACTCTCAGTCCGGAGCCTCAGCGACGTCGCCAGTAGCATCTAGCAGCCATGATATTCAAGAAATGGACGTGCCGCGTGAGATCCCTTGCAGCGAATCCCCCCCGCCGCCCCAGGACGTGCCTCAGGCTGCGGGGGGCAGTGCGGACAAGAAGAAGCATCCCTGCTGGATGTGCCATAAACGCTTTGATCGGTGCAGTTGATCTCGCTTTTAATTTGACATGATGGCTAATGGCTTGCCCTCGGGCAGACCGTCCACCCTGAGAAAGGTAGATTCGTTTCTGCTGCCCTAACTGCCCTGTTCTGACTCGCGCCGCGCCCACGTTCAGCACCTGCTCGTTCATACTGGCGAGAAAGGTATTACCACAATCCCTCAGCGCACAGGCCATTTTTGACACTTAGTTCATCAGCATTCGCGTGCGATACATGCGGCCGGAGGTTCAGCGTGCAATCTAATCTTAATCGACACGCAAAAAAGTGCCCGTCTCGTCCCGTCAATGCGGCGTCGGCTGCCGCTCCTGCCTCCACCGCTATCGCGTCCACGTCTGCAGCCGCCTCTGCAGGAGCCTCCCCCGTGTATGCAGGCGTGGCGTCCGCAGCCTCTGCGCAGTCTGCGGCCGCACCTGCGGGGGCAGGCCCCTCAGGTGCTCCAATAATCCAAGAGGCCGGCGTCCCACAACTAGCCACCGCTCGCGGCCGCAAGCGCAAGGAGGTGCCCACTTCCGACGACGCCGCGGACCAGATGTCGCAGACCATCATCGGCACCACTCCCGGCACCGCGAGCAAGGGCAAGCGCGTGCGCCGGGCACCGTCACCGTCGCACTGGATCCCGGAGTCGCTCAAAATGTTTGACCTGGCACCGACCACGAAGAGCACGCCCGTGCCCCTTTCGCCCGTTCGCCCGTTCAGCGATCCGAATGGGCGCGTCTGGGAGGAAAGGGACTCGTATGACGAGAACGTTGCTCCGGCTCCGTACCACCCATCTGGATGGAAAGGAGTGCTCCCCGGCCCGGGTCTCATGGGCAAAGACGTCGCGAATACGAGCGGAGGGCGGCTGTTGATTTTCGGACGCTGAGCTTCTCGCTTCTGCGGGCGCCCTGGGATCTGATAACGCGGTGCGTCTGCCCGGCAATGTTTGTATGCTTGACTAAATGTGCCTTGCCTTCTTTTGCTTAGATGAACTTCGCGTATTTATGAACTGTCTTATCTAAGAGCGCGGATCTATTGAACGACACGGGGTGGATACGGTTCTGCACGTACTTCTCGGCGCGGTGCAAGCACTTGAGTCTTTATGCTTGTCAATCAGTTACGGAGGCTTCCATCGGAATGGCCGTTGTTTTTTGAACTGGGATAACTTAGGTATACACCGATAACACGTAGAAAACGTCACGTCCGTATAATCTCATCGTCTGTACTTGTTTCGACCACACGACGCATATATATATCACCCACAAGGAGATTGAGATGTAGCTCGCTGATGTATCTTGTTACTTAGTATGCTTATTCCAGAGTCTTTGCCCACCTGCATAGAGGTTGTCAGCATGTCGAGAATCACCGATCAAGGAAGTGTTCCTCGGTATCAAAGTCGAGCGCTCACTCTGTGCCAGGTTCTGTAGGCGTGCTTCGGCGTATCCGAGGGGATTCGATGAGAGCGAAGGTCTCCTGTCCATAAGCGGAGCGCCTGAGTTCGGATACGATCCGGGTCGAGGCGGCGGAGGCGGCGGCCCAGGGGGAGGAGGGTACGGGCCGCCATACACATTCTGGGGGCCCGGTGCCGGGTACGGGAACCCATACGGGTCTGCGGGACGTTTCAAGAATGTCAGAGATGTCTGGTCACGATGCGAATTGAAACTTGCAACTCACCCAGAGGCTGCGGTGGGTGCTGTGGTGCGGGGTAAGCTTGCGGGAACTGTACATCAGGACGGCCTGGAGGTGGACCTGGCGGAGGCATGTAGGAATAGTGCGGTGAGTGAGGCGGATGTGGCGAGGGTGGAAGATGGGGAGGAGGGGCATGAGGGGAATAGGATGAATGCGGTGAATGGGGCGGAGGCGGAGAGTGTGGCGCGTGCGGATGATATGCACCCGGAGATCCTGGAGGACCATTGAATGAAGGAAATTCATTAACTCTGGAATGGCTCGTTGCATGCGTTGATCCATAGGGCTGTGGGGGCGATGGGCGCGACAACGATGGTCGAGGCTGCAACGGGGGTGGTGGACCATTTGGTATATAGCCAGGGGCATAACCCGGTGTGTAACTCTGGTCATGCTGAGAGTGTCCGGGATATCCGGGATATGTCTGTGCCGAGTTAGAAACACCCCAATCAGTCGGAGGCCATGTAGCCTGAGACACTTCTGATGTCAGTCTGGCGGGCTGTCCTGGTTGGGCGGTATAAACATTGTGCGACGAAGCCCGGTTCAGCGAGGCCCCCTCATATTCAGCATCCTCAATGGTCTGTTTGCTGAATTGATCACTAAGAGTCTGTACTTGTGACGGGTGGGAAGAGTGTGTCCTCGACAGTGAAGCAGCTGCATCAGGACGAGAAGCACGATTGACCAGGGGAGGAACCCAGTGTGATGATGAAGAGGAAGATGATCCCGAAGAACTCGATGATGATGTGGACGATAATGTTGAACTTCGAGAAGGGCGCGTTGATGGTGGAGGTAACGGTGGTCCTACACTTCCTGCGCGCAATACCGAGGTCCCAAGATGTGTTGCAGCAGGTGCCGCAGGGGTCACGGGCTCGGTGGCAGGGTTCTCCATCTCTAGCGTATATGGAGGAGGGGGTACGTCGACATCACCCTCATGGCCTTCTAAGGCCTTGGACCATTCGGCGTAGCCTGAGGACTTTCCTTCACTAGACATCGACGGCCCCGCTTGCGCTTCGTTATCCTCATAGCGTGGTCGTGTCGACCAATAGTCTTCCAGTTCCTTGGAAGGGAAGGTGTCGTGAAGGATGCGCTCACCCCGAAGGCTTTCGCCTGCGAACCCACAGATACGCATATACCTACTCTTGGCATTAATTGTGAACTTGATAGCGTAATGGCAACTCACCAATCTGGCGGTAGGTCATATCCATCTTCGTCAAGGGCCATGAACTTGTGCGTCTCTAGCACAGGCACTTGGTGTTTCTTCGATACAACTGGTAGAAATGCGGTCCCCTCGTCGTACCTATAACAATAGGCGGTTAGGAAACCGGCATGCGAGCGAGCGAACCACTCACTCGTCCCACATCGCACCATAAACTGTGCGCACGCCGTGGCGACGCACATTCACTAATTGTCTCCACATAAATCGTCCACCTTGTCGAGGCGCATCATTCCATCCCCATTTTCCCTCAGAGAGATTGTGACCCTAATAGCGAAGACTTGATTTATGGACACGTTGAACTCAATGTACGCGACAGACTCACAGATCCTCCAGGAAAGATGACTGGAATGTAGTCAATCTTCCTCTTGACTTTGCCCTGCTCCCATAATTTGTTCCTCTCATTGATTAGCTCGACATCTCCCTTTATCTTCTCCTTCTCGAACCAATCTGCTGTCTCCTCGTTGTGATACCTGCCGATAGTCCAAGGAGAAAGTGCATCAAACTCCTCCAGCCAGACGTTGACAAATTCCGGATTGGGATCAGCATCGCTCACAGATGTGCGCCAGTGCGCAGGAATGCCAGCCATGATGTATGCACCGCCAGGCGTGTTGTTCCGTATGAACGCCGTAATTGCACGAATTGTAGCGGGATCATGTCCCGTATCTGCGAAGCCAAATCCCCATAGAGTGACGACTGCACGTCCACGTTCTCGAAGATAGCTAGGGCTATCTAGGACACCTTTCTCGTGGATGAGATGCATCCAGTCGTGTTCGATGACCCTCTGTATTCGTTCGGGAGACACGCCAGCGATGTCATACCTGTGAACGGGCTGAGCAGCAACCCAGAGCAGCGGATATAAGATACATGCATGATCGCAAAGACTCGACCTTCCTGCTCCGCAGCTTCTCTGACCCGGTCGCCTACCTCGTCCCTTTGGTTCCTGATCGCTTCATTTCCTGCTTCCAGGTCAGTCTGACCAGCGAAACGTTGCAGGAAAGCACCGTCTACGCCATGCTCTGCCATCCATCGGAAATGCCTCTGCACGGTCTTCGGGTGGCGCGAAGAGAATAGGAATGCTTGCTCGTCATTTGAGTACTTGAGCCCTGGGGCGGGATACAACTCGGATGGCGAATAATCCGATACGTCGGGCCACAAATCGGTATTAGGACGCCCTCCATCAGGGATAGGGTAGTTAAACCAGTGCAGCCAACCATGATGACCGGGTCCTAGGGGTGGTCCATCCCCAGCACAGGTGAACCACCCCTGATACCCAACCATGAACTTGTCTTGGATGGTTCTAGGGTCTGCGGGCTTCAGCCTGTGGCCATTACTAGGCGTCGAAGAGAGGACCATGACAGCAATAGAACAAAAAGCAGTTCGCAAGACTTTCACGATGCGAAATAATGAGAGGAGGATGAACAGGAGGACAGCGTCTGAATTGGGTCGTATAATATAACCTCTGGCGTGAACTACGGAGCGCAGCTGGAGTGGGAATACTAGTGCACCATGTCAGAGCTCCGCGAAGACTCGACGTTTAATGAGCACATTCAAGGCTAGCTCAGATATTTGGCTATCATGATTGGATGACAAGGGTTTAAATCATGTCTGGATATCAATATCTTGCCGGAGGGAGCACATGACGTTCTGCTCACAGAAGACTACTTACAGTGTATATACTCACATGCTGTTGGTTGGACATATTCTTCTGATTCATTACGCGGTATAGATGAACGCTTGTCTGTATCCATGTGAAGCCTGCGCGCATACTACAGGATAGGCCTCGGGCGGGCCTCATTCTTAACCCTAGCCTACCAAAAAGTTAAGTGTACCAAAGGCGCGCTACCGGGGCTCGAACCTGAGAGGAGTTTTATAGTGTGGTAGTCAATGCCGCACCAGGCCTGCAGCATATCTACTCACGAGCTACTAGCCTGAGGGTACTGATGCTAGACACATTCTTCGATTTTACCAACTTCCACGAAGACTCGACATTTTATGAGAATATCCAAATAAACTTCGGATATCTAGCCCTGACAAATGGGACGTGAACTTTAGGTCCACCGCAGGTCTCACCCTGAACCCTAACCCATGCCAAAAAGTAGGAACTTGTCAAGGCGCTACCAGGGCTCGAACCTGGGTTTTGGGAACAATGATTACGTGATTTCGATGTCACGTGATAGTCAGAATCCCAAGTGATAACCACTACACTATAGCGCCGATGCTCACGTTTCCGTCAACGTAATGATGGGCGGTGGAGGTTTGCGCGGAGGACCACGCGGTTGTGGAAGATACCTCATCGGGAAGGTGTGTGTATTTGGTCCTGTCTGGCAAGGCGCGTTGGTCATTGACAGCACAGCCACCCAGCACTCATTGTCACAATCATGTTCAAGACGTATGCAATGTGTGTAAATTTCAGTGATATTTTACAACAATCCATATACATGAGCCGTCCATAAGTCAACAACATCGTGTTCCCCAGTTACATCAACAAATCGTGACAGGTCGTAATTCTCGAAAGTAAACAATATCGAACACACAAACCACTTCTACCAAAAGAGCATCCACGTGCCGACGAGTAGACCAACAAGCACGCCGATAGCGCGCAGCACAAGTACGACAACCAATGCCTTGCGCACTGCGGCATAGAATGTCGTTAGCGCGGAGCCCGTCCAGTTTATTCTATCGACCATGAATGAGCCAGAGAACATGCGAGCGTGATATAGTACGCACCGCCTATCGTTCGTCCCAGCTGCACGCACGCTCGCCTCCCAACCGCGCATAACCGCGCGATAACGTTTTCCGAATACCCTAGTTTATAGTGTCAGTCGGGGAGCACGCACATCATCATAGGAAGACGCACCATATCCAAAAGTTTACATCTGGATATGAGAAGCGCGGAAAAACACTCGTCAGGCTAGGCACGACGACCGGCATGCGAAGGATCTCAAGCACTTCAGCATCTGGAGGCAGCAGCGCGCTTGCGCTTACAACTGCTTCTGCACCCTCTGTGGTTTTCTCCATCTCGCGCGCTCTCTGTTCCGCAGCGGTGAGACACGAATTGGAGGGCACGGCCATGTGAGCAAGTAGGTCGAGGGTCATGCCGAGCGAAAGGCCCCAAAGCTTCAGCTCCCCGTTAGGCGTGTTCCCGCGTCGGCGGCGTGGACGCAATTTGCTCAGAGATGGTTGCCTTTTGTGCGACCCGGCGGCGGTGGATCCAGCTTCTACTTGTGCACGTTTGGCGTCGATCGCTTGCCACTCATTTTCGGATTCGCTGTTGTACGAAAGCGAAGACGACGAGGAAGACGACGGCTTGATGACGATAGCGGGGAACTGCATACTGCCAATGAGTACCCGCATGAGTAGGCGGAGAACCGTCGAGTGTCTAGGAGCAAGTCGTGAGGACGCATCCACCGTGACGTGTGACCAACGTGGACGCGGGTTTCTGTCGGGGGATGGGAGCGGCAGCAGCTCGGCCAGGGGTACCCAGTGAAGAGTTGTACCGGGGGTCGGATCGACAGGAGTAGTGTGAGGGGAGAGCTGCAGGAACACATATGGCGAGAGGACCATAAGCAGGCGCTTTCCAAGAGAGGTGGTCACTTCGCGATCGTCTAACTGGCCTACAGGAGTATATGCGGATTCGGCCAGGTCGAGACCAATTTCCTCCCAAGTCTGGCGCATAGCTGTATGGGAGTGTCAGCGAGGATCAATCGATATGCATGGTGGGGCATACCAGTGTATAGGCCCCCTTCGTCGCCCTCTTCTGTCTTGCCACCCGGAAAGGCAACATGTGCTTCGTTTGGAGGACTGCTCACACGACTCCCGTCTGCAGCCGCATCTGGTTTATCTCTTCGAAGAAAAAGAATCTCTGGGCGTGCCCCAGGCGCATTTACCCAGTCAAGTTTGAAGAAATCGGTGAGGGAGGGAGCGCAAGCAAGGGCAGGTGAGGGGCTGTTTGTCGACGGTGAGAGGTAAGTTGGGGGTGGTGAAACGCGGACAATCAAGGCTACCGCAGCGCGGCGAGGTTCTGTTTGATATAAGTGGTGCAATTGGGGTATTTCCAGACGTCAGCAGACACACGGACGAGATAATGAAACTGACAGACGTGTTGCAGGGGAAGCAATGATCCTAGGCGGCGTTGAACGAATGTGATGCAGCGCCCGAGACAACAGCGGAATGATAGAGGGTTCTAGATGAATTCCAGCTCAGTATCACAATCATAGGCACGGATGAAGAGCAACGCACCGGTAATATCAGCCATGGCGGATACCGAGTAGACGGCAGGACCGAGCAAGGACAAGTCAGCGCCTTCGCAGTTCTCACAAAAAGTTGGGATCGGCACTGCTCGGCACACAACTTCAATTCATTGGGGATGTGACGTCACGCGTCTGCCTTCGACATGGCACTTGTCGCGACATCGCGCTCCTCGTCACTTCGCCGTCCTAGCAGTGTCCCTCCCGCTCGTTCCAGCTCATGCTAGCAGCTCTTGCTTCGCGAGCATCTCATTGGGCATACATCCACGCATAATTGGCGCCGATATCGTGTCTACTCAGCTTTGACATTGCCAATTGTTCGAATGTATGCTGTGTAACGACGTTGATTGGAGTTATCGACGACATCGACGCTGGCCGAGACTCGTGAAGGCCGTTCGAGCTTGTTGAGGTACTATTACTTACATTCGAGCGTGTCACCGTGTAGTAGCAGGCACTGCTAGAGGAATTCAGATTCTTGTTATAAATGACAAGTTCGTCTCAGCAACCCTCAGCATCTAATCCACTTAGCCAAGAAGTCCAGACAGCATTCCGCGTCGCTCATACGAGACGCCTTATCGCCCAGCTCCACCCCCAAATTGGCTTGCCCTACACGATAAAGTCAAACAAGGTGACCGACAGCGAGCGAACAGACTTACAGTTCCCTAAGAGATGGATCTGCCATGATCTCAGCCATTGAAGGCATGCCGCCGGATTGTACGCGGTTCATCTATGTAAAGAATCAGAACGAGAACACGGAATTGCAATTGGTGACGACACACCATATTTGCGACGGCTGGGTTTTGCATCAGACTGTCAAGACCTCCGTTTTGCATCATCTGCTGAGCCATCTGCATCATCATCGGGTTGTTCATCAAGCCTGCGAGGTCGGGCATGCCCCCTCCCGCTCCCCTGCCAACACCACCGCCAAGCCCCATGCTCGACAACATATCCGCCATGCTGGGTGTGCCCCCACCTGTAGCCGATCCTGGAGTGTCCTCCAACGGAGACAACTCGTGATTATCATCATCGGGGATACGCGCCTCCGCGTTTTTGAGACCGGTCTTGAGAGATGCGTTTGACGGGTCCAGCTCGAGCCCACGGCGGAAAGCAGCGGCTGCTGCTTTGTAGTCTTCAATACAGTATTGGGCGTGTCTGAAAAGCTTGTGAGTAATACCGCATCAAGACCGGCACATGCTTGTGTATACCGCTCACCCTAGCCTATGGTATGCCTTTATGAAGTTGGGATCCACTTCGATCGCTTTCTCCGCATCGACAATGGCATCAGCGTGTGTGTTCTTGCTCGAGTAAGCCGCGGCGCGGTTTGAGTAGTACACCGCGTTAGTCGGGTCCAGGGTTATAGCACGCGTGTAGGAACCAATCGCAGAGTCATACTGCTTCGAGGACATATACGCATTGCCCTCGGCCTTGTACTTCTCCGCGAGAGCCTTGTCCTCCGCGGTCACGGTCGGCGTCGCGGTGGTCGGCGTAGGAGCGGACCCGGAAGGCGAGCTCATCTTGTCCCGCGTCTTCAAGAACACATCGAAGATGGAAGGAAGCGTCGCAGGCTTCACGCTGAGGCGATCCCGCTGCGCTTCGTCGCTGGGATCGACTTCGAATGCCTCGCCAATGCATTGTACTGCAGAATTTGTTGAGCGGCGTGAGAGCAGAGAACAGCCAAGGAAAGAACGCACTTGCCACCTCGAGACTCTCCTTGTCGTCCTGCTTCACTGTGCCATCCTGGACGGACTGGTTGAGAAAGTCGATAATAGAAAGAACGAGCCGTTGTTTGTTAGACATCGTCGTAGAGAACTGAAAGGGCTATGAAAGGCGCTCGTAGTCAACAATCACAAACACTATGGCGCACTGCCGAGTTGGACTTGTTCGACGCCGTCCTCGTTCCTCAGTGTGCTCGTCTCGCACTCATCCTCGTCATGTTCTTCTGCTCAATCTCCGGCGAACCCCCCCAGGACCCTGTTATCTCGCAAAAGTCTGGTCATGTCTACGAGCGCAGGCTCATCCTCAAGTACATTACAGAGAATAGCACTGACCCCATAACGGGCGAAAAGCTGGAGGAATCCGACCTCATCACAGTCAAAGCCAGTATGTTCATTACATTCTTATGAACAACATAACAGGAAGCTCACTATGTTGTGAACTTGCTCGCAGACCCAAAGACTGCTGCTCCCCGTCCAACTTCCGCCACTTCCATCCCAGCCCTGCTCCACACCCTGCAAAATGAATGGGACGCGCTCATGCTTGAGACGTTTTCTCTGAAGCAACAGTACAACAGCGTGCGACAGGAGCTCAGCTACGCACTGTATGCGCAAGACGCGGCTACTCGCGTCGTTGCACGTCTCATGCGCGAACGTGACGCGGCCAGAGAGTGAGCATGGTACCCTCTTTTCTCCAGGCTACCTGCTTACAATTTCCTATGTGCAGAGCTCTTGCGAGCGTCTCTGCTACAATGGGCATTGCGCCGGCACCATCGGGAGACGACGTCGAGATGTCGGAGCCTGGCCAGGAGACTGTAGCACTCCCGGAAGAAGCTGCCAAACAGATCGAAGAAACACGCGAGACGCTGTCTTCGAAGCGCAGGAAGCGCAAGCCTCCTCCGGGCTACGTCAACCCTGCGGACGTCAAGACCTTCACCGCGAAGCACACCATCCCGTCGCTGCATTCCACGAGCCCCTCGGGTATCACTGCCCTTGCTGTTTCGCGGAGTGAGCCTTCGCAATTCCTCACAGGTGGGAACGACAAGGTGGTGCAGCTATATGACCGCAGCACCGACAAGGTCCTCGCGTCACTCAAAGGCCATACAAAAAAGGTCATGGCTGTCGCATTCCGGGATGCCTGCAGCGAGTCAGAGCCCACGCTCCTCCTATCCGCAAGTGCAGACAAAATTGCAAAGGTTTGGGCTCATGACAGTGCATCGGGCGAATACATTCCCCGCGCGACCATCCGCACGCACAGGGGCGAGCTGTCTGGCCTGGCTGTACATCCGACGAAGACACTCGTTGCACTCGCCTCCGCGGACCGTACATACTCCTTGCACGACCTTACAACCGGCA
Organism: Postia placenta MAD-698-R-SB12; assembly: GCF_002117355.1. Taxonomy (NCBI): domain Eukaryota; kingdom Fungi; phylum Basidiomycota; class Agaricomycetes; order Polyporales; family Adustoporiaceae; genus Rhodonia; species Rhodonia placenta. The sequence goes on along the minus strand of NW_020169832.1, from coordinate 2,986,555 downwards.
ATCTCGTCTACCGCTCACCTGTTGGGGATGAACCATTTGCATCGCTCGGGGTGCATCCTGACGGCACCCTTGTCGCCGTCGGCACGCCCACCTCGACGATCAAGGTATTTGACATTCGCTCAGGAGCGATTGCCGCATCGTTGTCGCCGCCAGAAAGCACGCCGTTCACCGTGAAGACGCTGAGCTTCTCGGAGAATGGATACCACATGCTCGCCCCCGACTCGCTCTCTTCGGTAGCGGTTTGGGACCTGCGGAAGCCCAAGATCGCGCATTCCATTGCGCTTGGAGACAACTTCAAGGTCAACAAGGTCTCATATGACTACAGCGCGCAACTACTTGGTGTCGCCGGGAGCGAGGGTGTTCGCATTTTCGCGCACAAGACTTGGGAGGAGCTTGTCCACTTCGAGGAGGCTGGTGATGTTGCCGATTTGGTCTTCGGCGAGGAGGGCAAGGAGATCTGGGGCGCAAGTGGTAGGGAGGTAAGAATATGGGGTTTGCCTGCTTGATTGTAGTATGTAGCGTGTTCTTGTTCGCTGTGCAAAATATGAAGCTGCTGCTTCTGTTCTCTATTCATGGCCAGCTCTGTGCGTATCTCTGTTATTTGTGAATTATGAGCTGTGTCTCTTGCCTTGCACGCGCAAGAATGATGATTTCTCTATAATGCAATTTGCATGCAACCATTGGCGGTACTAGTACAACAATGCGCAGCATTTAGTATGAATCGTGAGTCCCAACTTTCGTGTCAATGTATATAACCAAGAAGAAAGATAGTACACCTGTTGCTACAAGTAAGAACGAAGTCGAAGCTAACTAGCCCAAGGTGGTTCACACAGTGACATCGAAGGAATGATGAAGGAGTGGACGGATGAGGGATGTCACAGATGAGATGATGCAGATAGGTCGTTAAAATCGTTCGTCATAATGATAGAGGGTTGAAGATGGTATGGTGGATGGGTAAAGCTACAGATGCAAGAAAATCATTACCAGGATGTCGGACCGAAGGTTCCATTGGGAAGCATAAACGGCATGCCCATGGCGTCGTACGTGTTTTGCCAGACAGTGTTCCCCCACCAGTTGAGCGTGAATCCGCCCTTGATGTATTGGAGGAAGAAGAAAATGAAGACGAGACTGAACGCAAGGCCCGAGTCCAGTGCGGCGGAGAGGATGTAGTTGTAGCGCATCCACCAGCGGAAGTGGAAACGGCGCATGAACCACTGGAAGAAGCCGCCGACCATGACCCACGACGAGTAGTTGATGCCCGTCGCGGGCGGCATTTGCCCAAGACCGGCGAAGAAGACGGGTGTGTTGACGTATCTCCACAGGGAGTGGGGGTAGCGGCGCGCAAGCATATAGAAGGGAATCGGTGCAATGGCACCGACGAGGAAGAACCACATGATGGGGTTGTAGCTGCATCGTTTACAGTCAGGTATCATTCTCGGCAGTGCTACAGTATGCACTCACATTTGTCCTTTCGAGAAGATGCGCTGCGGGCCAATGCCGCCCCAGATGATCGATGCCGTCGCAAAGGTGTCTACGTCAGGGCACGTGAAGTAGTCCTTCTGGTCGGACTGGCAGAAGTCAGGGAGATTCGCAAATTGCCAGATCTGCACGAGCACGCAGATGAATGCGGAAAGGAGCGTTGCGATCGTCTGTGCCATGAACATCGTGCGTGGCGGCACCTTCATGTAGTGGCCAATTTTGAGGTCGCTAGCGAGCGACAACGCCTGCGAGACGGTGATGAAGCCGAACGTCTTGAAGAGCATCATTGCGACCGGCTTTCCCGGGAGCATGTACCCGACGAGCACCTCGAAGAGCACATTCAGCGGGATCATCTGGTTGGTGATAGCGCGAATCATGCCGACAGGGACAATCAAAATCACTGCGATGACGACCGCGACGACCATCGCCCAGACAGGCAGCTCAGTGGGGTAGACCTCGATGCCTACAACACCGAATACGAAGGCCATGAGCCCGATCGTAGCGTACCACCACCACGGTACCTCAGGGTATACCATCATGAGGCGGGAGTGGACGTCACGCTCGTCCTTTAGAGCACGGCGGAGCTGGCGGGCAATGTCGTGCCTGTACCATACTGTACAAGCCTTTCATTAACAACGTGACTCATAAGGGACAGGACACGAAACTTACGGAATGTGTGTACGACAACAGCGGTGATGGCAGCAAACTGAACGCCATATGCAATCGCGAAGGTGGCGGGGAGGAACAAGGGCGAGTACGCCTTATACTTCGCCTCGTCAAATTGGCCGTTTGTAATGATATTCGAGATGTTGTATTGAGCACCGGTGTTGTCGTACGAGCCAGGAGACGAGATGGGCATGTACTTGGAGTAGAATGTATTCGTGACTGAAAGAGACAGTGAGTCATCATAGTGTATAATGAAGTGGCACAACGTACAGAAGACGATCGGCACGATGATCCAGTAGAACAAGACAAAGGCAACGCCGATGTTTGCCTCGGCCCACCACTAGTATTATGTCATAAACAACGGTATAACGCGAAATTGGGGAAACATACCGGCGTCACCAGCGGGCTACCGATCCAGGAGATCATGGACCAGTCGAATGTGAGGAAGCCCATGCCAAGACCCGTGTTGTAGCCGAAGAGTGCATTGACAGTCGGGTTCGTTGGTGCGATCCAGCACACCCAACTGAAGATGCTGAGCGCCGTGAACAGATACCCAGGAAGGAAGTACCACACGGTGCCAGCGATGAAGACATAGAGGAAGAATCGCTCGCGCGAGATGTGGCGGCTCTCTTTCTTGCCGTAGTTCCTGTGCAGCGTGTTGAGCAGCGCACATGACACCAGCGCGCCAGGCCAGATCATACTTGACGGCCAGACGAGGAACTGACGCGCCATGCCCGCGAACGCGTATCCGAAGAGCTGCGTCGAGAGCGACAGCAGAATTTGATAGCCAAATGTAAGCGACTGGTTGTAGAATGCCTTCTGCGTCGCGAACACGGTCGTCACGTATACATCCGTGTACACTGCGCTAGCCATTGTCGTGATGACTGTGTGCTCCTTGATGTTGAACGGACCGGGGTTGAGTGACCAGACGTAGCCGAAGGTGTTGATGCGCGTCCGGGGAAGAAGCCACTCCATGCCTTTCCCTAATGGAAGAGCGATCAACTGAACAACGAGAGGACTAATGACAAGGGATGGATCTTGGAGGAGTTCAGTAACCGTGACAGTAGCTTGACGCGACATAGCTTACATCGTTCCTCGAAGAAATGGTTAAGGCCAGCCATCAGACCTGAAAGTATGATTCCCAGGAACCACCTGCGAGGCGTGAGTTCCCTTGCATGTCGCGGAAGTTAATCAAACCTTACATTCGGAAAGTATTCACAGGCATCGAAGGGTCGTCCACACTAGAGACAGCAGCGCGGACCTCCGCGTAGGGGGAGTCACTGTGGCGCGCGTCAGCGTACACAGACAAGACATGGCGTAGATGCGTACTCGTTGAATTCTTCGAAGTCCGCCTCTTGTAGATGCGCCCTCGATGCCGTCGCTGTCTTGTAGGTTGTTGAGCCGATCTGCGAATCGGTGTCCTGCTCAGAGCTATGGATTGAGAACCCGCTCGAATTTGCGTGCGACCCCTTCCGGTCGAGCGCAAATGACTCGACGCTAGCGGTGGGTGATGCCTGATTTAGGTCCCAGTTCGGGTCGTTCAAGTGTTGCATGACATAGTCGACATCCTCGGGAACATCAGGGATGGGGTTGCGGTGACGCAGAAGCTGAGGGAGAGGAACGGGGAAAGACGAACCCTTCGCTTCCATCGTGTATGAAGACGCGGAGCGGGGAAAATGAAGGGGGAGGTATCGCTGAGGAGCGAGGGGATCTGGCGGGACGGACGATAAACGCTGCCCTTTTCACGGTTTCGCTTGGATCCCAGGAGGCGGGCCCGCATGCCTACCTAATTGTTTTTAGACCGCGCTATCACGCTGGGGCGTTGCCGAACTTCCTAAGGAAGATATAGCGAAGCGGACGAGTGCAGGACAATAGGAGGATACGACAGATCTCCAGATCGCGACAAGACATCGCGGTCGGTGACTTGTCGATGACGCCAAAGCAATGCGCACCCCTGTGCGGGGACTTCTCATTAAGGAGGAATTGACTCACCTCCGGAATCATATCATGATATGGACATCATCTAGCCTGGGATAGGCAGATGTATGTATAGGCAGGTATAGTCCACTACGAAACAGTGGTGAGCCGTACGGCATGGCGTCTCGCCTGGTCAAAATGTCGCAGGCATTTTCCCGTGAACGCCTAGACATGTGGCCAGGTACTAGACATGCTTTATTGTCTTCTGACCAGGGGCAGATACGAGCCGGTACTTCGCAGTCGAAATGGAGGCGAAGTGCAAAGACAATAGAGACAAGCGTGGAGATCACATGCGGGCGTGTGGGCCGATGAGATCAAACGCGACGCGACGCGTCAATCGCATTTATTTACGCGTTGTTTGTCCCGCATCTTATCGCGCTCCCCTGCCTAGCCCTGCTGAGCCGGATGGCCGAGACGGAGCAGCTGGTCACCACACTCCTCATCTTGCGTGCGAGCGATAGCTGACTTTTTCCATTGGCACCCATTGCAGTGGTATTGCGTCGTAGCCCCCCTCGATGGCGACAAACATAGTGCTTATATGCCGTATGTGCGGTCCCTGGCAGCGATCGCACAGCTGCTCCGACACCCACTGACACCACCATCGCCATGTCTACTGTCGAGACAATTAACCAGTCCATCACCGAGAGTCTCAGTTCTCTCAGCCTCCGTTCGAAGGCGCCAGAGAACAATGAAGCCGATAAGCCGGCGAACGTCTACCGCTACGCCAATCTGCTCCCAGTGTTCCCGCAAGACGAGCACTACCCACCGCTTACCCCGTTCGATCATGTCGATCCCGCATCGCGTGCGCTCAGCCATCCAGACCCCCGGGCCTTTCTAGCCAATGCCACTAGCATCGTCCAATTGACCCCCCACTTGGGCGAGGAAGTGCGCGGCGTCAATCTTGCGACGCTTGATAACGATGGGAGGGATCAGCTCGCATTGGAGGTACGCGGTCTGTTTCACGTCTGCCCGCAGCGCACGCGGGCTCATTGTGTCGCCTCATATGGCAATGTATACATAGGTCGCCAGACGCGGCCTAGTTGTCTTCCGTGACCAGCAAGACTTCATCGACCGCGGGCCCGACTTCTATCTCGAGTGGGGCAGGCACTTCGGCCGCTTGCATATTCACCCTACGTCTGGGCACCCTGACGGCTACCCTGAGGTCCACCTCGTGTACCGTGATGCCAACGCTACGTACAACTTCGAGCGCGAGAACCGACTGACGTCTACCACCTGGCACTCAGACGTGTCTTACGAGCTCCAGCCTCCGGGTCTGACGACATTCTTCCTGGTCTCTGCACCTGAGACAGGAGGCGACACTGCGTTCACTTCGCAGATCGCTGCGCTCAAGCGGTTGTCCCCGCAGTTTGTTGCCTTCCTGCGAACGCTTAAGGCCGTGCACTCGGGTTTCGAGCAGGCCCAGTACTCAAGGGCTGGGAACAGGGGCGGCGTCGTCAGGCGTGAACCTGTTGAGAATGTCCACCCTGTTATCAGACGTCACCCAATCACTGGCGAGGATGCTATTTACGTCAACAGACAGTTCACTCGTCGTATTGTTGGCCTGAAGAAGGAAGAGTCTGGTCAGTGTTGCACGTTATTGTCATTTTGACATTTCCCTGATGATGCGACCTACTGATAGATGCGATCTTGAACCTCCTGTATGACCACGTCGACAAGAGTGCTGATATCCAGGCCCGCGTCAAGTGGCAGCCATACACCGTCGTTCTGTGGGACAACAGGATCACCGCGCATGTAAGCCCAGCCGGTCATATTGTCTACTAGGTTTTCACTGGTATCGCATTCATTTTCAGTCCGCGATTGTTGACTTTGCCGGCACGGGCGAACGTCGACATGGTGCCCGTATTACCCCACAGGCTGAACGTCCCATACCCGCCCTAGATGGTCTTGACCTCAGTCTGGAACAGGGGGTGAAACCTCGCATTGTGTAACAAATGGACGTATTGTATGAGAAAGTTGGCAGTCGCAAAAGTGTCACTATTAGAGCCTCAGGTTATTCTTATTCCGTATAAATGAATGTCATGGGGTGATGACATAGTCGATAAATTTGCGAAAACAGTCGTGAAGACTATCCGCGAGAAAACCGTACGACGAAAAGATGTTCGCGGCCTGCGCGTCTTTGCAGCACTATCTGCGATGACGTTAGGGTGTACGAAGGCGAGGCTGAAAATGCGTGCTCACTTGGCTCTGAAGCCTGTGCTCGTCGAGCATGCGCTGACGAATTCCAGGAACGTCGTTTTCCTTCACAGCCACAAGGTAGAACCGACCTGTGGGCGATAGCAGGCTCTGCACACTTTGGTCAGCTGTTGGCTTGTCAGGCACAGCAGTGAGATTAATACCTCAACCTGCTGGAGTACTGTGTTTGTTATCTGCATCCCATCTGCTCCACCCGCCCACGCGCCTGCAATACCAGCATCATGCTGCGCATCATCCGCCTCGTCGGAGTAGGTCGGGACATAGGGCGGGTTAAAGAGCAGGACATCCACGGCATGCGACAGACGATGCATGAGTGCACCAGTGAGTGATGTCAGGATAGAGTCGATGGGTATCTACTACACGCACAATGTGCGCTCAGTATCTTTTCACGAACGCGGAGAGATGGTGAGGCAAGGAGAGCGACGTACCTTATTCTGGAGGCCAGTCCGCCGAGTGCAGCGACATGCGTGTAGATTGATATCCGTCGATATATATACTGGAGGATAATTAGAAAATGAGTGCTGATTATAGTTGGAACCTCACATACAAGCGAATGAAGACCCGAGAATGCTCCCGACAAAACTGGAGACACATCCTGAACCAGACCTTGCAAAATTCTTTAATCCAGTAATACCATTCATTTCCGGCACAGCGGGTGCATACCCAATTTCTAAGCATATAAGTGGCCTTGACCTTAAAAGTTCCGTTGCATCCTGTTCCAAGGCATCCAGGAGCAGGAAAGTATCCTCTGAGCGACATTATAAATTTTGGGTACTGGAAGAAAATGCCGCTCCTCATACCTGCGGGCTCGTAGACATGGTCATAATCTCCTCTCGACAAATGCGACAGATCTGGCGTTGGGATCATCTCAAGGTCGAGGAACGCGTACTTATGGTTATATTTAGTCAAGACAGAATGCCAGCGGCAGAACATCGATGGGCGCCTATGAGAGGCGTTAAGTATGATCTCCCAAAATGGCAATACGCAACGAGTTTCATTCCTTCGTCCTTTGGTGGCCATGTCATCCGACCCAGGTGCAACGTACTATGCGGCCTTCTGTGCTTTGGCTATTATGACACTGAAGGCTGTAAATGAGGAGGTGATAGAGCCATACATGGTGTGCACACCATCTGTTCACCCGTAGTATAGAAGTGTTCACCAGCATACATATTCCCAGGACGAACCCTTCCATGTCCCGCAGGCGCAGGCGTACTGCAAAGGGGATTATTTGACGTGGGACCCAAAGATTACAACGCCTCCTGGGCTGTAAGATATATCGCTCTGTCTGCATAAGCTTGCTAAGGGCGTCATTTACACAGCTATGCCTTGAGCGTGTTCATGAAGCGAGTCTTCATGGTCAAATGCAACTTGCCATTGTTACGATTCACGCCTACACTATCTTTGCTGGTACTCCCGTTGGTGTTGACGCGCCTTCTATGCTTTCACCGGCGTGAGAGGCCACCACATTCGTGGTTCGTGCCCACCACGGAAGGTGTCATACTTTCGAGCTTCCCCATTGCGTGGTTCTTTGCCTTTCTATACTACACCGAGTTGCCCAGCCTGGTGTTCGTCTTGGCAACAGTTGTAGTCGCCACGCAGGGGAAACACTGGCTCGCTGCTTTGGTGTGTCGGCCGCTCTTTTACACGGACATCAACTCATGGAGGGCAAGCGTGTTAGCTAGGTGTGATGAGCTGCACTTTCCGCCAGAACAACATTGTGTGGGTTCTATATGCGTACGCCGCCAGTCAACTCATGTACCTGCGGACGCGGCGTGCGCCCCCAGGTGCGCGAGCTGCTGCAAAGCTACACGACCCCCCAGCCCTTGCTGCTAGTCCAAGTGAGTAGGAAAGCGGTGCATCACGGAGTAGCGCATTGTAATAATGATTTGGGGCCCCCGCAGTGGATCTTACCCGATCGATCATGTCCTTCCCGCAGATCCTTCCGGACATCCTCCTGTCGTTCATCTCGTACGCTCTGGCCCTCGCGGCGTTTGGAAGCTTCGTCGTATGGAATGGCGGCATTGTGCTTGGTGAGATCGTCAATACCCTGATGATACGGCGAGTGTCTAAGTTCGGCAATAGGTGATAAGTCGAATCACGTTCCCGCGCTACACGTCCCGCAGCTTTACTACTTCGTGGGATTTGCCACTATCCTCGGATGGCCTGTTCTGGTCAGTGGTGAAGGAGGCGTGAAGAAACTAGCGCAAGATGTCTGGGCACGAATGTTCGGTAGTCGGAGGTACACGTCTCTGCCGCATTGCGGATGCAACATGGTGGACGGAAGGCTGATGCCTCTTTCAGAAACACGGTTATGACGACTTTGGTATCCGTTGTGATGACCATTACGGTGCACAAGTTCACGTATGTCTCTCTTCCGACCTCAGAACAGTTCATACAACTGAGTTTGTGTTCAGGATACACCACCCGTTCTTATTATCGGATAATCGCCATTACACCTTCTACATATGGCGGAGAATCTTCATGGTTCATCCCATTGTGCCATATCTGCTCATCCCCGGATACATATCTTGTGCCTGGGCGTGGTATCTCCGCACAGGTGTGTCTTGAGTACTGTGACTGATGAGAGGGATTTGACTAGCGGACGTCCGTTCACAGGACAAGACCAAACCTTGCTGCAGAACCTCATCCTCCCTGTATTCGTGCTGCCCACATTGATACCTACCCCTCTTCTAGAACCACGATACTTCCTCATCCCCTATATATTGCTGAGAGCGCAGGTTGCTGATGCCCCGTTGTGGGCTGTGATTGTGGAGGGTTTCTGGTATGGCGCCATCAATGGTGCCACTATGTATGTGTTCCTGTACAAGACGCGGCCTGGTGTAGGTAGATTCATGTGGTAGAGTAGAGGAGTGCAGAGCGCGTCTGAAGGGTGCGCGAAGCGCGTGGACCCTTGCGGACCCACATGGCGGTAGTCTCGTGACGCACAATGTTTACGCGCTATTTGTTGCCAGTTCGACTTGGAATTACGCGACGACCATCACGCGCCACATTTATGCGACACGGTCGTAGCAACGACTTTGCAACGACCCCTCCCCCAACGACCCACCACGGTACCTACGACGCCCTCGACACGACTCTGACAGACTAACGGACGGACTGCGACGATACTGACCGCCCGGGATACCTTTATATACCGCACCCATGGCCTCTCAAGTCGCCAACGGTGGCACTCAGCTACCCTCCAAACCCGTCACCCGATCTTCCATCCGTCAATCGCTCAACCTTTCCTCTGTAGGGAAAGCCCTTGCGGACGTCATGCATAAGGACGGCGCAGACAAAGAGAAGGTCAGCAAGAAGATCAAGGATGTGCGGCGGTCGAGCGCTATCGGTACCATGCCGTCGCGCGTCGCCGTCGATAAGCCGGCGGTGCTGAAGGAGGAAGCCCCATCTCCCGAGACGAGGAACAGGACGATCACACGTCACACACGCAGGGCCTCTACGCTGAAGAAGCCCACGGTTACAGATTCTGACGAGACATCTTCGTCCCCCCAGACCCCCAAAACGACGCTTTCCCGCACAACCTCTCTCCGCCCCAGGATGTCCAATGGGACGTCTGCGCTCCCCAAGTACAGGCCGAGGTCGATACTCGGAGAGGCGGGTGTGACGAAGAAGGTGTCTTCCCCCACGCGTATGACCCTGCGGTCGCGTGCCCCCAGTGCGCTCGACGATAAGGACACGGACACTGACGAGAAGCGCCCCGCTACACTCGAGCTACCGCGCTCTGCTGGAAAGCTTGGACGGTCAATCAGCCCAGTCCCCCACCCCTCAGCGTTAAAGGTGAACCTCACAAAGGCAATCAATGTGGGGCCCCAGACTCCGGAGAAGAAGTCCAAAGCCATGGCGCAAAAGCGGTCACCTCCACCCTCGCCTTCGCCCCGCAATGGAAGTCCTGCTCGTCCTTCGAAGACAGCGAAGACTTCGTCGAATTCATCTGCCTCGCAATCCGCACGTCCACCGTCGTCAGCCTCTTCATCCGCGTCCTCTCCGCGAACCCCGCGAACGGGCCTTACTGGTGTAAATGCGAAGAAACCTGCCGAGAATGTCAGCCGAAGAAGCACACCCAGTCCCAGCCCTCTTCGCAGTAGCGCCGAGTCTCCCTTGGGACAACGATCCTCTCGTAAGGCTGCTGAATTTGCTGCGACTTCAAGTGCACTGCAGCGTTCGTCTGTTACTCCAACTCCTGGCGCATTCGCAGAGGGTGACAGTCTTGACAGTCTCGACGCCCATGATGTCGAATACATGCTTTCGACGGTTGCCTCACCGACGGCACCTACTCCTGCCCTTCCACGGTTCCGCATAATGACGGAGCGGGACGGACGTCCTCGTACGCCGCCGCGACCTTTCCTACCAAACCGTGCGAACATGTCATATCTCTCTCCCGAAGCACCCTCATCCACCAATAGTTCGCCATTCCTGCGACCGTTCCGTCGCGGGCTGGGAAATGATCGTGGCTCCATCCTATCATGGGAGCAATTGGCGAAGCACAGCAAAACGCTCCAGGATGAGGACATAGAGCATATGCTTTCTGATATTCCTGCTCCTTTCCGCTCAGGCGCCGTCTCACCTAGCCTCAGCTCATCTACCCATGATGTTCCGGAAAGCCCAACCTTGAGCGCGCTGCCATCCCCTGGAGGCTACGGCTCAATATCCCAAGTATTGCTTCCCGAGGTCACGCCATCTCCTGCTCCACACAACGCTATGTTGTTCGGGGAGATGTCTTCCGACATAACGCTGGAAGATGGTGCGGGCTCGACCATGTTGCGCCTCCAGCTCGCATCTGCAGAAACGAAAGCTCGCGATCGTCTCGCCGAGATCGAGTCGCTCGAGAGCCAGCTACAGATGGCGAAGGCTGCGCGTCTACGTGACACTGAAGAGCTTGCGAAGCAGATCACGCAGCTCGAAAACCAGGTGCATGGGAACCTGCATGTCGATAGCGAGCGGATGGAGTACATCGTGTCCCTAGAGGAGCAGCTGCGCCAGGCGCAAGTCGTCCGTGAGCAGGCTGTCCACGAGGCGTTGGTGCAGATGCAGGAACGTGCGCAAGCGATGCATGCAGCGGCGATCAAGCAGCAGCAGGACCGGTGGGCCCTCATGTGTTGTGCGACAGACGTGAAGGACGCGTGGGGCACTGTCCGGGACACAGCTGAAGGAGAGCTCGAGCTCGTGCGGGCAAACAAAGACATGCTTGCTGTCCTGCTGGCGGGGCTGGATCAAAGCCGCAGGCAGCTACTCTCAGCGTCTGTGTAAATATTCGTTGACCTGATTCATCCGTGAGTATACTATTACTCTTGCTTTGAGGCATGAACTTGACCGTGTAACCTGTTCTACAGGCTCATTGCCCTAGTTGCTAAATTTAACTGTATGTTGGACACGATTGTATTAGTATCTTAATGCGGCTGGAACATCGCTGTTGTGGTCCTGTCACGTACTGTAACGTAGTATTGTGCGCTGCAGTGTAACTGTCCCACTTATGAGAATGCCATTTTTATGCTCAAGACGTGTTAGGGTGTTACGGGCGGGAACGTGAACCTTTCGGAAGTCTACGACCGCGAGGGAATCTGGGTCCCCGTGTACGTGTGCATGACTCGACTCGCCCCGTGTGCGGTGAGCTGGTCGCACGATGGGCGCCCTCCCGATTGGATCGTCGGTACCGATGCCGCTTGATGCGCCAGGCACGCGCCCGCCAGTTCCCATAGATGGAAATGCGGCCAAGCCCTTCGGGGTTGACTCCTTTTGTATGTTCAAGTTGCCGCTCCCGTCACGGCGCCTACGGACACCATAAATACAACGCCCCTGCTGTCTATCGTGGGCACGCTCCCGGAATCGTTTGTAACCATGACCGCGTTCTCCGACCTTTCGCACGATCTCGTCGACCGCATTTTTACCTATGTGCGAGATTTCGGCACCCTTGCTGCTCTTATTCGCACTTCCAAGACGATATATGAAGTCTTCGAAGCACGCCCGAAGTCTATTGTCAGGGCTGTGGCGGAGAATGTGATAGGGAACTGCGACGCGCTGCCCGCCGCCACAAGACTGGTCCGCTTCCAGCTCACCCTCAACAAATACACAGTTGAATATGAGGGCGACGATGCTGACGATACAGACAACCAGCGTCCTAAGGATCCAGGTCCAACTGAAGAGGATGCCCTGCGCGCGCCGTTGACACGCGCCGAAGCGAACTTGCTCGAGTGGCACGGCCCCGTAGTTCAAGAGCTCGAAGACATATTTAGCTGGAGGTACATCCCGTTCTGCGAACAATAATATGAGCGACGTGTGAGGCCCTGAGCTTCATTCTTGCAATAGGAACAAGGACCGCGCCTCCCCAAAAAGCACGCTCACACTCGCGGAGTCCAGCCGCTTCTGCAGCGCGATGTATCGCTTCTGGCTCTACTGTGAGGTACATGGCCCACCAGAGTACTGGGAAGACGACGAGCCACAGGACTTCTCGCAGGAATGCGCGAACTTCTTCAAGGCATATATGGTCGACGATATTTTCGATATAGCACGCGCGGCCGACTTCATTGCTGATCTCGTCGCATGGTGCGACGGCGCGCTCGGAGACCCTGCTTTGGCAACGCCCCCCAAAGGTAAATATGTCCGCTCATCGTGAGCAGCGAGGTACGATTCTGACCTGTTTGTACAGATTGGTTCAGGTGTAAATCGTCTATAGGCCCCAGCACAGTGCTTGGCGACTTCAAGAAGATTTCAGCAAGTCAGCCGGAGAACGCTGAGGAAGGCTTTTTCTGGCGCGCATATGAAAGTCATATGCGAACCCTGAAGCTCGGTCCCAAAGTGTGCAAAGAGAGGCTCGCAAAAGCCATTCTGACAGAAGTGGTCGGACAGCACGATACTTGTGCGTTGCCATATCACTACATTGTGAGGAAACATTTGTCAACTGCGCTCTACAGGTTTCAGATGCCATGCGGTTCAGGGTATAAATCTCTATGGCGCAACGAGTATGTGCTTGCGATGGTAGGAATCCCATATCTTCTGAATCCTCTCTTCAGCCTGGCCTCTCCTGCGCGGGCAACTTTGCCAAACCAAACTATTCGCCCTCATGCCTGGCAACCTTGTGCGCAATGTTTCCGAGAACCAACAGTTCCTACTGAGCACACATTGGGGCGTGTTCATCGGGAGCCAGTTCGACTACACAAAGATGATGGACGAGATTATGGATATACTAGATGACCAAGAACACATCTGGCAGAAAGACAAGTGGTACTGCTTCCAGTGCGTCGAACAACTGATGAAGGAGCGCCTGTGGCGGTGGTGGCGAGAAAGGAAAGTGCAAGGTGGGTCGTCATTCATTAGTCAGCAGGACTCGCCGTTGACTTCTGTGTGTGTGCTGCAGAAGGCAAGCCCGTACTTCCGAATTGCTGGTAAGCCAATATATGCTTGGTCGCGAATGGCGTCTGAGCAGATATTTATCACAGGTATGGCTGGAACTGCCGCACGATGACCCATAGACAACAGCATGCGTCAAGACTCAACGTGAGTCTTCCCCTCAAGTCTTAAGCGGGCTGGTGGGCTTACGCATATAAGAAGCATTTATGCAAACCTATGCGAGGCGATGGCCCGACTCAACCGCAGCCGGCTTCCGGACCAACGGCGCATACATTGGTATTACTGCCAGCTCCGGCCACAGATACTGCTGGTGCATGATGCACACAGAAACATTCTCTGCCCGTCATAGTTCATGATAATGTGTTCGTCATGGTCGATTCACTGTGTTATTGTAATTGCAGTGTCTGCTATTAAGTATTCCACACTGCTGCGCCTTGTAATCTGAGCCCCGAGGATGTAATGAACATGCGATATTGATAGTTACTGGTGCTCGATGTTCTGCGATGCTATATTTCTGTCGCGTCTACCAGTGGTTGTAAGGAAATGCCACAATGTTATCAGCTCGCTGACGCGATCAAGTGCGTTCCACTCGATCGACTTGGAGGATCATGATGCGCCGACCGAGACGCCGGGTACACCCTCTCCGCACCATTCCTACCACAACAATATCCTGCTATCTGCTTTCACTCTCTAGCGGTGAATGCGCCCCCCTGCTCGCAAATAGCCCACTGCTGGCCTTGCTCGGCAAACAACACTAACGAAAGCTCACGACATGATTCACGCGGTACTCATCTGTCTGGCTCTCGCTAATCCTCACCTTGCATCCTGCTCACATGCCTCGGCACAGTCAACACCTCAGGCGTGCCGCGTCTGACCAAGTTCTACTCGCCCCTTCATCGTTCTGCCCAGACGCTTGTGCAGAAGATCTTCACACTTGTGTCGCCACGCCCAGCCGGGCTCTGTAACTTCCTCGATGCACCTGAGCTCGAGGGGTTCCTCACCCCCCAAGATGAAGTTGGCGAAAAACTGCGTGTGGTGTATAGGAACTACGCAACACTGTATTTTGTGTTCGTCGTAGACAGCGCCGAGAGCGAGTTGGGTATTTTGGACCTGATACAGGTATGCGTGCGTTTTGTTTTGGGGTAGCCAGAGGCTAACTATGCACAGGTCTTTGTCGAGTCTCTCGACCGGACGTTTGAGAATGTATGCGAGCTGGACCTAGTCTTCCACTTTGATGAGGTGAGGCTACTGCGTCCGAGTACTGTGGACGTTACGCTCAATGGTGTAGGTTCACCACATTCTATCTGAGGTGATACAGGGAGGCCTGGTATTGGAAACCAATGTAGAGGAAATCGACCGTCGAGGTGAGTTGTACATCGCGTTCCACCTATCTATTGCTTGAGATCTTGTTCTCATCTCGTACACCGTACTCATCTGCATTGCAGTTCGAGACAGCGCGAAGGCACGCAAGGAATCGTACGCATCAGCGAATCCCCTTTCTCTTGGAGGCGGGGTTGTTGGCTCCAGGAATTCAGGACTATCAAGTCTCGGTTGGCTCACGGATAAGCTGACGGGTGTAGGAGCAAGATCATGAAAACAGACGTTCTGCATTGTACATTACAGATACACTCGATGCATTAGGTTACAATCTCTATTTCGGAGAGATTCGCCCTTCGTATTACAGAGAGCGCTCAATCCCTCACAGAACCCTTTGCGCAGCAACGGACGAAAAAGGGCAATTACTCCGTTTCAGTTGCCCTCCATCCCCATTGTAAACGAGCGGATGGTGGCGGCTGACCCTCAAATCCTCGAGGCTTCAGCGAGGCTACACTGCTACCGGTGTGAGCGTACGATCTGAGTGCTGCCGCCGAAGGCCGGCATTGCCCATATTTCGACACGGATTAGGACGTTACGTTCATCATTGTCGCGATTCCTGTCACATAGACTTGTCAGAAGACAGACAAGACAGAACCAGAAGGCGCGCACTCTTTTTCTTCTTCTTACCCCCTCCCGGGGGACCTTTCACCGGAGGCTGTTCTTGCGGCGTTGGCCCCATCTTGGGCGTCGCGGCGCGTGTTGGTGCGGGCGCCGGGGTGGCGGACGACCGTGGCTGTGACCGCAGACCCGGCGTGTCTGGCACAATGTCTTCCGCAGCCGCAGCGGGCAACGTGAAGGACTTGCTCGCGTGCACGGCCGTCGTGCGCATCGCGTTGAACAGTAAGAGGTTATTCTGCTGTCGTTCGTGGGCAGGGAGCTTGCGCTTTGCTGAGGGCTCCGCGAGCGCCTGGTCCTCCGTCGTCGATGCCGTCTCTGTCGCATTGCTCTCGGGGGGCTCGTCAGCACCATCACGCGCTTTGGACGCGTCATCCGGAGCGGCGGGCTCGACGATCGGCCACGCGAAGCCCGTGCGTGGCGTGTACGCGGGCCTGTGCGTGCGCAAGGTAGTCATTGAACTTTGTAACGCGTGAAGGGACGTGAGCTACAGCGGTCTCAGTAGCGTGCGCGGCGCGGGATCTCTCGCACTTACAAGGCGGTTGGAAATAAGGGTGTAGACGTCAGGGGATTGGTATATGCGGTTGTTCATAATGAAGTATGCCGCTAGTGGTCGCACTGGCATGGTTTGGCCCGTTGGGGGATTCTCGCGGCGGAGGAACCGTGAAAGGACACACCTTCATCTGGTGACAAGCGTTCTCGTTTGTGAATGATGAAGAGGGACGGAGGTTGTGCGTGTACGACGGCAAACTCAATGCCCGTAAATCGTCTTCAAGCGGACGCTTTCACGTCAGTGCATGTCACAGGAAGCAAGGGTCCACGCACCTCAGTTCCTCGGCCTCATTCTCCAGTGGTACCCCAGTATGCATTGTCTGCATGCGCAACACTTGGTTGTTGCTCTGTTTGTCGTAAAACATAGATGTCGCGAAGTAATCAAATACATTCTCGTTCGTGAGGGGACCATGCGCCTAAAATGCAAATGAGAAGGCCGCTCAGCGACATGCTGCCCCTAGGGAAGCACCTGTATCCATTCATGCCAGATGAAGAATCTGTGGCTGTAGTCATCAGGCGGGTGCAAGTCGGTGAGATCCATTGTGGCGGCGCTGAGCAGGGAACGGCGGCAAAGTACGCAGACATCATACAAGAACATATATGGCCTGGGGACTCGGCTATCACCTGCCCGCCTAGCTCAATCGGATAGAGCGTCAGACTCTTACTAAGCGGGTGTATCTGAAGGCTGCGAGTTCGACCCTCGCGGTGGGCTAGAGGAATCTTTTTGGAGCTTTTCTTCAGGAGGTCTTGCCTTGTATGCGCGCATGCGCGATATACAAATATACTTCGATCCACGTCAACGCGATTACAGGCAAGAGTCTTATTGGTACAGATATACTTATATGTATGCAGTACATAGATGGTGATAGTAGATACAATGTCCTTTGATTTGCTGGATGATACATATTACTTTTGTTGGTACACACTCGTCTCGCAGGTGCTGCGATGCGCTGGAGGACGCCATTCTCAGTACGCAACCTTCGACGTCAAGCCTTCCGCTTCGCGCTCGTAGCAGCGGTGCTTGCTGACCTCATACGCGAAGTTGGAGATGAAGCCCTTCTCGCCTTGAGCGATCTTGAGCGTGTCCGCGACCGCGGAGCCTGCGTCGTACTTGCCCGCGGTTACGACACCGTACGAGGTTGTCACGGAGTCGCTCTTCAAGCTCGATGCAAGCTGGACTCCTGGAAGCTGCACGGCCTCGCGGAGGAATGCAACACCTGTATGCAAATCTCAGTCAATCTTTTGCTCAATGAACGAAGCAGCACCGGCACCAACCTTCGCCGAGCGCGCCAATGGGCTTGCAGTGGCCAAACGCCTCGCGGACCCAGTGGATCGCACGTCCGTTCTGCGCGAGCCGTTGCGCGTGCTCAGCGCCGCTCGGGATAATAATCGAATCGAACAGCGTGCTGCGCTGGCCCTCGTGGTGGTGGTCCGCCCAGATACCTTCGCCGGTGCCCACCACCTGGCCTGCGGGGTAGACCTTCCCGCGGCGGGGCCCAATGATCCAGGTCGTTGCTTGGCCAAGCTTGAGCGCGGCTCGCAGGCCCTCGACCTCGGCGAAGTTGAAGCCGTCTGCGACAAGGATCGCGATGCGGCGCGAGACGATCGTCGGCTCCTTGGGTGCATAGTAAAGCTGGGAAAGCGTCGGCGTCGACTTGCCGTGGTTCTCACGCGCCGGCTTCTCGAGGATTGTGCCGCCCACATTGATTGCGACCTGCTTTGCGAGGTTGAAGTCGATGTTATTGAGGATCTTCGTGTATGTCTGGAATACAACCGGATCGTCGCAGTGGCTAAGCTCGAATGAGACGGCGTTCACGAGATGCGTCTTCTCATAGTCGGTCAGGGAGTTGTAGAAAAGTTGTGCCTGGTTGTAGTGCTCCTGGAACTTGGGCGTACGCACACGCTGCTTGATGCCCGCAACCTTCTGCGCGACACTGCCAAAGACGCCATCAGATATTGCATGCAGGATTGACACTCGATGGAAGACTCACTCAGCATAGCCGCCTTCTGAGGTGGGCACCGGAGCGCCAACAGCCTTACGGTTCGGCCAATAATTAATCGCGCCCTTCGTGATTTTGTGTCGCATCTGTCCGTCACGTTGGTGGTTCATGACGGGGCACACGGGTCGGTTGATCGGGAGCTCCTCCCAGTTAACACCCAAGCGCGTGATCTGAGTGTCGAAGTACGAAAAGTTACGTCCCTGGAGCAACGGATCGTCGCTGAAGCCAATACCGGGGACCACGTGGGAAGTGCAAAACGCGACTTGCTCAGTCTCGGGGAAGAATTCGTCGACAGTTTTGTTGAGCACCATCTCGCCGATGACCTCGAGCGGGACAAGCTCCTCCGGCCAGACCTTGGTAGCATCGAGTATGTCGAAATCAAAGTCATGCTCGTTCGCCTCCGGAATAGTCTGGATGGCGAAGTTCCACTTGGGGTAGGCACCGTTCTCGATCGCCTCCTGGAGGTCCTTGCGGTGGAAGTCTGCAGAGACTCAGTCAAGAACAGGTCAAAGGGCACAAGACGAATCCCGCATACCTGGATCCTGACCCGCAATTTTTAGGGCCTCATCCCAGACGAGGCTGTGCACGCCAAGCTCAGGAAGCCAATGGAACTTGACGAAGAACCGTTCGCCTTGCGCGTTTATCAAAGTGTAGGTGTTGACCCCAAAACCTTGGATCATACGGAGGGATCGCGGAATGGCGCGGTCAGACATGACCCACATAACCATGTGAGCGGCTGTAAAGGCCGATTGTGAGCATATTGGCAATTGTGATGACGACATCTATACTCACACTCGGGCTGCAACCCGACAAAGTCCCAGAAGTTGTTGTGCGCGCTCTGGCCCTGCGGGACCTCATTGTGCGGCTCAGGCTTGACCGCGTGCACGAAGTCGGGGAACTTGATCGCATCCTGGATGAAGAATACGGGAATGTTGTTGCCGACAATGTCCCAGTTGCCCTCTTGAGTGTAGAACTTAACAGCAAAGCCGCGGACATCGCGGACGGTGTCCGCGCTGCCGCGAGAGCCTTGCACGGTACTGATACGCACGAAAATGGGCGTGGAGCGGGAGGGGTCGGTGAGGACAGGTGCAGAGGTGTACTTGGACGCTTTGTCGTTGTACACCTTGAAGTAGCCATGAGCCCCGACTCCACGGGCATGGACGACACGCTATACGGAAGACAGTGAGCAGGAGTATTCCAAGGCGCAGCGCGTCATCGTACCTCTGGTATGCGCTCGTGGTCGAAGCGGTGAATCTTCTCGCGGCCAATCTATGAAACGTGTTACTATTGCGATGTACGCGACATTTGTTGAACAACCAACCTGGTCCTCGAGCAGAGAGGGACCGGTGGTAGTGCCGTTCTGGGCCTTTAGCCTGAAATTCGCGGTCAATTAATAGTCTCTCGTCTCGTGTGCGTATGAGCCACACACCAGTTGTCAGTGTCAGAGACATAGACACCATTATCAGTCGTTAGGCCCTTATTGGGCTTCGAGGCAGGGTCGATTGTGTCGGACTGCAGGTCAGTGACCTTGGCATTAGCGGTTCCGAAGAGCTGCTTGGCCGCATCGGCGATAGCTGAAGACATGGTGAATGGAAAGAGGGGGACGAGGGGGGACAGTAAGGAATGCGGTCCCACATAGTAGCCATTATATATTCGGTGCGAGCAAATATAGGACCTGAGGTTAAGGAGAGGGGAGCACTGTGGTACTAGGCGCCGACGTCAGAATGACGCAGTATACCTGCCTATTCCGGGCGAAAGTGGGCGTCGATGGGACCATGAGCGCAGGCTTATTCCTGTCCCTGTGGGGTCTCACGCGATACTCTGGCCAATCGCGGGCTAAGTATTCCTGCTTACACTGGTCACGTCCACGAACGCATGCTCACAAAGACGAACATTCCTTGTCTGACATACAGATGATGCTATTTATGACGCTCTCTACCGTACTAACAATTCCAACAGTGTAAATATAGTCTACGCATCATTCAGGCATAAAACACCGGAGAACAGGATATTCGGCTCATCAATATAAATACTAGTAGATTCGTGATCATTCGGAAACCAAGAGGACGGATAGAAGAGATACAAGACTGCGCACCGCAACGGTATCGCAATTCAACGTAGACGAAACCTTCATCAAGGAATGACAGACATGTAACGTTCGTAGAACGAGGGCTAGTCAGATGAGAGGCTGAGGGGGGATTAACATGTCCAAATCGCCGGGAGACAAAACGACCTGGACGATGCACCAGACGTCTTCGCAGTATGTAGCAATTCAGCGCGCAACACGGACACAGCGACGCCGACACATCGCCTCACACCACTCGGACGGACGTGAGTGTTGCCATAGCTGAGCGAAGTAGATAAGTGACGAAGCATAGACGAGAGCGGGATAGACACGTACGCAAACCATAAGAGTCGAAAAGCATAGGTTCAATCATAGCCATTTACTTCACCTCGTCGCACTCGCACTCGCAGTCCTTGTCCTTGCCCTTGCCGATCCAGCTCTTGCCACAGTTGTCGCACCACGCACGAGGACCCTTGTCTACGCCTATAGCCCTGTTCGAGGCGGACACCATAGACGACATCGACTCGGAGCGATGTATCGACACCAAGTGACGTGTCAGATCATGCTTGCGACTGAAAGACCTGCCACACGACTTGTGGTGGCACGCATACGGCTTCGAGCGGTTAGGGTCGTGCGTCTGTGTGTGGGTCTTGAGGTTGTACGCGCGAGCGAACGCTGTAATACGAGATGTGAGACATGAACGCGTGATGTCATAAGCGAAGGAAACTGACCTCGGGGGCACAGCGGGCACGGATACTTCTTCTTGGGGTCACGTTGCATATCCTCCATCCTTCTAGTAGTAGTGGCCGAGCTAGGCATAGAAGTGTGGGCGCCAATGGCGGGGACAGGAGGGACAGCGGGCAACTGGGGCGAGATGTTCGACGGCGATACCGTGTTCTGTCCGACACCCACAGCGGCAGGGTAGTTGTACTGCTTGTTAACCTGCGCTTGCGGGTAGTAGTCAGACGCAGCAGAGCTGCCAATACGGACGTGCTGCGGCTGCGCAGGCTCATAGTCAGAGAAGCTGCCACGCGGTGATGAGAACGACGTCTGCGGCGAGTAGTGAGCGATATGCGGGATACCGCCCGAGGAGCTGCGCACGGAAGGTGAAGATGGCAAGCCGCCGTAGGCACTGTGATCATCCGCAGTGGGAAGGCCCATGCGTTTGAAGTCCATGTCAAGATCCTGCGTGTAGGAGTAGTTACTGGCGGCGTAGTTGGGAGTCGGCGAATTGGCCGGGAAGTTGTAGAAGCTCTCGGAACGACCAGAGAGAGACTCGGTGTAACCAGAGTCATACCCCGACACCGACTCAGAGGAGACGGTGAAGGTGGAGGGGGGCCCGGTGGGGGTATCCGACCTCAGGAAGGAGAAGATGTCGGCGGTGCCGGTCTCGAGAGGAATGTGATTGAGCTCGGCGTCGAAGGCAGCGAGAGAGGAGTCTAGCTCGGACTCGAACTGGTCAGGGTGGGGGGCAAGGATGCCAGAGGACCCGTGACCGAACTGGAAGAAGTCGAAAGGCTGCTTGGCGTAGTCAAGCTCGTCGAGGCCAAAGGCACTGTCGTCGGCCTTTGCAGACTGGTAGAGCTGCGCGGAGGGGAAGTACGGGGCAAAGTGTGAGTCGGACATCCTTCGTGCGGGCTGCGGAGTGCGGGTTATGTAGGTGCGAGGAGTGCGGTTTGGGCAAGGATGAGCAGGAGAGAGAGTGCAGATGTCGTGGAGGGATGGAGTCAAAAGGTGCTGCGGAGACGGCACACACGCAGCTTCCCACACCGGGCGGTTGCCGGGCTGTGCAGGCGCCTCGCCAGGGGCACTAGGAAACCTCCCAAATAAGGCAGCTGTCCTGGCTGCCTCCCACGGTGGCCGTTCCCGGTTGCCATCACCCCCACTTCCGTCCAAATATGTCCGTCCCCTGATCGCGCTCCTCCTCCTGTTCATGGCGCACCTGAATCAGTCTCGCCCAGCAATCTCACAAAGCAGAGCCTATCGCCCAGACGCCCCAACTGTCACTGCCCGGTGCCGCATCCCTTCGTGACTCATACCTGTCTATCGCGCCCGTACCCACCCCTCTTCTCCGCATATCCCGAGGCGTGCATGCCGAGCGGACGCGAGCGTTGGCGTGAAGAGTCAGCACATATCGCTCAGAGCCTGGTCATGCTGCAGACACGCTGTCTCTCCGGGTCTTGTCCTCAGGGCCCACCCAGTCAAATGTGACGCCAGCCTCGGATGCGATCGTGGTCCAGCACCTCAACACGCGTCTGCTATGTCAACGGTGGCGTTCTTGTCCCGTTTTTGTCTGCCGTGCATACCAGGTGGAGAATGCCGCAGAATCAGGCCTTGTCGTATCCACCGAGCCCCTAAATAAGCAGTAGATCCTATTGTTGTCTTTGCAAATACAATCACACTGGTCTTGGCCGCCTTGTGCAGCGGATCATCGTTCTCCATGCCGCTAATCGACCACACTCGACCGCTAAGTGAATAGGTATAAAGTTTGTTTGTGGCCCCCACCCCCGCCTTCACTCTGTTTACCGAACGACGTGTGGACTCTCACCGTGCCTCTGCCATGCCTACCGCGAATCTTGTGACGGAGTTTGCCCTACCTTCAGGCTGCTTGTGACTGATGATGGAGGAGAACGAAACCTGCCCGAAAGCTTCTTTGGTTCCCTCGCTTACGTTTTGGCCTGGTATCACGGATCCAAACATGCACTTATAGCTTTATTAATAAACCAACCCCTCCTACCCCCTCACAGAGTCTCTAAGGGTCCTTGAACACGTAGCAGGGCTTCCGTGGACCCGCCCTGCCCGCAATGCGGCATGTTCATACTTAATTCATCTGCGCGGGCCCCTCACAATCTCGCGATCTGTCAATGATTAGAAGCTCGCGTTCTTGCGATCGCTGTCCATATCTCGGACCTGATGGGGCCCTGGCCTACGACGTCAGGTCTAACCTTCCAAATTTGTTCCCATCCCAACGGATCCGTATTCTTTCCACCCAAATGTACTTTCAACTTGGTGCCCTTGACAAGAGACATCTTACACCCATCAGTCACCCTTGGCCCATGACCCATGGTTATGGGCAAAATTCGGTGCGCTGTTGGGGCCGAACCCGTGATTGACAGCTGAAGCTAGTAACCCCAGTGACAGCATATCTCGATATCTTTGGCACTTCTGACCCGTTATGTCATCCCTTGAGTTTGTTCACCATCCCAGGACTCCAACGTTGCGAATATTCAGTATCAGAGAGCCTCAGATGCAAACGGATGACCGTCCCAGTCAGACTGAGGTCCGCGACATCGCACGGCCGTATCGCTCCGAGGCCGCAGATGCGTATCAGATATTCGTCAGACATTGGCCTCGTGTTGTGGTGCGTAACCGCGCCTCCGCATGCCGCCACAAGAATACGAAGACACCGCTGTGGCTGCGCAGATCGACCGCAGGCCGCTTCTCCCTACCTTGGTCGTCGAGCGCAGAGCGCAGCGCGCAGTGAGCTAGCCTGCTTATAAGGACCATCGCTCGACTAGCGACGCAAAACCTCATACCGCCGCCCTTTGGTCTCAAGCAATTGCAATTGCCATTGCTGACGAGCAGCTCCTATCGCCACGTTCTATCCATGCTCCGCCCGGCGCGCCCCCTGTGCGCTTCGTCAATCCACTTAGTAATTTCACCGCTGCATTCGTCTAAATTTACGCTTCCACTGCATACTGATCCTACTAGCTGTGGCAGATGCCCTTGGCACTGCACGGCTGGGCCTCCACCGCATGCGCACAGGCGGGGATGTATAATCCGTGACAGATCGCGTACTGTCTAACGGCTGCACAGCCTCATACCTGATAAGCGACCTCCCATCAGCGTCGAAGCTGTTGACGGTATGTCGTCAATTTTGCTCTAATTCAGCCGAGTCACTCTTCGCGATACTCGGAGAATTGCATAGGTGCATTCCTATTGTGGCTGAGCTCTCCATACCCTTGGTGTGTAACCAAATACACGCCTTTGGCGGGCAGGTCATTGCCTGCAGGCCTGCTTCTTTTTGGGTGGGCATTTAATAATAACACAGTGATATACTAGGTACTAGGACCCTGACGTGCAAGAGGAAAAAACACCCGCAGAAGACCTCGAGACCCTGGTCTTTGTCACACGCTGCTTTGCAGGCCCGCAAGAGGACAGTCGTGTCATTATCAAGTGGTGTTGTTATTCTCTTCAAAGATCTACCGAGGTGAGTCACTTCATCACTTCTTCCAACTGTTCCGTCCGATGCGTCCGCTATTCTCGCAGCTGAGCACAGCGCCGCTTCCGGGCCCAAGGAGCGAGGAAACAATGTAGGTGGTGGTTTGCAGCCAAGCTACCCGGTGGAACTTATTGAAGGGAAGGCTTCTCTATTGGCGTGTGAGGCGCAAATAACATGCCGCTTACGCATGTATATCGGCGCGTGGCGCGCGGCGCCCCGCCTTCACAAATATGTCAGGCCGGGTACCGTCACATCTGAACCATCGGACAACAGCATCCGTGCTGAGTTGCTACCGGGAGGTGTGAACTAGGAGGATGGAATTTCATTTCCGTCCCACTGTTCTTACCCCTCGGATCTTTCCCCTCATTGTTCCAACGACGGTGCCAACAGGTTGTCGCCACCTGTGTGAAGGATGGTGCCTGACTCCACGGACGCTGTTACACCGCGTTGTACCCGCTACATCTGCTTATCTGGATCACGGCCGCGATATATACCAATTTTGCTCACTGGAAACCTACTCGTAACATGCGATCCTTCTCAAAATGTTTGGGCCAACAAGGAAGGTTTGTCTTAGGAGACGTCTCCACTTGCCGGCTGGCAGGAGCGTGACGGATGGACGGGTCTGATTCCCTGAGTTTGAAAGTCTGCATATCCTCCAATGATGTGGACAGAAAACCTATGAACGCCATGCAGGATCCTCAGGCTCTCTACATAATCTCATTATCGTGAGGCGATAACACCTTTTCCTGGTCTTTGTCATGAAATGTCGCTCGGTTGAGATGATTGTATCTCGGGCACCTGCAGGCAGCGGGTACATATATATATGTTGGGATATCCTATCCTTGCGAAAAAAAGGCACGTTCTAGAATCATATCAATTTGCAACACCCTTCGCTAGAACATGTAAGATTGAAATGCGTACGAGCTGAGAGTACTTTCAATGATTATATCCAGCAGGCTGAGGCAAAGTTCGAGGCTTTGATTGACGTCATAGTATACAGCTACAAGTAATATAATTCAGTGCCCGCCTAGCTCAATCGGATAGAGCGTCAGACTCTTACTAAGCGGGTGTATCTGAAGGCTGCGAGTTCGACCCTCGCGGTGGGCTAGTGTTTTTGGTTTTGTTGCGGTTTCAAGCTGTTGTCATGGTCCAGACTCTACGCTCGTCATTCTTGCAGCCAGGAGACCACTACAACGCCTGCAATCTAGCCAGGCGTCCCAAAATTTGCGTGTTGCAACCTGCGAATACCTCAATCATGCAGCGGGAGTCATCAATAGGCATGGCATCGTTAGCAGGAACTCTGACGATCGGACCAAACGCCAGGACATATTCTCATTACATGGGCAGCTTAGGCCTAAACATCGACGATATAATTGAATGACACGGCAGTCACATAACTTACAGTGAAACCAAATCCAACATGCACAGAGCGGCGATAAACTGGATAACACATTGCGTAGATGTACAAACGTCGGAAGCATATCAAACGCCAACACTGCATTATGATGGTTAGCATCTGTCTCTGACTCGATTGATGCGCAATCACTCACCGGTGCACAACCTTATTCTGTAGCAGGATCACGATGTCCGATCAGCACGCTATACTTACATGACAGCACTGAGAACATACCTGTCCGGAGAACCTGATGATCTCCCTCTTCTCCAGAACGAACAAGGTTCGCTCTAAAGCGTGGCTCGAATATCCCTGTTGCGTAACAAACTCTCGCACCAGACTTTGATAACTCGTGCTCCATCCTATGGGGAGTCTCCGTCGAACCTCCTTTTCAATCTTGTTTATCTCGTCGTTCAATTCACCGCGAGAAAGGCCGTCAGCAGATCCGGCGGAGACTGCATCCATGGTCGAGCACTTGAATAGCCGGATGGCCTCTTCGACATGGTGGTTACGCACGACTGGCGAGAGCGTGAGCTTTGCAAGCGACTCGGAAATACGAATGATGGCCTCTAGTTGCCTACGAGCCCACCAGCAGTTCAGTGATGACGTCTGTCAGAACCCAGTCCGAACTGACCGAATAGTGATGGGGATGGAGCTTCTCTCATCGTTGTCTCGCTCGACCTGTTGCACCTGTTTCCGTAATGAAACAAAGTGACTGCTCAGCATCTCCTGGGCCTCTGGTGATAGCCGCGGAGCGCATTTCCTACTCCATAAGTCAAACACTACCCTCATAGTTGTATTGAAGGGAGACTCACGCCTTGCAATAAGCGATGTACCGCTTCATCTTGTCAATGTCAATCTCGCCCACCGCCTCTCCGTTCTCGTCAGCGTTTTGATTGGGTCGGTTCATGTGAATGTTCATAACATGTTTCGCAATCATCTGAAGGCAGAATCTCAGCGCCAGCCCTAACTGAGATAGGTACCAAGTACGTACTCGGTCACGTTGCTCGTTATGCTCGTCCTTCACGATGAATATCATGTCGAATCGAGACAAAATAGTCGTCTGGAAATCAATGTTCTGTTCTGTACTATGAGCCTGGGATGTTCCCATTCGATGCCTGGAAACACACCTCGCCAGGACTACGGCCTTCGTCATATCGCCCCCACACGGGGTTGGCTGCGGCGAGAACACTTGTTCGAGAGTTCAACACGGTCGTGATACCAGCCTTAGCTATGGAAATAGTTTGTTGCTCCATTGCCTCGTGAATGGCCACACGGTCCTCATCACGCATCTTGTCGAACTCGTCGATACACACAACTCCTGTATCTGCAAGGACCATAGCACCGCCTTCAAGATAGAATTCGCGCTATGGTATCACCACCGTCAAGTCAAGATGTGTTCCGACCAAGTATAAAGAGCGTGCTTTACCGATACTGCATCGCGCTGAACAGATGCTGTCAAACCAGCCGCACTGGAACCTTTGCCTGAGGTATACACTGCGATTGGTGCAACCTACAGCACAGTGAGAGTGAGGTATTACGGGATGAATCGCGGTGCAAACCTTCTCAACGAACTTCAGCAACTGACTTTTGGCAGTACCAGGATCTCCAAGTAGGAGCACATTGATGTCCCCACGCAACCGCATCCCATCTGGTAAAATCTTCTTTGACCCGCCAAACAAGAGACAAGTTATCGCCTTCTTAATGTCTGCGAGATCGTATCAGCAACAACACTGCATTTCAATGTAGAGGTGAGGGCGCGCACCTAGACTCCCAAAAATACTAGGGGCAACACTTTTCGCGAAACGTTCATAGAAGCCATCGCTTCTTGCCATATCGCCGAATTCCTCCTCTTCCTCAGGAGAAAATTGTAGGCCGAACGGATTTGAGCCGCTCGATCCCGACGCAGCTGGAGATGACACTTCCAGGTGCACAAGACGAAGGTAGGGATTTCGCAGCGCTGCAGCACCTCCCGACTTCTATGGGAACGGGCTAATCGTGAGATAATGGAACGAGGTCGGACAAATACAAGTCTCACTGATTTGGCAGATTGGAAGGTGGAGTAAATGCCCGTCGCAATTACTCGAGACCCTGGAACAACTTGACCGGTCAAATACCTGTCTGCTGAGAGCAACATGTGTCTCGGTAGCTCTCCCACTGGTACCATATCTGGTGCCTCCTGAAGTTTTAGCGTCTGATGATCTGAGAATGTCGACTTGGAGTGAACGATGAGGTAAGGATCCATAGGACAGTCTTTCTTTTGGTTCTCAATTTCTGGCGCATCACACCTCCGAGGCAAACCCCTATCCGATCCACCACCCAGTCCGCCTAGTCCACTTGGCGGGTATACGATTTTGGGCGAGCGACATGCACGGCATTGGAGGTGAAGCTTCGTTGCGCGCGCAGAGAGGACAGAAGCCGAGATGACGATGCCCGGTATTCGAACGAGCCTATTCATGGTATTCGCTGAGAGGTCACGGAATTGCTGAAGATTCAGACCAGCTTTCATAAGGATCTGAATGTTCGGGATGGTCTGAGAAGCAGAGTCGGCATCGTCGTTTTGGCCATTAGCAAGAGGGAAAAGGATGGTACGAGCTGCTCTTGTTGCAGCATTCTCAAACTGACAGATGGTAATAAGTACATGCGTATGTCATGGATTCAGGTACGGAAACGTACTAAAGGTAGAATCTCGGCGGGTTTATCCTGGATGGCATGAGCCAGTTCATCGTTGTACAGCCCAATGTGGCGGAGATCGACCTCCAACTGATAATGCTTTAGAAGAAGATTCGCGCGTAACTTCTCCCTGAAGAGACATATGTGCATAAGGGATTGCATCTGGATAACTGCAATGACGCGTACCTGTAGATGAATTCGCCTCCAACGCGATACTGGAGCAAGAAGTCGAGCAGTAGCCTTTCGGTTTGAGAAGGTGATTCAGGACCAGTCGGCTCCGGTACATCATGCACGGAGACTGAATACACACGATCCGCATCGAACCCGGACATGATTGCTCTTAAAAAAACGAGCCGGAGAATGAGGAAAGACGCGACCTCAATGAAACGCGGTCGTTATGAGGTTTAGGGCTGGTCGCTTCGCGTCGAGGCAGGCACAAGGGTTGAGATTATATATAGCTCTATAGCTTTATAGCTATTTTAGCAAGTCCCGTTTAGCTCAGTTGGTAGAGCGCGTCACTAGTACTGTAAGGTATGACGAGGTCAGTCGTTCGAGTCGGCTAATGGGAATGTTTTTGCCATTATACTGCTTCCTACTGAACGTGAACTTTGAGTGGCGCAGCTTCATTGCCTTGCGTCTCTTTCCTTGGGTGACTTTCAGACTTCTCCCTTGACTACTCCCCGTCATCATGAGTGCAATGGACACTGATGAGCTTCCCGTCGTCCTCCCGCCTACGCATACCTCTGGTCTTTCGCTATCTCTGTGTGTAACCTCTCAGCATACGTATGGCATTGAAGTGACCATTCACCAGCCATCCCCTGCCCATCTTGAACATCTCTGAGCATCTGACGCGTCTGAGACTGCAGACAAACTCCAGCCTACCGTTTGGTATGCTCAGCTTTCGTTGTTGTCTCGGACAAGGCTCACGCCATGTGTAGCACTTGGAGCTCTGCTTGGTACTCAGAACGGACGCGAGGTTGAAATTGTCAACACATTTGAACTAGCAGTGGGTGAAGATGGTGCCACAGTCGACCAGGCATTTCTGATAGACCGCAAAGAACAATGTGCGTCGTCATGTTGACCCGGGAAACGCACCTTGCCTGATCGTCTGCGAACAGACAAACAGGTATTTCCCTCGCTCGAATTCATCGGGTGGTATACCGTAGCATCGCGGCCCACAGCACAGCATATCGCTCTCCATGAACAAGTACGCCACGTTTGAAGGTGTCCAGACACTTCCAAGAACTTATCTCTCCGTTGAACCCCATGTAGTTTACAGCATATAGCTCCACACCACTCTTGCTTCTCCTACAGCCATCGACTGTATTTGCCGCCTCTTCAGACTTGACTGCGCAAACACTTCCTATCAAGGCCTATGAGCCTACCATCGAGATACGCGACCGCAAAACCCGGTCAGTCTTCATTGAGGCGCCTTTCACGGTGGAGACAGGTGAGGCGGAACGTATCGCGGTAGATTGGGCAGCAAAGGGTGGCGAGGGAGACAACAGTTGTAAGTGGGCTCAATGCTTCACAACATCCCCTGATTGCATGCATCTCTCGCAGTGGAGTCGCATTTGAATTCACAGCGAGCTGCTGTTAAGATGCTGCATGACAGAATCATGCTGCTTGCGAAATATGTCACCGATGTACTAGCAGGTCTGTGAACTACTCCGACAATACGTTTGTATCTCAACCACATGACACATTTTAGATCAGGCCGTGAAAGATCATGCAACGCTGCGCTCCATTTCTGCTCTCATCGCGTCACTACCAGCCAGTGAGCACAGAGACTTCCGAGACGAGTTCGATACCGTACGTGTGCATGGTGTGTCGACTTTCACCCTGGACTCATCGGTCTGCAATAGGAATATGAGGATGTCCAATTGACTGCATACCTCGCCACGCTCACCAAGTCTGCGAGCGTTCTCAACGATGTAGGTCTTTTCTATCGGATGGGGTGGCCACGGATAGACTGACCATTTGGCAGCTGGTCGACAAGCATCTTGTGCTTACCGCAACACGCGAGGATCGTGGTCCCAGTGCTCCTCGGAGGCGCGGCATGGGCGGCATGGGTATGGGCATGGGTATGATGAGTATGGGCGTGATGGGCATGATGGGGAGACACGGAGATTGGGACCGCTTCCACTGAGCGTGTCCAGCGTCCTGGACTACAAATTCTCCCTCGTCCCTGTCCCGTCCATTCGGAGTGTCTTACGGAACATCAATTCGCTGTGCATCGCTGTATTCCTGTATCTGCATTCCCAATACTTGCTGTAGTACTAGATAACGTCCCCCACTACGGTGTGTCAACAAGTTGCGGCGGATGCCTAGAGCATTGCGAAAGCTTACAGCTAGTGCCACCAGTGAGTTCCTCTTTATTTAATCCTATCATGCACAACACTGTGATTTCAGAAGGATTACTTCTCCGCAAGACGCTATACCGTAATATGTACCATACGAAAAAAGCTACGCTAATCTATGAACACTGCGCAGATGAAGAACGCGACGACTATCGGCAGGCAACCGAAGCCTGAGATATCTGAACAACTTGACCTAGCTGGTACACGAGAAAACGAGAACGATATGGAGATGTATGCTGATCCATGACAACAAATGGAGGGGGTCAATGCAGTAAGTGAACAACCGGATGCGAATGGAAGGATCGTAGATGCGTGCGGCGAATAGGAAGAGAAGGACGCTGAGGGTATTTTCCGCACCCTCTGTTAACGACGCACGGATGCAGAAGGGTAGATGTTGATGTAAGATCCGAATCAAAGACCAGTAGGTGGTGCCTGGTGCAATGGCGTATGGCGGTTGTCGGCAGCTGTTGATAAGTCGGTCAGTTAGTCAAGATGGAGTCACCAATAGACATGGGACATACTGTTTTGCCAGACGTTATTACCCCACCAATTGACACTAATACCACCCTTGGGGAACTAATGACGCGTTGAGTCTCAGAGGTGATACAGACTTGGTGCGAACACTCACCTCCAGGGTAAAAAATATGACAAGCAATGAGATAACAGTTCCTGAAGTAGCGAGTAGAACATCAGTTATCGCATGTTGATATTAAATGATAAGACATACCGCTATCCAGCGCTGCGCTCGTCACATAATTGAATTTGCTCCACCACGCGAAACTTCGCCGCCGAATGACATACTGGAAAATGAATCCCATCAGGAACCACGATGAGTAGTTAATACCCGTGGCTGGCGGGATGGACGAGATGCTCGTCAGGACAAGAGGTGTGTTGATGTAACGTATCCACGAGGTAGGGTAGCGCCGCTGCCAAATCCATAATGGAATTGGGAGGAATGCACCGAAGAGTAGCGCGTAGACCTCCGGATAGTACATGGACCCGCGGCCGAGCTGGCGACTGGGCCCGATGACCCCCCTACGCGCAGAGTGCGTGAGCAAGTAGACTACAGCGGATGAATGTGAAGAACACCGCACCATAATACCGACGCCTGGTAGAAGACCTCGTTGTGAGGACATGTCAGATTGTACTTCTGAGTAGGCGAGCAGATGTCTGGCACGGCGTTGAACAGCCACTGCTGCATGCCAACTTGGATGAACGCCACCACGAGAGTCGAAGTGAATTGTACTGCCAATACGCGAGGTCAGCTGCACAATAGAGGTGCAAGGACGATTTTACGCACCAAGGAATGTGGCCCGCGGCGGCACCTTGATATAATGTCCGAGCTTCTGGTCTTGAATGAAGCGCAATCCCTCCGCCAGCGTTTGTAAAGAATATGACTTGAAGATCTGCGAATCGCATTTACATCATTCTGCTTCCAATCCTTGCGCTGAGACATAGACTCACCATGTTGGGGATCGGCTGTCCAGGCAAAATGGTTCCCGGAAGTATCTCGACGATTATATTGATGGACACCTGCATACAGCCGGTGAGACGGGCATCGCGACATATTAACATGGGGCGTACCACTTGGCTAGTGACCGCGAAGATATATCCAGACGGAAGGATGTATATCATTGGGATCAGTAGAGCAATGAGGAGGAACCAGACGGGAGCGCCTGTTTTCCAGACCTACACCAACACTTATTAGGGATTGCATGATGGTACACTCCAATGCCATGCGCTCACCTCGACGGCGACGATCGCAAGCGCAAAAAAGCCCACAAACATCACCGAGTACCACCACAGCGGCACTTCGGGGTACGCCGCCATCAGTTTCGCATGGATGTCGTCCTTCTCGACTTTCATCCGATGC
Source organism: Postia placenta MAD-698-R-SB12 (assembly GCF_002117355.1). Taxonomy (NCBI): domain Eukaryota; kingdom Fungi; phylum Basidiomycota; class Agaricomycetes; order Polyporales; family Adustoporiaceae; genus Rhodonia; species Rhodonia placenta. Next base: position 2,953,724 of record NW_020169832.1, on the reverse strand, counting down.
ACGCTGCCCACAATCGTGCGCCAGTGGAAGAGGGCCGTATGCACCAGGACACACGAAGTGAGTGCGAAAGCCATGAGGTAAGTCATCGCCCACGATGCAGGCAGGTATAGCGGGGAGTAGTTGTTATATGCGTTCAGATCAAAGTCGCCCTTGCTGTCAAGCACCTTGCTAACGTTGTATGCGTTCCCAAAGCGATCGTACAGGTCGTCCGAGAGCATGGGAAAGTACGCCAGATCCCAGACCTGCGCATATGTGTCATAATTTTGCAATGGACAAAGGAGTTTCTTCACGTACATTCGAGTAGTACAGGGCTGGGGTGATGATCCAGAAGAAAATAACGAAACCAGCAAATACCTGGACCTGTGCCCACCATGGCACCATGAGCGGGCCTGAGATCCAACTGATTTGCGTCCAATCGAAGGTCAGGAAGCTCAGTCCCAGTCCTGACTCCATACCAAAGATCTGATTGACGGGTATATTATTCGGTGCAATCCAGCATACCCAAGAGAAGACCGACAACGCCGTAAAGAGGTATCCTGCGTATCGAGCAGCGCTTAGCACGAGTGAATGGGATGGTTAGCAGATACGTACCTGGCAATAGATACCAAAAGAATGCCGCGACGCCCACGTAGATGAGGTATCTGAACCTAGAGATACCCCCACGGGGCTCATCCTCCTCCGCGTGCAGTGTGTTGAGCAACGTGCACACAATCAGGTTTTGCGGCCAAATCATGCTCGCCGGCCAGACCAAGAGTCGTTTGCACAGACCCGCGAGCCCAAAGCCCGTCAATTGCGTCGCGAGAATGAGGACTGCATTGAACCAATAGCCGAGCTTCAGCCCATAGTTAACGTCGATCGCGATGGTCGCTTGTATAGCGTATGGCGGAGTCGTCGCAACATTCGCCATCATGTACACAAGAGCGTGCTCCTTTATGTTCCACGGGCCAGGGTTCAGGGAGAACTCGTATCCGCCTAGCCAGCGCGGAAGGCGGTATGTGCGTATTGGAAGCCAGTATGCCAAAAACTTGCCGAGGGGATGACATGCGAGGACAATCAACGTTGTGCTGATCGTCGGCGCGGGTTGGCGCATGTAGAAGAACATGTTCGCCGCGCTTAACAGATGTAAGGTGCGCCTACAAGGGAATGACACTGACCGACACTTACGCTGAGACGAAAGTGAGCAGCAAGCCCAAAACCCACATCCGCAGGGTCAGCGCAGGCATCTCGGGGTCGTCAATATTCGACACCGACGCGCGAACCTCCGGAAAGGGGCTGTCCTCTTCCTCCGCTAAATCATCAAAGTCATACTCCATTCTGAATGATCGTGAGTAGACGAGACATCAAGACGCTACGGCAACGCACTTCACAGAGCCTTCTGGTGTTTCGAGCTCCACCATGCTTGAAAAGCTGGCAGAGCCTGGAGTCGAAGGCAACGTTTTTAGCTTTGGCTTGGTCGAAGACTCGCGGTATTTCTCCTTCGCATCGGTGAGCGATATGCGAGCCCCCTTCGTGTGGACGGAAGAGCTCAGCCCCGTGAGAGGCGAGCTTGTGGGCCGACTCAAACGGCGCATCCGATAAGGGTCGCCATCGTGCGACTGCGAGTCCGTGGATGGCGGCGTCTCGACGGGGCTAAGGGGGTAGGGATGCCGGGGGTGTAGACTTGAAGGTCCTGGGACAGGCCCCACTCGGTCTCGCGCATGCAAATCGAAGGCGGGCGGGGGGAAGGATATTGGGGAGGCTGCGGTGAGCGGCGAGCCGAGTACTGGGGACGCGAGAGTAACCGTATTGGACAGCGGAGCCTGGGAGTACTGCTGCAGCGGTGGGAACTCGTGCTGTGCGGCAGCCTGAGCAGTAGAGGGCGGGCCAAAGGCAAAGACGTCCTCTGCCTCGGACTCTTCGTCTTCATCTTCGATGGTATACTCCTGGGAGTAGGAATATTGAGCATCGCGGTCAACATATGCGCCGGAGGTGGACGGGCGGGCAGTCCAGGGTCGGGCTGCGGGCTGTGGGCTGCCTGCCGAGCTCGGTGGGCGGGGCGCCATGGGCGCAAGGGCGGGCGAGGGCGGGGAGTTGAAGAGATATCGCGGAATGGGGGAGGGAGAAGAGGAGGCTGGGTATGGGAGATGGCATACAGCAGCGCAGACGCCGACCCCAGGCACACATCACTCTCCTTATCCCAGCCTGTACCTGACCCTCTTCCTTCCGTTTTCGGCGCGTCCTCTGTCGCCGCGTCCTCGCCGCCTCGCAGATGTGGCCTGCGCAATATATTGTGCAGTGCCCGAGCTTATTGCGGGGAGAGCTCTGCGAGTTGGTCACCCCCCTCCAATGCCACAAACTGCGCGCGGCGCTGTGGTACCGGAGATGCCGATCAGGTACCTGTCCAGTGTCCACGCTTTCGATCGCATTTTGGGCCGATAAGTCGTGATAATTTACTCGAAATATCACGCGGTCCCAGAGCTTGCTGGCAGTTGCCAACTCTCTCCCGCATTCAGCTCAGTTCACCGCCAACGGGACTGCAGTCCCCACGAAGTCAGGACTAGCTGGTTACTTCCTGCAGTCGACGGCGATGTCTGACGTTCTCACACTCTCCCCGTCGTCCTTCTTGGCACTCTTCAACCTACGCAGCCTGTACCTCATCACATATGGATGGCTTTTGGGCATGTGTGAGTGTCAGAGAATCTCTGTCCCATCGTGACATCTTTAATTCGTATGACAGCTATCTGGGTCTCGTTCTTTGGCGGTATGTCCACCAATAATATAGCCTCGTCTCCTTAACCGAACATGCCCTCCACAGGCACAATCGCCTTCAGGACCTTGCGTAAGTGTCATTTAGGCCTCCGGAAGCATGCCGCTCACGGCTGCCGCTCGCTGCATCCCCAGCGAGGCATCAGTTCGGAGCGCTTCAGCACCGCACCTTCCCTATCTATTTTTCAATGAGCATCGTCATGTCCTCCGGCCTCCTCGCCCTCTGGGCTCGCGCCCATCCTGCGGTATATGATCACATCTTCCAGCCCGCAGTCGCGGACGTCGCCCAGGCGTATGCCCTGGCGCTTGTTCTCATCTCTCAGGCGGTTAACTACTTTGTTATCGGTCCCTTGACTAGCAAGTGCGTCTTTGTCCCGCATTTTTGTGATCGGTGCCTCAATATGGGGTCTCCAGGACTATGTTCCAGCGCCATAAGCTGGAGAAGGAGGAAGGAAAGGCCTACAACGATCCTGGCGTGCGTGTTATCCCGCTCGGGTCCGCAAAACCTCACTGATTGGGTGCATATACCCGCTCGGCCAGGTGTCTGATGCCATGAAAGCTCTGAACAGCAGGTTCGGCGCGCTTCATGGTGTCAGCTCTCTAGCAAATCTGTCAGCCGTTTTCGCCCTCCTGTTCCATGGGCTGTGGGTCGGCAGCGTTGGCACTGGCATATGACATGCCGAGAATGCCTTTTGTTCTGAGAGGTATCTTCCAATTCCGCTTTCATCCTTGCTGTGAACCGTTGCATGTACACCTGATCTGTTGTTCTACAACTATGCCTGTACTAGCACATCTTACCCACTCCAATCCACAACATCCTACCTCACCATTCAGTGACAGCCTATTTGATGCGTAGGCATTGTGAGCTCAGACCACCGAAGACATACAAGAAAAAGCAATAATACAGATATTGTTGTACAAAGTTCATGCACCAACCGTTTGCATGTCCGGCAAGAATCCCTCTCTGAGACTTCGCTCAAGCCTCCTAATTTCATCGATTGATGTCGCCCGTGCAATCGCTTCCTTCACCTTCTCCGCTTCCTCTTTCGACATAAGCCGCCCTGCCTTTGCAGCGGCGGGCTTCGGCTCGTCTGTCGCGACGGGCGCTTTGGTAGAGTGTACCGAGACCGTCGTAGATAGTGTGGTCGCGAGCTGTGTCGGGAGGTTGTCCGCTGTAAGGAATAGCGTCTTTGCTGACTGCCGTTCCTGTGATCGCGCAAGGAATAAGTTAACAAGTTTGCTCGGGCACTGCGTCCTTCCAAATGACGACCCACCTTATCGCGGATCCGCTGGAAGTCTAGCACTCTGAGTTTTGGTATGCGCCATGCAAGCCATTCGCGATACCATTTCTTTTCCCGCACGGGGTTGCCGAGTAGCGAGAGGTACGTGAGGTTCCTGAGGTCCTTGAGTGGCTCGAGGTCGCCCAGCTCGGTGACGTTGTTGTTAGTCAGCACTAGCGTCGTCAAGTTTGGAACGGAGAGGTGGAGAGAGGGTGAGATGGTCGCTATTCGGTTGTTGGCCAGGAGTAGCGTGCGGATGCGGCGGAGGAGCGGGATGTTGCCCAAGACGATAATTGAGTTATCTGTCAAATCTATAGCATCATGCTGGTCCTGTGTTCCCCCGTCAGCACAACATAAGCACATAGCATAAGCGAAGCACATTTGCCTTTGTGATACCAAGGTTTTCGATGGCAGGAATTTTATAGCCTGTGAGCCGTTTTGTGAGCGCCCGGGACACGAGGGGATGCTACTCACCTCGGAGGTCGAGCTGGCGTTCCTTGACGGGGTTGAGTGTCGAGGGAACAGACTGAATGAGTTCGGGCGTGAGCTTCATGGCGGGGGAGGCACAAGGCAGGCGGACATGCACGGCGTTGGAACGGCGTGTCGAACCAAACCCGAGTGATCGTGACCGTTGACGCGCCTCGTACTTTCACGCTCAAGTTTGAGCCACGCCTCTGCCGCTGCGCTCTCCCTGCCCCACCAGTCCCACCATGAAGCCCCTTCACCAACGCCTCAACTTGTGCGTATCTAGCGCAATGTCTTCTGCGCTGTTACTGACGGCTGCGCCAGGTACACGAACGGCAATGAGACGTACACATTTGTGCCTGCGGAACCGGTCGGCGCTCGCTCGCTAACCATCTACCGCAATTCGGGCGATATTATCCTCAATGGTAGGCCAAATTATAGACAACTCGTCTTCTATGTGCAGCTAATGTCTGATATGTTATAACGATGCTCAGCGCCGAATACGCCGCTCCCCGTCACCGCTGAACGGTCGGGAAAGACAATATATGGCATCTACGGCACAATCTCTCTAGCCCTCTGTGCGTGCGCACCTCAGAGTCCCCTCTGCGTTTAATCTCATTATCCATTGTAGCGGAGTACGTGATAGTGGTGACGGGCAGGGAGCTGCGCGGCCGGCTGATGGGTCAGAACATCTATCGTGCTACCGACTACGACATTCTCCCTCTGAATCCCGATATCTCTGTCACGAATCCCCCACACCCCGTTGAGGCACACTTACTCGCACTCGTGCGCTCGCATTTGGCCGGCGGCTCGTTCTTCTTTAGCTATGCATGGGACCTCACGAGGAGACTGCAAGCGCAGTGGACTGCACTGCATGAAGACAAAGACAAACCGCTCTGGGAGGTTGTAAGTGCGTTTGATATGTGTATCTGTCCTGAAGTACTTAGGCTCTCTCAGGCGGATGACAGGTTCTTTTGGAACAAGTGAGCGTGCTGTGTGTGTCCGCTTACACACTTACCGACTTGTTCATGCAGATATCTGCAGTCTAGATTGATAGACGTCACACTGGGGAATCCAGATCAGAATGTATAGTTCTCCCTTGCATTTTTTGGAAGCTGTCATCTGACGTCCCCTTCAGCTCAGTCCCTACATCCTTCCTGTGATGTACGGAAGTGCGTATTCGTGCCTCCATAAATGCATCTGTATGCTGACATTAGAGACAGCCTTCGATATCCGGGCAGAGCGCGTCAATGGTCAGCACATGAGATTCTGCTTAATCAGTCGTCGCTCCCGGTACAGAGCCGGTACTCGCTACTTTAGGCGTGGGGTCGATCATGAAGGACATGTCGCCAACTTCAACGAAACAGAGCAGATCCTTCTTGTGGGCCCTGACGACACAAGCGTGCAGCTGAGCTTTGTGCAAACCCGCGGCAGTGTCCCTGTCTTCTGGGCAGAAATCAACACACTGCGGTATAAGCCTGACTTGCAGGTCATGGATCTTCAGGAGACGGTAGGCTAAAATATCGTGCACACCACACGCAGATTCTCATAAGAATATGTTAGGTCGATGCAACAAGAAAGCATTTCGAGGAAAACCTGTCCACATATGGTGAACAGAGCTTGGTCAACCTTGTGAATCAGAAAGGACACGAGCAGCCAGTAAAAGAGGCGTACGAACGTTATGTCTCCCAGGTAATACGCGTACTTCTTGGTTTTCACGCCCTCGCTCACTACCTCGCAGCTGGACATGCCCGGCGTGCGGTACGAGTACTTTGACTTCCACAATGAGTGCAAGCATATGCAATGGGACCGCATCGATGTACTGCTGTCGAGGCTAGAAGAGGATCTTAACAGATACGGCTACTTCCACCTCGACGCATCGAAGCCGGAGCCTCTTAGAGTGCAATCAGGCGCTGTACGGACAAACTGTATGGACAACCTCGATCGCACGAACGTTGGACAGTCCGCCATCGCCAAATGGATGCTGAACCGGCAACTGAAGACGCTCGGCATCCTCCACGAGAGCGATGGGATCGACCGCTATGAGGATTTCATGAAGGACTTCCGGGAGAGTATGTATAGTCACACTCTAACATCGAGATATCAGCTGACGACGCGATCCTGTGTCTCTCAGTGTGGACCGACCATGCCAACATGATCTCAATAGCATATAGCGGTACTGGTGCGCTGAAGACTGATTTCACGCGCACCGGAGAGCGTACGCGAAAGGGTCTGCTTGAAGACGGATACAATTCTGTGATGCGATATCTGAAGAACAACTTCTTCGACGGAGCGCGGCAGGTATGTGTCTGTCAGTGTCACCCGAGGTCAATAGCTGATCCCTAGTAGGACGCCTTTGACTTGATGACTGGTGTGTTCATCCCTCGAAGAGGATGGGCACCAACCACGTTGATCAGAGACAACCGACCTCTCATTATCCGTGCCGTAAGTCCACTTTCGGGTATTATTCGCTTATTCTCACCAATAGCCAGGTCCCACATGTTTTGTGGTTCTCATTGTTCATGATATTTGCTGGGCTGACACTACCGCGTTCATCCGGTATGTATGGCGCTTTAGCGACTCATCGACCGTGACTAACCTGTCCGCCAGACTACTCCCTGACCTTCTACTTCCTCCTCTGGTTCACCGTTGCCACATTATCACTCATCTTCATATTCGCGCACGGCGTCGAATACGTTAGCTGGCCACGCCTCGTGCCTCTCACAGACATCATCTACTATAGCGGCCCCGGCTTCCGGTCCGGCAACAGGGGCAAAGGCTTTGGCATACCCGCGCTGCAGATCGACAAGCTCAAGGAGGGCGCTGGAGCTCGAGCGCGCAGACTGGCCGAGGGTCACCGGCGCGTCAAGAGCAAGCTCGTGGAGGTCGAGATGGGGACGAAGGAGAGGATGGACTAACATGAGAGGACGATGGTGCTCGACATGCCTTCCTCCCCTCATTGTGTATGCGTTTCTCGCTTACGAGCTATTTAATTTATGTGGATATGTTGTCCGAGGGAGTTCAGTCAGACTCAGGGCGCCGTAGCGCCAAGGCGTGCCTAATGCGGCTTCGCGGGATCGTCTCGACGTCCGTGCATTGATCGGACACACCGAGACTCTTAATGTCACTCCAGCTAGTATCTTTGGGATTGCTAGGGCCAGGTATGGTTGCGCCGGGGCGCATCGTAGTCGTGATGACGACGCGGACATCACTTCCATACAATTTACAAACGCCAACGCTCAGGCAGGTCGATATTACTTGTCCAGCAAGCTCAATTCCAAAGCCCGGCAATCTGTCATGAAAAATTGCAGGCTGCACGAGAGAACAATCATCCGGCATGCATGCCGGCAAGCGTGAGGCCCGAGGGGAGGATCGATCGGAAGCATCGAGGTGCTGGAGATTGCATACAGACCAAGATACTTATTATGATTCTTTAAATGCGCTAGTTCTTGTGGCCCTTCCCGTCTGAAGAACGTAGACGATGAACGCAGAGGAAACAAAGCACATAATCGCATGGGCAATTTTGGCGCCACAGTTGCCACAGCGGGGTTTTGTCGGAGCAGGAAAGTGGCAGTGGCGGTAAATTTGCACGGGAGCAGAAGCGTGCAACCTGTTCAACTCTGCGCTACCTGTCCTCATCGGTTCCCATATACACGCCAGCATGAGCAGCAAAGGAGTGAAACGTGCATCCCCCGGCGCAATGGAGGCTAAGAACCCGCTTGCGGACGTCGAGCTCACCGATGAAGATGCCATCAAGCTGCAGGGCATCCAGAAAGACATCGCGCGCGCCGATTTGATTGTCGGTACGCGTCACACACTTCTGCAGCAGCCTTCCGCAATGCGCTGACGCTCTCATGTTTTCCTATTCGCAGAGAGGTTGGCTCAGCAGAAGATGAAGCCCGTATACGAGAAACGCCGCGCGATTGCGAAAGGCATCAAGAAGTTTTGGCCCGTTGCGCTCATGAACCACCCCATCCTAGCAATGCATGCGCAGCACAATGCCGACCAGGTCGCGTTGAGCTATCTTGAGGATCTGTGGCTGGTGCGGGATGAAACGGAGAGCCGGACGTTCACTTTGGAATTCGTGAGTTGGTTTATCACGTCGTCACCGTATGTCGATGGATGCGCTGACAGCACAACATGAACAGTATTTCAAGGAGAATCCGTATTTCTCCAACTCTGTGCTACGAAAGGAATTCCGCTACGTGCCGCCCCCCAATGCCGGGAAAGAAACGCCAGACGCAGACGGCATCACGCCCACAATGTTGGACTTCTCATGGGACCGTGATGTGCAGCCACAGGTAGAATCAACATGCCGAGCTAGAAGACGGCGGTGTCTAATACCTTGTCTTATGAATTACAGGCGTGCAAGGTTGAGTGGAAAGACGAGGCCAGGAATTTGACGAAGCTCCACCCCCGTGTTCTTGACGACGATGGTGACGACATCCCCGCTGAGGGCGGCAGTTTCTTCAATTTCTTCGAAATGGGCTCTGATCCGTTTGAGGTAAGATTTAGCCTGTGACCTGCATGGTACTCCAAATGACGCTGCGCATGGGGGCAGGTCGGCGTCATCATTGCCAATGACATTTTCCCCGAGGCTGTTGACTACTTCCTGGGCCAGGCGGGCCACGATGACATCGACGAGGATGAGGATGAAGATTCTGAGGATGACGAGAACGAGGAGGAGATTGACCTGGAGAAGCCGCGCCCGAAGAAGCAGAAGCAGGCGTAAGGCAGGGTTGCTCGCTACCAGACGCGTGCCCCAGTCGCCGGCGGTGATGCGAGGATGGGACCGGACATGCGGTCTGGTGAGGGGTAGCGCACCCTAAAAACGCCGGAAATGACGCGGAGCGTTGCATGGCAGCGAGCGCTATTCGCGGCAAACAGTGTACGGCAGGCTATCGATGGCTATAAATACACCTCGGCTCTGTTTTGGAGACACGCGGTTGGCTTGATAAGAATAGAGTTTCTAAGTATAGGTGCGTGATTGATTGTGACGGAGCGAGGATGCGGGCCATTGGCTGGGTCGCCCCAGCGCGCTATTCTTAGCTCCGGGAAGCAGTGGCGGAGCCGGATTGTGTGCGCCTTTATTGGTATGTGTCGTCCAATTTGGTTGTTGGATCTGTTCAACGCCGCAGCGCGTATAAATACATAGGTGCGCTGTCAGTCCCCCCTCCTCGTGTCTTCATTTCTTGTTTTGCTCTCTCTGTCGTCCTGGGCGGCACTCAAACCCTTGCGCTCCTTAAGTCTGACGTTGTACGACCTCTCCTCCGGTCATGAAGTATTCTGCGCTCGCCGCCTTCGCCGTCCCCGCCCTCGCCTCTGCCCATGGCATGAACGGTGTTCAACACCATGCGCGACTGGCCACCACCACCGACTCCGCAGGCGTCGCCGATAATTCCGCCGCCGACTCTGTTGCAGGCGCTGGGGCAACCGGAACTGCTACGACCACCCTTCCTACTGCCCTCACTTTTTCTATGATCTCTGTCAACCCGACGGCGCTTCCGCTGTCTGACATTGTCACCGGTACAGCCCAGCTTCAGTCTACCATTCCCATCTCTTCAACCTACGCCGCTGGCGCTAAGCCAACCCAGATACCCAATGCCCCAGGAATTGCTGCTGGTAACTCATGACGATTTAAATTTTTGTCGGTATTAAAGCGGCTCTATTTTCAGCCATGTCGTTGAACCCCAAGGACTATCCCGCCCTTGATTTAACTCCCCCGACAGACTCACCGGAGGTGCAAGAGTGGATAAAGCAGGTTATGAACTCTGGCATAACTATACCCGATATACCACCGACCAACGAAGGCGGATGCGCAAACAACACGGCGGCGCTTGCGAATGCGACGACGAATTGTTGGTGGACGTGTGGTGGCTGCACGCGCTCCACGGACATCAGCAACTGCCCGACACCGAACTCATGGGGCGTCTCATATGATGACGGCCCGTCGCCGTACACGCCGAACCTGTTGCAGTACTTTGACCAGCAGGACATCCGCGCAACGATGTTTGTTGTCGGCTCGCGTGTCATTTCCCGCCCCGCGATGCTGCAGGATGAGTACATGATGGGCAACCAGATCGCTGTCCATACATGGAGCCATCCGATGATGACCACGAGGACTACCGAACAGATCATCGCTGAGCTCGGATGGACGAAGAAGGTCATCCACGACGCCATCGGTGTCACGCCTATTTACTGGCGCCCTCCCTACGGTGACATCGATGACCGTGTCCGCGCAATCTCCATGGCCATGGACCTGACCCCCATCATGTGGACGCGTATTTCGGCTACGATGGACTTTGATACGAATGGTTTGTTCTCAGAAATTTTACAGTTTGTCCCTTTTTATTGCTGACTGACAAATTTTGTCGACAGATTGGAGCATGCCTGGCGGCACCCAAAACGTGTACAGCGTGCTGAACAAGTGGGACGAGATCATGGGCAACTCAACCAAGATTGACACCGGCTTCATTGTTCTGGAGCACGATTTGTTCGAGCAGACCGTTGACGTCGCTACTGGTTACATTCTACCGCAGGCACTTGCTCACGAGCCGAAGTACAACATGACGCCCATCATCGAGTGCCTGAACATGCCCTTGTCGAACTCGTACCTGGAGACGAATGACAACTCGACAAATCCTCTGCCTCTTTGTGAGCTACACATGTATCAGATTCTGCTTGCAACTAAATTTTTCTTCTCGAAGCTCTTGCGCTAGCGAACAAGACGAGCTCATCCGGGTCTGCATCAGGTTCCGCCGGCAGCGCCAGTGCAAGTGGCACAAGTGGCAGCACCACAGGGTCCGAAAAGAGTGGTGCTCTGTCCTCTTTTGTCGCCAGCCCGGCGCTTGTCAACGCTGCTGTCGGTTTCCTTGCCGGAATGGGCGCAATTTTGCTTTAAGCACGTCGCCCGGCGCGGTGGGTGGAATCCCTCATGCAGGCCTTTTGTGAACCTTCCCGCTTCGAAGACACTGCCTATCATCGAAGAAGCGTACATGCCTTGGCGTCCCCACATTTATTCATAGACGTGCACGCTTCTCGCATTGCATCTTCCGGATTGGTACATTCGCATTTCTGCCAAGCATTCCACCGCAATACGGTGCCTTTTAGCTTAATGTCTAGCGGACTACACTTAACCTAGTTTCATAATCGTACATGATGTTTGGCTTGGCGTGTTGTGGGTCCTTGTTTGATTTGTTCGTTCGAAGGTACGCGTGTTCTATCACCCCTTCTCATGCCCAGACCTTCTACAGCCGTTACTCGGCTTGCATCATCCTCGTTCCGCGGAATGCCCCTCGTTGTACGCATCATCCTCACTCATACATTTATACCCACTGACGCAGTGTCACACTTTATATATACCAGACTTCGAATTCATGTAAGGTACTCTGGAGCTCGCAAGTAGATCCATTACGATTGGCGAAAGAACCAAATGAGGGAGTCTCGCTAGGAAGAATGCGTTCCTGCGAGTCGTTACACGTCTTGCCCCTGGACAGCGCAGAAAGATCAAGGGCATGCCGACAAGCGCAACGGCTCGGCACCCCTGCAGCCTATCGGGAGTCCGACTTGCCGCGACAACAAAACATCCGACAATCGGAGCAGGTGGATCGAGGATCGCGCTGCCGCGGGATTTTCCTAATACGGCAACACCCCGCTTTGCTCTACGTCGCTCATAGGCGCCGATCTGCAGCCTGCGGACAGTCGAATTCGCAGTGAGTTTGAGTGCTGCGCTGACGCGTGTAAGCCTCTCACTGACCATCAACGATGCGGCAGGCAGGAGTCAATGTGGTGGTCGAGACAGCGTGCAACGCTGGCAACATGGGACTCACAGCAAGAGCAAGCACACTTGGTGGTCGGGAGAAGCTCCAAAAGGTGATTTGCGAGGGTAATAGTGGGAGCCGGTCGCGTGGACAGTCTCAGTCCCAGTCGTTGAGGCGCACCTCGGCAGCGACGGCGAGCGATGGCGGCCGCCAAGCGAAAGCCAAGAACTCTATATTTGTAGCTCCGCAAATGCTTTTATCGGCGCTGTGGCTGGTTGCCTTGTTCCTCATCCCCTTCCTCTTCGTCCTCTCGACGCTCCCATCCGCGCCCCTAGGTGGCATATAACCCTTGCACTCCTTTAGCCCTTACGTTACACGACATCCGCTATGCGGTCTGCATTTGTCTCAGCCCTCGTCCTTCCCCTCCTGGCCTCGGCCCATGGCCCGCGTCAGCACCATGGTCGCGCCGACGCCAGCTCTATAGTCGCGTCCGCTGCTAGCTCTGTGGTCGCGTCGTCTGCTGCCTCCTCCGTGGCAGCATCGGCATCCGTGACGGGTTCCGGCTCGGTATCTGGTTCTACAGCGACCAGCGTTGCTGCGTCTACCACCCAGACGCTCACGTTTACGCTTGCCTCCACAAACCCCACCGCCGTTCCTCTGTCCTTGATCGCGTCGGGTGCTCCTATACAGTCAACGAGCGCCCTTACCACGACATGGGCAGCAGGTGCGAAGCCAACCGTGTTCGCAGGTGCTCCAGGCCTGCCAAATGGTATGACGACCAATTTTCGTCACTTCCATAATTAATCGTTTGTGACCTAGCTGCGGCTTTGAACCCCAAGGACTACCCTACGCTCGATAAGACCCCTCCGCTGGACTCCCCTGAGGTCCAGCAGTGGATTCAGGAGGTCAAGAACTCCGGGATTGACATCCCTGGCTTCGCGCCTACCAACCTCGGTGGTTGTGCCAATAACACTGCCGCAGCGGCGGATGCATCTCGATGCTGGTGGACTTGCGGCGGTTGCACGCGCCAGAGTGACATCACGACTTGCCCTGCAAAGAACACGTGGGGTCTCACCTACGACGATGGCCCGTCTCCATACACGCCTGACCTGATGGCGTACCTTGAGGCGCACGACATGCGCTCAACGTTCTTTGTTGTTGGCTCTCGTGCGATTTCTCGCCCGGCTATGTTGCAGGATGAGTACATGATGGGCAACCAGATCGCTGTCCATACCTGGAGCCACCCGTACATGACCACGAAGACAAACGAAGAGATCATTGCGGAGTTCGGCTGGACGAAGAAAATCATCAAGGATGCGCTCGGTGTGACGCCGCTGTACTGGCGTCCCCCCTACGGTGACATTGACGACCGTGTCCGCGCAATCGGGATGGCCATGAACTTGATTCCCATCTTGTGGACTCGTATCAGTGCTACGCAAACGTTCGACACCGGAGGTAAGTAACATTACCACTCCAAGCCGAACGGTGTTTGACAACATTCAATAGACTATGACATCGCCGGTGGTTTGACGACGTCCACTCAGGTTTTGAACAACTGGGACTCCATCATGAACAACTCGACCAAGATCGACACCGGCTTCATCGTCCTCGAGCACGATCTCTTCCAGCAGACTGTCGACATCGCCGTTGGTTACATCCTGCCAGAAGCACTTGCTCACCAACCCGCGTTGAACATTACGCCGGTCATCACCTGCCAGAACATGCCAATGTCGAACGCCTACGTTGAGACGAACGACAACTCGACTAACCCGCTTCCCGCGCGTGAGTCACTATCTCGATTCTGATTGAGGGGTCGTTGAAATTGATGTTTTGCAATAGCGGCTACGTCAGGCAATTCATCAGCGTCTGGCTCAGCGAGTGCTACGGGTTCTGCCGCGGGCGCGAGCAAGAACGGTGCGAGTGGCACGGCCTTCGTTAACACAGGCTTGGTGTCAGCTGCCGTTGCCTTCGCCGCTAGTGCGGGTGCCCTGTTCCTATGAGGTGGTTTGGGGACGCTACGGGACATCGGACCTGTAACCCCAGCGTTGGGGTCTTGACGAGTCTATAGTGCATAGCCTCGCAACATCCTATCCCACAAACTTTATTTAGATTTGCACGCGTCTTCTCTATGTAGACCATATACCAGCACGGTTGCCAGTGCGCATTGCAACTGACCGTTGTGATGATACACGTCTCGTAGCGTATTCAGACTTGTCTTCGGACGTGACTGTTAACCTTTAATCGTCTTGTTCTTGCATGTGTCACACAGAGTGCATCTTGAATCAATCCATCTCATCATCGCTGCAATTTCTATCACGTTCGCAAACGATTTACTGCTCAAAACGGTGTTCAAGGATTACTGTAGAGCATTTCTCCGAAGAGAAGCTCGAGGTACGATGCGGAAAGCTACTCTTACAAATCCATGCATGTGTCTGCGCAGTCCGGAATACTGTAATAGTGAGTAAACCTCGCACCCACAGAAGCAGAACATGTCAGAAATAGTGTGGAGGAGGTATCGTCATGGAACTAAGAAGGTCCGCATCGTCACATCGTCCATCATCGATAGTCCTCACATCACCGTCAGCAGACCGCCCGCGATGCTAATAATAACTACCACCCCAAACCGGAGCAGCGCCCGCGGGCTGTTCAGCATGTGGGCTGACCCGCTTGCATTCCCGTGGGATGTGCCAGATCCTGCAGCTCCAGACGCAGTCGCGGGGGCACTCGGCGTGAACGTCGCAGAGGGGTTCGAGACGCACGAGGTTGCAACCGCCGCCGCAGACACGCTAGATGGCGCCTGGCTGTTGATCGTCGCGTTTCCCGAAAAGTCGCAAGACTGCGCATTCCGGTTGGTCGCTTCGTAGTATTCACTCATGACAAACGATAGCTGGACGGCTGCAGGCATGAGTGTAAGTCATGGTCCGATTGTTTATTGATCGCACACGGAAATTAATACGCACAAGGGTCACAGGCGGATGCCCGTCCGTACACGCCGGTTGTGCCATTCCCGGCTATGTCGTCGCAGTTCCCGCCTTGGGCCCCGAGGAGCGAGCATGCCGTGTTAATGAGTGTCCCGACGATGGCGGACGTGTTAGAAGTCGTTGGCGTGAACTGGCAGCTAAGGGCATTCTCGAGACAGCTGCACGCCGCATCGTTAGGTGTCGGCGGTAGCGTTGTAGACGCGCTGAATGTCGAATTCTCCGACGGGCAGCCGGGATACGCTGTCGACCCGGCACTACTCTGGCTGGGCGCGTCCGGAGGTGTCACGTTGGCGTATTGCTCCTGCAGACGCGTGAAGTCGCTGCTGACGGTCACGGTGTTGTTCGGATTTATGGTGACCATCCCGAACTGCCCGGCTGCGCTGCTGGCCGGGAAATAACTAAAGGCAACGCCACCCGACCAAATCTCTGTCATTGGAGCGCTGAGCAGTGCCTGAACCTCCGTCCACAGACGCGGGGGTGATGTGACGCAGCCGTATTCACTAAAGTAGGCCGGAATATTGTATCCCGCGAAGTCCCCGTTTGTGCCATCGTAAACACTCGGGTCAGCATCCCCACACCATTCGCTATGACGGAGGGTGAATTACATGTTCGGCTATAACTGATGACGTACGCACTAGTTGTTCAAACCGTAAAGGTCAATAGCAGTAGATCCAGAGTCCTTCCCCGAAGGATCACAACTCAGGTAATTTGCCAGTGGGTCCTTCCAATCCGAATCGCCATCTATGGAGGCGTATCCTACCAGTGCAGAGGACGATGTGGATGCGCTAAAAATTCTTCATGCTTAACAAAAACGAACAGTGATAGAATGGCACCTTACAGGTACGCCTTGATGTCTCTGGCGGCAGCCTTGACATACGCCGCGGCCGCAGTTGCATTCGGTGCTATGACCACTTCATTACCAACATTGTAGGCGAGCACATTGTCGTATTTGGAAAACGTTACGATCGTCTCAATGTATTGATCCAGAAGCGCAGTAGTCCAGGTAGGTTCGTCCCGGTTGATAGACCCGTTAACGGGAAGACTGAGGTCAATACTATCACAGGAACCATGAAAAGGCATGCGGGTATCGAGACATTCAGCGGCGTACATTGTGTAAATCCCAGCACTGCTGAGGTTATTCATACAGTCGTCGTGGTTCAGCGAAGAATTCACGCTGTATATGCGAACGGCGTTGACATTAAGCTGCTTCAGGTATGGTAGGTCTCGTTCACACGAAGTGCTGTTCGCGAGAGGGTCAATGAACGTAGAGGGTTCCAGAAAAGGGTTGTTGGCTGTCGCAATGACCGCACCTATTCCGGGTGTATCAGTTCATTATGTTTCATGCCTCAGTGATGAAAGGTGGCACATACCCTGTTCTTGGTACGCAACACCCTTGATGTAGAATCTATTGCCATCCGCTGTGTACAGATATCTGCCATTCCGCGAGACCTTCTGCACGGCACAGTGGGCGCTAGAGAAGAGTGCGACAATTACTGTCGCAGCCAGTGCTTTGCAAAACATCATGGAGAGCAGACGAGGGGAGAGTGAACAACGCCCAAGGGAAGGCGAGCACGATCTGGGTAAAGTTTCGGATCACCAAGAGCGACCAAGTTTAACTCGGGTTCAGGTGACGAGAGTGTTAGGACGACAAGCCCGCTTGAGCGAAACGAAAAAAAGTCCCTGAAACGTACGCAGCACGCGTGGGTAAGGTCCAAGGGTTTGTGCGTCACGGACGCCCCTCACAAATGGAAGACGACGACTGTCAATGACTGTGAGAGGCTGTTGAAATTGAAACTACCACACTTCCGCCTCATTCACGCTTTCCTAATCAGGACATGAGTGTCGAGCTCAGTAAAGCCTGATGCGCCTATGCTTCCCCCATATATACTATAAAACAAATATGTTTAATGCCCGCCTAGCTCAATCGGATAGAGCGTCAGACTCTTACTAAGCGGGTGCATCTGAAGGCTGCGAGTTCGACCCTCGCGGTGGGCTAGTCGTTTTGCCCTTCTCCCCTTCCTTCTTTTTCTCTCCTTGAGCCAGGACATCGTCCGGCAGGCCCGCAGCAAAGAAAGGAATAAGGCCATGGAGCAAGCATTGACATGAACGTTGTTATTTATTGCCTGTTGACCTGCGAGCGAAAGCTACGCCGCTGTATCATGGCGGCAGGTAATATTGAAACCACAAGGGCCAGAAGATAGATCGACTTGTAATCATAGCGGTATCGTAAAGCGTATATACAAGTGCGAGGTCTGTAATTCACCGGTGCCGGCCTTGTGAAACAATTTATTCTACAATGTCATCACTCATCCTCTGACGTTAGTATAGCATGAAATGAATGTCCGTCACTGCAGCGTCAACACGAGCTGCATGCTGCAGCAAGTCTCTGTCCTACCCACGGTATGTGCAACAACTAGGTATGCAAGTTAGATAATATTCGCCGGGGTTTCTGCTGTGCATTCGTGACATACCTGATCATATATGGCAATACGGACGCGATGAGGCAAGCAAATGCAGCCCACGCAAGATACACCCCGTTGCCCATGGACACGACAATCCCCAGTGGTGTAGGTGAAGATGCCTTCCCGACCATCAAGTCATTGATTGTCTCTGCTTTTTTGATGATGACAGTCCAAATGGCTGCGCCTATCAGGAGCATGAAGCTGCCGGCAATAGCAAATAACGTGGAGAACAGGAAAGCAAGTGGATGCTTTGCAATGCCACTGGATCATCGGCTGGTGCATCAGGTATTTCGTGCCAATGTAGAGACACATAGACTACATACACGAACAGCGCGAGAGCAGCGCAGACGGTGCCAATCAGTAGCGGGTAATAAGCACCATTAGAGAAGTCGCCGAGATATTTAGAGTCGGTGAACGTGTTCGGCGAGGTGAAAATGGAATCCGTATAGGCGGAGTAGTTCGTAAGCATGTCAGCGGTGATGATCTGGAGAGGCTCAAAGCGGTTGGCGGCGGAGATATTAGAGCATCTGCCTGCAGTGGCATTGACATAGCCGCAATATGAATACAGGCCAAAGTCGTAAATCTGTCGTACACCAGCTTGTTGCTGAAGCGGTGCTGAGGCATTGGACGTGTAGAGCCCCCCGATCGGATCTCCAAGGGCGGCCTCTAGTCCTACACTACAAAGGTCGCTGTCAACTAAGTATGGGACGAGTGAAAGATACGGACACATACCCATAACCGGACATGTTGACTTTGACCTATGGTGCGTGCGATTTCATATTGCTTCTGTGACGAGTAATTCTAGCTACTCACCATGGAAATGCCTCGGGGTACGTGAGAGGTGTTTATCTGGCCAACCTAGCCGTCGCGAAGATTCGATCAGTTCTCCCAGTGACGAGCCGACAGTCATACATGCATGAATATGAGGCACAGCAGCGCTGCCAAGCTGGCACGCAGTCAGCGTTCGCTGCATACAGAGCAGTCACTGGACCCACGAGAGGATGGTGGCCGATCCAATGCACACCTCTCCGCGCATCTGCATGGTTGAGGATTTCACCAGTATGAAGGAACAGAGAGAGAAAGGAAGCTGGTCTGCGTGAAGGAAGCACGAGTGCAACTCGCGGCACGCTGAGCAGACGCGACGGGCGCGCTGGGCAACGTGATGTCCTGCCCTCGGGCACGTTGTCTCTCTTGCCCAAATGCAGATATTCGCATTGCCACGGGTACCCACCCTCGGCACTCCTATTCCAGCCGCAATGGCTTTGGTGCGGACCTGACGTCTTTATGTGCGCCTGTCTTTGATCGAGGCGTGTTTTGCCTTCAGACTGCCACCGGCATCTCTAAACCACTAGCTCCTTTGTCTGCAATCTCGTGGCGTCATGTCCGAAGAACACACTCATGATTCCGGCGCGGGGGGACCTTCAAGCGACCCCGTGTGTACCCTGCATTCCACAGAGAAACACAGTGAAACCCTCGCGGATTCGAAAAGCATATTCGTCAAGCGAGCAATCGAGGTGGCTGCGGATAAGTTGGGCAGAAGAAGGTCGATTGGGGCGAAGTCGCAGTTAACGCAGAGCCAGCCCGCATTACCTGCATCAAGCTCTACATTCTCTCGTCTAAGACATCGGAGGTCAGGCAAGGAGAAAGCGAATGGGGAGGGCAGCGAAGGTGAGCGGTACGCAGTCGGAATGGCCCGCAGGCTCAAACCGGATGGATTCTTTAGGGGACACAGCTACACAGTCCCAAATATTGCCTTCTTCACAACTTACACAGGGTTCAAGCTCTGTGACAAGGCGTGGTCTGCACCGCTTCTCGATTCGAGCAAGAGATGACGACTCACCATTCATCACACCTCGTTCACCATCACTTGGCCCGAGGAGGCCTGACATAGGCATCTTCCGCGGTGCTGGTTCGGTATGCACATTGTGTGGAATCCAGGTGTAGACTTTGACATAATGTGGCTTCGTAGATTCGAGCAGGCACGCAAGCCTTGATACAAGCCCTGCAGGCGATGCCATTAGCCGACTATCAGGACGACGATGACTACGTGCCGCAAGGCCAAATAGCTGCTGAAACGTCTAGTGACGACGACGACGACGACAAACCTGGTCAGTACAAGCATGATGGCGTTCACAATTGTTGCTCATTGCGCCCATCACAGGCAGTAGACTCGCTTCCTCAATCCACGCGATATACCGTCCCCTTGCGCGTTCTAGAAGGCGCCTATCGTCGTCCTTGTTCCCTCGGAACAGGAGTCCTTTACCCAGAGTGTCCGATCAAGATGAACCATCGCGTCCAGAAACAGTACTTTCGGATGAAGATCTGGAAGACGACTTCGAACCAGCTTCGCCCCCCGCGTCTGACATCACTGGTCCTGAGCTAGGAAGTCAGGAGCTCACGTCATCCCAATTGCAACCTGGAGTGGATGCGTCAGTGACGTGGAGTCGCAAGCGAGTCAGCAGGTCAGGAAGTATGGCAACTGTGAAGATGCAGCGGAGGGCACGTCTTGCGGAGAAGTTGAGAGATGTTTTCCAACTGGCAGGCATACAAGAGGTTGTTGCAGGCGAGTTTTGATGATTTTGTCAGTATTCTACAAGCTCATTGACGTGTATATATAGAGATTCCATGTTGGCTTCTCCGTTCCGCATGTAGGTGTAAGGTGATATTAGGATGGCAGCATGTACTAACATTTCTTCAGTATTGCAGGGTTATCTGTATCTGACAGACTCTCATCTGTGTTTCTTTGCACATATGCCATCGAGGGAGGTAGGTATCGAGTTGCCTAGTTCGAGTCGGCTAGTGAGGAACTATGTTTGCAGGATCAAACCCTGAAGTCTGGGTATATATCGAAGAAGGCGCGTACGAAACGATGGGTCAGACGGTGGTTCATCCTCAAGAATGATGTGCTATCTTGGTACTTATCGCCAACGGTAAGCTATCCTGAACAACCGGATCAGCCTGAGCTGACACACGGTTGATATACAGGATCCGTATTTCCCGCACGGCATCGTGGATCTGCGTTATGCCATGACCTGTGAACCTATATATGAGAAGGATATCCGCATTAGGACAAATCAGAAGACCATTAGGTTGTCCGCAGAATCTGTTACAAGCCGGGATGAATGGGTGAAGGCAATTCTCAAGGTTATGATGAGAGTACAGAATATGGGTGATAGTGTCAAGGTAGCTCGCATGACATGCTCCAGATCGCTCAAATCACTTACTTGTCGACAGATTGCGATCCCATACTCAACAATCATTGACGTAGAGAAGTCTTCGGCGATGGACTTCAGCGAGACAATCGAGATCAAGGTAGTCGACAGGAGTGATCGGGTGCCTGTTGATTCCTACTTCTTCGCATACTTCAACGATCTTGAAGCTGCCATGAAGCAAATCCGTGACGCGGTGCGGAAGCATAGGTTCAGTCCCCAAGACGCAACTCCTACCGTCATTGATACCACTTTCTCGCGGTCGACACAGTCTAGTCCTCCTTCTGCCATACGCTCTCAGAGTTCACCTGCTGTGGAACAGGGGACGAAGTCACCTTCGGCTTTCAGATTTCCCGCGTTCTTTCGGCCTCTCCAGGAGTCTGTTCCCCTCGGCCGAGCTGCAACGCCTGCGGAGCGCAGTGAGAATGAGGAATTCACACATGTGCACAAGAGAGGGTCGTCTTCTTTCATGGCTATGACTGCCTCGCCAGAGTCATTGCTATTTTCCAACTCACAGGTCACACGGAGCCCAGAGAGCACTCAGGATGGACTACCCGCCAGCTCGACGCCGGCGTCGTCCTCCTCGCATCACACGTATCCACCATCCACTACTCCATCCCCCACTGCGTCGCAGCTGACCGTTTCTCCCACTCGAGAAAGTGGGTTTATTACGTGGAGTGTGGGCGTTCCTTCCTGGCTTAGGATGCCCTCCATACCCTCACGAAAGACCCTTAGTAATGCCTTGAGTGGCATACGATATGGTGCAGATCCTACAACGTTATTTGCTGGCAACAGCACAGAAGGAGTCTCGGAGGTGGTATCATCAAATACCGGCTCTGACAATCGGACGTCTGGTAGCGGTGAAGCAAACGATTTCGGATACTTCAGTGTACTGCACACACCGGACGCCGCCCCTGACTTGGAGACTGTGCGCAAGTTCCGTGACTCCTTTGCTTTCGATGGCAAGGAGAGTCTGTTTGGAGGTATGCTTCTCCTTTCCTGCAGGTGTACATCCTCACCTAGTGACGCCGTAGTCTTCCCCGGATATCTTTTCCGACTATTGCCTGTGTACGGCCGATTTTACGTGTCCAGTGGTTTCCTCTGTTTCAAGTCTACAGGACCGCTCAGCACTCGGACCAAGGTTTGTGCTTCTCATCATTCCGTCTGACCTGAACTTAAAAGGCTTCAGATGGTCTTGCCGCTCAAAGATATATTATCCACCGAGATGTCTAAGGCAGTAGGGATTGGTCGTCTTGGGTTGGTCGTAATGGTCAGAGGACACGAAGAACTCTTCTTCGAGTTTGCCGACGAAGGTCGGCGAGCTGCATTCGTCGACCTCTTAGATCGACAGCTCGAAGACACCCGCCATCCGTCTCATTCGTGCGATGATGATGAAGCCACCTCGGGTCGGAGCGACGCTCTCATCCTTGAAGAGTTCGGGCCACGCAAGTCCGTGGAAAGCATTACCGGAAATAAGGAAGGATCAGAAGGCGCTATGTCGAGCTCATTACCTGCTGTCATGTTCAATTCTACATCGTCAACCTTCCTGACCTTCAGACCCACACAGTCCTTACGGTTCACCTTCTTGACCATTGGTTCTCGCGGCGACGTTCAACCATATATTTCACTAGCCAAGGGTTTGATGAAGGACGGCCACCGTTGCCGAATTGCTACACATGGCGAGTTCAGAGAGTGGATCGAAGGCGTATGTGTCATTTCCGTGTGTCAGGTTAAACACCTGTTCTTACGCCCAGGTTGACAGCAAGGAATCGAGTTCGGATATGTGGGCGGCGATCCGGCTGAACTGATGCGGATATGCGTAGAGAATGGCACTTTCACTGTCGCATTTCTCAGAGAGGGTATGCTCAAGGTCAGTCCAGTCCAGGCCGCCCGCCAACTCCTTGGTTCATTTGTCACCAGTTCCGCGGATGGGTGGATGACCTCCTCCAAACATCATGGGAAGCTTGCCAAGACACGGATGTATTGATAGAAAGCCCCAGCGCTATGAGCGGCTTTCACATTGCTGAAGCACTGAAGATCCCTTACTTCAGGGCCTTCACGATGACTTGGTCACGGACGAGGTTTGCCTCCACACACAGGTAGCATGTTCTTCAGCTGATTAACGAGTCGCAGAGCGTACCCTCATGCCTTTGCTGTTCCCGACCATAAGGCAAGTCCTTTGGCATTGCACATTGACTGCATCATCTCATCTCGTTTTCCAGATGGGCGGTAACTACAATTATATGGTGGGCATGACATTACCCCCTCGTTGTCATGAAATCGCTGACATGGATGATTGTAAGTCATACGTCTTGTTCGATCAAGTATTTTGGCGGGCGACTGCAGGCCAGATCAACCGCTGGCGGAGGAACACGTTGGGTCTTCCTAGTACAAGTCTCGACAAGATGGAGCCGCACAAGATACCGTTCCTGTATAATTTCAGCACCAAGGTTGTTCCCCGGCCCATAGACTGGCCTGAATGGATACATGTGACCGGTGAGACAGGTTACAACGAGTTATTACTTATGCTCATGCCTTACAGGCTACTGGTTCTTAGACGATGCGGAAGTTAGCTCCAAGAAATGGGCTGCCCCTCCCGACCTCATTGAGTTCCTAGAGAATGCCCGCAAAGAGAGCAAAAAGATTGTGTACATTGGCTTTGGTAGCATCGTGGTGTCCGATCCGAAGGCTATGACGCGCTGTGTCATTGATGCCGTTGTTCGAAGCGGCGTCTACGCCATTCTATCCAAGGGATGGTCAGATCGGCTTGTGAAGACCAACACGGAAGCATCCGAGCCAGAGGAGCCTCTGCCGAAGCAGATCTATCCGGTCGCATCGATTCCTCATGATTGGCTTTTCCGGCGTGTAGACGCTGCTTGTCATCACGGTGGTGCAGGCACAACAGGTGCTAGCTTGCGTGGTGAGCCATGCTACGCTCTTTGCTCGGATTGGTCTCACATGTCTCCTTCTACAAGCCGGCATCCCCACCATCATCAGGCCATTCTTTGGCGACCAGTTCTTCTGGGGAGATCGCGTTGAGGCGCTGGGTGTTGGCACTGCTCTTAGGAAGCTGACGGTTGAGAGTCTCACGCAGGCTTTGATTGCTGCGACTACCGACCAGAAGCAGATTGAGCGTGCTCGGGAACTGGGCGAGAAGATCCGTGCAGTAAGTCCACTATCTGCCTAAGCATGTTTGGGCGTTGACACTTTCTTACAGGAGGACGGCGTTGCCACTGCAATTGAAGCCATATACCGAGACCTTGAATACGCGCGGTCATTGGTGAAGGGCGGTATCTCCGACGATCCTCAAGATGGTGATGCTCATGGCGAGGACGCAACAATACGCGAGTACAATCCCTCGTCATCACCTGAACAGCAAGAACCGGTTTCTGGTCGCAGTTCTCCCCTTTCTTCTCATGACCCTCACGACACTACCAGCGACTGGAGTGTCATTTCTGGCTCAGAGCCAGAGTGATTACACTAGCGCTGGACATGCCCCCTTTTTTGTTGTTGCCGTTCACATATATGTTGTGCATCTACGTCCTGTGTCGTGCTCCGCTCATCTCAACTCAGCATTTACGGTAGACCCTAGTAACTCCCCGGATGGCTCGTTTCATGTTTCCCAGTACAGTACATATGTCAGACGTTGTAAATCTGTAGCATATTCGCACAATCGCAATCGCATCACTCACGCCGTCGTCTCCTGTTCGTAGTGGCGTTCGAACACGCGCTTGCTGAATTGCCCGAACGTCTCTGATGCGGCGATCTGCTGGTTCGTGTTTGGCTGCATGAAGAGCGCGAATGTCTCGCGTGAGACGTCCTGTACGTTCTCTCCAGCGCCGATGCGCACGCAGTGCGGCGTGGCACGTAGGCTACCGGCGGTCGCGAGCTCTAGCGCTTCGCCGGTCTGGAAGGCAAGGCTGTCGGGCGGGATCGAGACCTTGGTAAGCGCGCCTCCGCGCGTGCGGATATACAGCCCGGAGGAAGGGGAGGGAGATGGGACTATTGTGGGCTCGCCGCTGGCACTGGGGCGTAGGAACATAGCCTGGTTCAATGCTTGTGTGAGTGCAGAGGGGTCAAGAGCTAGGAGAATATATACCGAGCAGAGGCCAGTGAGAAGGGAGTGGTCGAGGTGGAAGCCGCACCAGCTATCGATTGGTTCGTCTTCAGCGGGCAGTGGGCTCTCCGGAGATGGCGGGAAGTAGTGCAGGAGACGCGCTTTAGTAGTTTGTGAGGAGGCGACGAGGTCCACGAGAGATACAGAGGAATCGACGAGATGCGAAGACGCTGGAATCGATTTAGATGGTGCTGAATGCTATGACGTTTGTATATTCATAGCGGTGCAGCTTACCGAAAGGCTGACAAGCGACGGCCAAGTCACACCCAATCTTGAAGATCAGTCTGTAACGGGAGCTCAGTAACGCATACTTTCAGCACGAGAGATACGGCTTACTTTCCAAGGTCCTTGAAAGCCTGCTCAAATCCTTGGATTGACTTATTGTCGTTGCTTGGCCCTGAAAGTGCATCATAAGAACTTGAGGAATCTTCGATCGACCAGAACCGTACAGATGTTTGTACCGTAGTACTCCGGGTACGCCTGCCTTTGAGCCGCTGAGACATCAGGAGTGTCTACCACTGGGTTCGCATAATAAGATCCTTTCAGCGTATCTGCAATGCGAAAGAAGTGTGTCAGTCGATGCTCGGCCGAAATTCTACCATCAAAAATTTACCAGGCCTTCCATTCATAATTTCCTTGCCGATCTCGTGAGGGAGTGAGAGCACAGCAGACGATGGCGGCATACCTTGCCATGAGACCAGCCAAAGCTTTCCCACCTGTTAGCAACACAAGACAGTTCTGGCCATTGGGATGCGCACCTATAATTGGTCTTTGAGTCTGCGTATCTCTCACGTATCTCCGGTGCCAGGTTGGCGAAGCGATATGCGAGCTTCAACAGCCTCTCTCTTGCGGGAACGAAAGCAGTGGGCAGATCACGGACAACGAGAATTCCCAAGCTGTCAGGGTGCGACCCAAACGCCTTCTCTTCGCTGATATTTGAGCTGAATGTACGCATTGCAAAGACAGTACCCACCGATGGAGGAGGTCAGAGAATAAGGGGATTTGACCAGAGTCGGATAAGATATCGAGACTGCGCCCTCAGGAGTCAGTGTGATTGGGTGGGGCGTATGC
Organism: Postia placenta MAD-698-R-SB12; assembly: GCF_002117355.1. NCBI lineage: Eukaryota > Fungi > Basidiomycota > Agaricomycetes > Polyporales > Adustoporiaceae > Rhodonia > Rhodonia placenta. Next base: position 2,927,634 of record NW_020169832.1, on the reverse strand, counting down.
TGAGCTACGGTTGCCAGCGACATGGAGGTCAGCACGCTGCGGTTAGCCCGTGCGCTATTCCTCACGAGCCTGAGGGTGGCCATGGTCAAGGCAATGAGTGGAAGTGGAAACAAGCGGACCGTCCTCTAGCATTGGTGCATGACGGCGATCAGGCACTCTCGATCATTGATGCAGAGAATGTCTTCTATTGATCCAGTGAAGGACCCCACCTAAGGCTACCTTGGAAGGAACGGCGTCCGTCCTTCTGAGCAACCCTATCAGCCGCCTTATATGTCGATGTCGTATACGCTTCATTAGTACTTAGGATGCACCAGTAGTTCAATTATCCCCCTAATTTGCATTCTACTCAAGGCATCGTTGCTACGAGGCGAGACTGGCGAGCGTCTTCTGACCTCACAAGGCCAAGCTGGGGTATCGGTCAACGTAAATTACTGTGTTGAGCACGAAATGTTCTATTTTTGAGTAACGGATGTTGCCGCCACAGCATCACATCGAGTCGTCATCTCCCCCACAACTTCCCCACAAAGCAACAGCTCGTTGCTCCGTGCAAATTTGCTTCCATCTTAAGGCGCAGTCAGTGTGTAGGTCTGCACTGAGCGTCTGGCATGCTACTAGTATTATGCAAGCAGGTGCATATGACCTACTAGTACGACACGATTCTGGCTTGGCAGAGTCTGACTGGGCGCCTTGACCGACCATAAAGCTTCTGACTAGATCTGCGGATGCTCCTGCGAAGTCCCTCTTCATTCGCCCATTCTCCTTGCGCTGGCGGTATGGATATCCAGGAAGAACTTCGTATAGCTCACGCCCCTGCTACTAGCAGTGCTTGCGTCCAGGCGCCACCGCTAAGCATATCACAGCGTTTACGTACCTTGCGCGCACGCTTTCATATCACCCATGTACCTAACTGCATTTGGTCTGCTCTCTTCACAGCGCTGGGTGGATTCGTTTTTGGCTTCGACACTGGCAGTATTGGCTCCATTACAGTGATGTCACAATTCCAAGAGCGATTCTCCAAGACAGGTCACCTATCGTCGACTGTCCAAGGACTCATTGTATCGACTATTCTCATCACAGCCGCCATTGCGTCTCTCGTCTCTGGACCTCTGTCGGATAGAATATCGCGAACCAGGACAATCGCACTCGGTGCCATCGTTTTCGCCGCTGGCAGTGTGATCTCATGTTCTGCGCACGCCTTAGCACAACTTCTTGTCGGAAGATGCGTTGCGGGGGTCGGCGAAGGCCTTTTTCTCTCGGCAAGAACTGTGTACGCTATCGAGATAGCTCCAGCCTCCGCTAGGGGCAGACTGGGGTCCGTTGTCCAGTTGTTGGTGACTACAGGAATCGCCGCTGGTATGTGGAAAGCCTCGACTCTTGCCTTACCCATCTCAATGACCACAAAGGGTATTTTGTCTGTTACAGCACCGTGCGTGTGGGGTCTTCATTCTCGTGGCGTTTTCCTTTTGGCATGCAGGCGGTTGTATCCGTTGTGCTTGCCGTGGGCGCGCCCTTCCTACCCCACTCACCTCGATGGCTGCGGCATGTCGGAAGAGACGCGGAAGCCGAAATCGCATGGCTGAAGCTCGGCGTGATCTCGGCGGATGCACACAAAACGGAAGAGCATGTCCGTCGCGATGCGTCCGAAAGGACGAACATTTGGCAGGAGCTATCCCATCTCTGGACCAAGGGCATCAGAACCCGAACCATCCTGGGTGTTTTCTTGATGGGAATGCAACAAGTATGGGTCCTCCCACCACATCGTTATTTGCCAAGGCTGATCTTCACTTTGCTCAGGCATCTGGTATTGACGGCGTCCTCTATGTGCGTGATCGCTAATGCGGTAGGCATCCTGTCCTCATTTTGTTTAGTATGCCCCCGTCCTCTTTTCGCAAGCTGGGTTGTCTGCCACAACCGCATCCTTCATAGCGTCTGGTGTATCTGGAATCATCAATGTCGTCCTCACCTTTGCTGTGCAATTCTTCGCAGACAAATGTGAGTCCCCACCTTGCCCTCATTGCATTCTCACTAATTTCTATTCCAACTGAGGGAGTCGCCGAGCTTCCATGATCCGCGGCGGTATTGTGATCGGCGTTGCAATGATTTTGATTGGCTCACTCTATGCCTCGCACGCTTCCGATACTGTCGCCGGCCGCTACGCGATAATCGTGCTCATTTATATATTCGTGGTTGGATACGTCGCAAGCTGGGCAATTGTGACACGAACCATTTGTAGCGAAATACAACCAATGAGAACACGGGCTGCTGCCACCAGCCTGGGTCAATGCGCTAATTGGGTGCGTCTTGCTACCTGCAGTGCGAGGCACTTGTCTTATATCGAAGCCTATAGGTCGTCAATTGGGCAATTGCCTTCTCCACTCCACTTTTCCTTGCCCGATCGTCATATGGGCCGTATTTCCTCTTCGGAGGCTGCTCACTATTCACGACCCTAGTATGCATCGGTTTCCAACCGGAAACGAGAGGCGCATCACTGGAGGAGGTCGACAAGGCGTTTGAAGAGCCCCCCTGGCGCGTTATGCTCAATAAACGCAAGGCACTAGCTAGAAGTGGCGATGGAAAGGACGCGGCTTCTGAAAGGGCGATTTACATCCAGGCAGGACACGAGGCTGGGGAGGGCATCCCGGAACAAGACATTATACGATTGCCTGAGGTTCGCTTCGGTGGTCCTTGGCATCATGAGCATCAATTGACGTGACGCAGTGGCCCAAACTGCAGAAGAACGCGGTCTGAAATACCGGACCGTGGCTGTCGTATTGACGTACGTGAATATAATGGCGAGCAGGAATTACCCTTGGTCTATCTGCTCTGATGGTATATTGTCGTATTTGAGCCCCGGTGAAAGCTTCGCTCTCAGAATGCATAATTCTATCGGCGTGCTCCCAGAACTCCAGAAAATCGACACTCGCAGCGGACAATTCACCGCTCCCGCGTCATAGAAACGTATCGATGTGACACCTGGGACAGTTTGTGTTGCAAGTTTTTCCTGTGGCTTGTCGTCCGCGTCTGCCAAATCCCCTTGCATAGCCAGTAAGCATAGTAGATAATCCTTTAATCGCTCGCTCTAGTTAATGATTATTCTGTAGATGCTGTGCCATCACAACATGGTAGAGGCGCCGTCTTTGATGAAGAGCCTCAACCAAAAGCGGCAAGCCGCCTCCCCGATCGGGAAGGTGTTTAGGTTGACGTACTGTCGATCGAAGTCAGCTCCACCTAAGTCGAGGCAGCCACTTCAGAAGCTGCGGCGGCATCTGAATGTTGACGTCTTCCAGTATATAAGACTGACCTGTTCGTCCTCATTCCCCCATCCAGCTTTCTTCCCTTTCTCATCCTTCTCTAGCCTAACTTCTCCTTCTAATTGCCGTCAAGTTCAAGCACAGCCTACAAGACCTCAACGAGTCAAGATGCGCAGCCCAGTTATCGCCTTCACGCTCTTCGCCGCTGCGGCAGTCAGCCCGAGCCTCATCGCCGCGGCTCCGACCTCCCCCAATCCCGGATCGTCAGTCAGGAACTCTCCCCGCCAGGTCCCTCCACTCAGCGGCTTGAGTACTACTCAGATGAAACACCTTTCTGATGACGGCCCGTTGCCCTTGCCCGATCTTCCGGCTGATATCGACAACAAGAACTCAGGGGACTCAGGGAACCAGAACAAAGGAGGCCAAACCCCTGATGGCCGCCGCGCGGCTGAACAGCAACTTCACAACCCTGCGTCGGCGTCTCTTGACGACTATTACCCTGGCCACGACAAGCGTGCCTCCGACGAATACAGCGCAGGTGGCAACTCCTACACTGGTGCTGCGGGCGACACATCGGGTGGATCGGTGGTGTCCGCGTCCCATGGTGCCGGTTTTGACGGTTTTGACGGTGAAGACGGTGAGGGCGACGGCGAACCGGGTGTCGATAATGTTGGTAATGGTACGTCTCACGACCTGGTCTGACGCTTTTCCATGCTGACTCTTCCAAATAGTCGCAGGCGGCGATGGCGGCGATGGCTTCAGTGGTTTTAGCTACGGTGGTGACGGTGACGGCAAGGGTGCCGGTGGTAACTCATACAGCGGTGCTGTCGGCCCTTCAGAGGGTGGTGATGTTGTTGCCGCCTCTGAAGACAGCCAGAGTACCGAGAACGAGGGTACTGGTGCGTCAATTATGTACTGTTTGTTTCACTGCGCTTACTGACTGTTCTGTAGTAACCGGTGGCATTGGGGGCTTCAACGAGAGCGGTGACGCTCAGGGTGGTGACGCTGCCGGAAACATCGTTGACGGCGTCAACACCAACGACGGCACTAGTTCTCGTCGCAAGCGTGCGCAAGACTCGGGTACTGCCGGAGGTAACGCATATACTGGCGCGAGCGAGGATGTCGATGGCGGGAACGTCATCAACCACAGCGATAACGACGGAGGAGTCTTCAACGACGCTGCTGGCGAGTGATAGTTTTTATCTCACTCGGTACTTATTCTGACATAGGTTTCAGTCGCTGGTGGTGGTGCCGGGGAGACATACTCCGGAGAGGCCAACGGTGGTGACGGTGACGGTTACGGTCCCGGTGGTAACGCCTACAGCGGCGCGACCGGCAGCGCAAAGGGCGGCAGCGTCGTCCAGTCGGGCGGCTTCGTCGAGAACGAAGACACTGTTACTGGCGGGACTGGCGGCGAGAGCGAGAGCGGCGACGCCGAGGGTGGCGATGCTTAGGTGTCTCGAGCTCGTAACTTGGCGGTCCTTGTTTATATAGTATACACGCAGACTAGTACACAATCTAATACCCTACTCTCTTTCATACAGAACTTGCTGGAGCGGCCTTGAGGTTTAGTCCTAACCAGTCCGCGATGCCCATTTGAAGTGAAATCAAAGAACACACACGGGTGAACCTCGTCGAAAGGACTACTACCATAGTTCATCATAATGTGTCACTGGTCTCGTGGAAGCGTCCAACCTGGCTGTAGTCGCGCTGCAAGGTTTCCTACTGGTCCAGACAGGCCCGCTTGGCTTTTGAAACTTTCGAGGAAATTCTTGATCACGTTGTAATCTGTTCCGTCTCCATACTCTGCACCATCCTCGTCACCGTCATGCTCTTTCTCCAGAGCAGCTTTAAGCTCGACATCCATAGCGGCCTCGATGTCAATGTCTGCAATATCGTCCTGTGGAGACGCTTTGCCCTTTCCCTTATTCACTTTGGGAGTCGCATACTGCTGTTTGTCCCCTCGTGATCGCGCAAGTTCAGCATCCATGGCCTGCATTACAGCCTCAAAGGAATCGAGACTGGGGTTGACGGACGTATGAGAACTCTGTGTTGGTGCCTGGGGAGGTCGACTTTCAGAGATATTTAACTGAGACGATCGTGCAGCTGGACGTGCGTTCTTGTTCTCTGAAACAATATGCGTCGGAACATATGCTAGGGATAGGTGTTAAGGTTAAGTGCATTGAATCGTCCACATAGCTCGATGGCTTACCTCCACGGCCTTTGCGCTCCCGGACAATATCACTCCATTGATCGTCCGACATACCCAACACTTGACGAGCAAACTCCAAAAATTCGTCCTCCTCTTCATCCATATCAATCTCAACGTCGCCCACGATCTGCGGCTTGTCCGCTTCCTCGTCATCATCGCCACCGCCTTCGTTCTCTTCGTCACTTTCATCGTCCGAATCCACACCATCGTATTTGTCACGAGGGATGATCGGAGGCCTTATTGGCCGTTTCTGCGGTTCGCCAGAGGTGCCCGGCGACACTGCAGTAAAGACTTCGCGCAACTCTGTCTCCATCGTGATAGGAGCTACACGCTGAGAATTGTTATGGAAAGATGGTGGCATCTTGCCATATTCAGCGGGATCCAGACCTGGAACGAGCTTATCCATCGCGGCTTGTCGAGCTGCTTGCTCGACATCGTTTCGTGGGGGCTGTGGTCGCGGCTCTGCGTCTGCTTCGCTTTGAGTCATATCCGAATCCGACTGATCGTCATCACTAAATTCCTCGTCGGAGAATTCTTCGCTATTGGGGGGTTGGTAATAGCTCACCACACAGGATAGCATGAGACTCACTCTGCGAAACGCGCGCCTTCGATATCGCCTTCGCCCTCGACGAATTTTTCCACCTTTTGCGCCAGATCCTTCAGTCGTTGAGCTTGTTGCTTCGCCATGCGGTCCTCTGGACTCTCTTTCTCCTTCTCGCCGCTGTCAACGTCCATAGCATCGGGGGACTCAGTGGAATCAATGTTGGGTTTCGCTCCGAAGTTCTTCTCAAGCATCGCGTCAAAGTCCGCCGCGTCGACATTCAGCCAATCATTGGAGTCTTCATTTTGCTGCGGGGGAACGAAATTGTCGCCGACTTGGCTCACGGCAGCAGTCATAGCTGACGCAAACGACGGTCGTGTTGCATCACTACCGAGGATGAGTTCGCTGCCGTACGAACCAAAAATGTACACGTACTCTTCTCTTCGAGCCTCGAGGAACGCGGCCGCGGCCTTGTCCTCGAGCTCGGTCCACAGTTGGGAGCCCTCAAGCTCACCCTTGAAATATCCAGAGGATCTCAAGTTTTCGACGTACTTCATGTAATCTAGGTTGCGCCGCAGCGCGTCCTTCCGTGCTTGAGCCTACATTTGGACGTCAGCGTCACCTTGCCAGATGTCATGTTTTTCGGATGCAACGTACGGATGACTTCACAGCGTCAGCCGAGATTGGCGAAACGTCCGAACGGCTCTTGCTTTCTTGGTAGAGCATTTCGAACCCACATGCCTAGAAAGTCGGATTATCGGTTGATGCCTGATTCTCATCGTTTATGTCGCTCACGATCTTCATTCCGACATCTCTCCATCGCCATTCAGTCGTGCTCTCCTTCTCTTGCCACCGCCCGAATATCTTCGGAGGGTAGAACTTTTGTCCCACAAGCTGCGCATATGCTGTTCGTGTCACTTTGACAGTTGTCAGTATGGATGGCTCTGGAGGGAAGCGGGACATCCTGTGCGCGGCCTGTCGAGATAGTACATCAAGATGGAGCTCTTCTCTGAGCACAATATTTACTTACACGCAGCTGAATGGCATCACGGGTGTAGAATGTCTCTACGGGCTTCTGCACCAATGATGGATCAACCGTGAGTGCCTTGGCAATGTCCACAGGTAACCAGGCCTTTGTGACATGTACATGCTGACGAGCTGCGGCGGGATATCTAGGTATACATGGTCAGCGATCAATCATCAGTACCTATGAGCATACGTACCCTGTTATTCGTGCCCATACGGTCTTCTCCACTTCCGCCGGTGCAAAGGTATCGGCCAAGGGATCTCGTACAAGCTCCAAGGCGTCTTGCGCACTGATGTAGTTGTCCTCGTCTTGATTTCCCGTAATGTCTTCCTCGTCATCACTGTCCTTGCCGCCTGGATAACGTCTCCGACGGGGTTTGCTAGATGGTGCAGAGACGTGTGAGAGAGGAATGAGATGGAGGCGGGAATGGTAGATCCAGACCTGTGGGTTCCGTGAGTCGTGCACGTATAATGACACGTTTATATGCGGCGCACCCTATTCTCAGCGTTGGACGGGGTGACCCAAGAGGGTAGCGATTCCGCTGCCTCGATCAGAAGGAATTCACCGTCCGAGTCAAATACACTGTGGAGGACGTTCAGCGTTTAGCTGTGGCAAAGTTCAGACACCTCGCACACCTGATGACAACGTCCCATTTCGCACTGATCTCCCTGAGAAGCCATACTGCACACCATTCGTCGTCTACGCAGTCACCGACTCGCATCCTGCCTTCTAGCACCCATCCCTCTCCGTCTGGATTCGGGACTACCTTCAGCTCAAACGCGTCGCGGTGCCAGAGGTGACCAGGTAGTAACGAGTCAACACACGCATGCATCAAGGTCGCCAGAGTAGTGACCGAGGCTCGATCAGAGAGGCCGTTCTGCGGGTACAGTGTGTGTTGTAGTGTGTCCTCTGAGATGCTCGGAGGCCGATTGAAGATATCGGTAGCCATTCCTATTGCTAAGTCGAATAGACTCGTATGCTTTTCGCGATGTTCGCGGTAGGAGAAAAGGGAGGAGCAAGTCAAAATCAAAACCGAGTGCCCGGGACAAGAAAATGGCGGAATGACGAAAGTGATCGGTGAGACGCGTCGAGATCACGAGACTCAATCGTCCTCCGCATCATAGCCGGCGTCTGCCCCTTGCTGCCATTACACCGACGACGACGATGGCGACCGCCGCCAAGGAACGCGACCTCCTTGCCGTCATCGGCGATGAGGTGTGGTGCTAATAGCCTGTAACGACGTCACCTGCTCAGTGTGCTTCACCAGGACACTGTCACTGGCCTTTTGCTCGCCGGCATTGGACAAATTAGCCAGGACCACCGGAGAAACTTCCTCGTCGTGGACTCCAGTGAGTCAAGTCTCTGCCGTCAAGACGTCTTCTTCCACTGAATATAGCTCCTCACGCCCCATCCAGAGACGCAGACACCTCAGATTGAAGCGGCCTTCCAAGAGTTCACAGAACGGAAGGACATTGCAATTCTACTAATCAACCAGCATGTACGTGGATGCTTCAACTGCACGTGGTAACAGGTGGAAATGCTTAACACTCCGCTCTGACACAGATTGCGGAGAGGATCCGACCATCAGTCGACAAGTATGAGCAGGCATTCCCAGCACTCCTCGAGATACCCTCCAAGGATCATCCATATGGTGAGTTTCATCCCTTGAATCAAGCGCGAATGCCGACTATCATGCCTTGCAGATCCGTCGAAGGATTCGATACTCAGGCGCGTGCAGAAACTATTCGGTGAATGAAGGGAACAGCAGACCTTCACGAGGCCGCACACTCGCTTCGGACACTCCGGAGGGGAACTACGATACGATACATGGTTGGTGAGCATGGGTCTCATGACGATTAGGGACGACCTCGCATGTCCGTAGTGAATACACTGTATAATACATAGTCAAGCAGAGGATAAATGCGCACATTAACCTTACAAGTCATGAACGCCATGACAGTATCGGCTCATTTTCTCTCACACCGTCCGACCGCTCGACGAACACCCGTTTCGTGCCCCAGCTATGAGAGTCTGTATGGAAGTCAGCAGCAGCCCTCACAGAACTATGTTGTGTTATAACTCACTAGGAACGTCCACGAAGAGGTACCGGAACTCGAAGAAACCTTTGTCATTCTATGATAGACATTAGCGTTCGTGTCATGATCATTTCCACCCATGTGTGTTCCGGCTGGAATGTGAGTGCGCTAAAAAATCTCCACGCACCATGACTAAATCCGCGTGTACTTCTCCCTCAGTATATGCCCCTCCATCTGCTGCATCCGAGCGCTTCTCCGTAGTGCTTTGTGATGTGCCTCGCAAGCCCGAAAAAAGGCCTGTGAAACCCGATGTCCATCCCTTCTCCTCTTCTCTGGATTTTACTTCAGGTCTTGCTGGTACCTCAGAATGAGATCGCGCGACAGGATCGCCGCTGAGGAACTTGAACAGCTGCTTCGCAGTGTCAAGACCCGCTTCCGCACGCGTCTTGACATTCTCGACCATCTCGTCGACCGACATCTCCGACACGTGTGCGACAGTCTCCTTCGTCCAGTGTACGGCCTTGTCAACGTAGGATTCTGAGTCGGAATCGGGCGCGGACGTCCCTGGTGGACGTCCTTGGACCCAGAAATGAAGCAGCATGTGCTCTCTTCCGTATTGATCAACCACAACCTGCGATGCAACCTGGTGGTTTCGATGCCGCGGACGTGTGTCTGACGGCGGGTTGTTGTGGAATGAGAGCGAGCCGTGCAAGAACTTGGCGAGCTTGGAAGAATTTAAGATGGCATCGGGCGTTCAGTATTTTCGTAATTGGACGCACCTTGGGAGAAGCTTTGATCTTCTCGCAGGCTTGTCCGTACAGCACAGTGGCCGAATTTTTCGAAAACAGCTCCGAGGTCAAGGCATAGATGAGAACAGTAGAAAGACCCGCGCCGAGAAGGATGACAGCCAGATTGGTTGTGCGAGCTGTAGTACGTGCCACTAACGTAACACGATCTAGTGAGGCAGCAGGATGACAAGTGGTTTGACGCACCTTTGCCCGCGGTACTCAGCTGTGACCATTTCTTCACGTTCTCGCCACTCTGTGGTGTTGGAGGGGTCAAACCCATCTGGAAGGGCCCAACGTAGTCATCACGCTGTGAAGTACGCTGCTTCTGGTCCAGCGCAGACGTGAGGAGAGAGGAGGTCGTCACTCGATCATTCTGAGCCGTCGCATACGATCGACAGACCACAACGCGGAACCGTCGTGCTCCTGCATGTGATGCTCGGGAGGACTGGGCAGTGGGTTGCGCTAGGCACGTCCACCGCAAGCTCAGCTTGGCCCTGGCAAAGCTCATGGTTGCCAGCTGGTTGTACCGCTCAAGTCCTGGTGCAGTCGCGGGATGAGACTCAAGGACCCGATCCAAAGCGTCGGGAACGCTTTGCACGGCATGCACGTGATTGACGCGTCCAGGCATTCCGCTCTGATCCCACCAATCAAATTCACCTTCAATCTTGCACCAGAAGTGCACAAGCACTTAACAACTGCACAATCTGGTGCCACGGTTGACACTGTCTCGATCTTCTCTGCTGAGGGTTGTGCAATCGCTCTCGCAAAGCTTTTATGTTTATGAACAGCTACGAAAGCGGCATAATCGCAAGTACTACCAGACAGTTGGCAGTTGGGTACCGTATCAGATTACGTTTGTGCCATATTGATTACCATCAGCAAGTCAATCACCACCCGAAGTTCTCAAGGTCTTCCACAACGGACCGCTTCAACTATGTGAAGACATTGAGTGATGATGTCAGTAGCTTTGGAACACAGACATACCGGCGGACTAAGCCCAGCACCTTCGAAGTATGCAAGCACGAATTCTGTTGCTAGCCAGTCACTCTGCACAGATCCTAGGTCGCGAACGATCAACGAGCGAGGCTGCTTCGCGCCAGCCACAGGAGGCGTCAGCAGAACGTCGAGAGGTGTGTGCTTCGCAAGGGGTGTGTTTGGGAAGACAGACTTGAATTTGCGCAGAGGTGACTGGACCGCAAGCTCGTCTTCTGGAGACAGGGTTCCTCGTTGTTTACTGAGTAATAAGCGTGCCTGCAGGGCACGCATGAAGCCATCTCTCAGGTGACCATAAGATGTTGACCTCGTAGGGACTGAATCAGACAATGTCAGCGGCACAGGACAGGGCTCATTAATTGTAAGCCGAACGCACTGATACGCAAGACGCAAGCTGTGTTCCTGACAATGTGCTCAATCTTCTCCTCAGGAGACGCCGTGCGAGGTATCTACACTCAAGGATGGCGTGTAAAGCTTGCTCTCGAGACAACACGAGGGGACGAACGTTCAGATTCGGGTTGGCTAAATCAGCATAGAACCCAACCGAGTAGACCTTGATTCCCAGGAAGGATACCGTCCTGACGCCCACACCCACGAGCGAGAAAGTCGGCAACGGTGTTTTGGAAGGAATGCGGAGTGTCGTGGGGAACGCGATGGACGTTGCGGGGTCAACTGAGTGAAGCTTAAAGTCAGATCTCATCATGGCTTCCGGTGACGACGAGCAAGGCACAGACGGCGCGTATTCTCTTCTCCCGCTTCGTTTTCAGCCTCAGAATCAAGATGCAACGTCGCAGATGATTTGAAGACAAGAGCGGCAGATATGGCTAGCGCGGAACACCAAAGAAGGGGCCGCGCGGATCGACGCATCGGCGCGGCCTGTGAATGCGTATGCAGCTGACGCGTCAGAGAGACGTGACGACATCCCGAGAGCAGCCATCCTGCGAGTCTTGCATGCGGAACGTTCAGCATAGTCGTCGTCAAAACTAACCAAGCTTACACCCTGGCGGGCGCGATGCAGCAGATGAGAACACGTGGGGCTGTAATAGGGCGCGATTGGGCGCTTGAGGCGCATAGTACGCGTCGCGGACGCTTTAGTCGAGGCAGTCGTTCCCTTGCCCCTCAACCCCGCAGATCTCGCAGCAGTCTTGCTAAGATCTTTCTGGAGGACGCGTCAGCACAGGGCCTCGTCATCGCAAGCGCGTTGCGCTTATAAAGTCCGCTATAGGTAGGTGACAGTTCCATTGGACACACTTTCCATTATGTCTGACTACTTCGACCGCCCAGAATCCACTCTCCTCATCCTACAAAGCATGGACGATGAGGACATCTCCATGCCCGAGTCCCCGTCCTGGGAGTCGGGCACTATGACGCCTGGTCAGTCTGCCTTCGAGAAAGACAAGGTGTCTATGCAGTCATACCTCGACTCGCTTCCCTATGAATGTGAATCTATCGACGAGATGCGTGCGAAACTCGACCACATAGTGTCCAGGATTTGCATCTGCGTTGAATCCAAGAACTGGCTTGTTTTGACTACTTGGGACGGTATGCTGCAATGGTGAGTCTCGATCCTCTGTCTCAAGCCTTCCAGTATTCATTGCCGTCCATTAGCTGGCTGCTTATGCACTACCCGATGCCCAAGACCACGCGTGCTAAGCTCGTGCAGCTTTACTACGAACTATGTCTGGTGCCGGGAATAGAGCCGCGTGTTGTCCGTAGTTGGGCAGACATGCTCGCCCGGCTAATTTCGAACAAGCCAGATCACAGACGCAAGCTCGAGAATACCGATCTACAGCTTGATTGGAGGCCACTCTGGCGTGTACTCCAGAAAGAGCTATGGCCGAAGAAGAGGCTCCATGACGTCTCGTGAGCGCCTTTTCCCTCCCCTCGGCGCTCGCAAAGCCTAAACACATAGCGCCAGCCGGAATATGATCAATATACAGTTGTATGTTGCAGAACAGTGCAGGCGATATTACCCTGCCAATGAGATAGCCGAGATGCTAGCAACATTTCTACCACTTGTCACGAAGGAAGTGCGTAAGGAATGTACGATAGCCTGGAGCATCCGCTCATCCACTGTCTATTACAGACTATGTTGACAATGTTCCCTGTTATCACTTCTTTCTTGCCACCCACACATACCGAGCTATATCTCCCACCGTTGTTCAAGCTATGGGAAGCAATCAACTCCTCGATCCTCGATGATCGCATGATTGACTTGTGCGGAGATCTCTCCGAGGAGCATGTCGCTGGTAAGCTCGGAGATGCCGGTGAAGAAGGTGGAGCTGCATGGAAGGACATTGGCATCTGGAGTGAGAACGAATGGCACATTCTTGCGAACAAGGCTCTTGGGTCGATGAGTAAGTCTGCAGTCCATTTATCGTGGGGTCTCGTTGTTGATGTCAATCTCAGATGTCCCTGTTGGTGCCACTCGTGTAAGTCTTGGGTACGATTTGAGGTGGCTGAGGTGGATTTATGAATGTCGCGCAGGGCGCAAGTACAACGGCGTCGCACGCGGACCATATGGCAGACAAGCAGACATTGAGAATACGCAAGCCCATCAACCGAGCTAGTATGTATTTGATATACTGCGTAGCAAAACAGATCTTAATGCACAGACTATACAGATGGTTTAGCAAAACTGTTTGTTTATTCCATGTGCCTTGATGGTCCGGTGCGCGGCGAGGTCACCGCGGCGTCCCAAGGCTCGTCTATGTCTCCGCCACCTACTGGGTTCCTTGCTGGCAGTCGCGCGCTCGATGCATTGGATAAGCTAATTACGAGCACGGAATCATTCTTCCACCCCTCAAATTCTGGGCCCTGGACTCTGGTTGTAAGTGTTCTACGCAATGCCTGTATAGATGCTCACAACTCGATGTTACAGCTGACGCTATTCTTACATCGCGTAACAGCTGAGTTCTCAAAGCGTTGGAAAGAGGAACAGGAGCAATCCTGCAGAACACCCATTGTAGGTGTCAGTCTCTCACTTTGCGAATTTGTTAATGTGTTCATGTACAGACACGTCGTCTAACTCCCGATATCCGACGTGCATTCGTCACCATCTTGCGCACTCCCGCCTTGCTAGCTATGTTCTCGAAGGATCCGTTCTCGATCAGTTACTCACAAGCCGCGCTGCGCTCCTTGGCGTTCATCGAACCCAGTCTCATCATGCCAGAGCTTGTCGAACGTGCTTACAGCGGCCTCGAGGTTATCAACGAGACCCATCGCACGACGGCCGTTATGACGATGATGGCCGCCGTCGCGCATCCGCTCGTCTGTGAGAAAGCGTGGGTAGGAGGCCAGAAGCACGTCGTGACACTGCTGGAGCTGACACTCCCTGGCATCGACCTTGTAAGTGTGAACGAATCATCGAAAGTGGCCCGGCTCACAATGGTCATACATCGTCTTAGAACGATCCTATCAAGACAATGTGTGCCGCCATGTTCATTGCCTCGGTTGTGCAGTATATCAAGATCGGCGACATCTCGATGCATCAGGCTGGCGTTGCCCTCAGTGACGACGCACCGGCTGCAGAGGTGATGGACGTTGATGGTAGCGATGCAGTTCCGTTACCTGGGGGTCTCGACGAGCACGGTATGCCCGTTCTCAGTAGGGAAGAGGAGCGTCAGCTTGCTCGAGAAAGCACAGCTGGTTTCGCCGGTATGTATTTCTGCATGCATATTGGAGTTCAGAATTACTGACTGGCAATATAGACTGGGTTACATCTCTGTTCAGACGTATATTTGCGCTATACGAGAACCTTCCTGAAGAAGGAGGAAAGAGGAACACCACTGGTGGCAAGACAGAAGAGGGCGTCCTGAAAGCTGTTAAGAGCATGCTCGATGTCGTCTGCCTGAATATGTCTGATCAGCTCTTCGATCTCGTGTTGAACCTCGTCTATGATTATGCTACTACTAATGCGAAGTCTAATGCCGTCCGGGCGTTTGGGCAACTCGTCTCATGTTTGGCACGGATACGACCGGAGAAGACAATCGACAAGTTCTTGCCGTACTGTATAGCCCAGATACAGGAAGAGTTGAAGCATGGCGCGTCGAGCACCCGGACGACGTCTGTCCATGCGTCTGTTCCGTCCGACACGACTTTGCATTGGAGTACGTTCAAGCAGTCGTAGGTTGTACTTGAAGCTCATTGGTCTTTATTAGACATGGCAATTCTTCGCGGATGCTTCGGTTATGGTGCTGAAGTGGTGAGTCGTCAGTAAATATGTGTGTTGTGATAAATTTAATAACGCATACTTGTGCCAGTTCCTGAAGTACAAGGCACAAATCCTTGGATTAATGTCACTGCTCATTGACAAGTGCAAAAGCGAGCGTGGATACAGCGGGACGGGGCGGCTCATCAACAGGATTATGTATACAATGACCTCGGCGTATCCTATTCGTGCCCGCTTCCTTGACGCGGACGAGTGGAACAATCCAGGTAGGCTATTACCGTCCCGATAGGTATGAAGACAGGTTGCTTACTCTGATACGGCCGAAGATGTTGCCCAGAATCACACTGCGCACTGGGGCCGCTTGTATGATCCTCAGGACGTCAAGATTGAATGGCATGGTATGTTCGTTAACATCGCACTATACCATTCGCTCATGTAAGCGGCAGTATCTTCCAAGGACGAAGTCGACTTTGCGTTGGAAATACTGGACAATATTGCAGGTCCGGCCCTGGACAAGGTCGAGAGTTTGACCGCCATCGCTGGCAAATGGGATGATGTCGCTCGGAATGACTTTTGCCGGTTTGTCTAGATCTCACCCACTCCAATCCGCGGCTCATAATGACGATTACAGTTACCTCCACGCTGTTCGTTCAGTGTGGAGCGGGTTATCAAACCTGTTTCAGGAGGGCCCGAAAGAAGTGGTAAACCCATGCCTGGATCAGGAAACGGAGGTCCCAGAGCTTCTGTTGACGCATTTAGACGTCAAAGCATGCTTTGTTCTGACAGACCCCCATGACCCACGGTACCAGCGAGCAGTGGCCCATCGACTGAGATACGGTCGTGTCATACACCAAGCAGCTCTTGCACTACAGAAGCCAAACGGAGGTGAAGACCACATTGATGCCCTTATCAGCCTATCGAAAGCCATAGATGTATACCTTTTGGAGTACGCTATGACCAGGAGTAACTTTGACACTCTGCGGAAGTCGTATGCGCAAGCACGAGAGCAAGTCATTCATTTTCCCTTCGGACCCTCCGTCTCACATTCTCTTTTCAGTTCAACTCGCATGTGGTCGAAGCAGAGAGCCACACCGAGGATGGTCCTCATCAGACGAGCGCACGCCTATCATGGAGGAAGAGTATACATGCACGCCTTATACCGTCGAAGATCACAAGTAGACGATGATCTGCTTCGTGATCTAATCGAGATGTCTCTCTCTCCCTACACAAGGCTCAGGAGGTAAGACGCTCTGCACTGATTCAATAGCTCACCTCATCGTCGTTCTACAGACATGCTCAAGCCATTTTCCACAACGCATGCGGCGTCAGTTTGTTCTATGCATTTTTCTCTCCGTATTCTTGTGCTGACAAGCATTAATGTAGTATTTTGTACGTTCTACCCGGATGTCTCTTCCATTCCTCTTCGAAGCCCTATCCCGAGGGACGGATCCAGACCGTATGAAGGGTGCTTTGTATGTCTTGTGGAACAAAGGTACAGGTACGTGTTTGACTACCGCTTATCGTTATTTGGTTTCTAACCCGTAATCGGCAGCTGCATACGCGTTGGCAGGTATGTACTAATGGTTCTTGAACGTGGCGAATGCATACCTGACATCGCTATTCAGACACAAGGTCTCACGGACGATATCTTGTTTCGTTGTTGGAATGTCAGCACCAGGAGAAGGTACGCCTAGGAGCTCAAAATGTGGACACGCCTTGATCAATGTTGCACTCCAGCCTTCAATTCAGAAGCTAGTGGGCAATCTTGCACAGGATGCGGCGGTGTACCTGACAGAGGAGGCCACACACACGGGCGCTTTCCTCGAGAATATACCCGGAGTCATCAACGCCTTGACTGCTTTGAAGGAGGAGTATCCTGTGACTAGTGAAGATCATAGGATACTTGCACATGCTATTCAAAAAGTGCCCGGCCGCGCTGCAGCCAAAAACCGGCATCATGAGGATACAGTAAATGTCGTGCCTATCTTGCGTGGCATCAATTGACATATGCCCGCACAGGTGTCCGCAATTTTGCAAATCGCCGACAAACCTAACATCCATGTATGTCTTAATCAAGTTACTATCCATGTCAGCCTTGACTCGGATCACACTTAGTGGCGTTACGTCGAAATTGCGACGACGTTTATCTCGGGACTTCTACGCAGGGACGCGGCTCCCTCACCGGAACTGGCGGCATTTTTAGTACAGCATAGTATCAGTCCACACCCAACAATAAGAGTGATTGCTCAGAAGTATGTGCAATTACTTTGAACCTCGACCACTCCATTCACATGTTGTATTTTAGGGCTGTGTCCAGGATGACCTGTTATATCAAGATCCGCACATTCGCGAAAACGACAGAGGAGCTGTGGTTGGATGAATGGCATAACCCTCTGCGGACTACTGTGACTATTTCTGATCCGACTGCCTTCTTGCATGGCCTAGAACAGCCTATACGTAAACAAGGAGACGTAGAGTATGTCTGTTTCGCGCGCCGCATTTGGTCTGATGTCTTACGGGCGTGCTTCAGGGAAGTGTATGTGGACAAGATCACGACGGGATTCTTTATGTGGTCATCATCGGTGAAAGCTTATCGAGCCGTACAAGGGCAGGAGTCGTCATTTTCATGGGAGCAGGCATCAAGGCCCGCGCTTGACGCTATGAGCGCGATACTCAAAGAAGGCAACTATTTCAATAAGCTAGCTTTGCTATGGGGTCAGGAGTCGACCAGGAATAATTCTACGCCTGAATTACGAGCTGATAATATTGTATTCATGAAATCGCTGGGTACGTCGCCTGGCTCCCTTGCAGAAAGGCATTTATTGATGGACGAGCAGCCAAGACTTTCGAGCATCGATTTGCTCAGGCTATCCTCACCGTTGTTCAACCTTTGGCAATAGACTCCGACCGGTTCAAACAACGCGCAGCTGCAGAGATGTTGGCTGGCGTATTGCGGGGTATTATTTGACATTACCTTCGCCTCTACCTTCAACGTCCTCATCCCTTCTGCAGGATCGAAACACTGGCCTCGAAGCTCGTCAGATCTAGTATGGACATGGATGGCTTCGCGTCTGCCTCTGATATATGCGAACCTGAAACCGGACACCATCACGTTTTGGGAAGGGATGTTCAGCGTAAGCAAATGTTCTCATCTATCACTGTAAGTTGTTCTTACCTGCTGCCCAGGAACAACTAGTCGAGAGAGACCCACGGCGTGCCAAACCCATCGTTGACTTCATCATATCTCTACCCTTGGAGTTCCACGGCGATTCTACTTTTGCGAGTGAGTGTGATCCAGAATGTCTACCTTGTGCTGGATTTACGACGTCATCGCAGTGTACAAGTCGCTTTCTCTATTCACCATTCTGATTGAATCTCTCGGCTTGCGTTTCCTGCCATACAGCGCTCGTTATGCGAATCTCTTTCTGGACAACGCGAACACTGGTTACGCAGAGGTATTCTTCTTGTTTCTTCTCGTGGGAGCACTTTGTTGAAAGTATGCCTGCAGACGCGCTCTCAAATTGCTCAGAGCTTGTACACGGTTGTCACCACCGAATGGCGACCTGTCTATCCATCTGCGGCAGCCTTTGTACAGGCTTGTCGGGCTGAAGTAGATCCTCTACGCATCAGGTCAAGCTGTCCCTTGCATATGAAGTGACACAACTCATATCATTATAGGGATGCAAAATACATGGATCGTATCATGCAAATTGTTGAACAGCTCCCACATTGGAGAAATGAACGCCTTCCTCCCCCAAGAGTGAGCCAGTCGCAATATGACAAGGTAGGACTCACAAGTACGTCCTACAATTCCACCAGTGGTGCACGCAACATTTCTGATCATCATGCAGTCCTGCAATGGATTTGGGAGTTCTCGCATGGCCCGCAAGCTAATCTCATTCTCCCTTACGCTGTGGCTTTAATGTACGTGCCCAATTTGTGGCGGTGTGAGTGTGCTGACATCCAATATTTCAAGGCCTGAGATCCTGCGGATGTCTGAACTCAATGACAGCTCGGAGCTGCAAAAATATAGCTCTGCTGTTTTATACGTGCTTTCAGCAGTATCTCCGCCAACGGATTATATCGTCGTCATCATGAACAATTTCATTGATCTCATCAAATCGTCCACGGTGCGCTTAGTTCAAATGCATCTACCATTCTCTTCTGACAAAATGTGTATTTATAGTCATGGCGCGTCAGAGTCAATGCATTGCCGACACTGCTAGTATTCTACTACCGCAACCTGATGAGCATACCCAGCAATCTAGTAACCAGGCTTATGGAGGTCTTACTTGAATGCCTAAGCGATGAAAACGTTGAAGTCCGCGAGATGGCATCTAAGATGTTGTCCGGCGTTGTCCGGTGTTCGCAGCGGCAGAGCATCGTGCCATTGAGGGTATGTTCGTTTCACTTCGCATAAAAGCCGTGCATATTAACGACCATGTATTGTTTTCTTCAGGACCGCTTCGTGAACCTTGCCCGCAAGACGAAGCTGCCTAATCGGCAACATCCGGCACACGCAGAATCACTTCGATTGTTACATTCTGCCATTCTTGGTATATGTGCACTAATCGAAAGCCTCCCGTACTCTGTGGAACCATGGATGCCTCCTTTGACGGACGGTAAGAAGGTGCCAATGAGATAATCCCACGTACTGACAGCGCGCCGACCCAGTCCTAGCGACGCATGCGACAGACCCAGCGCCGATCTCCACCACTATACGAAAGTGTGCTTCAGAGTTCAAGAAGGTACGTGGCAAATTCTATCGGATACACATAATCTCCTCACACGTAGTACGTCTGATGAACAGACACATCAGGTCAGTGGGCATGGTGTTATTCGCCGATATTACCTCTTAGACTTGTCAATAGGACACGTGGCACAAGGACCAGCACGCGTTCGACGAAGATCAGCTGCAAAACCTATCCACCATGCTTGTTGGCACTTCCTACTGTAAGAGGCTTTTGTGTTGGTTAGTGTTGACACTCACCATTCGCAGATGCTTGAGATCTCTCGGCTAAGCGGTGCCGCCCTGCAACGTATTGTGGACTGTCATCCCATGCATGTGTACAGTACTAAACCATCGTTCATTGCTATATTTCTTGCACTCGCAGATGTAGAGATGTATCAGTACGTCCATTGTTTGTAGCTGTGATTCCATATTTGATGCGGAAGGCGTGGCTGTAAATCCGGACTAAGACTGCCGGGACAGAACTGGATGTATGTGAATTGTTTGACGATATGCTTTCGAAGAATGTCCCAACGTTGCGGTCTCTGCACAAGACGCAGATGAATGGTCTTCTAGCTCATCGCTCGAGAGAACGACGCCGTGACCCCAATTCTTTCGCCTCCTATGCCCGATATGACAATAGTGCCCACCGGAAGGCTTCTGTCAGACTCGCGTCTTCAAGCGTGCGACCTTCGCGCGGACAAGCTGGCCTGAGACGCGACAAGAGGACGAAGGCCTAGCCGTGTATGTTCTACGTTTGCTTGTCCTCACAGCCGCGATCCGACGACGTTCGATTAGAAGCTAGCCTCTGGTGACCTTTCATTGACATGACGTCCTCTCGATGCTGAGGAAGACACTGGTGGGAGCGAGAATGAGGCATTTGCCTCACAAGCAATTGTCGAAGGCTGTCCACCGACGCCAAAGGCGGCTTGATCCAACCTCAATACGTAGCTGAGTCGCGGGAGCAGTACACGGCGTGCGACGCGCCCTCCCCCGCATGCACTTTATCTTGCCTATCTAACACGGGGCGAGAACCTTGCCCGCACGCGGACGAAGGGAAGTGGGGTGCGTGGTGGCTGACGTGGGGACGGCGGGTCCCCGCGTGGGCTCGCCCGCACTGAACGGGACCGAAGCGGAAGCAGGCTGCGCGGGAGCCTCGTTGGCGGTCCTTCGTGCCACTGTGCGAGCGCAGCCGCGACAGTGCGGACGTCAGGATCGCGGACACCGCATGGGGGGCGAGAAGCAGGAAGCGATGCCGTAATGAAAGCTGCACGGGCATGCGGAGAACACAAGGTCTATCGATGGGAGCGCGACCTCGGAAGCCGGGATCATCGGTGAAGGCCTTCGCCGCCGAGCTTGCGGGTCACCTGCGAGGTCTCGGAATCATACTGAGACTCGGGTGGTCGTCCGGGAGGGACAGGTGCCGCTCACGGCGTAAGTATATTAAGACACAGTGGGGAGACTGTGCGAATGTGGTAAACCGGATGTTCTCGCGGAGGGATTCTGATAGGCACACGGTATGTAAATGAAATCGCGCACCCAGGAACTCTATAATGCACGCGATACAAGTGGGCAATATGCGGCGGTGAGACGTGCAAACGTCGAGAAACGTGCGTAGAACCATGGAATGGTGTCAGATACTTTAGAATTTAATACGTGACTCTGAAGCGTGGTCGGCACCAGATTGCTGCGTCCGCGTGCACTTTACACCATGGGCGATGAATCTAATACGATGGAGCTGCATATACCATCTGTGTCTAGAGATGTATGAGAACTCACGATGAGCAGGCTAAATCATGAGTCAAATATTGTGGCCGATCAATCGTTGAGGGCACTCGTACACAAGAAGGTATGGGAGATCCGGCAGCTCGACTCAAGAGCACATCATTGAGTCATCAGAGATTGACAGAAGACACGTTTATCCTTCACGTCCCTCATCGCAGAGTCGAGGAGCACCATACCAAGGCGACGGGATAACAATAGTAAGTGCATGCTGCAGGATTTGCTTCCGGCGGTAAGGGCGCTTAGGAAGGTAAAACACACGTGGCAATTGCCAGATTGGCTCTTGACCGGCTCGACTCGGGACCGCGGCGTGGCCGCATGCAAGGGAGGGAATTGATTGGACTGAGCGGGATTAGCGTCGCGTCGCCATGGACAGGGTGGGGGTAGAGGGGCTGTGACGGAGATGTACGAATATGTACGGCGTGCGAAAGCGAGAGTGGGCGGTGCTGGGCGCTGGGCGGGGTCACGGCGTACTACAGTACTACTCGTTGTTGTTTTCAGTGGAATTGTTGTTGCTGTTGTTGTTGTGATTTTGAAGAGACGATCGATGTGAAAGCGATGGAAAGCTGATACACGACGCACCTGCGTGCGGGATGAGGTTCATATTGGATTGGGAATCGCCGCCGCAAGCAGGGCACGTTGCGATCAAACCCTGACCCTTCTTCACGGCGCCAGGCGAGCGCAAGTCTTTCCTCTCGCCTCCATCCTCTCGCCCTCAGCGAGGTCTCATCAACGCCTTCCTCTTTCCTCTCTGCGCATCTCTTGACTCGACATATCTAAATAAACACCGAAAGCATCATCACGACTCTCCGCGCGCGGCCTTTCACCTTTTTATACCTTTATTCCGTATTCACATCTAGATCCCTGTCTTCTCGGCCTCTTCGCAATCCAGCGACTGTCCGCTCCAAGACAGGGCTGGTCATCTACTTTTCCTCAAGTTCCCGCGCGCACGACTCCTGCATACCGTCCATCTGCCTATCCACGACAGCACTTGATTATTCCTAATAGTCACCAGCAAGCTTTTTTATCGCCCAAGCACACTCGGACGTGTCATCACAAGTTATCGTTAACTCGTCAGCGTTGGAGCTTCTCCGTCACGCTTTGTGGCCACTAGTACTGACTGTTCTCCGTGCAGATTAAAATGCTCCACGACTCTGTCACGAACCCATCTAACCAGACGACTTTCTTCGCTCAGCACTCTGACGACATCATCTCCCCTAACCAAGCAAAAACCAACAACAACCTCGGACTCAACTCTAGAGACATGTTGCCAGGGACTCGTAGGGCGCCTTCAGGACGAATGCAAACAGGTACGTCACGTTCCTCCTCGCTCCCGCGTTGGGAAGTGAAGAAGCGCACCTTGTCAGCCGAGCTGTCAGAGCGGAGCGTGCTTTCTCCCTCAAGCGGGAATAACCGTTGGAGATTCAATGGTAACGGCCAACTTGTAGATTCTGCGACAGCGGGCTGGGATCTCGGGGACGAGATTGGGAAGATGCGCCTCGGTGACAACGGTGACGGCGATGAGCCTCAACTCCATACTCCTCCTCAGTCCAAGGCACACGCAGCAGCTTTGGTCCAATTCCAAGAGGCGTCTCCTCTTGAGACATCGTCTGAGGCCAGCATCGAATCAGGCTCGTCTACCGCGATAGACCGCCAAGTCAACTTGAACCATTCGCGCGAGTCTTCTGCCGACACTAGCCATTCTGGCCTGTCGTCCGCGAGCCATACTTTGCGAAACGCCACGCTGACACCTCTAAAAATTGGTGTCGTCGGAGAGTCCAGGAACAGGCCGCACTCGTACAGTGGAGGTCTCTCTAGTACGGACCTCACTCGCCTGCAGCAAGTCGGCGGTAGTCCTGCCAGTAAGGGCGAGTCTTGGATCTCGCCCCATGGTACTCCAGAGAGGCAGCCACAGGCTGATCAGCCGACTTACCCGTCGCTTGCTCAGGCGGGTGCGGCCCGATTGCAGCAGGACCAGCAACAATTCACGCGTGAAGACTTCAACGCCGACTACCAGCAACGCCAATTCAGCCCGCAGTCTGCCTACCCTCAGGGCAGGACCGCCAACAACGGCGTATCCATGCCATATCGCCAGCCTGCGAGGCAATTCAACCAGCAGATCCCGGTGCAGCCCGTTATCCCGAGCCCGACGA
Source organism: Postia placenta MAD-698-R-SB12 (assembly GCF_002117355.1). Classification (NCBI taxonomy): domain Eukaryota; kingdom Fungi; phylum Basidiomycota; class Agaricomycetes; order Polyporales; family Adustoporiaceae; genus Rhodonia; species Rhodonia placenta. The sequence continues at coordinate 2,903,951 of NW_020169832.1, read as the reverse complement.
GCTTCGGCTACCCTGCGCCGCCGCCACCGCCGCCTTTGGCGATCTCCAACCCCCAGCAGCAGCTGTACGATATGATGCTCGCGACGCCGCCGCTCGACAACGCCACGATTGCGCGCCTCCAGCAGCAGCACAATGCGTTCCGTAATGCTCACCAGCACACCGTCTCCGACCCGGCGGCCGTTCGCGACCCCGCTGCCTTGGCACTGCTCAACAACAACCTGCAGGCCTTCGCAGCCAGTCAGTTGTACCCGCCCTCCCTTGCGCCGCCGGCCGCGCTGTCGATGTTCGCAAACCAATTTTATGGCGCCCCGCAGGATGCATACTCCTCACCGGATCTCGCGGCCGCTCAATTGATGGCTCGGTTGCAATCCCCGTACGCCGGGGCATATGGTGTACCGTTGCCTGGGCAGAACATGCCTCTTGCAAACCCTGCCGTGGCAGCAGCAGCAGCTGTGGGCGGTGTGGGTGGGTTGAATGCCGGGCCGAGCGCGAATAATAGGAAGCTTGGTCTGTACAAGACTGAGCTCTGTCGAAGCTGGGAAGAGAAGGGCACCTGCCGCTATGGAGCGAAGTGCCAGTTCGCGCACGGCGAGGACGAGCTGCGGAAGGTCCAGCGCCACCCTAAGGTAGGCTACACATTAACATGTATATCGTGTGCCAAGCTAACCCTGTTCTGCCCTATACAGTACAAAACGGAGATATGTAGGGTACGTGTGTTCTAGCGTGTCAGAAGGATACCCAAAGCTGACAAAGTTTTGTGAAGACCTTCTGGGTATCGGGGTCATGTCCCTACGGTAAAAGATGCTGCTTCATTCATACGGAGCTTCCTGCTTCTGGCGCGCCTCCAGGCGCGGACGGAGCTCCGCCACCGCAGGTCCCTCATGGCCGCGATCGCTCTGGCAGCACCAACAGTGACCCCAATGAGGTATCCACCTCCTTGCTGGCACGTATCTCTGCAAAGCGTACACAAGAGGGCACCATCAATTCTAACACGGGCAGCGTGAGCACGACCCCGCCGTCGAGCGGCTTCCAGCTAAATGGACGCCCCGGCGCCCTGCGCGTGGACACATCTGTCCTGGACTCTGCAGCAAGCGCTAAGCAAAACAAATCGGCATATCCGACGTTCGCGCATAATGGCATACTCATGCCTGCAAAGGAAGAGGTCACTGCTCGTTCTCCTGGTCCGGTGACCGCGGGCCCTGACTTTGGTCGGCACGCGAGCTCACGGTTGGATATTGTGGGCACTCAGGTGCGTTTCAGGCACAACAAGCCGCGGACTATTGTATTCACACGTTGAACCTTAGCAGCGAATCGGCAAAAATACCGCCTCGAGCCCTAACGTTCGCCACTCATTCAACGGCAGCGACATTCAGCTAGATTTCAGCACCACCCCAACGGCAACGAATGCGCCCTCCCAGCTGGGCTCGTCCCCGGAGATGCCGAAGAGTCAGTCGCGCATCAACGGGCACGTTCGCTCGGGTAGCGCTGGCAACTGGGCGGGTGCGACGCGAAGCAGCCACCTGACGGCGTATCCGCTGTCGTCGATTCCGGGCGGCGAGGTCAAGGCGAGCTCGCCTTGGGCTGAGTATTCTGTAGGCTCACGTCTCGTGGAGAAGAATTGGCTCTAGACTGACGATTGTGCAGTGATCTGTGTGCATACGAATTCGCATGGACCGTGTTACCCTTCGCTTACATGCGGCATGGACATTCGCGTTTGGTTATTTGTCTGTTCTGCTTGCACGACTGACAGGATACCGTCACGCTGTCTGCTTCTCGCTCCTGTACTTGCTCGTTAAACGCTAGCTTAGTCTCCCTTTCCAACCCTCTGCTACCACCAGTTTCAATCGTCTCATCATCCTGCTCATCTCGTCGAAATAGCTTGACTTATTTCTCTTGACACTCGGATAGCTTTTCATCGTTCCGTCGACATCTCACACGCTCGCCAACACATGTTAATCTTATAAGTCAATACAGTTCGCTTGCTTTTCTCGTTCACTGGCCCAGGCTACTGTAGAATTGTTTTGGTAGTATCACATTGCGACAAGTCTACACGTCAAATCAGTGCGGGGTATACAGGTCTAGGGTGATCTATGTAAAACAACGTATATCACAATAAATCAGCCATATTGAGACAGCATACGAAGATGTTTCCTACTAGTAACACATCAAAAACCAAAAGCATGTAACTCTCTGCGGAAGCCATCCAATCGGCACTGAGAGTAGCCCAAATAATCGAACTCCGGATCTCCGTCGCTGCCCTCGACGAACTCCCGAGCTTGGATAATCCCCCAAAGAGCCCACATCGCATGTGACGCGGGGCTCCAAGCCCGAACCTGACTTTCCAACGTGTCCGCCTTCGCCTCGAGCTCCTCCGTGGACATCTGACGCTCCTTATTTGGCTCTATGTGTCTGAGGTATGACCGATAGAAATTGCGCCGCTGATCTTCGGTCGGATAGAGTGCGGGATCAAGAATGTGCGCGGTGTCGGAGTGGTAATTGGCGGTCCATTCATGGAAGTGGTTCGCAATATCAAAGGCCGCAGGATTGGGCGAAGCATACTCGAAATCGACGACGATGATCTAGAATGGAAGAATAAAGAGAGGGCGCCGACTGTCAACCTGCGTGCTAGTGCAGATCTAGCTTGGCAATACGTACTCGTTGGTGCTTGGACATGCCTTCTTTGAGGGTCTTCAACCGCAGCAGATTTCCGTATTGTGTGTCGTTGTGGGCAAAGACTCGTGGGCTAGGCCCGGCGATTTTCTCCTGCTCGTCGAGCCAACACGTGTAGCGCTCCCATTCTTCATGAAGACGATCGAGGTCGAGAGAACTTCGAGCGCTCTGCGGCGTCCCGGGAAGTGCGAGAACTTCGCGTGCAAGGCCGAACCAAGACTGCACATTCGTCTTGGCGGCCACCCAATTGTTCTCGTCAGCTGCGTCTGAAGTCGAGACGAGCTCAACCGCCTTAATGTCGACAGTGTGTAGCTCGGCCATACGTGCTGCGATCCATACACTCGTCATCTTGTCTCGTAAATCATCCGCCGTTAGGGTCGTAGCATCAAAATACTCCTCAACCCGCCCGTTCTCGAATGTGCCATATACACGAGGTCCAATGTGGTACTGCGAGGAAAGTACATGCAGAATCTGCAGTTCCCTCGGACGTGAAATCATGGACCCTGATGAAGGTCCGTAGATGCGGAGGAGAACGATGCGGGTACCCGGGACCGACGGACAAGAGACAAAGAAGACAGCGTTGGTCATGGATCCCGATACTTTCTGTATCTCAATCCTATCCGGGGTGATTCCAGAAGTTGACCATGAAGGGGTGCGGAGGGTATGAAGAATGTCGAGCAGCTGGACAGCGAATGCGGGGGATTTGTAGCGTCTAGGGTAGAAGAACGCATGAGCATGAGTAAAAGACATACATGACCAATAGCAAACCAGGATGGACCCCTCCTCCTGTGCCGTAACTCGTTAGCGTGCCGGCCAGCACCAGCGCAAGGGAGCCTCAAAGCGAGAAGGTGTACTCACCGCGCTTCAAGTCTTGTGTTCGAATGCCGCAAGCCTTCCACTCTAACGACATCTACGTCACCATCTTCGAATGGTATGGACACATTTGATGAAGAGTACGCCGGGGATGTCCCGATGGTCACATTGTCGGGTTCGCTCTGAAGCGAGGACGTTGATGTCCTCTTTAGCAAGAGCGTAGGTCGCTGGTATCCCGAAAGCGGAGGAGTGGGGACCAAATCAGGGCCCACGGTCGGCGACATCTTGCTCTGTGCTGTGGTGAAAGTTCTACTCAGCAGATTCAGCAGAGTATGGAATGCCGTAGTCCGGTGGTTGGAGCGCGAGGGTAGCTGGTTCATTCGTAGCACAGATTGTCAAAGGACGGTCAAGGTGGGAGGGATGTGCAGGTACCGATAGTCACACGACGAGGGAGCATGGAGGACGTGGGCAAGGAGGTGAGGCAGCAGCAAGGTCTGCGGGGCGCTTAACGGCCATACCCAATTAGGCATCAACACTATCTTCATCAGAATTCCCATACTTGGAATTGCTCTGGAACTTCCGCCTCGACCCTGTTCGATCATCGCGGACCGGATATTCAGCAACTACTTTGAGATACTACGGCGACTTTCGATGGTGCCGCTATAGCGTCGCAGATGATCCAATTGGAAACAGCTATGGTATAGCTTGCACAAGTTTTGGAAAGCAGCGTCAAACCCATAGTATCCGTTGATGACAAGGCCACTCTTCTGAGACATCTACCCGGATCAGGATTTTCGAGATGACAATCCCAACGCTAGCTTCAACTTAAAACGCGACTTCGAGCAATTTCCAATACGATATCTATGATATCTGATGCAGAACTGTGGACCGCTTCAGACCCGCTGTTGAACTGATGCGTGCCGCCTTGCACACTCCGTAGGGCAGTACATCATCGGCTATGCGCAATAACCGCAGCAAGGTGTGCATACATCTCCCCTCCTCCATTCGGAACCCGCCCAATTTGACTTGCTAAATATATCTGAGTACCGTGAGGGCGCTAACAGAGTTTCTGATGCGCTACGGATTTACGACGGTCCCGCTTTCCCCGGAAATCTGGTCATCTACACAAGGGGGGGACTTCTGTCTGGTACCTCCAGAGCTCAAACAGGAAGACGAATGTCCAGCATGAAGTGCAGCGCTGGCGGTCGAAAGCAACCCCTGACCCAGAAACAATTACTCCCGTGGACCCGTATACATGTTTGTCGGCTGCTAAACCTGACGTTCTAGACTGGCTATCTAAGTATCCTGCGGACGAATCCTCGCCACGCATTTTCAGACACGTGCGTCGTTGCGAACATCGCTAGCACAATTACCGTGGCCATTAGTCGACTCACCTCGATCGAACTTGTGGAACGCTGTGTGCGAGCTTCGGTCCGTCCCCGCCTCGTACGTACGTAGGATCCGTCTGTCTAACCGGATGGTGTCGTAAACCCGAGTACGTTACAGAGCCAATCTGCGACAATAGAGTTGTGGGTCGGGAACGCTATTCCATTTGCAGTGCCTCCACAGTCTTCGAATGTCCATCAGCCTCCCGTTAACGGTATCTGTCAGTCGAAGTACTTCGTTCATGTCTGTCGGAGATCCCACAGGAAGCGAAAGTTGCAATTTTCGTGAGAGCCTGCTGCATCTCCCATATATCCGGAATCGGTTGCGCAGACAAGGTGCGCACGGCGAGAGTAGCGGTCGAGAACATTGACGTATGACCTCACGTTTCCGGCTCGCTCAAACGAGCGTTCTCATGCCAATCCAACGGCGTTCAATTAAATCTCGACGCCAATCTCAAGAAGCCACTCGGCTGCAATCATTCGATCACAGGTGCCTGGACCTGGACCATGTCGATAGCTGTGGCACCAGATGCTACCCACCGCCGCGGCGTGAGATGAGGGAACCGTCGATCGGCTATTCTAGGTTACCACGAGGAGCCTAAGCCATTTTTGCATGGCGGTCTTACGAGTCGCTTGGGTCGAGTATACCATACACAGTACGGCGACTTGTTGATTGCTCGAAGTTGTGTCACCATTTTGAAGGAGGGGTATATGCTCATTTACACGCAAAGACACGCACAGAGGATTTGACAGAACCAAAACGCAATTACACCTGTAGTGCCCATTGCACTGTATATTGTTTTGACATGACCTTAATATGGCCGTGTACACGAAAGGAACTATTACAGAGATTACAGACAATACTTCAACTACAGTGGCAATAACAAGCCACTTCGAAGTAGAACGGCGTCCAAATCAGACAGCCTTCTCTTCCGATCGCATTGCTATGATGGTAGCGTCGTCGAGGTGTTTTGCTTCCCCGAGCTCGCTTTTTTCCATAGGGAGATTGCGCATGAATAACGAGATCTGTTCATCTGGCATCAGCTGAGCACGATAAAGAAGAACACAGGATAATTACTATGAAAGCCGCGCCTAAGCATGCACAACAGACCGACCATATGGTCTGTTCATAAATGTCAGCGGAGTGCTAAGGGGTCGATGGTCTTAGGCAACGCACCCGTATCGAGAGTGATAATGCGTGTACGACAACAGGTCTCACACCGTCCAAATCTGGCGAGCAGACAAACTCGACAACATTCTGTGCAGAGATCCCAGACGGCAAGGTGTCTGCTAATCGACCCTCGAAAATCGCCCCGGAAACAGACTATTGGCGCCATGATGAACTCGGTTTACTGAGTAGGTCCAGACGAGTTTGAACTCACCAGCCCCACAGTGGCCCCTGTAAACCTGACCAAGAAGAAGGCGCTTGTACCAGAAGCAGTATCCTTGCGGCGTAGCGCTCTCGTGAATACTTGATACGGGGCGTGAAAGAGCATGCCGACGCCGACGCCAGCGATCAGAGGAAATATGCTTTGTAGTATATTCGTTGTGGTGGTCACCATTGACATCATGACACCTAACGTTTGAACTATTAGCCCTCCACATGAAGCCAAGCATATGACACGACATACCGAAGCCAATGGTGGCGATGAAAAGGCCGAGACAGATCATGGTTTTCTGCCCACTTGTATCCGGATGCCGGACTTGCCAGTAGCCAATGAACCATGCAGCTGCCGAGGTATTTAGATACAGACCACAGCAAATGTTGAACATAGACGTACTAGGCATGGAAGCTAACGATGATCCCAGCGAATAAGGAAGCATTTTGATACCAGCTTTTAATGGCGTCAAGCTCTCAGCAGCCTAGAGGTTTCAATAGCCGGTCAGTGGGGCAAGAGCGGTTCCGAAGCCAATGACATACTTGAAAGAACAACGCCAGATAGAACGTGCCCGCATTAAAGGCGAAGTTGTGAAGGAAGATAATGATAAGCGTGATAACTTCATGGCAATGAGATCAGCCTGAGCAATGTGCGACAAAGGCGCTCCTACCAATAGTGTAATCTTTGAATACAGCAGGAGGGAACAAAGCGTCTCGCTTGGTTCGGACCTCATAGAAGGCAGCGCAGACCAAGACAACAAGCCCCGATACGATGATACTATATGACTTGGGTGTGGTGACTAGGAACATCAGTTGTAAGCAAATTGGAGAGCCTTGTTGACATACATCCAAACTGAGCAGCGACGTTGAAGCCAATGATGATGCAGCTGCTTCCACCCATAAAGAGAAATCTATCGGGGCATCAGTGAGACATAGCGTCCGGAACAGTTGTCGATACTGACAGTCCAGCGAAGTCGAATGTTGCCAAGAGGGAAGGCCAAGACATTGCCCCAGATGTTCCCAGTTGAACATGCCGGAGGGAAAGCCATAGTGCCATAGATGCCACGGCGCATACTGGGAGATTGAGATAGACTGGCCGAGCCTGTCTAAGTGCGGATGGCCACGGGGTTAATGAAAGGAAGCTCACAGGCCCATCTCCAGCTCAGTCCCCCCGAATTAACTGCCTCGACAAGATAAGTCATGAATGACCGCGAGATTGCAGGGACAGTCAGACGGACCACTAAAGAGCCCTCCGAGAATTGGTCCTGCGACCGCAGAGCAAGCCCAAGTGACACTGAGAGCTTGTGACCATTTGGCTTGGTTCTGGGCTTCTACGATCTCCGAGGTTATGGTCCATACCAAACTAACAATACCGCCGCCGCCTATGCCGCCGATTGCTCGGGCAATGATCAGCCACTGCATGCTCTAGATTGAGAGTCAATTGGCAATCAGAGTTCGCATTTGTTTTCAGTGACAGCCGGCGTTACCTTCGCTGAGCCACATAGAGCGGAACCGACGGCAAATACGAAAATGCTACTGAATAGGACGGTCTGTCAAGGTGGGCGTCAGAAAGGGGCAACGTTAACGAGCGGGCCGACGGACCCTGCGACCGATTAGATCAGAGAGTTTCCCGTAAAGAGGTTGCAGCGCAGTCTGCGTCAGCATGTACGTAACCGAGACCCAGGTATATTGCGTCGAAGACGCCGAAAATTCGCTCGTGATGGTGGGTAAAATGGTGGACACAATTGTCTGTCATGAGGTCGCGTCAGGGCAAAAGCATGCGGTGGTACCTTGCAGAACGCCTACCGCGTCTGTCGTCGCCAGGAAGAGCGTCAGCGCCGCTCTAAGGCAATCCCTCGATCAATAGCGTTCAAATGAGTTGATCGAGACCAAGCTCACCCTACATGCGCGAAGAAAAGCCGTACGGTTGAGATCCTCGGGCCAGTGACCGAAGGTTCAACCACCAACGTAGAACTGGAGTCTTGCCTATCTGCAGACTGGGAGTATTTGAGAGGATCAAGGACTGCATTTGTGGGGTCGACGATCGAAGTATTTGCGAAGTCATTCGACTTCTCGAGGGAGTTGGGGATGGTGTCCTGGCTACCCCATGGCGCATCGACATCCTGTGTAGTAGACATGGGTCACCGAAGCAATCGTCTCGGGTCCGGGGGCGTAGAGTGGATTCCGGAAAGGTGTCTGAGACATACCGATTCCTCTTGAGAATTTATACCGATAGTGGAGCGAAGGCTGGAGGAGCGGGATGGCCCCTCGTGCTCACGGGGATTGTCATACGGGTCAATACTCTCGAATATTGAAAACAGAAGGATTTCTTGAGAAGATTTCCGTGCTCAGATCCCTGATAGACGAATAATAGACGCAGACAGGCCGCAGTAAACCTGACAAGCGATCTCTCTTAGCCTTTGTACCCTTCTCTCCGAGACGCGAGGGTCTAGACTGCGAAGCTGTGAGAACCTAGGGTGAGAGGCTGATTGGGTAAATCACCAGCTCCGTGTCGCGAGAAGTGGACCCTGGACCCGCTCAGCGGCCCTGAGGGGGCCTCTTGGGCCCCTTGAGGCACCGTCATACGGAAGTCAGACCGCCACCTGCGAAACCCCAAGCCTTGGTGCAGTCCCACACCACGAGCATCGGCCTTCGAAATCGCCACAATTACGTAGTAAATTTCGGCCACTTTATCCTTGTGGAAGGCGTTGAGGCAGTAAGTCCGTGCCGCAGACAATCAGAATGGCAAGTAGTGGATACGTGGCACTGGCACATGTACTCAACCCCATGTGAGCGAGATTGAGGTGGAGATCTACAGTGCTTATCGCAAGCTCAGAGGCGGGCCTCGCTTGTACAAACGTCAGTGAACACGCTGTTGATTCTCGGCCTGAGAGAGAAAACCCACGCAACAATTAATTGAGCTGAGCTACACGCGCTCTGAGATCCAGTTCGCGACTTTTATGGCATCACTGCATAGTTCTAGATGGAAGCAGCATGTACTAAAGGAGATGCAAGACTATGGTAAAATATGTGCAGTCTCGAAGAACGTTTCCGACCATGCGAATCCCAGACGCGCGTCTACCTGTCTTCCTATGCCGTTGCCTTCTGCCTTCGGTCTTGTTCGTCGTCCTTATTCTGCGACGCAGCTTCCGAATTAGACTCGTCTAAAGGGTCGAAGGTGCATCCAAAAGGGATTACGAGGCATGGATAAATTAAAAGCCGATGAGTCCCTTGATTCTATTCCACGCACGAGACGCCCAGCCACCCGGGGGCGCAGAAGCATGAGCAAAGAAATCCGTACCGTTTGCACTGTTAGCCGATGCAGTCGAATCTCGGCCGCTAGAAGACGCCGACGTATCCGAAGTGGTGGCGTTTGAGGCATTCGATGAGGCAGATGTTTTGCCTTCTACCTCGTCGGCGTATTGCTGAAGAATTTGGCGTTGTCTATCCGTGAGGGTTCTGGGAGGGAAGATAGTCATGATCAAGATGACGAACTAAAACCGATCGGCATTTACTGACCTAGGCAACTGGACGATGAAAGTGACGAATAAGTCCCCTTTGCCACCACCGTACACTGTGGGGACTCCGCGCCCCTTGAGCGCCATTTCTTCTCCATGCTGAGTTCCAGCTGGAAGTCGGACGTCCACTTCACCATCCAGCGTTGGGATGCGGACACGACCGCCTAGAAGAGCCTTGTGCATGGGAATGCGAGCTTCGTAGTGAAGGTTCGCTCCTTGTCGGCTAAAGTGTTGCGAATTCGCGACACTTATTCTGACAAGTAGGTCGCCAGGACGGCCCTTCGCAGACAACGGCGCGTCACCAGCGCCTGGTACTCTGAGTGTCATGCCATCCTCAACACCTGAAGAGAGAGGTTATAAATAGGGTACGTGGAAGTAGTGTATTACTCGCCTGCAGGTATGTCGACCTTGACGGCCTTTTTGACCCTAACTTGACCCACCCCTCCACATGTATGACATTGGCTACCACGAGGCACAGTGGTACCTGTCCCTTGACAAGACGCGCATGTGCTGCTCATGTGGAAACTACCGTCGATGACGAACGTGCTGGCACCCGACCCACCACAGGTTCCGCAGACTGTCCTTTTGGCACCCGGCTTCAGCCCAGAACCGGAGCACGAAGAGCAATTAACAGTGGGAGTGACGTTTATGGTGCGCGAGGTTCCTTTGCAGGCCTCCATAAACGTCACACCGATAGTCGCTTGTAGGTCAGCGCCTTGTACATCATCTGCAAACCCAGCTCTCCGTGACCCTCGCCGAGTGCCCGCGAAGGCACCGAAGAGTTCTGAGAAGAGATCAGAATTGGAGGTACCACCGGCACCGAATGGACCAAAGCCCCCGAAATTATTGAAATTTGCGCCGGCTCGGGCGAAGGCATCAGGATCAAAGCCTGGCTGCTGAGAAGCAGCTCCATACTGGTCGTAAGCGGCTCGCTTCTTTTCATCCTTCAAGATCTGCAAATTCACGCAAGCTACACGTGAGCTCCGCTTCTACAGTGATTATGCATTCGCCTACATCGTAAGCTTCCTGAATCTCAACGAACTTCTCTTGTGCGTTCTTGTCCGGGTTCGTGTCAGGGTGGTATTTGCGCGCGAGCTAAGGGGCCGTTTAGCGTAGTAAGGAGCAAATAACATATGAGAAACTCACCGAGAAATAGGTTTTCTTGATCTCAGCTGCGCCCGCATCTTTGGAAACCCCAAGCACTGCGTATGGGTCTTTGGGTGCGGAATGGACAGCAGATGCATGGAAAGCGTGCTGAGCGGGTATATAAGCAGTTATTCTCTCTGCAGAAATAAGATGTCGGAGCCTCACCTGTTTAACTAAGCGGCTAGACGAGGATCGAAGCCGTGCAGCAGTGCGACTGGAACTTGAACCCTGCTGACGTCCATTCAAACAGGTAGAGAATGTACGGGTACTAGCACCATGAGTCGTGACAGTGCAAGAGTAAAAGTTCACAAATGAGAGGACCCTAGCAGAGGCTATCCGAGGAGGCATTTGGACAACAGAGGTGTAAGCTATAGACACTGCAGAGCAAGGATGTCCGCCTATGGCCGAAATTTAAGTGACCGACTCTCACGGCCACGTGGATCATTCCAGAGACTTCTGAATGCGAGTGCAACTGCCTCCGCCGCTGACGACACGCTCAACCTCGACACACTTGACGTTGAAACGTTGAACGTTGAATATTGATGCACAATCATTGATCTATTCAATAATGATCGTTCGTGTTCGTTCAAATACAATTATAGACTGCCAACGTCCATTCGGTATATCGAAGGACTAGGTAAGGTGAGTTACATGTTTGAACTACTCTAACAGCACTGTGCTAGATATACAATGTGAATGGCACTGGATGACACGGACAGCAACACAGCTTGAATGCTTTGAGCCAATCTTCGTAATTCGCCGTTGCCCAGACATATTCCTGAAGCATGAGTATGTCTCGGCGATATCGCTGCCTCTGGACTTCATTTGCTACCTCGAATTGGAGCCTTCACCCAGAGGCACACGCTGCTTGCGCAAGCCGAGAAACGCTTGTTGGGAGTTAATGCCTGCATCAACGCCACGGTAGTTAGAGATGCATGTAACATTCTTTGCACTCGAGCGAACCTGTAAATTATTCATACACTTGCCATCCTTCAGGCATTACCCTCACATTCTTCCCGGGCTCGCCACCATGACTTGCCATACGAGACGAGAATTTCATCACCCTTCTTGATGCAGTCGCTACCGCTCCATATACTCATTCGTAGCTCTCCATCCACCGTCCTGCGATCCTCGAACACCGCATTCGGTTTGTGACTGATTCCCCTGAAGTCATTCACAAAGCGTGCCTCATTTCCCATGTGCTGTGCATCCACTCCGATACTGAGCCCTTCCCGAGTTCGGTAGAGCGAGAGGTCGTAGTCAGACTCAGGCCTGTCGTCGCAGTGTAGCTCTCCTATATAGTCTAGGATGTGGGTACGAGGAGGTATTTTCCTGGCCGCAAAGAGACCAAACTGTCCAGAAGCGGGATGAGAATGCTCTGAAATTCGTCGTATAATCGTCAAAGAGCGAGAGGGCACACAGGCTTCAGGTGCTGTCGACTTGGGACAAATAAGAGCACGAGTCTCGGTCGGCACAGATAGGTGAAAGCGATATACTGAGATGTACTGGACATGTGTAGGCCAGTGTGCAGGCTGTGCAATCGATGCTGCAGTCTTCGCGTTCCGAGAGTTCCTTGCCATGGAAGAATGGAGACACAAGGAAGGGTATATGTAGTGAACTCAGTCGCGGTGGAACGAGTAAGGGCGTGCGAATCCTCCATGCTGCCGGCAAACGCAAGGGCGCCTAATCACGTACTCATTTCTACCTCATTGTCTTGCTCCTGCCAGCCACTCTGTGCCATCGCCGAGGCGGATATTGGTATCTGTGTCTATCGGTGGCATGGGTCGACCCATGACGAAATCTGTTGCTCGTGTTTACACGGATGTAAACTCCAAACTCGGTCCTTCCTGGCACGAATATGGTGTGATTGTAACCAATGTGTCTGCGCGTGAACAAGTCTAATCAGAGTGATAGACAATCTTCAAGTCCAATGGGGCTCCCAAGACCACTACGAGATTGTGCGGAAAGTAGGGCGAGGGAAGTACTCCGAGGTAAGCTTTCTTGTACGTGACTTGCGCTTCATGCAAAACATGGCCATAGGTTTTCGAGGGTATCAACGTTGTCAACGACGAGAAATGCATCATCAAGGTGCTCAAACCAGTCAAGAAAAAGAAAATCAAGCGCGAAATCAAGATCCTACAGAATCTCGCTGGGGGTCCGAACATTGTCGCTCTGCTTGACGTTGTGCGCGATCCGGCGTCGAAGATTCCGAGCCTGATCACAGAATACGTTCACAATGTTGACTTCAAAGTTCTGTACCCTCGGTTCACAGACTTCGACGTGCGATTCTACATGTTCGAGCTATTGAAGGTGGGTTCATCCAATCAACCTATGGAATTGGCCTGACTTGAGAGGATACAGGCGTTGGATTACTGTCATTCGAAAGGCATCATGCACCGAGACGTGAAGCCCCACAATGTGATGATAGACCATGAGCGACGACAGGTATGTATTGACGAGGGGCGTTTGCTGCCTTTCTAACGCAGCTTTCTTCAGCTTCGACTGATCGACTGGGGTCTGGCGGAGTTCTACCACCCCAGGACGGAGTACAATGTCCGTGTTGCCTCACGCTATTTTAAGGGACCGGAGTTGCTGGTCGACTTCCAAGAATATGACTACAGTCTAGACATGTGGAGTTACGGCTGCATGTTCGCCTCGATGGTATACACATTGCTCTCACCGATGAGATTGGCTCTCACAAGCTCTTCAGATCTTCCGCAAGGAACCATTTTTCCATGGCCACGACAACTATGACCAATTGGTCAAGATTGCCAAGGTCCTAGGCACTGAGGGTTTGTACGCTTACATCGAGAAGTACGACATCTCCCTCGATCCGCAATACGATGACATGCTCCAAATGTGGGTCAGCTTGTCTGCTACCGTGCATCGGCTTATGAGCATATCGCTAGGTGGCCCAAGAAACCGTGGCAGAAATTTGTGACGTCAGAAAATCAGCGATTTATCTCGACAGAGGCTATTGACTTGCTTGACCGGCTTCTGCGGTACGACCACCAGGAGCGGCTCACCGCGAAGGAAGCTCAAGGGCACCCCTACTTTGGTATGCTGTCTTCCTGTGCCTATGGTTCCTTTCTCTCACCCGAAGCTCTATCACTAGAACCTGTGAGAAACGCTGCAGCGAGCAACGGTGGCCACGAACCTGCAGCATAGCAGATATACATTCCTGGGAACCGCATGACCTGCAGACTCGAGCAAGCTCCCACCCTCATTTATTTAGACTGCTGTATTGTTGAACGTGCTGCGGATGTGCTGCTACTTCTAGTGTACTGGTTAGTAATTCAAAAATGAAGACGGTACGACTGAGGCCATTCGGACAGAACCCGCCTTCCCTAGCTATGCAGGACGGTGAAGCACGCAGTCCACGAGGACAACTGCAGGAGATAATCACAGTCGGCCAGAGCCCGGCATCCTACGGAGGGAAAGCTTCACGTGGGAGACGCAGGTCTTGTGTCTCCGCTCAATCTGCCGTTCGATTGGCATTTGTGATCGAGATGCGCACGATCGTCCATGCCTCGACTACATGCCCTCCGAGTCAATTACACAGGGCAACAGATATGGTCTTGTGCACCATATGCCCGCTGCGCACTAGTATTGCTACCGCGCGGTTTGTGGGCCGAAAGGTACCACCTCCCCTCTCCTGCTGTGTGTCCGCTTCCCAGCCGCATGCTGAGCGCGTTCTCTCACCGCGTGATTAGTGCCGATATGCCTCGAGATTCCTGTGCGTATCACGCTCAAATCAGACATTGCGGCCTTCGTGGAAGGATTCTCACCTCTCGATACACAGGTTCATCTATCGGGGTTGCGGCGTGCTACGGCACTGGCGGCATGTTGCACGGTTATAAAGGCTATTTCTACTGAGGCTTGCGCCGTGAGTCGAATCTCGGTGAACCCTCCAGCTACGGGCCATCACGATGTCCTCTTCATCTCAACTTCGTGCTCTGTCTCTCGGCAGCCTTCTTCTTGCGGCCCTTAGCACCCTCAGGGTTGCCGCGTTCGACGTCAGTTTGTATGATAATGTAAGTCCGTAGCTTGTATCCATAGCTCCATGTTGATCGGTATCGCACTATGTCTAGGTTGCTGTGTAAGTCTCCTGCAATCGTCGATCAATAGCAGTGCCTTGACAACGGCGCAGATACTGGGGCCAGGATTCCTATGGCGCTACTCATACCGATAGTGCGAACTTCCAGCAACCGATATCCTACTACTGTCAAGTGAGTTGGCCTTGGCTCTTCCGGACTTTACGCTTACTAGGGCCTCATTAGGACGATGCTATCGACGTCATCCCGATAGCGTTCGTGGACACGTTCTTTGGCACCGGCAACTATCCCGTGATTAACCTGGCGAACGTACGTCCGAGGCTACAAAAGTGGCCCTCTGGCTCTGATGTCTCCTACGTTTAGACTTGCAACACCACCGATAACGAGTACTTCTCTGGGACCGAGCTCTTGAACTGCTCCTTCCTGGCGTCGGACATTGAGTATTGCCAGAGCCAGGGCAAGATCGTCACCATCAGTCTTGGAGGCGCTGGTGGGGGTGTCGGGTTCTCCAATGACAGCGAGGCGCAGTCATTTGCAGACACAATCTGGGACATCTTTTTGGGAGGATCGAGCTCCGACAGGCCCTTCGGTAGCGCTGTCCTCGACGGGTACGTTCATATATTTGAGTTTTATGCGCCGTGCTGACAATTTACAGTATTGACCTCGACATCGAGGGCGGGTCGGACACCGGCTATGGTGCCTTCATTACTCAGCTTCGTACCCATTTTACTGGGGCTAGCAAAAGGTACGCTGCAGTCTCATTTGGGCAACTCACGTAGTAACTGACGTCGTTGCAGCTACTATATAAGCGGCGCCCCCCAGTGCGAGTACCCCGATCAGTATCTCGGAAGTGCTCTCAACAGTGCCTGGTTTGATATGGTTTTTGTCCAATTTTGTAAGTCTGGTTCCTTGCGCAAACTCCGCGATGCTGACTTCGATCGGAGACAACAACCCCTGCGGGCTGCAGAACTTCGGCGAGGCATCTGTGCGTATGACATCATTGTGCTACAACCACCTTGTGTGACTGACGCCATCGATCGACCCCAGGGATGGGACTTTGGTCTCTGGTATGGAGATCTCCGTATCGATCTGGATCATTTGCATAACCAGACTCTCTATGCTTCAGGGACTACTGGGCACGGAACACAGCCATTAACCCGAACGTCAAGATCTTCATTGGCGCACCTGCATCGAGCACGGCTTCTGGAACTGGCTACCAATCCATTGACAACCTGTCCAGCATCGCGAGGGTCACTCGCAACTCGTTCCCCTCATTTGGAGGCGTCATGCTGTGGGATGCTTCTCAGGCTTACGGTGTGTTTTACAAATTTGCCCCCGAAATGTACAGGAACTCACTATCTGCAGCCAATGACCGCTACGACCTTGCCATCAAGAATGCGCTTGTGGCCGCCGGCAGCACGGGCTTCACCTACCCGCCTTGTGATGCTCAGGCGTACACTAGTGGCTCGGATTACTCAGGTGGTACTAACGTGTCCTACGATGGGTACGTATATATTTTTGCCGCAGATGTAGGATCGCGAACCTCTAGTGTTTTACACCTTCTTTTCCCCATCGCGGAGGAGGGGCCTCTTAAGACCTCGTCTACCCCGTCGTGGTGCTATCGGCATCTGTGCCATCGTTCAACTTCCTATTATCCGAATCCTTCGCGCAAGAATACATTTGCTAATTTGTATTTGTCTTGTTACGCCACAGGTACATCTGGGAGGTTCGTTGCCCTACTAAGTGACATGCTTCACATGCTAATCTTCTCTATCTATAGACCAAGTACTATGCCTCTGACACGCCCTCCGCCAACTATAACGGCGATTGGATGCCAGGTCAGTCATTTCCTCTGACACTACGCCCCCTGTGGCTCAATCGTATTCTTCGTGCAGTGAGCGCGTGCTCTGGCGGGACTGCCGGTTCATCGACCGGCTCAGGCTCTTCTTCCTCCTCCGCGGCGTCCTCCACAGCCACGACCGGCACGGGCAACTGCGCAGGCGTCTCCGAGTGGTCAAGTAGCACGGCGTACACGGGCGGCTCACAGGTGCAATACAAGTGCGTCGTCCGTCCTCGCAGCAGCAACATGGTCTGTTGATGCTCTACCACTCCAATCAAGCGGCGACCTCTGGACCGCGCAGTACTGGACCGAGGACGACACCCCTGGCGGTAAGCCGTAGCCGCTCCCTTATCACCCGACGTCTGACGCAATGCCCGTTATTCTTAAAGGCTCTGCGGACGTGTGGACCAACGATGGCGCTTGCAGCTCCAGCGACGTTGCCGCACGCGCCCTGCACGCGCCCACGCCCGCGCCTGTCGCGCCGCGGAGGAGCTCTCGCTTCTTCCGCTTATGAGCCTATCTATGATATCTATTGGCCACGACGAGGGTGCAGCGCACTCTCCACGACTCATGGTATAGAAAAGCCGGCGACCCTCGCTTCTCGCCTCCCACTTTCCATATGGCGATCTCGGTGTTCTGCATGCCCCTGGCCGGCGCTGAGAACAGGCAAGATGCGGGCGGCTCGCAGCGACGCTCACGATGTTTATGATCTTATGTTAACGTGGGTTCTAGTCACGACGTTTGGGATCTTCTGGTCCCCCCTCTCCTTCTCCCGCTCTCCCCTCCCCCTGGGCGGCTGGCCCCCGCGGGCCGGCCTTGCGACGTCTTTCTCGTATCGTTTTCCGCAGCAACAGTGTGTAGTAGAAGTGCAATTCAGTCGCGTTGAAGAAGCTACCGTGCTTTCGGTGTGTCTATGTGTCGCCGACCTTCGTGGCAGAACGCATAAACTTGCGCGATTGGCGACGGCAATTTAGGTGGCAGAAGTGCGGAGCGCCGCTCTGTGCTTGCGAGTGCCGTACAGGCTGCCTCTGCATGTCCCAGGCTACGTGCTATGTCCGACGTCCGCGGCAGTCTTGTGCGGGTGTACAATACGTATCACCCTAACCTGCACGGGTCAGGGGTGGGCACCGGCAAGAGAGAAGAGGGCGTGCTCTACGAGCCCTGCTAGCCATGGCCCTTGGTAGTACGCTACGGGACGCCTCGCTGCTTCCCACTGAGCACCCTAAACTTTGAAAAGTCTATTCATGGACGTCTGTTCTGTTGGAATGTTTTGACCCTGCAAGCTTTGACTGTACATTAGGAGCGGCGGTCCGTAATGATGTAGTACCCGCATCAGCCTCTACCAGTGCCACATGCTAGTCGCCCCGATTAACCAGATTCTGATCATCCGCCGAGATCGTCGAGCTAGACGTAGTAGTAACTGGCGGCGCACCGGTCGCACAATTCCAAGTACAGTGGGTACGAGTCTTAGATAGCAGCCTCAATCGCCGATTGACGAGACCACACATTTCATATTGCCACGGGCTAGCAGGGTAACAGAGTTCACACTACCTGGCGGCTACCTGAGACAGCCACTGCCTTCTGGAGGTACACCGCTCGTCCCTGTCTTTCCCCGCTTGTCGGAAACGCCGGGCGTGTGTCCGCGCCCCTCCCACTGTCGCCATCCCCATGATCACCGGGCTACCAGGCCCAAGCACTTCGTGTGTTCGCGATGCTTCTCCCGTGGACGACTCTGGATAGGGGGTCTGCACGCCCTCGCTTAAGCTCGCAACACCACAGCCCACGCCCGCAGCGTATTTCGAACGCGAGAAAATTCCGGACAAAGTTGGACGCCCAAGCCCTGTGCGCTGTCATGCGTGTGCCTTGGCCTGCCGCCGCGAGTTTTTCTTGGGCACCGCACCATCGTCCTCATCCCAATGGCGAACAATTCGATGATAAGGCATGCCGCTGATTTACATCTGACGTGATATGCTGCCCCTGCGCGCAGGCTGCTTGGCGCTGTCCACCAGGGCCGAATATACACTCAGCCCAAGAATAGCGACGTTGCGATAGACGGCCCCCGGTAAGTATGCGGACGAGGCAGCCTCGCCCTGGCCTGACAGGTCGAGTGCCATGCATCAGGGCGTGTCGAAAAAGCTTGGACGGACGCGGGAAATATCGATAGAGGCGGCTGAAGCGTCGCGAGGTGAACTGTATTTTGCAAGGCGAAACTGGTATTACCAATGCGCGACGTACGATAGGGTGGGATGTACAGGATGTAGCATGTCATATAAAGATACTGCAAGGGAACTACCTATCGACAAGAAACCATGCGGGTTCCGTACACAATACACACAGGACCGACGCAGACGAGCACCCGGACCGATGAGACGAGAGAACAGGCACAGACACGAATACATCATGAGCGCGCATCCCGCAACGGCGCAGACGAGTGTCGCTCTGATGAGCTAGGGATCCGCTTGCCACTCTCTTCGTCCCTGATCTGTGACGTCGAAAGCAACGCACCAATCGCCATGCTCTCTCGTGATCGGGGAGAGCCACCGCTGCTGTGTGATGACGCAGACGAGTACGGTGATGGCGGCAACGGCAAGTCGTGCGCGCTACCCGGTAGCTGCTCGAGATGCATGCGCTGATGCTCGCGAGCAGGCGGTGGCGAGCGCGAGCGGCGTCGCTTGCGCGTGGGCGACGAGCCCGAAGGCGCGAGGAGAGCTTCTTTTGCAGTCGGGCTCGACGCAGATGCACTCGAACCGCGGCGGTGAGACATGTAAGCCGACTCGTCGTGCGCGTGGACGCGCGAGTGCGGCGAGTGGTGGTAAGATGTATGCGGCGGCGAAGGCATGTGCGTTACGGAATATGAAGGACCCGATGGCGAATGGTGATGCCCATAGTGTGAATGTGAGTGCACATCGGTGGACAGGTGCAATGGGGGGATGGAGTGTGAGGAGGGATGGAGCGCAGGCTGATACATATCGAGCATGGTGCGCTGGAGCGAGGCGAGGGACGCGATGCGCTGGGCGGTACAATTTAGGGCTAGACCAATGCGCAGGCATGAGGATAAACCCACCTGATCCTCGGCACTCTTGGCATTAAGCATGGCGATGAGCATGTCACGGTCGCCGTCGCCTTTGGCGCGGTAGGCGTCGAGAATGTCGCGCAGGCTAGGTGGTGGTGACTACGGGCGAGATATGAGCGGGTGATCGAGAGTGATCGAGAGTAACGTACCTGCTGAATGGACTGCCACACTGCGCCCAGGAGGGTGTCCATGGGCGAGTCTGGTCGTTGTGTGCGGCGGTTGTGGGAGTGGCGGGCGGAGTCGCTGGGGACGGCGCGAAGGGGCGGGGACGGGAGGGTGTTCATGATGGCGAACGAGGGGGTTATGGACGGGGGCGGCATTGGAAGGACTGCGTACTTATAACAGGGATACAAGCCAAGGCCAAGTGTCTATCTTTGACGTTCTGCGGCTGAGCACTCCCAACGCCTGGCGTAAATATAGCCTGCCAAGACCACCAAGAAATAGCATCGCATACATCCCCTCCCCGTCCCCGTTCCGGGCGGCATCTGCACCAGATCGCGGGCGCACGGGCGCGGCAACTACCCTGGCACTGCGCAGCATGCAGATATTCCGCGCTCGGGAGGCGGGGGCACGCAGCGGGGGAGGGCGGGGGGAGGCGAAGACGGTGAGTGTGACTGGGCGTTGAGTGGCGGAAGCGAAGCAGGAGGACGGCACTGGGCGCCAACCCGACAAGCCCAATAATAGCCTGCTATAATTGCCTGCTCCCTGGCTTGGCATTCTGCGGCCATCACGTGTGTCAGCAAAAATTAGCTCCCGTTTGGTTCCCTTTCCTTTTAAAGCATGCCAAGCCTTCTCCGGCTCCGCTGCCGCCTAGACGCCCTCCAATCCCGCCCTCTCTTACTAAGCGCTTGCTAAGTACAGCGTCCAGGAACTCTTCCCATCCCGTCATCCAGTTTATTTCTAACCCTATTATTTCCAATGTTTATACTTAGCGTCACGTCGTTGCGCCCGTTAAATCGAGCACTGCCCTCCTGCACGAACAGCCAATCGCGCCTGCAGCCACGTATTCGCGCGGGGGCCGTGATCTCCTGGGCACGGAAATCAGGGAGCTTGCCTCTCCCTAGAAGTTCTTGGGCCTCTTGGCGATTCCACACCTAAATACTTCTCGGTGAATGGCCTTTTCCGGGCTCCGAACCCATCTTCCTCTTCAATGGTAGGTGCCAAGCCGCCTGCGGTGTAAGCACAGTCTATTTCCACCACTCGCCTCACGTGTAGGTTGCCCGTTCTATTGCATGCTGTCTCACGAAGCGGGGACGAAGGCAAACTCGGGACCGAGTTATATGAACCGTGCAAGAAGCCAAGCTTGTCCGTGGCTCACCATGCAAGGATCCTCCAACACATCTGACGATCTTGCCAGAGCGCGCCACTGCGTCGCGCAATCTGCCAACAGTGATCGTAAGTACAAACGCAAGCCATACTAATACTGATATGGCGCCACTGTATTATCGCGGAACAAAGCCGCTGGGGACATCATACGATCGCTATATCGGCGTCCATATTTCACAAATAGCAAGGCATTCTTTCAATACCATCGATCACCAAAAACAAATATTCACGCCGTCGTCCGGGTCAGTCAATCGGCCGCTGTATACAACACAGACAACAGAATGACCTCAACGGACATGAGCAGTGCGTACAACGCGACTCAGAAGCGGAGGTGGCGGCCCGCCGTGTTCCATGACGCTTACAGGGCACTCGGCCCCGCTGCGACCATGCGGCTCCGCGGGGGCCGCCTTCGCGATGTCCAGATACACATTCGCGAGTAAATACGGAGGGCCCTCTTGGCATTACTCTCGAGCGACTTCCCTGACGGAGATCACTCGCGACATCGAGTTCCTCCATTACCGCAGCCTGCATGGCGGTGTATGCCCTAGCTCCGAGAAGATTTTGTGAGCCCGAACGACCCCCATTCTGCCTCGAAGTCGTTAGGTGAGCCACTCAGGACTTGTGTAAACACCATGAGCGTGGCAACTTCCCACCCTGAGAGGGGAAATTTTCGGACTCGCCGGCCGTTCAGGTACAACAACCGTCACGTTTAACGGCTTATCTGCTCCCTCTATGGTTTGTTGTTGACAGGGGTCATTTGTCTTCTTCCTGGACGACGCTTGAAGTATCGAGCGGCATTAAATGTACTGCTGTGAGGAACGTTGATAATCACATCAAGAGTTGACGCCATCCGCATGGAAAGAGCAAAAGGCTGAAGGTCACCAGTACCAATGGGTGCACTAAAAACCTCTTGCCAGGTGCAATCAACTGAATGATGCCTGCGGAAGGCAATGTCATGAAAACTGTTCAACGCAATTTGTAGCAATAAAAGGACCTGCAGCTAACGCCAGGGCGCCTAGCGCAATGTACAGCCGCCTTATATCGCACTGGGGGCTAACAAGGCTCGTGGCGGATGTCTCAAGCAGGCGTGGACCCACGGGATCGAAAAGCACGATTGCAAGGTGCGTTGTCCCCACCGGCACCTCGGCGCCTTTAATAGCACAATGCCTGCTGCAGCGGGTAGGCAGCCCCCTGGGGAAAATCCCCAGGGCTGATGATGGGTCGGTCGCCAGTGTAAAAAGCACGGGTGTCGCAAATATATTAACTACCTTGGAATCTAACATCATGCGACAGGTCGCCCGGCGGACGATCCTTCAGGCAGGCATTTTTGTATTCATGCGCAGATACGACGCCGGACACAAGTTTGACGATGAAGCAGTTTTCAAATAGTATCAGAGCTGACAGAGCTGGCTTCAAAACTAGATTCTGGGATGGCGGGACGATAGTACGGGTGGCATTCTTCGCGTATGTATATATCCTCGTGAATTTAATACCGGCCCTGCCTTTGAATTTAGTACCGCCCGTCCCCGTGCAGCCCTTGCAGAAGTAGGCACAGTGATTTCTCCTTCCCTTCGCGGGCCTGCCAAGATATCCGGATTTGACAGGCGTAGATACGATGTGAGTGGTAGTAATTTGAGTAAACTGCCATGGTAATCAAATAACTTTCTGTTGTACACGTACGGACAGATTGCAGCCGTCAACCCCGAGATCTGGAGTGCGCAGAATCAGAGGTCTGATGCAACAACGAATCTGAAACATTATCATGGTTTGTTCATACCGACCCGCAAGGGGTGTAAACACCTCACAAATACGAGAGTGCAACAGAAGTAATATGGTTCTTAAATGCTAAGCATACATGACCTAGTAAAGATACGGCAGTAGACTTACACCGAAATAGAGAAAGTGAAGCCTCAGACTGAGAGTTCATATGTCGACGGCGGGTCTGGTGGACGTCGTTCCCAATCGCGACATCCACACTGCTGGGGGCCCACCAAAACATGACACCTAAGATCAACGGCGACAACTGCGCCCATGGAGGCCGATGACACCGCCTCCAATATGTATAGCGCAGTGATGTGGCTGGGCCCACCAGACTCCGACATGGGAATCCGCCCCACGGAGTCGAGAGCGCGCCGCTCGCAGGTTGGGGACACCAAAAATTACTGTCAAAAATGTTCTGATCGGTCTGAGACACCTTTCAAACAAGTGGTGAGAATGTAGGCCCTCGTAGTTAAAGCCTCTGTTTTTCGGCCTGCTAGGTCCGTTCGAGCGACCATTGGCTATGGGCAGTGCGTGCATGCCATGTATTTGACCTGCCACCGGCCGCCACCGTCGTCACTGTTTGCTCAAGAATTTCGTAGAATGTGCCCGTGACCTGCCAAACAAGTTGCAAGATGTGTGCCTGAGCGGACTGTCAGACTGATCTTGGAGGCGGACCCCAGACCTAGGGGAATAGATACGAATTGCGGCAAGGAGGTAAGCACACGCAACGTGCATCAGAGCTGTGGGGCCACTGGAGTGCATCGAGGAGATTCACAACCCATGCCGAGAGTACGCTTACGACATAGGCTCAGCGAGCATGATGAATGTAATCACACTGGACTCCGACGCAGGTACCTCGGTACCGCCTGGTGTCGAGCTCCGCATAGATATCGTACAAGTGTCTAAGGATGTGGCACTCAGTGGAATACAAATGCTGCGGGTATATCAGGCAACCTGTGCACGCCACCCCATACGGAGATCCATAAAAGTGAGAGAGATTGACAAACACGCACTGGCAGGAACCGATGTAGTCGAAAGCAGTGTCAGCCTGGACCATACTCGGGAAGTGGATAACCAGTCCCGGCTGTCAATGTCACCTATTTTTTTTGAATGGAGGTGTCAAGACATTGTTGCCGGCCGAAATGGTTTGTTTAGATTCCAAGCAGTATTATCCGTCTGAGTGGGGGCAGACTAGCCACAGTACAAATCTCGAGATGATAAGAGTACACTGTAGACTCTAGAGACAGGGGGGGGGGTTTCCAAAAATAACACATGGGGTCGGGTGTAGGCTGCGCGGGGTGGCGGGGGACACAGCCTAGCGTCATTGTGGAATGAATCGAGCGCTTGGGCGAGACAAGCGCTTCTTAACACTCCCTATTCAAGTCTTGTCCGCACCCACTGGATCGCCTACCTCATTCCCGCCACGCTCTTTCATTCGCATCCTGATATACCCTACGAACACATCACTCGCCCTCTTACCTTCCCCGCCAGCACTCATGGCGGCCAACGGCATGACTATATCCCCCGACGCACAGGCGCAGGTGAATGGCATCGTACACGATGACACTGCGAAAAACCGCGTACCAGTGCATACATTTAATCCTGACGCGTCCCCCGAGGCGAAGGCCGCACAAGCTGGCCAGCATGCAGACAAGCTAAAACCGAGCGACGACGGTGCTGCGAACGGCAGAGGTGCGTCGCGTTTGTGCTGCTGCTGCTGCTGCTGCAGCACGCGTCTTGACTTCTTGCCACAGAACTCGCGGTTGATACGGGGAACAGCGCCATTGTGCCTACCATCACGATTGAGCATGCGGATGACACACACAATAACGGTGACGCACAGTATGAGGAACTTCAGTCGCCACTATCACCGCAGTCGTCAGAGACACAGATCCCCGGCGCCATGCCCGAGGGGCCAGCACCTGCTATCCCGGACTGGTACAAAGTAGGCTGGCGAGCGGTGGGCGGCATCGACTCACCTGCAAAGACAGAAGGCGGAGAGAAAGACAAGTATGTGCTTGCAGCATTCATCAGCGAGCAATTCTACGGAGAATGGTATCACAACGCGTCCCTTGTGGTGGCAGTGAGTGGCAGTTGCAGATGATTGATGAGACCGACAGCTGATGCGCGCACCTAAGGCCGTCATCTTCTCACATTTCTTCACCCGTTTCGGCTTTGGGTGGGGCTGGCTCTTCATCCTGCTCGCGTTCTGTAACACCTATTACACAACTTCTATGGCGCGTGTGCGCCGGCGAGCGCGGGACGACATCCAACGTGAGCTCGTGAAGACGCGCCTTTCGTCCGAGTCCGAGTTTGAGACGGCCGACTGGATCAACAACTTTCTGGACCGCTTCTGGCTGATATACGAGCCTGTGCTTTCGCAGACAATCATCGCATCTGTGGACCAGATCCTGAGCACGAACTGCCCCACATTCCTCGAGTCGCTGCGGCTGAGCACTTTCACGCTTGGAACCAAAGCGCCGCGGATTGACAAGGTGAAGACGAGCCCGCGGACCTCAGACGACGTCGTGCTCATGGAGTGGGGCGTCTCGTTCACGCCGAACGACGTCTCCGAGCTGACGGAGAAGCAAAAGCAGGACAAGGTGAACCCCAAGATTGTGCTCTCCGTCCGCGTCGGTAAGGGCATTGCGAGTGCGACGATACCTATCCTATTGGAGGACATCTCCTTCACTGGTGTCCTGCGCGTGCGCATGAAGTTGATGACCACTTTCCCGCATGTCCAGCTGGTGGACTTGTCCTTCCTGGAGAAGCCCGCCTTTGACTGGGTGCTGAAGCCCATTGGCGGCGAGACGTTTGGGTTCGACATCGGCTTCGTGAGTACCCAATACGCTGTGTGCGCTAGTCCTTTAATGTATCCTCTTGCAGATCCCCGGACTGTCAAACTTCATCCGCGAAATGGTGCACGGCACCTTGGCCCCCATGATGTACGACCCGAACGTGTTCACACTCAATCTTGAGCAGCTTCTCTCCGGGGAGCCTCTTGACCAGGCAATTGGTGTCCTTCAGGTCACGGTACAGTCGGCTCGTGGCCTCAGGGGTAGCAAGATCAGTGGCGGCTCTCCAGACCCGTATGTCAGTCTGAGCATCAACAGCAGGAGTGAGCTCGCGAGAACCAAAGCGAAGCAAGACACGTATGTATTGTTTCTGAGCTCCTTGTTGGCAGTGGCTTGACATGTCATCCCGTGCAGCGCGAACCCCACATGGTCGGAGACGAAGTTCCTGCTTGTCAACTCGCTCACAGAGTCGCTCATACTCTCCGTCATGGACTTCAACGATCACCGCAAGGACTCTGAGATCGGGAGTGCATCTTTCGATATGTCGAAGCTGCGCGAGGACGCTTCGTACGAAGGCCTCGAGGCGCCGATTTTGAAGGATGGCAAGGATAAAGGCATGATACGCTATGACGTTACCTTCTATCCCGTCCTGAAGTCTTCTGGGGACACGGGCGGAAAGGAGGAACTGCCGGAAGACACGAGTGAGTGGTTTCTGAGACGTGTTAGGGACACTATGACTGAGGTTAGGGCAGAGGTCGGCATCGTCCGCCTGACGATGCACCAGGCGAAGGATCTCGACCACACAAAGTCTATGTCGGGCGATTTGAATCCCTTCTGCCGTGTGCACCTCGGGACGGACCCGCATCCGATGTTCACCACGAACAAGATGAAGCACACGAACAACCCTGTCTGGGAGACGAGCACCGAGTGGCTCTGTACGGATCGGCCAGGCTCAGTGGTGACAATCAAAATCGTCGACGACCGTGAGTTCCTCAAGGATCCGATCATTGGCTACATGTCGGTGCGCGTGGAGGATCTCTTGAACGCCAACAAGGAAGCCGGACGCGACTGGTGGGAGCTGAGCAACTGCAAGAGCGGGCGGGTGCGTCTGAGTGCGGACTGGAAGCCGCTGAACATGCCCGGGAGTGTGCACGGCGCGGACCAGTATGTCCCTCCGATAGGCGTGGTGCGGCTGTGGCTGCAGAAGGCGACAGACGTCAAGTGCGTACGGGCTGCAGGGCTGAGGTTCATATATGCGCGAGGTGCTGATTGAGTTCATCTGCAGAAACGTCGAAGTAGCTCTAGGAGGGAAGGTGGGTCCGGCGCCACTGGTCGTCTGCGCCTGCGCCTCACCATTCATTACCACTTGACAGAGCGACCCGTATGTCCGGGTACAGATCAACAATATCACGCAAGGCCGCACGGAAGTCATCAATAATAGCAAGTGTTTCCTTCTGACAGCGTCTGTACTGACCTCTGATGCGCTCTGTCCAGACTTGAACCCGGAGTGGGATCAGATCATCTACATTCCAGGTGTGTGGTTCATGCCTCAGGCGTGGCGTGTTACGTTTGTATTGACAGATATGGAATCACAGTGCATTCGCTGAAGGAGGTACGCATGGAAGTTTCATTTGTGCCGGCTCGACGTTAATGAATGTACAGACCATGATGCTGGAGTGTATGGATTACCAACACCTGACGAAGGTAATGCTGCCTATTATAGTACCGTCCATTCCAGCGCCTGACAGACAACAGGACCGTTCCCTTGGCTATGTCGAGCTGAAAGTGTCGGACCTCGCCAAGCCTGCTGCTGGAGACTCGGAGTTCCTCCATGAGTCGACTGGGAAAAGGGCGGTGGCAGAGCCCATCAGACTGGATAAAGGCTCGTATAAGGGCAAGCTGCACTATGAAGCAGAGTTTGTTCCTGCTATCCCAGTCAAGGGCATTGGATTTGAGAGCGGTCCGAATCTCATCCAGCGCGCCGCGCAGCGTGGTGCAGAGTCGGAAGGAGAGATCGTGGACGACCACTCGTCCACATCCTCGATGCGACGTGAGCGCAGCGCCCACCATGTTCCTGAGGGCATCACTGTGTCCCGGCCGCTCGGCCTCGATGAGAAGTCTGAGGCTGCGGGTGTGAACCTTTCGCCAAGCTCACCAACTTCGCCTATTCCTGCACAGCCTGCTGAGAATGCCGACGGTGCCGCGGCGCCAGAAGGTGGTAAGGTGGAAGAGGGGCGTCCAGAAGAGCAAGGGAAAGAGCTGTCTAAGGAGGAGCTGCTGCAACACCGTGAGTCTAATAATATTGCCCAATCGCACGCGGGCACAGGCGCTGATTTGCATGGCAGAATCCGGCGTTATCGTTTTCAATGTCATCTCGGGGCAGCTGCACAAGAAGGCGCGTCTTGAGGTTCTCCTCGACGAGGCGTACTGGCCCGCTTTCAGCACTGTCCGCCCCCACAGTCACAATGCGCACTGGGAGTACATTGGTGAAGGCTTCGTCAAGGAACTCGACTTTGGTCGCGTGTGGCTTAGGCTCAACGAGGCGGACGAGGGCGATCGAGACGATATCATCGCTGAGTGGAAGGGTGATGCGAAGCCCTTCTTGCAGCACACACTGGTCTGTCTTGCTACGGTCGAAAAGGCGGTCAACGTTACTGACTGCCTGATAGGACGGTCCTATGACATTCACCCTCCTGCACAAGGACGATGAGGAGAAGAAGTCCACCGTCGAGCTTGAAGCGCGCTACGTTCCAGTACCCATCGTACTTGAGCCCCGGGAGAGCGTCAACAGTACGTACACCTGTTTTATGTGCATTTTGCAAATGCTTAGTTGTGTTCAGATCAAGGGATGCTCCGCATAGATCTGCTAGACGGCAGTGAGATCCAGGGTGTCGACAGAGGCGGTACGTTGTATTGTTTGCATCAGCAGCAGCTCCTACAACTCACTGTGTGACAGGTAAATCCGATCCATTCGTCGTGTTCCACCTCAATGGCCAGAAGATGTACAAGTCACAGACGAAGAAGAAGACGCTTAATCCTGAGTGGAATGAGAACTTCGTCTTACAAGTGGTATGTCTGTTGTCTCAGCATTTCATGATACATAGCGAGAGCTGACGCTTTGTTAGCCGTCACGAGTGGTTGCTGACCTCACGGTCGAAGCCTTCGACTGGAACCAGATCGAACAGGCTAAGAGTCTAGGCTCTGGCAAGCTTGACCTTGCAGATATCGAACCCTTTCAATCTGCTGAACGCGTCATTCCTTTGTCGTCTGCAAAGCACGGTCAGAAGGGCTTTGTCAGGGTCCGGTTACTGTTCCAGCCCGAGATTATTGTGAAGACACGGAAGAACACTTCCACGTTCTCCTCCGCAGGTCGTGCAATGACCCAGATTGGTCACATCCCTGTGGGCCTTGCGGCCGGTGCTGGCAAAGGTGTCATCCATGGCGTGACTGGTGTCTTCAAGAGCAAGGATCATGTCAAGAGCGAGGTTGTTGAGGCGGATGACCGGGCGTCGGTGTCGGACCTTCCTGCTGGACAGTCGTCCCAACCCATAGGATCAAGTTCCCCCATTGCAAATGCAGCTTCAGCTGTATTCCCTTCGCTCGGCACCAACGGCTCCATATTCAACAGCGCAGGTTCACTCAATGGTCAATCGCAAGAGCATGGCTCGTTGCGCGTCATGATCATGGACGCGAAAGACCTCTCGTCGGGTGACATCAAGCCCTATGTGGTAGTCCGAGTGGGTGACAAGGAGCACAAAACGAAACACTCGCACAAGACTATGACTCCAGAGTGGTGCGTTTTGCTACCCCTGCTACATCGGTCATGACCGCGTTGCTGACTGCTTGCATAGGAATGAGTCGTTCGTCTTTGCTGCAGCCCCTGCCACACAACCCAAGATGCACGCATGGATTTATGATCACAAGACGTTGGGCAAGGATAAATTACTAGGCTCAGCAGAGATCGACGTACGTTCCCCGCCATTCAGGAGCTGGCATTAATGCTCACCGTACAACGCGTCTAGCTATGGCGTCACCTCCAAACGGATTCTGGCGTGGCATCCGCGGAAGTGTTCGCGGAGCTGCGTGAAGGTCAAGGCAGACTGCGTATGCGCCTGGAGTTTGATCCAGACAGTGTCAGCCCGACGCGCTCACGAACGTCCTTCCAGTCCGAGCCTTCCCCCTCATCTCCGTCCCGATTCAGCTTGAGCAGGCGGCGAGGGGCTGACCGCGACGACTAATTGTTTAACGTCTCATCTATTATCTGTCTCTCATCTGCTTGCTTATCAGCTGCCCTCAATGTATTATTTGGACATCTTACAGCATCTTTATTCCTTTGCTACGCTACTACTCGAACAGTCCCCGTTACTCGTATCCATATTGCAGCAATAAATGGCTAATACACTCAGGCAGTGCAGGGTTCGTCCTAATTGAAGAGTTCAGATACTCATGCTCAGTGCCTGACGCTTCGGCGCAGGGGCTTCTTGTCTTGGGAGGTACCCAGGAGAATCGTGGCCATGTCTTCATCAGTAGGCGCGCGTCCCAGTTGCCTAGTGATAACGAGGTCAGAAAAACAGGATAACAAAGTGATTTTGCTACAGACCTCTTCTTCTTCTTCTTGACCGTGTCAACTTCGCCCTTCTGGGATACATGCTGCTGCCCCTCGCCCCCATGAGTCACCGCATCTTGACGGGCTTTCTTGTTGGGTACGACCACTGTCGAGTCGCGAGCGTTCTCTTGCAAGGACAAGCTTTCAAGGGTTTCCTGCAGGGAGCTCAGTTTGTCCGAGGGCTCACGGCCAGATTTGCGTTTGGCCGCCATCTTTCCCGCCTTCACATCAACCTCAAAAATTGGCGAAGGTGCTTCGACAAAATCGTGCTTCTTGCCGGACGCACGACTGGCCCGTACTGGCTGTCTTGGCAACTCCTCGCGGCTGTCGCTCTGGGAAGGAGCCGTATCCATCTGCCAGTCGTCACCATCGCTCCGTTGATCGAATGTATCCTCGTCCGCAAAGTCTGAGTGGACAACACGATTATTGGCACGCGTCGTGCCCCGTTTGATTTTCTTTTGGCCCTTGCCAGCTAGAGGAGACGGTGACCTGCTCGACTCACTCGACTTGTAGGTCTCTGCGTCGTCTGATTCGTTCGGATCTTCCTCCTGAAGGGGGGGTCTAGTGTCAGGCGGAGCACTGTTTAGTTACCTCATGCACTTACTGGTTCCTCCTGCTCCTCGAATTCATCTTGCATGTGCTCGTCGGTTTCGCCCCCTTCGTCGGGATGATCAACCAGGGGATGACGCATTTTGGACCGGTTCAACATATCAATTTTAGCATCCATCATTTTTTCGTTCTGCTCAACCTGCAGAGTTTTGATTGCTCAGAAATCACGCTAATCAGTGCTGAAAGCCTCCCACGGACATACCTCTTTCATCAGTCGTCGTTTGAACATCTTCTCCATGTCATGCATGCGTTCTTCCATCTCTTCCATGACCTCCTCGCGAGTCTCTGCCTCAACGAGTGCACAGCGCATCTCCACTTCATACAGCTGATGTTCCGGTGTACGATCAGTGTCTACGCTGAGCAGAAGCACTCACGGTGTGACTTGCCTGTGTACGAAGACGCTCAATTTCGTCGAACAAGGCATCGACTAGAGGATTGATTGGCCCGTCGTCGTCCTCTTCATGACCGTCCTCGTCGTGTTCTTCATCCTCTGTTCAATGAGGGGATTTAGCGGTCGCTCAATACCCGAGCACTGATGCTCACCCTCAAGCACTTCTAGATGTGCCTCGCTGGCCTTCCTACCAGCGCCGCCCATAGAAATCGTTACCTTCCTTCTATGTGGGCCCACTCCACTTGGCCGATTGCGGTCCTTGACAGAAGGCAATGCGCGTGGAGCGGCAGCGGCTGGCGCTGTGTAGACATCCCGGGCAAGTGAGGAGAATCTCATGACGTGCGAGTTCTCGTCGAAACCAGTGTCATACGGGTTCACGTTCACGATCATGACCTGACACGCGTAAGTTGGGTCGAACATTGCTGTGAATAATTTTATAGCTTACAGCTTTGCCTTCACCCACGAAATAGTCCATCAATATTTCCGTCAGCTTGCTGTGACGGAAAGGCACAACGGCAAGGCCTTTCTTGACATCACGCGTATCCATGCGCCCAGCGGTGGTCCCCAGGCTACGCGCTAAGGTGCGCTGGTTCGTACGCAGCGTTTCCATACACTGTCCGAGGACCATGAGTGATTTGTTGATGTTGCCTGCCTCCCGCAGGCGGTCTCCCGAAGTATGAGTATGCTTCGTGCGCTCCGAGCCTGCCAAATCAACTAGGGTCAGACGTGACGTCTGAATAGAGCTCGGATCCTAATTGGGGAGAAACTATTCAGTTTTAAGGCCGGTCTATATCACGTACAGACCTCTTACATTGCGTTCGCCTCTGTGGACACGTAAGACTTTGATAGTGACAAGAGCATGACTTCTGCTGCTCTGACTGTTCGCAAGTGTACCAAAGACCCGGCGGTGCATTTGTCCCAGTTTGAGAAGAGCTTTAGCTTCTGCGGCGCTCTTGACCCTGATTTGCCGCAAGCCTGCAACGTACTTCCCAGCGCTGCCCGCCTCAGATCCTGACAACCCGGAATCCGAAAGTGGGGACGACTTCACGGGCAGTGCCTTGCGAGTCAGTAACAAAGGATGGGACTGTGATGACGGAAGCGGTATATTCAGGAATGTTGAAGTCGGACGCGGAACGGCAGACTGGCTTGGTTGACATGAGGACTCGGGAGAGTCCACAGAGGCGAACAGATCGTATACTTTCTCGTTATATACCTCAGAGTAAGACAGCCAAACTGTGTACTCGTGATTGCGATCCAGTTTCAGGGTGGTTGAGTCAATGTCCATGCCAGCATCGTCGAGGTCATCTAGAATGTCGGCGAGGGCAGGAACGCCATGGGGCTTGGATACTTGCGATCGTCCAGAGCTCGAGGAGTCGTCCGCAAGCTCAATGCCGTTTAGGCGGACAGGATGATACTACCTCGGACCTCTAGTCATGTAACGCAACTTATCAGATGTTGCGGACTCACTTTACCGTCCCCGTGTAGACCCTCTATGCTGTTGAAGATGACGTCCAGTGTCCTCGGAAGGATGCCTGCACTTCCTTCCTCGCTGCCGCCTTGTATGGTGTACGTCTTGCCGGAATTGGTCACACCGTATGTAAAGAGCAGTCCACTTTGTCCTTCGAGTACGTCTTTCACCAACGGTAGAGTGGTATTGTTAAAAAATTCTGACTGCTGTGTATGCGGAGGGAATATGTGGGAGAATGTGTAAATTGATGCAGAATTGGCACTGGACGTCCGGCTATGAGAGGACGATTCCGGGTCTGTCATGCGAACTGCGGTGTCAGATATAGGTTCAAGGTACGGCTCTGACGTAGGTTCGCCGTCTCCCAGACGAGGACGGATGCGAAGGAAAGCCTACAAGTTAGGTTATCAGCGATTGAACAAGTTTGAAGACCGAGATACGCACCTTCACAGGCTCTCGGTCGTCATCATGTGCAAAGTCAATGGGTGTAGCAGATTTCGGTCCTGGTACTTTCGTATTCCGAGATGCAGGCCGGGCCTTCTTGTCGATCCCTGTGTCAATCTCAACAGGGGAGTTTGCTCTATTATGGAGGGGCCTTCGAGGGACCTGCTTCTTAAGAGCCGCAGCCGCAGACGCTTCAGTGGTAACTGCTCTGGACGCCACAGCAATGCGAGATCCAGGCCGAGTAGCAGTAGGAGCCGGATTAGTCTTTATACGCGTCGAAGATCTAGTAGCAGTTGGCTTGGGTTTTGAAGACATGTCTGTATGAGGTATTGGTTAGACAGGGCAACTTGAGCAGGGGCACACACTGTAATGGTCATCATCCTACCTCAATGATCGTGGTCTGTAGATCCAGTCACAAGATGGGCACAGCGTTCAGAAAGAGAAATTGATTCCAGCTTATGGAGACCGTAGATGACGGAAGCCGTAGTACTAGATTTGACGACTTCGAGGTTGTAGCTTCGAACCGGATAGGGCACGCGCCCGACATGAGGAACGCGTCTCGACCACGTGATCGTCGCGTCGCGGGTTGAACACGACCCCTGCAATCTCGTCCTCCCTATTGAGGGCCCAAGCCTCTCACATACGGCTTCTGTCTACTTCTTGTCTTATGCCTTCTTGAAAAAACCATGGCATCAAAGATATCGCCCAACCGACGCAGGTCGCTCGCCGTTTTGAATCAAGGCGCGTCATCTCGCCACAACAGTCGCCGCCGCGCATACAGTATAGCGCCGGGAGAGAAGCTGAGCCCTGCTGCGCGAGCTCGTCGCTCCTTGGTGCGTAAAGGTACAGCAATATCGTATCTAATTGAAGCGACCGTTGGCCTAGGCTCCGCGTAAGAGCATCTTGAAGATCTCCAATGTTCCTGAGAGCACAGAATCCTCCGCACTCGGCGATGAGACGGGTACCCAATCCATGGATTTCACGGAGGTGCACTCGCATGGTCCCCGTAAGAGCCTTGCAAGACGT
The DNA here is from genome assembly GCF_002117355.1 of Postia placenta MAD-698-R-SB12. NCBI lineage: Eukaryota > Fungi > Basidiomycota > Agaricomycetes > Polyporales > Adustoporiaceae > Rhodonia > Rhodonia placenta. The sequence continues at coordinate 2,869,650 of NW_020169832.1, read as the reverse complement.
GTCAGCTTTGCCAGTCATGCGCACGTTCGTCTCTTCGAAATTCGGGAGCAGAACACCAACAGCAGCGGGGGACCGCCGTCTTCGCCCATCGAGGATTCTCCAAATGGCGACCACCGTGCTGATGATGAAGATGCTAGTCCTGATGCCGCACATAGTCGTCGTCGCAGCTCAATGCGTCGTCGGTCGTCAACTGGGTTCAGTGAGTTTGGAGAGCGTTCCATGGACATGGACATGGACGATACTGCTCCGCTTCCCCGTGACTTCCTCGGACAGAGCGACTATCAGCTAGGAGGAACTGCTGTAGAGGACGATGAATTCTCGGACGAGGACGATGAAGATGATGAAGATATGGAGGTTACAGAGGCCATTCGTCTGAACATCGAACGGAAGCGGTCACTATCTTTGGGACAAGGTCGCGTTTCACTTCCGAATCGCCGTCGTTCATCCGTTGCGCCCGTAACTGCCTCTCAAAACCAATCGGAGAACCAGCCCCCACCCCGAATTACTCGCCCAGAGCCTGAGCGAGAGCCATTTGATGATCAAGGCCAGGATGACAGTGTTTCCTCTACGATGTCCCAATCCTTTGTATCGGAAGGCTCTTCTGCTGATCAATCACAGCCTATGGAATTTACTATCCCTATCGCACGATCTCTACGTCCGTCCGAACCGCCTAGTGAAGCTTGGTTGAAGTTGCGAGCAATGACCCACGCTGGGGATGAACCATATGAACCTCCAGCGGATAGTTCTGAAGATGACATCAGTATACCGACGACATATACGCAAGGCGCGGAGGAAGGGGAACCCATGGAGTTGACAGATGCTATGACCCGCCTCATGAAGGCACGCTCTTCTTTGGGCCTGCCACCGGTCTCCGCTCCACTTGCGAATCCGGGACCTACTCAGACTGTATCTGAAACATTCGACGACAACGATGCTATTGCGCAGGAGCAAGGGTTCCAAGACGATAGCTTCACGAGTACGGAGGACAGCTTCGCCAACGATTTCGATGCCGGCGATCGTACTATGAATGTGACGAGCCTAATGAGGGCTAGCCTTGGTGCCCAAGATACCTCCATGGAATCCGCAAGTGTGTATAGTGGAGCTGGAGATGACGAGCGTGTAGTGAAGGTTCCGCTGGGAGTAACAGTGGGGCCTCCTGCTGAAGCTCCTGTTCAACATCCCATCACCATTCAGAAAACACCATCGCCGCCTATTGTTGATTCGACGACCAGCGCACCGGCCCCTAGGCCGCCTATCTTCAGCACTCAAACATCCTCGCGGCCCAGCATCTTTTCTGCACCTGCAGCCAAAACGCCGGCCCAGACACCTCGCTCACCATCCAAGATCCCCACGGCGACAGTCCCCAAACCGTTCACATTTAGTCTAGCACGATCGGCAGCACAGGTCGCACCCAGCCCTGTACCTTCCGGTGCTTCAGCAGGCTCTAATGTGCCGCAGTCCCCAGCAGTCAAGCCTTCGGCAGCTTTCGCGCCTCCATCTGTGCGCAAGTCGCCGCAAAAACGACCCGCTCCTCCGGGGTCAGAGAGCGCGGCTCAGCCCAGCCCCGCGAAGCGAGCTGCTATAGGCAAGCTTGAGCCTGCGAAGAAAGCGCCGTTTGAGAGAATTGTACCATCTGGCCAGCTGCCCGTCAACAGACGTGCAAGCATGGTGCGGAGGCCGTCGGGTTACTTCGCGCAGAGGAAGAGCCTGGGTGCAGGTGTCCTCCCCTCTGCAGCGGGATCTAATGGGAGATTGGGCAGTCCAAAGAAGCCTGGAGCAGTGGGACTACGACCACGAAGTAGTGTAGGAGCTGCACCTTCTGGGCAGGGACTTGGCATTGCACCTTTACAAGAACGTACAGCAGAGGAGGCGCAGTTGTATCCCGATGTTGCGCGCATCCTACGAGAAGATCCGCCGACTCCATCCAGGACTGGGAGCCCTGCATCGGGCAATGGCAAGTCGTGTGAGAGGGAGACGCTCCGACAGGCTATAGCTATCCCCAGCCCGACGCGTGGATCGCCGTCACCCGCGTCCTCACGACCAAGCTCTCCCTCGCCTTTTGCCGCCAGACTGAGTGCTCCCCAAAGGTCTGCTTCACCGGCTTCCCTCCCTCCCAGGATACCTTCCCCCGCTGTACCTTTGCTTGAGCCAGAAACACCAGGAGCATCATCTGCCCAGAGTCCTCCGCCGGCTGTCGCTCCTACTCCGACCGTTACACAGACCCCCTTCCTATCTACCGGAATCCCGCGACCTACAGCGCAGGTTCAGTCGGAGAACTCAGCCACTCAGCAATGGCAGCAGAACGTTGTTCAAGAAGATTTGGGGTACGAAGACGAGGGTGTAAGTTCTATACAACGCGTATCATAATTCACTGTGACTGACCATCACATAGCCGCCAATTTCTATTGAGCAGTTCTTCGAGATGACAGGAATTCGATTTATGGACGAGCTCACGATGCCGAAGCCACGGCAGTCGATCGCTCCGCCTCCCCAGCTACGGGCTCGGTCGCGGCGGCGATCGTCTGCAGAATTCAATTCGGATGCCTATGAAGATGACCCGATCTCTCTCGCTGAGTTCTCTGTCACAATGGCGGTCGAGCTGCCTCAGCTCGAACTCTTCGCTGCAGTGTCGAATGACCTGACGGCGTGGATCGAAGAAAGCAAGAAGATCTGCCTGGAAGCAGAGAACGAGACAGAAAAGGTCACTCCAGAGCTATTCCGCGACTTCGTAGCGGCGGATGAGTCAGAACAGTCGCTTCTAGTTGTTCGTCTCGTTCCCACTGATTGTCCGAGTATTTTCTAAGATTACCCAACAGCATCAACTGAAGTTGATCAAGGCGAACAACTATGCGCTGGCAAAGTCTCAATGGTACGATTGGAAAACCGTTTGGATCGAGCGACTAGATCGCCGAGCGGAGGAAGAGTTCTCACATCTCGAATCCGTAAGCTCCCGGTGCGGTCACTGGTCAGCCTACGGCTGAATCTCCATTACTCAGGATGCGCAAGTACTTGCCAAGGTCGTCAAACAAGCCCAAGGGATCCTGCCCGATCTGCGTGCAGAGTATGCACAGGTGATGGCTGAGCTTGAGCAAGAGCAGGCGGATATTGCTGAGATTGAGACATCGGACCAAGACTACCTAGGCGAGCTCAAGGCCACTATCGCGGAGCAGACGTGTGTCACTTTCACTGGGCAAATCTTCGTGCGCATTACTGATGGAGATAATACTCCTTTCAGCAATGAGCTGGAGGCCTTCCGAACAGATGTTTCGGAGAGCAGGGCCAAGCTTGAGCGTTTTGAGGAGAAATTGGCCGAAATTGAGTCGCAGAAGCAGGAGGCGTCCAGCGCCATTGCTTACTCTCAGCACAGTATCCATATCAAAAAAGAGAGTACGAGCGTGGAGGTAATCAAACTACGGGGTATGCACGTCTCTTGTCCGGTGTTATTCTTGAATGCTGAATGACAATGCACTAGATGAGCTAGAAGCTCTACAAGATCTACACCTGTGGCGCACCACCAAGCTCGCTGCGGACATCGTTGAATTTATTTATGCCTCACGATATCAAGTCACCATTCCTTGTATCATGCACAAACCTATTGCCAACAAGGTGTCCATCTCGAGAGCTCCGAATTCTCGGACCAGAGAACGAGACACGTTCCCGCGATTTACGGACCTTGCTCTACTTACGGCCCAGCAAATGGTCGCGAGCTTGGGGCAGTGTAGTCTCCGTGGGGTAGGACATTATGCGGCGTTTTGTATAATCATCTATTGACATATTATCCTGTGCAGGTCGTGGAACGACTGAGCGACTTCTGGTCATCCTGCTCGCAAGTTCGTTCACAACTTACCTTTCTTGCCGTGAAATACCCGCTTTCGGTGGAGACCAGATCGAAGATTGAAGGCCAGCTGCCGGATCTCCATGCCAAGGCGACCGTTATGTTTCCCAGCGTGAAGGGAAAGGCATATATATCTTTCATCTTTGATTCACAAACGTATTCACGATGGCCCATGTCATTCGAGTCGCTGAAAGCGGATGTCGAAGTAGCTTACGGCCGTATACGGTGAGTTACGTACCGGTCCCCCTATCTCACGCATTCTAATTAGGACTGTTTATGTAGGCCAGAAGACATTTTGGGTGCCGTTCGCGAACGCTTGAGTCAGGCCACTCCTGTGGACTGTCACGGATGTTTGCTGGACGCTTGTATAGAAGCTACGGAACGATATCTTGACGTCTAATTCTATACCCTGTACTTGTTTATGTTTGATGTCTCATCTACTGTATGTATCGTAGGATCATAAACATACTTCGTAACCTTTTTCAGGATCTATTCACTTGGGTCGATTTGAGTGATCGCTGAGAAGGAGCGTCATCGGGCCAAAGCGAAACAAATAGCCCCGACGCGCACGACGTTGTCCCACTGCGCGTCAGTGCGCGTCGTGCTCGGACGATATTGCCTAACAATCCCTTACTCGGCTGAGGGCAACTGCGTCCCTCTAGTGCTATGAACACGCCGCCGTCGTCTCTCCGCGATATTTACGTGACACCGTCCAACGCCTGGTCATTTATTCCGCCGCCACCGGGTCCAGCGCCAGAGAACTTGACGTCTGTCTACCCTTCTTCCTCCTCTTCTTCCCCATCCTACCAATGGTCTACGCGCACCAGTCAAAACCCCTTTCTCGACCTCTCTGTCAATGTTGTCGACGATGAGAGTGGTGTTGATGTTACCGTGCTCGCAAAAGGTCTAGCGGGGGCCGCGCTGTTACGCTATGTCACCACCGCAATAGTAATGCCATGGCAGGTGGGGAGGATCTTGTTGCAAGTGCAGTGGGTACCGCGAGATGCAGGCGAAGTACCACCCGATGCCGTGCTCACGACCGACGCTGTGGAAGAGGATGAGGTGCGTCATTCCGAAATGCATCTTCACGTCCGACTGGGTTGCATTGATACTTAGACGTTCATGCCTATATTAGCTGAGCGACACATCTAATGATAACGATGCATACTTTGCGGATCCAACCAAACTTGTGGATGACACAGCTTCTGGTTCTCCGCCTCGACTAGCCGACGAACGGGGATACATAGTCAGGCAATCCGTACTAGAAGAGGGTACAATTCCGGAGTATGTTATGCCAGTCGGCACCAGTGATGGGCCATGGGGCATGATGAAGCAACTGGGTCGTTTTCGAGCGGAAGGCTGGCTGTCGCTGTGGAAAGGTAGGCTAAACTCATACTTCAATCACCCTCTCCTCATCCAACTCCTAACTATAGGTCTGCTAACCACGACCGTCTATGATATCCTCTTCGCCAATCTTCAGCCTCTCTCGCACAGTATCGTGCAGTCTGTGCTATTATCCCTCTATGCCTCGCCTACCTTACCTGCAGGATCCTCATCCCTTCTCTTGCCCGTCGCTTCGTACACCCTGACAGGCTTCCTCCTATCCCCACTCGATCTCATACGTACGCGACTTATCATTCAATCCTCTCATCCCCGCTACCGCACCTACTCCGGACCAATCGACGCTCTCCAGCAGATTCTCACTCAGGAGGGTGGCCTCCGCGGGATCTATCTTCACCCACACCTCCTCATCCCCGCCCTCCTCGACTGTGCCCTGCACGCTCTGCTCCCGCTCACGCTTCCGGGACTTATCGCGTCATACCTCGGCTTCGGTGCGCAGATCGCGCCGGAGACACATCCCATGTTCTGGGCGGTCGCCGAGCTGCTCGGTGGTTGTGCAGGCTTCCTCATCACGCTGCCCGTAGAGACCGTCCGGCGGCGGCTTCAGGCACAGATGCGCGGCACCGCACGGCCGCTGCGCGCATGTGTTGAGCTGCGTCCTGCGCCATACAATGGAGTTGTGGACACCATGTGGCACATTGTTACAGAGGAGCGTTCGGACCTGCCGCTGCGCACGAAGAGCCGGCAGCGTCACGGGAAGGCGAAGGAGGATACTGGACGCGAAGAAGTGGAAGACGCGAGCTGGTCGCGAAGCACAGGGGTTGGTCAGCTATACCGCGGGCTGAGCATCCGCATCATGGCGAGTGTCATCATGTTCGTGGCTGCTGTTGTCAGTGGAGACGACACTACGGATGCAGGATGGGCGGAATTATGAGGTGTTGTTATTGTTCATAATTATGGAACGTAGTGTAGCCACGACTCAATCTGCATATCACCACGTACGTCGTGGAACAAAGCCTGTTGCACGAGCGGTGCTCAGCAGCTGCGTCATTGATCTAATTTAACGCCAGCCTCGTCTTGGCTCAATGCTGCTTGCAAGGCTGGTGACCGGTGTCCCTGGACCATCGCCGCGTCGATGGCCCTGCAAAGTCATTCGTTAGACGGCGTATGGCACAGGGACAGATTTGAGTTTGGGGCTTGGCGAGAGATAGCCATCCTGTGGTAGCCCATACACTCGCTCAACGGCGCCGAGGTAGACGGGCTGAGGAATTGGCAACTGACAGGCTTGTGCACGAGCACCTGGGAACAGAAGGTTCAGAACGGCATGATAAAAGCAGGCGATAAACGATTGCCCACAGACCCTTCGATGTTGGCATGCCAGAAAGATTCCTTCTGGCTAGCAGGTACGGGCGGTATGCGGTTGCGCCTTCTCCGACATCTTGCGTGCAAGGGTCGGTGGAACAGCATCGAGTTGCATGGGCAACTCTTGCAGGTGGCCCTACGCGGTGCGAATGATAAGCAACACATACGCGGGCATATGGTGGGATGCGCACGTGTGCAAGATGGTATCGCAATCCGCTCAGCTGCTTGTACTCTTTGCGACAGCCAGGCTGGGGGCAGGGGAAGGTCTTCTTTCGCTTGGCTAGCGAATCGATTGCATCTCTAGACACGGACGTCGCTTCGGGCTCTGGTCTAGGTGGGGTCTGCGTGACTGATGACAACGCTTGTTGAAAATGCGTTTTCGACCTGACCGTAATGTAATTAGCGACATGCTTGAAACAGCGAATGGCTAGTAGACGTACACTTGCAGGTGATATTGCAGACCATTGATGCTCTGATGGAATCATCAAGCCAGCCGTCGTGACATCAATCCAAAGGACCAACCTTCCAGCTCTTTATGCAGCCAATTAATCCACATCTGAAGGGACTGTTACCGCCCATGTCATCTGGATGCTCAGCCTTGTTGTGATCAGCGAGCTCTTTTGACGTCGCGTAGCAGGAGCGACTCGCGGGAGCATCTGTGGGCCAGCAGCTGGAATGACCACAAGCGTAGGCCAAGACTGCCGAGCTAAAATGTGTGTATATGTGTCACACGAGTGGTCCCGGTTCAGGCGGCTGGTTGACTTACTTGGCAGTCGCCGGCAGGTTGGATGACAATCGTGGAGGAGGCCCTTCCCGCGTGCGACGAGGAGCAATAGCCTTGCGCACCTTCTCAGCAGCGGTACGATAGTAGCTGATCGGAGCAGCCGACGCTGACGATTGACTCTCTTGGCAGGGAGATGTCGGGGAGTGAATACCAACATAAGACGGTATTACGGGTGTTTCTCCAGTCATTGCGTGATTTGCCTCATCATTGTGGTATTTAGGCGGAGAGAGCCCTTCCGGTGAACTTGATGCGGTCAAAATACCGTCACTTCCGAAGTGCATATAGTCGCCTGTATGCGGGAATAGGGCACTAGTCAACAATTCCACATTGTCGTTGTTCGATATAGTGTAGGAAGTCGATGATGTTTTCTCAGCTTGCCGTGTACCACGACTATGCGATACTTGCAGACTCCGGCTGTCACTCGCTCGATGTTCTAGCATATACGTGGTTTCCGGAGTAGCGACCGTCAGAGCAAAATCGCCATAGTCCAGCGGGTGCACAGCGCTATAACTCGATGCGGAGCCCGATATGCTAGGAGGATCGTTGGCCATAACGGAAAGTGGTGAATTATCTGACCGTAGATGCGGGGACGTCTGAGTAGTCGGCCTTGTAGGCGCAAAAGTGACCTCTGCGGCATGATGAGCCCACAGATCTTGCGGCTGGGTTGCAAATCCCGAGATGCAAGTGTTTGGGGTTGATCCTACCTCTTCTTGATGGTCCAGGCCCGTCCGGGAGGAGCTTGCTGGGGCGGTACCACGAGCAGTAGCAGCTTGCTTCCGCTGGAGCATCCTCCACCTAAGATAGCCATGTCTCAGCGCGCATACCGCGGAGAAACATAGGATCCTCAAGACCTGTTGCGGCAGCCGAGACCGCTGCGTTGAAGCTCTTGTCCGATCTGTCCCCACTTGCCTCCGACCCGTGCATAGGCTTCGAGCAATTTGGCGTCTTCATCTGAGGTCCAGTCCCCTCGTTTGAGCGCAGGGTCCAGTGCCTCCCGGTAGCGTTTAGAGCATGCATCATCCGTCCGACCAGATATGTGCCGGGCAATGACGGCCCACTTGGTCGAGTGAATTGCGTACAGCGACAGGAGAAGCTGGTCTTCCTCCGGTGTCCACGCTGACTTCTTCACTGACGGTGAGAGTGAATGTAGCCATCGCTATGAGTAGCACCTATGTTAGAGTCAGATTTCTAGGTCAGTAGGCAATCAATTCACCTTCCTACACGCCTTGTTAGTACGATCGGGGACAGACAAGGCAATGGTCTTCCAATTGTCGATTTCCCCGTGAGTTGCAACCGCCTGGATGAGAAGGCTATCTTCCTCTGCAGTCCACGGTCTCCCAACGCCTCTCTCTGGCATTAGCAGTCCAACATACAATAGACGAGGCTAATAAGCAGAAGATGATCATGCAGTGTCGGATCAAGATTCGCAGCCGCCCAATAGCCGCCCACTACACCCCAGCTTGGCTGTTACAACCATGTCTCTTCTCCAAGGCTACTCTTCAGACGAAGACGACACCTCTATATCAGCCGCAAATGACGCTTTTGGTCTCTCATCTCTGCCAACGGCCAAGAAGGCGCGGATTGATGAAGCCAGCGGTTCAGGCTCGGAGGTCACTATTAAGCCACTGGCTGCACCCGATGTTCTTGCGGAGGTATGCCCTCCAGTCATTCCATTCCACGGAGTGCTTAATCTCTATCAACCATATAGGACCCCTTGAACCAGACGTCCTTGATTACACGTCCCACCGATACTCGGATGAATGTAAACATCCCGTACAATGACATGGTCTTACCCCTACAAGGGCCCGAAAACCCATTCGGCGACCGCAATAGATTCATTAACCAGAATGCCCTCGCCGGCCATGTTGAGGAGCAAGCGATGACAGAACACGCGTTCCGACAACAGCATCTGACCCATGCGATCCTCGGCTACTCCGCAAATCCCTCTGTTGACCCGAACGCGCCAGCGATCTTGGGTTCGGTCGAGAAGGCTGAGGCGAACAACTTCTCCACGATTGGGATGCTCAAGACATCGAAAAAGGAGAAGAATGAACTGAAGCGGAAGCGGAAACAAAAGGGCGACCTCGAAATAGTGGACGGCGAGGGCGCGTACCAAGGGCCGTGGACACCATGGGAAGGTGACGAGCCCCAAGGCCTGCAGTTCGGCGAGGAGGACGTCGGCGAAGAGTCGGAAGAGGAGCCAGAAGAGCAGGTGCAGAAAAAGATCGCGAAACCCAAGCGCGGGGCGCCAGGCCTGGAGTCGTCTGTGTTCCACGGGAAGTCAATGCACGATTACCAAGGCCGGACGTACATGCACGCTCCGATCGCGGAGGCCCCACAAATACAGACAGAGGCGGGTTCGCAGGAGACGTTCATCCCGAAGGTGTGCATCCATACGTGGACTGGCCACACGCAGGGTGTCTCTGTCATCCGCCTCTTTCCCGAGACGGGCCACCTCCTTCTGAGTGGCTCGATGGACACGAAGATCAAGGTGTGCATGACACCCGTCATCTTGTCTGATGTGTGCTCACATTGCAAATAGCTATGGGACGTCTATACTCACGGCAACTGTCTCCGCACCTTCCATGGTCACATGAAAGCTGTCAAGGACGTTGCCTTCTCGAATGACGGCCGCAAGTTCTTATCGTGCGGCTACGACCGTCAAATGAAACTCTGGGACACGGAGACCGGACAATGCCTCAAACGCTTCAGCAATGGGAAGATCCCGTACGTTATCCGTTTCCATCCAGATGAGGACAAACAGCATATATTCCTCGCCGGTATGTCGGACAAGAAGATCATACAGGTATGCAATCCGTATTACGCTGTATGGCTTCATTGAATCTAATCCATTCCCTTCGATCACGTCGATGATCCGCCATCATTAGTACGACATGAACTCCGGTGAAATCACGCAGGAATACGACCAGCATCTTGGGCCCGTGAACACGATCACATTCGTGGACGAGAACCGCCGCTTCGTCACAACATCCGACGACAAAACTATCCGAGCTTGGGACTTCGATATTCCCGTGGTGATCAAGTATATCGCGGAGCCTCACATGCACTCTATGCCCGCGGTAACGGTACACCCAAATAGTGAGTCAAATCGCGCACCGGCACGTTTGACGTGCTAGCTCATTTATCGCTTGCGTGATAGAGAAGTACTTTGCCGCTCAGTCACTTGACAACCAGATACTGGTCTATAGCACCGACAACTTTAGACAGGCCCGGAATAAGCGTTTTGCGGGGCACTCAGTTGCCGGGTACGCCTGTCAGGTCGGCTTTTCACCCGACGGTAAGTGGATCAGCAGCGGCGACGGTGAAGGGAACGTCGTGTTCTGGGAATGGAAGACCGGCCGCATCAAATCCCGCCTGAAAGCCCATTCAAAGGTAGTCATCGCGCACGAGTGGCTGCCCCATGAATCTGTACGTGGATGCAACATTACCTTGGGGTGACAGGTGGCTGACGTCTGCATGTGCTCGTAGTCCAAGGTTATAACCGCGTCTTGGGATGGTCTGATCAAGCTCTGGGTGGGTTCGAATCAGTCGTTCTGTCTGTGTATGACATTGAAATCTTCATGGCAAATGATAGGATTGAGTTGCACGATTCAGTGCGCGCCATGCACGTGTTGCGCATGGTCAGAAAATCTCTCACTCGGTGCCGTATGAGCCGGGTCAGGCACAGTGCTCAGCGACTCCGTTGTAGATACTGTCGGACTGCATTGCGTGTCGTGTGTACATAATCTCATTGTATCATAGCGATTCGCAACCAGTATGCAGTTCTGACAAGTCCGCATAATACATAGCACAGCGAGGAAATGAGACCTTGGTATCTGGATCGTACTTATGGACCAAACGCCTATTGTATCATAGCGCAAGATCTGGATCTATTTTAGCCCCCGATCACTCCTGCCAAGCTGCGCACGCGTTGCTATCAGTCTACATTGCCTCTGCATTTAACCCCCTGTCGCTCCTTTCCAAGTTCTCGCTTCAACGCATCTGAAATCATGCGCGTATCCTGGTTCTCGCTGCTCTCCTTCGCTGTCCTCATCGGCATCGCCTCCGCTGCACCCGTCAGTTCATTTACATTAGCGCCTCACCTTATCTTGGCTTAGGTCAATGTCTGACAGGTTGTTGAGCCCGCTCTCGAGAGGCGGGAGACGCAGGAGAAGCGCAAGATCCTCGAAGAAGTAAGCCATTCTCTACTCTAATAGATGCCGCTCTGCCTGATACAGTTCTGCGACCAGCGTCAGGACTGGATCGGGGAAGGGGGCGGCGCCTCCTGGTAACAGTCCTGGGGAAGTCGACTGGTTGTTGGGTTGTACAGTCCTTAGGAGGCAAGTACACAGTACCTTTTACTCGAATTCGCAGCGCCGAGACTTATGAGAACCGGCACCTGCCAGTGCGCTTTCCGCCTCCAAATGATTCCCGATACCCACGGCCAGTCGTTCGCACGGCGACTCGTTGTACCGGTCACGGTTGTCGCTGACGCCGCGTTCCCTTACGGTGTTAACCTGCGATAGGGTGCCTTTTTCTTGGTCAGTGCTTTGCGTGACACAGGGGGGGGGGTTTCAATTTTGGCATATACCCCTAGATGTATTCTCTCCTTTCCAATGCGTGATTGGTCGTCGTATTGTATGTACCACGACGTGGTACGCATTCACGACGTAATTGTCTCGTACACTCCTATACTGCATGAAGACGCTCCGATTTAGACACCAACAGCACGGTGCCTGCGCCGAGTTTGCTCTATCGCATATCCTGATTGGCTTATGACACGGAGAGAAGGCGAGTACGTCTACGGGATGACTGCCGATAAGGAGCGCGTGCAGTACAATTTTCAAACCACGAATTTTAAACTCGACGCGGCGTCATACCTGACTTTGTCCACAAAAAGTTTTGACATGAATAGCAAGCGTCCTACGGCGCCGAGAGACGGATCGGAGACAGGATCAGCACGTACCTCGATACACACCGACTATTAATACAAAGTCGTCGACCTGAAACGTTCTAGCCTAGATCCGCAATTGTGTGTGTTTCCCCGGCATTGAATTGGAAACGCCATTGAGTCTGGGAACGCGCGACACCACGTTACCAGGACCGTGCGTATTGGCTATATGACTGCGCAGTACGCTTTCCAGATCGGGATCTAATCACTCCTCTCGATCGGCTCGGCGCTCGAGTTCCAGGTCCGTCGGATGTCAGGCACATCCCGCGTGCCTATAAAGCCCTCCTCCCAGCCGTCTCTTGTCACGTCTTCTTCCCCGCACTCCACTCCACCATGCGTTTGTCCTGGCTCTCTATCTTCTCCCTCTCTGTCCTCGTTGGCCTCGCATCGGCCGCACCCGTCAGTCTTCATCGCGCCCGTTCGCGTCCTGCTCCAGCTCATTCGTTCTCACGACAGGTTGCTGAACCCGCCCTTGAGCAACGGGAGGCTTACGAGCAGCGCAGCGCACCAGAAGCAGTGAGTGCTCTTCCATTCTCGCTCACCGTCTCCGTGTTTAACCCGTCTCTCCTGCGCGATTAGCGTCAAGAATGGCGTGGACCCGGTAGTTGGTGATCATTAGCTGAATATCGATGCTCCGATCTCTGTACCTCTTGGAGGTTGGTGAGCGCCGTGTCCTCTCACGCTCATGTATTGGGCTCACCTCTTACCAGTCCTCTTTCCATCTCCGGCGACTTATTTACAACGCTCTCCCCGCTAATACTCTAGGCCCTTGGCCCGCTCGGCGGCGCCCAGGAGTGGTGTCATGTCGTCGAACGCTAATCTTGGTGCCGCTTCCGTTCCTTGGTTGGTTGCACATTCGTCTCCGAAGGCAATCTTGGCGTGTACTGTACCGTTACCTTCACCTCAATGTTTCTTGTAGCTTACTTTGCTATGAACCACTCGCTCTGTGACACAGAGCGCAATCACATAAGTGTGCTTGTATGCCGACAGTGCTCCGTGTTTATTAAGGTCATGTTGCTACTCCGATGGGTGTGACTTCGAAGTTCTGGTAAGTTTATTTGAGCTATGATACATTCCACAGTAAGAGATGGCGATGGCGATGCCAACGTATATCTTTCACTGGCCACAAATCGCTTGACCCATGCGGGGACAATATACGCGCACTGTAATGACGTATACTGCAGCCGACGTTCTCGGTCAATGTGCACCATGTGCCGAGTACTTATCGCCATCCGAGATGCAGAACACGCTGTCGAATACCCTCGCCAACGCGTTTTGCATATGTTCGTCCTCGAGGTTCTTGCACCCGTTCCGTCCACCAGAGTGACACCAGCGGGCACGCCGCTCCAGCTTCCGTTTTGGTTCCTGATCAGCCGCCGCTCGATCTGTATGCGCAGACGCTGGTGTGATTTGTGACGGTCGGAAAGGGTGATCGTCGTGATCGGGACCGCCAAGCTTCAATATCCGTCTCAAGCAGGCGTACGAGCAGTGGCGGTGCGTATGTACTCCTTGTTTCGAGAGCAGACAGGTTCGGGATATGGGGTTCAATCACTCCTGTCAAAAGATCTCGTAGCCGCCACGGTGCCCGTTATGATTATTCCTTCCTTTCGAATGAACGGCATGCAATGAGAGGGAGGCGCGGGTCCGTCAGTCAAGACGCTAGCTGAGAATAAACAAAGGATGCCGTGCATTCGCTGGAGGGATTCAGGGCGTCTCCACGGGACGCCAATGGAAGCATCAGACGTGTTTCTCATGATCCTGAAATACCGCGGGTTCTCACTGTGACACCGTCCGCCCCGGCCGCGATTGAAGTGGCGGCGCCGATGTGCATTCCACTACATGATTTCCTGCCAGCGATGGCAGCCCGGAGCGATTGGCTGACAGCCCCGGACGAGAATGAAGTGCTGGATGAGGCAATCCCGCCGGCTTGTAGGACACGCTCCACTTGCCGAGCGTCGGGTCAACGGGCGGTGGCGGGGCACAACTAAGCGCTACGCATGGCGTCCGAGGAGGTGTCAGATGTGGGTTGATAGACCTGCATGGAAGGCGTGCAAGCCGAACGAGGGAAGTCAGCGTGCCGGAGACACCGCGAGCGGCGCGCGGGGACGGTGAAGGGGGGGGGGGTGGACGTGGGCGAGGGGGCCAGTGCCAGAGGAGGCGTGCGAGGGGGAAACCGAGTAGGACTCGGCGCTGCTCAGGCAGGGGCAGGGCCTGGCCTATTGGGTGCACGACTGTACCTGAGAGCAGGAACGCGCGATTTTGGGTGCAATGTGCACGCAAGAACTTTGCGTGATCAGGCGCCTCGCCCTGCGATAAACCTGGTTGCGAGCCGTGTGCCCGGTCCTACTTCTGCCGGACTTACAGCTGGTGCCTGGCGGAGTCCTCCGTCATTTTCCATCTGCGCTCTTATAGCTCCCCTCCCTGTATAGCCTTCATCACTCGTCCCCCACACCGAACCACTCAATCATACCCACCATGCGTGTGTCCTGGCTTTCCATTCTCTCCATCGCCATCCTCGCGGGCGTCGCCACTGCTGCACCCGTCAGTCCTTCATTTGGTCTCTCGGATCCATTCCACTCACATGATTGTCATTTCTCACCAGGTTGCTCAGCCCGCACTAGAGAGACGGGAACCACACGAGAACCGCGACGCGCCGCAAGCAGTAAGTGGTTCTTTGGCTTGGCAGTCTAACCCCCACCTCATCTCTGTATTTAGCGTCAAGAATGGTACGGCCCCGGTGACTGGTAATAATGCCAGATAAATTTAGTTCTTGCTCTGGGCTGCATACAATGGACACGTTCGTCGCGTTTCCCCTTGTTTTTGCAACTTGCGCTGAACTATTCCTACAGTCTCATCTGCCGCTGTCTCGGGACGTACTTTGTCTCGCTCACCCTCATTACTTCGCGCCTACCTTGGTCGTGGTAAACGGTGGTGGTGTTGCTGGCTTCCGCCAAAAATCCCGCCGCGTCCATTCGTTACTTGAATTATTCATATCGCTGTTGATCTTTGGCTTGTACTGTTAGCTGTAGTGTATCTTCTTGGCAATTTCATCCATCTCGTCGTTGCAATTAATCTGAATACTCGTGACCGACCTGTCTGTGGGTTTATGATCGGTTAAGCTGAACGGCAAATTTGAAACAGGTGGAATATCTATATCGCAAATACTATCACTTGGCAAAAGTAAACACAGTCGTTCTCAGTTTTCAAGCGCATAGAGATGGGTCAGACAGTGTAAGCTACAATCTCTCGTCCGATTACTTCGCGGTGACGATGACGGCCCAGGTTGTAAGCGCCTAAGTATTATGACGAATGCACGTGAAAAGCGCCCAACGGGCGCTTTCAGGCACGCGTAGTCCTTGCACCGCGCGGTCAGCTCACCACTATACGCATCCCAGTATCCTATTTTCTGAGGCTGAAACCAGGTTGTAACATCACATTCGGTCTACCCTGTAACAAAATGGCGTCCGCCCAAATTCAAGTGTTGCTGGAGGAGCCCAAGCAGGCTGATTCAGAGAAACGCACACTGGAGTTCCTCAACGCGAGGTACAGGTCGCTGCAGGACTTTGCTGACCAGGCCGAGCTCGCACGCACCGCAGAAGAAGCCCAGCGCCACAGCGAGGACTTGCGAAGTCAAGTGCGTAGGACCCGCAGATCCGCGTCCTTGCTCTCACTCCGATGTCGCAGCTCAGCTCGCTCAGTCCCGGCAAGCACTGGACGTACTTGTTGCGCAGACCCGCGAGGACGCGGCCGCGCACCTACACACGGCGCAGGAATTGTCCCTGCTGAGGCACTCGCTGTCAGATGAGCTTGCGTACTTCTCGGAGCAGCTGCTGTCGTCACTGGCCGTGTCTGACGGCAAAGTGACGCTGCTTGAGGACCTCGAGGCCTTGCACCGCAACGTGAAGGAGCTGGAAAGCGTCAAGAGTTACGTTCAAGTCATTCAGCATGCACTGAAGCTGAGGTGATGCGTCGTGGTTCTCTGCGAGTTTGCGCTGTCTCACACTTGACGACAGCGAGGCTGCCGTCGCGCAGGTCCGGGCCTCCGCCTCACTCTCCTCTGTCAGTGAATACGAAACACTGCAGCGATTTGTGGCGGCAGTACGGAATGCGTGCGTCAAGGTTGAGGATGTCGCCGGCCAGCAGCAGTTGCATATACTTCATTTCCTTGAGCACATCAGGGACAAGACTTGGCAGGATATCAAAGCTGTCTTGGCCGCGTGAGTGTGTTACTACTCTACTGCGGCGATACCTGACCGGCACGGGTAATTGCAGGACGCTACTGGCTGCCGCAGAGAAATTACACTGGCCCACGCCCGTGGACTACCTTGCGGCTTCACCAGCGGACAGGGTTGCCTTCGAATCCGCGTTCCTTAATTTACTCAAGATGCAGACAATGTGCGTTGCTTCTGCCGGTTGGCACACTGTACCTGATTGCTGTATAGCGGCAAGAAGCTCCATGCTGGGGTCAAGGGCAAGGGTGTCGAGAAAGAGGGGTTGTACCCTGTTCAGGCGTTAGTGCAGCCCGTTTCCTTGCGGTTCAAGTATCATTTCGAGGGGACCAGACAGACGAACAGGCTGGATAAGGTCGGTGGATTCTCTTTGATATCGTGCCGAACACGTCCTCCAACTCTGCGTGACAGCCTGAGTGGTATTTCACGCATATACTCAATGTCTCGCATGAACATCGGCGATTCATGGAAGGTGTGGTGCAGGCGCTGTTGTCCGGCACTGAATACAAACAGATGAACGCCTGGGTATGTGTCAACAGTCTTGTTCATGTGCTGTGAGGTGTTCTAACGCACGTTGGTTAGCGAGAGTTCACTTTATTGCTTCTCCCTTTGCTGGAACGCAAACTCAAGCGGACCGTTCCGTCATTGCTTTCACATCCCCCGGTACTCGCACACACCATCTACGAATCACTGGCTTTTGACAGCGCTCTCCGGGAGGACAACTTCGATATCAACGGCACGTCGGCCGAGAGGGATGCCGCTGATGGCGAAAGCAAACCTAACGGATGGGAAGGCATCAGCGATGTTATTCTGGGACGGAAGGAGTGGTTTGAGACATGGCTGGAAGGCGAGCGGGAGTGTGAGTGCGCGGCTGTCACCTCGCGGATTGTGCGGAACTTTCGCTGACGTTCAATCTTCCAGTCGCGATTGACCAATACATGAATATCATAAGTGCACCTGACGCCTGGCTCATTGCTAATGACTATGGCGCCGACGAGGACGATGTGGTCAGCGACCCTGAGTTAAAGCCGACAAATTCGGCCAGGAGGGTCAAGGCGTTGGTCGAGCAGGTCACCGGTTCGTACATGGTCCGGCTTTGCGCAAGTTTGTTTCCTCACCGTCATCTCACGCCTGTCAATAGACCGCTATTCCCCTCTTCCCCAATTTGCTCACCGCACTCGATTCCTCATCTCCGTACAGCTTCCGATTCTCGAATCGTACCATGCGCGGATATCATCATCTCTGGACGCGTTTGAGACGCTCTCTTCCTCTTTCATGCGCGCGGTGCCTGGCGCGCTCGGCGCCGTGACCGATAGCGCAGGGCGCTCCGCGGATCCAAAGCATATGACGAGTGGGGTTGAGGGCGTCCAGCGGCTCGTGAAGGCGTTGGTTAGCGCGAAGTTCATTGCAGCCGCATGCGAGGCATGGGGCGAGGAACTGGTGCGTCTCCGCAACTTGGCGTGTGCCACCTGCTCGGGCTGACAGTCGATGTTCCTCCCGTGAACTTTCCAGTTTTTCTTGGAACTGTGGGCCGAGATCAATCGGCGCGCGTCGCTGCGGTCGCGAGCGCAAGCGGCTGCTGCATTGCCGGATCCGAAAGGGGGTGAGGATGCTCCGGAAGGCACGATCTTCGAGGAGCTCGTTACACAGTACGGCACACTGGCCGAGCGTGCCGAAGACATGACGGTGCAGTCTGTCTGCAGCGAGATTGAGGCCGGACTCAGGGCCCACTTTTCTGGTAGTTCCTCGACGTAAGTCTTACCTTTGATGGCCGCTGTGCCGCGACTGAGTCTTGCTCCCCGTCGCTCTATAGGCAAGTCACGCCCAACCTGGATGCTTCCAGCCGGGATGACATCTCGCTGGCGGCATCGTTGTTGGGGCCGGTTGCTCTTTTGTCTTCGCAATTGACGTTTTTGCAATCGAGCCTCCCGCGTGCTATGGTCACGACTCTATACCGCCGTATGGCTACCCGCTTGTCGGCGCATATTCTATCGCGGCAATTCCAGTATCGCGGGCGGGGGCGTCTCAGCCCGCAGGACGGCAAGGCCATACTCGCTGAGACCGAACTGTGGGTGGAGACCTGCCAGGTCGCATTGGCTGGCAGCGAGCGACCTAGGGTCGAAGCCCCCTGGAGACGTTTACTGCAAGCCAGTCGCCTGGTGGGTGTGGACGGCAACAAATGGCAACGGGTGGTCGATAGCACGTTTGGCGTTACAGAGGATTCCGATTGGGAAGCCGTCATGCTGGATACGGTTGGCTGTGCCGAGCTTGATAGAGACGAGGTAGGACAGATTTTGAGAACCCGATGGGATTGTGATCGGTGAGATCCACGTTGACTTGCAAGCCGAGAGATGTCAGTATATTTCTATATGCAACCGAGTAACGTCCCTCTAGGTTCGATACAAATGGACATTACGAATACAGGGTATGATTACAGAATTGCGCAGCATCAGAACAAAAGCAAGACGAAAACACGAACGACAGACTAGATTTTGTACACGACACCCCCACTGAGCATTAGCTCTTCAGCTTCTCCCATGACTTCACAAGCTATGGTCGCTTCGGCTGTACCAAACAGCTGTTCGGTGGGAAGACCTTGGTTGATCAGTTCCAGAAGATCGGTAAACATGAACTGTTCGCCGTCTTGCAATGTCGTAGCGAAGAGGTTGGCAAGCCGCGTGCGGAATAATTTGAGTCTGCCAAAGATGTGGTCAAAACAATTTCATGCGACTGTGCAACTGGGTGCGTACCGCTCCGGTCGTATGCGTCCATCCTCTGTTATTCCTGCAGGCGCTGGTTCTTGCATCTGAATATCCTGACTGTCTTCTCCCCAGACGGGGTCCGCGTTCTGATGATCAGGAACCGCTTTTTCTTTGCCCTTCGCTTGCTGTGGCTCCTCCATTCGGCTGGGGGACTGAGGACCTGTCTCCTCATCTTCTTCGTCATCATCCTCGTCACCTGAAGACTCCTCGCTGTCATTGCTGCCTCTTCGGGCAGATTTGCCGTTGTTCAGTCGACGCTTCGTACGTCGCTTGCGCTTCAGCACTTCCCTGTATAGCGCAAATCGCAGGAGCTCTTCAGCAACCATCGCGTCCTGCTCCATCACTTTCGGCGATAGGCGTGCCTTGGCTTGTGCTGTGGCTAGACGAATGAGAGTTTCCAACGTACGTGCAGTCAGCGGCGACGTCTATATCCGCGAATCGCACATGAGTACCTCTGTCATACTCAACGAATGCGCGCGCGACGTACCCTCTTCTTGTTGCCCTCCGGGTCTTCTGACCGGAGATTAGCATATACGGTGACAATCCAATTTGCAGCGCCCTGCGTCAGCACAGGCGCAGGCTTGTTCTTCGCGTATTGAATGTACTTCTTGACGAATGCAATGCTCAGCACCTCATTTTTCTTCTTCGCCGCCCGCGTGCGTCTGGTGGACATCCCAGGTTCCTGCCCGATGCCAATATGCAGGAGCGGGTCGTACTTTTCAAAGGGACTGGGCTCTCCTTCGTCTGCCTCCGGCTGCGCGGCACCTGGTCCTTCGATGGTGAGGTTCTGCCCTAGGCTATCCGCGACTGGCGTCCCCTCTTCGACGCCTGGTGGAAGGTAGCGATGCATGCGCAAGACGTGATCTGCGATGAGACGGTCGCGGTTTTCATCAACGTCATCTGTTACAACAAAGAGCAGATCAAAACGAGAGAGGAGGGAATCTGGAAGTGCGATATTTTTGTGAGGGTCTTTGTGCACGTCGTACTAGCATAAGTATGAGCAATTGAAAACAACTCATTGAGCGTGGCTCGTCCTCACCTGGCCATAGATCGGATTTGCAGCAGCGACTACACTACAACGGGCGTTCAGCGTCGTATGGATACCTGCTTTGGCGATGGTGACAGTCTGCTGCTCCATGACTTCGTGGATTGCGACCCTATCAATGTCCGACATCTTGTCAAACTCATCGATACAAACCACGCCGCGATCTGCGAGCACCATTGCACCCGCCTCCAGTCTTCGCTCGCCAGTATCCTTGTCTGTCGTGACCGCCGCCGTCAAACCGACGCCTGAGCTACCACGCCCAGTCGTAGCAATGGCTAGTGGTGCGGTGCCAAGTACGAAGCGCAGGATCTGTGATTTGGCAGTAGATGGGTCGCCTACCATGAGCAGGTTGATGTCGCCTCGAATGTGGGTGCCATTGGGCAAATTCTTCTCCGCGCCGCCTAGAAGAAGCAACAGAAGAGCTTGTTTGATCTGACGGTGGCCAAAAATGGAGGGTGCGAGGGACTGTGAGAGGAGCTGTGTAATGTCGGAACGTTTTGAGAGCTGGTTGATCATGCGTATATCAGAGTCTGTTAGTTGTGTTTGTGCGATACCGCCGCCAATTTTCGAAGAGAGAAGATTGATGTTGTTGGCGAGGATCAGCGACCTATGAATGCAATGAGATCATATTTTGTAAGTGTGCATGTGAAGGCGTACTTGAACGCGCCTCCAGCACCACCTCCGACACTGCGGTATACACCGACCAGTTGGATACGGTCACCCGGTTTGCACTTGTCGACGAGGTCATCATCCAGGATAACATCTGTACTCCGTGGTAGCTGTCCTGCGGGGGCACGTTCCGGCATCTCCTGTATACTAATTCGTTGATGGTCGCGGAAGACACAGTGGCCGAACTCCGTCTGCAGCGGGTGGCCCTCGTCGTCCTGCTGTGGCGTCACGGACGAGGTCGGTGGGAGATTCGACGTTGACGACGTCGCATCGCGGTACTCCCGCGCATGAAAGAGGCGCGTCTCGGGGCAGTAGTGCACCGACTTGAGCATCTTCGGGCGCACGAGCGAGCAGCGGGTGACGATGCCCTCGAGCGAAATCATCTTGCCGAGCTGTGCCGCGCGTAGCGTGCGCGGGCTGACATGGTGGTCGCCAAACGAGCCGCTGAGCCCGACGCGGTATTCGCGGCCGGAAACGTCGTGCTTGTCGGTGTCGTGCACGCGCTGGACGATGTTCGCGAGTGCCTCGTCAAACGCGGGGAGGAAGTCGACGGGTCGCTTGAGCAGCCCGTCCGCAAACTCACGCTTGTAGTCGCGCAGGTCGTCGATATTGACGACGAGCCGCCGCTGGTCCTGCCTCAGCATGCGTGCGATGTCGTCCCCGTAGTTGTAGAGCTCCGTGTTGGCGTCGAGGAACTCCTCGAAGACACGCGTGCGATCACGCATGAGGGCATCATCTGGGACCGGCTCGTCAAGAAGTGACATCGTGATGAAGGGGGCGAGAGACAGGGTGTGCAGAGGCGTTGTATGAAAGAGAGCGACGAGACGCGACGTAGGATTATGAAACGCGAAAAGACCTGCCATAAAGCACAAATAGGCGCTCTATGTAGAGCCAGCAAGCGCAGCGGCAAGACTTCTACGATTTTCAGCGCAATAAGAACAAGCAAGGATGTCATTCATAGCTTGATATTCTCGTCAACCCATCGCATGACCTCTGTCCAGTCCTTTACCCTAGCCGGGAACTGACCCTGCGGAATGTCTACCTCGTCCCGCTTCAAGAACCCATCTCCGCCCTCCTTCTTCACCCGCTCATCATAGCTCATCTCATCTTTAACATTCTTGTACACCGCCTTGTGCTTGTTCCATTGATATTCGCCAAAAAGGAGGATAGGCTGTGGTGGGTCCGCGTGCGCGCACTTAAGCGCGTTCTCAAGCGAGTCGTCGATCATGAGCACCGCGCCGAGTTTCTTGCAGACCTGTGATGAGTGATAAGTACACGCACATACAGCAACTGCGAGGTGCGTACGTCCGCCTTGGACAATTTGGTCACCATAGCCTTTTCGTCAGCGAGTGTCTCCTGCGACATCCCGGTGCAGATAATCTCCTCGAAAATTCCGGTGAAATATTTGTCTATCCACTCTTCCGTACGAGGGAGTTCCTGCTGTTGTCTAGCGGTTACCACCACGAGCCGGAAGCCCCGTTCTTTCAAAACCTTTACGCCCTCGAGTGCCCCCGGGACGGGGGGTGCTTCATAGAGTCTAGGTGTCTTGTAGAATTCTTCTACCTTTCTGAAGGTCTCGTCTGGCGTCCCCCAATATGGATTCTGAACGAAGAGTCGGCGCGAGTGGTAAAGAATAGGCCCGACTGACGCACTCTCCAATAGTAATAATCTACCGCGACGTCAACGTCCACCCATGGGCAGAAACAGGGGCAACCACGTACAGTAGAAGTCATCCAGCGTCATGTTAGTTCCATAGGCTGCGTTGTGCCCTTGAAATCGACAGGGTATCAGCAACCGGTATTGGCGTAAGGGTGACCCTTGCGCCTTTACACACATTCTGCGACGACACGGTTGCTCTGGCTCAGCACATCATCGAGGTCAACGCAAATGAGGGGCCTGTCGCTGGGTATGGACGTTTGTGAAAAGGCCGAACCAGCTAGTTTAGAATCCTCATGGGCTGGCTTGAGTGCAGGATCGGTGGATGCGGCGGACATGCTGTTGGATGATTGCTCAGGGGACGTCAGTGTGGTCGATGCAGCTCAGAGGAGCTGGCGAGATCTCTGGCCGTGGGGAGTTGGTGGCAACAAATGTAGAGGACGGCGACATTCCCGGAATGGTGGTTTGAGAGAGCAATATTTGCATGACTCCACGATCGATGTGCAATCGATCGTATAAGCCACGACTGTAATACTTATACCAGTACATAACAAGACTGGGGGTGTGTCATACATAAATTAACAAAGCTTCCCACTGTGACCATTTCGGACGCATAAATGTGGTCATCGTCATTAGACTCTCCTCGCGCGCTTATCCGTGCCGACCATGCGAAATCACAAGCCTCCACCACGCGCGTCTACCAGCACCCACAACTCGATCGTGTACGAATACCAATCTCGAACGCCTCCTCGTTCCTGAGTGCCCTTCGCCGCGACCGCCTCCTCCTGACATGGCTGCTCACTCAGTCCTCAGGCCGAGCCGAGCGCATATCCGACAACTGGCCCGCTTGTACGGTTCACATCGACCCCTCATCCAGCGGCTTCTCGTGCTTGGGTTCATTGCGCATGTCCTCTCGTCAACGTACCACTCTTTCACAGCCAAGTCATCCAACTCGCGACATTCAAAGTCAAGCAAGGGAAAAGAGAAGGCAGCCGAGCAAAGCAGTGAGCGTAAGCAGAGAGTCGCCGTGAGTGGCAGGTCCTATAGGACGGCTTGCACTTGGTCGTCTTCCAACTATCGCATTGAGCAGTGCGTCTTAGATAGATGCCGTGTTCTATCAACGGCTCTCAAACATACTGAGAATTGTTATACCGACCTTGCGCTCCAAGGAGGCTCTGCTACTTGTGATGCATTCTAGCCTCCTCATATTCCGGACGGTGATCTCCCTCTATGTGGCAGCATTAGACGGGAGGTGAGCACCCGGTCACTCTGCTTCTTTGCGTACCCTTCATTACTGGTGACGGTAGGATTGTCGCTTCACTCGTTCGCGCACAGCCAGTGCCTTTCTTGCTGAATATCTTGCGATGGCTACTTGTTGCAATCCCCGCTACGTGGACAAATAGCTGGCTCAGCTACGTGCAGAACAAGCTTGCGCTCGCGTATCGGACGCGCCTCACAGAAGAAGTCATGAAGCAGTATCTAGGTGACGAGAAAGATGGACAGGACGCAAAGGTGTTCTACAAGATGTGTGAGTTGTGGACAGGACATCGTTATGAGGTTCGCTTGCCAATAGCCTAACCGGTTCCTCTCCGTAGCGAATCTCGATGACAGAATAAAGAATCCAGACCAGTTGCGTCCTTGCGTCCCGTCTTATCGGCCGATTGCTTCTGGCACTCATCCGCATTACGCAGGATGATCACTCACGACATCCAACGTTTCTCCGTACACCTCGCCGCAATATACGCTAATGTTGCGAAGCCCATCCTCGACATGATACTGTACAACTACCAGCTATCCCAGAATGTCGGTGCCGAGGGCCTCGTCCTCCTCACCGTCGCTATCCAAGCATCTGCCGCCCTGTGTGCGTCGCATCCCTCCGCGCCCCTTTCTCCACCACTTACAAGCATATGATCTGGACATGCAGTGCGAGCCGTCACCCCGCCCTTCGGCCTCTACACTGCGCTTTCCGCACAGCTCTCGGGCAATTTGCGGCACACGCACTCACGGCTCGCCGAGTTCGCGGAGGAGATCGCCTTCCTTGGCGGCGAGGATACGGAGAAGATGCTCGTCGAGCGTGAATATGCGGGCCTCGTGCAGCACGAGGCGAAGGTCCTTCGCAAGGCGTGGTGGCACGGATGTGCCGAGGAGGGCATCATCAAGTGGCTGTGGGGCAGCTTTGGAGTGTGTGCCGTTTCTTACCCGTTTGCGCGAGGAGCACGCTGACGAGCGGATGGGCAGCTATGTATATGCGCGATCCCGGTGTTCTTCAAGATCCCTGGGGTGCAGGGGATTGACTTGGGCAGTCGAACAGAAGGTCTCACAGGCTCCTCTGCTATTTGTACTCATGTGATGCTAACCTGCCGTAAAAGGCTTCGTCACGAATAGACGACTTCTGCTCTCAGCCTCCGGTCAGTATGGAATTGAAGACAGGAAACCTGTGATTCTGACTCTAATAATGCCAGATGCACTCGGCCGCGTGATGTATTCTTACAAGGAGCTCGCGGAGCTCGCAGGGTATACCGCGCGGGTAGCAGAGCTACTCGAAACTATGGGCGACGTGCGCAAAGGTAAGTTTGATAAGGCCTTGGTAAGCAGCGCGCAGACAGACGAGCACGCAAGAAGTCAGTGTCTCTCTATTATTGCAGCTATCGGTACTGATTTCCGTTCATGGACTGCAGTCCTGAAGGGCCGGGGAGTCATCATCGAGTCCGAAGAGATCGAGTTCAAGGACGTGCCGATCGTTACTCCTAATGGTGACATACTTGTCCGTAGTCTGAGCTTCTATGTCAAACCTGGGGTACGTGAATCACGCTCTCCGTGCGCGAAGACATAATCCGACGTAAAATAGCAACATCTCTTGATCGTGGGTCCTAATGGTATTTGCAGGTTCACCATCCACACTTCACAGCGCTCAAATACATTTTTTGACTAGGTTGCGGCAAGTCGTCACTGTTCCGTATCCTGGGCGGCCTATGGCCGGTGTATGGTGAGGTCTTTGTGAACGTTGCGAATTCAATACTGACTATGTCCAGGCGGAACCGTCCGCAAGCCACCGGCATCGCAGTTCATCCTCATACCACAGCGACCCTACCTCTCTCTTGGGACACTTCGGGACCAGATCATCTATCCTCACGGGCCTGAAGATATGCAAGCGCGTATGTATATTTTATGCTCCTGATTCGACGCAGATACTGACATCTGTTCTGTAGGAGGTATCATCGACGATGACCTTCTCAGCATCTTGGCGAGGGTGCAGATGGACAGCGTGGTCCAGCGTGAAGGTGGCTGGGACGTGATGCGTGATTGGCGTGAGGCATTGAGCGGCGGTGACCAGCAGAAGATTGCGTGGGCGCGGCTGTTTTACCATAGACCCAAGGTGAGACTGCCAACGGACGATGCATTACTCTGTCCTGACGGTCGCGTCAATGTGTAGTATGCCGTCCTGGATGAAGCTACATCGCTCGTGCCGCCAGATATGGAGGGCATGATGATGGAATACGCCGCTCGGCTAGGCATCACGCTGTTAACTGTGTCACACCGACCTTCACTGTGGAAATACCACGCGATGATCTTACAGTACGATGGGCAGGGCGGATATGTGTTGTGCGTCTCCTCCCAGTCTGCATGTTTGTCCTGTTTAACCCGCATTCTTTACAGCACCAAGCTGGATGCCGAGAAGCGCCTTGCTCTGCAGCAAGAGAAGGAAGCTCTAGAGGCGAAATTGCTAGAGGTGTACGTCCCCGTTCTGATGCATCCGAACTGCGAGCCTGATGGATTAGTGCGTAGACCCAAGATGAAAGCGCGGCTAGCAGAGCTTCAGGCGTTGCAGAAGGGTGGAGTTTGAGTTGGACATTATTACCCCCAGCTGGGGAGGAGGATCGCCCTGTGAGCGATAGCCTACCGATGTTACTCCTTGTACGTTCTAGTACTTATTTTGATATCTGAGTCCGACATAAGCCGACGGAATGTGAGTGGATGCGGCTCTATTGCCGTGGGCCTACGTATGGTGCCGCTGTGAAATCGACGTCGTGCGCGGATCCGGAACAGGAGGGACTGGCAGAGTCAGCTGGAAGACACGACCGGGGAATTTATGGCTCCTGATTGGCTGTGGCTCATGAATGACGGTGATAGATCGGGATCGGGTTGAGCGGAATTGATGAGATAACCGAATTTGTCAAGAGTCCGATTGGTCGGAAGAACACGGAGCCGGACATTTTTGAATCACGGGCGCCCTCTCCACTGTCACAGCCCTCCCCCTCATAGCCGTCGCAGTCGTGTGCGGGGCCCATTTCACGACTTGGCCCTTAACTTACACCTACTCACCGTATTTCCCTCGGCGTATTAACTTTCCCTTCATCATTATGCACTATTTCTCGCAGCTATTTCATTACGAGTGAGTAGAGTGTTCGCAACGGGTGCCACGGACGCGACAATGCTAACGAGAATGGTTTGCTAGTCATCCATGGTCGCATGTCGTGATTGGGATGTGGCATAAGTACCCCAATCCACACTGCTCCCATGTTGTTACTATCGACGTTGTGGATCGCTCGGTCGACCCACAAACCGGCGTTATTCGCACGGAGCGTATATTGGGGTGTAAGCAGAAAGCGCCAATATGGATTGTGAAGGTGAGCAATTGAAAGGCACCCTGTGGCCTAAGGCCGTACGCTGACACTATCCTTGGTAGCTTTTTGGTGGCTCAGAAGATGCTTTCGTGCGCGAGATCTCGTTCGTGGACCCACGAACACAAAATGCAACAATATCATCTGTCAACCTGTCTCTGTCCCAGTTCGCCACATGTTACGAAACCATCCGCTATTCACCAACGAATGATGGCCGCACAGCGTTCACACAGACGGCAGAAATCCAGTCTCGAATGGCACTCTGGCGGGGTGCGGCGGATCGGTTGGAGGGTTGGCTGGTGCAGCGTTTCGAACAGAACGCACAACTTGGCAAGGTCGGCTTCACAGACGTACTGCGAAGTATGTGGGAGTCGAAGGAGGGGCATATGCATGCGTGTTGATATCGGATTTCATTCTTTCGGGTGGTCAGAGGGCTACCTTCTGTCTCAACGACGGAAGGGTAGTGATAGACAAAATCGACTGTATAGAGTGGTGCCCTCTGAAGTCCCATACCATACGACATTGTATTATCTCCTGCATTTTACTCACATTGCTTTGCATGAACTATAGCACTGCATCTGCTTCAGCATGCAGCCGAATGCGAAGGCGTTGACTTGCCAGAGAAGCGTGACCTTCGTGACGGAAAAGTGTGACACACCATTTTGATTGGTCAGGACATTCTTGCGTCTTTGCTGACCATCCCGACGACCTCAACTGCACTAGCGGTCTTGGACATACGGTCAAGCTTACGGTCAACCTGAGCATACAACCTGAACATAGTGCATTAAGTTACCGCAACGGCGACGAAAGGGGTAGCAGCCCTGCACCTAGTGTAGCCACCCTTGGCGCAAATTCCAGTGGCACTCAGGTTGCCTATGCCTTGTCGACATGGATGAACTCATCCAACATGTATTCCATGAAATTGCATACGAAGGCGATCTCGGTAAGTGTTCTCCGTTCAGCTGGCGTCAAACGTTTCGCGAATAGTCAGTCTCTCTGGTCATCAATCAGGGGTTCGAATCCTCATGGTGTAGATTAACTTTGCATTGTTTTCTACCGGACTTGATTAAACATTAGCTGAACACACAATTTCACTCTAGGATGTAACATCTCTCGTCTGCGCGAACTCATTTCAGGGTACCACTCGCAGCATAGTTCTCTGCCCGCGCAAAATGTGGACGACGCGTACTGCGCCTATGTCTGGGCGATCGTCGCCCAACACCCAGACCTGGTGGTAGGGACTGTACCCGCTGGTGTTACTGCCGAGGTCTTCATAACTCCACAAGCAAGTGCGAAGAGAAAGGCGAAGGGTAAGGGTGAAAAAATAGAAGAGTCCCCAACGACTATTTCCTTGATCCCTATTCCCGACGCAGCTCTCCGACCTCTCGAGGACCTTCGGAGAGAGTATGGCGAAGACGTCCGCATTGCGCTAGATAGCGCCAAGGTGTTTGTCGCCCTCACAGGAACACATGTACGGGTAAGGCGCCGTGTAACTTCCTCACGTCATGTCATGCTTTGTTAATTGCCTCTGTTGCAGTCAAACAAGCTCAGCGGGATGGTGTACACCTCTCTCCAATTTATCGCTAGAGGCCGCGAGCAGGGCATTAGTGTCTTGGAGCTAGGCAAGAAGTCCGGATACGATCAGAAGACATGTTTTTATCTGGTCAAGCAACTGGTTGAGCTCGACCTGGTGTATGTCTTAGCGTCTCAATCATGGAATATTACTCATGGGGCTTTACACAGAGTCAAACGTCGAAAACCGGGTATCAGTTCGAACATATGCGTCCATAAGCATTTCTTCGATACTAGCGAAGTCTGGCAACAGATTGTTAGGGAAGAGGCTCAGGCCGAGATGCAGCAGGAGACCGTCAAAGACGAGCCAGGCGAAGAAGACGACGACGACGATGGGCAAGATGACGACTCACTAGCCACGGTTCAATTTGAGCCCATAGACTCTCGCCATCTCTCAAGCCTGCCTCTCATCCGTGCTCGTATCACGAAATTGCTCAAGAACTCTCCCAATGGCATACAACCTGCTACAAACCTGCTACCCAAACTGGTCTGCCCTATTCCATGAATGCTAACCGTAATATTTACTTGGATCATAGGGCTTCCTCAAGCCAGTGAAAACGGACCGACGATTCTTCCAAGTGCGCTTTCGAGAGCTTGTCGAGCAGGGAATCATCGAGAGGGTGCAGGTCATGCATCCAAACAGGGACCGTTTTCCTAACAGAAGAACTATCTGCATCCGCCTTGTGAATCCGGAGGAGGCCGATCTGCCTGGTGTCCTTAACGACAGTGCGACCTTGGGCGTTACCACTGCAGGTCAGCCTTCATATCATCAATTTTGTAGTAGTACTGAACTTTTGCAGCAGATGTTCCCCGGGAAACATTGAAGATCAATCAAACGCTACACAAGCAGATCGTAAATCTACTAGACGAGGCTGGAACGAAGGGCATGACCTTGAGTGTAAGTTTGCGTCACCTGCCAGTCTTACTATGTGGTGATATTCTCTACTGTTGCAGGAACTCTCAGATGCTCTCTGTAACTTCGATAGACGGATTGTGGAGCTAATCCTGTCTCGTCAGGAGGAACGTCCTCCACCCCCACACCTCTCTGATCTTGGCATTGCTCAGGTATCCGAGACGCAGGGCAGAGAGCGTCGCTACAAATACTTCACTATGCGCCACTACCAAACCATGGCAGCGCGAGAGGGGCTTAACAACCCGCGTTACTCAGAAGCCGACGTAACGGCAGCGGGCGGGTTCTTGCTGGTTGATCAAAATCAATTCTACGAGGAGGACGAGGTTCTTGAGAAATATGTCGACGAGTTCAAGGGGAAGGCTGAAGGCGGTTCGGCAAAGACAGGCGTCGCCGCAAAGAAGAGGCGGCCCAAGAATCCTATTCTGCCAGACGGTACAGTCAAGAAAGGACGACCGCGGAAGCATCCGCTCGCCGCAGAGGGAGAGAGAGGACCTACTCCGAAGCGAGGGAAAAAGCGGAAGTCGCGCGATGGGGAGGAAGACGGAGGCTCCCAACAAACTAGCGAGGTCATGGAGCCTGCACCCAAACGCAAGCGGGGACGACCACCTAAGCAAAAGGTTGACCGTGTGGAGACGTCGACGGCAGAGTCAGTTGGCGGACGTGCCGGTTCTAGTATTCAGGAGGCAAAGGTTGTTCCTGAAACGCCATTGGTTCCCAAGAGGCGTGGACGACCACCAAAAAACAAGAAGCCAGTCGTGTCCGAGGCAACGGTCGATCACGAGACCACAAGCACGACTGTGGAGGCTGCTCCTCGTAAGAAACGAGGGCGACCACGCAAATCTGCAGCACCGGGGTCTGACACAGTGCCAGAGTTAGCGAGTCAACCCTCGAGACCAGGAGCAATGTATTCGTCTGAGATCAGCACCGTTGCAATCCGGGAGAGTCCTTCTGGAGTAATGGCTTCGGAGAATGTAAGCCAGCTAGCCTCGAATATCCCGAGCAGACGTCTTGGCGAAGCTCCCGAAGGAAAACAAGATATCGGTACTCCGTCAGTAGCTCCTAGTCCTCGAGCCGCGCTGGTGGAAGATCATGTCGTCCTATCTGCTGCGAATGCTAACGATGTCGATGCTCTGCCTATGGCTGCCCAAAAGACACGGCATGGAGAAGCCATAGAACCCCTCATTGAGATACCTGGTGACAACAATGCCGCCCTTGACATCCACAGGACATTAATTTACAATGAACGGAGTCTACCGGTGGCATCGCTGGACATGACGGATAGCGGGCGTTCTCTCGAGCCGCATACCCAACAGCCAAGCCCTTTGTTCCCACCTACTATCTTGCCTGCGGATGGCGGCCATACGATCTCAGTGCCTGATGATATACCGATTGATCCTGCCCTTCTCGGTGGTGATAAAGACGAAACCCCGACTCAGGATATTTCTATGGGAGTGAGTGACATCTGCTTCCATATGTAACCGAGTAGACCTCAAACATTTCCCCTCTGCCAGGAAGTACATGCCGATTGCGGACCAAATGCACCTCCTGACCATCATGGTCAACTTGGCGACAAGAGGGGTCAACTAGATGTGTCACTTGAGCCCCCAGCTAAACGTCTCAGAACCGGCAGTACACAAACTGCCACAGGAGCACCTGCTCGCAAGGTGAACTTATCGCAGTCTCGAAGAGAAAAGGAGATATTGCGGCTTGTCGAGGATGCCGGAGGAATCTTGAATACCAGCGCCAAGGACTTCTATATAGCACATGCCGCACTTGTCGACAGTATAACACAATCCGGAGAGGTCGCAAGCACGCTCCCGGGGACGCGGATTGACAAACGAACGGTCGAGGCTACACTGCGGGAGCTGGACACTCGGCAACAAATCAAGATAATCACTACGACGGTGCAGACAACAACGGGTAGTTACAGACCTGTCAGGATCGCCTATTTGCCCACCGTATCCGAGGACGATGTTACTGCGTTCGTCTCCAGTCTAGTTCTCCAGCGCTTCCCTCCTGCCGCCCCCGTCAAGGCTCTCGATGATTCCATCACTGTCGATCCCAGTCAAAAGAAAAAGAAGCCTTATCTCAAATCATCTACCTCACTCAGCACTTCAGAGCAGACACAGAAGCAGGACCCCGAGTGGCTGGAACGACTTTTACAATTTGATGACGACGCAATACACGACGCATTCATGTCCGACAAGAACACTCTGGCCCAGTCTCATGGCTTCATTATTGGACGAGCAGCTCGAGCTCGCGAGTTGCACCTCGCGACCATGAGATTGCTAGAGTCGGCTGCGCAATCTCCTCACATAGTTTCGCGTGAAGATCGTATCATCGTATTTTCGCTATATTTTACCGAGTTGCCCATCTCGACTTACTGCGCGCTCGTCGCTTCATTGGAAAGGAACGACGACTTGATTCAATTGCTCGATTTACCGGACGGTCGATTGCTCCCGGTTGATAAGGTTGCACCCTCAATACATACGTCGTTGGAAATACGTCGTTGGCGATCTCGACAGCGCTTACTGGAACTCTTGGAGATGCTTTCTCGGCTTCACGTTGTAGAACCTCTGCAGCCGTCGACGTCTGATCACCCTGCCATCACATGTGCTCAAACCCATTCACATCCCACTGCATACGATCCTGTGCCGGTCGAACGCTGGACACCTCCCACAAGCCCCATGTACTGGCGCATTAATCGGGTGGCGCCACTTCATCTCTGGGCTTTGTCGCAGGGATTTCCGCCTTTCTGGAAGAACGTGCCGGTGCAAACCATCGAGCAGTGTACAGAGTACTGGGCGGAATTGAAGCGAGTGAGCACCAATCGCGAGTTTGCGAAGTCCATCCCGCCGCAGGGCCCAGACGTATCAGCCCTTTCTTCGGGGAAGGAGCTAGGGAAGTCTCTGCGACGGCCGATCTCTTGGAGGGACTCGTACATGTTGTCTTGGGCCCAAAGCGAGTATCTCAATCGCTTTGTGGACGTTTCAACTGGTACCACGCCTCTTCAAGACGAAAACGACGGCGAAGCGCGGCTCCATCAAATCTGCCGCATCGTCGGTGCATCCAAAGACGTCGTGCACCACTTCTTCGACAAGGCGCATGACCGGTACCGCAGAGAACACGCCAAAGCTCAGCGGAAAGCAAAGCGCGCTGCCGAAGCAAAGGCCAAAGAAGCACAGAGTAAGGTGATGCTGGCCAAAAGGGCTGAGCAAGCCAGGATTTTCAAAGAACAGCTCTGGGAAGAAATGGTGCACTTTGTGCATCCTGAGCCTATGAAAGATTCTGCTGTGACTCGTCTTCGTCGGTTACGAAGTCGATTCATGCAAAGCTCGGGCAAGGATAGAGGGAAATGGGAAGCAGAGATTGCTAGTGCTATTCAAGAGGCGGACATAGCGGCCAAGAAGGTTCTATCGTCGGGGAAAACGGCCTTCATGCGACCAGCACTTGGAGCTGTGCCTCTGCCCCCCGTTGTCTCTAATCCAACCGAGAAGGCCATTGAGGATTTGATAGCCTCTCAAGGTACACGAATCCCTCTGCCATCTAAGCCGAAGAAGTCGAAGAAAGGAAAGGACCCTGATACAGGTGCGTAGTATTGTTGGTGACAATTCCAGTACTGACCAAACATCATCACTAGACAAGACGGAAGTAACTCGAAGACATAGATTCCAATGGACCAGGGATTTCGACGAACTGGCTCGAGACGCCGCAGCCATCATCAAGGCCCGCTGTCGCAGCAAAGCGAGGACCGAGTATGGCGTAGTTGAGCAGATTTTTCCGTCAATCCCTAGGAATTCTGTTCGACAGCGCATCACGCATCTTCGAGAAACGCCTGGCAGCGAGGCATACATGCAGCGTCTGGAAGACAAGTGGTATGAGTTATGGATACAGCACCGAGGGACGCCCGCATTGCCCGATGACGATCCGGAGAGCCCGACCAACTTCGACTGTGTCGCTCATATCAAGTTCCTGAGAAAGCATATTGACAAGAATGCTCTGTATGTGCACAGCTTCTAACGTAGGGCACGAGTGATTGACATAGTTTGTTGGCAGCCGTGTTGGCTTCCTCGAAGTCGACGAAAGCATTAGGACGACGCTACCCAGTACGGTCGAAGAGCTGCACGCAACAATGGATGTCATCGAGAAGTCTCTCACAGCCCCTACATGGGATTTTGTATGGAGCGGCGGGGCGGAGGAAGGCCGAGAGAAGCAGCTTGCACAACACCCTTTTTTAAATGACCTCAGCGAGATTCCTATCGCTGCTGATCATTCTGTAGAAGAGCTGTATGTAGCGGATGCCGCTGTGAAGGTGAGAGCAGTGTTCTCATGTACGCGGAATCAATATAGCTGAATGATTCTCACAGATGGCGATGGGGTCTCCGAACGACACCTATGACCCGCAGGCAGCATCCCGTCTCCTCGAATCGGTTGGGGAGGAACCTGTCCAAGCTGCGACCAAGAACCTCCTGGAGCGAGGTGCTCTGTCCAAGATTGTCCGAGACCCGCAGAAGTCCAAGCCCGGCAGAGTCTTGAAGATATCAGAGAGGCATGTAGCTTCGGCCGTCGTTGACGACAACATAGTCGCTGACTGACATGCCATTTTCGTTCGCGCGAACAGTAATCAGAATGCCCTCGGTGGCTCTATGTCTCAAGACCTCTTCCAGGACGCGCAGCAATTGGAGGATCTTCTCACGCATGAGAAAGATCCGACGGCATGGCGGGAGTGGTCTCTTATGTCAAGCGAGGGTGATTTAGCAGCACTTCTCGAGCTTGTATCAGAAAATAAGGTGAGTGCACACCGTTTTCCATACTTTTTGAGACTGACCTGTGCCTCAGATTGATTTCAAGATCGACACGTCCCGACCACAGGCAGCACGCCCAACTGTAGATTGGAACAGCAAGAAAGCAGGTAGGCAATAGAGCCCTGAGGTTGCTGCTCAGCAGCTGAAGAATATCACAGACGACGACGACTTCGAGACCGACCTGTTGATGCGCTTCACCGACGCGCCGAGTTCGCTTTCGTTGCCTGTACTTCCTGAAAGCACTCTGGACACGGTAGTCATGCAAGCGGAGATTGCAATGGATCCCCAACATGAGGCTGAGCATGGACGGACGCCCCACGGCGGCCATGCATTTTGTCAAAAGTCATCGAACGGTCTCATTGATTGCGAGGCTTGTCTGTGCGAGACAGCGAGCGCTGTTTTCCGCATCCTCGAAGGTCATCTTGCGCCCGTTGCTGAGAGAATACTTGACGTACTGCGCAGAGCAGGCTCTGAAGGTCTCACGAAAGATGCGCTGGTGGGTGGGGTTCCCGTCTGGTCTAATTGACATATCTGATCCTGTATATCCATAGAACACACTCAGCCCGTCCCAGGCAGAGCTCCTTCCCCTTGTTGTCAATGAGTTGACAGATGCACCTGTTCCTCTCGCCTACTGGACAGGATATACCTCGGTTGTACTGGTCTCAGCGGATCACATACGACCGTGGACAGTCACCATTGTCGACGGGGACCAACCAAAGGCAATGGTCTTCCCTCAGCGATGGTTAGACATTCATGGAATGAGGGTCAATGACGTATGGGAAGCAGCTTTGCGAGCGGTTGTCGGCATCATCCTGCTCAGGCCGGGTGTTTCGCAGGTAAGTAGCTTCCTGGTATCGGCGATCAGTCAGGGTCCTGATCGACCGTTCGTAGTCCGAGATTCGCTGGAGACTTCGATCGGTGTACGATAGGCAGGAAGTCAATGAGCTGCTCCAGCATCTACTTGGCGCGGGCTATGTCGTCAGGCGAGGCCGTGGCTCTGGTCCCCACGCACAGTCTGGGCCACCAGATGACACGGAGGAACATGCGGTATTCTGGTTCCTTGGAGACGTCAAGCACTGGTATCATCTATAGATAGATGGCTATCCACGATTTGCACGCCGTCAGTTCTCCTTCATGATTCAAAATCTGTAGCATTCTTTGGTGTACGAGGGGATGACGTTGTGCATGTAGCTTTAGCACAGCAAGAAGTAAAACTTGTCAGGATCATGTTCGTTTGTGGAGATCAGGATTGACCGGCTAGACTGCTGAGGGGATCGCGTAGTTGTTGATCACGGCAAACGTCTGATATCGTGAAGCTGCAAGAGGGAAAAGGCGGTGCTAGTACTCCCGCTAGGATCATGGGCGCCTGAGTGTGGAAGGACGACTCAAGCCAAATGGCAACGCAGCCGACGCGAATGGTAACTCGCATCTTCCGAGTGTCCGCTCACTTCCTCCTCCTTCCCCATCTTCCCTTCGTTACGCTCTTTCACTTCCCTGGTCTGGGAGTTCGGCAGGACCGTTAGTACAACCGTCCAAGTACTCGGAAATCCCGAAGTGACATTGGCTGGACCTCTGCGGTTGTGTTTCTTACCCGTTTGCCGTCCCGTTCATTCGGATTTGGCCTGGCGTGTTCTTGGTAATTACAGACGCGTTCTAAGTGCGGAGTTGAGGAACTGAGTATGTTGCTTGGGCACAGGACTGTCACAATGCAACCTAACATGCAGCGTTTCTGGACCCGTGTCCCCCTGTCCGGCAAGTTGCAACTCTTCGTACGTCTACCTCGCTTTCTGAGCAATACAGTGTCATTGTGTCATTGGCTGTCCCCATGCGAGTCACCAATGGCATAGTACTAAACATTCGCGTCATTCGCAGTGGGAGCGTGTTACACTGTCGCGGATCACGACCATATACTTCATCTTCTCTGTGCTTCATTTCGCCATCCAGCTCGGTCTGCAAATTCAGGCATTCGTCGTCAATGATCAAGCAGCCATATTCTTGAGCGACCTTGTTGAGCTAGGGAACGCGAGCCAGTCTGGATTCGTCGTCTACACTAGCGGCGCCCTGCACATGTGCGACAATGCACCGTCCTCAATGAACGCGGACTCTTGCGACCTTCTCTGGCAGCAATCGGTTGGCAATACCACCGCCAACTTGAACCTGCAGTACGCATTGAACAGCAGCGCGTCCTCGTCAAGTGCTGTATCCTCCATCCTTCCGTCTTCGAGTGTGCTTGTGTCTACTGCGAGCACTACGCAATCCTCTGTCATTTCATCCTCCAGTGTTTTGTCAAGCGTGCTGTCGTCGAGCTCAGTTGCTTCATCTATCATTCCCAGCTCCGCGTCAATAGTCAGTTCCCTCTCTGACTCGAGTGTCGCAACGTCCTCTGCATCCAGCGTACTTTCGACCCCTGCTTCTACAACGTCCCATAGAGCATCTGTTTTGACCGCCGCACCCAGCAGCACTGCTCGTGCCGACGTGACTGCTACCGACGACGCAAAAGTCGAGACCGTGCTGACCTCAACCCATCTTGTAACGGTGACTCTGAAGGTGACCGCGACACCAGGTGCAGATGCTGTACGCCCATCTGCAGCGGCACCTGACGACGTCTCCACTGCTCACGATGTGCAGGTATGCAATGAATCTGTCTTAACTTTTTGACTTACTTATAACAATACGCAGCAACATCGCAAGCGCCACACGTCAATATCAGAGCAAGTTACTAAGAACAACGGTCAAACCGAAGTCAAGGTGAACGGCGTGCCTGGGGCTGGTGAGGTCACCCTGGACCAGACATGCCTTCAGGTGCTCAACTGGCCCGTGTCGCAGTATGTACTCCAGCAGATGTGCTCAACAGTGTCTGATCATTGTTAAATAGGCTGCAAAACACAAAGCGCGAGGATATCACCTTCATCATGTTCCAGTTTTGGCTACTGGGAATGTCGCTTGTTGCACTGCTGAACGAGTCTATTCCGCACGTGTCAGTCTGCCATTTTAATGTTTCGGGATAGCATGTACTGATATTGCCCTGCTCAAGTATCGCGTCCTTGTTGACCCATGTCGGCGCCACCGCTTGGGGCGGCTTCCAGATCGTGAGTTGCTCTACCAAGACGGATTGACATCCATTCATCTGCTCAATCAACGTGAACAGTACGATACCAGCCAATTTCGCGATGATTTCACCACGCTGACTACCGGCGGCGCGTGCGGTGTCAATCTCCTGCCGACCTATTGGCAGGCGCGCGCCAATGCCGAGATCCCGAGTCTGGCGTTGAATGGTGCTGCCTTGCTCTTGTCCGCCGTGCTCTCGTGGCGACTCATCAAGGTATCGTGCCCTTCCCGTTCTTGCTATGGCTCACACGGGCTAAACTTTTGATGTACTGTGGCATAGTCATTTGGCTGGCAGACGTTCAAGCGCGTCGGCGCAAGTCGCACGATCAACCGTATCTACAATGTCGTGCTGGTACTCTCGATTTCGATCCAGGTCGCGCTGTTCTTCATCGCGGTCGCCGCCTCGCTCTGGCTTGACCAACTGATCAACGGAAAAATTGGGCATATGACCAGCAATAAGACGCTTTTCGAGGCCATCGACATTGCTGTTTTGGTGGTGAGTTTCTTCTCCTGCGACATCCGCTCATGCGCTTACTTTGGGTACTTCGTAGGTCCTGATCCCGTGGTTGTCGATGGTAAGGAAATCTGCGTGACGCGAGTCAATAGAATTTGTGTTGACCATAGCGTATGCACTAGGGATGGATTGCAGTGCGCCGCGAAAAGAGAGTGTCTATGTTGCTGTTCCTCATAATCGCATTCCTATACCTCGGTGGATGGGGCTCTATGTTTATTGCTCCCACGTTCCGCTGGACATTTTTGCAGTGGCGATTCTTCAGCATCATGGCATCGGTGTCGGTGCTCCTCGCGCTGGTGACGTTATCTTTGGGGATAGTGTGCCGTGTGAACTTTGGCAAAGGCTTGCCTCGATACCGTGCGTCTCCCTCGCTTCCGAAGTCGACCCTGACAACTGACTGGATGTTTTTCATGCTCTGTAGTGAACGCGCAAGAACCCCTCCCGGATGACGACTTCCTGCCTACCGTCGTCGACAGCAAACTCGGAGAAGACGTGGAGAAGGCCGCATTCCCTTCAAATGATCTCCCCATCCCGACCTACAACTCCTTCACCTTTGGCTCGCAGCAAGCTGCGGCGCCACCCAGCCCTACGCCCTATGGGCCCAGGCAACTCGGTCCTCGATTCTTTAACTCTCATTTAGAACCCTTCGAGCCTCAGCCCGGTACACCACCTGTATATTCTCCTCGCGCGGACATCTCTGTGATGTCGTCACGCACGGCGGTTGGCGACAGCCAGAGCCTGAAGCGCAGCGAATCCAACATAAGCGACGCAAGCAGCATGCAATCGCGGCGCTGGGTTATCGAGTGATGGACATGGCAGGGCAGAAATTTGGGCTACCGCGTGGCCCCTTTGATTATTGTTGTAGACTACTGGTGTGTCCAATCAGTCATTCTACGTGTATGTAAGAAAAGTGTAAGAAGAGTGTATTATGCAAGTAGTAGTACAGATGGATGCATACTAGGCTACAGAAGACATTGCGAAGACGGTGACAGCGACAAAACAGGAAAGGGAGCAAGTTATAGGTGCTGGGAAGGGATGTCGGAGAAGTTGCCGCTGTTGAGACCACTGGGTGTGTCCAACGGAGACATACTAGGTGATGCGGAGGCGATGATCTCGACCTGCTTTTCTTGCATGATGGCAGCTTGTCGAGCCACTGAGGCTGATGCATAAGTCGACTCGGACGGCATCTCAGCCGGCGGACTCGTCGCGAGTTCTGAGTCTTCGTAACTTTGTAGAGCTGCCCTGAACTCGAGCATCCAGGGATGCTCCATGAGGTCCCCGGCCATCGGTCGCTGCACTGGGTCAATCGTTAGACATTGACGAATGAAGTCGATGCCAATCTCGCTCAATTGGCCAGGGTCCGGAAGGGGAGGATGCTGAGTCGCGACTCCGATGTGGAACATGATCGCCCTAAAAGAGACATGAATATCGCTATCATATCAATTGACGTGAATCCTTACCATTCGTTGTCCAAGTTGCTCCAGGGTTTTCTGCCTGTAACACACTCCAAGACTACACAGCCCAGGGCCCAGATGTCCATCGCGCCCTGTCTCCCGCGGTGGCTATTCCGAATGACTTCCGGGGACATGTACATAGGCGTCCCCGTCAGACTATTCTGAATGCCCACACCACCAGGACCTATGGCACCTATGGCTGGGACAGCATCGGACGCTCGACGGGAACGTTGGATAGAGCGTTGATTCTTCGCAAGAATCTTGGCGGCTCCAAAATCGACGAACTTTATGACACCCATGTGGTCCAGAAGGATATCTGATATATCAATTAGCAGAGAGTATTATTGGGGTCGAGAGTACTCACTGTCGGGCTTTATATCGCGGTGGACAACTCCCTTTGAGTGGAGATATGCGAGACCTTCCAACATCTGCAAGGTATAGATCTGCAGTATGCCCTCGTCCTCGATACGCCCGTGTTCTAGAAGAGCGGCGAGACTTCCTCCTTGACAGTACTCCTCGAAAATGAACACTTTGTCCCGGTGTACTTCGATGCCGTAATACTCGACGATGTTTGGGTGGTGCAACATCTCCATGACGTTCAGCTCGTCCTTGATCTGGGAATACAGATTAGGCAAACCAGCGACTTCTTGAAACTTGATTTCCTTGACCGCCATCAGGGAGCCGGAATCGAGGTTGACAGCGAGGTATACAGATCCAAAGGACCCTGCACCGATGAAGCGGCCTTGCTGCCACCTGATCGAGACGTTGGATGCAGACGCTGCAAGGAATACCAGCGATCGATCTACGAGTTTCTCTTCGTCCAAAACGCGACCAATGGTATGTTGCTCGATGCCAGAACGTGCGCGTTGATCCTCCAAGTCGAATGACGCCCGCATAGCCTTGTCCCAGAACATACGGATGATGGGATCCGTGTATGCGACAGTGGGATCGTCCTGGTCTGGTGGAATATCGTGTAGATCTTCCTCCTCATCCGTCGCTGCAATCGCCGTCTGCTGGCGCAACAGTTCCTCCTGGCGCTCCTTCTCCCGCTTGGCCTCGATTGTCGACCGAGCACCCAAGATATCGAAGTGACTGATGAGTAACGTCATGCAGCTCGCGACCTTCTGTCGGAGCATTTCGAATTGATCGTCGGGGAGCTGTAGAATATTGTTGCGCCGTGTACGATGCAATGTGAACTCCAGCGCGGTGACCGCCCATCGAAATGTTTTTCGGTCATTGGGATCGCAGTCGTCGCAGATGAAGGAGACCCAAGAGATAGCCAGCTTAATGAGTAATCGGTTGAACTTGAGCATTGTCGTTCGGTCCATATGCTTTTGGACATGTTGACCATGCTCGGATGCAAAGCCATACCAGTTCTCCAGCAGCTCCTGGTATCCAGTGGCATCGTGCAGAGCATTACGCACGTAGTTCACAGATTCTACAATGGACTCCGCTAACTTGTTGTTAGCTCGACTGATCTTACGCAGTTCTTTATTGACCATTGGGAGATGGGCCTGCTGGTCGATCAGACAGGTCAAGGGAGGAAGGGAAGGCTCCAGGAATTCCCCTTCCTCGTCGACGGGTGTGAACAGCTCCGCGAAGCGTTGCTTAGCCATAGCCAGTCGATGCTGAGGACCATCTGCAACCAGGCGTACACGGTTATCCTTGAGATCGAGTTCGAATTTGGGGATCTGCAGCATGAGCACGAGCCCGTTCCACAGGAAACGAGTGCGTGGGGAGAGGATCAACAGGTAGGAGAAATCTTCGTCGTCATCCTGAAAAGCGTCACCGCCGTCCACAAGCCAACTCCCCTCGTCGATCTCGTTGACGTGGAACGCCTCCATGAGAATCTTGCGGATGTCCTCTGGTCGGTCCCGAAGCGTATGGGGAGCGACGATGTAAGTGCCATCCTCTTCGAAATTCTGTGTGTAGACAAGAAAGTGATCCGTCTCGACGAGGAGCGATATGAACAGGTCTAGAGGTACGTCCTCAAGGTCGTACTCAGCCGAATTGCCGAACCTCTGCGTTAAAACCCTGATGGGAGCTCCCAGTCAGCGTCTGCATCATGTCGGAAGGCGGATGTTCCCCACCTTGCTAGTCGCTGTAATTTACGATAACGCTGCTTCACGCCATCGAGAACCTTGGAGTACCAGCTAATGCGTTGCTCGTTCGACATTGGCTTATTGCTGCCAGCTTTAATGTGGCTCTGAAATGCAGAGTTGGACTGCCCATTCGAGCCGATGGACCTGCGATCCGGTGTCGTCGGGGCCTTGGATGAGTCGCCAACAACTGGTATACGGATTTGAGTGTCGAAGTAGTTGGTCACCCGCACCATGAGCTTGTTTGTCAGTGCGCTGTGCTAATTGTCAAATCCATCCCGCTCGTACATAGCGAACGAGACATACCATAGCTGCTCTGCGACTAAAGATGCGCCCCCGGGAATTGTCAGGCTCACATCGCTGAATGTCGCCCACTGTGCTTCAATTACGTCAGTCTCCTTGAAATAGATGCCCCTGGCGCCACTCTTCAGCTTCCAATGTATGAGCTTGAAAAAGAATGTTAGAGCCTCCAAGATAACAGAGTCGTAGTCTTCGCTGATGCAGGGCGGGAGCTTCCAGTTTCCATTGGGGTCAGGGATAAGGAACGCTTCGTACTGTCGCTTGAGCGTGCACGCAAAGCCGATCTTCACCTTCAGATCCTCCGTCATCTGGTCGATGATCAGAACGTCCGGGTTCCTCAGCCTTTGTGCATAGTCAAGCCGTACGCGTAGGACTGCCTGTGCAAGATTTGTCAGGAATGAGACGAGCGGCACAAGCTCCTTTTCGAACGAAGGCAAGTTCATCTCTGCAAACATCGGCGCTAGATTGACGTGGGCATCGCGCGTGGTACCGACAAGAGCGTGGATTGTCGTCATCGAACCCTTCTCGAACTGACGCTGGATCGACTCTTCCTTGAGTAACCGATCGACAAATGTCGTTCCGGTTGGGTTTCCGCTTGAGCTCTCACCATGACCATGTTGTGTACCGAAAGGCGTAGACGGGGCCGACGTCGGCTTCGTCACGTCCAGAGTGTCGCTGCCGGTCCACTTGCGCAACCGGTTGATGAGCTGGCGGAGTGACGTGATGACGGTCGACCAAGTGTTGAGCACGTCGCACCGCGTCAGGAACGCATCTTCGTTCGAAGCGGGGCTGTCCGCAGAAAACGCACGCAAGCTCGGGTACAGCGAGTGAGCGACTTCAAGACGATGAAGGACCGAGTTGACCTGGCGTAGCGCATGCGTCGCGCGCGACTCGCCAGATCCTGGGGACGGGTCGACAACGCGGAACGACATGATCTCCTTGATTACAGGGTCTACCGTCCGCAGCCGCCGTTCCTCCAGCTTGCGCCGCTCGTCCTCGATGGACCGCCCGTGCACTTTTGCACGTAGGTCCAGCCACAGATTCGCGCGCGGGTTGTTCTCCTCTTCGTGAGTCGACCTAAGCGCGACTGCTATACGAGTATTCTCCGTGCGAAGGACGTCTCCAGCGAGCACGGACGCAAGCATCGTCTGCCATTCCAGCCGCTCTCTGTCCTCTAGAGTTTCCGGTTCGATTGGATCGCTATCGAGCATAAGAGAGGACAGGCGGTCCGTTTCGCCGCTTGACCCAGAAGCACCTCGAATGTCTTCATCGTCGCTGTCCCCTGCATCCAGTAGTTGGCCAAGTCCTCGCTGATAGTAATGGCTGTCTGGGTCGTTCCTGGGGTCATCATCGAGTCCTGGGCCTGATCTATACCGCCGCACAAATTGGTTGTAGACATTAGGATGTCGCTGTGGAAATGCTGACGATGAAGCCTGTGGAGTGCTTGGTTGTATAGGACCGGGGGAGAACACGCTCCTCTGCCTTCCCTTTGACCGCTTGGAATGTGTATTCAACGACGAGGGCGGTGTCTGTTGCGACCTGGATGACCAAGTGCCGTCGTCTTCATCATCTGCGTCATGCTCTGGGTGTGTATAGAGCGTCGGCTGATGTCGTGGCATTAGCCCTGAAGAAGAGGAGGAAAGGAGGACAGTCTACTCATGGACGCCCTTTCAGAAATGGGTTAGGGCGCTTGATTGGCCCGAATTGCAAGTCATTATTACTGTACATAAGTATCATGTGTAAGTATGCTACTAATTGGTAATCATGATTATTCACTATTCGATAGGCGTCTTCTTCGACAGTCTCATCCTATCCGACCCTGACCGTCGTTGTTTCCGAGAATCCCGTACTGTTACGGTGTTCACAAAAACCACACCACAGATTAACGCTAGCGTCGGCGCAGTGACAGGATGGGCATAGTGGAGAAGGTACGGCAATCTGTTCTGCTATGTGGGCAGACTTCTGAGAGCGATATTGCGCAAAGATCAAGGAGATTGAGGGTGGGTACAGCTTATATCCGTCGCTGTTTGAAGGTTTATTGTATCATGACAGATGAGATGGCGAGGAGTCAGTGCAGCCCTTCGTGCAGCCTGCTAGTGTACTGATAGCCTCTACCGTATCTACCAGCCCAGAAGAACAAGGCAAGACCAGCCTCCACCACATATCACACTTTCGAGGTTGACGGGGCACCAAGTA
This sequence comes from Postia placenta MAD-698-R-SB12, assembly GCF_002117355.1. NCBI lineage: Eukaryota > Fungi > Basidiomycota > Agaricomycetes > Polyporales > Adustoporiaceae > Rhodonia > Rhodonia placenta. The sequence goes on along the minus strand of NW_020169832.1, from coordinate 2,825,433 downwards.
GGCGACGGAATATCATCTGGGTCTGCTGAAGGCAAAATTGGCGCGTTACCGCGCCCAATTGCTTGAGCCTGCAACGAAATCTGGCGGCGCCGGCACAGGCTTCGATGTCCAGAAGTCTGGCGATGCACGGGTTGCGCTCATCGGGTTCCCTTCAGTCGGAAAGGTAGACCACATTAGCTTTTAGTTCGCCGCAGTGCTAACCTTGTCGTGAAGTCGACGCTATTGAGTAAATGCACACATACCGTTTCCGAAACTGCCGCATACGAGTTCACCACACTAACCGTAAGTGCTCACGTACAATTATGTTTTACTCCATGAAGCGAGAGCACAGGCGATCCCGGGCGTGATCGACTACCAAGGCGCTCGTATCCAACTTCTTGACTTGCCTGGGATTGTCGAGGGGGCCAGTCAAGGACGTGGACGAGGGCGACAAGTCGTTTCTACTGCCAAAACAGCTGATCTGATTCTGATCATGCTGGATGCGACGAAGTCGGACGAGCAACGGAGATTACTGGAAATCGAATTGGATGCAGTCGGTATACGGTTGAACAAGAAGAAGCCAGATGTTGTCTTCAAGCGCAAGACCACTGGCGGCGTATGTAGACGATTTACTTGTTGTGTTGCGTGGTATGGGCTGATTTTTGACCATCTCTCGCGGCGACAAGATCACTGTAAGTCCTATGCAACCCTCATCTTTTTAGGTTTCGTCCTCATATCAGTAGCTCAATACAACAGTGAAACTCACCAAGACCGACGAGCGAACAATCCGCAGTATCCTCGCAAGCTGTCAGTCATCGAGTATCCGAGATCCCCAAACGTTCTAAAAAGGTTTCCATGACAGACAAACTGCACAATTGCGAAGTGATGATCCGTGAGGACGTATGAAGTGCCCTTCGACTCTTAAGACAGTGCTGAATTTGCTGATACAGATTACAACGGACGAGTTCATCGACGTATTGATAGGTTTGACTATTCTCGGTTTGTATCAAGACTGACATCTTACAAACTCCTATCACTAGGGACACGGAAATACATGCCCTGTTTATGTGAGCCGTCACTAATGATGCGGATAATTTGGGGGTTCATGCATCGTGCAGATGTCTATAACAAGATCGACGCCATTAGTCTAGAGCAAATGGACAAATTGGCTCACGATGAACACACCATTGTGATCAGCTGCGAGATGGGTCTCAAGTGAGCGTCTTTGTCGCAACAACGGGGGATCATGTCTCACTGCTTCCTCAGTCTCGACCATCTCATCGAGCGAATGTGGGACGAATTGGGTCTTGTCAAAGTGTACACCAAAAAACGCGGCGCCCACCCAGACCTAACAGATCCGATCTGCCTACGGAGAGGAGCTAATATAGAGGCAAGTGAAATGACGGAATAGGTGGCACTTCCGCTGATGTATGGAATATGTCAGGACGTGTGCAACGGTATTCACCGGTCATTGGCAACGCATTTCCGATATGGGCTCGTCTGGTACGTAAATTGGATTTCAGGGTCTACTGTATACGCGCCCATGTTGACTGTATCTCCAGGGTGAGCGGATTGTGAACCGTATCTATACCTCAATTCATTCACCTGGCCTGATGGCAACAGGGAAAATCAAGCAAATTTTCACCACACGCGCAAAAGGTTGGATTGAGCCATATGGTGCAAGATGAGGACGTTGTATCGAGTACGTCAAATTTTCACCGCTAGTTGGCACCGCGATCTGTTCACTGACAGCTCGTAGTTTTTACGAAGTAGACGCAAATTTTGCAATCGATTTAACTGTATACTTACTGCAACTATGTTCTTGTAATCTCACTACCACTGTATCGTGATATACCGTCAGCGAGGGTGTCTTGTTATACGTTAAGTCGGATCGAAACCGCAACGCTAGCGTCGCTGCGTATTACGAGAACGCGCCAGAGATGCTTTATCGCGCAGATGAAATCGCAGGGGCAGCAGAGGGACCGAACAGGCTCATCAAGATCAGGACGGCCCAGGATCAAGGATCTGATCCCACGTGGCGGCGCCGTCACCGCAAGCGTCCGCTTTCACGCCGAATAGCTTTGACCAAACTCGACCGCTATCTCCATGATGGTATGCAGCTCTCTGAAAGCACTCTGTTTCTGTCGGCACACTGCCGCAACTCGGACGCCGGCATTTGAGCTCATGGGGCACCGCCATCGTCCCCCGCTAACGCGCACAGCGACTGATATAAATCTGCCTGATTGTGACATCTTGCGTTTCTGTCCAGCGGTCTGACTCCCACTCGTTGGCTCAGCAAAGATCTGCCCCCCAGCTTGGTTCACACATCTACCTCTGTGTCGAGATCACATCCTACCCACACCTTAACATGGGCTCCCTTGACTTAGGTTTTCAACACTCTCCTGTAGAGCTTATCTTCTTGGGCACCGGAACATCATCAACTATTCCGCACGTAGATTGCTTGACTGCGCCCCCGAGCTCAAAGCCGTGTCGTACTTGTCTCTCGACGCTTACGCCAGAAGGAAAGAAGAACATCAGGGTGATCCGTTGCACAGCTGCTCTAGGTTTGCACATAGCGCTGACCGCCGAGGATGTACACAGCGCAATACCTCGGCCGTCGTCAAACTCCGTGGCCGGAACTCTGAGGATGTGTAGGTTCCGCGCGACTTGAAGCGTGATATCGACTGCTCACACTCAGTAAAATAACAGAACCATTGTCATAGACGTCGGCAAGAGCTTTCAGCCTGCCGCTGTAGAGTGGTTCCCCAAGCACGGCTTACGGCGCATAGACGCTGTTCTGATTACACATGCGCATGCCGATGGTGCGTTTGCTACCCCCTTTGAATACATCCTTCTTGCTCATAGTTCTTGTCCCAGCCATGAATGGATTAGACGACCTACGCGGTATGTGATTATCTGGGCATTGTCCTCGTGTGTATCTGAAGCCATCTGGCAGGATGGACACTCCACGGTGCTATACAACCATATATAGACGTATATGTCTCAATGTCAACCTTCAAGGAAGTCCAGCGGGCTTTCCCGTATCTTGTGTCGAAACAGTACGCGTCTGGTGGCGGTGATGTGGGCAGTTTGACAGGTCTGTTTCACGCTATGACTGATGTCACTCTTCGCAGGTCCCTGAATTCAAATGGCACATCATCGAAGATCGCGTGCCATTCGAAATCGGTGATACTGGGGTTCAGATTACTCCATTCGCAGGTGAGTGACCGGTCGGACATGAGCGAGACATTCATGTCTAACCTCCTGTGGTTAGTTCACCACGGCCGCATATTCACCCCTGCACCTCCGGTTGGGGATATCTCAATAAGTCCGTTTTCATTGTCGCCGTCATCCACGAATGCGTCAACCCCCGATGTGCCTGGCTCCCCCGTTCATGCTGCGACCATTCCCACGGAATCTGCCATCAAGCACGTTCGGCCGTACCTGTGCTTTGGATTCGTAATTCAGGACGCCATAACCTATCTCTCTGATGTTTCCCACATTCCGGAGGATGTATGGGCGATGTTTGAGTCTAAACCGGTTGTCCCACCGGTTTTCGTGCTCGACTGCCTGCGCGTCCCTACCCACCCATCACATCTTAGCGTAACTGAGGCGATGTCGGTAGCGAGGCGCATGAAGGCGGACAAGACGTATTTGCTCGGGTTCAGTCACGAGTTGTCACACGATGACTATGTCGCCATAGGAGAGGCCGCTGGAGGGACAGGGCTGAGTAAACGCGGACAAGAATTAATCTCGCAACATGGCCTGCAATCCGTGCACGAGGGTCAGCCGATCTGGATTCGGCCTGCCTTTGACGGACTGCGAGTTTCTGTTACCCAGGATGGACAGGTGCGGGATGCGGAATACAAATGAGGATCTACAGAACCATTCATTATGGCCCTTCGAATACACGTTCAAAAGGCATCTCTGTTACTGTACATCTAGTCGTAATCACATGCATGAAATATAGCTGAGAATGCAGACACCATTTGGTCCGTCCGGAAGCACCGAGGTGGGAACGAGATGTTGTCCAGCTGCACCTCACCGGCCCTCATGCAATACAGTCAGTGGTTCCGGAAGCCGCTGTATCCAAACCAGACGCATAGGCCAGAATTGGGCCAGAATAGAATTTGACGAGGCCGCCGTAGAAGGTCACGTGGGGCGGAGACTTCTCCAAGAACGGGAGAGCTTCCAGTGTCTCGGATGGCTCAGTAAGGAGGGGTCATCTGCCAGTCTGCGTTCTTATATCCCTAAACCTTGCCCTCTGCCTCCACCCACACCACCCACCATTCAACTCACCACCTACCATAACCACGCTCTATCTAACTTCAACTGTTGTGAAAGTCCGCCGGGATCGTTTGCTGCAATGAGGTTCTACTCGCAGTCCTTCTTGTACGAGTAAGTCGGCACGTCGCAATCACGTTTTGCACGTTTTGAAGTCAGGAGTGACTTTGCACGCGCAGCGATCCCTGGTCTATCGTATCCTATGCGTTCTTCATGCGATATCCCAACCCCTTCGCCTCCCATGTCCTCTCCTGCGACGTCATTTCACGTAACATCAGCCCTACGGGCACATTGGTGACTACGCGTCTTATTTTGAAGAGCGGTGCCATGCCAAGATGGGCACCCAAGGGCATGGTCTCGCGCGCCGAATCGTGGGTTATTGAGGAAAGCGAGGTCGATCCCGTGGGCAGGGTTGTGCGGTGTACTACGAAGAATCTCGACCATGTCAAGGTCATGAGAGTGGAGGAGCGCGTCATTCTGGAGCAGACCAGCGATGAGTGAGTTAATGCATCACACCGCTCATGTCATTCCTTCCTCACATCGCCCGAAGCAAAACGCTGCAGAACACCGAAGCTCGCATTGTGTCTGGCTTCGGCTGGGGTCTGACGAAGAGGATTGAGAGCCATGGCTTGGCGAGGTTCAAGGCCAACATTCAAAGGGTATGTGTTTGGAAGCTACCTATAGTACTGTGATGCTGACCAGATGTTACAGTCGCGCCAGGGGCTTTTCACCATCCTGGAACTCATCCGCCAGTCTCGTGCACAGACCATGACAATGGGGGTACCCAGCTTGTATACACCTTCGCAGCGTTTTACTTCTGGCTCCTCAGCCTCACAAACTGCCTCAGAGGCAAGCGGGTCTTCTGACAATGAGCAAAAGCCGCGCGGAACATGGCTCAACCCCAAGTCGTGGCTATGACCGTGACCAAAGCTCTAAGTACGTACGTAGCTAATAGCCTTCCCGTATTTTATTCTCTTCGTGGTCTAGCAGAGACGTTCTTTCCTTCTCTGCTCGTGTGTTTTGTAGGGCCGATACGCATTGCAATCCGTGTATTTGTACCAGTAGCATACGTAACTATGAATTTGCACCAGCTCTCATTGCGCGTCGTTTCGGCGGTCTTGCCGGTGTGTCGACGCGCCCCATCTCAGATCTGGCGTAGAACGTGCATGATATATGTGCGCCTCAAGTTGTCGCGCGCCGTTATTTGTGTCTGCGCTACTGTTCTCGCATCTTGACGCGACCTATTCCCAAGCATCCATGTTCTCAGGCTATATACTTTGATTATTCGTGCTGGCAAGGTGTCTGAGACGGTCAGAACAGATTTGCGGTAAAGCAACTACATGAAGCTGGTGCCGAAGACTAGGGCTTCACTATGTATTTCCCTTCATCAGCTGCAAGACAGTTGTCCACTGCGCCTGCTTTGCCTGTTCCCGGTGAACATGTCATCTGCTTGTCCCCCAGCCCGCGCAGAAGCCTATTTTGCACGTTGACAAAGGGCGGTCTCTCTGCATGGCGTGTCCGAGTATGTTTCCAGTACATGGCGTAGTCAGGATAGAGCGGGGAATGACGAGCTATCTCTGCTACACACACAGCCTTCTGCAATAGTCGCCCACCTTTCGCGGACACCTGCGTCCCTGGTAGAACATGGGGAGAACGCGTCCATGAGTTGGTCACCAAATGGCCGGCGAATTGTGATACAGGTCTGTCAGGCGGACTTTGGGCGTTTAAAACGGTCGCGCATGTTCGCTCATACTCTGGCAGACTACACGGTCATACCTCGTGCTGGTGACCGTCGAGTTCAACCCCGATGAGATCCTGTACCAGTCGCCATCATTGGCTCCTAGTGCCCAGCGTCACTTCTTATCAGGTCCGGGGGAAGCATTACCTTTACACGCCATTGGCTTGCACCTTGAGGGCGTGGTAAGGCTAGAAGGGACCCTGCTAAGGTGAGGCGCTTCGCGATGAGTACGTTCATAGCTGTAATGACGGCAAGCTCATGGGCTCCGTAGTGTCTCTCCTCACAATGATTGCATCTTGTTCTCGACCCAAGGACCACCCTCTGTACAGCGCATTCCTTGGCCGGGAACGCCGGATGACAGGGATCATTATGCCACATGGCTGCTGAACGAAGACGAGTTTCCTTGGCTTGAGGATGCCGATGGTATAGAATGCATTCTGTTAAATGATGTGTAACTATATGCTCATGCATTTCCATTGGCCTAGTTACTGTATCACGTATCATATACTCGAGGTCCACGGGCTTCGAGGCATGGATTACCTCAGATGGCAGGGCTTACCTAGTGCAGCTGTATGAGGATGACAACGAACCTTACAGGCCTTCCGAGTCTAGCGTCGATGATCAGGCATACCAGGTATACACTCAGTTCATCTTCAAATATTGTCAGAGTATGTTTCTCAACGCTCTGAAACAAAGCAGGCCAGAGGGAGGCGAATCTCTCATGAGAGTACACGCTCATCCCCCAACCTGCAATGGCAGGGAACATGCATCCACAACGTCGACCCACCCCGCTGGGTGCAGAAGCGGCGGAGGCAAGACCCATGTGAACTGAAGGCAGGGGAGTATTCATATGTGGAACCAAGACGCGCCATGACCACCGCGATCAACGCGAGATTCTCCGTCATAGCCACTGGGACATACGGGTAGGGTATATGCTGTCCCCTCCATTGCCGTGTTTATGGAATATGTAACAGAGGTGTGGTTGAAGTCGCCAACTTCCCAACAGAGGATAATCCTCTGCCCAAAGCGGAGATTCTGCAGATCCCTAGCATGTATACGCGGGATGGTACAGGCCTCGTGCGCGCGATGGAGTGGAGCTCTGATGGCTATGTCCTGGCTGTGGGATGGGAGAAGGGATGGGCCGTTTGGAGTGTCGGCGGACGGTGCCTCGCTTGGGGCTTCGGCGTTGAATACGAGGTAGATGAAGAGAGGTAAGTGCAGCGGATTGCGGTGGTTACTGAGGCTTACGACGTACAGATATCAAGACTCCTTCATGTATGGCGTCACAGATCTGGTATGTCGAATAACTGCCGTATATATGCGGACCTTGACCGAGAGCGTAGTTCTGGGGACCTGGGAATTTCGAGCTGTTCGTCCTCGCTGCTACATCTCCGAACAGTCAGTACCCTTCCTCCCTTCTTCGTGATGCCCGTTTAATGAGTGCAGAGGCCGATGGTCAACTCTTCGTCATCCCGTTCGCGAAGAGTGCAAGTACGGGGCAGCATTCTCCTGTGCGTGCTCTCCACCCCTTATCCTTCCGGTGGAGCTTGACTGTATATCCAATGGCAGGATAATACGCAATATGCGTTCCTTCAGATGGATGATCGTGTGCTTGTATACCGCGGCGCGGATCAGCCTGACATGAGCGTGATCAACCCCGAATCCGATGTATGGCAGCATATCAAAGTATGTATAGTTCTAGATGAGATAGTATCATCCGCCAACGTCCTTCTACAGATCCCTCAGGCTTATTTGTCTGCTAACTGGCCCATTCGCTACTCTGCCCTGAGTGCCGACGGCAGGCTCATCGCTATTGCCGGCCGCCGCGGCCTTGTACACTACAGCACGACGTCAGGACGATGGAAGATGTTCTCAGACGACTTACAGGAGCAAGCATTTGTTGTGAAAGGCGGACTCCTCTGGTTCCACCACGTCTTGATTGCGGCTGTGGACGTCGCGAATACGTCCCAGGTATGTAAGCGGTGGGGTGTCTCACAATCTGCTTGATACAATAATCCGTTAGATACGGCTCTATTCGCGAGACATGGAACTCAGTAACCAGAACGTACTACACCGTGAAATTCTCTCTTCGCCTGTCATCATCTTGTCTCTCGTCGACAACTCGCTGCTCGTTTACACGGCAGACAACACGCTGTATCACTACCTCATCATACCAACGGCAGAGACCATCAAGCTGCATCTGTGCGGTAGCATAAGCTTCAGCGGTGTCATCGCAGCGCCGGGCGCAGTGAGACTGCTGAGTTGGATGATTCCAAGCGCGCAGAAACGTGCGTATGGCGTCCCGTCCTCCTGTTCCGCGTTGATTGTGTTTTCGGTCAGAGCTGGGCGACCCGATAGAAGATCTTGCCGTGGCGACCGTGCTCATGATAGTCGGGGGCAAGCTCGTCCTGTTGAAACCGAGAAGAGTCAGTTATATTCATGGGAACGCGGCATATACTAACGCTCGGTCTAGTCGGGGGATGCGGAAGTCAAGTACGATATGCAGATTCTGGCAGATCGTATCGAGTTCTGTTGGCTGCATCTGCGCGGGATCGGCACCTTGGAAAACTCGCTATGGGGATACGATGGGCAGGGCATTCGACTATGGTTGAACGCGTTGAACATCGAAGGCCCTGCAGCTCCTGCCACTGCTGACGCCGTTGCTCTCCCTCAAAGTGTCAAGGAGAGTGTCAATATCCCCTTGGAGTTCTATCCATTGTGTGAGTGGACTAACTCACGAGCAAAGGCTATGACTCAAACGCGTCACAGCTGTGCTTATGGACAAAGGGATCATCATTGGCGTTGAATACGAGGCTGCCACTAGGGCTAGTCTGTCCTTCACCATGTTCCGACAAGTGACAAGCGTGAGTCCTCTTCGGTTTTTTCCGCCTTGCTATGCTTACTATTTACTAGTCACACCTGTTCCTCAACCACGTCTTATTGTTCCACCTTGAGAACCGTCAATTGAAAGAAGCGATCTTGTTCTCTTCACACTATCAACATCTCGTTTTCTTCGCTCACGCATTAGAGATGATGCTCCACACTGTCGTGGAAGCAGATGCATCTGCCAATCACGACAGGCGGTCCGGTGAAGAGACCGCTAGAAATCCAGAGCTCCTTCCGGACACCGTGGACTTCCTGGATCATTTCGACGTGGCACTGGATGTGGTGGTAGGGTGTGCACGCAAGATCGAGATGACAAGATGGCCGCGTCTCTTCGATATTGTCGGCAATCCAAAGCAACTCTTCGAGGTACGGATGGAGTGTTCGTATCATCTACCAGTTAGGCTTATCATTGTGCCAGCTATGTCTCTCGTCCAACCGGCTAAAGACGGCAGGGTCGTTTCTACTCGTCTTGCACAATCTCGATCAACTCGACGCGGATGGATTGAATGGCGATGCAGCGCGCTTACTGAAGAGTGCTATTACGGCTCAGGACTGGCAGCTGTGCCGCGAGATCCTGCGGTTCTTGCACTTTGCTGACGAGACCGGTGCCGCGTTACGCGGCGCCCTCACTGAAGCCCAGATTATTCCGTTACTGAATGGCGCGGTCAATGGGAAGTCTTCATGACCCTTTATTCTGGATGCTATATTGCGGGTGGCTTCTGTACTTATCTTGCATGTTGTCTAGCGTACATTTGCAGCTTCTGTTGTATCAATTCGTATTGTTTGAATTGTTTGGATCTAATCTTATCTGATCTCTTTCCGATGTAAGTGGCTTATTAATATTGGCAAGGGAGTGTTCGATCTTGGTTCGATCATCTCTTCAGCCCCAGCCACCAGCCACCAGCCACCACCGGGTCCCCCTTACATCATCTTGAACTGAGACAGTACGCTTATGATGCCTGCTTCACAAAGTGGGGACGAATTTGATACCATTCCGGACGATTTCGCTGGCATTGATTGGAATACAATACCGGAGTTGCAGGGCACTGTCACAGCCGTTTCTCCGGCGCATGCTGAGCCACAACCCGAGGATGAAGACGAAGACAAATTCGACGATCTCCCAGACCCATTTGCCGGAATAGATTGGAACACTGTTGCTGGACTAGATGATGGCCACACTGCCACTCCACGTCCTTCTAACTCTGCGTGTCAACCCCCGAACGGCGAAATTGAAGGGGTCGCACCACCCGCTCAGCCTGCAAGCACGCATTCTTCTAGCCATTACGAATTCGACGAAGTCGATGGCACGCTCCTGGAGGAGGTGGACGCTATTGAGGTCAGCGCTTCTAGATCACCAGTAGCTACACCCGCACCAGGTACCGTCCCTGCCAATGCGCGTCATTCATCCTCTTACGCATGTCTATAGCGAGAGCAGATGCGCCTTGTGCCACATACATCCCCGCGAATGTACCGCCAGGTATGATCCATCGTACACGCTCCGTCTGCAATGTTTGAAGCGACTTCATCACGACAGTCCGGCATCCTCTCACTCCCTCCAATCTTGCCGGTGAGTCAACTCGGATATACTCGAAGAGTCAACCTGATGTCGTTCGCAGCTACCACCTCCACCACCCATACTTCATCCGTGGGATCTGAAGCTCTGCGTGCGTACAACTCCCGCACGTTCTCATCGCGCTCGTCTAATATCTCGACATGATAGTATCGCCGTCGACTCCTAGAATGTCCCCCTCCAACAAGAGGGCACTTGACAGTGAAATACCAACCACTCCCCGTAAACGCACGCGGCGCATCGACAGCTCTCCCGTCGATGTGTCACCACGGAAGAAAGGGAAGAAGGGCAAGGACAAGGAAGATGTGGATCCGTTCGCCCATTCTCGGCAAGTCCTAGCGGAGTTCGAGGACGAGTTGTCGTGTGCCATGTACGTTTACTGTCCCTCATATCCGAAGTCGGTACTTAGCAAGCTCGTTGAACAGATGCTGTGATTTACTGTATGTACTTCTCTCTCGAGCTTTGTCGCAGAGCAATCATGATTTCGCATGACGTCGGCAGTGCTGCTGCACATATCGCGAACCCATGTGGGCACACCATCTGTGGAGAATGCGGCTTCGACTGGATCGCCCGGAACGTATGTCATCCTGTCCTTGCTCCGCTCCAATTTCGTTTTAAACCCAAACGCACAGAAACGGGCCCCAACGTGCGCAATCTGCCGCACGAAGCTCATTCGCGCTGCACCTCTGATCCCCAATATCGCGATGGACAACACGATAGCGAAGCACGTCGGCGCGCTCGCTGCGAGCGGCTGCGTTGACTGGCAGCCCACCGGGGCGAAGCACAAAGAATGGGCGCAACGCCGAGAGTGCGTGCTCGATCGTCTGTCGGTGTGGGGGAGCTAACAGCCTTATTTCCCGCAGGAAATGGAAGCAAGACGTCGCGAGGCGGGCCCAGGAGCCGCATGAACCGGTGCCGCCCCGCCCTCCTGTACGTGCATCAGTGTCTTTCACACAGGAGATGATGGATCTCATGGAATATCTTGATGCATTGGATGGCGATTACGAGGATAGCGGAGACGAAGAGGGCGACGATGAGTCCTAAAATCCCAAGGCTCATGTATTACACATCTGGACGCTGGGAGATGACATGTAGGACAGCCATTGAACAGTCTGACTCATGACTCGTGCTCCACATCCCTTGTGCCCGAAATCCGACCAAATGTTAGGTTGATGCGATAATGATTGAAGTTTTGAGATACACCATGATGGCCATGGTACAAGTTATGATACACAGTATTCCACCGATACACCGTGTATAGTACATCGGGAGCTTTTCCAGGGACGATACAACATCTGCGAGAACAACGAAACCATGAGACGGCAAATCCAGGATATACACCGAAGCATCTCTGATGCCCCGGCTGCGACAAAGCGATAGGGAAGGAACTGATTTGAGAAGTTGCGCAGGACCAAGAACGCATTAAACGTTAGCATAGAAGCAGATCACTGCCTCAACATTTATGAGAGGGACACGGTGAGCTTACTGCTCCTTTCGAAGCCGGCCGGTGGGTAGAGATTCATGACATAGACCCCCTCATGCCCGGTGCTCTTGATCTCGGGGTCTAGGACATGCTCATCGTCGAGGACGACTCTCAGCGGGAGAGTGCTCGCCGATGTATGCACAAGAAGCGAGAGCTTTCTCTCAGTGACCTGGACGTCGGCGGAAAGACTAGCAGGCCGGCGCACTAACTGCGACAGCGCTTGATGCTCCTTCGGCTCCGCGAAGAACGAGAGCTGCTCGACGCTGGCGGTGGGCGAGGGCGCGAACGCGAACGCGTGCGGGGTCGCGACGTCGTAGGAATCATCGCCGTCGCCCTCCACGGACTCGCCAGAAGTACCGCCTGGGTTCTCATCGTTCTCATCTGTGAGCGAAGTCTCCTCGCGGACTGGGGTAGGCGCTTCTTGGGCGTTCATGGAGACGTCGTCCGCGTCCGTGTGTTCACCCATTTCGCTCCTCTCCATGACGATCACGCTCCGCGACGGCATCATCTGCCCGCCTACGAACTCACGCCAGAGCAGCGACACCCTCTGCAATAGCACTTGCCACAGGGTTGCGAACATGGCAAGCATGATCCCCATATATGCCTGCAGCGCGCGCGTACTCTGCACCCGCGCCAGCGCCAACCTGTCCCTGTCTAGGTTCATGTATTGCCCGTAGACGTTCGCCGCGGGTAAGGTAAACGGGGTCAGCGGCTCGGCGACACTGGGCGACGCAGACTCAATGGGCGCGTGGGGGATGGACGGCGACGCCGCAGGTGAGCTGGCCTCCGACGAGGTAAAGGACGTGAACTGCTCTGAGATTTCGGAGAACGACGGCAGGGGGGGAGGGGCCGCCCGCGACGTCACGGCGCGCACGACAGGTGGAGGCGACGGAGGCGGGGTCGGCAGCACGCGCTGCGCAGGCTCGTGAGACTCCTCAGTGACGGTAACGCTCGTATGAGGGTCCAGTATGCAGATGCCCCATGATCCCTTGCTGTCACCATCGGTCGCGTTGAGGCGGTAGACCGGTGCGAGGGTCGCCCGCCCGCCGAAGCGACCGACACGAATGGCGATCCGCTCGGCTGTCGGAGAGATGAACTGCTCTGTAGCAGGGAAAGACAAGACGAAGCGGTCGCTGACGGCAGTAGGGAGTAGAGCGGCCAGGCGATGCTTGTCAATGAACACTTCCTGCTCCACCGACTCGGCGAGAGGCAGGAAGAGAAGAGACATGTGCGACCCTTTGACCGACGATGGAGCAAACAAGACGAGACATGGTGGTCCCTGACTAGTTGGTGAAGAAATGAAGCTGCTCCAGGGTGAACCCTCGAGGGGAGCACCGTCAATCCGGCCCAGCGACAAGACACCCTCGCCGATGCTCTTCAAAGTACCATTGGAATCGATGTGCACGGTGCTGCCACGCGTAGCACAAAGTATGAGAGGTCGAGGAGTGATTATACCATGCGCTCGAGCGTGAGGGAACAGGCATATCACCGAAGACGGCGGCGTTTCAGCGGAGGAAGAGAAAACAGGCCCGCTGATGAGATAAGGCAGCGTTAGGACATACGTATAGCACGACGGAGACGGCGGACCTGTTCTCCCTGAGTGCCCAGGTAGACCACCGAAGGTCTCTGTTTAGTTTCCCCACTTCGTGCTCTCCGGGACCAGATACCGCGCGCTCAGCCTTGTCGCCCCCGACGGCCCATTCCTCGCCCAGGCGCACGCCTGAAGCCGCAGGGAAGGGCCTCCGTTCGACAACGAGCATGCCGTTGCGCCCATACTCGCCCAGCCACCTGACTGCGCCCGACGGATACACCAGCCTGTATGTGAACGAGAACTGGTGCCCGGGCGCGTATTCGTGCAGGTTCACGGGCAGCTTGGCGTAGAGCGCGCACTCACCCGCCTGGTGGTCCGCTTGCTCCTCTGGCGACAGCAGCGAAAGTACGTCCCGCCCCACAGCCTGTGCTGGCGGGTCTTGGAGCTCCAGAAACGGAAGCGCCCCCCACTCCCAGCCTGAACGTCCCTCGACGGGGAGGTCCGTCCACATTTCGACGCGTATGCCATCTTTCTTCGCCTGCTCGACCGAGGCACGCGAGTCGAACGCGACCTTGAAGACGAGAGTCTGGGCGGGCGCGGCCTGACCGCGGCCGTGGAGCGAACCAGGCGTGGTCAGACGAGCGATCTCGTTGAGCGCGGGGGTGAAAGTGAGGTGCATTGGAGGCGAGGGTGGGAGGTCTCCTGCAAGGGAGAGAAGACGGACGAGGCCTTTATGTGGGTTACGCTTACTCTACGACCGGACGAAGAGAAAAGGGAATGGCGGTATCTGGGCCTGATAATCCCCGTCACAGACTCACCCCATGTCTGTCATATTTGCATTTCGCCCAGCTGCGAGGCGCTCCTCGGCCTGCATCGCCTGATCCTGATGTCCATTTCAACGGAGAACAAGCCCAGAGCCACAGATAACAGCCTCGTGTGCTACGCGAGCCAGAGTCCTAGAGCCGACGCAGTATACATGGCGCACATCGATCCCAAGGAGCGTCTACAATCGCTAGCAGCCGAACAGCGTACATACTCAAACAGGCGCCTCGGAACCTGTTCGCACCCCACCATCTTGACACGGTTGGCCATCAGCGGTCAGAGCATTGCACGAACCTCAGTCGTCGTCCCCCTCGTCAAATTCATCTTCTCTTCCTCGTCCGCCCCTTCTTCTTCTATCGCGCTCATCTCTGTTCCCCCCATATGCTGCGGTCGAGACCGTCCTGTCAACAATGTCGTCCAGCAGCTCTGGGGGCAGGTCGTATTCAGAACTGCGCACAGCAATTGCATATGCCACTATGAGTTTGGTCAATGAGTGCAGCACGTGGGGACAACGAGTGTTTCTTCACCATCTTCTATCTTTTCCAGGGATTGTGATGTGACCTGCTGCTTCTTTCGAAGCTCTCTGAAGGATGGTACAAATACCTCGAAATCTATGGTTACTAGGATCAGAAGCCGAGAACCACGCCGAACAGCGTCGGATGCTTGCCTGCTTTACAACCTCTTACAAACACGCAGACCTCGCTTGCCTTGGAGCGCCCGCCTCGACGCGAGATGGAAGAGATAGCGTAACGCATGAGTTCGCCTGTAAGGTCGGCTAGACCGAGAAGGTAATCTTCCATCGGCAGAGGGAAATACTGGGTAGAAGAGATCAGGCACTGAGATACCACTGACGCGAAAGTAAAGCGTACTGGTTTTCCGTCTTCATCGGATATGGTCTTCTGCACCTCATCGTAAGATATGAGCGTCCGGAACTCCAGGTAACGCGCAAAGCTCAAGGCTTCGATGTATTCCTGCAGGCCCGGGGAGACGTTTCGCTGATATCGCCAAAATTTGTCGCCAGCTACCTCCTCTCGCATACCGGCGAACAGTTTTTGGATGTCCCGCAATTTCTCCTTCGCGCGAGAGACAGCGCGCATAGAAAGCGCGTGGTCGTCAGATTCAGACGCATCCTCGGTCATCATGCGATGCAAGAGGAAGATGACCTTTTTTGAGAGGTTGGTGACATCTCGGCTGGACTACGCAGGAGTGGCAGAGGCCGTTAAGTCCGACGGTAGGTCAACGAACATGCGGAGGGAGTTGAGGACAGCAGACCTTGATGAGACGTTCCCTCCTATCGTGGTAGTCGTCCAGCTCGTCTCTGAAAGTGTCGAAGACGTTGACGATGGAATCCCTCGAGCTCAGCGTCGCAACAGCCGGCGAACTGGCGACGGTCGACATGGTTGTGGGTGCATTGATCTAAGCGCCGTATATTTTGATCTTGTGGGCGCTTGACGTCATAGGCCCTAGTATGCCCGAGGTTATCCCGAGCCCTAACGTTGCGTTCTGCCTCTGACCGCCAGCCAACAGTTACCGTTATATCACAGCTCGTTTCAATGCCATGCAAACGGTTTACACTTCAGCCGCTTACGTTTTCGCTCACCAATGGCCTTTGCACCCAAGCCTGGCTGTCCTATGTGCAGCATAGTCGCCTCCGCAAATCACCTCTCTGAGGACTCGGCTGCTTCCCCGCAGATCATCTGGAGAGATGAAAACTTGACTGCGTACAGAGAAACCGCAAGTCCTGTTTCTAGTCTTGGCCATATTATTATTGTTTTCAAGCAAGTGGTAGATTCTGAGAACTTGGAGGATGTTGCTTACCATTATCATTTATTTCGCCGTTCATACCTAGCTTGCATGTGCCGTCCTTGTACGCCCTGGTGAGTACGACATAAACTTCCCGGACCTTGCGACCTGCCTGACAATACTGTACAGACACCCAGTGACCTCCCGTTGCTCGCTTCTCTCCGTGATGTTTCCCAACGGCTGCTCTCGTCTCTGCACGAACCGCCTGCCGCCACGTCCACATCTCCGCTGCTCGAGGTGTCATCTTCTGTTTCTGAAAGCATGTCGAAGAGCGCTGCACCTCCACACCCAACACCGTCCTTCCGCATTGGCTTCATTACGCCGCCCTTCCGTGACATCAGGATACCCGTGACTGACCATCTGCACGCGCACGCATATATCCTCCCCGCCGACCGAATGGGATGGGTACGCAGCGTCGGCTTTGGCTCCCTGGCGTGGTACGCGATTGACGACCTCATGGCTGAAATCCGGTGAGCATATAGGAACCTACTTTTGAAGTTCCTATGAACAGTTGTTCTAGCGAGGAATCGTCAAACAATCGCGTTCGCTCTGGGCCGACGTCGCGTCCCATCGATTCCGTACCCTCAGCTGGGGCGCGTGTAGGCACGGCTGACGGCACGGAGACCACAAAACCATCAATAGCGACGGTCGATCTTGAACATGTTCAATAAAGTTTGAATCACTCTGACTCCTCTGTAGAACTGCTGTCTTGTGATACCTCATGCTAGAGCAACAAATTTATTGGGGAATTCTACAGACATTATCAGACAGTGTAACTTGTAAACGGGAATTGCAGGGGTGAATATAGTGTAGATACATTCCAAAGGCTGGTGACTGCGAAAATGGATTATGAGAACGGCTAGAGTTACTTCCACCCTGACACCCTGACATGCGATACGTGTCTGCGCGGACGTTACGCATCTACGCGTAGGTGAGGATATGATTGAGTTTCGACTCGCGACGGCAAAGCTCATACAATACTTACAGTATGACGAGCCAGTGAGCAGAGTCGACAGCGCTGCGAGCTGCGACTCTGTGAATCGCTTGCAGTCTTCGTGCCAGGTATCCTGATGCGTCTTCTTGAAGTTGCTGGCGCACTTCCGTACCGTCGTCGAGATGGGGATCTGCACACTCACGCATCAGTTAACATCATCCCGGTGCAAGTGGCAATGCGCTCACCGGGTCATACGTGTGCTCTGCTAACACATTGGTGAGGAGATCGGGCATCCATCGCTCGACTGTGTACGGGAAGCTGTCAACGAGAGCGCATATACCGAGAATCGCAGCGTGGCGTTGGCGCAAGGCGGAGTTGTATGCAGGCGATTTGCGGTCGGGAAGGGAGCTGTTCTTCAGAAGGCGAATGAAGCGATCCTGCGTACTCTATGAGCATTTGAATAGTAGCTGTGCGCTTAGAGGCATACCCTCAACTGCAGGACGCTGCGACGAGGTGAAAGGCGCAGGATGCCTGAGAGCGTGCTATCGAAGAGTGAGCGAAGTGAGGCTGTTCAGATGCTGGTCACCTACGTCGCAGCCATTTCTCGTACTTCGACCACTTCATCATCTAGACATCTGCAAACGACCTGCGAGACATATTTGAGGACAGTTAGAAGGGAACATTGATCATTTGACAGACCTCAACCAACTCGATAATCTTCGCATCACTAATCACGGGGAACTGTCTGAAGTAGAAGACTACGGCGATATTGAGTATATGCCAAAAATAATTTTGTCTCAACCTACCTTGGACGAGAGGGAGGACTTTGAGTCGCACCCGCCAAGACTGACAAACTCATGTTGAGTATACAACTCATCGTGACAAAGCAGGAAACTCACGGGTGATGTTTGAATGGCCGAGAAAATTGCATCCAATACAGGATTGATTAATGGGCGAGGGATAGTAACGCCGCACATCCGAACCAGAAGCACTTGCGCGCGACGGGCAAGGTCATCGTTATCGTTTACTGACAGTAACGCGAATCAGCGTCGCATCAGCGATTATTAAATGGCCAACTTACTCTCCACGAAACGGAAGAGCTCCGGCTGTTGGTATCGATGAGGCAGGAAGACCAATTCGATTGGTTAAAGCACTTACCATGAGCGGAAGAATATAGTCGAAGGCGGTGATCGAGTTTGTGTCGTGGACGATCTCCAAAAGCCACTTGCAAACGAGTACGCCAACCCTGAAAATACGAAGTCAATCCGTTGCCTCATCTGCTCTATAAGACAATCACCTGTCATAAGTAGACAGGAAAGCGCGTGCACCCGGGAGACGTCGGTCACGCCAAAGAGGGAACTCGTCGACAAGCTTGAGCACACGCGTTTCGTGATATTTACTCCGGATGCCCATGATGTCGTAATCCGAAGGAAGTGTACGACATTCTCTCACGAACACCTCTGCCTTTGGTACCGACGGGTTGGGGCGCCACTGATTGACATAATCAATCAACAGTCGCCGTTGGAAGCTCAACTACTTACTAGTGCCTTCCCGCTGAATGTAAGGATCTCGCTGAAGTATGCCAAGACCTGTAGATAGTTCTAGTTAATGTGCGGAGTGTGAAGTTTCAAGGGACGTACGTCGTCGTGCTCTGTTCGACTCAATTCTTCCCAACACCGCGTCACTGTTTCTTCCACCCATGGCACGAACTTCAAGCCGAGCTCTTCGTAGAAAGCGCGGAAGAAACACAAGACTTCCACAATCTCATGTGTCGACTCCCCGTTGAAATCAACATTCTTGAAGTCGTCCACAATGTGATCCACCATTGGTTGCAATCTTCGTGGATCCTTGTTGAAGAAAACGTACTGTTGTCTTGGCGTCAGTGACATACCAAACTTCACATTAGTCGTAATCAAACCTCGAGGAATGACGTCCAGATAGGCAGGGTGTCGTTACTCTTCGGACCGAAGACAGTGTGCATATGCGGTTTGAACCACTCCCAGAGTTTTGCTTGCTTTTCTAGCGGCCAATGCTTGGATCCTGACCTAGTCTAAGTGTGTATAATCACAAATAAGCCATAACACACACCAGCGAAAAGGCCTGCAAGGAAATCTGCAGCTGCACGTTGCTTGTTCTTGTCTTTGTCGGCTAGCAATGTCTCCAAGGTCGATCTGAGAGCTTCAAATGGCTCATCTTCCAATAATTGGACTGCATAACTGAGGGTCAGTAGAGACCAGGGATACGTATTAGTCCCACTAACATATTGATTTTACGCAGGACGCATTGTCTTGCGAAATATCATCCGAGTGGTTTTCCGCAGAATAGTGAGTGGACAAATTCTTCCAGTATGACTCATCTGTGACCATGGTACGAATCGCGCTGACCGCTGGCTGAGATTCCTCTTCCCAAGACGGGAAAGTAGAATGGTGCGTATCTGGGAGCAAGAAATAGTCGGTAGTGTCCTTCCAAGCAATCCAACCGCTTGAGATTTTGTCGCGAATCATCCTGTTGAACTGAGTGAGAGGATCATCCGAGCGATATGGTCGTTTTACTGACGGCTCTCGCTGTGCTCTTTGAGTATCCACAGGCACCTTGAATTCTGCCATCCATTGAGACGTAAATGAATGACTGGGCTCCTTGATCTCTACTGTTCGCCTAAGGGGATTGTGGTTTTGTTCCATCACGAGATCGACAGGTCCATGAGCAAGTGTGCGCAATTTAATATATCGGGAAATTTTCATGACGGCGCGTTGAGCATACTACCCATAATAAGTCAGTAATGGGAATGACAGTTTGTGGAGAATTTTTATTACATAGCGCTGAAGTGGAAATGATGCGTCAGTTCTTTGAAATATTAGATCGAGGTTATGACTACTGACTATGCTAGAATGCGCGTCATGCGTTTTCTCGAGGAGAAGACGAACTTGCGAAGGTAACATAGGACTATCACGTCTGATCAATGTCCTTAGGCATCTGACGGCGATGATGGCGTAGCGCCAATGAATCTTGGGTGAACTTGCTATATCAAGGAGTACACGGGTCTGTTGATACGTAGGTCATAAGGTGGAAGAACAATGGAAGTCTGCGTGAATGTACCGTCTCTGCAATGGCGGCATCTGTGAGCTTCAACCGTTCGACACGTTGCACTGTACACCGCTGCACTGTGAGCTCGCTCTCATGACCTGCTTGCAGAAGTCTTTTCAGATCTTCCACGGCACGAGAAACCCTTGGAATGTCAATCTGGTACATCGTATAGCATGGCTCGCCAAAGCTATTCAGACCTGCAGACATGTTAGTATGCGGTCACGACGCCGGAAGGAACAAACGTGCAGGTTTCTGCAAGAGCGGAGACGTATTCTTGAATAGATGGCTGTCCCAGCATATGTCAGAGCCAGTGGAAGTACATCGAAGGCACACAAGGCTTACCCTTTCGTTATGCTGACAGTCGAATAGCCTCTGGATCAACTCCGTCGCCAATGTGGGGTCTGCATATATGTATGAGTCCATGAACCATGAATTATGGGAGTCGCTACAAACCCCCTATTGCGTATTTGGCTGAAATGGCTGTCAGGCCACAGGACGAAAGACAGACAAAGAGCACGTACCGAACACGTTGGAATTGAGCGTCCATAAAGCACCCTTCATGCGGTCATCCTCTGTACCGGGCTCCAGCGCTTTGTACAACTTCGGCAAGCAGCGTCGTCTTACTCCGTCAAAGCTCTGGAAACCGTCATAAGCCGATGGGTATGCTAGGCTACATATCAGCTTACGCTGCATAGATTATCCAACAATGTCTGGCTTGTCCTGAAAAATGATATGAGCGGGGGCACTCAAAACGCCGGGGCGGAAAGGAGCTTACTCCCGGACTGTCAACGAGCTGAGTTAATTCGACCGGTCGCATGTAAAGGGCTGGACATACCAGTCACATAGTTCCACATAGCCCACTCAACGAGGTCGTCAATTAGATGATCTTCCAAGCTGCTCCTCCGACGCTCAATGGAATTCCATCGCAAACGCGCAGAATGGTAGTATCTGATGATCACTCAATTTTAAAAAAAAATTACGTCAAGGAATCCTACTAACCTTGCTCGTCGCACATAGAGAGCCCGGGGCCAGACTTTCTGATTTGCATAATGACGGGCGACATTCATCTCATTTGTGTAGCGCTCGTGATGCAGGTAATAGCTATTACCAATGTGTTCTTAGTCTGTTGCCGGCAAATCTGGTTAACGACTCACTTGTCTCTGCTATCCCCGTACTCCAGCATATACGTCCTTATTGACCGGATCTGACGAACGTGGGCAATTACTCTATGTGCATAAGAACCGACTTACAAGCATGTGGACAGCGTCGACTGTGTTCTCTTCCCCTTGTTGCCTCAGTGTTTGTGATGCCCTATGCAGAAAATGACCGAAACGACGCTTGACGGTGGTCATATACTGATGTCTAGGATCACTAGGATCCTCAAGAGCGAAACCAGCGTTGAGGGGCTCGACAGGGGCAATCATTTCGGGAATCTCGTGCCTGAAGCAGTCAACCTATGTGCAACATGTCAAAGGAAGACATACAATATGTCGCTTGTCTCTGCAGCACTTTGCATTTCCTCTTGTGGTATCACTTCCTTGACCAGCGTAGGTATACCCGAAAAAGCATTACGGACAAAACTGAGATGTCTGCAAATGCTTTTTAGCAGACAACGGCCGCTTCGAAGCTCAATAACCTACCTGCAGAAGTCATTACGCCATACTGCGTCGCGAGTAACCTCTGCTCGTGGTTAGTAACTGTCAATGACAGCTCGAGAATGCACTTACCAGATCCTATCAGTCCCTCCAGAGTTTCCAGAACAGGCTCGACAACTTCGCGGAAAATCTGCAGCGTGAAATCGATCTCTTCGGTCGAAGGCACATGCCACAAAAGCTGCAGTATTATTCCCAGTTAATTAATCTTGGACGTCGGTAGGTAATATAAAGACGAACCTTGACATCTTCGGGCTTATACAACTTCCCCCAATACTTGTAGTGATTCCTTTTGAAGTCTAACAGCGACGACATTGACAAATGTTATCTGCCTTTTCGATTGAACTCACCTTCACTCGACCACTCGTCAGGATTCACGAACTTGTTTTCCAGCGGGTACGTATGGGTAAGGGTGAGCAATGTACTGCACACAAGCTTTCCGCTGGAGGAAAAGCCGCGCTTCGAGAAGGTCTTCTGATGAAGTAACTTAAACAGTGCGATCAACTGCTCCCGATACGGAAGAGCCTTTGAATACGAGTGAGTATGAGAGCATATAATATTGAGCAGGGGAATATCATACCACTCGACCATCGCTGTATCGTCGAATGTTAGTAACTTGTGGAAATTTCTTTGCTCGTACACTTACTTGTACATGGCACCTCGTAGGATGGCCAAATCTTGAAGCCAACGATTAATGAATGTCAGTTTCCACAAACGAATGGACCTACTCCAATGAAGGGTGGCATCCGACGGTAAGGGAACAGAGCTTGATGAAGTAGTCCGGAGAGAGCTGGCTCCGTGCTCGAGTTCTGCCCGAATGTTGCGATCACAATACGGGACAAACTTCGCGAGCGTCTTCGCCTGATTTGCGTTGGCGACGCACTCGACAAGCGAGTGAATAGCGCGAACTGCGTTAGTTCGGACATTGCCGCTTGCATAGTCGAAGACCATGTTCAAAACCATATCGTAAAGTGGCTCTGACAGGTGAACGCAAATCTGACTGAATGCGCCGCATACCGAATCAACCAATTGGACTGCAAGGTCAGCCGACATCAATCCGGATATGAAGTGCAATAAATGGGAGGCAAACCTTCCGTGGTGCCACCAGCAGAGCCATTTGCGCCCTCCTCAGGCAGGTTTTCGAAGAGTAGGATGACGCGGCGTAGGAATGCGGCCACCCAATCCGCAAAGCCCTCGGAGACATTCTTCAGGATTGCATCCTCTTCTTCTTTGGTCCTGGGAACATCCTCGCTGAAGTCAAACGTGGAAGGAAGACTGGTGATTTCCAGAGCTGGGACGTCTGCAGCTGCCCGACCCATATCAACGTCGATAGGCATAACGTTGTTATCTTCGCGACTCATTTCTGCAAATTTGATGTATTGCGCTATCTCCACGATGAATGCGGTGGTGCAGAACTGGTCGAGAACGACAGTGAGTACATAAGCTGGAACACTCCGGCCCGTGACGTACAGTCTTTGGAGGGTCATTCTGGGAAACCATCAGTTTGTGTTTAGGTAAAAGTTCCCAGTGAGCTCACAAGATCAATGCCGGGTAGAAGCAGTTCCATGATCGGTAGCAAGTGCTTCGCGCCGCCGTAGTAAACATGCCTGCATACCAGCGCGGGGGCGACGGCTCCAAGGGCCTTTATTATCGCGATCGTCCTTTGCGTCTGCAACGACGTTAGTGCCTAGTAAAAGCAACTTGCCTCCTGTGACGTACCTCTACTACGGCTTCGAGTGCTGGTCCCGCCCGTTCCAAAATCGGCGGCAGAATAAGATCCGGCTCCATGACGCTCATGGACTTCAGACAACTTTGTATATTGCTGACCGTAGTGCTGTCGGGAGAAAACATCGCTAGAAGGGTGACTGTTCTCAAACTCTTCACCAGTTCACGCTTCATGTCCTTCGTCAACCGGCGATGCTGAATCTGACGTGAGACTTCAATAACATATGCATTACGCGAAGACTGACTAGAGGTGTCTTGCATTCTATATCTTGTTCCTCATACCAGCCTGTCGTAACTTATATAAGCGAAGTCCACCGTCGCAGATCAAAACTCATACGTTTGTTGAACTCGTACACAACGTGTTTGATGAACGCGCTTAGCTGCGATGAGAGTCAGCACTCCACTCATTTCAGCTCCATTCACGTCATACAAGAATATACATCGCCGGTCTAACAGCGAGCTCACAGGTGAAATACATACATCAGCTGTCCAACTGCCTGAATTTGTGGGATGGAAAAAGCCTTCTGTAGAAGCAATCATCTTCACCAAGGAGTCAAGGGCTTTACAGCCAGCAAGATACATCTTCGCCTTGGAGTGGATACCTCGAGCGAGAGACGCAGAGAGGTAGTCCCCCAAACCGCCATTCACCTGAGGAAGCGGTGTCGCCGACCTTGAAGCAAAAGGCGTAAATGTGGGCGTTGGGGCAGCCGAGTTAGGGCTGGGCACCCCGTCGGGTGCCATAGAATATACGATGATTCGGGCAAGCGAGGCTAATTGAAATTGTTAGTATTCACGACGGGATACAAAGCTATTGACATACGAATCCTCCAATTAGGCTTCGGCAATCTGTTGATTTCGAAACCAGCTTGGTTGTCAGCACTGGGTCCAGTGGTAAGGGATCCCGTGTCAGCCAGCGGGATTTCTAATGCCGTAATGTAAGAGACAGTTGATATGGTTCGCCCGCAGCACGTACCCATTGACACTAAGCACTTGGACATGATAAAATTCCAATTGTGCTCAGTGAAGATACCGACGTCCGAGTATATCCCCGACCATTTCCACTTGCTCTCAAGGTCCTTCTTCTCCCACTGTGGTCTCCCTTCATCCTCAGATCTTGCATCGTCCGGAATTGACTCAATTCGGCCAGGGTCACTGACCGTTGAATCAACGTGCATCTCGGTGAGTTTCGAGAAGAAATGCAACATCCGCTCATCAAACATGTAAGAGTTGATCGACTCCCAAAGACGAAACAACATGGGCAAGTATGACTGAGGGTGAGACATGGGTAGAAAGGTAAGCATATAATACTGAGAAGCCAACATGGTCTATAAAATATGTAAGCAAGGATGAACGCTGAAGCTCATTATTGGAAAGACATACGCTCAAGCTGGTGGCCCTCATCATGGGCAGGAAGGTGGCGAGCATCTCGTCAATGGCGGAGGGATGGAAGAACCTCCGGACATTCTCAGCAATATACCCCATGTACCATGACGTTTGGCTGCAGTGAGAGTTGTAACCATCAGGAGGCGTCATTGACTGCATGCGAACGAAGCAGCATCACCTGATCTCGAACTGTCGTCTCGTCAGGAACAAGTCCTTGCTGAGAATATTGAATATGGGCTTCCAAGGCAGCCGCACGTCGTCAATGGACAACTTCTTCTTGGACCTCATCAACATGTGAAGCGCGTCGCATCCGGCTGCGATCACGTTGTACGGCAGACCGGGAGTAGTGCACACATGGAAGTAAAGCTTCGCAAGTGCGATTCTCTTCTCTTTCGGGATGGGATACTTTAGCATGGACCAACTATCCAGTCGCCGGAGATCAGCAGGACACGGCCGAAGCTAATGAGAAGCGCTTACTAGGTCAACATGCTATCCCATTGTAGCAGTCCCGGGTCGTAGTCCTTGGCTTCCACACATTGTGCAATGCGCAAGATGATCAAGTCAAGTAGCTCGAGCATCTTGGAGTACGGCTCAATCGAGTAGGGCAAGGATTCTGCATAGTTGCGCAACTTCTCCATGTAGCGGCCTTCGCCTCCCAGGATGTCATCCGAGATGCTCGGAGCGGGGCGAGCACTCGAACCGGGCTCATTAAGAACCAGAGTGGAGACGTCAGGTATGTCCATGGCGTTTACGCGCATGGGAGTAGGTCGTAATGCTGGCTCGGCGTTGCGATAACACTAGTGAGAAAGTAGATGTGCGACGAGGTGACTGCGGGAGGATCGACGTAAGTCAGTGGGTACGTACCACACGCGGGGCGAGCGGTCAGTGACATAAGGAAGGCTGTGGCGCGCTGCCATTGCTTCCGCTCTCCCGCCATCTTCGTCGGTTACGGTGAAGCAAGTTGTCTCGGATGCTGCACTGCCAGGGTGATTCGCGATGCTCATTTAATGTTGTTCTCGCAAGAACGTGTATCCGCGACCGGCACTCCAGGCTTTCGCGGATACTTACTTCAGGGGTCATGCCGACACGAAAATAATGGTTAAGTCGGTCTCTATAGCGCCGCAGCGGAACTCGCAACTACATCCTGCAACTCCTTGAGTGCCTTATTGCGTACCAAATCCCACACACCATTCCTCTGAGTCCGTGTAAATCCTATGTCGTCCCTGATCTCCTCTAATCGTTCCACATACTCCCTGGAATCGTCCTGTAATGCTCGCAGTGCTGCCAACGACTTCTCCAGGCTATCTAGCTGATACTCGGGATGTGGGAAATGTGGCATCTCGTGAGTCGGTGTAGCTCTGTCTTCAATGTCTGATATGAAAAGTTTGTGGACGATGGGCGTAAGATCAGGTGCACGGGCCAGTCTTTGCTCTCTCTCGTCTTCTTCCTCTCCTCCGTCTTCTCGCTTTGGGATCATGGTTGTATCTTGCTGGCCATCTGGGTCCTCACTCATGACCTGCCAAAGTCTACCCAGAGCGCGCCTCATAGTAGCCTCGCCTTCTATGAGACTATTGGTAGCACTTTCGAGTTCGTCCAGCAGTCGAGAACGGAATGAACGCGTGACGGCTTTATCCATGACGAAGGAAGTATATGATAGATGTTGCATGGTAGGAGGGGGATACGGTGCGGTCAATGGTGGTGAAGGCGATCGTAGGTGTGGTAGGACAATAGAAGTAGAAGACTCCGCTTCCTCTGGCATGAGCATCTTGATGCGCTTTCTGGCGCGTTCCTCGACCTATTTGTCCAGTCGCATACATTGTGTACAGAGTAAGACTTCAGTACACACCTGCCTATCCTCTAAGCCAGGAGCCCATGGGGCTATCTTGCCCGTCCTAGTCCATCTTGCGTTGTGAATGAGCTTCCGGCCCCAATTGCCCTTTGCCGAGGCGAGGCGGACATCGTCAAATTCGTATTCTTGAGAAGGATAATACCATGCATTCTTGTCAAACGAGGGCAAATTTGCGATACTAGGAAAAGTGAAAGGAGCGCGTTCCAGTAGGTGACCACTGGAGACACGGCACGGTCTGAACGCGTACCTTGGATCCTCGTACCTCGCGTCGTCGATGATGGCTGCATCGAATGTTCGTTTCTGACCATTGAGCACTGGGTGCTCCTGCATAGCTGGCAGGAGTTGGAAGTCGTGCATCATCATTTCTGCCGCCATACTGCTGCACGAATGGTGTTGGAAAATGCTGAAGCTGAAGAGGCGGGAGACGGAGAGGATTAGTCGAGAGTGACCGCGCTCGTCTCGGAGTGGTTGCGGCAGACGCCGGGCCTCGCTCATTGGTTGACGAGGTTGCTCTGCTTCTCCTTACATCTCTGGCCTCCTATTTGGAGGTAAGCTGTTTGTTCTCCTCCCTTTGCCTCTGTTTACCAGAGCTCTGTTACTTACTGTCTGTCTACTCGACAGACGCCAGCGAATCTTGCACCGAGACCATCGCGACGAGCGTCGAACGACGCGTCTATGGCCAATATCGACGTTCTGCACCTGCCGGAGGAAATCAAAAAGGCGGACGGGGCCAGTGGCTCTGCTGGGCTGGACGAGGGTGCTGAGCCCAAGTCGGACATCACTATCGCTCCAGAAGCCTCGGATGACCAGGGCGTGGCAAGCCCTGCATCTGCATCATCTCCTGCGTCGGCGCTGACGCCGCTAAGAGCAAGTCCGGCGAATGGCCAGTCCTCGTCGTCCAGCACCGCTCCAACTTTGACGGTGCCTCATCCCAAGAAGTTTACTTCTAGCAATATCAACAGGAAATTCTTGGAGAAGACATCATCTACCTCCCCTTCAGGTCAGACACTATCCGCCTCTGTGACAGCGAAAATTGGAAGTTCAATCCGTACGTCTTCACGCGTATACCTAGCGACCCGGGTTGATGGTAACAATATGTGCGGTCGTAGAAAAGCCCCCGTCGCAAGCCGCCCCCACTCACTCTCGCCTAGTGACCGCTAAGTTAACTGCGACTCCGCAGTCGTCTAGTACGACGCCAGGATGGTCCAGACCACCGTCTTCGGTTTCCTCGGTTGCCCCTACTCCCTCAGCTGCAGCCAATTCAAAGCCTCAACCTATCCAGTCTTCATCCATTTCCCCTCAGCCTACTCTTGGTAAGGTCATACAGCCGCAACCACGAGGAGCGTCCGAGGCATTTGCAGGAGTCGTCAAGAAGGAAAGTTCAGGGAAACCTGTGTGGGGAAATGCGAGGGGTACTGCAGCAGTTGTGGCGAAGTTGGATGCGGTTGCGAATGACTTCCCCACAGCGGCGGAAGCCGCGCAAGGTATGCCAGTGCGTACAACCCAATGCTCGAGTTTTGGCCAATTCTTTCTGTAGGCCGAGCTGCCAAGGCTTCCGAGCAAAAACAGGCCACTGAAGCGGCGGCGGCGCAGAAGCAAGCAGTCGCCGCGGAGGAAGACACATTTCGTGGCGTCCATCTCGACCCAAATGCTCACCATTGGGATGAGGTATGTCATTTCATTTCGCATGGGCATGCAATGAGAGAACTTATTCATGATTTTCAGATGGAGGAAGACGACGATAATTTCCTAGATGGTGTGATCGAGTTCGACGATGGGCGGCAGTACAAAGTCCAGCCTAGTGATGCACCTACGCGAAACTCACCTCCTCACGATTCAGCCGGAAACCAGGAAGGTCATGACGTACGTAGCCAGCTCGAACTATTAGGACCCCCCGATCACCCTGTGAGTAAGGAAGAGCGGTTTGCAGATGACTTCGATAGAAGTTGGCCTCGCTCAAGAGTTGTGACGGGGATGCCTTACAATCAGCGCGAACAGCATGCAAATGCCACTTCTCCAACAGCCTCTTCAGTGTCAATGCATTCGCCACAGGAAATGTCGCGCGTGCTCTTCAATGAGAGGTCAAACAGGCTGGAGCCCTACTCGAACTCTCATGTTCCGCATCGCCAGGCCAGTTCTGGCCCACCTCCCTTCATGGCGCGGAGAGGTAGTCGTTCCGACAAGGCCGTCTCGCCAACCGATCCGAGGGGCGGCCGCGATGTCCCCCCACACGTGCTTCAGCAAGGTGTTCAGTTGCTGCAGAAGCCGCCCGGTGGCGACCGTCGCTTCGACACCGGGTCTCATTCGCGAGCCTTCAGAGACCAACATCAGCCACCAGCATTGTCTCCTACGGAGAACGCACGGCATGGCGACCGCGAGCCGAATGCCTCCTTCCAATTTCCTCTCTCGCGAACATCGTCACAAGGGTTCCAAGCACGCAGCAAGGATCACTACAACCCGTACGGGATGCCTCATCTGTCGCCCATTGGGACTGGTCGCGATGTCGAAGACCGTCCACGCCGAACGTCGACAATGGGCCCTCCTCCATTGCCTCCACCACCGCTGAGAGAAACTGGCAGACAGCTGCCGCCGCATTTAGGGAATCAGAGGTCGCCAACGTTTTCAATGCCTCGTGCCCCGTCGGTCCCAGAGCCCAAAGACGCGATGCCTTCCGGGCTAACTGCAGAACCGCCTTCAGCAACAGGACCATCATTCGCCATGCCCGTTGCGCAATCGCCGTTGAGTACGCACGCGTCACTCTCTCCCGCGACTTCGGTAAGAGCGCCACTGCCCATTGTTGTGGACATCGAAGATGTACATAAGGAGACGATGTCAATGGCTGCGGAACGTGCTAAATTGCGGCGAAAGCAGGAAGAAGAAGAGCGCGAGCGCGACAAGGAGCGCGCTCGCAGGAAAGCGGCCGAGCTTGAGGAAAAGATGAAGGCACACAGTGAACAGAAGCCTCAGACCGATGCGCAAAAACCTACCGTCTCAGAAGCGCAGGTATATGATTCCCCGATGTCAGCCTTCTATTCATCTCATACTTTTCTAGGTGATTGCTGTCATCGAAGCAGCTGTGCAGTCCATACCATCAGGCAAGCCGACTGAGTCGCCTTCAAACCAGGATTTCCAGCCGCCCTCTGCCGGCCGGCCTGGGTTTGCTCGCGCACCATCAACGAAGGGCGCTCCCCGACCGGGCCCCAATCGACGCACTTCCTTCCTTGCACCTGTTGAGTCGTCGCCCGCAACAGAGGTGGAGTCTTGGCGCAGCAAGGCCCCTCGACCTTCGTCATCCTCACATCAAACGCCAGTTGAACCTCCTCGCGCGCCGCCACCTCTATTACTTGCGGAAATAGACTCCCTCGACGTGCAATCTGGCGAAGACCTAGAAGTTGTTGATTTTGCTGACCTTGGGAGGCTTGTTGGCATGGAGCACCCACCGCCCGCTGTAGCGCAAGATGTCAAACCCTTCGTTCGTGCCGCCACAAGACCACCCAGACCTGTGGCTACAGATTTCTTCGACGACGATATAGCTCCTGCCAG
The DNA here is from genome assembly GCF_002117355.1 of Postia placenta MAD-698-R-SB12. Taxonomy (NCBI): domain Eukaryota; kingdom Fungi; phylum Basidiomycota; class Agaricomycetes; order Polyporales; family Adustoporiaceae; genus Rhodonia; species Rhodonia placenta. Next base: position 2,795,167 of record NW_020169832.1, on the reverse strand, counting down.
TGCACTACCGCAATCAGCTCGCGGCGAGGAGGGTTCGTGGAGGCGTCGGCCCGATCGTCTTCCCGATCAAAGCACAGATATCCCTAAGCTCTCACCCAGCGAGGCCACAGGGGAGAAGGCCACAGTGCAGATCGTGACCTCAGATCCACCTTCAGCAGATGTTCTTGCGATCAGTACAATTGTGACAGAGTCCTCTCCTTCGAGACAGGACGAGCCATATCTGCAGACGAACGGGCACCACACCGGAGCCACTCACAACCACCACGCTCCGTTGCGGTCGCCGCTGGGACCATCTTTCCGAGAGGCACCAATGTCTGCTTTAGACGATACCATGGCTCGTATCAAGGGTGCACTCGATGGCCTGCACCCTAAAGAACCTGCGCCTGCTGCACCTAAGCTTCAGAAGTGGTTACCTCCAGCTCTCAGACAAAAGCAGGTCGACTACGTTACAAGCGTTCCGGGAGAGGTGTTCGACGTGACAAGGTCTCAGCCGCCGAGATCTCCAAAACCGGTCTGGAACGTTCTCACTGTTAAGCTTCCGGTGCACGATTCGCGACGTTATGAGCCCGTTAGCAAGCGGCAGCTTGATATCAGTCGACGCCCCAACGCACGCTGGTCGGAAGTGTTTTCATGGAGCCCTCCTCTCATGACGACGACACCCGAAGAGCTTCTGTTCCGCAAATATTTCCACAAAGGGCGTCCTCCTAAGTACTTCGTTGTCATCCCACGACCACGACGAGCCCCACACCACAGTGTCTCCGATGATGCGCAAGGGCCTGTAGTCAACCTGCCACCAAAGCCGGTTACAAGACAATCCAGCCAAAGTGAGAAGGTGGACGTACAGACAGGTCCCAGTTGGCGCAGAATCCAGCAGGCAGAAACACTGGGGAAAGAAATGAATGCTGCTCAGTCATCTTCTGTACTCGACACTGTCAGTAGATCACCGCCCCCAGAGCTTCCTGCAGGTTCATCCAGCGCCCCTTCCCTCCCGAAAGCTGATTCCGCCATCCCACAGCCCGCAAGCAAGATGCAGCCGAGATTGCCAGTTGGTTCAGATGTTGCTTTCTATCGTGATGCCCGCGTTCATCACAATGTTGCGCAGTCGACGGTCAACTTCATTGTTTCAAGTGAATTGGAAGATGAACGTTCAGCCGAGGCCATCAACAATCCCACCCCAGCGGACGTCAATCAAGCAGCGAAAGCGACGGGAGAGGCTACCTTCACAAATGAGACTGCGCCACCTGCAGAAGGTACTGGCCAGTTTCTGCCTGCGTCGACAGATGGCAAATTGGACTCCGAAAAGAGTGATCTTCCGGTGAGTAAGAACGTGGCTCGCACCACCAACTGACCCACTGATTACTTGTTTACAGCCCGAGCGAGTGATCATAACGCCGCCACCCTCTGCCTCAATGAGCCCGTGGACGAAGTCGCCTCGATCATTCTCTGTCAAGGAATCGCCATCACGGCACCCAGATCCTGAGCACTTGAAGGCTGTCTGGTCGCATCCATTGAACAAAGCTGATTCGTCGTCAAGGAACTCTCTGGAGGGAATTGCAGACGACTTGGCTGCCGTTCCCTTCACCATTCAGGAAGTCAAGTCAGAAGATGGCGAAACACCACCACCATCCAGTTCTGGTGTGCCGCCGCGAATGTCGTCATTTGAAGTCGCCCGTGCTTTCCAGACAGTGCCCTCTCCATCGCCATTGGGCGCGCATCAAGGAGGGTCTACATTACCTGACATTGGTTCGGCGCCGCAAAATGGCGCATCGCGGCCTACATTCGCATATGCACCGCCGATGGCAGCTGCAAACATGCGGCCACCATATGGCTATCCATCTCCCATGATGAGCCATACACCAAGTCCAACAGTCATGTATCCTCACATGGCGCCAAGTCCGGTGTCGAGACCTATGGTCATGAACGGCCCACCTTCGCCGTACGGGCAGCCTGTATGGGTACCAGTTCCAGGACCACCGTCGCAACCGCCAGGCGCCATGATGCGCGCCATGGCCTCACCTTACCCCGCACAGCTAATGCCGTACCCCTCGCATGGTGGGCCGGTACCGATGTATGCTGGTAGCCCTGCAGCCGTCCAGGCGTCCCTACCACAACCTTCCAACGCCCCCCAAAATCGTGCTCCTGGAATGCCAATGCTGAGTCCGGTCATGCAGCCCGCTCATGCAAACCTTCCCATGTATGCCAGTAGTCCCGTCATGATGCATTCCCCCGCTGTTGTACCTGTTCCTCCGAACCACAACTACTCGGGCGTACCAGCCGGCCGTGGGCGCAGAGCGTACGACCAAGCTCACAGCCATCCGCCCCCACAATCAGGTAGTTATGTTGTTGCTCCTAGTACTTATGGACATTGGTAGAATGCTCTGCTGTTCTGTTATCTTGCTACGCTATTATCTGTTATCATACCCTGCTCATGCGGCCTTGTATACAATATTTCACCGCCGCGGTCTCATCATTCGAAAGCGTGGCGTCATGAATATAGTCTACCTATAATAAATCACAGAAGGTAAAATCGTACAAGCGCTTTAAGCGTGCGCCAGTTGTACAGCACTCTCCGCCGCATCATCAAGCTCGTCGAACGGTATGATCTTCAATCCCGACTCACGGATCATCCTAGATGGACCACATCAGCGGATGTTAAAGCAGACTAGAAGCAATGAGCTTACTGCTTCGCCTCTGACTCCATGGTACCCTTCAAGCGCACAACTAATGGGATGCTGAGGCCAAGCTCCTTGGTCGCCCGGATGACACCTTCGGCGATGTAGTCACACCGCATGATACCTGAGTAAAATGTATTTCGCTTCGTGCTCGACAAAGGAAACTTGACACCTACCACCGAAGATGTTGATGAAGATGCTCTTGACCTTCGGGTCGCCCAAAAGGATCTCGAATGCCTTCTTGACAGTCTCAGGTGTGGCACCACTGGAGCCGATGTCAGCGAGTGGCGGTGTAAATCATGGGAGTTGATCGCCTTACCCGCCGACATCCAAGAAGTTTGCTGGGTTGCCGCCGTGCAGAGCCAAGACATCCATTGTCGCCATAGCCAGACCAGCACCGTTCACCAAGCAACCGATGTTGCCGTCGAGCTTGATGAAGTTGAGGTTAGCCTTCTGGGCCTCGACCTCAGAAGGCTCCTCTTGGGTGACGTCCCGCATTGCGAAGACATCCTGCTGGCGGAACTCGGCGTTGTCATCAAAGCCAAACTTGGCATCCATACTGCACCAGGGTAGTCATAAGCGACGACAACAGGAGGACTAATGTGTCATACGCACCAGAGGACATGACCATCGGCTGTCTCGCCGAGCGGGTTGATCTCGATCTGGGTAGCATCCTTATCCTTGAAGATCTTGTACAGGTTGATGAAGATACTGGCAGCTTCTTCCTCCGCGCCTGCGCTCTTGAAGCCAAGCTTCTTCGCAACACCTAGCGCTTCCTCCTTGCTGAGCCCGTTCTTGAAATTGATTGAGGTTGTAATGATTGCGCTGGGGTCCTTTGCAGCAACTTCCTCGATGTTCATGCCTCCTTGGGACGAGACGACCAACACGGGACCCTCCGAATTACGGTCGTTGAGAACGGCGACGTAATATTCATGTGCAGCGTCTTTGCGCTCCGCAAGCATAACCTGAGTCCGAATGCGCTCGGATACGCATGGAAAGTAGACTAAACCATTATAAACGCACCGTGTTGCAGACGCGACCACCAGCACCAGTCTGCTTGGTGATCAGCTTCGCGCCGAGCATCTTGCTCGCATACTCCTTCGCCTGATCCGCGCTTCATGCGTATGAGGGATTAGGTACAAATCACGACTCAGCGGAACATACCTTTGAACAAGATGAACACCTCCTTGGAACCCATTGTCAAACTTGCCCTTCCCTCGCCCACCAGCAAGAACCTGGGCCTTAATGACACAACCAGTTGACTCTTTAGAAATACGCGTCAGAATGGAAGCTGCATTTATCGCGATCTAGGTCCGCACCGAACTGCTTCGCAATCTCGTACGCCTCCTCAGGTGATTTAGCTGGTATTCCCTTCGGTGTTGGTACACCATACTGTGCATCGTACCAGGTGAGTACATTTCGCGGGCCGTACCGGAGATACACGCACTGAGTTCAAGAGCTTCACGGATTGGTACTCATGGATCGAGAGGAACCGCTTCTGACCGGCAGACGCGACCTAACCTGACGCTTTACGACGCGTCCAGCGACGAGCACGTCGTCAAACTCACCCGAGCGACCGAACCCGCCTTGCGTAAAGCGAACATGGTAACAAAGAAAGAAGATGGACGCGACGGTGTGCACGCTGGCAGTGTATTTAGCTGTCGCCCATTGCGGCGTTTGACCAGACACGCCGATACACGGCCGCCCGATTGCTTAGTCAGCACCGTATAATCTCCCCCATTCGCCGACCTTTGCTCTTCGTCCAGAACGACGACGACGGTTGACCATCCTCCGACGTGCTTCCTGTCTCTCATCCGGCCCGCAGCAGCGTGGCCGTGGTATAGTTCTGGCAGAAGATCGTCCTCGCTTTGAGTTCGGGCTACTCTTACTGTTGGGTCGTTCGAAATTGTGCAGAGGGAAATCTCTCGCGGACCTACCTTGTATCTATTGCAGTGTGTGTGGCTCCGTATGTCCGAATAGATTCCGTCTCTGGGAAAGTAACCATTACCTCGCGTCGTACCGGACGAATCAGTGAGGTTCTTACAAGCACATTGCTAACGCGTGTACCTGCCGTTACAAATTTCCTGACATCCGTGACTGTTGCTGTCGCACTCGCCTGGACCGTCAACTCCACCCGTCTCATCACCAGCACCTCTTCCTAAGCGACAAAAAGGTTTAGCCCAAAATGAATGACACAGTCGTAAATGTATTCAAAGGTCAAGTTAACGAAGCGACGGCGCTGGCAAAGCTATTGGAGGTGTCTACGATCGTCGTACAGCAAGCTGTAGATCTAGTGGATGGGAGCCTCACGTCGGACGAGCAGCTGACAGTACAGTCTCGCTATATGCCCGGCTCGACTATAGGTACGTGGTGCACCGTGTACGTCGGATATTTCTCATTGCAGTATAGGCAAACATCTGCGCCACGCGAGAGACCATTTCGTTCTCCTACTGGATTGCCTGTCCTCGTCCTCCCCACACGTCCTCAATTATGATATCAGGTCGAGGAACACGCCAATGGAAAGTAGTCGACAGGCTGCGCGGGAGTCCTTACTCGCGGTCATCGAGCAGTTGACGACCGTGGTCCCTGAGGCAAAGCTAGACGACTCAATCACCCTACAGGCAATTACCCCGTATCCACAAGTCGTTCAGACGACATTTGGGCGAGAGGTTAGTACGATGATCTGTATGTACATGATGAAATGAACGCTCTGTATTAGCTATGGTTTGCTGGGTTGCATGCGATTCATCACTGGTCAATGGTGAGCACAATCCATGTATCAGTGAAACGCGCGTTACACAATACCGCTTGTTCAGGTTCGCGTCATTGCGGGGGAAATGGTCGGTTCTCGCCGTACACTTCCAAAGCTTGTCATATTTACTTCAGCTATTCAGGGCATCAAGTTGGCAGACTCGTTTGGCTTTGCTCCTTCCACACTTGTACACAATGCAAACGGGTCACTTAACGGCGAGCCAAAGACGTAGTTCACTGTCATCCTTTCTTTAATGTGTATCCTGCCTCGAAATTCCCGTGTCTTTACAGTCAATGCAATGATATTGAAGCCCTGGATGAGATCCTGGAGATGAGGTCATTTGTTGAATCCTGAGGCCGTAGCCAAATAGACCCACGTGTGACTATACTAGGTAGTGTGCTCGATCGTCCGGGCGTCAGCGCACTTGGGCACCCGGTGGACTCACGACGCGTTCATTCTCCGCCACCATGGTCCCAAAGATGACCCCCTTGGATGGGGAAGATAACAAGAAGCGTGTTGTATGTCATGGTTTTTTTTTCGGTCTCCAGCCTGCTCACTGAGAACTTGAACTTGGGTATAGTGCTACTTCTTCGATTCGGACGTCAGTGGATTCCATTATGGCCCTGGCCACCCGTAGGTTCCCTGTAATCTTACAAATGTCATCTGCCGTGCTCAACATATATCAGAATGAAACCCACCCGTATACGGATGTGTCACTCCCTAGTTATGAACTACGGTCTCTACAAGAAGATGGAAATATTTGTACGTCCTGCACCCCAGCATGAGCATGGCTCGACTGACTCTCCCTTCACGGCGATCTTCATAGCGTGCAAAGCCTGCTACCAAGCGTGAAATGACCCAATTTCATTCGGACGAATACGTCGAGTTCCTCAGTCGAATAACCCCAAACAATATGTTGAATTACTCCAAGGAGCAACACAAGTGTACATTCTATTCCCTTGGAGCTTGTCGCCGCCTAACTACTTTCATAGACAATGTAGGAGATGACTGCCCAGTTTTTGACGGGTTATTTGAATATTGCTCTATTTCTGCTGGAGGCTCCATGGGTATGTGCAGTTCCTTACAAGCACATTTCCACTTGATTGACTGACTTTGATATAGAGGGTGCTGCTCGCCTGAGTAGAAATAAGTGCGACATTGCTGTGAACTGGGCAGGAGGATTGCACCACGCAAAGAAGAGTGAAGCAAGTGGTTTCTGTTACGTGAACGGTCGGTCGTAGTCTGTGCGTAATGATAAATTGACTGACATTGCAGAAGATATCGTACTTGGGATATTAGAGCTCCTACGGTAAGGCCACACACTGGCACTCTGCAAAGTACTTGTTATTCATACTGTCGCTGTCAGATATCACACAAGAGTGCTCTATATCGACATTGATGTCCATCATGGTGACGGTGTAGAAGAGGCTTTTTATACCACAGACCGTGTGATGACCTGTAGTTTTCACAAATATGGCGAATTCTTCCCTGGTACGGGAGAGTTACGGGTAGGTCATTTTACTTTTTTCTGGTTGGTTGGGAACACTAAGGCGTCGTTCGGCCAGGACATTGGAATTGGCAAAGGGAAGCACTACGCCATGAATTTACCCTTACGTGATGGAATCACAGATGAAAGCTACAAGAGCGTCTTCGAGCCGGTAAGATGAATTGGATAGCTAATCTGGTGCAGTCATTAACTGCGGAACAGGTAATCCAATCCGTGATGGAGCACTACGATCCCGGTGCGATCGTATTGCAGTGTGGAACAGATTCACTCTCAGGCGATAAGCTGGGGTGTCTGAATCTATCAATGCGAGGTATCGAGTCTGTTCCAATCGGCCGAGTTGACTGCTCACTCGGTCATAGGTCACGCGAGCTGTGTGAAGTTCGTGAAGTCGTTCAACAAGCCTCTTCTGCTCCTCGGAGGGGGCGGTTATACTATGCGCAACGTCAGTCGTTGTTGGGCGTACGAGACAGGTCTCGCCGCTGGCGTTGAGCTTGGGAAAGGTACGCCAACCTCGGTAAACCTGATGTGCAGTGTCTCATACTTTATAGAAATCCCGATGAATGAGTATTACGAGTATTTTGGACCCGACTACGAACTCGATGTCAAGTCTTCCAATATGGAAAACTTGAACACCCCAGGATACCTGGAACGTGTGAAGGGTATCGTCCTAGAGCATCTCAACCAGATCGGTGGCCCCCCGAGCGTTCACATGCAGGGTAGGTGGCTTTACAAGTCTTTCATGTCGATAAACTCAGCGTACGGTCATAGATATCCCGCGATTACCAATCGACGAGCTGATGGAAGACATGAACGAAGACGAGGACATGATACCCGTGAACGAACGGAGGCCACAGCGCCTCCTAGATGCTAGGCGGCAGGCAGATGGTGAGTTGTCGGACTCGGACGACGAAGGTGAAGGTGGGCGGCGAGACCACTCCAGCCATCGGGAATCCACAGGGCCAAGCGTAATGCCCGCTGGTCGTCGAGCTGCCGTTGGGATCATGAGCGCTGGTTCGACTCATGGCGCTGGCCCCAGTGTCGCGCCCCCAGTGGCTGGCGCGGCCGTCGTCACGCTTAACAACAACGAGGGCTCACAGTCAGACATGGATATCGACGACGACTCTTCTGTGGGACAGGGCAGTGTTGGGCCAAGGGCGCGATCGGGGTCAAAACCCCCAGGGGCGTTGTCCTCGAATGGAAGCGCGATGGCCGTTGACCAGCCAGGGAACAGCTAAACCGTCTCGCAGGACGTGTTTCGGCGAAGGCCTGATCCTTTTTATACTCTTCAAGCCGGGTTATAGTGCTGTGTTGTAGTGTTTATCTGTTTTCTTGCGCTGTATGTATGTAAGACTTTAATCTGCGGTACCACTGTCTGAAGGAAACATATTGTGGAGACGAGACACTGAGTATTATCCATCCGACATCCACTCAGATTTTTATAACACTAAATTCACTACTTGGAAGGCAGAGTAAACGAGATCTGTCGGTCCAGTGGATATCTCCGGAACGCCCACGTGACCGCGACATATCCGTCGCGTTGCTGACCAAGACGTGACTGGGTCTCACAACGGGCTGTATGCGTTGCTCTGAGTACGCGGTCTGCTTGCACTCGCACCTATCGTTGTTGCATTGAGTTTATTGAGTGGGTCTATTTGTGCCGTAATCTCACACCTTGTTGGTATACCATGGCCAATTCCGAGGCGGGTCCCAGCAGCTACCGGCCATCTACACCACCACCTCGCCCTCCAGAGAACCTGGAATTGACCCCAGAAATGATCAAGAGAGTGGAGATCAATCGCTTAAGAGGTGAGCCTGCACTCTACCTATAATACGTGCTCGACCGACCTCTTTTGTCAGCAAAGGCAAAACAGCGTGAGCGCGAACTCGAAGCGTCCACATCCTCCGCCCCTAACGCTAACGGCAAGCGTCCGCTGGGCGTCATACCCGCGTCTTCAACGTCGCCCACCGCCCCTAAGCCCCAACCGAAACTGAGGCGCGATTCTCGGCTCGGAAAGTACTTTGAATATGACTTGTCTAAGATGGTCAACTCCAAGGGTGGCTTCCTGCTCGAGGATGGCAAGGAAGCGGACGCGGAATTGATGGCGAAGGAGAAGGAACGAGAAAGACAGAGGGCTATGCAGAATTTGGACCCTCGTACGTGTCGGCTACATGACTCTGAAACGCAAGGCTGACTTGCACTTTCAGCTTTATTCCTTGATCCCAAGCTTAACCCAAAGTGTAACGAGTGCCAGTCCGTCGACATAGATCAGACATACAAGAAAGTGTTTGGATGTCTAGTCTGCAATAAATGCAAGAACGAGAAACCAGAGAAGTATAGTCTTCTCACAAAGACAGAGTGCAAGGAGGATTATCTCTTGACGGACCGTGAGGACACTCATAATGTCATTTGTTTTGAAAGTAACATCTAGGCAGCCGAGCTACGCGATCAGGAACTCATGCCGCATCTCCTCAAAGCCAATCCGCACAAGTCGACTTTCGCGAACATGATGCTCTTTCTGCGATATCAAGTAGAGGATTTCGCATGGAAGAAATGGGGGACCCCGGAGGCATTGGATGCCGAGTATGAGCGGCGAATGGCAGAGAAGAAGAAAAAGAAGAAAAAAAAATTTGAAGAGAGCTTGAGGGAGCTCCGGCGTCGAACCAGGGAGACTGTGTGGCAGAGACGGAAGGATCAGGAGCATAAACATGTCTTCGGTGTCGTTGAGAAGGGCCGAGACGGAGCTGGCAAACAGGTTTGCCATGAATGTGGTTTTACGATAGATGTCGAGGAGTTTTAGGGATACATGCTTCCTATGTCATTATTGTGTACATACTATTGATCTCACCTTTACTGTATCGTATGCTTGCTGCTCTGAGTCGACAACCGCGACCGCATTGACTTGTGCATGAGATAATTCGGCTTGCGTGACCACCGTGAATGCTAATCTTCTCATGTGATTTCGCTACCTCTCGGCAATGCTTTCAGTACTTGACGCCGTGAACCCCGGGATGACCATGCATTTCCCGACGTATATTATCATAGTCCAGCATAGTCCCTATATCCTCGCTCGCATTGCCCACCCTCTCGCAAGATGACGGAAGTCAGTAGACAGGAAGAACACGAGCAGATCGCGACCTCCCTCGAGGTAGAACAACTAGATGTGAATCTATTCCGCTCAAAGTCCCTTTGGCTGCCTGTACGCGCAAGAGGTGTATATGGTGGCCAGGTCATCTCTCAGGCACTTGTCTCGGCTACAAATTGTGTAGACCCTGCATATGGACTGCACGTGAGTCTCGAGCTCTCGTGAAGGACAAAATTCTTGACCGTGTCTTGGATAGTCATTGCATGTGAGCATTTTGCACCTCTTGATTGCTCAGGCTTGAAGCGAACTTGCACAAGTGTTACTTCTTACTGGGCGCATCACCTGCGGACCCTGTAATATACCACGTCGGGCGAGTTCGCGACGGCCGCTCGTATGTAACGCGATCCGTCAAGGCGACTCAACGTGGGCGCACAGTATTCGTTATGCTGTGTTCGTTCCAACGGCCAGAACTTGGACAGCCCGTCTATCACTGGCCAATGCCCACTGGTGTCCCCCAACCAGAATCTTGCGAGGACGTAGAGGGTTACTACGAGCGAATGCTCGGATATGAGGGACTTGATTCGAAGCTCAAGGAGTATGCTAAGGAATACACGACGGTACGCATCATCTCGTCAACATCTAAACTGAGATTGTGACTTTATCTGATGCGTTTCTTGTAACAATGCATCAAGGAGCGCAAGAAGAGCCCCATGGCCATCAAGAATGCAGGTATTACGAACTCGTCGGATGGCGCTGTGGTCTACATGTGGTGGTTCAAGGCTAGAAACATACCCAAATATGACGCACCATTCCAGAAGGTCAGCAGTATGATATTGTCTTGCCATGTCTGTCCGCCTCATGCGAGGTACCATGCAGTGCATTTTGAGTTACATATCTGATTCTCAATTGTGAGCGAAGCCCGCTCCCCTCGTGGAATATTGATACTCATCGTGACTAGTATCGGTGTTGTCCGTCGGACACTTGGCTTGAATGAGCATTACGAAGGACCCAAACAGCTTACCATGCTGGTAAGTTTATCTGCACGATCCGCCAGTTGCAATGGGCTGAAGGTGTCGCAGGCTTCGCTTGATCACGCTATCTGGTTCTACGAGTAAGACCATCAACTCTCAATCTCTAACCAGGTCTCACGCATCACTAGTGATTCATTTGATTGCGGCGATTGGTTGCTTTACGTCGTAAGCACCGGCATCCATGTCAGAGTGATATGCATGAAATTAATAGCCATGTTCAGGTGGAAGCACCAAGGGCAGGCAGCGGGAGAGGTGTTGTGCATGGTCGTGTGAGTGTGTTCAAAGCCCTCAAGTCCCTTGAGTAAAGCAGCACTGATTTTAACTACTGTCTGACCACAGATGTACACTCGTACAGGAACTCTCGTTGCGGTAACGTCGCAGGAAGGCGTGGTTCGCGCGCGGGGAACTGCCGCACCTCCACAACCAAGTAAAGATCAATCTAAAGCAAAATTATAATCGACCGCTAGGAGGGAATTTGGCGTTGCGGACTTCACGTAGCTCTTAGAACTCACTAATAAAAATGAGGAGTTGGTTGTTCATAGGACTATAAGTGCAACATATCGAACCATGAGATAGCGTATGATGCATAAGGGACAATCGTCACCGCGTCCGCGATTCCTGTCCGCTTATAGATGAGCAACATGATGTACACTGTCCGCAGCCGACGGTACTGCGGGCGTGAGAACTGGGATACTATATCGATGCGATGGACCCAGATGCGATGTACTATGGGATACAATCCGACGAAGAGGAAGTGCAACAGCGAAGACTTTTAATTCTTTCGACGGTACGAGCTCCCTGTAACGCAACTCGAGGTCAGCACAAGCGCAGGGAAACAGGCTACGGGCAAACGCACCCTCAGTCAGTCTCGCCCTTCCACCTGTTGGTTGGCAGAGAACACTGGCGCATGCGCCGCAGAGGACGACGGTCTGTGCGTGCGAGAAGACAGTTGTGATGGCAAAGCAACCTAGATGAACCGGGTAAAAGCGTAAACACAAGGGCAGTATTTCAAAGCAGCAGTCTACGCACCAGGGCACTTGACGTCCATGAAGTACGAGTTGGGGGACTGCACCAAACGCTTGAGCTTGTGGCGTCTCTTTTCAGCCTCAATGGAGGGGTTGAGCAGGTCGACGGCGAGAGTCTATCAAGCGGGGCATCCAGACGCATAGAAACCGAAGCAAACGGTCAGAACTGAAACGATTCTACTCTCTCTCGGTGTACGCACCATTTTTGATCAAACGAAAAGGCGAAGAGACGGGTGTCGGCGGAGAGAGAGAGGAAGGAGTTTTGCGCGACGCTGAGGGACGACCTACCGTGGACGAAGCTGAGAAATAAAGTTTCAAGGAGCTGACTTAGACTCCAGCGGACTTCAGATCGAGCCGGGCCGGGTGGCTAAACTGTGGCTGAAGGCGCCAAACTAACCGGCACCGGAATGGCAGAGTCAGACTCGCGACACATCCTTTTCCAGTCACTTATGTGTTGGTTATATATATATGAGCGATGCAGGAATTCAAAAGATATTACACCAGTATACATAGTTTGAACTTATTATGGGTGAAAGTCATGCTACGACTTATACGCTCAGAGGATCTGGGCAGTAACGGGGATGTATGGCTTTGAGCGTACCACCACGAGAACAACAACCAACACCGCAGTTCACCTGGAACCTCAAGCTCAAGATCTGAGACTATATGCGTCATGCTATGCTCATCACGATCCGTGAAGCTTGAGGTGAAGACATTCCGTCTCCCAGCAACGACACCTAAGGCACCGCAGACAGGCCTTAGGGACGCAGTCCAGCTGCACTAGTCTGGTCTTGCGACCCGCGAAGCTAGTCCGACATATCCAACGCCTTGTTTTTTTTTTCATCTCGTAAACTCGCGGCAGTGCAGGAGACCAAATAACCGCATACAGCGCGCACCAAAGGATCGGCAGCAAAAGAACAAGAAATACTGCTGTCTTCCTTTGTTGATGATCTCCATTTGGAGGGCCGAGTCTGAGAGGCCGACCAGGCGATGTTTATGAGGATCAGAACACACCTAAAAAGCTCTTAGGTGACGGCACTCGAGGACGTTCGAGGGTGACCGTATGTGAAAAGTTGCGAAGCATACGGTGTTGCCAACCCGTCAGAAGATACGTACAAAGCCGAGACAGCGAAGACGAGACTCCAATTGTTCATTATGGAAATTGCCGAGGGACGACAGGTCCATACAACCGCACGTGGCCGTGAAACGTGAGAAGCCCAGGTCTTTGTGGCTCAAAGTAGCAACTATGGACGCGTCCTTTTTGTCCGAAAGTAATGTTATTGTTCTCGCTTCGATACCTCTACGATGGTACGCTTTGGCCATTGTCTTGTCAGTGCGCTCTGGGAATAAGCCCCATGTATAAATAAGCCCCGTGGCAGGGCTTAGAGTCCCCAACCCAGGAATTGGTTCTAGTCCTCTCCTCTCGTTAGTCCCAAACCAGCCTCTTGTTAGGTGAGCCATTACTTGGTCGTGTTTCAAGTCCTATCGATACTAATCATGCTTTTGTAGACTCTTTATTGTCTTGTTGCATTCTCCACTCTCTGCATCCAGCACGACCGTCACAGACCGCAACACATTCGCATCCTCGCATACCCGTCCTTGCCACTTCAGCGAGCCTACTCCCGCACTCTATCGCAGGTCGATCTCTTCTCAGTCCGCCCGTCCAGCTCGACATACCAGCTCGCCCAACCTCTTCTGTCCAATTATATCGTTCATTGCAATGGCCGCCTCTACCACCGTCTCTTCTTTCGGTTCCCTGTCTGTCACTCTTGACAATGCCATCGCCTACCTCACTCGCTCCCTCATCCAGCACTACTCTGCCACGACTGTCATCAAGCTGCAGCTCGCCCTCGAGGCGAACCTGACCGCGCAGTTCGCGCCGTCTTGGGTCCCCACCGAGCCGCTTCGCGGTTCTGGACGCCGCTGCTTGACGCTCTCCCCCAGCGCGCTCCCGCCTCGCCCCGTTTACAACGCTTGCAAGACCGCGAACGTCGAGTGGTCGCAGTGGATCGCCACTCTTGGCGGCATCGAGTTCGACCTCTTCATCGACCCCGGCTGCGTCTCCATTCGTTTCGGCAACTGGGACTCGGGCAAGGTCAGCAAGTTCCTGACCGTCTGGTCGGAGGAACTCGCGACCGGAGCATTGAAGACGCCGCTGCCGCAGGGCATGAGCCTCGCGCAGCAGCTGTTGGAGACCGACAAGGACGAGGACGAGCAGATCTTCACGATGATCGCGGACGAGATGCGCGAGCCGACGTGGCTGACTCCCATGCTGGAGAAGTTCCCTGCGGTCCCCGCACCACCCCGCTCGACGACATCGTCGCCCGACTCCCTTCGTTCCGTGCACTCGCGCTCTAGCTCCTCCAGCTCCAGCTCTGGATTCTCGTTCTCCTCCATCAGCACCACCGCCTCCAACGAGTCCCGCACCACCCTGTCGGCCTCGTCGCATCGCAGCTCCCCGTCTCCTTCGGAGGAGCAGCCCCAGGCCCGGCTCTCGCGTCGGGAGCGTGCGAGGCAGGCCCGCGTCTTCATCGACAAGTCGAAGAAGGAGGTGACGAACTATGATGGCGGCAAGACGACCGTCCTGACAGGCGGAGTCATGCTCGGCGCTGTGCGCCCCGCTTCCCAGATCAAGGCTACGACCCCCAAGAAGACGAACAGCGCAAGCTCCAGCTGGCGTTCCTCCCGCGCATAAGCGCATTCGACGTTTTAAAAGCGATCGTTCTCCACACTCCTTTCGACATTCTTCACGACCGCACTCGATGTGGCTAGCACACGTCGGCAAGAATGCACCGCACGAAAACACCATGAGGACACCCAACACATTATCGATCGCTATCATACACCGCGCTGCCGCGCCTGCTTATTTGTTCACTCATGCGGACTGTCTCTGCTGGTTCACTGTAGCTCATACGCGTCTGGTTTTTTTTTGCACGAACACTGGTATAGCATAGGCAAACTGTAATTTCTAATCGTCCTTCATTGCATTCACCCTTTACTGTATTGTTGTCACATTGCTGTCTCATCTGTATATTCGTTTCCTTATGTACTTGTCGTTCGCTTGTGTAACAAAGCTGGTTTGGAGACTTTTCTTGACGCGTGATGATCTTGCGACAATGACGCGTCTCCGGCATGGCGGGGAGTCTTAGTGATGCGGGAGCAGTATAATTGGGGTGCAGATTGAGGGGTACGACGTTGCATATTGAATTTAGAGGCCGCAGACCGCCTCCAGAAGACATACTACACGCGGTGTGGGGGTTGTCGCTTCTGGATCCCCGCATGCAAGCACATGGCAGTGGAAGCGGCTTCGCAGCCTCGAGGGGGGGTGTTCAACGTTCTAGTCTCACAGCCACTGTGTGCCCGATCGGATCGTCCTCCTGTGGCACCCGATGAGCTTGGGACTCCGCCTCACCAGATGATTCTTGAGCGCCTGCCATATAAGGCTCATGTCGTCAGAGGGCTTGCGGCGATGGGCCGTGTGGAGCATCTCGATGTCGCCTGGGGAAATCGGAGCGGGGAGACATAATATTGCCAATGCGCTTTCCTATATATTTGCAGTAGCCGCCCCGTCCGCTCAGCATACTTCCCCGACATTTCCCCCGCTGCATCTCGCTCTCTCGCAAATACCATGACCACCACCACAGGCTTTCGTGACATGCATGCCGTCGAGTCCCAGAAGCAGCGCTACTCTCGTGAGCTCGCGGCCTATACCCTTCGCCAGTGGGACGTCGCTCGGCAGGCGATGGAGAACGGGGAGACGGGAGAGAACATGGACGCACCCATGCATCCCTCGAGCAGAGACTCAAACCGGCCATCAAAGCCGGCCCAAGGTCAGAATATTCGTCTGCAGTACTTACTGTGGATGCTAGGATAACGAATGCTCTTGCAGGTGTACAGGTGATTGACTACGCATTGAGATCGCGCAATGGCTCAAGGCATGAGGGGAGGGTCGTAGCAACTCGAAATGCTTGATTCACTGACGAGTGGGTTCCCCTCAAGCCGACCTCAGCGCACAGCGGACTGATCTTCATCCTGATGTGCAGCCTACAACGCCGATATGATTCGCCAAGGATGGATAAACGGACAACTACAAGGCGCGACGCTGGCACGACGGACCTCAATCGACGACTCGTCACATCAGCAGCCAAAATGCATATTTTATATGTACCACATACCAGGAGACAAATCGCACGAGTGGACCGTACATGTATAATGGCCGTTCTTCAGTTTCAAATGTATTGATAGCTATGACTCGCTTCACTTGCATGATAGCCCAGTGGAGCATCACATTTTCGACGCTTAATTTCTGTGGGATAGAGTGATCTGAACGGAAGCCAAGAACATGTACATTCAGTGGGACGCTCTTTTCCGCGGTGTGACTGTGTTGTATCGCCGTTCGCTGCCGTTATCATAAGCCCCACAAGGACACTTTCCCAGTCAAACGCGTGCACGGCAGATAGACAACTACACCCGTGCACCATCATATTCTAGCCCATTCGTCATCGCAACTTTGTGAATATCTGCTTGGTGATTGCCATTGAGCGACTGACGTAAGGGAAGAGGGCGGCGCTCCACACATTGGTCGATATTCCCGGTGGCCTCGGCCGGTGGGGGCGGTGGCACATGACGTCTACAGGCCCAAATCGACATCCAGCTTCTTTTGAACTTCAGCCGCTGTCGACGAGACGTACCGATTCGGGCCAAGCGGTCGAAGGATACGGAGCGGCGTCCGCTATACATTGGCTCGGCGCTGCGGTGCTGTTGACGCGACGACGCACGCACCGCACGTCGAGTGATGCATTTTTCACATGACACATGAAAAGTCGCTCTCGACTTCGCACAAAATGGAGCGCGGTCTACATCGGTTTCGTCTTATCGCAAGTCGGAGTGGGCCAATGTTTCTTGAACACTGACAAAATTGAGAAGATCAGCTGCTTTTTCTGAGATGCTGCGCCACAAACGCACACATTTCAATCAAAGGGATTTCTGAACGACACTTCACGAGTCCACTTGGAGTGAATACGTGAAGCCAGCATGCTCACACCGTCTCCTTGGATTCGGACGTCACACCCGCCTGACAAGAATCAATGGCCTGAGGAGCCGTGGCCTTTATGAAGGCACCCGAGGTGATGTCAGTGGGACTGCCAATGATACCTACTGTGACCGATCTCTATTGAGGCAATCTATTGACGGGTGATGCGGCAGACAACGTACAGCTCCCTGTTGACGCTCGTTGCCGTAAAGTAGCGGGGCCCTCACCAGACGGACAATAATCTGAGATTCTTATCTGGGAGCGGGAATGTATATATGAACATATGCACAATGATGTCACGGAAGGAGACTATACCTAGATGCTTTCTTGAGTTATGACGATGTATGATGAGCATGCGGCGGCACTTCGCGCCAAGGAAGGAACGCCTTCCTAGTTTCTAGAAATCCGAACAGGGAGTGCGCCAAGGCAACGATAATTCACTAGTTATGGAAATATAATACACAGAGAACACCGGGGCTAAGGCGGCTCCACATTTAGACCGATAACATTGGTCGGCAGATCGTCCAAGACAGCATAGCGCAAACGATTCGCCGAAAATCACGGGGACCTGAAGTGGGCAATTGATTTTAGCATGGCGTTCAGTATAAACGGCAAAAGCTTACATCATGGCGAGTAGTACGTCGTGAACGGCAGACCAGTCCCAGGGGAAGGGTGTACGCCGCACACCACTTCATTTGAGAATTTGTCCAGTAGACGAAGGGCCACATGTGGGTCGACCGGCTCGTCTGTGATCACTTTTCCCGGGGTGGACAGCAGCAGCGTCAGTACGGCACGCACCCACTCCTCGCTGCTCGTCCCGGCCTTGCGGTGCCTCGTACTCGCGATGAGCCGCTCTAGTGCAAGTCGGCGGGTGGGCGGGACCCAGCCTACGAGGATGCGAGCGACGACCTCGGTTGGCGCGAACGACCTGACATACTCCTGCCTGTAGCCTTGGACACCACTGCATACATCGTCGAGGATCTGATACCATATGGTTGACTTCGCGGCAGACGTTGGATCCTCGATCGGTGGGGAGAGGGTCAACGCCCAATGCCAGCAGGCTGAGTCCTCCGACCGGTGGGTGACAACGTAGAATTTCAGCATGTTCAAAATATAGCGGCGCTATAATGCTGCGGATTTTACCAGAATCCAGCCACACCTCATGAGCAATTTCCTAGAGTGTCGCACTCACCTTGTCGAGGTGTGGCTGATTTGTGAATGCGTTAGATAGACATGACCGCTGTGAGTATATATGGGTATAAGGAGCAGTGCAAAAACTATCATTTGACTGTCAGCCACACTGATTAGAATGTGGCGGCGCAGCTTTGTTCTGCATTTAGCACACATAACAAAGAACCTGTGTCGTCACGTAAACAACGCAGCCACCGTCATCAAATTTCAATCGCATGAAAAACTTGACTCGTCGAGCTTGTGTGCGTACGAGTAAGCAGAGGTTTGTGCCTTGGCTTTCTTTAATACTTGTTAAGTCGCTGCGAGGATCAGGAGGTTGCTAGCCTGAGGTGTCGTAAACATGAAATCATACGATTTGCCATGATCAAAGCGTACGCGCTTGCGGCAACTAATGCCAAATAGGGCCTGGATGGGGGATGCTGCAGCCCCTTATGAACTCCAACGCACACGCAGACTTCCTGCAGAGAAGGCAAGCGCACTCGAGGGGGTGATAGTAACACTCCGTCGAGTGTAAAATAGTAACGATCGTCATTGGTCACGTGCAGTAATATGGTGCGCTTCTGGTGCGCTTTGACGCGCTTTGCACAGCGATAGTTGCCCATACATCTAATATTGTGACATAATAAAGTTCTTCTTTATTCCTGCTACAGGTCCCGGGTCATTTGCGATGTCTAGTAGTACAAAGTTCTTTCAAGATATACCACCTAATCCTAACCGAACCTAACCTAACTCAACCGAACCTAACTTAACTTAACCGAACCTAATCTAACTTAATCTAACTTAACCGAGCTTAACTGCCAAAAAGGGACATGTCCGGATTGGGAACAGTAGCTGCAGTCAATGGATCGATTTACGGTAGCCAGCCTCAATGACATATCACCCTGCCAGGTACAACTCTGACTGTTACTAATTTGCTCCAACATTTCCGACTGTTACTATTTTGCTCCAACTTTTAGTCAAAGTAGTAACACTCAGTGAGTGTTACTGTTATTAGTACTCTGGTCATCCCTCCGACTCGGCGCCGATGACAAAGTTGTCGATCAGAGAGGTGATCGCGCGATCGGGCAGCCGATCTGCGTCCCCATTTCCCCAAGGACATGGGCCCGCCGAGCGACGCTTTCTCCCCTCAATCCCCGCTCCTTCATCCAACGCGGCGATAAAACATCCTGCGCGGCCTTTTGGTCTTGCTCGACTTACTCGTCTCGCTGCGTCCCCCCTCTCTCTGCACCATGTTTCGCATCCAGGCTTCGCTCCGTCTGACTTGCCGGCATGCAAGGACACTGGCTACGCACGCGCCCCAGCCACAAGCGTTGACTGCAGCGGTGCGTCATGACTGGCAGAAGACAGAAATCCAGAAGATCTACGACACCCCCCTCCTCGAGCTGGTCTTCCGGGCGGCTGCGATACATCGGCAACACCATGACCCAAGCAAGATCCAGCTGTGCACGCTGATGAACATCAAAAGTACGTCCTGACTCGATGACTGGTCATCCGGTTCTGATTTAATAATATGTCTCTTGTAGCCGGCGGATGTTCGGAGGACTGTGGGTACCGCCGCATCTCGATGCAGCCTGGCGCTCATCGATTTCAATAGGCTCGTACTGCTCGCAATCCTCGAGATACTCGACACCAACCACGGCATCGCGTCTGCTTGAAGTAGAGCCCGTGCTCGAGGCAGCGCGAAAAGCCAAGGCGAACGGGAGCACGCGGTTCTGCATGGGCGCTGCATGGAGAGATCTCGCAGGTCGCAAGCGCGGCTTCGAGCGCATCCTGCACATGGTCCGGGAGGTCCGGGGTATGGGTATGGAAGTGTGCACCACACTGGGAATGCTGTCCCCCGAGCAAGCGCGGCAGCTGAAGGAAGCGTCAGTGACTGCTTCGATCAGTGTAATTTGTCAGCTTTGCTCATTGAATTCTACTGTACCAGGGGCTTGACTGCGTACAACCACAACCTTGACACGTCGCGAGAGTTCTACCCGGAGGTCCGTCACGCGTGTCCACATGTTGTGCCACATCAGGCTTTGTTGAATGCGTGCTGCAGGTTATCACGACGCGTTCGTACGATGAGCGCCTGGACACCATCTCCGCGGTGCGAGACGCAGGAATCAGCGTCTGCTCTGGAGGCATTCTAGGCCTCGGCGAGACCGATAAAGACCGCGTCGGACTCATATGGGAAGTGTCCAGGTGAGTGCCCGCCCGAGCCCCCGTCATTCGGGTTGAATACTGACGGCTCTCCAGCATGCCTGAGCACCCTGAATCGTTCCCCGTCAACGCCCTGGTACCCATCGAGGGCACACCACTCGAAAACAATGAGGTAGCATTTCAAGACGCCTTTTGTAGACACCGGTATTGATGCCAATATAGCCTATCCCGTACCACACGCTTCTGAGAACCGTCGCGACGGCCCGTATCGTCCTGCCCCAGACCATCATCCGCTTGGCTGCCGGCAGACAGACGCTCGACGAATCGAAGCAGGCGATGTGCTTCATGGCTGGTGCTAATGCCATCTTTACGGGAGAGCAAATGCTTACAACACCGTGTGCGTATTCCAAATCGGTGGTATTCGGCTCAATCATTGATCTTTTTGAATACGCTCAGGTTCACCATGGGATGAAGATAAGGCGATGATGGACCGCTGGGGACTCGAGGGCATGCAGAGCTTTGAGCAGGTCAACGTTGCGCGCAAGGAGGGGGACCGGCTAGAAGACATCCCCGACGCCAAGGCTGCCAACACAGACGCGTAAGGCAACGGGGCTTCTCCTCGGGTGATGTCGATGAGACGATAAGCATCTGGGGCGACCTGCAACGGACAGGAGTAACGATGTACGACTGCGATATGTAGCAATTGAGAGACGTAGACCCAGCTAGGATAGAGGTTTGCCGTCAAGACAATATAATGTATCTCTAGCTGCTACGGTTGACTGATGGCACTCCAGTATCGTCCACGTGTGGTGTCACCAAATCGCTCAATCTGTTGCTGCTCGCTCTCAGAACCTGGTAGGATGTACACCTGCACGCACGACGTACGAGACACATCGCAAGTCTAGACGCAGAATATGATGGACATGCAAGATGTGATTGCACAACGTCGAGAGGGCGTCAATTGGAGTGACGTCAGGCAATCAAGTACGTGTGTCTGATGGTATGAAGTCCAAGCACTATAGATCATTATGGCCGCCGGCAGACATAGTGGGAGCATAACACAGATGCGGACAGACCACCTGCCGGACGAAAATGTAGAGATTAAACTGAACCCCACAGGTGCTCGCGGGTATCTATGGCTCAGAAGTCAATAGACCAATAAGCAAAGGCATACCGTATATGCATTACCGGCGAGAAGATACGCCGGTCTAGATTCTTTGGTCGACGAGAAGACCAGAAGTGTGAGGCTTGAGGCTTGAAGCGTGAAACTTGAAGGCCTGAAGCGATGACACCTTCTCTATGGGAATATCAGCGTCTGTGCCTGATGTAACGCGCATGGCATATATCCAACACCGACTCTGGTACCACCACAGTGGAAGCAGTTTGACTCATGTAGCATGTCGCTGGTTATATCCCTCAGCCGCAATCGATGACAGATTTTGTTGGAAAACCTACCCGTCACCACGCTAAGGTTAACTTCTGCCGCACAGAACTCATGAATGGTGGGATCCACGACCCCAGAAGATGGCCACAGCCGCCTTGGAGTTCTAGGCAGCCTGCTGCAGACATCTGTCAAGTATTTTGTCAGTGGTAAGAAGCCTGAAGAGACCGCCGTCGTTCCTGCTCGCCGCCATCGCGTATGAGGTCGAATGCGCCTATCCAACAGGCACAGCCGGGCCCTAGCTCAGAGGGCTGCACGGGGCCGTCGTCGTCGAACAGGCCCGCGAAGATCAACCCCCCTTCGATGTAGGTGTACTTAGCGACCAGCGGCCGGCGGTGTTTTCGTCCATATTGAGCTGACCGCAGTGTGGACAGGTACGTCGCTGTAGCCGCACAGCTCGTGTACTACGGCATTGTCTCGAGACTACCGATGATTGCGTGAGCCCAAGATGCTCTTCTCCCCAATGATCGGCACTCACCCCGTTGCGGATGAAGCCGCGTGACGATGGTAGACTACCGCGGCAATGTCATACTAGACACACTAGTCCGTCCAACGTAAGCCATCGACGCTTCTATACGTCGACACAGACGGCTCGCTGACGCCCTCCAAGGCAACCTATCGCTGATTATCGCACAGCAGAGACGGGTTTGCAGCCACAAATGCTTGCGACAGGTACGACAGGGCTAGCGGTCGCTATACGCCCTTACGCGGTGCTTGCGGACTCGAAAAACTGATTGATCGGGTAGCGCCACATTTCTTCGATGTCCAGCGGCAGGTGGCAACGTTGATTAGGAGGAAAATTATCATAGGACATTCTCTCTGGCAATTTCTATCGGTCAGTTAGGCTCAGGTCAGATAAAGAATCTATCCTCACACGGTGATAGGTTCTAGGGCTCTGCCATCCCGCCATCGACACACGAGACATGGCCTTATTTATGCCCTTCCGGAAAAGCCTCAGAACAGGGACTAACGTGATCCTCCCTCTGACAACGCTCGTTGAGCGGTTCATGGGCAGGACGGTCGATCTGCAGGGAGATATTCCTGTACGTCCTGTCCAACGGCTAAGCGACAGGTTGCCCTCTAACGCTCGTCTCGACAAGGTTGAGCAGGCACGGGCTGCCCTTGACCTCTTCCGCTCATGTGAGCACATATGGGAAGAGCTCATAGAAGCCGGAGGATGGCCATGCGCATTACCGCCCGTCACGCATGCTAACTGCTTCTCCTGAGACATCAGGAATCACTATGCATTGTCAAATTGAGCTGCTCACCTGCACACGCACGATAGATATGCCGCCAGGGAATTCAGGACATGGCCCGTAGCCCGAGATGTGGTGCACCATTATGGCAATACAATACTGCTCCGGAGAATTATCATAGAGTGTAAAGCGTGATACACTGACTGACGTTTGTCAGACTGCATTATGAGGGTATCGTGTACATATCATTCAGTTAGTGTTACAGTAGACATACTTGACGCGAGTTCAACCTCGCTTTTATTGAGCCTATCAATCTCGACTTCAATAGCAACGTTCGCCATCTCGATTTGTAGAATGTTAGAAATCAGCTCTGTCCATCGCGTTTCGAGTGACGTAAGTTGGTTCCCTATCCGTGTCTGTCACATTTAGCGATGAGTTCCGAAGACTACCGGTCAGCATTGATGAGACACGGACCTGAGAGTTCTTTCGGTCCCTGTTCACCTCCGTCATGAGTTTATTGAGGTCTTCGAGGGCTTTCTCGATGTTCTTAGCCGTGGCCTCTGTCAAATAGTTATGTATTCGCCATGCGTTCGGGCCGTACTGCTGCAGAAGTGCTAGATTGGTATGCCTTTCCAATGCGGTCATGAGTATTAGAATGCTGAACATGAATGCTGAACACATACCGCAGGCGTTGGTGCTCTAGTTGGGCGTGAGCGTTTCTCACTGCAGCTTTCCACTCCTCTTCATCACTGGGATTCTGAGGCCCCGGCAGCTGGTGGCGTGTAGTGTCTAGTGGCTCCAGTGGCTGGCGAGACTCAATGCGAGCAAGCTCTGCTGCCAGGAGTGGATGGTTCTGCGAGGGTAAAGTCATAAAGGCTCAGTAC
The DNA here is from genome assembly GCF_002117355.1 of Postia placenta MAD-698-R-SB12. Lineage (NCBI taxonomy): Eukaryota > Fungi > Basidiomycota > Agaricomycetes > Polyporales > Adustoporiaceae > Rhodonia > Rhodonia placenta. The sequence continues at coordinate 2,771,211 of NW_020169832.1, read as the reverse complement.
AGAGCCGGTGTGGCATTACACACATGAGTGCGTACGAACAGAAAATAGCTCTACGGGTGGCGGAACACGAGGATGTATAGCTTGAGATGGTTTCGCCTCTCGGGCGAGCTCTTTCTCCACCTTCTCCCTCAGGAATGGATTTTGTTCCAGTTCATTGTCGTAGTATGGCAGAGAGTCAAAGATAGCTGGTCCGGCGTTGTCTGCTGGCAGGTTTTCGATAGACATGGTGAGCAATGAAAGAGAACTAGACAGTCGATCCAAGAACGGTGGATGGACTGGTGAGGCGCTCATCGGCGGGCGCTTGCTGCTCATTTCGGGATCGGTCGTAACGTTCGCGTTCTCCAAATCCACTCTCGACGCCAACATGTCGCTACGGTTGGCCGCCAGCACTGGCAGACTGGTCAGAACCGCAGCTTCTCGGCGCGCAGCCGCTGCAGGAGCACAGGTCGCTCGTGCATTGCACAATTCTCGACCTTCCAGCGGTACGCGTTCCTCTACTCTGGCAGGTTGTTGCGACTAAACGTCTGCAGCGTCTGCGTCTCCGTTCACTGAGTCGACATCCCCAAACCCCACGATCACCAAGTACGCTGATACGACGGAGAAGCTGCACACGTACGGCTCGTACCTCATCCAGTGTCTCCCGAAATTTGTCCAGCAGTTCTCCGTCCTCAAGGACGAACTGACTCTCTACGTCTGCCCGACTGGCGTTGTCCCCGTCCTCACTTTCCTCCGGGACCACTCGCAATGCCAATTCAAAGGATGCATGGACATCAGCGGGGTCGACTTCCCCGAGCGCGAGAAGCGCTTCGAGGTTGTGTACCATTTGCTCAGCGTGAAGTATGGCGGGAGGATCAGAGTCAAGACCTACGCTGGCGAGACGGACCCTGTGCCGAGTGCTGTTCCCGTCTTTAGTGGCGCGGACTGGTGAGATACTCTGAGTGCGGTCCCCTGAATGGTCGAGGTGACACCATCATAGGTATGAGCGGGAAATCTGGGATCTGTACGGCGTGTTTTTCGAGGGCCACCCTGATCTGTGCGTTCAAACATTGCTCTTGTTGTTTTACATACATTGACAGGGTCATAATCTAGTCGTCGTATCCTCACTGACTACGGTATGATAGACGGATATCAGCATAAGCGTTCGCTGACAATTATGATTGTAGGATTTGAGGGTCATCCTCTGCGGAAAGATTTCCCTCTAACGGTGAGTAACGAGATAAACCTGAATCTGAGGCCTAGTCTGACACGTTACCTCAGGGCTATACTGAACTGCGTTACGACGAGGAGCGGAAGCGAGTTGTATACGAGCCGCTCCAGTTGACGCAAGCCTTCCGGTATGACCAATCGAATGATCTATAGTCGTGGCGGCTGATGCCCTCTGCAGGAACTTCGATGCAGCATCACCTTGGGAGCAGGTGGGTGATGGCACTACGGCAAGGAGGCCGGAGGACTTCAAACCGGTCCCGCCGCCCAAACCTGAAGAGCCTCCGAAGAAGTAGAATATGCGTCCGAGATCCTGTGATTCTAATCCATCCTCGATCTATCTCTTTGCCCTCGACAGTTGAGTTTGACTGCCAGTCTGTTATCAGTACATCAATGTGTGTGCAAAAGATGAACGAGGGTTGGTAATCTTTTTCATCCTCCCATTCATCTCGAAATATATATCTGTGCCAGTGCTTGGTCTGCCCCTGCTGTTATGTCATCTTCAGGGTCCGCCACAGCTTTGTCCGTGTCATCGTTAAGACTACCACGTGGCTACGTCAACTTGTCAATTGGTTCGTCGTGTTTTGACATGTTCAAGTTGGAACCCTGACTCTCTCTTTGCAAGCTACAGCTTTCGCTGTGGACGGGCTCGCCGCGTTGATTGTTACACTATAGTACTGAACGGCGTCGGCAGCGTTCTTGCACCTGTGGTCTGCTAGTCCTCCGCGATACCTCCCATAACGATCCTTTACCCACATCTAGCACGAGTGACCTCCTGGATAATAGCGTCGTCGGTCCAACGTACTGGCGGAAGAGGATAAACGGGTTTTCTGATGGCGGTCTTTCAGTGGCTTGCTCTGATCTTGTCTATTTCTCCTCTGGTACAGGGCCTACCCATTGCAGGGTTGCCCGGCATGCAGGCCCCTCCTCTTGTATACCCCTTGTCTCTAGTGCCTCTCGTGGTTCTCGGTCTTCTCAAGTATGCATACGTGAAGTACCGCAAAGCCCAATCCATACATTCCGCTGGTATTTCAGACACGTCGCGTTTGGAACTGCAGCTCTTCAACAGGATCAAGCTGAAGATCGAACCGGTGCAGACCGGCTATCTTGTTGGCTTCTTGGGGTCTCCTAAATGGGAAACAAGAATCAACTGCAGGACAACCAGAGCAGCCCGCAGGCCGCCTCTACGTGGAATTGTCACGTCAAAGGTCTCCTCTCAGCCGTCGTCCAACCTTCTTGGTGACTCTTCGCGGAGCAGCGGAAAAAATACATCGTATAACACGAATTGCTCACGGGTCTCACGAACGGTCTCTCGGACTGCTTCAGGATCCTATCGCGATCTTCGTTCTCTGGACGCTCGCGCTGACATCACTAGCTGTGCTAGCGTGCATCCGTCATCTCCTGCTTGTAATGCCTGCACAGAGTTACCCTTCCCACCCTCTGCGTACATCCCGTCAAGGACTCTACATGCATCACCTGAGGTGCCTTCGCCTACTTTGATGCAGATCATGGGACCTGTGTTGTCTTCATGGTACGACGACACAGGAGCGCGAGACCTGGAAATCGAGCAAGATCATTCTGCTAGCTCAGGCACCGCATCTGGCCAGAACCAGTCTCGTGTCGGATCACGGTCCCCCAGTAAGTAATCTCATCTATAGAAAACCCGCTTCACCTAAGTCTCTGAACGTATCATCTCATAAAGCTCCATCCTTTGCGACCCCTCCCATTTCGCCAAAACCAGAAAACCAGCCCAATATCTCCCGTGGCCAATCAACACTTTCAATGTCTTCGTCTCATTTCAGCATCAACTCATTTTCAGTCTCGATCTATCAATCGCCATCACTCTCTGTGCCTGCTCCTGCCCACACCTTGGATTTGCGTCCACGTTCTTGGGACATTCTGTCAGGAGAATGGCAAGGGTCCAATGCTAAGGCGACCGTTCACTCCGGCTCTGTGCTGCAGTCTCCCCCGAATCGCTCGCCGACATTTCCTGCCACGTCCCAACATGCAGAGTCTGATGCACGGGGTCCATTGTCACCTAATACGCGTCCTTTGAACATCCTTCCTAAACTTCAAGGTGCTTCCTCGCCCCCCACTTCTGCTTCGTTCGGGTCTCTGTCTCCTCTAGACATTGTAAGCGGCAAGGCTCGCTATGTGCCGAAGGCGGTGGCCTTACAACGCCGCAAGAGTGGCAGCCCGCCTGTTGGCCCCTCGCCTCTGCGTAATTCTTTGTTCATTGAGACCTCTGCCAGTATGCCTGCAATGGATATATCCAGGCCTATCAGTGATGCTCCATCGGGCAACGGGGCGTGGAACCTTGAAGATCTTGTCAAAGACGGCCAGCTTGACGTGGATGCTGTCAGTGCAGTCCTGGGGCTAGGTCTATCGATAATAGAAGACGAGGATGACGATAAGGACGACCCTCGCCGCCGTGTAACAGACAGCGAGGTGGAACAGTCACACGAACAGCCCAGCCCCGATCGTTTTGCGGGTATGGGATGGGGCCGAGCATGCGAGACTGGAGTAACGACGCTGCAGATGCGCGTGCCGGGTGAACAGCTTACTGCTATTATGGAGGAAACGGACGAGTTGTCCATCAACGAGAGCGCGCGAACCTCGGCAGCATCACTCCTACATGGCGTCCTGCAGTTCTCGGGCCCAAGCCTGGACAGGCTGATTGAGGTGTCCTGCAGAGCCTCCGTCATCGATTCTGAAGACGGTGAACGCGACGCAGACGAGCTTGATCGGGCGAGTGTTTGGGCCGACGAGCAAAGCTGGAGGGATAGTATGTCCGTCAGGTGAGTCCCATAAAATCTAGCACCATGAATATCTGTTGACAGTGATATCGATGTAGAGGGATAATCGGTCTCGCTTGCTAAGGAAATTTGGTCACAAAATACCCAAGTGAACCCCCTTGCCCTTCAACTTAAACACGCGCTACCTGTCGTCTCCACATTCACATATTCGCACCGTTTTCCTCAGTATCACTGTCTCCATTATGTGCAGCACATTGCTATGCAAGTTTCCGTGATGGTGTATTTAGCTTTGAAATTCCGTTGCCTCTAGAACTTGTAGGAAGTAATGTTCCTGGGTCATGTAGCTTTTAGCACGATGTATTCTTCCATCCAACATTGTATTAATACATTACACATGCATGCCATAATGCACCTTCATAAATTAAAGAACATGCAGACACACGGGTGGAAGTGCAAAGGTCCACCATCGCTCATGTCTCGGCCTGTTCTTCTTGTGCGGGTTCTGCGCTATCCTCGAGCTTCTCACTGTTCTTCTTGTCCCATCCCATCCTAGACACAATATACTCCTGACCAATCACCTCCACGCCTAACCGTATTGCCTCGACGACCAGATCCTCCACCCACTCGTAGTCGTCCCACAAGTCGAGCCACTTGCCGGGGACAGCCTGCGTCATGGTGGAATGGTTCAGCTGATGATGAGGGTCCGAGAGATAGAGGAGGAATTGTAGGGAAGTATGGGTGGTCGGTGTTGCGGGGGTCGTGAGTTCGGCGTTGACCGCAGGTTGGGGCAAAGGGAAGGTGGTCATGAAGGGCTGAATGCGGAGGTAGACGTAGGAATATGTGGTAGGGTTCTGCGCGGAGGACGCTTGTGTTGGTGCAGGATTCTCGTTCCGCCTGATGAGCTCGTCGATCTCTGCCTTTGAAGAGGGTCAGCAACGTATAACAATCTCGGAATCGGCATCTATTATACCTGTGCTAATTTCAGCGCGGATTCGAACCCTTCGACCGCGTTCAGTTCCCTCTTGGAATCTGATGACTCCTTGGGGCGTGATTCGTTACCCCGGTTGACTACCAAGTCTCCCCCTTCGACCTGCTCCATAATCTGAAGCACGATAATCAGAGGGGAATGTGCCAGACGTTTGGAAAACGTACGCGAGAAAGTGCACGATACGCGAGCGACTCCACGCCATCATATCCCTTCATGTCATGGCTGAGCCAAACTTGAATGACTTCGTGCTCAGAGATCGGAGGCGCAACCGCATTGAGGATGTCAGTCAGGGTGGATAGTCCGACTCGCTTGAAGTCGGTGCCTGACAGCATGGTCTTAGGCTCGTGTGCTCACTTGGTGACGCCAGAATGCGACACGTACCAAGCTTCTCCAGCTGAGCAGCCCGTGCGTACTCGAGCACGCCTTCGCCCCACTTGCGAGCCTGCTCATTCTTCGGCAGTTGCTTGACCTGCTCGTCCACGACAGACTTGGCCTGCTGAATAGCAGCACTGGCACTCGACCATACATTGCCCCAACCCCAGCCTCCGCCCGATCCACTCTGTACTTCCGGCTGCGGTTCCGGCTTCGCAGAGACAGGGGTTACAGCAGACAGTCGTGAGCTCGATGATTCTGTCCTTTGCAGCGCGGGCATCAGAGGCGTAGCCCCGCCAAGACGGATTCGTTCGGTGCTCTTGCGAACAGTGGGCGTGCCCGCGCGCGACAACGGCCGCTCGATATGTGAGCTCGTCAAGCGAGGCGGCTCTGAGCTCTTCTGGGTAATCTCGTCAATGAAGGCGTAGACTTCCGCCTCGCCCTCTGGCGGCGGTTGCGAGTCTGAAGCCACACCGGGGGTGCCAACGGGAGGGGGTGCGAAGGAGTCGAGGTCATCCAGGAACTGCAATGCTTCTTCCTGCTTGGATTTGGACTTCGTAGACATGGCTATTGGAGGATGGTGGCTGTAGGGGCTTGAGAGAGAAAGTGAAACCCGCAGTGGGCGGCAACGAACTTAGAGTAGACGGACGGGCCAACGCGGCGTGACCAGATCGCGTCTCGATCGAAGTGCCGCACAGTACAGACGCGTAAGCGCCCATTACAAGCCCGAGTCCTCACACTGCGCGACCCCCACTCGCGTCCACATTTCATGGCACGCAAGAAGAAGACTGTCGAGGAGTTGTCCTCTGGGGAATCAGAGGACGGCGAACAATATCATGTCGGTGCGTCGATGCCGCGCCCCACGCTCGCTCCTCAGTACTCAGGAGAGGCGAGCAGAAGTCATTACCCAAGCTCGGGTCAGTAATGACGGCGGTTGGGTGCGTCTCACTCTTAGCCACTCACATGGTGTCTGACTGAAGTATTGCTGCTGAAAATTATAGGAATACTATGTCAAGGTTGTCATTGGGCTCAACCTTCATATACGCTTTGCTAATCCATCGCTAGTGGGCGAACTATTCTTCTGACAGCAATACGTGAGCTGCACACTGATACGTGCCTGTACACGGCGCTCATATCTGTGTCATAGTTGGGAGCCGGAGGAAAACGTTCTGGGCTGCGATCGCCTTCTGAAAGACTTCTGGAAAGACGCCGGATTAGATGACGACGACTGGCCCGTGGGCCATATTGTGCGTGCTAGACCGTCCTGGATCGGTGAGAATTTCGTTGTACACTTATTGAGCATGGACCTCATTGCAATTCAATACGCAGAGAAGGAGAAGAAATTCTTTGCGAAGAATTTTGGCTCATCCAAGCAACCAGAAAGCAGTGCTAATGAAAGCAGTGACGACGTAGTGGAAGTCCCAGCAAAACGCCAGAGGACCCCGCGGAGAGCCTCAGATGTGATATATGTTCCTTCAAATTTCAGTCTTTGATGCAGACTCATTGTGCCACAGGAACCTCGCAAGAAGAAGGCACGACGTGACTCGACACTATCTGGATCACCCATCCAATCAGGATCCCTACCCCCAACAAAGTCCACAAAGCAAGGAAAGCCGTCTCGCAAACTTCATGACGATGTAAGTCTGAATGGAAGGCACGTCGTTGAATTCTGATTTTATGGACTATGTAGGACGACATAGAGGATTCAGACGAAGCACCAATCTCTAGACTCAGCCGTAAGAAGAGCCGCAAAGTTGAGTCAGACTTCGCAGACATGGTGAGCAGCGTCCTTCAACGCCCTGTGCTATTTGCGTAATATCCAATCTCTTTGTTAGTCTGAAATCGAGCTAGAGACATCGGATGATGAGCCCATCCGGAGAACATCGAAACCGATGGTTAAGACAAAGTCAACGAAGGCGGCCGTCAGTAGATTGGGAAAATCTGACAAGGTTTGCTACACCTTTTTTTAAGATGCACTACTTTAACGGTCGTGCGTGGCTGTAGGGAAAGGGAAGGGCTACGTCACCACCACTCGCAAGAGCCACTGCAACCACAAGCGAGGATCTTACTTCGCTCTTCTCAGCACCTTCGTCTCCGGAGGCCGCGCTTGCCAGAGAATTACCCCCAGAGACAGCACCTGAGACATCCGCTAACAAAGCTCCCATAAAGAAGCCCTCGACGATCAATACAGGGCTATCAAAAGCGACCGAACGACGCCCATCGAAAGCATCGCCTATCGAGGCCCCGAAGGGAGCGGTGACAGGTATAACTACCAAGATGCGTCTGGCGCAGGCTGCCAAAACACTCTCATTACCATCGAAGGCGACAACGTCATCGTCGGTTCAGCGGAACAGCCTCGCTAAGTTGTCGTTCAAGAAGAATACTGGGCTCAGTAATGCCGCGACAACACCGGTTCAAGAAACCCCTTCGAGACCATTACCGCATGCATCAGGCTCCAGACCTGGCATGAACGCTGACGCCCCACTGTTCACACAATCTCCCGTTCATAATAATCTCTCTTCACCAGACTCGGCGACGCCCAGGGCACCATTAGGGATACCTAGGTATGAATCTGATCACTAGCTCATATGTGAAGGCCTCCTGACATAATTGTTTTGAATATCCAGACGGCCAGCTATGCCACTTCCGCGTCGGACAGTCTCTGCCCCGCAGCCCCCTTCTGAGTCTACGGCTGTAGTAGATCAATTTCTATCGACTATCATGCCTCCCGAGTCAGTGTCATTGAGTATCCAGGCCTTCTCGAATGCTCATCCTTTAAATACAGACTTGCCGCGCCTATGGAGTGCGTAGCCTCATAGGCCAGAGACTACCCTGGGAACTTACAATGCTTACAGGGAGATTAATGCCGGCATGGATGCTCTACCGCCGCCGGTAGCCGTACGTCCGCCAGTCGCAGCTAAGCCTCCGGTGCTTGGGAGGTATGCCAGAACCTTTTGCCGTCGCGATCAATTAGCTGGAACACTCTATTCAGGATACCTAAGAAATGGAAGTGGACAGGAGAGGTCTTCGTCGAAGTCGAAGCAGGCAAGGCGCAGCGTTTGTGCAACGTCACCATGTCCGACGCCACGGATCCGCGCCCGAACGGCCTCCGGTTCAGCATATGCCTGACCACGGACTCTATTAGGCTGCAGAAGATTTACGGTGTAGCCGACTTCTACATGGTCATGCAAGCTTGCTCTCCTGTTCAGCAGTTCGCGAAAGTGGGACCGCAGGATGATGGAGATGCCGAAGCGTTGAAGGCGTTCACATCGTACTTGCGACGTAGGCGTTCGGTAAGTTATGTACGCTTCTGCAGGAGCGATTCCACCACAACATCGCTTACATCCGCAGTTCACCTATGCCCGACTGATTTTGGATGACGTAGAAGTAGCGTTGCTGCTGTTATTCCCGCTCTCCCTGTTCGAGCTTCGCCAAGCACTGAAGGTGCCGCAGGAACTGGTCGATGCAAATGCTCTCGTCGCCGCCCTTGTGCCGTGGGAGCTGTCATGGCGCACGTACGAAGACGCCCTTTGGCTCAGTCCAAGATCATTGGAGCCTAGCCAGAATCGGCCTCCAGCTGCAGTGTTCGAAGCCCTCCAGAAAAGTAGTATATTCCCGAACACGCCCCTGTTCCACCGTGTCCTACGCATCCTGATGGTCCCGAGAACGCTTCTTGATTTCATGTCTACGCCGAATCGGCCCTATTGCCTCTGGTATGCCAACGCCGACGGTGTACATCCATCACGTGGCTACGAGACGAAGTTGCTGCAAACGTTCCTGACTATTTGCAAGGCCCGCGATGTCGGAATCAAGGCGGACGTACGCGCTGTCTTCGTGCACATAGGCGCCTTGGCAACCCTGTACAAGCTTCCAGCGCTGGCAGAGAGACGGTATAAGCGACCCGATCTCCGCTTCTATACCTATGGCTCGCATGAGAACGTCTCGCCGGACCGCTGGGGCGTCCGCGAGATCTTTCCGCTTGGTATGTGCAACCCTTTCTGTTCCCACGTGTCAGCTAATTCAACGGACCGTGCAGGCGGCGTTGTCACCTTTACGCCGGCCGCGGTGATCGAGAACATCGTGGGTACATATGAACTCATCAAAAAGATTGACGAACATCCGCTCTGGCAATGCTATATTTTGCCTTCTGTGGTCGCGATGCTGGCGATGCTGACCTGCCAAGATCAGGCACCGCTGACTCTGTTCGACCAGTATGTTATGACACGCTTTTCCACTCTGTCTCACTTATTCATGCTTCATATGGAGAGGCGAATTCCTCCTCGATGGGCTGCTTGACCTAATTGTTCAGGGCAAGCTGTCTCTCCTACGGGCTCCGACTACCAATCACAGCACTCGTGCGAAGAAATGGATCGGCTGGCAACTCCAGCTACTCGACATGGATGCTCGCACGCTCCTCGAGGAATGCATCAGAACAGCCAAGGAGCAGTACAGTGACGTCAAAGCTGAATTAGCGGACGCGATACAAAAAGAGATCGCTCGAGACCTCTGGGCTCTGCAGATGCAGCCAGCGGTCATGGACGAGTATCGACGACTCGTCGTTGTGAAGTCGAAGTCCTCGGATCGGTACTTTACCGAGGACAAGGAAGGAGTAAGCCGATGTATTCTCGTCCGATATGAAAGCTTATTCGAGCGTTACAGATTGAATGTGTATCGCTGTCTGAATTCGACTTCAAAGATGCCTTTTTTACATCGGAGGACTGACGGTGATGTTCGCTGAAGGAGCACTACTTGATTCTGCGGACAACGTGTTGTGTAGGCCAGCTGCGTCGTGCTTTGTATGCTTTGCTTTCGAATGGATTACGTACATTTCCTTGACATTGATGCGATCCTGGCTTCGAAGACCGGCGACCTGGGCGTCGCAGGCTTGTGATTATAGAAATCACGTGGCAAAGGCACTCCGCCCCACTGATCGCGTCGCGCCTATACCGTGGCGGTCGCGCTCCCCAGTTGCGACCATCTCGACAGTCCTTACAGCAGACATGTCCGCGTTTGCTGCTATACTCTCAGATCCTACGTATCATGACTATCTGGCCATTCTCAAAGGGGCTAGAAATGGACTAGTCTATGGGGTCAAAGTGCGATTCCCTCATGCCCTTATTATGGCTATCCTCTTCGGACGCGGGGAGTAAGTCGAGTTCTCTTGCTCGCTACGCAGTCTGACCGCAGAACTCATAGCTGGAATACTCGTATTCGGACCATCTTCCGAGCGACTAAACAACACGCGCTTAACCTAGCAAAATTCGTCTCGCTGTACAAGACACTTCTGCTCGTGCAGAAGAAGGTGAATGGGGGTGTCCAGCGCAGCGCAGACACCTTTGTCGCTGGACTTATCAGCGGTTTTTTTGTATTCGGTGACCGCAATGCCGTCAACGAGCAGGTGCGTCCGCTACATCTCATACCATATTCTGGCTGAGCATGCGCTAGATTGTTCTGTACGTCTGCTCACGAGTCGTGGCCTCCTTCATTCCTCGCGCCGGAACCCCGTACGCCATGAGTTCCACCGCTTCATCCGCTGTAAAGCCTATCCCCCCCGACGCGCGCAAGTTCTCTGTCTTTGCCGCTCTGTGCTGGGGTGCCGTTATGTGGCTCTTCAATGAGCGCGGCGAGACCATCCAACCAGGGATGTTCAATTCCATGGTGTACTTGTACCGGGATTCCGAGCACTGGAACAGTCTGCGGACGCTGTTGTGGCACAACAAGTAGTCGGGCGTCCATCATTCTCTGCGGATACCTAGGATGACTGTGACGCGTGTTCCGATTTGATACCTGGTCAGTGTCTTGTTATCTTGCCGCCTCGTAGATTACACGCGGTGTAGGGTTTTGCTCCATTGTCAATAGCTTGGCGGGTAATGTCACAACTTCATTTGCATGTTGACATGGTGAATTTGAGACGTCAATACTGATGTGCGACGGAGGCCAGAGGGTCCCACTTTCCGTGCCCTATTGATAGAGCGAAGGGGGGTGTCTTCCCGGTAGCATTCATGGTGAGAAGAATTTGAAAGGCTACGATGCTGACAAAATTCACCACACCATTCTCTGGGACCCACAGAACCACGCAACCCTTGTATTGCCGACCGCCATATGGAAAGCAGCTTCTGCTGGATCGCCGGCTCATACTTGCAACCCGAGTGTACGACAGGGAAGCGGTCCTCAGACGGCTCCCAATCGCCTACTCCTCAAATGGATACAGCCGGTATCAAAAATACCAGGGCTACATGCTGCTGCAAGTCGACCGAAGAAAGCCGTACGAAGTATCATTCGTTAGAAGAACCAGGTTATTTGTTGCGTGTCCCTCGGGCATGCCGTGTTCGGTGTCCGATTAAGTTTCAGCCCAACACCCGTGGTTGGCGCAGATGATGAAATCCTCCGCTAAAACGTTGTGTGTCACTCTGCAACTTTTACGGGATTCCAAGCGATGGTCTCAAGTTCCGCGGCTTTTGGGACCTCTGACTTGTGTCACCGGAGCGTGATTTTATCGTTCACCGCCACTGACAATATAACGCCTTCAGACGAAATCAGAATTTGTATCAGAATGTCTCAGTGTACAGCTGAGGGCTTTGCTAAACGCGCTATGCTCGTTATAGCATGGCTCAGTTCGGCAGTGCAACGCTGGGCGAAATTCTTCGTGGTCAAATGATCGCATCACCGGGCAAATGTTTCTACTTCGGGCATATTTCAGAAAATGATCGATACGTGCAACGGGGTATCCACTGCGCCGAGCATGTCTTTTCCGCATATCCAAAGTATGTAGTGCATTCCGCACGAGAATGCAAAGAGGTAGGAGAAAAGTATGTACATCGTGAAGGAATCCTGAGTTCGACACAGCGGCAGGACAAAGTCCTGCGGTGAACCAGACGTGATGAGCCCAATGACAGAAGAGGAGGTGGTATCATGGAACGAGGTAAGTATGAAAGATGGGTTAGTTCTATGCGGAGGAGTCCTCAGTGTGCCCTACATGATTATACACTTTCCACCCTTCCTCTTCTCCTTCTCCTTTGGTGATCGTACTTGGCCGGGCGGGCCCTGCTCTTGTTGCCGTGTCTGTCGGAGCAGTCGGACGAGGTCCACAAAGAGTCGTTCCACGTTAATAGCCGTTTTAGCGGATGTCTCGAGAAAGTCGCAACCGAAGTTCCGCGCCAGTGCGGCCCCTTCCTCTCGTGACACCTCCCGCTCGTACTGCTTGTCGCACTTGTTGCCAACGAGCATGAAGACCGGCTTCTGTCGTTTCACCTTCAGCATGGCTTGTCGGAAGACGTCCAGGCGTTCAAATGTTGCACGCGACGCGATGGAGTAGACCAGGATAAACCCCTGGCCCTCCCTGGACAACGTCAACGTCGGTCTGGCACAACTAGCAAGCTACTCACCTGACCCATTGATCTCGCAATGTCGCATATTCCTCTGGTTTCCATATAAGGTGTTGCGCGGACGACTATGGAGTGCTGGCGAACGCACCTTGTCCTGCCGTATCAATCACTTCGACGAAACACATCCGCTTGTCAACCACCAGTTGTTTACGATACGCATCTTCTATTGTCGGGTCATAAGTCTGGTAGACTGGCTGTCAATAACGAAAGAGCTTAGAGGCATGACATACCTACCTCTGCATGGGCCGACGGTGGACCAGAGCAGTCAGACGTGAACACTCTTGTGACAGCATCAAAACTCACCAACGAAACAATTCAGCGTAAACTGACGCGAGATGGTCAGTCAACGTCACTGGTGGGTTCGGAGACAACTCACTTGGACGGCCAGCGCGGTCTTTCCGACACCTCCATCTCCGAGCACAGCTACTCTCCAGCTATCCATTTCTTGTGATCGAGGTGGGTATGCAGACGGCGGAGAGGACGCGCGGAGAGAGGGGCATACCTTGAATATCAGAAACGAGAATATAGAATATGCAGGTCTGACACACGCGATGTCGATGAGATTGATCGAAGCGAGACGGCAGGCACTCTGGCTGACCTTGAAATGCAAAGAGCAGCGGCGGGTGTCAGCGGGTTAGCAGAATTGATGAAGAGTGGGCGGCGTGAGGAGGGAGAAAGATAATAAACGAGATCCGAACGTCGTGCAGAATCGTGCAGGGTCGTAAAGGAAGGCTGCGGGGGAGCCTTTGGACGAGCGGGGACGTCGAGAGAGTACGGGATAGCCTTCTGTGCCATCCAGACGCCGACCCTCTCTATTTACCCTACACACCCATTTTTACCCATTTCTGCCCAAATCAGATCCCGCATTAGGCAGTCGCGCCTATTTCTGCCACTTCCTGCTCAATTACCTGCCTCCCAGCACAGCCCGAATTCGAATTTCGTGTGCAGCGGCTTCCTCTCACTTCCTCCGGGGCGTCTTCTCCTGGGTCTTCTCTGCCGCCCGCTGCATACTACCCCTTGTCCGTTATTTAACCTTTGTTCTCGGCCATCGCCGCCCATCACCCTCAGCATTTACACGCGTAAACCTCAGGCACAATGGCACCCCCCAATAAATCATCCCATCGCTGCGGATCGTCTCAGCACTCCTGAGAGACTCGGGTTCAAATGGGTCTCTCTCTTGTCCTCCGTCATCACGTCAACCGGCATCGCACGCGCACACAAACTGTGCATGTAGCTGACCGATATCTGAGTTAATCCCTCAGTGGGGCCGGCGAGGACGCGTCAGCCTCGCAGACTACTTACTTACCAACCTCCGGACCCGGCATAAGTATGTGACCTTGCTCGGAAGCACACCTTCAATGTCACGTACGCGAGTCATTTCAAATGACAGAGGGGACACATCCTGCAATTGTCTTTTTGAAAGCGCGCAGTTGCGTAACGGGAGGTCATGAGGGTATTTCTAGCGCAGCGCTGCTTCAGCCAGGTCTGCTATAAGTCCGGTGTTATGGCCTCTGTTGGAAGCCATAACTCTCCCAGCATTGCAGTGCAACCACCCGCAGTGTATGTGTTTCGAGCTCTTTGGAGTCTATCAGGTCCCAGGGCGAAGACATCGCTTTCTGGAAGCTTGACAGCCGCATGTGATCCAACAATCCCACAGATGGACGACCTGCGTCTCCCCGATCTAGAGACCTGCTGCTGGGCTGTTCAGCACGGGAAGGCACCATGTGTCACCGGCGAGATATGATATCTCACCATGATTGGTGAGAATAGCCAGAGGCGACTCACCGATATACCGAATCTAAGATACAGCGCTGTTTCTGAAGAGCGCCTCGAGCGCCATAGAGGCCAAGGCACGACTTCCTTGACTTCGAGGTACGCTCATATTCAGGGGCGAGAGATCCAGCAGCGAGGCCGATACCATGAGTCCATGATCGTAGCATTTCGGCGCCTTGTGATGGTCGCGCCTATGTGAGATTGAGCGGACGGAGGTATGATTGCGGGGCTTCCGAGCAGGACGCGAGGTATGATGTCGTCGAAACCGCGGCGATGGCCCTCCCTCATGCTGACATGTTCCAATACCGAGTTCCCGGGGGGACTTTCGAGGGAGTTCTGAGCAAAGTAGGGCGAGGCACGGGCGCTCTTAGAGGAATGTTTCCATACATTGAGCGTCCATGGTGGCTGTCTAGGCCCTCACATGTGTCGTGCAGCCTTCTGACTACACTTACGGTCACGGAAAGAAACGTCCGACGGAAAACTATTCACAAGCAACTCCAATAGGCGAAGACATGAGCGAGTCACATATCGTGGAAAGTTCACGGACCCTTCTTCTGTCAGCTCGGGAAAGTTTGTTCAGCGTTCAGCCGCAATGCTGCATTCAGACGCGAGGATACCTTTCTAGAATGTGGCCGTCCACACTGATTATGCTCGGATTCTGAGCCGCTGACGACCTGGAGGGGTTTTTATATGACCACTGGACGTAATTGAGACGACATCCTGACCAGTGTGGAGTAGTACTGCAGCACTTACATCGCAGGCGAGGTAGTATCTCAGCGCGATGTTAGCGATAGGAGAAGCTTCGCTGTTACAATGAGAACGATACAGGTGGTATATAATTCCTGCGCAGTAGATGACGAGCTGAATGAAGTCATATCGCGGCGGAAGTAGGACGGGAGGCCAGTCCCCTGTACCCTGTACGGATCGGGCTGGCGGACGGAACAAGAGACAATAGGCTGTCTGAAGCTTCTGCTTCCAGTCAAGCGGGACGGAGACAGCAACATCAAGGCTCGTGCCAGTCCTACTCCCGCCCGATGGCTGCTATCTCGTTCGTGTTGAGCGTATAGTGCGGTCAGTAGTAATTTAGAGTACTTGTCGGCATACTACAATGAAAGATTCGCCGATTGCCGGTGTTGATGCCTGCAGAAGTTCATAAACCAAAACGGGAATTTGACGACCTCGGTTCCGCTGCGTTATAATTCAGCGCGTTCCCCGTGCTCGCGTCCTCTTCTACTCTCCGCCGTCGTGTTGTGGATCTGCTATAGGTTCCACATGCGAGAACACGGACGCGCACGGCGTCAATGGCCGCATGCGATTGCGCTCGGCGGGTACCAGCAAGTGAGTAACAGTGCATTACACGCGTATTTCCCAGAGTCACTTACCCGTGCAACTAGCAGTAGGCAATTCTAACTCCCCTCGCGGGAGGATGGCCAGGCCGCAGGCGGTCCACATGCACAAACAACTGGTCCGACGGTATCAGTCGCCGTTCCGAGTGACCCCCGTTTACTGCTGCCAGGGACGCCCAGGCGTCCGTCATTCCTACGGCCTGGAGCCGCACACACGATTGGCTACACACGGTGATGTCCTATAGATAAGATAGTCCCATTTCCATGGACGCCACAGGCGGGAGACGTTCTTAGCAAGCCTCGCCATGCGGTCCAGTGTGTTTGTGGACGAGAAGCCCCGAGGTCTACGGGCGAGCGGTCATATAGAACTTTAGTCTGCTGGACTGTGTGCACGACCGCCGCCATGTGTGGACTCGAGGCTGTGGGGTACCCATCCGGCCGCAGTCAGCTGCTCGCAAGCTGCACGACTGCCGTCTATGTCCATTTTTACCTCCGTCATGTACCGCGGTTAAAGTGGCGTTCTGGCTGAGAACACACTGGTGGCGCAGCGGCTCTGGGCCGCGGACTACAGGAGAGTCTGTGCCGTGGATGCCACGGAGTGGGTTCGCTACCGCTGTTCGGCGAACGATGCGTCTGTTGACATATGATGCCGTCAGTCCATATACTGACAGGCCGCCTTTCAAAGGAAGAACTCTCCGGTGTGTTTTACCATTTCTGGTTCTGACCCCCGGTAGCTTATATGTTCTTATACCGCGTCACGGACGGCCAGCAATGGAGCGAGATGGTCAACTTGCCTCAAATGCGCTTGCCTTGGATTATTCTAGTGCAGACCCCCTCATACTGCGTATCCGATAGCAATGGCGTCAAAGCTTTCCTCGGCGGGGGGGGGGGGGGGCTTCACAGGCAGAAAGCGCAAGCCAGCTAATCCCATTGGATCGGAAGCACAATCTGTGGTTCCCGGGCCAGCGCCTCATCTTCTTCCATTTTGACTTTCCTCAGACCAGATCTGGGGACTCCAAGCCTCAGCCGCAGGCATGCGGAGAGAGCATGCACGTCTTCGAGCCTCGACCAGGTAACATGATATCTCATCTTGATCGTCAGGCCGCCAACGGTCTTCCGAGGACGACGTACACCTTGGCGCTGTTGTACTCGACGTTCACACCCATTGCATCCCCAGATTCAGATGAGATCTCGCCGACTGCTACCGGGACGCCAGGCCTGGGCGTCCTACAATAGCACCCAGTCGCACTCAATGCCGGACGATTTTGTTCCAATTCCGGAGCCCTAATATCACGGCAGTACATTACGGCCTCTCCAACAGCGCCTACGCTTTTCTACACTTCCTGCTCACAGAGCCTTTTGCGGTTAGTGAAGATCATGCTCTGTGAATTTCAATGGGCTGAGACCCGATGCACGGATGTTACGTGAGCTGGCCATTCTGTCTGGGTGGGACAGGACACCCGTCTTGAGGTATATGTATCAACCACAAGAAGGTGGAAAGTACGGGCAAGGCGACCGCGCAACGCGGAATTTACGCCTCGAGGCGGTCGCCGCACAAAACAGCCTTATGGTGACCTCTTACTTACATGATAGGCCATAACACAGACAGTCACTGTACTGTCCTTAGCGCGTTTTTTGGAGTGAGATAGTATCTCTCCTCCAAGGCGCCCGTTTGACGCGCGCCTAAAAGACTACCCCGCCGGTCAATTAGTTTCTTGTACTAGAGGTCGGATGAACGACGCCTTCGGGCGGACCGCTGACCGCCTCATAGAAGGATCCCGATGTGTACGGTTCTTGATCAAGCGCTACCGAAAACGGCTGATGGAGATTTGCAGCCAAATCCACCGGCGCCAGATACACAGCGACTATGAACTGCTTTGTTTTTTCGTCCGCTTTGCCTATCCTGAAGATTGTAGGATTGGATGAGATAGATTATGGAGCGGACGCACGCGATGCGGTGCGGCTTGTGACCTCGATTTCTGACTTTCTTATCATTTTCTCCATCATGCCTATGCACAAGACGCGCTGGTCGAAACGCCCACTTTCGACTGCGGATCTTCTGTGCTGCGGCCTTTGTGACCGCAGGACATGAATTTATAACATCGAATTGACGGAGAGGAACCTGCGAACGACGTTACACCTATTTTCTTGGACATCAATTGGACGAATAACATCCTGCGTGTTACTCACCACAGTAACCAGCTTTACCGATACATTGTATAAGTCTCTCATGCTCACCAATACTGTGTACCAGGTCCGTAACGCAATAAGAAGGAGCTCATTAGCACTCACGACACAGGGGGGGGGGGGTTAAAGATAGGTCAGCAAGGTGACCATAGATCCCCAGATTTTTACGAGAATCCAACACGCGAAAGCAATTTCCGTGCAGTACTGCGTTCTCCGTGCAGCGAGCGCATGCCGAATAATACCTATATCGCGGCTTGTCTCAAGCCTTACTTCTTAGTGCGTTGTCATATCCACCTCCTTGCCGCGCGCCTGGACTGGGACCGTTTCTATGGGTCAATATCGCTCATAACAACTTTGAATTGGCGAGTGACAGCTTCGGGCGGG
This sequence comes from Postia placenta MAD-698-R-SB12, assembly GCF_002117355.1. Classification (NCBI taxonomy): domain Eukaryota; kingdom Fungi; phylum Basidiomycota; class Agaricomycetes; order Polyporales; family Adustoporiaceae; genus Rhodonia; species Rhodonia placenta. The sequence continues at coordinate 2,752,817 of NW_020169832.1, read as the reverse complement.
CACTCGTCTGCTACACGTCCGAGAAGCACCCCAATCCATGTAATTCTTTGCGCAGGCAGAGGAACACGAATGGTGTGGATTTGTGGCCAATCTGTCGGGCGCCAGACGTGCTGGCTGCATACCGTAGTAGCTCTCATGTGCATCGTTTCCCGCTGACTGTTGCATGGAACACCCCAGAAACGATCGCATGTAGGCGATGTATGCTACGTTTCTGTGGTATTGTCATGCGCATGACTGCCTCCGCCGATTCATTTCTATGCGTAGCACGCTTTGACCAATTCTCGCCGTTCCAGGCACGGCACTGCTCTGGCCTGACATCAGAGGCCCTCAGAGGCCCTCCGGCATGCATTTTTACCGCCAAACAAGACGAATTGCATGTGTGCGCCAGCTTGACGCATGGTCAGCTCTAGATAGACAAGTTGCGCTTTTTCACGCGGGATCCATCAGTTCCGATGAAGTCTTCCTGCAGATTCACCAAGTCGGTTAGCAGTGTGAGTGCAATATGAGCGCCCTTCTAGGTCGCTGGCAAGACGTAGCTCTGATTCATATTCACACAGCACGCACAGTCCCCCGCCTATGGTACCACCGTTGACCGTCTCCGCGGACCCATTCTTGTGCACAAGGCACGCTGGGAATTTCCCCTCCATATAACGCGGGACTTCTTCAAGATCCGGGCTCTATTGTTTGCCTTTACGTCGTCGCAAATTTGCGTTTGTCTATCTGGATCTACAAGCCCCCACCCCCCTGGGTTCTCCGATATTTCGGGCAGGAAGCTGGTGAGAGCCGGTGCCTCCCCTCTCCCCATTCTCTTGCCAATCTCGCTCATTTGACGCGTACAGATTCTCCCGTGAATTTCGTCCAGTTGAAGCTTACCATAAGGTCAGGGTGTACCCACGGCCGTCGGCATAGCCATGCTGCCTGCGCCCTATCTCTGTTGCTGGCCTGGCGACGACCTTCCGCTCACACATACACTCCGGGTTCCCACAGTGCCCCGTAGTCTCCGACGGATGTACTAGGATCCTTCCCTTCCCTTGGCAGATATGCGCGCCATGACTTGTCTCTATGCCAGCCTCCCTTCAGAGGACAGTCCCCCCACTCTCTTGCCTCTTTTCGTCCCGAATTTTCCCTCAGATCAATGCACAACAAATCGAAGGGAGCGGAGCAGATAACAAAGACGAGGCAAGATTGTGCCACCAATACCCTTCTTCCTCTATCGGAAGCGGCACTTCGTGCATGAAAAGAGTACGCCTGCTGACGTCGATCTCGTTGCGATCTCCCGAACGGCGTCAGCTCAACAGCGATGGTGTACTTACCCCGAACCCCTCGCCGGCTCCAAAGCCAAGCTCTGCCTCCTCGCCCTTGGCCACCCGCATGCCTGGTGTGTGATAATCTCGCATCTCGATGTTTGTTCCTTCAAGCTTTATTATCTCTGAATAGTGTCGAGCACGGCATATTCCCCATGGTGCCCTCTCCCTGTGGCAAACGTGAAGGACGGCGCAGCAACAGTCCGTACGACGCAGCCGCGGTGAGTCGTACAGCAGTCCCGGCGTCTCAGAGGATGGATCTCTACGGGGACCTGGAACATAGAATCTGGGGGTCCACTGCCGTCCGAGCAGTGCCCGCATCCAGGCAACCTCTCATTGTGACAAAGGGGGGCTATGCATCCACGCGCGCAGCGCTGGACGTGCGTCTCAAACAATCTCAAATTGTGTGATCTACGGATCACGCTATGTGCAGCAGACAATATGGCTGTGTAGGCGCGCAAAATTTATCTTATTTACAAAGATTTCCGCGAAGTGTATACTCTGTACAACGCAGGTACATGCAGAGCGTAGTATAAGCCGAGCCTCCCCGGGTGGTTCCCCAGCCATATTTGGGCTCCTCCACGCGCTCGTACGGAACCGCACAATGAAGTGCAGGTCGAAGCGCAGAAACTCCGCAGTACATGATATGCATAGTTGTATCAGTCTTGCCCGGTGTCAAAGCTGTCGGCCGCCCTGCGCTGTTGTCGTTCCTGACTTTGCATCTACGACATGTTCGCGCAGGACGCAGCGTACAGCACACAAGGCGTCATCTGCGCAACGAGTTTCACTTCCGGTGGCGGGATGATGCACGCCATTGAATGATGAAGTATCCTGTCATTGTTATCCAAATCGAATTGGCAAAATGTGTGTTCGTCATTATCTTGCTCTAGTTTACAACGTCGCCGCCGTCGCCGCCGCCGCTCATCACCTCCAGGTAAAATCGTGACGTGCGAGTACCCATGTTGTATGGTGGAAGAGGATGCAAATATAAACACAACAGTCATGCGTATAACGTGAAGCCAAGGGGGTCGCCGCGCCGCCAGAAAGAGAGGCAAGGCTGACGCGGGTTACATGGTCGGGAACGCATGAAGACCGAAAGGGCACACGATAAGCTCTACGTATACAAGTGGCCCCCGAGGAGCGAAGGAGTCGCAGGGTAATAAGTAACGTGAATGGGTGGGCCCGGGGTATAAGCAACACTGACGAGGGCCGTCAGCCCACCTGCAACAGCGACGAGAACGCGTGTGCGTACCTCTCAATCCTGCCTGCTGAACTCTGCCTGCGTGAGGTTCAGCACGAACGCACACTTGAAGTCGGCTGGCGGCTGGATGATTTTGACAGGCTTTTTCGACGATGCGCTGCCGGGCCGCGTGGAGGCGCCCTGGAAGGTGTTTGCGATGGAGGGGAATGGTCGCAGCGGGCGTGAGGTGGGGAAGGAGGGGCCCTTGGCGGTCATCCGTGGTGGCCGTGGGAGAGCGTTCGACGCGAGGGGAGACGAGACGTGTGGCCGGACGGAGGCAGGGTTGAGGGAGGAGGGTGCGGCAGACATGGTCATGACAGCTATCGCAGGACAGAGCAAGGCGAGGGCGGTCAATTTATACGCACGGATAACGGGAAGTCTGCAAGTGCTCACTCATTTTGGAACGGATGCTACGGAACGGAAGGTGCGAGAATGATGGACAAGCGCAGACGCGTCTGGGGGCACAGCCAAGGACTGGGGGCGGAGGTCGAGGAGGAGTGCTAGAGCGATGCGGGGAACATACGAGGTGGGGGGATATATACTATGGACAGGGACAGCGTGGCTACCGCAAACCCCAACCGACTTTACCCCAGCCGCTTGGGGCCGTCCCCCGCCAAACAATCCGCGCTCGGCCAAACAACGCGCTTCCACGTCCGATCTGCCCGACGCGTCCCCTCTCCCATCAGCACTCAACTGTCCGCTGCACTCAACACTCACTCGACGTGCTCTGCCCTCCTGCCTGGGTTATCTCGCCCACCGCTGCGGCGTGCGCGGTTCTGCCCCACCCCACAGCTTCTCCTTCCCCCTCCCCTCCGTTAGCGCCCGCGGCGGCTCATCACCAGCTGTCGACGCTTAGCCGCGGCATTGTCTGCGCAAGTGCCTTGTAGCTCTTGCTGATGTTATGGCCCACGTTTGCCGTTTCCAATTCATGCGTACCCACTTTGTCGCCGTTATCTCCCCCTCGAGGACCATCCCCAACGCGTTTGCATGCGTTTTATCTGACGTATTGTGCGTGTCATCGTGTCCACTAGAGTTGAGCCTGTATGCGGCGTGTCCGAGCGGGTCCGAGTAGGGTGTTAGCAGAGAACGACAGAGTGCACCGGCCTTCTCTTACCACCTCCTGTCTTTATATCCCAAGGCTCTCTTATTCTATCGGATCTGCTGATTTGGAGGTCCGTCCGTGGTGTCACTTCTTCATGTCGGATGACAATACGCACAACGTGCCATACACGTTATTCGACACCTTGCAAATCGAGAGCGCCCCTTATCTGTAGTCTATCATCACCATTGATGCCATTCATGACGACGTCATTCGCCCGAGCGAGCTTGATGTTGAGCACTGCTACACCCGTTCCTGTGTAGCTAATGAGACAAAGTATATTTGCAACTTGGTTCGCAGACGCTCGTGCGACAAGTACAGCTAGCTCTATGTACAGACAAGGACATTCCGATTATGACAGGTGGACAGCTCGATGGTACAGTGGAATACGACGATGGGTCTATAAGGGGGAGGAGACAATGAGAGGCCGTAACCGAAAACTAGTTCGGGTGCGCCAAGGCAGGCGCGACACCGACGGGGCGGTGGGAAGTAATCACAATATGGCACAGATGGTGGGCGTTGGGATGCCGCATGACGAGGATGCTATGGCGTGCCTGCGACTACCAGACCTCGAGCTCATCGCAGGGTGGGGAGCAAGCCGGCTGCGGTGGGCTCGCGGCGCGCGGCCGGCGAGAACCGTGAAGGCGTGGATGTCCGTGAGGATGGCAAGAAGGATGGCTGAACCAGTGACCGACGACCGTGCGGCGGGTGCACACGTCCAAACGCTGTGTGCGCACCGCCAAGGAGGGGAGGGGTGCCCGCGGGGGGTCAGACGAGCAGCGCGGCACGCAGGGCCGCCCGCCGACGCTCACTGCACGTCGACGAGGAGGTTGCGCTCGAGAATGTACTTGCCCTCCTTGTACTTCTGCGTCGCCTCGTACGCCTTGATCTGTGCGCGCCACTCATGTCATAAGCGCTGCAGGGCCGGCGGGCCAGCGGGGGGACGTACGTATTTCCAGCCGAGCGTCTCGCCGCACTTGCAGCAGTAGATGTCGCGCACGGTGTGGTTGCCGGTGGTCATCACGCGGTCGACGGGCTCGCCCTCGATCACATTCACGCTGCGGCTGCGGTCAGGAGCGCGGCCTCTGGCTCTAGAGCGGGGGGCGGGGCTCACACTACTTCGAACAGATATGCGCGGCCGTGCTGGCCGTTGAACGCCTGTGCGCGGGAGACTGATGTGAGGGGCGGCGTTAGCGGCGAGGGCGCGGCGGGGGGACGTACCCGCGAGATCATCGTGTGGATCGCAGCAAGGTGCGTCTTGCAGTTGGAGCACCCGTAGATGCGGGCGCCGTTCAGGTAGCGGCGGTAGCTCATGCCCATGGTGGCGATATAGTATAGCACAAGGGGCCGCGGGGGCGTTACTAGGGCGGCGCAGGACAATGGGCGGACGCAGGAGGTGCAGCCCACCAGACCTATATATGCGGGGCGTCGTGCGATGAGAACAGATGAGAGTCAGGGAGCAGGGAGGACCGGGGCCGTCCGCGATGGAGGCGACCTGATTGAGCCGTGTGGCTTATCCCGCTATGGATCGAGAGAGGGCCGAGGGGGAGCAACTGGTCCGGCGCAAGTCCGGGTCCGCGGCGCTTGTCTCTTACGCCCGCACCGCTCGCACGCGTCGATGATGCTTGCGATACATGCGGCTCGTCGTGGTTTCAGGTGCACTCGCGGCGGCCTGGCGCAGCACACGACGCGTCTGGGACACGCTCGAGGTGCGCTGGCGTGGTCGCAGTGGGCGGTCTCGCACTCGAATGCCACAGCGGACCAGCTCGTGCGGACACGAGCCGGGGTGCCTGCTTATCGCTTCCCTGGCGTTCTGTGTCGTTCGACACTCCAGGAGCGACCATTTGTTCCGACGGCAGGTTCGCTAGCTGCGCTCTAACGCCGTCGTAAGTTGTTGCTGAGGTGAGCGGCGTGGTCCTATTATTGATACGTTCGTGGCTGCAACGATCGTTGGTGGATTATCATGGGCCGTATCTTCTGGGATATTCGAGCGGGCCGGCCGTACGTACACATGAACACTGCCACCAGGATAGGACTCGCGGAGCCCACTCGTTGGATCGGTGAATCGATTCTGCGACGTAGTACTTCCCCCCATTTTGCAATGGGATCTGCTTCAATAAGAACGCTCGCTGCTTGTGTATCTAGTGCACGTTCGAGCTTCTGCGGTTGAATTCCAGCTATCGAAGTCACTCGTCATTATACTCGGCCTGCGCCCAAGTACTGCCGTCATAGCTTGCAGGCAATTGCGCAAAAACACGACGATGGCACATACGCCAATGTGATCCTCAATCACATTAATATTATTCTGCGTTGCCACGATGTGGAGAAGTGCGTTTCTGGGAGTCGAACCAGCAACTCCGGATGCAGGCAGCTCTGAGCACGTGGTGAAGTTTAACCTCGGTGGCAGAGCGCGCTTAAGCGCCCGCGGTCGACGCCAATTCGACGCGTTCACGCTCTCTTCGTCTACACCTCTTGCTGCACGCCAGTCCGCCTTACCCAGTCTCTAACTTGCGCGAGCGTGGCTTCGAGCAGCCAGAGCTTTTGCGCGACGCCCGTGCTTCCATGAACTCTCGCAAGAGACCAGCGGACGATATCATCTCCCGCCCCGCCAAGCAGCCACGCCTGACTGCAGAACATCCTCTCGGAGGAAACAGCAGCCCTTCGCAGAACGAAGGGATCTCTGCGCGCTGGCTCGGCCTGGCGATGGAATTTGTGAAACTCACGCGCGAGACGGTCGCGCAATGGCTGGACTGTGAGTAACTCGGCCCTGCATGACCAATTGCCTGTGGCCTGGCCCTCTTACGCCGAGCGTCCTAGCATCAGCCACCAAGGACACACTGCCCGTAGCAGGTCCCTCCCGGCCCCGCCAACCAGTCTGTCAACCACAACAGCAGGTGCCGCCCCCGTCGTCCCCTCCGCCACCTCCACGTCGCCCGGCTCGACCCCCTCTGCCTCCTCAGTTCCAGCATGCCGGTCCCTCCCAAGAGCCGTCTGCTCCTCAACCTCTGCGACTGCATGTACCACCACCAGCAGAAGGGTCTACCTCTACAGCGCGGCGTAGTCGATCGCGTGCGCGGCGGACGTCGGATCCTCATGCGAGCCAAGTGCAACAGCAGCAGCAGCAACCGCCACCCCCGCTACCGCGGTCCAGAACAATGTCACATCTATCTCCGGCCTTGCTGGCGGCATCTCCTCATCTTAAAGCTGCGATAGCAGAGCACAGACAGGCGCAGTCGCAACCGCGGCCCACGTATATTATCCGGGAGCACATCCTTGAGAAGCAGGTCGATTTTCTTCCTCAATTGTGCTCTGGTCTTGTTCTGAAACCTGATGGCACATTAGCATAAAGCCAGAGTAAAGGAAATCCGACGGAAAGACAGAGAGGAGATGGAGAAGGAGCTGTTTGAGATCAGGCGATCGAAGGGTGAGCTCGTCAGCATTGTCTATCGTATGCTTTTCTCATAGGTTTCTAGGCTATTCTTCCGGGCTTGAGGACTTCAGAAGTATGCTTAAAGTCATTTGAGTGCGTTCTCACCATTTACGCGTCCGTTCAGGTTTGTTGGACTATTCAGCACGGCTCGAGATGTTGTCGAGGCGAGAAGCCCTACACCGTATGTTGCCCCGGAAAGATCACACTGAGTCCTTGTAATGAATCAATCTCTCACAGCGTCGCCATCTCTTGCGGATCTACGCCTGAAGGGGTCGGAAGAGCCCTCTCCAAAGAGACATTCAGCTGATGTTGGTGCAACTCAACCACTATCTGACCAGGACTGACAATTACGCGCAGGACTTTTTGCGACGCGCCTTAGAGAAGGCGAAGGCATCATTCGCAGAGTATGCCGTTTTTCATACTCCTGGATCGTGCCGTAGACTGATTAACGGTCGCTAGACCAAAACCTCCCCCGCCCTTCACTCCATCGCTCGAGCTGTTGATGAGATTGAAGCATAAGCGAGATGAGGAGATCGAGCGCCGGTTGCGTGGTCCTAAGCTTCCTCCGCTCCCAACGGTACTCCCGCCAGAAGATGATCGTCAAGTCGACGAGCTGCTGTCAAAACACGGGGTGATCTCGAAGATCGAGAGGGAGCAGGTCACGGACAAGGACCTCATGCGTCTCCGGCCCAACAAGTGGCTGAATGATGAAATCATCAACTTCTACGGGCAGCTGATCTTGACGCGTTCGGAGGAAGGCAAGGAGAATTTCGTCAAGAACAGCAAGAAGCCACTGGACGTGCATTATTTCAGCACGTTCTTCTGGTCCAAGCTGGAGAACGAGGGCTATGAGAAGGGCAGGCTGGCGAAGTGGACAAAAAAGGTGAGCCCCGATCGTGGCCCTACTGTCCGTCCACAGCCCCTTATCGCAAGCTCGCACAACCTAGGTCGACATCTTTCAGAAAGACGTGGTGCTCATACCTGTCAATCATGGCAACTCGCACTGGACCGCTGCTGCCATTAACTTCCGCCAGAAGCGGATAGAATCGTATGACAGCATGGGCATCGTCCGGCCGAATGTGTTTAGGGTGCGTTACTCAGCGTTCCGTGTGGCTTCTCGTGTACTGATCTCAGTGCCCTTCAGCTCTTGAGAGCATACCTGGATGCCGAGCATAAGAACAAGAAGAAGAAACCCTTCGACTTTACCGGGTGGCAAGACTACGTACTGGAGGTACGTTGCGTAATTGGTGAAGTTGCTCCAATATTATGCTGAGACAACCCACATATACAGGACGTACCCTTGCAGGAGAACGGCTATGACTGCGGTGTTTTCACCTGTCAGTTTCTGGAGGCACTTTCCCGAGGCGAAGAACCCTTCCGCTTCCAGCAGGCGCACATGCCCTACCTGCGGAGACGAATGGTCTGGGAGATTGGACATGCCAAGCTCCGTGACGATACATGACACGCTCGACACCCAATGGCCCTGCGTGCGTGCGCTCCGTACCTGCACACGCTTCATCTATTTGTGGGCGTGCACATCTTGAAGTGGCTTCGTCACGGACAAGCAGTAGTTATTGTAGTAAATTAATGGATCACAAAAGGGCGACACACATACACCTTCATCGAGCGTCTATACAGTCACCCATGCAATATCGAACATACAGCTCTTGAGCGTCTCATGGCACGTCCAGGGGCATGCACAAGAATGGACAAGAATGAGAGGATCCGAGACATTATTGTACATGCTGCAGTACGAATACCTGGTGTCCGTAATACGGAGTACTGAGGGTATAGCTGCTTTTGACAGTGCCGCTCCAGCCGAGCATGAGGTGCGAAGGGATAGATATCATCGCCGAAACCACCAGACAATGATGAAGAACCAGAAGACAATGATGAGGAACAGGATGTACCACAACCAACGGCAGCCCTGTCGCGCCGCCATGTTGTTCATCCGCCGGAACGTTCCACTCAGAATGCCAGAGGTCTCCGCGAAGGCGTCGTTCTGCATGGACGGATGGATGGTTGAGCCTCGCCGCTCACTCAATCAGCTTTGAAAGCCGACGCACCATCTGGCTCAGCTGCACGGTGGAGTCGCGCACCTCGTTCCCAATCCCAATCGTGATCTGCAACAGTTGTCAGAGGCACTGCCATACGTGCGAATCACGAAGAGGGGGGGAGCTCAGATATGACGGCCCACTCACATCTTTCAGCATCTTCACCTTGGCCTGCAGACCCTCGAGGTGCTCGTCATTCTGTCCCTCCAGGTCGTCGGCAAAGCGCTGGCCATTGGCCTGGAGGTCATACGGGGACGACCGCCCAGAGGCCGGCGGGGTGTAGTACTCGGGGAGCAACGCCGAGCGATCTCGCAGCGAGGCTGTTGCCCTAAATCTAGGGACGAATGTCTAGTTCATGACTTTGTAAATAGTGAAGTATGCACATACCGTTGAGACATAGTGAGTGAGCAGACCGGCTGTCCTCCTATGCATTAGAACATGTGAACCGTGACCAGTTGGGGCATAGCATAACCAGAACCCTATGACTTAGGCGCCGACACGTACTATGTGACTAACCTTAATCACAACAACATAGGTTCTCATTTACAGGCAGACAATAGTGGTCACATCCACTGCATTTGTGACGACCCCGAGCTATCAATACAGGAGCAAGAGTGTAGTATCTCCGGGACAATGCAACACGTCAGAGGAAGAGATATAGACAGTGGACCGCGGCAAGGAATTTATGTGACATTCTGTAAGGTAAGACCGCGCCGCTCGAAAGTTAGGCCAGCAAAAAGTCGAGTATGGCGGAAGGATGCGCGTGTGAATCCAGTAGAGAAGATGATGTACTTCGGCGCGGGGGGTCAGGGACTCTGGTGGTACTAGGTAATGCAGTGGTGTGTAAGTACGAAGGCGATCGGGTGGCAATGTCCGCGAGGAGCACTCGCTAGTGCTAATGACAGTGAAGTATACACGACATCGATACAAGTCCGTAGGGGCCATGCCTGGCTTCCCTTACTCGATACTCATCCGGTTTGGATGCGTACTCATGGGACCTCGGTAGATGTCCTGGGATTTGCCGCGTCGCGCCATATTCTGGTTCTTTGCCACTGAAGAAAGAAACAAATAAGCTTCAACGCAATAGTCACCAAGTGTTGGATACTCACTTTGATTCTTCAACCCTCGTCCGAAGTTGTTTGTCACCATGCATGCAAAGACGAATGTTGTCAGCAGCAAGACGATCGCAAAAACGGCTACAAGGGCATCAGCTGAGATCCCATGAACGCATATAGATTATCTCACAGAATATTGTCAAACTCTTCCAGACGTCAACGAACGTGGCTGTGCCATGCCGCCGCACTACTTCGACGAGCTACGGACGATTGTGAGAACGAATTCACAATCCATACGCGCCAGACTGACCTTGTACATGAAATAGACCATTGCTCCGGCACAACCCGTCATGAAAGCGAACATTGCCCACTTCTTCTCATGACGAGCCGCAAAGTGACCGACAACGAGTACCAGAATCGACAATGGAAAGGCCAAGCAAGTCAGGTAGTACTCCGCATTGTGTTCACTCAGGACCAGCCAGATGAACTGGACGGAGAAGCCGCACCAGAAGAACAGGTCGAACTTCACCAGACAGAGGAAAATCTGGTAGTAAGCATACATCGACTTGATCCGGCGATCGGCACCGAGGTACTTGTATACTTTCCAGCCAAATTCGTTATAGATCTTCCAGCCTAAGCCAATGTAGGCCAGTTCGGCGACGGAAATGACGATAGGGATGACGGTCGTGAGGACATGAATGGGTATGCCAGAACTTGAAGACGGGCTCCCAATCTCGCCAATCTGAATGATGGCGTAGACGAGGAAAAGCGCGTTGAAAATGCTGCAAGAGGGTCAATGTCAATGATAAGAGGTGTTCAAATGTCACTCACGTCAATGCGATGAACTGCAAAGTGTTGCGGTTGTATACGGCGTCCAACGCCATTGCGAACTGGAAGAGACTGCGCAAGGAAGTTCAACATGACAAGCATGAAATTTCTGGCCAAAAACGCACTGGGCCATGGCGAATATACTCAGGTAAACGGGCATCTTCCTCGATTCTGGGTCATCGCCGCTACTTGCAGACGTGCTCTGCACATCCTGTAGCCGAACAAAGAGCTCCGCCTCGATAGCAAGGTCGATAGCTGTCTCGACCGTGATGGTCAAGAGGTACAATCGACACGCGATGGAATCTGGTATGAACTGGTTGGTAGGGTGAGAAGACCTGCGCGACGCGACCACACTCGCGTTTACGTACTGCTGCGCGCACAATCTCCCAACAACTGGTCCTAGACTCCTTCTCCACCTTGGTGTCCGGCATTGTCTTCGGTGGAGGGTACTCCCAGTCTAGTCTTTGTGTTGTGTGTTCTTCGAGTCCCTTGACGTCCTTGAAAGAGATCTCGCTGTAGTTCGACTGGTGTTGGGAGAGGGGGTAGAGTGGAGGGTCACGGTCGCTGTGACCGTCATCGAAGGGCGGAGGGTCAGTATGGTGGGCTGTGTAGGAGGTCGCATACTGGTCGATGAGGTCGTCGTAGGGGGCCCTGTCGTCCCCTGCGGCGCGTGAGCGGGATTGTGAGGGTTCAGGGGAAAGAGTGGTGGGTGCGGCTGCGAGCGTTGACATTATGAAAGGAGTGAATGAATCGAGGGTGCTGTGGGGGTCGACCTGCGAGCTCAGGGGAGATAAGCCAGGTTAGCCGTCGGGGAGGATGGCGAGAGCGACATTCGATGTTCCCGTACTCCTTCTCTCCCACCGACTGCGCTATCCCTTGTTTGGCTTCGTTTGGCCGGTGGCTGCCGCGACACGGTGGCCAACCATCTCCGTTTCTCGGCTCCCCCAAATCTGCTTTCGGTCGTCAACTCTAGATGCTGTGCTCATGGTCTAGGCTGCCTCTTGGTCGCTAGATATGTTTTCAGACTCCAATTACCGCGAAATAAAACACTGCCCGGTACTATTCCTGACCTAAAATACTCTCTGAATGTGATTTTCCGCTAAGCGGCGGGGGGCATCGCCAACATGTCATGTTGCTCGACTGTACGGGCTGAAGTCATCATGCTGCGGAGCTTGGCACTGCGCTGGTAGCCTTACTCACTGCAACTACGATAGTTCGTCAAGTCAGTCTCATTAATTTTAGCCCGATCATCATTTGCATCATGCTGGACGTGAGCTACGCTAATATTAAGGCAAGGCAAGTGCAGCTTCGAATCCACCGCGGCCTGCGACTCAAGGCGCCGACTTGCACGTCCCGAAACTGGATTACTCAAGGGGAATCACATGGCCTGCAGTTGTGTATACAGTCGGGTTGCAGAGAGTGTGATGAATCCAATACATTTGCCAGGCGATATTAGACCCACTACGCGACATTGAGAAACCCGAAGTGGGCAATCTCACCGCCTCCGGAAGATGACAGGACGTGTGGCTCCCGCGTCCACCTCCACCTCAGTCAGGAACCGTTACACTCAAAAGAAGCCGCCGGAGGGGCATCGCGCTTCGTCTCGGCAAAGATACCTGCGGGACCGTATGTTTTCGGCAATTACTCATGGATCCTCCCATCGGGAATGGCACCCCAAGATTTTCGAATTAGCTTCAAAATTTCGTATACCGTTTTTCACAATCGAATATGTTCTATGTCATTGTCATTGAGGTCTCCGCGTTCTCATAGGTTGATTGCATCACGTTATGACCTGCAATGAGCTGCGACATGTTCAAAACGATACAGGCTGGTATACAGACGCAAGATGAGGGGTGATACAAGATGTGGTAGTAAATCCTTGTAGATGACGAGTCCAGTTGGATGCCTAGGCTAGGAACTGTCGGTGTCTGTCGAGGAGCCAGTCTCATCACCTTCGACGTCTGACACATCATTGTTACCAAGGCACAATCTATGAAAGCGGTATATTTACTCACCAACCACCAGGTAACCAGGCGTTGGTATCGGGGCGACGGGTGGTGCCGGTGGCGGCCGCGGTGGACTGGGCCGTTTGGGCGGCGGAGGCGGTGGTTTGGCGTTCTTTGGTTTGGCCTTGGAAATCACTTTCGCAGACAGCGTGGGGCTCTGAAGAGATGGCGCAGACGCCAAGGTTGATATTGAAGGTGCCGGCGACGACATGCGTGACGGCGACTCCGGGGATGATGAACGCTCGTGATGCATGGACGGGACGGTGGACGAGTCCCGCAGCTTGGAAGGCACCCGCGTATGTGAGGGCACTGCAAGCGTCTGCTAGGAATTAGGTCAAATTCGTGTCTCTGCATAACGGCAAATGAAATCGCGTACAGCGTTGTGTGCACTGGGAGACCCTGGATCTCGCTTGATGCGGGCGATAGGAGAACCTGCCGAGAGCATCTTAGCACAGGAACATGACGCGTGCTGGGATAGCACATACTGGTCTTTGCTTTCTTGGACTTTTTTGCAGGAGATGTAGACGGTGACCCAGGCTTCAAGGGAGTCAGCGACAATTGTAACAAAGCGAACACCCCGTATACGCACTCTCTTACGATGAAGATTGAATTCCGCATCATCTTGAAGAAAACATCAGCTTCGCTGGTCAAACAATATGTTGTCGACCCTCACCCGCTTTCTTTGCCTTCGATTTACTCTTCCCCTTTGCCGGGCTAGGTTTGCCGTCGTCCGATATATTTCCAGCCTCAGACGCCACGTATGGAGATGCAGAACGACCCGCCTCCGCAACCAGCCTTGCCATATGAGTCAGCACACGTAGCACGGATAAGCAAAATTTATGCTTACTTAGATTTAGAGGTGGCATTGCGGGTAGCGCCTCTGCGCGAGCTCCCCAGCCCCAAGCATTCGCTTAGATGTTGCGCATACCGGTTGGATGCCACCTGCGCGCGCCATGGTAAAGTCACGTATGCCCACCGGTGAAGGCAAGGAGCGCTCACCTGCCGTTTGCAATTGCTACATTCCAGGAGAATATTGCCGCCGTTCTTGCCGTTCAGAGGGGTGTTCGCCCCAGCGCCCGCAGGACTGTTCGTGTCCCCGCCTCTTGTCTCTTCCGAGGGCGTGGGCAGCCTCGACGAGGGCCCCGCCTGAGAGGCGCTGCCTGAAGGACCAGGAACATGAACTGCACAAAACGTCAGAATTCCGCACGGCACAGAGGGGAGACAACGCCTTACTGGCACCACAGCTGCGTTCCCGCGTGCGAGTTTTTTTATTATGAATTCCGCTCCATGCGCTCGTGGAAAGGCGACGACTCACTGGGTGTGACATATTTGGCAGATCGTCCGCGAGCGCGCTACCGCCTGATGCGACTCGAGGACCACGTCCATGAGCGACTCCTCGAGCATGTCCGCGAAGACCCTCGCAGCCTGCGCCGACCGCCTCAGCCACGAACACACGAACAGGCCTGCGGACTCACGAGCTCGGACAAGACCTCATCTCGCTCCTTCTTCGGCATCGAACCGCACGGTCTCTGGAGCTCGCATGTAAGTGACTGGACACTCTGCGCGGATGCGGCGTGTCGCCAGAAACGAAGCGACCTCGGAGCGTTTGACGACCTCAGCCGCCTCGGTCGCTCAACTGAAGTTATTGAACCACACTAGCCGCGCCTGTGGCTACACCCGCGCGTTCTACATGCATCACATGATCCCATCAATTCATGTTCGCGGGTTGCTCGCGGACCAGCGGTGTTACAATCGAGATGGAATCATTTTCATTTTCTCGTCGGCCTGGTCAAAATATTGTCCCAAAGTGAAATGACAGAAGTACTGCTGGCTTTTCTGTCTAACAGCATGAACTGGCGGGGAATACACAACCAAACAGCCAGCACATCATCGACAAATCGTAAAAGCAAAAATATCATAACATTGCTAGCAGATAGGAGTCATGTTGCGGGAGAGTGCACACGACGAGACTAAACCAACCATCCAGCCCGCACAACGATCCATCCGTCCGTCCTTGAAGCACATTACCGCGAGAGCCGGGAGATCGTGAACACGCCGAGAATCACAGCCGCAAGCGCGCCTATGCTGGCAGGCAGCAGCAGGTCCTTCGGGATGCCCATCACCGTCTCGTCCTCGACGACGTGCACCGGGGGCGGTGGCGGGTTGCTGGCCGGCTCCGGCAGCACCGACTCCGCCTTCTCGACCTCCTTGGTTTCCGCTTGCGCTGCTGCGGCGACCTCAGCGGCCTGCGCGGCGCTTTTCTCCGCCATGACGTCCGCCCAGCCCTTGCCGCCCTGAATGTACAGCACAACACGGTCTGCCCCCGCGGCGCGCGCGATCTTCACCGCGTCCGACACGTCCGCATCCGATGTGATGAGCACGATGTCGCCGTCCGCGTCCGTGTACGAGAGCAAAAAGTCCGTCGGGTCCGGAGGCGGCTCGGACGGATCTGCGGTCTTGTAGTTCGTGAAGAAGGGGTCCGTCGCGAGCTTGCCCGCTACGATGTCCCGCAGGTTCTCGACATTATCGTGGCGCGCCTGGAAACGGTGCGTACGCCCGCTCGGCGTGCGGAACTTGAAGACGTATGTGCCATCATCGACCGCCGGCAGAGGCACCGGCGGGCCGACAATGAACGGGAGAGGCTCGCCCTGTTTGCTGGAGTAACCCTCGAGGACGGAGTGCTCCTCTTGTTCATCTACCATAGACGCAGAGTCGTTGGGGTGCACCTCAGGCGAATGAACCGTGTGGGACATGCTGCGGGACAGATGGCGGGAGCGCACATCCGTACCAAAGTGAGAACCCGACAAGGCCGACTCGGTGTCATCGCCACCTAGGGAGTCGAAGAAGCGACCCCACATGGGCCCGCCCTCTTCGTTCTCGCCCGCGTTTTCTGTCATCGTCATAGAGTTCATTTGCTCGAGGGTCGCGTAGGTCAACTTGAGGACATCGACGATAGCCACGAGACGACCGTCTGCCTCCACGACAGGCAAGTTAAGATAATGACCGACTGTAAGCAGAAATCATCAGCAAAGAAATGTGAAGCAAACAGCATGATCTACGTACTGTGCATCTTCTTGAGCGCGTCATGACAGGTCATGTCGGGAGGGGCAGTATCAGGGTGAGGGGTCATAACGCGGACGACGCTACACCTGGTCGCATCGAGACCAGCCGCAATCACACGCAGAACGATATCCTTGCTCGTGAAGATACCCGCAATCTTTGGCGGCTCGGCAACGACGGCATGAGGGGCATGCGTCGGAGCCTCCATGACACACACCGCCGTCGTGCGCCGCTCCTTCATCAGCTTCGCGACCTCTTTCACCGTCGTCTTCGGGCCGACGGTGGCGGGCTGCGTGCGCGAATCCATGACGGAGGTCAAGTCCGGCAGGGCCGTCTTCTCACGGAGGGATTCGACGTAGGAAAGCATCGCCGCCGCCTGCGGGTTCGCGCCCAGCCCCGTGCCAAGCTCGGACTGCACGCCCGCGAGCGCGGAGTACAGCTTCTCCGACGCGGAGGAGCTGCGCTCGACTTTGTCGAGAGCTTCATGGAAGACCTTCGTGATGTCAAGCAGACCGACAACGTTGCCCTCTTCATTGCAGACCGGCTAATGGGAATGCAGGTCTAAGAATACGCACACGTGAGATAATGTCCGAGAGCAGCTTACCAGATGTCTGAAGTGCCGTTGGACCATGAGCTGCAGCGCCTCTGTGGCACTCGTCGTGTCGCGGGTGACCATCGGGTTTCGCGTCATGATCGTGCTGACCTGGGTAACGTGAGGATCCAGGCCCTCCGCGGTGACCTAGGCACATCCAAGGCTTAGCATACGTGGAGGCCAAAGTGGATCGAGAGTACGCACCCTGTACGCCAGATCCTTCGCGGTGAAGATACCGCTGAGGCCTTCGTCGTCGTCGACGACGAGGACACAGTCCGTCCTCTTCGCAGCACAGAGCTGGCTGGCCTCCGAGACGGTGATGTTCTCCGGGACGGTCAGCGCGGGGCTGGGCTTGAGCGCGGCGACGGTGCCCTTCTGCACATTGGGCTTGTGTCCGCGCCTGCGGCTCGACGTGTGCTGGGTCGTGGAGATCGTGCGCTTTCGCGAGAGCTCGCCCTCGATCTTCTTCCGGATAGCCTGTGAGGCGCGTCGTGCGTCAGTAAGCTCGGTCTGCCCCGCAGGCGTGCGCCGCCGAAAAATCGCGCCGAAGGGCGCGTAGGTGCGCTCGTCAAACACGCTGGTATGCGCCGGCATTGCCGTGCAGAGAACAGGGCCGACACGTGTGTGTCGTGCATGCTCCGCAAGACCGTGCGCTGCGCGATGCGTGGTATGAAAGGGATTTGCTCACCTCGTCCCGTTTGGACTGCTTCTTCCTGGTCTCTGCCACGGACGCGGACACGGTGGACATAGCGGTAGATGGCTGGTGACGGTGCACGGCGACTGGGAGAGGTGAGGTAGCGCGTTCAGGGAAGGGTATGGGCGACTCTGAGCGGGGGAGAGCGCCTGCGCCGCGGTGGTTAGAAGGAGAGTGCGTCGAGGGCACAGGAATTCGGGACATGCTCAGCTGTCCGCCGCACAACTGGAAAGCTGCAAGCCACGCGTTCGGCTCAGACACCCGGCTCTGTTGGTCCCTGTTTGTTCCGTCGTCTCGAGCCGATCATTTCAATCCATTTTCGGGTTATTGCTCAAATACACGAGGCTATGTACTCTACAAGGCACGATACAAACTACACGGCGATATCCTATCACATAACACAGCTATATTACGAAATCGTGAGACCTTCTGAGACGTCCCCGTCAGCCTCCGCTCGAACGTGTGCCGATTGCAGACTCACCCAGCAGGCTTCGGGTATAAGCACTTATCGTATCTTCCTCGACGATCTCGCCCTGCCACCCTGATCGGTGTAATTGGTGTAATAGTAGTACGCCCCGCCAATGAGCAAGATTGCAACGAAATGGGCTGGACATTCGCCGATAAGCTGCCGGCCCGCAGGGACAGCCACGAAACACTCACCGGCTACAAACGCAAGCGCGCTCCCGAACAAATCCGTCCCAAACGCCACGAACGCCTGCACAAGCTGCAACAGGCCATTCAGGAGGTCTCCACCGAGGGCGAGGATGGCCTGGAGCACGGCCAAGACCGAATTGACAAGGGATGCGACAATGGAGGTGAATGACTGAATGAGATTAGAGAGAGCAGAGGCGAGAGGTGCCATGACGGGCAAAAACAAGAGAGTGAACCCACATCCGCAGCGGTATCGCCGCCTTATGTATGTCTGCTTCACGTCGCGCTGTACTCCATAGGAGCGTAGACGCGTGACGTCATGTCTGGCTATAAGTCACGGGAGCAATTCGCGCACACGCAGCATATTGCAATCGAGCGATACGCCCAAGACTTGCATATAGACCTGTAGCAGACAGTCATACCATTACTCTAAACCTACTGTCCCAGCCTGTGCACGCCCGCGCACGTTTCCAATAACACAGCACACGTACAGCATGTCCCGCGCGTGCCCCTCACCTCCTGCCAGGGGCCGGCTGCTGCTCCAACACACTCCCTACCCAGCGCTCGACCAGCAACTTGACCTTGGTCCACACGTTCACAATTTGAGGGTGTGTCCCCGGCCTGCCCACGTACCCGTCCACACGCGCTGTGACGACGGCGACGGCGTTCTGCGTGAATTTGGACTGGTAGTAGCGAGCACGGAGGAAGTGGGCGTAGATGACGGGAGAGAGCAGCGAGTTCTGGAAGGTCACGGCACCGACCGTGACGCGGACCATGATGACCAGTTCAGTGAAGGCGACGACTTTCATCGCAGTGTCGTAATTGGCTTATTGCGATCCACGTTAGCCACAAGTCACATCACGCCAACATAAACTCACCTTTTACCCATGCATGCAAGGTCTTCGCAAGAGGGTGAGGGGTGGGCGCCGCGCCAGCCGTTGGGGGCGGGCCCGGGGGGAGGAATCGGGGCATGAGATTCGTACGCGTGAACGTGAGGGCATGAAACAGCGAGAAGACTGTGTAGGGAACCAGAGCGACTGCGACGGACGGGAAGTCAGAGGGTCACAGCGCCTCCCCGTCATTACGGCAGAGACACGCACTGGTGATTGGCTTCATGGACCACCAGAAGAAGGCAAGCATGAAGTATTGGACGTTCTGCAAGCGAGGGGCCATCAGCACGCGGCCCTAGGCGAGCAAGCGGGAGGCCGTACCTCATCAGCAGCCGCATGCTGGAATCGCTTCACCCAAGTGACCGGCGGGCCAAGTGGAGCCTGCTACGATTGACGCGTCAGAGGGATGGCCTTTCGGTGGCCACACTGAGTATTCACCTGTAGGGACTTTCTGGAGCGCCGGGCGGGATGAGCACACGCGGACGCACAACGTGTGGCACGCAGGACTCACTGGCAGACGATGGCGTAGCTCACAAGCGCGCCGAGGAAGCTCGCTGCAATGACACGCAACACGTCGTCGGCTGCTCGGGTCGCTACACGGGAGAGGGCACTCACCCTTGTACCACCAAGTGGAGACCCCCCTGAACATGACTGTGGCGAGGAAATAGCGCAGGGAGGACAGCAAGAGGATGAAGTGGCCAGAGGCCCACAGGTAATGCTGCAAGCCACACGCCCGGGGTCAGCGATGCGGGCCCGACGCGACGCAGAGAGCGGGTACTGACCTGGGTAGTAGCCATCACGACGAACGGGCGTGCTTGGTGGAAGAGTGAGAAGACACGGATGAGAGGCTGCGAGACCTGGTTGCGCTCGCTGGAGTGGGTGCGCGCAGGTGACGCACCCCACGTTGTGCTTTAGGGCCGGTGCAGGGCCAGCACGGGCAGAGGCTCGATCATGACGCCCACAGCACGGATCCGAGAGCATGGATGCTTATAATGGAAACAATACACACACAACACCCGCCGCGCTATCGACTCCACTGTGCCCGCCCCCCGCCCGCCAGCTTCTTCCGCTCCAGTCCCGTCTTGTACACCTCCTTCTCCACCGCCCGCCGCCCCAGCGTCTCCTTCCGCCGCTCCTTCCCGCCCCGCCGCCCCTGCGCCCTCCAGCCCTCGTCGCCCTCCGCGTTCTCCTCCTCGCTCGCGTCCTTGTCTACAGCGTCAATCTCCTCCCACTCTTCCTCGTTCTCGCCGTCCTCGCGCTTCCGCTTCTGCCCGCCGCGTCCCGCGCCACCCTTCCCGCCCCCGATGTTCACGTTCACGCGCGGCGGCACCGCAAACCCGAACGACCTGCCCACCTTGGCCAGGTCCAACTGATTCACGTCGAAGATCTTCTTCAGCGAATATGATGCGTACGCCTGCAGGTACGATCGGTACCCATCGCGCGCCGACTGGTGCAGGAAGTAGTTCTTTTGCAATAGCTTCTCCAGCTGTCACGATATCCATCAGTGACCGCGCGCGCACAAACTGATATCGCCGCACCTGAGATTGCACATTCGCGATCTGATCCGCTGGAAAGCTAAACTCGTTCAGCGGCACCTTCGCGTCCTTAAGATACCGCAGGAACCCGAGCTCGCTGGGAAGCAGGAACATCAGGCTCTTCCCGACCTTCCCTGCACGCGCGGTTCGGCCGACACGGTGGATATAATCGCGCGGGTCGTCTGGCGGGTCATATTGGATAATCCAGTCCACGCGCGGGATATCCAACCCTCGAGCAGCGACGTCCGTGCAAAGCAGCGTCCCCGACTCGGCATTGCAGAACTCGAAGAACGTCGTCGTCCGCTTTTGTTGTTTTTGCTTTCCCTGTAAAATTCAGGCGCACGTCAGTTTGAGGAACGCAGCCGGCACTGTGGGGACATGACACTTGCATGTAGATCAAGCACGGGTACATCGATATAATTTAGGAGTTCGGCGTGGTACTTCACCGAATTACAACTTGAAAAGAACACCACCACTTTCTTCTTCATATTCCGCTTCAGGAACGTGAAAAGCAGCAGGAACCGTCGATCTGACGGGCAGACGACGTAGCCTTGTGATAGTGTCGACACCGTGCTTGTGCGCTCGGTCTTGTCGACATCAATATATAGGGGCCCTGGGCGCAGCGACATCCGCGCGAGGTCGGTGACTTTTGTGGTTTGGGTCGCGGAAAAGAGCATGGACTGGCGGTTTTCTGGTGTGTACCTAGTGAGCGGTGCACGGGGAGATAGGGGCCGCGCGACGCACCGTTTGGAAGGATAGCGATGATTTTCTTCATCTCCTCCTCGAACCCAACCTCCAATATCCGGTCCGCCTCGTCGATCACCAGGCCCTTCAGGTTGCGGAAGACGAATCCTTTTGTGTTCTGCACTGGCCGTCAGCAACCGCGCACCACCAGCATCCAGGCCTATGCATAGACACAGGCGGACACACACCTCCAAGTGGTCGAGGAGACGGCCGGGCGTCGCAACGACCAGGTTCACGCCCTTTTGCAGCTTGTCGGCCTCGGCGCGGCGGTTCGCGCCGCCCATGACGATCCCGAACGTTTGCGAGTGGTGCGCCATCAGCTCCTTCGCGACGCCGAAGATCTGCAGCGCGAGCTCGCGGGTCGGCGAGACGATGACGATCCCCGTACCTGAGCAGCACCCATGAGCACCCTCCGACAACGCCGTCTGACGCGCGCAGGCCCGGCACAACCCACAAACGCAGCGGGGAAGAGAGGAAGAGAGGAAGAGAGACGCACCGTTCCGTGGCTTGAACTTCATCCGGTGCAGCAGCTCGACGGCGGGGATGAGGAACGCGAGCGTCTTGCCCGAGCCCGTGCGCGCGGCGCCGAGCACGTCCTTGCCCGCGAGCAGCGGCGGGATGCTCTTCTCCTGCACGGGCGTCATCGTCGTGAAGCCCATCTCCGCGAGCGCACGCGCGGTCGGCTCGGACAGCTCGAGCTCGGAGAAGGGCTTGCGCCCTGGCGTGCCGTCGGCGTTGGGGACCGGTGCGGGCGCAGTGACCTCTTCGGAGGCCATGGCTTTTAGTGTGATAGTAGGGCTTGCGCTGGTTACGAGGTGGTTGACAGTGCAGCAGCTCGGAGAAGGTAGAGAAGGGAGCGAGGGACGAGGGATCGCCAGGCAGCTCAGCTCAGGAGGATGTGAAGAGAGATGAAAATGGGCGTCTAAGCCGGCGGTTACAAAATGTGCAGAAACTTGGCGCTCATTGGTTGAGGCTCGGCGCTTGCCGGTGTACGCGATGTCTTCCGCAACTGCACACCGTCAGTCCAATACTTCGTTCCGTCGTCGCTTTGGGTGGTACTCATAGTCCTCCATGTCTCAGTCGTCACCGCCGTAGCATTGGTCGCGACCTCGCTGGGCGTCGGGTATGCCATCGGCGTGAATTCCGCCAAGTCCGCATCTGCGGAGAGCGGCAGCAAGCCCGATACCGCCGCACCCGCCTTAAACGACCCGCCAGTGGAGGAAGACAGCGAGGACGAGGGTGATGTTGCCGACGGTGATCTCTCTGCCATCAAACCCGGTTTCACGGAGCCGTGCAAGTTGGTACGCTCCCCGTCTCTGGCAGTCTCGAGCCCGAGAATTTACTGTATACAGGTTCTCGTAGTGCGGACGGATCTGAACATGACGCCAGGCAAAATCGCTGCCCAGTAGGTTCGCTGTCTGCTAAGGATGTTTACTGCAAAGCTTACATTCCGCCCAGGTGCGGGTGAGTACAATTTATAGTGAGCCTCACGTCCTGCTTGACTGAAGAGCGCAGGCATGCAACACTAGCGTGCTACAAGGCACTGCTCAAGACGAATCCAAAGGTGAGAACACGCGCTATCGGTTGCACCTGCTGTATTGACTTCGCGTAGCTCCTGCAACACTGGGAGCGCACAGGGTCAGTACACACAAATCATCGTGTAGTGTCAGGACGCTGAGCCGGCGGAATTGCAGGCAAGCAAAAATCGCTTTGAAAGCGACCTCGGAGGATGCGCTGCTGGAGCTTGAAGCAATTGCGAAGAGCCTGAACCTATGCGCGCGTCCGATCCACGACGCGTACGTATCATTGCTTGTTGCCATTGTGCCTCGGCTGACAGGAAGGCGTCTAGCGGAAGGACACAGATTGCGGCAGGCTCACGGACAGTGCTGGGGATTGGACCTGGTGAGTAACAACAAGACGCGTATGGCGAGACGTGCTTGCTGATGTTGCTGGACTCTGCAGGGCCGGTGGAGTTGGTGAACCGCGTTACTGGAAAGCTGCGGCTGCTGTGAGATGAGATGCACTGGTTGGCGTGTACATATGGTTGTGGTAGCGTGCTCCTCTGGATTCTTGTTATGACTCAAATAAGCTGTGCCGTTGACGCCGCGACAGAAAGGAAGTTGTTGCAAGAGTGATAGCGGCGGCCTTGCCGTGAGCGAGGGATGTTCTCGACGCTTCGTGTGCAAAGGGCAGAGAGATGACGTCAGCGTGAGAACGGCCTGATATGGGCGGGCGGAGGGCGGCTGGCGGCGCGTCTGCACGCTGAGGAGCATCCGTGGAGTCTCTCCATCGCCCAGTGGATGCTTGCACCGCGTCTAGTACGCTTTGCTCTTTTATAACTTATCCTTGCCTCACAGATTCCCTTCCCGTCTTTTGCTCACACGACGATTGCAACAACGTTCTCACCACCATGTCTAGCATCGCGCTCGCGCGTGCCTACCAGCAGTCCTTTGAACACCACCCCTACGGCACCCTCGCCGTCACAAATGGCGCCCTCAACGCCCTCGGCGACCTCGTCGCCCAGCTCACCGAAAGACATGTGCGTGCATCCCTCGCTTCGTGCGTCGAGCACAGCTCAAACGACGCACCCCGCCCAGATCGGCCCTCGCAAAGAGGCGTGCAAGTACGACATCCCGCGCACCCTTCGCTTCTTCGCCTTCGGATTCGGAATGGGTGCGTCGTCTGCTCCACACGTACCTGACGCGACCCGCTGACCGACCGCGGTACCGCTCAGGCCCCCTGATCGGCCGGTGGAACTTCTTCCTCGAGCGGAACTTTCCACTACGCCCCCTGGGCTCTGCTCTCCCTGCCGTAGCTCGCACTGGTAATGGAAAGGGGCGGGTGAGCATCCGTGCACTCTCAAAGCGCGTCGCGGCCGACCAGCTCATTATGTGCGTACGATTCGCATCAGTGAACCCAGGGCCGTCGCTGAACCATAAACGGAAACACAGGGCACCTATTGGGGTATGTCTCCTTCCCTTCAGGGCAGCGTGCAGAATGCGTGGCTGACCCGCGCAGCTGTCGTTGTTCATCGGCTCTATGGGCATCATGGAGGGCCGCGACGGGCCCCACATCCGCCGCAAGTACGCTGATATGCTCGTGCCTGCCTTGATCGCCAACTGGCAGGTATGGCCCCTCGCACAGGTGCGTTCCGGCAGTGCTCAACACCCGTGGACCATATTTACGCCGACGGTCCCGATGCAGTTTCTCAACTTTCGCTACATGCCTCTGGCGTACCGGGTCCCGTTTCAGTCCTCCTGCGGGGTCTTCTGGACGCTCTACCTCTCCATCCTCAATTCGAGGTGTGTTTGCGCATGCGTTCATGCGAACGAGGCTGATCGTCCTTCGCAGAGAATCGCTTGAGCAGCAACAGGAAGACAAAACGCGCGAGACGCTCCAATGAGTCTTGTGTTGTGTAAGTCATCAATAGACTCCTCGGACTCGGTTACGTCGTGCGGAGCGGACACTCGGGTTTACTAGATGCCCATCAAGCGGGCAACTACACCCCATGGGGACTCGGCCGTTAAGGACCGCCCTCATCTTGTAGCATAATCAACATTTCCGTATCAATTACCCTATCGTAGCGATACTCTACTTTTACGTTTCATGTAGTAGTTCATCAAGTACATACCATACAAATAGACAGCACTGCATCCGCGGAGAGATGGTGTGAGATGCACCTATGCAAGGCAGACGACATCGCCAGAGGCTCAGAACCACGGTCCAGGAAGTGCCCGAACAACGCCCCTCACGTCCTTCCATACTTCGGCTTGAAGAACGCCGGCGGCATGCGCGAAAGCACGTCCACCAGCGGGCGCTCGACGACCACGAGCTCCCCGCGCCCGACAAAGTCCACGAAGAGCACCGGCCGGTAGTGCGTCACCACCCGGAAGTTGCTCTGCGGATGCGCGAGCTGGTCGCCCTCCCCCGCGGGCGCATGCGCCGCCTGCCTGCGCCCCGGCGCCGCGTCCCGCCGCCGCTTCTGCTCGAACCCGCCCCACCCCGTCTCAGCGTCGAGCTTCACGCGGCAGAGCCACGTCGCGCCCCAGAAGAGCGCGTTGCGCTGCGGCGCGCGGGGCGCCCCGCCCTCCGCCGGCTCGCTGGGCCCGACGGACGCGGGGTCGAACGCGACGCCGAGGATGGGGTCGTGCAGGTGCGCGAAGCGCTCCGGCACGCCGCGGTTCAGGCCGCGCGCCCAGCGCGGGAACGTGCGCAGCTCGGCGTCGTACACCTGGATGCTGTTGTTCGCGAGCCCGAGCACGAGCACCGTGGGCGCGGCGGGGTCGAACGCGAGCGCGTGCACGGCCGCGGGGAAGCTCGGCAGCTGCGCGTGGTGCTGCAGCGCGGCGAGGTTCGCGACGTGCGTGCGCCCGCGCTCGTCGCTGCTCGCGAGCCAGCGGCCGTCGGGGCTGACCGCCATGCGCGTGATCGTGGCGAGGGCGAGCCTGTGCGTGGGCGGGGGCGCCGTGTCGTCGTCTGAGGAGGCGGAGGCGCGTGCGTCGGCGTCGGCGTCGGCTGCTGCCTCTGCCTCTGCCTCTGCCTCCGCCCTGGCACGGTGCCGGGGTTTGCGGCCCTTGACGACCCTGTCGCCGATGGTAAATTCTTGCAGACGATGATGTCCGAACCTGCGTAGGATACGCGGGTGTCTGGGGTCACTGTCTAAATCGACGACGAGAATGAAGGAGCTCATGGCTGAGGCCACGAAGAGCCTTGACGAGTCGGGTGAGAAGAGCAGGGAAGATGCTCCTGTCGACTCTGTTCTTGGAGGCAGCTGTGCGAGGAGGATGGCGGCAAAGTCGCGTATTCGCCTCGGCTTGAGATCGCTGTTCGCCTGTAGCACGGACTCTATGAGGACTTCGCTAGACAGAATCCGGTGACCGTACTCACCTCCTCCTCCATATAGAACAACTTGGTCTCATACCAATCGGCTACGGCTACCCACCGGCCATCGCTCGAGATCGCGCTTGCCGTCAGAGTAGTATTGGCATTGAGATCCATGTCCAGGACCCTTTCCCAGCCTACGTCCTGGCGCGGTGCGTCCATCTCGTCTACGTCAAGAGAATTCTGCTTGCGCAAGATCCGCCACACACTCAGCCCGGCGTCCCGCATGCATAGTAGCAATCTCGCGTCCCGTGCAAGATGTATCGCGGTCGAGTTGTACGGCCCCGAGTTGTACGCTAGCCGACGATGATATGAATCCTCGAACGTCGCAGGGGTGCTGGTTGCAAGAGGGTTGATAATTCGTGTGACAGTACTTGTCGGAAGCGCTGCAGGCGTAGTGACTACCGACATGTCTAGCCCGCCGGAGACCAGTACGGGCGCGACATCGATGGGGAATTTACGTCGGTGAGAAGGGGGGACTGGTGAGTAAGGAGGCCAAATCGCAAGAGCACGGACGTCGTGTGAGTGCATTCGGCGGGACGTAGACTGGACCCAACGGGCAGGTGAGCGAGCAAGGAGTGACGATGAGGCTTCCGCGCGGGATGTTTTAACATGGCTGTACTGGGTGATTTTTTGGTCGACGCCTGAGGTATAGACGGCTGTGCCCTCCTGCGATACAGTGAAGTCAGATATCGGCTCAAGTTGCACATTGAATAATCAACTCACTGGACTGATCGTGAGACAGAGCACATCAGCAGCGTGTCCCTGGAAGCTATCTAGTTGGGTGCATGTTCGTGGGTCCCAAAACTTGACAATGCCCATCGAGTCTCCTGAGACGATTGTGCCGTCACTAGCCGGATAAGCGCATTAGCGTTATACAATACGGGGAGCTGAATGTATAGTTACCCCAGAACACCGACAGCCCACACAAGCGTCCGCTCGCCTCTCACCTTGTCCGTCGCCATGCGATCGAGCACCCGCCCATTCCCCACGTCCCACTTCCGTAAGCAGGAATCTGAGCAGCCAGCAACGAGCCAAGAATCCGACCAGTCGTCCGCATCGTCGTCCGAGTCCAAGTCCTCGCCTCCTGTGTGCTCCGCCGTCTCGCGCGGGACCGGCGGACCCCAAGCAATGCTCAGGATGCGGCTCTTCACGCGATCAAAGCGCCTGAGGTGGGTGAGCGTGTCAGCTTCAATGGACAGCAGGCGGATAGAGCCGTCCTCGCATCCCAGCGCAAGTATGCTCGATGCGGGATTGGGGGAAATCGCCCATATGGCACCGCCCTGCGAGCTGACCGTTCTCTGCCATTGATTGAAAGGTGAGAAGAGGGGAAAACAGGAAAGTAAACACATACGCGGACGCATGCTCGCTGGAGATCCCATTCTACTAGCTCGCTACTACCTCCTGCACTAAAAAGCCGCAAATTCGAAACAGTGGGCACCTCGTCTTCTCCTAGGCTGTCCGGGAATTTGATCGCAAATGCAAGGGAATCCACCTTCGATGGATATGGACCTGCAAGTGTCTTCATATATTTGAATCGATCTGTAACGCAAATTAAGGAAGCTAGGGCGAACATACCTTTCTGACCACCCAAGCCTGCGGTGCCTTGATCTCCTGCTCCGTACCCGTCCATTCACAGATCTCAATATTTCCGTTGCCACGCCCGACAGCAAGGGTGCCGAACTTGAGGGGCTTCCGGTTTGTAGTACTTTGCTTTCCCTTAACCGAGGGTAGGCGGAGCGGAGGAAAGCAAAGCGCCGTGACCGCGGACGGAGTGTAGTCGACGAACCGACATCTGTGCACCGCAAGGGGTGTCCCCTCTATCATCTAAGCAGGTTTGAGTGCGAGGAGGCGGGGAGTATTTTGTGCAGACCGTCGGTGAGCGCGTCGGCCTGAATTCGCGGGACGCGAAAGTCACGAGCAAACTTTTCTCCTGGCCGCATTCGGCAGGAGCGTGCATTGTTGGCTCGGTCTGCTCGTCACCGCCGGCTTGAGACACACTCCACTAAACCACTATCTCCATCTCTATTACCTGTCCCGACGTTGGGTTACAGGAGCCCCCTTCATATCTGCTCATTTTCCGTGACTTTGCTGTAAAATGTCGTTCCTTGGACGGTCAGGCGGATCCTCGACTGGTGTGAACCCGGAGCGGGTGGAGATGGCGGTACAGGAGTACGTATCAATCCATTTATTACTGGATGAGACATACTGACTTGGTTCACAAAGGTTGGACATGATCACCGATGTGTTCAACCGTCTCGTGTCGTCAGTGGCACACCATGCAGTCATAGATTGTCTCCTTATTGATGCGCATCACTTCTATAGGTCATGTCACGCAAAGTGCATCAGCACACGGTATGCCGAGGGCGACTTGAACAAGGGCGAAAGCGTCTGCATTGACCGCTGCGTGTCGAAATTCTTCGAAGTGAACAAGAGGGTCGGGGAGAAACTGCAGAGCATGGGCGGAAATGCTCCCAGCGGGCAGAGCGCGTTCGGCTCATTATGAGAGGACACAAGCTGCCAGCGATTGCTTGCTGAGGGCAATCGCCACTTTCACGATACTTTCCGCACGCCGTATAGTCAACTAATGCGCTGGACATGTAGTGCCTCCGTTCCAAAAGCATCGTAACCTGCAATAGACGGGTATGTACATGCAGGGTAGTCCTCGCAAAGTGCGAGAGAATAAGTGTAATAGATGATGTGTGCAGCTCGAACACGCGTTAGGACCCGCAGTCACTTCCCGTAGGTGGGGAAACATTCGGCCATGGTCTTTGAGTGCTTGTTCTTGGCGTGCTCTTCGAGTCTGAAATCCATACAATAAATCGAGGAACATGCTGCCTGGAGAGATGGTGGACTCACGCAGGCTCGCGAGTTGTCAGAAGCTAAAAGAAGATCGCTCTGAGCACGTTTTAGGAGGCCGAGGAGAGGGAGCACTCACAAATGTCTGTCTACATGTTGCACAGATGATGTTAAGAGCAGCTTGGTTGGTCTTGGTTTGGCTCTTCGCGGCCCCTCCAGCCTTCGCCGCATTCCTCTCCCTCTTCTGAGCGGCTTTCGCACCCTACGGACATCAAGCAGCCCGATCAGTGGAGAAAATTGGATGAAGACGTGGCGACACACGTTTCCCATGATTCACCGATATCCAGACAAGTACACGAAGAAGAAAGAGTACAGAGAGACAGAAAGTCTAGTCGAGAAGAGCCCGAGAGAGGACCGGACGATACCACTGAGCCTGGACAGAGTCTGTAGCAGAGATGCAAGGATACGGGCGCCTATGTGCGATCGACGAATTTCTCGGCCACGGTCCGCGATCTAGATCCCATTTTGAATCCATTACCCACTTTTTATTTTTCTCAACAAATCATGGCGTGCGACCTCTGCCTGCATGACTCACCTCAGCATCTCATTATTCCCCGCTCGCCTCCTGAGACTCACCCAGACAGCGTTTCCATTCACCGTCGCGCGAAAATACACCATGGTCGCACCAAACAGTCCGTTGGCCAAGGTCATTGATGAGGTCAAGGTTGACATCCTCACCCGGACACAGGATAATGTGAGTCTTTAGTCCATATGCTGGCAGTTGGTCCTGACCCATTCCACAGGACAACGCGAAATGGCTGCACAATGTCTCCAGGAGCTTTATCTGTGAATGAACCCATGCCCTCTCAATTCGCTTGATTTACTAACACCCTTGGTCAGCCGATACGATAACAGGTTCGCATCATAGTCGACGATTGAGAGTCTTCTTCTGAGGGTGTCTCGGATAGTTCCCACCCAGGAGATGTATACGTACGCCGTGCAAGCCTCGTTAGGCGACGACGTGTACGACGAGCCGTGCACCAAGACTCTGGAGGCACACATGGCGAAGTTGACCGGCAAAGAGGCTGCGCTGTTCATGCCTTCTGGTACCATGTCCAACCAACTCGCGCTGCGGACACATCTCAAGCAGCCCCCATACTCCGTGTTGTGTGACCACCGCGCGCATATCGCAAGGTCCGCTTCATTCATGAGCAGTCATTGATTAGTCGCTCAGCTGCATCTGGTCACTAGGTACGAGGCCGGTGGTACTGCCTTCCACTCTGGCGCGCAGCTCGACTATGCTATCCCAGCAAATGGTACGTGGTGTAGATAGCAAGATATGCAACTGCTCACGCCTAATCTGACAGGACATCATCTCACACTTGACGATGTCAAGGAGCATGTCGTCCTCGGAATGGATGTTCACACGTAAGAGCATAAATAATGCATGAGACCAGTCGGCTGATTCAATGCTGAAATAGCTGTCCTACGGCTGTCATTGAATTGGAGAACACCTTAAATGGGACGATTATGCCCCAGGAAGACATTATCGCCATTTCACAATTCGCTCACAGCCATGACATTAAAATGCACCTCGACGGTGCACGCATATGGCACGTCGCCGTGGAAACTGCGACGCCGCTCAAAGAACTCTGCGGCCCCTTTGACTCGGTCAGTTTGTGCTTCAGCAAGGGTCTTGGTGCGTGCCTCTTCCGATAACCCCATCTTAATTGTGGTTGAGCGGTATTGTATCAGGCGCACCAATCGGCTCCTGCTTGGTCGGCACACAGGAGTTCATCACCCGTGCACGCTGGTTCCGAAAGATGTTCGGTGGTGGCATGCGCCAGACCGGCTTCATGGCCGCCTCCGCGGCGTACGCTCTCACACACCATTTCCCCCTCCTCTCCCGCGTACACGCCCTGACCCGACGGCTCGAAACCGGTCTTCAGGACATCGGCGTCAGCATCACCAGCGGCGCTGAGACTTGCATGGTGAGTACTGTCTGACCGGGCACGACGCCCTGACTTGACTCGGGATCAACGCAGGTCTTCTTCGACCCCTCGCCAATTGGTGTCAGCTATGCCGAGCTGGTCGCGCGGGCAAGCAAACTCCCTAGCCCGATCAAGCTCGGGGGCTCGCGTCTTGTCGTTCACATTCAGACGACGGACGAGACCGTCGACGATTTTTTGGCCCTTGTGCGACAGCTCGCGCAGGAGAAAAAGGACGGTGGATTCGTCGCGACCGAGGCTCACGCGAAGGTGAATGGCAGTGCGAAGCAGAGCATATATGTGAAGGTTGCGCCCGCCGACGTGGATAAGGCATAGAGAGAAACCCATCTAAGCCTGACATAGTGTCTAGTGTCAATCGGCGAGAATCCAGCAGAAGACCAAGCTGTGTACCACCATAGAGCACATAGATTGCATGTAACTTATCATTATGATAGATTCATAAGCCCATGTTGTCCCGCATGCTCAACCCTAAAGGCTATCCCGGCACGAGATACATGTCTTACTCTCGGCATTACGCTTTTGACATTGTTGTGCACAGTACAGTACTTTTGTGAAGAGCTGCGCAGGAATCTCTAGCCCTTCCCAACGTATCTTTGCTTCTCATACTCCTTCCATAGCGCCTTCATCGTCGCCTTCCCACCCGCGTCGAGCGCGGACACCATCATCGCATCACGATTGTGCTCTCCCAGCATGTCACACAGCGCGAACAGCCCCGGCTGTAGCTCCTTCCGCACCTGCGCTGAGACGTGGCAGAGCGGGTCGCTGATTGCCTCGACGTACGCCGTCAGCACGTACGCAGCGTGCTTTGAGAACGGCCGGACCAACGACTCGGGCTTTTGAATATCTGCCGACTGCGCGTGCGCACGCACGACGGTCTTCGTTGACAGGTTGGTCATAAGCCGTGCGAGCGCCTTGCTCTCCTCTACTCCAAGCGGCGTGCGTGCGGTTATCCACCGCGGGAGGGTATTCACGACCTGCTTCGTCTGCTTCGCTCCGAGCTGTGGTCGGAGGCAGCGGAGGGCTTTCGTAAGCTGTCGTAATATCATGCCGAGGTGCGGGAGCGTGTTCAACACGAGGTCGCGTCGAAGACGGATGAGCGCGCTGACGATAGCAATGAGTTCGTGGAAGACGGCTGAGTCTGTCTCGGCGTCGTGTTCCGTTGACTCTTCGAGAGTTTGGCCAACTATGGACCATATGCTGGACATGTCGCAAATTCGAATAGCCGCAGGCTTTAATAATCGTAAGTGAATGTGATCGCGGAAATTAGACTTCCGGGAATAACGTACACGACTATTGAAATGCCGGCTCATCAGGTTAAGGACCTCACGACGAAGAGACGGTGTAGTATGATAGAGGTGTTTGTCGGCAAATAGGTTGAAAATTTTCGTCGTGTGGTCCTGCGTAATTTTGGATGTACCTGAGTGAACAACACTTGAGTGGAAATTCATAAGCTAGTATGGGTGTGGAAGTTACCTTCAGGAGCATCATGCACAAGCAGGCTTGATAGACGGATCAGTGCTGCTGTGTCCTCCACTTGACTCGTAGCGCAGGAAAGGGCTTCATAGATGTAATTAAGGATATATGTAAAGTCTTCCAGACTGAGTGTCCTGCAGCGAGTAAACAGCCGCACATGTAACGGTGTAAGCGCTACAATTCGTGTACGTGAGCTGTATGATCCGCGAGACGCTCATGATGTCTCACCGTCCAGGTCGAGCGTATGGGCAGCGGCAATATAGGTTGCAACAACGTTCTCTAGGCCTGTATTGCCATCCCCATTTCCACTTGCATAGAGTTCTTCAAGTACAATGTCTAAGACTGCAAGCCATGTTTCGACCGAGTGTGACAGATGTGACTTCGAGAACAACCTTGAAAGCAGAGCACGACCGAATTTGGCATGATCAGATACTGGTTCAGCAATTTGTTAGATCTGGCCTGTTCTGGGAAACGAATCCTGACCGTGCGCACCTTCTTTTTGCAGCCATCGTCCCGCTGCAAGGGTA
This sequence comes from Postia placenta MAD-698-R-SB12, assembly GCF_002117355.1. Taxonomy (NCBI): domain Eukaryota; kingdom Fungi; phylum Basidiomycota; class Agaricomycetes; order Polyporales; family Adustoporiaceae; genus Rhodonia; species Rhodonia placenta. The sequence continues at coordinate 2,719,946 of NW_020169832.1, read as the reverse complement.
CGAGACCATGCCTTGAGGGTGTCGATATGGTGATACAAATCGGACGCAGCAGAGGTGGAGAGTACAGCCAGCATACGAGAGCAAGAGGTCGTAGACATGCGTTCGTATAGCCGCTGGAGTAACGATAGCACTCGCTCGTTGAACCTAGAAAAGACTATAAGTAATCGATTTTTTCATCAGGAAAGTGGCGCACTGGCTAGCTTCATAGTTCTCAGTCAATGTTTCAATGAAACGGAGGAGACATAATTCCTGGAAGGCACCAGTCGTTTGTTCTCGAGGAATTTCTAGGAATCGTGAGAAGGCCTCGACAATTGACACCACGGCGTCTTCATCACCCCTTTGTGCTGCCTTCAAGAACGCACTGAAGAAGATGGTAAATTTTGTGGGTGTATTGCGTGCATCGAGGAGCTAACCTCATGTACATTGTGATCACGTCCAACGTGACCGACACGAACTCGTTGAGACTAGGGTCGTCAAATTCCGCAGACAAACGAGTCTTGACCAAATGATGGAAGAAAAGCAATGCTCCCTACTTCCTGTTAATTAAGGGCTGGTAAAACCTAAGTATGTACAATACCTGGTGTTCCACGCTACCCATGTGCATGAAGGTGCGCCGCATGAATTCACGAACAACGAGCAGAAGACGCGGTTCCGTTTGCTGTTGTTCCGGACGAGACATGATCACATCCGCTATCCGTGCCCGCTGCAGGAAGTCCGCACGGGCGCTACGTGACAGATATTCCGCAGGAGCATGTAGCAGAGTTTTGTACGTCGCATAGAGGGGCACAGAAGTCGCGATATCGGCGTGAACGGACTTTCTTTCTGGATAGCTCAGTAAATGCTCCACGTCAACCTGATCCACAGATGCAGTCTGGATGGCAATCTGTGTCATAAAAACATCTGGAAGAGTGTCAATTAATCCGAACTTCAACTTCAAGTTTAAATGTCACACCTCTGACGTTGGGAAGCTCCCAGAACGCGGCATCATGCAGCATCCTCCGCATAAAATTTGCTGCATTCACTCCTTGCGAACCTTGCTGACATTCGTCTGCAGACAATACACGCAACATCAAGTTCGTGAGACGCGACATTTGCTCTGTGGAAGCTTTCAAGCTGACTCGTCTCTGAGTAATGGTACACATGCATCACGGTTCGACTCACTCAAATAAAGGCAACCACCTAGTGAGCAGCAGGTGAAATATTGCGATGGCACCTTGCTTGTGACCGGCTTCAGGCGTCAGACGATGTGTTTTGCCTGACCAACTGGTTTCATTGTCTAGATGACGCTCGAGATAATGCAAGACATTGTCGAACACGGATGAGGCTTGATCAGGGTCGCTGGACACTTGATAGAGCAGGAATCGGGCCTGGGATACGGTCACAAATAGCTTGACAAAGACTGGGGAATGATCTCACAATTTCCACACTGAACTCAGGCACAGTTCCGTCATGCTGAAGGAATATACGCAATTGAGAAGTGGCTGAGGAGTCAGAGCCCAATTCCAATTTCAAGACTCTGGCCGTAGAGAGCTCGTAATGAACACGAAGTGCTGCCGCAGCAACGATCTGCCAAGCCCACGTCTCCCTTCGGTCCGCTGCCTCCATAGCCTTGTAGCTGCCCTTCAATGCGTGGGGAATTACATGTGAGTGAACGTCGCCCACTAAAGAGCGTATTTCCTCGCAGGCTTCCTCTGGGATTATGTGGAGGGGTAATGATCCCACTACAAGTCCAACTGCCCTCGCTGCGGAGGCGAATGTTACCGCAGCCAACTCCGGATTTGGATGGCCATCGACGGAGACGGTTGTACCACTCCGCCGTGATTTCTTCCTGGCGCCTGAGCCTTCGTCAGCGGTGAATCTCTTATCTTGTTCCTTGAACTCTTTGAAGGTATCGCGGAGATATTGCAGGACAAGCTTAGTCACATCCTGGACCTGACCAGGGGTGAGAAAGCCGTGAATTGCCTTCGTCAACCGATCAAGGAACGTGAATGAAAATAGAGCGCTGGAGTTGACAAGGCCAAATGCCTTCCGAGCGTCGTCAGGACCAGCCTGGAGATTCTGCATTGAAAATGAATCGAGCCAGAGTGAGATGATCGTGTTGACGGAGCGAGTTTTGCTATGATAGCTAAGTAACAAGTCCAGATATGTTAGAACCGGCGGCGTAGGGTTCGGAACCTGATATATGTAAGCCATTAGGTGTGTACGCTGTCGTCCAGTATCCCCCTTACCAGGATCAACCTCTTCCAAATAGACGGCAACGTGGGAGACACAATATCATAGTCGATACGCGTTAAGACCGAGATAATCTCCATGGCCGCATCGACTCGTTGTGCATGTTGTTCTAAGTATTGACCATTAAGGGTTTAGCTGTCGACTCCACCTCCAAAAAGGCACCTACGCACCTTCCCAACTGCCTCTTAGGGCTTCAAGTGCTGTATCGCCGTTCTCCCTCAGTATTTGAGTTAACGGATCGTTACCTACACTATGCAATCTCTCTTCTTCGACAATCGCCAGGCACTTGATCCGCGTTTCCCAAATGCGCATGGGTTCGATGTTACCTGCACGAGTCACAAGCTCGTCACACATTGCATAGAATGCTGTTCCCGCGCCTTGTACCTGTGCGACCACGTTGTCCGTGGCACGATTTGAACCTTGGCTAAAGAGAGCAGTCTTGTGCCGTCTCACGGACTGAATAAATGACCGGAGTAAACGAGGCAAAACGTCTAACGTGCTGGCATTCGGGGCTAAAGTTCCGGCAAGCGCATTCTTGAGGGCTGGATCGCATTTGCCTTCCTCGAGAGAACGGAGCACATCGACGCCGAACATTGTCTCCACGCCAGCTGCGTAGATCCCAGCCACTGCTTCCTGGAGGTGTGCGCCGTCGCCGGTATTCAGGTGCATACCGTGGATCCAATAGAGAAGATGGTTTTGCAAGAAGGTCGAATATATCTACCAAATGACGTTACGAATGTCACAGTAAGTGATTCGTATTGATTGAATTGACATTGTGTTAACCTTTCTTTTGTTTGACGAATTGGCAAAGGCCGTCCTGTAGGCCGAGACAATAGACAGAGGTATTGCACCAAGAGATTCGACAGTTTCATTCAACCTGGTAAACTGAAGGGCCGCGAGGTGGGAAAGTACAGCAGCAAGACATTCCAAGAGTGTTTCAGGGCTGAACTTCGGAACAGCTATCGGCCATAGAACAGCGATAGAACGGGAGACTAGCTTGTTCAGTACGAGCTGTGCGTCGTGTTCGATTGACGAGAGAAGCGACAGGAAGGCGATGACGATTGGGGCAATGGGTACACGACTGAGTATAGGAAGTAGCCAAGATTTGATGGTGCGTGCCGACCCAGTGAGATCGGCTTGTGTCCTGTTAGACGAGTACACAATGTCTGACAGAAGCTGCCAATATCGCGTATCCATGATTGGGTTCACGTCCCTGCGTGGTGAGTTGACCAGGAAGTGCCGGATCAAGCATTATGGGCGGGGAAAGTACTCACGACGCTCTGGCCTTGTCTTTCAAAAACCGTGTCAACAGCCATTCTACTATGACTTCGCCCTTGTTGGGCAGATAGAACCCATTGTCGTCCCATGCGTTCTGCGCAAGTTTGATCTTCGACGGGCTGCCTGTGTGAGGAGGGTCGGACGAAGCCTTAAGCGCTCGAATGAAGTCCTGGGCTGATCCATGGGTAGTGCTGCTCATCGTGCGCAACTCTCTGCTTGCTTTGCAAAGCGGCAACGTAGACCAGCTAATATCAGGAATCCAAGGATCTGCAATTCTCGAAGCGTCGAAGCTGCCTCCAGGATTCCACGAACCGCTGTGAAATTTTCGACCGAACTTCCCTTCAAGGGTCGGAGCGTCAGCTGAACGGTATGCAGCGATGTATATCCGACCCTAAGCAGAAAATACGAGAAGAGGAAGCGGCAGAGGCAGAAAGGCTAATAGCTAGCATGCGGAGAGCCGGAATATGGCCCTGATTAGGCACGTGCGGCTAGGCACTTGCAGGGACGCAGCTGGGATGCGGTCAATCGAAGCATTTGAAGATGGCTATTTCCGACTCGTCAATGTCTGGCCCGCTCAGTCGTCTGTCTACGGCTCACCCTCAACCCTCACTCACCTCGGGCCTGCAGGTTTACGCAGCCCTTGTAGCCCTCAGATGGTGGCGGACTGACCGCCCAACGCACCGCCCGACCCAAGCCAAGCCAGTTTGCCTTTCTCTCATGGTACTGGTATGTAACAGTGATCCACAGGACATACACACGGTTCCGGACGGTGCTGCAGCCTGGTAAGCACATCAACCGGTCAGCAAGAAGACCATAGGTTGCGAACTATATAAGGTGGGCATGTCGTCTAGTTTCCCCTCAGCAAGTGCACTCAGCCATTCATCGATCTTAGACCACTGCAGAACAATGGTTGCATACCTGTGGCTTGTATGGTACGAGTCGTCATGCAGGATGTCACCTAGACACTGGGCTTTGGCAGTAACATACGAAGCTCACGATCTCGCCTATGCGACATTCTACGAGGTACGTGCGTTCACATGCTTTAGAGTTGAACCAATTGGTCATCCCATACAGGTATTCCGTGATGGCAATGCAGCACATTACCAGCCTCGTGTTGTACGCCGTGTACACCTGACCAGCAAGCACGGCAACACACCGTATGCCGGCAAGCTGCTATTGGGAGAGATCAACGACCAAGTTTTGGGCGCTCTCGAGATGTACAGCGAGACTGCAACTGAGTTGGTTAACTCTCACACCAAAAAGCGTGGCATACACGAGTTGGCTTGTCATGATTGGGCGATAATCATCGTCCGAAGCTTGGAGGACGCGCTGCTACTCCCTCGGGTAAGCAACGATAAGCCTTCTAGACCGTATGATGGCCCTTATTCGTCGCTCAATTTCAGGGTGCCCTCTCGAGGGTGGAAAAGAGTCCCCGATTCGGCTGACTGAGCCGCAGTGGATAGCGCTGACTTTATCTTTCTTCACTGAGACAAGAAGTTCCATCTCCTGGACTTATTGGGTTTTATGTCGTCCTTTTCTCTTGGGTCTATTAGTGGGTCGTTCTGGGCTACTCATCCACGCCGCAGCGCGCGTCATCTGTATCACATACGGCATCTGCTTCATCGGAGGACCATCCTGTACTCATGCTCACATTCACATTATCCCTGACGCTAACTAGAGTAGCCCCTCACTTGATGTACACAAACCCTTGTACTTACATACCCAACCATGTAGTATTGAGAACCGTTATGTAGCGTGAAAATGCAATCAGTTCCCTAAGGACCCTAACCCCAATCTTGGGGTCTGGAAGTGAATATGGGTTTGCACCGAACCACCACTGAGGCCTGATGAACAGTGCTTTCACTCGCGATCCCATACCGTCAAGGCGATTTTTGGGCGTGTGTCCCCGTCTGTCTGTTCTTCTCGGAGCCTCACCGGAGAGGATACCACCCGGTCCGCTTTGCCGTCCGCGGCGCTTGCAATCATGAAGCCTCTCGTTCAGTTCAATGTCTAGCTAAGTGTGCAGCGGAGAGCAGGCCAGGATGATATCTTCCACAAGTTCATTGGCAGAACATATGTTTGCTCATTCTAAGTTACACTGACATCATGGCAGCCATTAAACACTTTCAGGTACTGTGGGCACCCTCTGCATCCCAACTTAGAAAACATCCATCGCGTATATAACATACAGTTGCACGCAAACATTCAACCTTATTTTGAAGGTTCCCAGCTCTGAGTTTTGAGCGAGGGAAGTCTGGCAGCTCACTTGAAAAGCACGGATCTCACGTGCGATCTGAAGGCCCGATTTTGGCTCCGATCGGTGATCGCTGCCGCGAGCAGTAGTGCGTCTGAATCCTGACCAAGTCCTCTCTGACAAAGACTTTGCAGAGGATCCGCAACATCTCGAGCAGGCTCGTTTTCTCAGGTCTTCGAACTCAAGGGTCAGGACATCTTCTCTGCAGTACATCCTACTCCTTTCTCAGCAAATGTCTGCGACGACAGTTACAGTCCACCCGGATCTCGAGCGGTGCACTTCGTTGCAGCAGGAAGAATGGGAAGTACTAGAGGTATGTGTGCTACAGAGTTTTGTGTGTGTTTTGCACTGAATCAGAGGCGTTCCGTGTGTCTTAGTCCATCTACCCGGACTCCGTGTCTGGCGATATTTCCAGCGGGACCCTCAAGCTGGTAATACCCATTGAGTTCTCCGACCCGAAGACGGTTTCCGTGTTCCACGACCGCAGCCGGGATTACCCTGGGACTGCTATGCCCCATGGTTCGCCTGCCAGCCCACTCAGGGCGTCTGGCCCGACGCATCTGCCGTTGGCTACCTTGCCACCCCTGCTGCTAGACATTGTCTTGCCTCCCTCATACCCTTACGGCCCTCCGGCGATCGTGTCACTACATGCGACTTACGCATGGTTTCCTCTCGGCATCGCACTTCAGCGCAGGCTACTCGAGATGTGGGAGGAGGGCGAAGGTGTTCTCTATACGTGGGTTGAGTGGCTGCGCAGTGGCGAATTCCTAGACGTCCTCGGCCTCACGTTTACGTCGCATGGAGAACACTGTATTCGGTATGTCTGTCCGTCCGTCCGTAAATCTTCATATCGCAAATTACTCATTGAACCTTTAATAGAATACCACACCCGGCACCGCACGTGTTGGTGACCGCCCTCGAGGCTTACGACAAGTCGATGCAGCTGACTAGGTTCTCACAAACTTCATATACGTGTGAGATCTGTCTCACGTCTATCAAGGGGGCGCGGTGCATATTGTTGTCATGTTCGCACGTTTTCTGTCGTGCATGTCTTGAGGACTTTTGGAAGTTGTGCATTGCGGAGGGGGACATTGGGCGTGTCGGCTGTCCGGATCCACAATGCGTGAAGGCTGGACGGGAGGCGACCGAAGAGGACGTGAGGAGGGTGGTCACTGAGGAGGAAGTGAGGAGATGGAAGTGGTTGCGGGAGAAGCGCGAGCTTGAACGAGGTAGGTCTGCTCCTTTGGAATGAGTGGATGCGGCTGATCCTGTTCCTTTCGTAGACCCAACCATCATTCATTGTCCAATGTCGTTCTGCCAGCGACCTGTGCCCAAACCGCAGAATGTTGACGAGGGTTCTGGCTGGGAGCGCCTGCGCACATGCCCGGACTGTGGCTACTCCTTTTGCGCCTACTGCAAGCGCACATGGTAAGCCTAGTCTGTTCCTGGCCGCTTCATCGCCTGACTGGGCAATGTGACAGGCATGGGCCGCTCTCTGACTGCCCAATCTCAGAGACGGAGGCGTTCGTGCTGGAGTACATGGGGCTGCCTGAGGGTTCATCCGAGCGACTGGTGCTGGAACGACGGTTCGGGGCAACCAATATCCGCAGGCTTGTTGCGAAATATCAGGAGGAGCAGGCGAACAAGCAGTGGCTCGAGCAGTCGACGATGGCTTGCCCGAGCTGCCATGTGCACGTCGAGAAGTCGCTGGGGTGTAATCACGTACGTGTGGTCAGCGCAGCTTGTATTACTTTGAGGGGCTGACGCCATGGGTTAGATGACGTGCGCAAAGTGCAAGCAGCACTTCTGCTACCGGTGCGGGGAGAAGCTGCTGCCGAGCAACCCGTACGTGCACTTTTCGACGCCGGGGTTGCGGTGCTACTCGAAGCTGTTCGACTTTCAGAGCATCGACGACGAGTGGCAGCCTGTGGAAGGGTTTGAGCATTTGTAAACTAGAGTAGTACACACTGGGCGTAATAGAGATGATTTAGCGAGCCGGGGCGGGCGGAGCCGAGGTTTGTCAGGCGGGGATTCAAAGTCCGCTGGGAGTCCGCGGGCTGGGGAGGACAGCGCCGAGGCGCACCGACGCCCGCATTTTCTTTCGCCTGGCGTGCTCCTATCCGCGCCGTTGCCGTCTCTCCTTGTTTCTCTCCCTCTCCCTCCACCTCCAGCCTCCTTCCCCTTTCTCGAGGCTGCGCGGGGCACGCCCGGATACCACTTTGTCCATACCCCAGTGCTTCCTCATACCCGACCTGTTTCCCTACCACCCACCCCGACAGCCTCTGTACACTTCGCTCGCATCTACCCGCCAGGACAAGGACAATGGAACTCTACACCACATCGTTTACTTATCCGCGTCGCTCACGACCCGCTCATTCTCCTGCTTCCTCGCTCGACTATGCATCTGGCCTCAGACACACCGACTCCTACTCCCAGCTTCAACAACAATACGCTAACCACAATAATTTCAACTCTCAGGGGACTGTGTCCTCCTCCTCCTATGATGCCGTGGAGCAGCTCGTAGTTAGTGTCATGAACGCGTTTGGGGTTCGCGTTTCCATCGCCCCTGCCGACCAAGGCAGGGCATGGAACTTCCAGGTCTCAGGCGCGTACCAGCAAGTGATGTTAGCCAGAGCCCACATTCTAAAAGAGTGCCCTGTTCAAGTAAGGATGACTAAAGAACTGCGCTTGATATTCGTTGACACTCTTTCGTCCAGAATCGTGCGACTATCAAGGTCGTACGCTCAGAGATCCTCGACGCACCCGCTTCCCCGAGCCCCGGTTTGAAATCTGAAGTTCGCCGTCGTCTTGATGACATCGCATCTCAAACGTTGGCGAACATTGCTGTCGTCAATGGTGCAGAATCCCTTTCTACGCGTAGCCTTCCGGAGGGCATCAGCGCTACTACTGGATGGGTGGGCTTAGAGTCAGAGCGTGTGTGCGAGCTGGTCATTACGGGCCATGGCGATTCAGTCGACCTCGCTCGTGTTCGACTCCTCGTCATGTTGGATGAGCTGGTATGTGCGGTTTCTGCGCCTAATCTCGGCGTCAGTTGATCAATCTCCATTTGACAGAGCGGTCTGTATGTTGAGCCTGTTGAGATTGACCGCAAACTTCATGCGATGATTGCTGGACGCAAGCGGGCTACACTTCAGTCTATCCAGGAGGAGACAGCAACAAACATATATTATCCTTCCCCGCTGCAGGGCGTCGTTGGTCCTGAACTCGGGCAGACTGGACAGAATCCTTCGCTGCCGTCTGCGGCCACCAGTGCGGCCACCATATGGATTACAGGTGAACATGTCAACGTGGGGAGGGCTCGTGACATGCTTCTGAACTTAATGGTGACCAAGGTACGCTCGCTAATACAATGACGAGTCTGCATATCTAACAGCGGTCGCTGCCCAGAAGCATCAAGTGCTCACACGGGACACTACTCTCCTGCCACGCAAGATGGACTGGATGATCACTGAACGTGCTGATGACTTGAAGGCGTTCATGCATGATAATGCCACTTTCATCGAGTTTCCCCCCATCGGGACTCAGAGACCCGTGGTTGTATACGGAGATCAGAGGGTGAACATTCATAGGACCATACGTTCTATGATGCAGCTTGTGAGTATGATACAAGTTCGACCGTATAATCTGATCTGAGCCAGAGATGCAGGCATGTCAGTTCTACACTGCGTACATCTGGCTTCTTCAACCGCAGTTCAACGTTTTGATACCGTCTGCCGGCTTCCCGCCTGTCCAAGCAGCGGCCATCTCCTCGCAAATCTCTCTGACCACGGGTGCGGAGGTCATCTTCAAAGGAATGTGTTTCGAGATCCATGGCATGGAAAACGAAGTCCGCAATACCGTATCAATACTCTTGGACCGGGAAATTGTCCAGGTATGTTCATTATGTAGACGGGTGATTTGATGTCGACTGATCGCAATATTATCAGCAATTCAATCACGAGATACGGTTCCAGATCGAGCTCGCCAACGAGCATCGCGAGTTCATCAGTGGCAAGAAGAACGGCAAAATCAACAAAATCATGCAGACCACGAATGTCAAGATCAAGTTCGAAACGTTGAATGAGCACAACTTCCTCATCGATATCTCGGGCAACGACGTCGCTGTCCTGCAAGGATTGACTTTACTTCAGGAAGAGTTGCCAGCCGAAATCTCTTTCCATGTTCCGGAATCGTATCACAAGCGTATCATCGGTGTTGGCGGACGAAGCATCCAGCGCATCATGAAAAAGTATGGCGTTTATGTGAAGTTTTCGAATGCGGAGGAATTTGCAGCGATGGGTGGCTATATCGACAACGAAGATAATGTCATCGCGAGGACCCCCGCTAAGAATGCCATGAACTTGGAGAACCTGAAACAGTCCGTAATGGAACTGGTAAATCCTAAGGTACGCGTGTTTTGCACGTCGCGAAGGCCGTCGTTAACACGCATGACAGGATAAGGACTACATGAATGACACGGTAGCGATCCCCCGGAAGTATCATCGCACTCTTCTAGGTGAAAAGCACATTTTCATTCACGACATCGAGGCGAAGACCAACTCGACCGTGCGCTTCCCCGACAAAGAGAGGGCGTCTGACATGATTACAATCTTTGGACCCGAATCACAGATTCACATCGCCGCCACTATGCTTTTGGTTTGTATTAAGCTTCTCAGGCCCTTTTGTAAAATCTCACGTTTTCGCAGGATCATGTACCGTTCGAGGCCGCTGTGGCTGTCCCCCCTCACCCGGAGTTGACTCGCATCTGCGCATCTTCCGACTTCACTGCGTTCGTCGAGCGCATCAAGGAGGAATATCAAGTAATCATCTCCCCTCCGGGTTCTCCGTCCGATTCGCCTTCGGAGTGTTGGTTCAGATTCAGGTGCCAGCGCAGCAACAGCGACCACTTGAGCACGACCCGCGAGTTGTTGGACCAATTCCTTGTGAATCACAATGTCCACCTCTATCCTTCCGTCACGCCACGCACTCACCAACGCACGGACTCATTCACGGATGCCTTCCCTCACTTCGACAGCAAGGTGCTCTCGACTGCCAGAACACGTCACCAGAGTATGTATGCCGTGGTTTTAGACAGAACAAGACGAGCTGACACCTCCCTAGACTCGGCTGATCTTGGACGCCCATCTGAGGCCATGATTGACAGGCGCCTTCGTATGGCCAGCTCTTCCCCAGATGTCAAGGCTCTTTTCAATAACCCCGCCCCGCCGACTTACATCTATCATCTCGAGGAAGAGGATGACTTCGAGCCATCGTCCAACTATGTACCTGGTCCCTCCAACGAAATATGGGGTGCTCCTATGGCCCCCATTGTGAGTAGCCCTTTAGTCATCGCTATCCTTGGTCTCATCTCAATCATAGGGCTCTGGTCTACCCAACCGGCGTGGCGGCGAGGATGCACTCAAGCGTGGTTCGGACTCATTACTGGAGGCGAAGCTGAAGGACAACCTTGCGAAGCCGCGGTCTCTGACTAATCGTGCCCAGTCGCTCGATCTCACGTACTCCCTCACGCGCATCAACGAGGTCCCCCGCCATTCAGGCCTGTCCCGCCCGGACTCGCCCGACACCGCGACGGGGACCGGCACCGGCACGAACGGTAGCTCAAGCCCGATTTCTGCCACGGCGCCGTCGTTCCCGAGCGTGTACGGTCCGCCTGCGCGCACTGCCGGTATGCCTAGCTCCGCTCACGCCTCGCGCGCAGGCTTCGCTATGGACCAGGACGCCATGGACGAGGTGTCGCGTGTCATCTCTAACCTGGGCCTCTAAAGCCCTAGCCCCTTCGAGCTTGGATACGTTCCATAATTCTGCGGTACTCGGGACTGGTGCCTCGCCAAAGGACGTTCTTCGTTTTTACTGTCCGCCGCCGTACATAGCTTCAAAACGAGTTCCCAATTGTTCGCTGTAGCAAAAATCCACAATGGACATTCGACTCGCACGGACCAGTTCCGTTTTTCCTTTCCTATCCTCTCTTTGCCGTCTTTCTCGTCTCCTGTCTTGTGTCCGCGCCGCGTCCTCATGCAGCCTCACGCATCACATCACATCCAGTCCCTCTGTCCTGTCTGTCGCATGCTCATCTACGTTATATATGACCTACTAGCTAGACTCGCTTGCTTCATCTACCTCTATTCACCTCGCTCAATCTCTGTCGTATTCATCGCTCGTCTAACATCGCTTACTTATTCGCGTCGTCGCTCGCGGCTCGCATGTAAGATACAGGCATGTCCCGCGTTGGTGTAGTGGGCTGGTTAAAGCAATGCAATTCTGGTGCTGAGCCCGTTTTGCAATTTGTTAAGCCGCAGCCGGTATCAATTGCGACTCATGGCGGTGGGTGGTTCGTAGGCGGTTTTCCCACAAACGTCCACAAATGTAACCGATACGGCTTGGATAATCTTTTGAGGGTAGAATATACGTGCAGGATCAGTGCGCATGGTTGCGCCCTTATGATGACGGTTTGATGCCCTCCCGAGCCGTCCAGTCAAGCCATGAGCCCTTGTAGTTGTGGATGCTAATCTGACGTCAGCTAGTGCATGCAAATCTGTAAACAATCGCAACACACTTGGTAAACCCATTTCGTTTCGCAATGTCGCACGCAGACGTGGACCGCACGCCGCTGCGGCAGTAGAACACGAGCGGCTGGTCGGGGCGGGGCTTTTCGAAGCCAAACTTCTCCTTGAAGGTGGCCGGGTCGAGGTGCAGCGAGTTGGGGAGAACGGAGAGCGGGAGGTTGACGGAAGAGGGGATGGAGCCTTGCAGAACTTCATTGGGCTCGCGCACGTCAATGATGTATTCGTCCTGAACGGGGCTGGCCTTAAGAGTCCTCACGACATCATGATCTTCACATGACAACTCACAGGACTCGGCTGCTGCGTCTTCGGCTTCAGCTCCTCGTAGCTGAGAATTTTGGCATCCCAGTCGCGTCGCAGTTCATCCTGCTCCTGTATCTGTTTCTTGACATCGGGGCTGACTGTAGTCTTATAGCGCACGGCGGCTACGGAGCGCGGGAGGGTAGCCCTGAGGCGAGGTGCCGGCCCCGCACGAGCCAAACTGACGGCTAGAGGCACTCTTCTGACCACAACCCGTAACATGGTCGCAAAGGTCGGTATCGAGGAAACGAAAGGATGAGGCAGGGGACCCTAGGCTCCAATTCGGCAGCCGCGAAAGCTGCAGGAGTGTTGCAATGATCGCCCGAGGATGGCGTGAGACGCGTACGTCACGTGCCATTTCCTGCCCTGGTTGCGGCAAATTGCCATTGGCTGCGCACAATTGCCTCGTCTGTGCAGCGCCCGGTGCGGCCTTTGACCATCCTCGGTCGTCATCCTCGTCCCCCTCGCTTTCTTTACTGCGCACCACATCTCTGTGTGTGGGCAGCGCTGCTCGTCTGTGGCAGTCAAGAACGGCCGTGAGCTGGCGGGAGCGTCGTCCTCACCATGCCTGCTTCGCGGCCTTTCTCGCTGACACACGGGCCCCGCGTCCCGTGCACGCTTGGCTCATTTCCCTCAGACTTTTCTCATGAGCCATCTTGTTCTTTCCCCTCCTCTTGATACCCAGGCAGCTAAGGTGAGTCGACCACTGACACCTTGTACTTAGGTCCTCTGCACGCATCAAAGCGGACTGCTATCAAGCTATTAGCCTACGTTAATCTCCCCGAGTGTCGTAATGCTCTGCATTGGGTAAGCCCATTCAGACACAGATCATGCGCGATACGGGCAGGCAAAGTGCGAGCGTCGTTCTCCGAATCTGCGCCTGCCCACCAACGACATTGCGCTCGTTCGTCAGCCCTATCGTTCGCATCAAGATCTTCACTCCGCTCCTTGCTTGTGGAGTCGCTGCCTGTTCTTGATGCTTCTGGTCATGCGGCTTTTGTATAGCTGGGCGATCACAGCAGCAAGTGCACTGTGATTTACCTCACGCATGTCTGCGTTGCTTCACAAGCTCCCTGTACCGTTATGTTCGCGAGGTAAGGATGTATTCATATCAAAGCAGGCCTATAAAATACGACCTTTGGCATCGAACGGTGGCTGAACACTTTGAGCTTTCCTCCTAACACTATCCCCGCCCTGTGTGCTGTGCTTCTAACCCTCAGTCAACTGCACCGCAGCCACTCAGCGGTTTGTCCTTGTTTGCACATACACGTGACACGTGACTGTTTTTGTCACACTCCGCTTTACTTGTCGAGTCCCAGCGATCGCTCTCTGGATTGCTCCATCCTTGCAAGCCTATAGCCATGGATATGTCAATGTCGATGTCGATGCCTACCTCGACGGCCGCTTCGTCTGCGGCGACCGCCACTAGCATGTCCACTATGGACATGATGATGATGACCCCATACCTGCACTTCACCGGTGGAGACAATCTCTTGTTCAAGACGTTAATGCCTTCTTCCCATGGTGCCATTGCGGGGGCATGCCTCGTCCTGGCTGCTATTGCGATCTTCGAACGTTGGGTCGCTGCCACGCGTGGCGTCCTGACGGACCATTGGCGACGGAGGTAGCTCATTTTGCTGGAACTGCGAAGGAGGATTTTACTGACAGCTGTTATAAGGGCCTTTTCCATTTTAGCAGGGTGCCATCCCGCCAACGATGCCCAAGCTTCGACTCCCTCGCTCGAGAATAAGGACAATGGGCTCGACATCGAGGAGGTCAACGTCAACAGCCTCTCGCGCAAGTACCCCGGCCCCGTCTTCTGCCTCCAGCGCCCTATCCGCACCGTCGAACCATTCATGCTATCCCACGACCTCCCACGCGGTGTGCTCTACGCGCTGCAAGCGCTTCTAGCCTACCTGCTTATGCTCTCAGTCATGTGGGTCTACGTCCGCTTCATTCCACTGATGGCGCCCCGTTCCCGAGTCTCGCGCTGATAGTTCACACAGGACGTTCCAGGCCGCTTATATTATCGCCATCGTGCTCGGCTTGGGTCTTGGAGAGGTTCTGTTTGGCAGGTTGGGTGGGCGGGATAACCACCTTCTGCACTAATCAGCACAGGTTGATTTGTTTCAGCGGTTGCGGTCGGGTAGATGCGGTCCGCGCTCGCGGCTCAGGAACTTCGCAGTGCATTTGTATACTATGCTCGTTAGAACGTGTGCGCTGCTCTCGCGTTGAGCGTTTTGGATCTAGCCAATGGAGGATACTGTGGACTTGAGGATTTCGTATTGCCAAGAGTTAGACGGCTAGACTGGGCAGCCAATTTGCCAGGCGTCCCTTTTTCCTTTGTTTCTGGCATATCAAACCACTGTTCCGTTCCATTCTATCAGCCTGCAGCCTCTTGGCCCACATTTCCGCGCGGATTCGGGCAGCTGTCCATTCGACTTTGAAACTCGTCGACGTCTGCGAGACAGGCATGATCAGACTGGCGATGCCAAGACAGGCACCCCACCGAAACGGAAACTATGCCAAATAGAAGAGAAAAAAGTCTTTCACCATGCGCTGGCGGCAACGGTGGCTGCTCCGCCCATAAAACCCTGTTTCCTTCTCGCCGAGAGCGAGTCCAACGCCCACTTTCGTCGCGTTACGACATTCCTCTGGATCTGCATTTGCGTACGACAGACACCATGATGAACTTCGCCGCTGCCGTTGTCCTAAGTGGTCTTCTGACCGTCGTGTCCGCGCATTTCCACTTGCAGTACCCGGGGCCGCGAGGGCCGTTTAACATGCCCAACGAGCTCACGTTCTGCGGTTTGTATACTCTATGGTGCATCTAGGACACACTGGCTGACACCGCTCGTTGTTACAGACAACTACGCTGACGCTACGGCGAACCGTACCGAGTTCCCCCTCAGCGGCGGTTATTACTCGCTGCTTTCGGAACACCCGCTGTGGATCCGTAAGCCCTATGCCATGCATTTCCGGTTACATGAAAAGTCACGCGACCGTCTTGTTCGTTTTGCACAGTCGGGGTGCTGATCTCGACCGCGCCGAATCCGGACAACTTCGCCAACTTCTCGACCGCGAGCGGGCAGCAGCAGCTCGTCGTGCAGTACTTCGAGACGTCCGGCGAGGGCTCCTTCTGCGCGCCCATCGACATCAGCGCGGCCGGCATCGCCGGGGTGAAGAACGGCGTGAACGCGACGCTGCAGTTCGTGTTTGATGGCGGCGACGGCGAGCTGTACCAGGTCCGTGTCTGCCATCCGCACAGAAGTGATACGAACGGTCATGCTGACGTGGTTGTTGGCCTGCCTGTAGTGCGCGGACGTCACTCTCGTGGAGGGATACACCGTCCCGTCGGACATCTCGTGCACGAACGCGACGCAGAATGCTGGCGTCACGATATTCAGCACTGGCGCGGTTCCTACTATCACTGCGAGCTCCACTTCTGCTTCCGCGTCGGCATCCTCGACCAGCACAAAGAGTGCGGCCAGGACGCAGTTTGCTGTCGGCATCGCTGGTCTGTTGGGAAGCGTCGCTGGAGCCATGGCCTTACTCGCTTAGGCGTGAGGAAGAAGCTGGATGACATTGATGCAAAATACATGATTTTATATATATGGGAATTTGAGTCAAATGATGCGCTTGATGTTGATGATGTTCCACGCACGAACTTGAGTTGAACTCAGGGAGCTGGCCAGATGTCTGACCTCAAGCCAGTGAACTCCTGCAAGTTCAACAACACGAATTGTGAGTAGGAGCAAGGATGCTGTTAAGGCGTGGTGTGACTGAATCTCACTCTGATTAATCGACCTTATTCGCTGTAATTTACTCAGGGTCAAAATGTAGTGTGTAGATCAGGGTAAATCAGGACGATCAACGTTACAGTAATAGAACGATCAGTGTCCCGCCGGGTTGCTGCAAGGGGTCCTGAATCAATTTATGGAGAGCGACAGGAGCACAATATGTCAGCGAAAATTGTAAACTGGGGGAAGTTTGCATGGATGATTCAGGCTGGGATACTTGTCGGTAATTGATGGTGAACGTCCGCTGTTGAGTACGCTAATTACGTGTAGTCACACCGGTAAATTTAACCTCTTCCGGGCTAAATGCTCATTACCGTGTTAATTATGGAGCAAATCCTAATTCATCGCACCCTAGATGCCGTCGACGATGCACCCTGCAAAAGACTGGAAACGACGACACCTCCCCGATTAGGACAGCGGTGTCGGGGAGACGCCGGAAGCAATCGGGATGTCTCCCCTATCCGATAAGATTACCGCGGGCCCATCCTGCTCATCGCCCACTCGTAAGCATTCCCGCCGACGCCCCGACGCCGCCGCTTCCCACCGACAGTGGCGATGCCCACAACACTGTGATGAGGACTACTCTTCCCCCCTGCGATCGTCGATCTGAATCCAAGCGGTGAATTTTATGGGTCACTACGGATCGAGAAGTGATCTTCAGCGTCGGGGCCGACGCTGCACCGCCTTTCCAGTCTGATGGAGGGCAGCGCTTAGCGCTTAATCATCATTGGTGAGTCATCACCCAGTCCTGTTCGAAGCATGTGAATATCATGTACGCTCTCCGTCGAGATGACAGACCGACGTGCCTTGGGCCAGCGTCATAGCCTCGGCATCTCCTGGTCCCAGTCAGTCATCGCGACGCTTTAAAGCTTATATACCTCGGTACCGGCCGTACCGCCACGCTGCACGCCTCGCCACAGCCTCGCGCTCCGGCCTGGAGAGTAGTTTTATTTCGTCTCGAGCAGGCCTCCATGCTTCACTGCTACCATCCTCAAGCACAGCACATTTGCCTCGCCCCTTTGGTGTGTAAGGCTGCCGCACGCGCCTGACCCCTATCCCCACATTCCTCTTCACTGGGGTATAGCACCCCTATAAGCACCGATCTCCGCCACCCCAATCCCGACCTCTTCGCCGACCACCACGATGCCCTCCTGGTTTGGCAAGGGCGACACGCCCGAGTGCTGGGAAGTCGTGGACTCGAAGACTGTCGAGCCTGTATGGATGTACGATGGTCATGATGGTGCGTCGGTCTTCGTCGCGGGTCCGACAGCGCAGTCAACTTCGAACGCGTTCCCCGCCCAGATCTCGACGTCGTTCGCACGTCACAATCTATGATGAGCACAACGATCACCTGCAGCATAGAGAGTGGCCCTTCGCGTCGCCACATCCTTCGGTCCGTTTTGTCAAGAGCGCGTGCACGTCTCCTCGAAGAGGCAGCGCGCATCGGTTACAACGTTTTATTGCGCGAAGGGTACGTCACATACAGTGTATGCCGGTTCTCATGGCCTCATTCCCGTGCTAGGTGGTCTGTCACTCTGCTGCGCAAGTCGAGTCGCTCACATCAGCCTCCGCGGCATCGCGTCTCCCTCTGCTACACGGGCCTTCCCGCGTTCGTACAAGAACCAGTGGAGCTGCCTCCCCCGCCCTTCGTCGGCCTACTGCAACACTGGGAGACGCAGGCGAAGAGAGAGTATGTTCCCGATGTCGCGGTATCAACACCATCTCGACAGTCGTCAAACCGCGATGTCGTCGAGCAGTTGCCGGCGTCAAAGGATGTGAAGTCACGTTGGAGCGCTGGTGGCATCGCGCAGCGCGTTCGGACAGGGAGAAACGCAGCATGCTTACGATTTTATCGCTTCCTCTCGAGTCATTTCCGCCATATCTAGTCGTCGGTTCCCAAGGTTCAAGGTCTCGTGAGTTTAGATCTACATTATCGCATCGCTCTCTTAGTCCACAAACCGCCTCACAACCTATCCCTGCATTGTACCAGTATCGCACTACATGAATGTATCCCAATGTAACATGGCTACACTTCTCGCAATGTCGTCACGAATTTAATGATCTTCGTCTCCATTCTGTGATTTAGTGGCGCAGCAGGGTATGCCGGTGGAATAGCCCGACCACCGGCTGCCGAGGCTGCGGCACCGAGTGCGCAGGACTGATTCCATGCGTGGTGTAGACTTCACTATACTAGGAGAAGGGGCTGTTTATAGGTAAACATAGTATGTGTTTCTATGTACATCCTGCAGCCCCGTGTCATTTTAAGTGCATCAGAGCGTATGAGTGTAATACCGGGCAGTGCTGCGCTCAGGCTCTCATGAAGCCTCCTCTGCCCGCTGTATGATGTCCGCATGGACGCACAAGGTCTTGTGGTTCAGCCAGAACACAAAACTGCCAAGAAACAGAGCAGGGGCCGTTCTAAACCACGATGTGCGCAGAGTTATGACTGGACACCAGTGGGTGAAATGAGAACCACAAGAGAAGACGAGGTCAATATATGCAAGATAAGCCAATGTAGATGCAAGTTCTGCCTCCGAGATGCAGCGGATACGGCAAGTCCTTTTCATGCCCCAGCAAGCACGATGCACATCTTATTCGTTCTGGCACGGTCGTGGTTCTGCACCGTACGATTCAATCACCAGCCAGAGTGGGGTGAAGATCCAGTTGTAGGCGTCTACACAGCCATGATGCTAGTGCCTGAAGTACTTGAACAACTCACACAAGGGGGGCGCTCACGACGAGGTTCGATGTGGTTAGGTTCTGAGAACCCCGAGACCTACTCGAGTGCGGAGATCTGACGCAGCTCAGCACATCTTCGCTCTCGATCGCGGAACTCACCGAGAACGCACCCTCCGTACAGCTCAGCGTTGTTGAACACCACGATCCAGTAGTATCTCACGAGATCGTCCCGGGTGAGCTTCTTTAGGCTAGCCGTGCCAACGCCAAAGACTACGAGGATCTCCACAGAGACGATGTGAGGTCAGCGAAGCCCAGCACGCATCCACACGGGCGTGGCCCTTCTCTGGCGTAACACGAGTCTAGGGCTAGTCGGACATACATGTTTCGGCGAGCTGCCCCGAGCTCGTGTTAATCTGCCGGCCAAGAAAGGATTAGTTGAAGAAAGAGCCCTCAAACACAAAGAATGTACTCCCGTCTTGAAGGCCTGTGCATGATGAAACGAGTCACATATCACGGCACTAAGCGACCCGAAGCGAAGGGGGCGCACCAGCCGGATGAATGTAGATTTGTCTTGCCAGTCCGTGGTCTTCGGGGGCAGCGTGCGCTGCATGGCGATAGCGGCAACATTGACGAAAACGATGAACGCAGGATAGTACGAGGGGGTCTCGGAGATGGGGAGCGTGTCGGGATTGACGACAGGGGCGAAGTGGCAGGGTGACAAGGGGGGAAACAGACTGCGTGAGACGTGGTTTCTTATAGGAGCGAACGCAGTCCTAGCGAGGGTTAGGCATGAGCATATTCGTCGTGCCGTTCCGGTAACCGAAGACATGCTTCAGCCATCGACGACCTGTGGATGCGGGGAACCTCATCGTTCAAGATCTCACCTTTTGTGGCGGCCATGCACATGCCATATTGAAGTGCCATACCCTATTGACAGAATTGGGGTAATCTGGCACGAAGTCCTGAGCGTAAGCCACTGTACGACCCAACAAATAGCGACGGTACAAAGAGAATCTCACCTCAATGGAGCCAAGTTAATAGTCGCCCTTAGATTGAAATATACTCTGCCCATCGCTTAACGCGACGTTCACATTGTGAAGTATGAAACAAGTCATCGCTGCGATTTGCAGCGCAAGTCTTTGTGGATACCTGCTCATGATCTCGACCGCATCTAAGCGAGACTGTTTTCTCCTGAGAGGAAGACACACATGACATCAGATAGGAAAAGATAGATGCATTCCTGTCTGGCATAGGTCGAGCAGTCCCGACGACCCACAAGGTTCTTGATCCGCAAGGAAGTAGACACTCAGCTTCTGAGCTGTGCGGGACGAATGCCATGGACTCTGAGCAGCATTCTTGTGGGTAACCGTAACGGTTCTAGGGCATCTTCAGCATCGACTTCGGTGCGGAAAGCAGCGACATAGGAACCGTAGTGGCAGCAGCACACAAACAATGGGAGAGGCAGATCGAGATGATTGCTGGCTTATTCCTCGGGGGAAAGAGCAGCGACTTCGGTGAGTTCAGGTAGGTGGTCAAGGGTGAATAATTTGACAAATGCGCGGTGGTCATTGATATGGCAGCATTTGGAGACGCCTGTTGGAGGTACTGTGCTCCGTGCTTGCTATGCCACAGTGCACCGAAACGAGTCGTAGCGTTTGCGTCCTGATTGTTCTCTTGCAGGGAAAGCTCTCGTCGCAAAAAGTCGTCTTGTTCTAGAGACTGTCGCAACACGGAAGTAGCTAGCAGCAGCGGTTGTCGTTGTCTTTGAGGCAGGCAACTGGAACAGGAGGTCGTAATGAATTCCCGACTGTCCTGTTTGCAAGGCAGATCGCAATTGAAGCCCCAGCGAGATATGTCCTCTGCGGTGGTCGACGAAAATCCTTCAGTAGTAAATAGCGGTTAGAATCGAGCAGCCTTCGCCCCGCATGCTGCTGTGGCTGCCGTGTACGCGGGAAAATGGCCGGCGGGGAGGGACCGTGCGATCACTCGCGGGGCCGCGGACTCTCGATCAGCTCTGGCGACCGTCGTTCCCCTCGCTCTTGACGACCGCCTTCCCTTGGCTTCACCCAGCTCCCATGGATACTGTCGCGAGTCTGTGCTCAACCGTCACACTTGCTGAATTGTCGGGCGACAGGCGGAACTCCTAGATGTCATTGTCGGGAAAGTAAACCCAGGAATTGCCTGATTGTTGCTTTTGTCACGCCGAAGAACACGACGCAGGTTATCCTCGCGTTCACATACAAGGTCAAGTGCTGCATGAATGCAACACCGGGTTTGGGACGCATGGAGCGCAGCTTCTTGCGATGCGGTCGTGCTGTGGCTTCTGTGCTGTGCCACACTCGTGGCCGTTTGATCTTCCCTGAGCTCTGGACTTTCATAGCTTGATGCCTCAATGTCCACGCGGCTGGTGCGGCACGCTGCTTCCATGGAATTTGGTGGTCTTACCTATGAAGAGAGAAAGATCCCGTCGGTGGGATGTTCAGACGACTCGCGCTGGGTCATGATGCATGTTGGGGCGATGTCTTGTACTCGGAAGGTGAGTGGCAAGCTTGTTGATGTTTCTCTTCTTTCGTCCTTTTTGCATGGTTCATTGGGTGGGGGCTTGCGAATGTGCGGGGTTTATAGTGTCGATCGCGACGTCTTCAAGGTCGTGCTTTATTGCTTTCTGGGACGCCATTATGATTCGAGCACACACAGTGCACGCTTGTTAATGCACGCACATATATGAGATAGATGGGATTCAGAGATGCATAATATGACTTGCCTGCATCGTACGCTCGTGCGGCGGGATGTGACGTGACTAGTGACGACCGACGGCGGGTCACGGACAGTCACAGGTAACGCTAGTCACTTGCCATGTCGAAACTCGGATATGTGGGATTTGGATGTCTGGGCACTTACTTTGGATGGGAAACGGCGAAGGGTTACTTGTCGTATGTGCTGAACAATACATATATGTTGAGCTTGTGGATCTGTCTTGAGGGGCAACTGAGCGGGAAGGTTCACACTGGCCCGTCGCCTCGAGTGAAATTACGGGGGCTTCGCCGTTGGACCCTGCTAATACTCACTCGACCACAATCCCTAGACCTCTCACCACGTGTTAGCTCAATGCTCACTGTCGGATCACAATAGAGAACACTTGAGCACAATGAACGTCCTTGAGGCATCTGGTGCAAATGAGTCTGTCATGACTGTTGCGCGCATTGGCCGAATCACCAAGAATCTTGTGGTACGTTGTGTTCCATCTCTTTTGACGAGAGCCCTCAGTGTTCTTCGAGAGATCACTCCGTTTATCGACGGGTGCGGAGCAGCAATGTTCGCGGAAGCAGATGCGAAGACACGCGCTGCGGGGGTATCTGCAGATTGGCTTGACGCGCTCGTGATAGGTTGAATCACCCTCCAGACTTGATGCGAACGTCCCTTTTACGAAAACGCCGTCGCTCCTCGCTTGCTGCCGTTAAAATGGACGAAGTCGGGGCCCTCAGCCCTCGTTTTCTTCCCTCACCCTCCTGTGAATGCGTCTGCGAATCCTTACAGACCCCCCACTCCTCCCACTCTCCTTGTCGTCACTTCTCCAGCTCGTTGGCGTGACCTCTCCTGACACACCCTCGGCCACTCCTTATGGAACCCAGCTCACTCCGCCTCCCTGCGTACAGGTCCAGCTACCTGAACCGTTTCCATCCCTACGCGCGCGACGAGCCACGTTTGTATGATCGTTTGCTCGTATGTCTCCTTTCCTTATGTTCGCGCGTCGTGACGCTTGTGTTCACATTGTGACTTGGCTTCGCAGCAGTCGGACATTGCGGGTGACGTGGAGGCAGTCGCGGAAGCGAGCGACCCTGCACCTCCAGTGGTGCATTGGGATGAGACTCTGCCGTCAACTCTTAAGAATCTTCTTGAGGCAATTGATGAATCTGAGAGTCTGAGAAACTTGGATCTTGCGTTGCATCCCAACGTTGCGGTGTTGCCGACTCGCCGCATAAGGCTTCAGTTGTTGATTATCGTGAGTTTTTTGTACTCGCATCTTGCGGATAGTTCACACAGTAGAACGCTAAGCTGACGCCTTATATCAATAATCAGGACCTGGCCTTCGCCATTGTTCGAGAACGTCAAGGCAGACCAACTCATCCAACTGAAGACTCGCTCACAACAATGCATGCCGAGGGCGACGACGCTCAAAAATGATGTGCTGGTGGTGCTACGAGGACGGCACCGTCGTTCTAAGCTTGGTTTCATTTGCTGTTGCTCTTGCCATCTTCCTGCTGGGAGGAACTGTTGCGTTCACACTATTTCTGCTGCAGTACCGGCAATTTTGCTCTTGATTACGTTGTCACTTTGTATATCTTCTCTGGTCCACAATTCCTGCAAATTCGTGTCGGTTCGTGCCGTTTGTGTCGCACTATTATTGCTGTCACACCGAAGCCGACGACAATGTGTGTTCCTTGAATCTTGCTAGTGTAAGCCTTGATCAACCGGCTTCGAGATCGCGTAGACACTGCCACATAATCGTGCATTCTTTGTATCATGAATATACTCGCCTGGTTTAGATATTCATCGTCGACGAGCAGGAAGGTGGTGACGATGAGTCAGGGCCGCGTGTTTCTCCGCGGCGTGTTGTCATTTGTTTACGCCTGTGGGCGTCTCCCGACGGCTCCCCCACATGATCTAGCTACACATAGGCAGCAATAACTACGAGAGTAAGGCTCGTTAAAGCCCCACTGGCATATTGTTTTCCGCTCACGCGGAGGGAGGCAATATATTTTCACATCTGAGATGATTTGCGGATGTCTGTCTACGCGCGCTTTTCTTCTCCCTTAGTAATCTTGCTTTCCTTACGCATGGCATAGCCTGTCCACGACTAGGCAAGGAAACATTGTCAAATGGAGGTACCCTAGTGGTGATCAGGCTCACTGACCTCATCATAGATCCCCACTTCCGTAGCGCCGATGGCCTGCAGCCCTAGCCACAGCACGCCGGCAGTCATCCCACTCCCGCAGCTTGCGGTGACACCCCGCTTGCCTTCGAGCACTTCTCCAGCAAAATCGGGCCCCAGCGACTCACGGAGAACATCTAAGATCTGCGTGGTCGGTTTCAACGTTGCGTACTGTTTGGGGAGCGACGCCGGGAAGGATTCTAAAGTCAGGGCCGGAGGATCTGGGATAGGGTCGCGTGGTGTGGCATCTGGTGGATGGGCACCTAGTGCCGGGATGGAAGACCCTGCAGGCAAGGGCTGCGCAGTCGCTGGAGGTGGCGAGGGCATTGGACGCGTGTCAAGGAACGCGGTGAATGGCAGCGAGAATGCGTAAGGGATGTGGCCTGAAGAGAGGCCTGCTCGAGGCTCGGGCGCGGTGCCGAGATAGCTGTAATATTCGGGATGGATTGAGCCTTAAAGCTCGGCGGCACAAGGAGAATACTCACCGGTCCTTCGAGCGCGCATCAAGTACAAGATCCGCGAGGGGCTCATTGGCAGGATTGAACCGAGAGTTTGCTACGACCTGCTCATAACCTGATCAATGATGAGCATGCAGTTTGCTTATCCATACTGAGCCAATGGTAGCCATAATATGATTTGTAGGGATGACTATGTTATGCTTCTGCGAATGCATGGGTCTGAGCATCGCACTGATTTAGTTGGAGCTCGAGCATTTGCACCCAGAGTGATTGCTCCCGCAACAGCCTTGCAGAGCAGGGGAAATGAGGAAGTCGAGACAGGTACGCTCTGCAGCCTGAGCCGATCCGTCTGCCATTCCAATATTCATAAACTCCAAACGACGAGCAGTTGAAACGCCAATCGAAGGAAGTAGCACGCACTCTTCACGACTTTGGTATCAAGCTGAGGAGCAGGATATGCAGCACTTTCCACAGGGAGCGGATCGCCGGTCTCCGTGGGGCATCCGTAGGCGATCCACGCTGGCAGTCCTCCGTCAAGGATCGACGAACGGGCATGACCAAAAGCACGGAACATGTACAATGCGCGCGGTGACGAGAATATGCCATGCGAGTCATAGCTGGATATTCAGGTGCTTGAATGAGCTGATCTCATCAAGCACTAGGTATGTATTCGCATACATTACGACGTGTGAGTCGGGTGATACACCGAAGTCCTCTAGAGCAACGTAGGATATATCACTGATACTATTCGCTACAGGAGTGTTCGGCCAGACGTACCACATGCCTTGGCAAACGTCTCAGGGCTAGGCATCATATGCTTCAGCCCCAGCGTATGGGCACTCGCAACCTCGTCGAGATCGAGGAACTGCGCGCCAGGAATTCGCAAGGCGCGCCACTCAGCTCTCGGGTTCCGAGAGGAACCTGGCATATGCCAGCTCGCATCGAGAACGGTAAGGCCACTGGATGTAGGAAGCAAGGAGCGCAACTGTGCTGGTGAGACTGTCAAGGGACAGGCGTCGCCAAACACCGTTCCTGAGCTGCTCGACATGGTACGCTTTTGACGCAGGGAATGAAGGAAGCGAGAAAGTGAGAGACGAGGAGATAACAGCCTTGCAGGCATGGGGATGGATATACTCAAAGCACGCGTACGGTGTTACGGATGGCACAATGGGATGGCCGTCCCGTCGATAGCTGACTCTGCCTGATCGAAGTGCTAAATTGACCCTAACCCTATACTCAAACTTGCACTTCGCTCATCGTTCGCCCAGCATCTCGTCCCTCGTCGTCCGCGATGCCATCTGATCAGAGCACCTGGCTCGTCGCCATTCCGCAAGACGGGGACGCCGAGGGTGTCTCCCACGAGCTCTCATCCAAACTCGCGGTCAACTCTAGAAACCAGGCCGCGTCCCTCAGCGCGCTTCCAATCCCCTCGTTCAAGGCGAGCAACCACTCACTGTTCTGTCGACAGACCAGCGAATCTTACCTGTTGTCATTTGCAGACAGGCACACTTGACTCGCTCGTCACGCTCTCAGAGGAATTGCCGAAGCACGACGCCTTCTTTACGGCTACCGTCGCGAAGACCGTCGACACGCTCCGTAACTTGCTTAACAATGATCCTTCTAAGCTCGCGCAACATGTTCAAGTGAACGAGCAGCCTGTGGATGCGTACTTGCTTAAAGACTGGAGATGGAATGAGGGCCGTTATGGAGTGCAGCGCGCGTTAACAGACATGGTCGATGTGTTGAACAAGGTGTGTATATGCATTCCTACGGTGAACCGAGCAGGTCCATACAAGTCATGTCTAGGAAATGACGTCAATAGACAATGTCATGAAGAACAAACTGAACAGCTATAACCTGGCGAAGGGGTCATTGGTGCAAATGCAGCGGAAGAAGACGTACGCGATCCTCTGTTGCCGTTCTTCGTACCACTGACACTTTGCAGGGGTAACCTGTCCGTTCGTTCTCTGGTGGACATAGTCCGCAAAGAACATTTTATTGGTGAATCAGAGTACATGCAAACTGTATTGCTCGCTATCCCTAAGTACGCTGCGATTCGCCATGCATTTTCTGACAGCGTTCGGAATGAATTCATATGCAGTTCTTCGTGCTAGGAATCTCGTCAAGGATTTCAATATCAAATACGAGCGACTAACGAATATGGTTGTACCGCGCTCAGCGACGTGAGTACAATGAAATATCATCTATGAAGTAATTGTGCTGACCCCTGCAAGACTAATCGCGTCAGACGATGAATACTCGCTTTACTCTATCGTCGTCTTCAAGAAGGTGCACAGCGACTTCATACAGAAGTGCCGCGAGAACAAGTGGGTCACTGTATAGCTAATACACGACCATTCCTTGACCACTTTTTTCACTCAGGTATATCGTGCGAGAGTTTGAGTATGCAGACGACCTCCTTGACAAACAACGTGAGGAGCTCGATGTAGCGGACATGACTGAGAAGGAGCTATGGGTGCGTTCATCATCCTAAATTTCTTTCCCCCTCACCAACCATGTGTCTAACGCAATGTATGGGATAGACCGAACTTCTCCAGCTCTCTCGTACCAACTTCTCGGAAGCATTCCAGTTGCTTGTTCACTTGAAAGTACTCCGTTTGTTCGTCGAGAGCGTGCTACGATATGGCCTGCCCGCGTCGTATACAGGATTTCTTGTGAAAGTAAGCTCCATTATTCATGAAATGAACGCGACTCATGACCATATGTGATGTAAAGCCCGAACCCAAGGCAACGAAACGAACACTGGCGACTCTTCAAACGCAGTTCGCATACCTTAACCGACGGGCGAACCCTTCATCTGCCAACTCAAAATCAAAGTTGAAGTCTGGAGGCAATACGGGAGGTGAGGACTTCGTTGGCGAATACCAGGCACTTTTGGAACAAGAATACTTTGACTTTGTGCTGTTCGAGGTGCCATGGATCGTTTTGTAGACGTGAATCGAAGGACAGAATAAGCATACCCTACTGCGAATCATAAGCATAAATCATCGGCTCCGATTTGCGGCGCATTAAAATCTGCTGGGGTGTGTAGTATATAGTGGTTTTCCATGACGCGGAAACCCTAACCTGAGTTCTCCTCGCGCGATCACTCGCCATAGAGCGGCAACACTCTGGTCGTCCTCTCATAACAGGCATGTTTCTCAGCACTTTCCGGACTCTCGTATAATACGGACTGCTGCTCGCTCCGTTCTCGCGCACGACTCTCATGCTGATTGCACTGTGCTCGCAACTATGACAATGCTCGCCCGACAAGTGTCTTCCGGTCTCAAGGCTTCTGGCTCCAGGGGAGCAGTATCTTCTGCAATTCGTACACTGCCAGCTGCAGGTGCAAACCACGCACGTCTTCTATTCACACAGGCTCGTAATTCCCCGAACGTGGGTCGATCCGTGGCGCAGTATCGCTGCTATGCAACACCGCCGCCGCAGGTAGTCCACAGGTCTGTAGTTCCGTTACATGTGTGCTCTGCCCGACTACTTCCGCACATCACGCCATCTTACTCGCAGTGCATGCTGAGTCTCTTCCTGCCTTAACTTAGGGACTTGCCAGCCGATGAGTACCACAGCCTTGCCGATGTGACAATGGATCAGCTACTCGAATCCCTCGAGTATGTTATAGACGACATCGGTGACCCCGGGTATGAGGTCGAGTACAGCGTAGGTTCACTAATCAGAGCGCAGCTGCGCGCTTCTTTGGATGGCGGATCTAATGGCTGTCATAGAGTGGAGTGCTAACACTCAAGCTGGGGGAGAACGGGACATATGTGATCAACAAGCAACCCCCAAACAAACAGATTTGGCTCTCGTCGCCTGTCAGGTGTGTTTGGTCCTCACTTCTTGCACAGGTTCCATGACCGCTCATCCATGTATCACCCTCGCCCGAACGCACAGTGGTCCGAAGCGTTACGACTACTCAGCTGCGGAGGACCAGTGGGTATACTACCGCGACGGCCAGTCAATGGGAGACCTTTTAGAGAGAGAGATAGGTTATGCGCTCGACAGAGACGTCAAACTTGGCCTGAAGAATGTGTCGCATCTGGTGGACTGAGACAGTCCACAGACGAGGATGCCAGTCCCTCGCTAACGGAAGCTGTACACGATGGTGGGATTGGAAATCCAAGCGTATCTAATGGCAGCTGGCGAAGATGCGCAGTTAGGTTTGCTGCAGCGCTAGGTCTGTCTGCAAACCCCTGCGCTTGTTGGGATTTGGGTTGAGGGGATATAGCGGCGCCGCTGCCAAAGTCTGTTGACCTGTGTTATACTCTATGTGGGTTCCAAGCATTCATGCTCGTTGCTTCTGTGGTCGTAAGACATGGTCATCTGTCTGGCATTGCCCAAGAACACTGTTCACACTGGATATGAATAATACTGGCCACAATTAGTAGGTCGTGTATCTGTCGACTTCGTTAACGTTTGACCCATCGCTAACCCGTCCGTGAGATCAAATAGCCAGAAATGAAGTCTATGAATGGTCCAGTAACGAGAACAAGGTAGCGAGGTCGTATACAATAGGAGTGGGAGATTGGCGACGGGGATAATCGATAACATAGCGCGGTGTAGATATACAAAGAGGTGTGATGCTTGCGAGAATGTGATGGATGATGAAATGAGACCAAAGAAAAGCAGGGAGACATGAGAGTACGTTCCAAGTGTGAGGGTAATAATAGTACAACTATGACCCGAGTGAGCGCGATGGAACAGAAATGCAAGAAACACAACGCACGTCTGATCATTAAGCCTATCGTTCCGATTCAAGTCTGTTCCTTCTGTCAAGAAACAAAGAACCGAGAAGCCTGGAATATCAAGATTAATCTCCGGCATTTGTGGTGGGTGACCATCGACTGACCTGTTGGTGTCTTCGTATCGCTGTGTGACATGCTTCGCTTCCATTTCATCGACCATAGTCTCTGGATAGGGGGGCGGTGTGATCTTTGCAGGCCCGGTCGGATAAGGGGCGACGTGCCCCATATGCAGTACTGCAGAGTCCGTCCGAGAAGGGGGAGTCCAGTCCGACGTGCGTGAAGGAGAGTGTGAGGAGCGAGACACGACATGGGGAGTAGTTGAAAGCGGTGAGAATATTAAGCGGTGCCTTTGCTCTGCGTGCAAGTCGTGCAGCAGGGTATTTGCTGCCTTGTACACTCCAGCCTCTGCTTGCCAGTGAGGGAGTCCTCTTGCAAAGGATGACGAGCCGGGAGACTCTTCTCTGTCCTCCTCGTCATCACTGCTGTCTTGAGAATTCTGAGCATTCTTCGTGGTGCTCGTGTAGCGCGGTGGTGCAAAATGGCGTCTGCGCTTCGTGAGTCGCTCGAGGATGTCGACGTCGATGGCTCGTTCGGCAACGGGAAAATCGGAGGACGGTACAGGAGAGGATGGTCGCTGTCGTTTGAGCATACTGCCTTGTCAGGACACGGGCGGTGGAAAATGGGAGGTGGTTGGAGATCTGAAGGAAAGAACGCCCTGCAGCCGAGAGGACAAGCACCGCGCTGTGGCGAACTGACGCGTCGAAGACGCCCATCGACATTAGACGCGGTTTACGTAATCGCCGCGCCCTGGGGCACTGAGCGCTCCTGAGAGTATCCTGGAGCTGACGGTCGACCTGCAGCTCGCAAGCATATCAAAATGTCGGACATGGACATCCTTGCGGCAATGGGCATATCTGGCTTTGGCAAGAAGCCAAAGCAGAGGCAGCTAGACCCACGCCGATTTGACAAGAACAAACGCGAGGACGTATGTATTATATTTGTCGTGTTTGTTTGTAATATTCAGTCGCATTCCCGCAGCAGACTTTTGCACCTTCTACAGAGGTCAAGGAGGAGCCTGATGCTTCTTCATCCAAGGCTCTTTCTCAGACCTTCCTTCATCAGGAGGAGCCCGAGTTTGACCCAGACGACATCGGTCCCCCTCCGCCACCACACGCTGCAAACACTGACACACATGAGGAAGGAGAGCCTGAGTTCGACCCCTCTGACGAAGAGGACTCAGGCCTGCCAGACTTCCCGATAACGCATGAGCTGATTCTCAAGGACCATACAAAAGTTGTCTCGGCGCTCACCCTCGACCCGTCGGGGGCCCGGGTCCTATCGGGCTCTCATGACTACGATTGTAAGTTATGGGATTTCGGTGGCATGGACCATAGGTGTAAGCCATTCAAGACATGGGAGCCCGCGAGTACTTACTACGTACGTCCTTTTTCCAAATTCGCAGGCCGTGAGTTGAACTTGTCTGTAGATTCACGACCTCAAGTACTCCAATGATGGGCAACAGTTCCTCGTCATCTCTGGTACCCTGCAAGCAAAATTATACGACCGAGATGGTGAAGAGCTGTGCGTAGACTTTATCAATGATGAGAGTGGATAGACTGACCTGACTCATAGGGGGACTTTTGTAAAAGGTGACCCATATATTCGTGACATGAAGAATACAGCGTGAGCCTTCTGCACAACGTGTCTTGACGCAAGTTGACTGTGAGCGCTTGAAGGGGACATGTTGCCGAAATACGGTCTTGCGCATGGCATCCACACGACCCTCAGACATTCATCACAAGTTCTGTAGATTCAACAATCAGGTAAGTAGGTAACAATAAAAATGTGCATCATCTCTAACTATGCGCAGGATCTGGGACCTTGAAAACAAGCGGAAACAGAAGACCGCCATTGTAGTCAAGTCTAAGGAACGCGGTACGCGTACGAAAGTCACTACCTGCGGATACTCGCCGGATGCCACACTCATTGGGGGAGGTAGGCACACGGTTACAATACTGTGTTTTGCTATATTCACACATTTCTTCTATGCAAGCTTGCTTGGACGGCACACTTCACATGTGGCAGACCAAATCAAATTTTGTCCGGCCGAGTATGACGGTCGAAGGTGCTTTCGTCAAGAACACCGAGCCTGGATCACTGGTGTTTTCTATCGATGGACGTACAGTTCTCACCCGAGGCGGGGACGACACCGTGAAACGTGAGCATCAACCGGGCGTTGTGTTATCTTTTTTGATGAGAATTCACGCTGCCTGCAGTTTGGGACCTTCGGGCGTTCAAAAAGCCGCTTGCTGAGCGTACCGGACTTACGACTCTCTACCCAACCACGAATGCGATCTTCAGCCCGGACGATAAATATGTCGTCACAGGAAGTGCCGCTACGGCAAAAGGAGGCAAGGGGCGACTCATGATCCTACGGAAGGACAATCTCGAGTCGGTGAAGGAGCTCGAAGTGGATACAACTCCAGTGAAAGTTGCCTGGCATTCGAAAATCAACCAGGTATTCATCTTTTCGTGCGACATGGGAGTTCATCTAACAGCAACATCCAGATCGTAACTGGTCTTGCGAACGGTCAGATATGTGTGCTCTATTCTCCGCAGTCATCTATCAACGGTGCCAAGCTTCCGCTCAACAAGGGCCCTCCCAGGAAGGCCACCATCGAAGACATGTCAGACGCTGTCTCCGCTCCCACTATCCTCACGCCGCATGCACTGCCAATGTTCCGGGATGGTGATGGCATCGCCCGAGGGGGCAAACGAAAGAGGGAGAAAGATCGCTTGGATCCCCGCAAAAGCCGAAGGCCCGAGCTACCCGTCACTGGACCAGGTCGTGGGGGACGTGTGGGTGCGAGCGCAACGCAACACGTTGTGCAAAATCTGGTGCGAGACACGACGAGAGACGAAGACGTACGTATCCTTTCCCGTTTTGTCTTGCTCACGTCGTGGGCCATCGTGCCATCGTGCATCAATATCTCCTGTTCTCGCTCGCGGTGGTCAGCACGAGAGGCAGGGGAGAGCTGCCACTGTTCAGACAGCCGCTGCGATGGTTCTCGATGGCACACTGGCCGCTGTTGTTCGCATCGTCGCAAGCGGGATCAAAGTCATCACGCGTCGCGGCGTCTATTACTGCGACACAACGTGCTGGCGTTGCCACGGAAGGACCTCGGGTGGCCACTTCGGTTCAGTCTCCGCACATTCTCATTGTCTTTCCTGTCTTGTGCGCACCCGCCCGCTGTTCGCTGACCGACCTCCTTATTCGATGACAGCCGCGCGAAGCGCTGCTCAAGCTTGCAGATGCCGACCAAGACCCTGTGTGGACAGCGGGTGAGTTCACAGCAAAATTTTCCGGTAGCCTTGATGGAGCCGTGTTTGTGGCTATTTGGCGCCGGCGATGAGTGCTGACGTGTGAACCTTATTTTCGTTCTCAGCCTGGCGCGCGAACCAACCCAAGGCTGTCTTTGCACAGGCGGAGGAGGAGGAGGAAGAGGACAAAGCGTAGATAGGATTTCACAAGTAGCTAAGCGCAGCGAAAGGGGTGGGGACGCGAGAATGGGAGGGAAATCGCTGATTTGGGAGGAGATGGCCCCTGCGCGCAGATCGAACCTTATTTCGCAGCGCGTATAAAGACTCTAGCCCAACTTCGGATCTCCTGTTCCCCCAAATCCACCCC
Source organism: Postia placenta MAD-698-R-SB12 (assembly GCF_002117355.1). NCBI lineage: Eukaryota > Fungi > Basidiomycota > Agaricomycetes > Polyporales > Adustoporiaceae > Rhodonia > Rhodonia placenta. The sequence continues at coordinate 2,686,983 of NW_020169832.1, read as the reverse complement.
TGCCCCTCTGCCCTCCCGTCACTCCCCCGTGACTGTCACGCGTCGCCTCCCCCCAACCATGTCCGACGCGTCCCCCCCGCCCGGCATCAACGGCCACCACGTCTCCGACTCCCCTGCCGTCGACTCCCCCGCCACCCCCGTCGACAACACCACGTCCCCCGATATCAAGATTGATGTCGACTACGCCGCTACAGAGTCCGACGCGCGCCACGAGCTCGTCACGGTCAAAATGGACACGTCCGAGGACGCGTCTCTGCAGCCGCAGGTGGGCACTCCAACGGATCCAGGTGAGGCCCAAGTGTTGCTACACATCTTCGCGGGCATTCATCGCGTATCAGCCACCATCCCCATTGCGCCTCCGAAGGGTACCCCTCCGCCTTCAACCGGTCAACTCCTCGAGGACGTCCGGATGGCCGAAGAAGCGCTACCTACAGAGGACAGCGACGTGCACATGGCAGACATTGACACTGACACGAAGCCCTCGGCTCTTAATGGACTCTCTAACGGGCACACCGTCGAGGCCACTGCACCCACTTCTTTACCCGCTGTATCGTCGATTGAGACTGCTGTCGCCTCAACAGCTCCTGGTTCTCCGTACCCTAATAATACAACTAGTGATCACGATGATGATAAACCTCCACCCGCTAAGAGAGCACGGAAGTATTCGGACGCAGAGAGAGCTTCGCTTGCCAATGTAAGCACCTTGTCTTGTGTGCGCCAGGCTGGGCGTGCTGATGGCGTTGTCTGAAGACCGGCACTTCCCCTCCAGCGTCGTCGCCTGAGCCATTGTCTACTGTCCGTCTGCCTACGCCGACAGCACGTGCAGGGGATCCAACTCTTACAACGGCACAGTGGCGGTTTTCAACGTCAACGATACGCACTTTGAAGAAGATGAAAGACACTGGTCCTTTTCTGCATCCAGTTGATCCAGTAGCCTTGAACATTCCTCATTATCCTTCCATTGTCAAGAATCCAATGGATTTCACGACCATCGAGCGAAAAATGGCGTCGTCGAATCCGATTAAACGGGACTCCAACAACGCTAACCCTCGCTACAACCATGTCGACGAATTCATCGCAGACGTAAGGCTTATCTTCACCAACTGTGTCCTCTTCAATGGCCCAGATCATCCCATCACGGCTATGGGGAAGCGCGTCGAGGCTGTTTTTGACAAACAGATCAAGCAACTGCCTGCTGCAGAAGAGGTAAGTCCGCACGCTTAACTAAAGGTTGGTGACCAAACCTCAGACGATATGGCAGCCGAAGGTACTTCCGAAGAAAGTTGCGACCCCTCCGCCTCCACCGCCTCAGCCAAAGCGGCAACCTGCACGGCGACCGTCTGTTGCTGTCCCTGTCATTCGCCGGATCGAGGAGCCTGTTCAGGGTGGTCGGCCAAAGCGCGAGATACACCCTCCTCCTCCCAAAGATCTTCCCTATGAAGCCCCCAAGAAGCCGCGCAAGGCCAAGATGCCCAAGAATGATGCTTATGTTGACCAGTTCAAGCATTGCGAGAAAATTCTCAAGGAGCTACATAAGAAGAGTTTATACAACCTTGCGCACCCATTCTACGAGCCAGTCGGTGAGTTTTTCTGTCAATGTATCAGATATTGTTCGGTGACGTCGGGAATAGATTGGGTCAAGATGGAGATCCCACAGTACCCAAAAATTATCAAGAAGCCAATGGACCTTTCGACAATCAGGCGGAAACTCGCCGACGGCGAGTATACCACCCCGGACAAGTTCCGGGAAGACTTCAAGCTGATGGTTCGCAATTGCCTCACGTTCAACCCGCCAAAGAACCCTGTTCATGAGTCGGGGAAGGAGCTGGATAGAGTCTTCGATGAAAAATGGCTCCACCTTCCGCCGCTGCATTCACAGGATCCATCTGACGAGGAGGATGATTATGACGAAGATGACAGTGAGGAGGATCGTCTACGTATGTTCGCCTAACTAACGTTTGACACCCGCTTTCTAACTGCAGCAGCAGGCATGATTGCGAACATGGAGAATCAAATTCTGCACATGAAGAACAATCTGGATGTATTGAAACGAAAGGCAAAACCGGAGAAGGAGAAGAGGAAGAAGGAGAAGAAGGTCGCGCAGCCTGTTGCTAGTACCTCCAAGGCCCTTCCAAAGCAGCCCAAGGCGACGCCAGCGGCGAACGGCCGGAAGAAGACTAAGAAGCCTATAACCGACGACGATGTTCTCACTTTCGAACAGAAGAAAGATCTCAGCGACACGATCGGAAAGCTGGATGGCGCGAAGCTTGAGAAAGTCATTCAGATTATACATGAGGGCGTGCCTGAGATTCGAGACGTGAGTGATGTTTTTCCGTTCAAATTGGTTTGTAACCGACACGCGTCGTTGACTACAGAGCACGGAAGAGATCGAGCTTGAGATCGACCAACTACCTGCGACTGTGCTCACCAAGCTGTACAACTTCGTCATTCGACCTATTCGGGCGAACCAGACGAAGCGGCCTCGAACAGGCAAGGGTACAGGTACAGGAGGGCTTAAGCGGAAGAGCATGGACGAGGACGTTGAGGCGGCAAAGATCCGCGCACTGGAGGAGAGGATGAAACTCTTCGAGGGGCGTGGGTCGGCCGGCGCGGCCAGCGACGCTCAACCAGCCGACGACAGCGAACATTCCTCGGCAGAATCAAGCGACGAGAGTTCTGCAAGCGATTCAGAGTGATCAGGTTGCGGCTCCTTGGCCTGCTCCTTCCAGTTGCTGTTTTCCGTTCTCGGTCTGATTCTTGTCATCTCTGTCTTCGTTTCGACATTCTGCAGCGTCTTACATACAATTGTCTATCATCACTCAGCGTACATACAAAATTATGATCCGCACTGTAGCTAGTTAGTACTATTATTCACTATACATCTTGTTTCGCGCCCATAGACCGGTGTAGTTGTGCTAATACGATCATTGTTCGAACGGGAATAAAATCCAGTATAGCCCGCACAAAATGCCGCCATCAACTCGTTGACCACAGCGCGTTCACTTGCGGCGGCGACCAGGCGCTCCTGCCCGAAATTGCTGCCAACCAGAGCGCGAAGTCTCCTGTGGCGCCTTCGTTGGAGGAGGCGGTGGTAGCCGTTGAGGGGTGGCCATCATTTCAGCTACAGTCGATGTCGGAAATGAGAGTGGTTGTTGCGCGCCTGACGTGGACGACATGCTAGCCCAACCGTTACGTGATGGTAGTGCGTGAGCGGACCAGCCGCTCGGAGCACCTGAGCTTGATGCGAGCGGGAGCGGGGATGAGGTTAAGGAGGGTGGGCCTTCTGCGCTAGCCGATGGCACGGGACGTGTTGAAGTCGATGGCACGGACTGTATGGTGCTTCCCGTGTCAAGCGATGTCCACCCACCGGTCCTGAAGGCTGGGGGCACGCTGAACTGCGGAATAGGCGGCGGCGGCAGTTGTGGGGGTGCCAAAACGGGAGCCCACCCACCCGGAGATTGTGTTGGCTGCGAGGAGGCTGCAGGCAAAGGTGAATCAACGGGGGGCAGCGACTGACCCACAGATGCCCATCCCGACTTCTTGAAGCCCGACGGCTTCGGCTCATTGTCTCCGACAGTACTCACGGGCGGAGCAACGAGTGAGATGGGAGGTTTCGCCATCTTCACACCAGCGGCCTTTGCGATTTTCCTGAGCTCTTTTTCTTCTCTCTTCCTTTCTTTTTCCTTCCGCTTGTCCAGTTCCTCTTTGGTATTGCGGCTGGCACGTTGTGTCGCTTGCATATCGCGGAAGCGGGCTTTGTGATGATGTGCATAGGAATTCGTATGCTCATCATACTGCGCGACGTTCTGGAATTGCTTGTCGCATAACTCGCAGTAGAACGCTCGAAGTGTGGTAGAGATCTCGCTCTTGAGCGCCTCGCGTCTGGCAACAGTGTCCTACAAGGATAGGATGGTACCATAAATGAAGCGGTGCCATGGTCATCTGGCAAAGGTACGACATACCTCGCGTGCTCTTCTTTGCTCTTCAGTTTCCTTCGTCTGACGTTCTGAATCGAGCTCACGCCGCTGAGCAACCGTGGATTCAACTACATGACCTCATTATCATTCTTAAATCTTGTCTGAAACCACATGCGCACTCACTCATGCGAACGTCTTGATTGACTTTGCCCAAACCTGTAAGGTCATTCTTGACATAGAAAGGAACAGGGTCAACACGCCCTTCCGATGTGTCAGCACTTCAAACCCAGGGCATAACACACAACAAGGTCTTACCATCGCCAGACAAGCCAAGAGGCTGCCCCTCAACCCAGCCCATGCTCGCAAGCATACGGAAGCCTATATTGTTATCCGAAATTCTCGTTTCCACTGTGATAGACTCCCGGACTGGGCCTTCCAGGTATTCATCGTACTTGGCTGGGTCCATAGCATCTGGGGCGTGGGTTTCCGGGGACGGAGAACGCGAAACGAGGGATACGTTGTCCTCGCTTTCGACATCATCCGGGGTTTCCCCTTCATCTGGCCTGGCTCGCTGAAGACACACAGAGGAGAGGGGGTATGCAGCAAGCGATTAGCGTGCTAAGAATGCACAACGAGTACCTTCAAGGAATGATGGACATCACTGTCAACGTCGGGGCGGACAAGAGGTATCGCATTCCAACGCGCAATGGTATCCGCAGACATGACTGTAGCAGTGGGATGTTTTTCTCGTCAAAATGTGTGTGGGTAGCTGTGAGCGAAGGCGTGGTTGAGCAGACCGCGGGCGCCGAATGAAAGCAAGCAATACACGTGACCTTAACTCTGTGACGCGCGCCCGCGCGCGACGCGATCGCGTCTCGCGTGCAACCTCGTTCTCACTTCCTTCCGTCGCTGACCGTCATGAGCTCCGATGATTACTTCGAGGACGAATTAGACTCAGCATTCCTGAATGAGGTTGATGCAATTGAGGCTGCACAAGTATCTGCAACAAATGGACGAAAAACCTCACCAGTGGAGCTACCCCCGACACGGCCGGTTTCGCCACGCTCAGTCATTGAGATCAGCGACTCTGACCCGTTTGACGTGTTTGACTTCGATGCGGCTGAGCTGCAGGATATACACGAAAGAGAACAGAGGGGCATCAGAGCCCCAGGACCTGTGGCTGGACCTAGCACGCTGGGCCGTACAACATCCAAAACTACAGTACAGACCACTCTTTTCGGAGAGATCGTACAAGAGGTTGCTACTAAGAGCAGGAGCAACAAGCCTCCAAGCAAAGCCCATATGGAACGCTCCAACTCGAGCTCTCGCAACCCGTTCGGAGAGCGCACGAGGAAGACCAAACGGTGGGATCACACTGCATTTGCGAAAACGGGCTGGAAGCAATCAGCGGAGGACAAGGCCAAACGCAAAGCGAAAGCAAAGGCGTCTTTCGACCATGAATTTGGTGGCGGAAGTGAAGAAGAGGAACCTGTAGAGTTTGAACAGTTTCCGGCCCCATTCGTACCTGTCGGGTGAGTCTTCAGTGTCCATGAGGGGTGCTCATGTACTCACGAGTTCAATGGTCCATCATAGACCTGTGAGCGCTAATAATCGTGTCTGTTATGTCGTCGCTCATCGCACTGTGACAGCCATCGCCGATGAAACTGCAGCCAGATCTGTTGGCTGCCAAGCGTTGGATGTATCCCCTCAACCATCCGAAGCGGGACTATCAATTCAACATTGTGAAACATAGTCTATTTGAAAACACCCTCGTGGCGCTTCCAACTGGTCTCGGAAAGACATTCATTGCCGGTGTTGTCATGCTAAACTGTGCGTCTTCCCCCTCCCCCTCCTCAACCCTGTGCTTATATGCGCAATATGTACAATGTCTATTGTGTGTACTGTGCAGTCTACAACTGGTTCCCAGAGGGAAAAGTGGTTTTCCTCGCACCGTCCAAACCGCTGGTTGCGCAACAAATAGATGCGTGTCATAGGACATGCGGCATCCCAGGGAGTCAAGCAGCTGAACTGACCGGTGAGACGGCCAAGGCAAAACGACATAGACTAGTACGTACATTGACCGATTTATCCAGACCGTTCACTGAGTGTTTCTCTGTCTCAAGTGGGCCGAGAAGCGTGTCTTCTACTTGACTCCGCAGACTTTGCTTAGTGATCTCATTTCTGAGAACTGTGATCCACGGGATATCATCCTTATAGTAATTGGTAAGTCATCGTGTAGTCGAAAACATGATTGACAAATTGATGATTCCGTTAGACGAGGCGCATAAAGGAACCGGTGACTACGCATACGCACAAGTCCTGCGATATATGATGGCCAAGAATCCCCATTTCCGAGTGCTGGCTTTGACAGCTACTCCGGGTAGCAACCCCGACGCAGTCCAGGCAATTGTGGATAGTCTACACATTAGCCACATCGAGATACGCGATGAGGAGAGCATAGATCTTCGCCCCTACATGCATAAGAAGTCTTCTGAGCAACATATTATCAAGATGGATGAGGATGTCGTCAGAATCCGCGACTTGCTAGGAAAGGTTATGCAGGTCAATGATGGCAGCGAGTCCTCATCCATGTGATCCTGACGCGGTCTATCTACAGCCATTGATCAAGCAAGTGCAAAATAACGGGGCAATGAGAGGGAGCCCCGACCCGTCACTGCTACATCCTTTCCGCTGCCAAGCGGCCATTGGTGAACTTCGCGAACGCAGGGCTCCGGCCTGGGCAATGGCAGCGGCCAGCAAACTTGGCCCCTTAGCTCGAGCGATGGGATACCTGGTGCGCTCATCGCTATGACCGTACCACCCGTTCGTCTCTGACCCGCAGGCCCTCTTAGCTTGAAGCCAGCACTAACATGTGCTACGGCGTACTCAATGGGATTATATCTGGCTTTGAGAGCACGTCAGGGAAGAAGTCGATCGGCCGGAGTGTTCAGGACAAATTGCAGAAAGATCCCGCGTTCGCTGCGCTGATCAAGGAGGTTGAGGACCAGAAGAATCGCGGCTTCTCTCTTCATCCGAAGATGGAAAAACTCCGCGTCTTGTTGGTGCAGCACTTCGCGAAAAACATGCTCGACAAAGAGGAGGCGCAAGGCGATTCCGCGCAGGCCACCCAAATCACGGAGAGCTCGAGAGTCATGGTTTTCGTCTCATTTCGGGAGTGTGTTGATGAAGTCGTGGAGGTGTTGAACAAGGAGAACCCCTTGATCAGGGCCACGCGGTTCATTGGCCAGGGAACGGATAAACAGGGAAGAAAGGGTATCGCACAGAGAGAGCAACTCGAGGTCCGCCCTCTTTGGCTGACCTTCGTGTCTGACTGGTCGCTGATCACCGTTTTCGACGATATTACCATCTAGGTTATACAGCGCTTCAAGGACGGAGAGTTCAATGTTCTCGTGTCTACTTCCATCGGCGAGGAGGGCCTGGATATAGGCGAGGTGGATATGATTGTGTGTTACGATGCCCAGAAAACACCGATCCGTATGGTAAGCCGTCTGTAAAGTCTATGAATTGAACATCACAGTCTCATCATCGCATCGCAGCTACAACGTGTTGGTCGAACAGGTCGAAAGCGTGACGGTGCCATACATATCTTGCTCGCCGAAGGCCGTGAGGAGCGCAACTGGGACAAGGCGCAAGACAAGTATAAGGACGTCCAACACTTCATTGTGCGGGCCGAACAACTCGAACTCTACGGAGATGTCGAACGACTGCTACCCGATCACATCAAACCAGAGTGCTCCGAGCTGACGATGGACATCGAGGAATATGTCCGGGAGGATCGTAGCTCTCGGAAGGGATCACTCGCCAATGGCAATTCGCCGCAGCCCAAGGGAAAAAAACGCAAGCGTGATGATGATCCTACACGCAATATTCCACCTGGGGCGGCCAATGGGTTCCTGACCGTGTCACAGCTCCTTGTCAAGGGTGGTGGGTCGAAAAAGAAGTCTACGAAGCTGAAAAGTGTCGAGAAATTTGATGTCTTGGCTGGAGAGGACGACGATGACGACCTCGAAATTGAAGCAGGTTTGTTCGGTCCTCGCAGAGCTGCATCGACATCAGCAGCATCAACCGTCAGAAAGACAGCAAAGGTCAAGCATTCGAAGACTATCGCAGCAGCGAATGATAGAAGAAGACCGAAAGCCAGGAAGAAAAAGAAGGCGGACGAGCCCACAGCAAGTCAACTGGAGAATATGGGTGTCGAAGACTCCGATGACGAGGAAATTCAGAGGGGTCTACAGATCGAAGGCGGCTCGTCGCGCTTCGCTGGTCCAAGTACTCTTCAACGTACACCATTTCCTCCAAAGCAGCACCGATCTCCCAAGCGAAGGCGAATCTCTCTGGTGGATCGTAAGGTTATCGACATCACCACTCCAGATCCTTCGGATTGCGAGAACTCACCTGCAATGTCACTCCATTCTTCTCCGGAACAGCCTCTGAGGTCCAGAAGTACGAGTACATTGAGCGGTGACCAGGTCCTTGCTACGTTGTCTAATCCATCATCTTCGCCTCGCAGCGCTTCTGTGTCTCATCATCAAGATATGGCGGACATGTCCTGGTTGATTGACGATGATGAGGAGCCGCAGCTGCAGGTTATTGACTCATCTCCTCTTGACCAACGCGCTCACCTGTCGGAAGCGATGTATGCCGCTAAACGTGACATTGACATGCAAGAGGTTAAGTATGTAACAGACCTCGAGCTGTCTTCTCCCCCGAGAGACCTCAGACCTTCTCCAGTGAAGCGAGCCGAACGCAGTCGAAGGCTTGGTGGAACCAACGGTGACATGCCACCGCCTGCTTCACCCTCTCGTTTGATAATATCACCCCCATCACTTTCAGACGAAATCTTTCCGGAACCCTCGTTTGCGATCAGAGCTCCGGGGAAACAGAAGAAGATGCAAGCCGCGGAAGACGTCAATTCGTCACCGTTAGCAATGCCTCCGCCGTCTCAGCGTCGCCTGCAACGTCAGCGAGACTCGCCTCGTCCAGAACCTGTGCCTCCGCCGGCCAAGCAGAAGAAGCGGAAATTCAAGGACGTTGTTGAAGCGCAGAAGGCGGTCCCATGGATTGACGTAGAGGCGACGCATTCGGGCGACGAACGGAGCGTGGGCTCCTCTGATGCTGAACAGCCCGAGGATGAATACGAGAGGGATTTTGTTCAAGATCTCCCGGAGACACAGGTGTCGCCTTCGTACGACCAGTCCGCTGTGTATCGCCGGAGTCTCTTCACTCAGGCCCCGGGAAGGGGACATGCAGTACCCGCATTTGCAAGTCGGCCGGTCAGACGAGGATACGGTGCATACACTCGTGCTGGCCCTTCCTCTCATGTGCGACACATCCCTTCCAGTTCACCCTGCAATGACGGAGACGACTACTACGAATTGGGCAGCTTCATCGTTGATGATGAGGCGGACATTAGCTCTAGAGGACATTCTTCAAGCGAACCTTGACGGACGTCTACCGCAGACATTTGAAGGTACTTTATATCTAGTACCGCTAGTCTACTTTACAAGCATATCTCCTAGTTATTGCTCGAGCAACGTAGCAACTACTCGCTGTTGCTCAGAGGCGCTCCGCAGCATACAAACGGTCCTCAGCAAATTGGGGACAGGCACACTCTTTCCAGGTGACCCCACACACATAGCAAAACTGCTTCTTGCACATGCATTGCATGTGATAGCAGCCGTGTGTCAGCTCGACCAAATGGTGACATCCAGGACATCGCTGCCACCCATTTTCCTTCGCCATATCCAACACAGCCTGATTGAGATGAGCTGAGCATCCTCTCGATCCATGCGCTTCTTCTTTGCAAGCGCTGCACGTCTGGGTGAGGCATTCTGGGCAGTTTAAGGGGACAGGAGTTGATGTGGCCGCACCCAAGAATGTCGAACACTGGGGTTGGTAACAGTAGACGCGATTCGCGGTCGAGTACTCTAGTACCTTGTTTTCGAACAAAATCGCAAGGTTAGTGTCTAGGAGCTGTCGGGCGTTCTCGAATGGGATAGTAATGGCACAGCAAGAGGGCGGGAAGACGGCTTCATCGACGGTCGCCTTGCGGAAAAAGTCTTGCAGGCACTGTCGATCATAGACGTGTCCGCACGCGGTCGAAAAGGACGTCCCATGAATGTCATCGGCACAAGCGGTGCAAACCTGCACCGGGCTTAGCGGACATGCAAGTCAGTTGGGGCCGTTACATCCAACGCAGGACATACTCAGCAGCTAAAGCTAGTGACCGTGCTTCCGTAGACTGGGTTCCACTAGAAGAGCCACTGCCGCTGCAAGGTGCCAGAAAACTCAGTATATATGTCTACAGCTGGCCAGAGATGGACTGACCTGTCTGCTCTTGCAGCCTGCCCACTGCTTGGAACAGCTTCGACATCTTCTCGCAACTCTCCGCTTTCTGACAACGCGATGGCTAACATATGATCGCGCCTAGCCATATCTTCGACGGCGAGCAGCTCATGAATTAGCGAGCCAGGAGCGCACTGAACACCGTCAGGGACCCCAGTAATGTGATCTTTGGTGATGTTCAGCAGACTCTCTGCCTCGGCGGCGAAGAGCCGCATCGCAACTTCCTCATCATTGAGTGGATGGTCGGAGTGAGAACCACTCGCAGCATCGTCCAGATTTCGTGCTTGGAGTTTTTCGATGTCGTGCACACCGAGTTGCGAAATGTACGCAAGAAGGGCGGCAAGCCCGCCCTCCTGTGCGAGGGGTTGGTGAGAAGATAGAGAGGCCGCCATCGACTGGGTGGAGCTGTCCTTTGACAGCAGGGCATTCCTTTATGCGATATCTACAGGCTCACATGAGTGCTGTGGTTTGGGTTCGCGCCCATACCACAACTGCGAGATCAACGGCCTTCCGTATCTGCTTAGATGGCAAAAGAACTTTGAAAGAAGTAGCTTCGCACAGATGACCAGGATAGGGGAGATACCCAGCTGACAGGTCGGAATGAACAACGGACAACAACCATGGGAGCGAAGATAGGATAGCAAGCCCACATGTGCTGATCGCACTGCTACAAACCATATCACATCGAGCAAAGTTCAAGATAGGGACTCGTCACATCATATGGTTTGTAGCTAGCTATAATTTCACGACCCAAGGATAGGAAATTACCACACTCATTTGAGAAAGACAAACCAGACGTCAGCCACGTTTCGTATGCCTGTTACATCCTGTTGCGACGGCATCGCACACATACGTTCATGTGACAGTAACGGCACCTCTGAGTTCTGCGTGAGCGGCGAAATACATACGATTGGGACCATCAGTACGACTTACCAGCAAAAAGACCCCTAGATGATGGAAGCAATTTTCGCACTGTCCGGCACCCTGATTATACTTCCACACGTGCTGGCAGTCATGGTCGACTCGAAGGCGCTCGGCCACTTCTGCAACTCTCCACCGGACCTGCTGAGGTGCCAGTGGAGGCCCTGCCGGACGCTCCCGCTGCACTTGCCGTTGGGCTGCGACAAGTAGACGATTCTCGTCCCACTGAGGGCAAGTGCAGTTTTTCCATGTTGCCGTGCAGACATAGCAGAACTGCTTCCTGCACCTGCATGTCATGTGGTAGCACCCGTAGACCAATTCTACGAGCGCCCTGCAGCCGGGGCAGCGTTTCCAACCAGCCTCCTCTGCGAGTGCCAGAACTGGTGCATCGTCCGAAGGGCATAGCCTGGACGGATGCGCCTCTTGTTTGCAGAGCCCGCAGGTCTGCGAGTAGCACTCTCTGCAGATATGAATGATGGCCTTGGCAGTAGCCGGTCCGAGGAAAGAAGAGCACGTCGGTCGATGACAGTAGATGCGATCTGCGGTGCTGAATTCGATGGATTTCTTGTCGAAGACGGCGGACAGCTCTTCGCCAAGATATGGCTTGATATCATTGACCGCGAATGGCTTTTGGCAGCAGCGGGGTGGGAACAATGACTCGTCCGTAGAGGCAGCGCGGAACAAGTTGACGAGGCAGTCGATGTCCCAGCAATGGCCGCAGGGAGCACGAAACACGATGCCTTTGATTTCGTCTCGACAGAAGACGCATACTTCATCGCTGAAACTGCGTGTTAGGCGACTTGATTTGAGCACAAGGTAAGATTACCCACGTCCGCTGTTTACTGGCGATTCCATGACGCTTTGCAACAACGAGCGCTTGAGAGAGCGTGCTCTTGCTAGAAGACTCAACCTGACTTGACCTGTTTATCAAGATTCGTGATGTAGGTTCAGCAGGATGGGGACATTGTCTTACCGAGCAGAATACAAGCCTGACGTCTGCGCACTGCCGCTAGGAACACTGGCCTGGGACGGTGCAGGAAGAGCGGCTCTCGACGGCGGCGCACGCGAACGCCCTTCGGAAAGGGCAACAGCAAGTTCATGATCCTCGCGAGCTGTTATCTCCTCCCTCAAAATCTCCTCAACCGTGGCTATGTCAGTCTGCATAGCATAGTTGATACTACGCGCGAAGGCTGCGTCCTTTGTAAAATCCAAGAGGGAATTTGCCTCCTCTGCGAATAGCTGAAATGCTAGCTCCTCGTCAGAGATTTCTGCCGTTGCTCTCCCCTTGCCCTTGCGGCCAGCGGCGACGTCGTCCACATCTTTCAATGTGAGTTCCGCTACGAGGGTAAGAAGAGAAGTACTGTCATCAACAGGAGGAGTCGACGGTTCGCCCTGCGAGCGCAATACCAGAGCCATTATTGCGCGGGCGGGGTGAAGGGGGGGCTCAACGAGACGAGAGCGATGGAGCGCGAATATTAAATGCGCCTTGATAGTGGAGTCCTTCGCAGCCGAACAAAAGACATTCTGATGATCTTTCTGCAACAACTTACCATCTGGAGCGTTCAAAATACCAAAAGAAGGTGGTTCGGAGGCACCCCAAGCCTGCCCCAAGCCTGAGAATGCCTATCGCTGAATCATTTGGGCGGTGAGATCTGATGCATGAGAGACGCTAGTCCCGCATGCTCTTAACAGATTGCGCTATCTGCACTCCTATACAACTAGGTTTGCCTTTTTGAAGAGATAGAAGCTCGCCATGAAGCCACGCTGTGCGATAGTTCCGGTTTGCTCTTTGGCAGCGAACTCCGGACATACGAAGTAAAGTCAGTTGATGTACGGACAGGAGGAAGAAATCGCTGATCCTCTTCGCACTGGGATGGTGCATAAGTCACTGTCCCTTCGTGATGTCTCGTGACATGACATACCTCTGGCATAGTCGTGAAACCGGTGACGACAGCAAGCTCACCACTTAGCGCTACGAGAAGTTAGGAGAGCCAGGTTCTAATCACGCGTGCGTAACTCTAGACGACACGACTCCCAGATTTATATGACCATGTCCTGAGACAGGCTCAGCGAATAACCGGTGCACCCGCTTGCCCTTGCCTTCCGACCGATCTGCTTCGAAAGTGCACACTCCTGTTCATGAGTAGTGAGATGCTCATTATTTAGCCCGTCCCCTGGTATAGGCACAAGACAGGTCCTGTTGTGCATAGCAGCACACATGGCATAGTGTCGGTCCTTTGCACCATCACCTATGTCTGCTTGAAGCGAAAACGACAGAGTGGCGCACGCCATAACGAGCTCGAGCTCGACCAAAGGAGCCAGGACGCTAACATGCAGCTGTATGTTGCATATTGCTTCTCCAATAGCAGGGACGTAAGTATCTCACTGACAAGAAGGGTCGCCTTTGCAACAAGTCCGACCATATCGAAACATACCTAGTACTAGTCGGATCATCGGTTCGGATGATGGCGGGGCATCTAGCTGGTGTATAACCTACCCGCTCTGGGGCGCCCGATGCTGCGCAAACACTTGCGCGCCGTGATTGACGAAGCGATTAGGAGACTGAGGGGACATCCAAACGGCCTGAGAGAAATCGATATTTTGTGCCGCAGTGCAGTGCAGGCTGCAGACGCGAAACGGCGCGAAGCCTATCTCGCCCTTGCTTCTGTCGTTCAAGACTGGAAACGACCACTGCGGTGTCGTCACCTCCACAGGCATGGTCGGTCTGTCGGCCAGACAGATTAGGTATGTCGATGGAGAAGCAAAAGAACCAATAACGGTTGTCGGGCGGATTATGTGCTTTCCGTCGTGGAAGCTCAAATTCAAAGGTTGTACGTGCATCCTGTCGGTAATTACCGAGATGATGATTTGAAGCATCGCGGCCCTCGAGAATTTGGCCACTTCCAGTTCAACAGTTGGAGGTTACTACATACCATTCCTGACCTGCAGAGCGCCGAGGCAAGGTGCCGCGGGCCTACTGCTCCGGACATGTCCCGGCATGTGTGTTAACGCCTTCGCGAATCTGATAGCTTCAGCTATAAAGGGCACAGAATGCCGCAGCAGCATCGACACGCAGTACCAACCATTCCGACTTTGCCTTTAATATGTCCTTGCCAAATGTGCCTGTCCTTGACGCAAGCTTTTATCGCCTCAGTGGCGAGGAGCTGCAGTTCTTCAAGTCTCAGACTGGAATTCAAGACGAGGAAGAACTTAAGAAACATATCATGAACATCCAGCAGGAAGCATGGGAAGTGAGTGATCTTGGGTATGAACAACGGCGGCGCAATTTTGACAATGTTGTTGGACACAGGTGCACCCATATCCGTGCATCCGCGGATTCGCTTTCACAAGGTATGGCGACTATCACTATGCGCATATGAGTACTCCTCACCTTACCTGTGATGCAGACTCAAGATTTCGCGTCTTCCCGCATACCAGCAGCTCTTGATACTCGGCAAGGAGCGTGAAGGTGCTATATTCCTCGACATTGGCTGCTGCTGTCAGTGTCCTGCGTCGTAACGATGTACCGTAACTCACGGTTCACACCGGGCAGTCGGCAATGACCTCAGGAAAGCAATTGTCGACGGTTTCCCTGCTGAGAACACCATTGCATCTGACCTTTATGCTGGTAAGCTCACAGGTTCCCTCGAATCGGTACAGCAGGATTGATTACATGTCGTAGATTTTCTGCAGCTTGGGCATAAGCTGTTCAAGAGCTCCCCTGAGACGTTCGCTGCACACTTTATCCCGGGCAACGCATTTGACCAAGCCTTCCTCAAGACGGTCCCCCCGTTCTACTCGCCCCCAAAAACAGCACGGCCCGACCTGGGTTCCCTGAACACGCTTAGCCCGCTCGCAGGGCATGTCTCCGTGATACATGCCTCGGAGCTGTTTCACCTCTTCGACGAGCCGCAGCAGCTCGAGCTCGCGCATGCCCTCGCGGGACTCCTCTCTCCAGAGCCCGGGTCATTCATCTTCGGCGAGCACGGCGGGAAGCCGGTGAAGGGCTATCGCACAGAGGGCCGCCCGCGGAGTGATGGGACGTACCAGTTTTGCCACTCGCCGGAGACGTGGACGGCATTGTGGGACGGGGAGGTGTTTGCGAAAGGCACAGTGCGGGTTGAGGCGAGGCTTCTGGAGATACAGGGGTTGGACCTTAACATGGTGGCAGATCCAAACACTGACGCAAAGTTCTGGATCATGCTGTGGTCTGTGACGCGTGTTTGAGACATCTTCGTCGCAGGACCGGTGGGTCCAAATTATTCCGAACGGCTTCATGTTGTAAATCTACTTGGTCAAACAATGTATTGCAGATCCCTGAATTCGGATGCGGGAGGACTCTTATCCGATATAGCCACTGGACGTGTGTTGAAGGGAGTAGCATTGTTCAGGACCGGCTCGGGCCACTGACTATATGATCCTATAATGTACGATGAATCTATTGCTAGTTAGCAATAGCTCACGTATAAACGTGATAGCCTGAGTATGGTCTGATTGAGGATGAGTCGGTCGGATGTTGCAGTCTCTAGACAAGCACTTTGGACGCCATTAATTCAAGTTCTACACGATGTGTTTCGGACACCGAAATGCGTGTGTAAGGGCGAAACCGTGTCTTACGGTGGAGACCCCACGAATTGACTCAGACTCAACTTCAATATCACTGCCCATGGCATGAGTACTGCACTCGAATGAAGTCTTCCTTACCTTCCGGAGATAGCGCGAACTTGAAGCCTGCAATATTGTCTGTTCTGATCGAGCTCAGGTAGGCTGTCGGTGATTACCGAAACGGCGATCTGAGCTTTGCGGGGCCCGCGTGTGCGGCCCTCGACAACTCGGTCACTTCACACAAGTTCAAGAGTAATTCTGTACACTCACCTTGAACAGCATGAGTAGTTCTTAGTCCTCGTGCGGAATCATATGTTCCGGCCGTCCCGCCTTACCGCTGCCCTCATAAAATCCGACAAGCCTGCCGATTTTATACATGATGCGTTACATACCATCCCGACCTCCAGAGCGCCGGGACAAGATGCCGTGGGCCAACAACTCCGGACATGCCACGGCATGTGGGTTGACGCCTCCACGAGTCCTGTGTCTCTAACAAGCGCCGCGCAGAGTGTGGGGATCAGTGCCCGATAGCTGAAGTTATAAAGGGCGCAGAATGACCCAGCTGTTGGAGCAGATAATCCATTCGCCCTGTTTTACCTTACGCTATTTACGCGCTGATGCGCTCCCCCTTCTTGGCACTCATCCCGCCATGCGCATGCATGCGCAGCATCAGTGCGCATCGATAGTACCTGTTACGTACCTTGTGCCTGTCGTTTCTGCTCGCCGTCTTATACGCTCGCATTTGCGACCGCACCCTCAGTCTTGCATCGTATCCGAGCACGCACTGAGGGTGAGTACTTAGCTTGTTCTGTTCTCGTTTACACATACTCACGTACATTGTAGTCCTCGTCCTATTTGTTATAGGTATGCATAAATACTAGTCTTGCATCGTATCCGAGCACGCACTGAGGTCCTCGTCCTATTTGTTATAGTCCGACGACGCGTGCTCTAGCCCTGCCGTTGCGTCACCAGCAGCAACGATACCCATCCATTCAACTACCCCTGCAGCACTGCTCTAAGCCGCTCCGACTCCACCAGTGATATGACCTCTGTGGCAGATGCGCTTAACGCCAGCTTCTATCGCCTTAATGGCGAGGAGCTGCAGTTCTTCAAGTCTCAGACTGGGATTCAAGACGAGGAAGAACTGAAGAAGCATATCATGGAAGTCCAGCAGGAAGCATGGGAAGTGAGTGACCTTAGGTGTGAGCGGGGCGGCGCAACTTAATGACGCTGACCAACGCAGGTACATCCCTATCCGTGTATCCGCGGATTCGTATTCACGAGGTATGGCGATCATGGGTGAATGAGATGAGGATCATTTAACTAATCTGCAACGCAGACTCAAGATTTCGCGTCTGCCTGCATACCAGCAACTTTTGAAACTGGGCACGGAGCGCGAAGGAGCTATATTCCTCGACATTGGCTGCTGCTGTCAGGGTTCTGCGTCGTGAAGATGTACTTTAGCTCACGCTTTACTTTGGGCAGTCGGCAATGACCTCAGAAAAGCAATCGCGGATGGTTTCCCCGCCGAGAATGCCATTGCGTCTGACCTCTATGCTGGTAGGCCCACTGGAAGTTCCCTCGAACCTGTACAACGGAACTGATCCCATGCCGTAGAATTTCTGCAGCTTGGGCATAAGCTGTTCAAGACCGCCCCTGAGACGTTCGCTGCACACTTTATCCCGGGAAATGCGCTCGACCAAGCGTTTCTCAAGACCGTCCCTCCGTTCTACTCGCCCCCAGAAACAGCGCGGCCCGACCTGAGTTCCCTGAACACGCTCAGCCCACTCGCAGGGCACGTCTCCGTGATACACGCTTCGGAGCTGTTTCACCTCTTCGACGAGCCGCAGCAGCTCGAGCTCGCGCATGCCCTCGCAGGTCTTCTCTCTCCAGAGCCCGGGTCGTTCATCTTCGGCGAGCACGGCGGGAAGCCGGTGAAGGGCTATCGCACAGAGGGTCGTCCGCGGCGCGACGGGACGTACCGGTTTTGCCATTCGCCGGAGACGTGGACGGCATTGTGGGACGGGGAGGTGTTTGCGAAAGGCACAGTGCGGGTTGAGGCGAGGCTTCTGGAGATACAGGGGCTGGACCTTAACATGGTGGCAGATCCAAACACTGACGCAAAGTTCTGGATCATGCTGTGGTCTGTGACGCGTGTCTAGGCACTCTCATTGCGGGACTCTATAATCCTAAATGGCCTCATTACAAATTCACTCGGTCCGATGATGTATTACAGATACCGCGTGTAGGCTTCGCATCACGACACTCACTCTCAATTTGATGTCCGCGTGGGTAGTCATACCACGGAATCCGCGTCGGATACATTGCCAGAGAAGGAGTCGCATTGGTAGCAGCGGGCACAGAGGCTCAAAATGAGGCACGTGAGCGTGTCTGCAGCGAGATGACGTCAGCGGTGATCCGATTGGAGGGCAAGCCAATACTTGTCATCTTTCTCTCCACAGGCAAGACAGCCCTCACTCATAGCCAGCAGCATATTCTTGTCCGCAACCCTCACCATGCCGGCCACTGCCCCCTCACCCCCCGTCCTGCACTCCTTCGCTACCTCTCACGAGCTCTGCGACGCCCTCGCACACTTTATCATCAAAGCTCAGAAAGAAGCCGTCGAAAAGAAGGGCCGGTTTACCGTCGCCGTATCCGGCGGGTCGCTCCCCACCCAGCTGAATGCCCTCATCGGGAAGCCCGGTGTCAAATGGGACAAATGGTGCGCATCATCCGTTCCTGGGCTCGAGTATGGGTCCGCTCATGCTCGCTGCCACCTGACGTAATGGTGCAGGCAGGTCTTCTATGCCGATGAACGCGTCGTTCCGCTCGACCACCCCGACTCAAATCACAAACTCTGCTTGGACGAGCTCTTCTCCAAAGTGCCCATCCCCGCCGACCACATCCATCCCATCGACCCGTCCCTCGGGGACGACCTCGAGGAGCTCTCCGACGCCTACGAGAAGGAGCTCATCCGAGAATTCGCACAGAAGGACTCGGCGCGCTTCCCCATCTTCGATCTCATCCTTCTCGGCGTCGGCCCGGACGGTCACACAGCGTCTCTCTTTCCCGGCCACGCCCTTCTCACCGAGGACGACCGCTGGGTCGCGTACATCGATGACAGCCCCAAGCCCCCGCCCAAGCGCGTTACCTTCACCTACCCCGTCATCAATCATGCAGCACGCATTGCCTTCATCGCCACCAGCGCCGGCAAAGCGGACATGCTCAAGACTGTCCTTGACAAGCCAGAGGAGGGCCTTCCGGCTTCGAGGGTACGGCCCGTGTACCCCGGGCAGCTGTACTGGTTTGTCGACGATGCTGCTGCCAGCAAAGTCGAGTACCCCAGAACGCCCTTCAAACTTTGACTCCAGGCGGGTTCGGAGCGGCATAGGCTATAGGGCCTATTGTAGCTGGACTTTCGTGTCTTGTATGGGTGAAGTATTTGCCTTGTGTTCTGTTAGAGGCCAGAAGAGAAACAGAAATCGTCAAATCATTGTACATCACTAATCCGTACTTGTCCTCGTATACCTTCTACTACATCTTTGCGCCATTTCATGGCTCGTATCGTATCTTGTGAGATTACGCCAGTCTGTATTACTTACAATCCAACAAGATGCCGCATTGTGCTTCAACAGCATGAAGTTCCGAATCCCATAGGGGCCTTGTGAACGAGCTCGTGCTGAGTAATGAACACTCGAACCTAATCACGCTATGTACTTCCGCTGATACCACCCTCCGCACAATGCATGGCAGCGACAGTTTCGCTGACGCCCAATTCTGGGAAGACAGTAGAGAGAATCAGGTCAAGTATAAATAGCACGAGGTGTGCATTGCACGCTTGGGATGAGAGTGGATCGAGAATACCGTCGATTGTATGCGTGCGTGCGTCTGGTGTCGGGCCGAGCAACAGGGCAAGGGGAGCTGTATCGGACATACAAAGCCGATCCCGTCAGCATGGACCGCAGAGCAGCGGGCGGAGACCAGCTTACCAGGCGCCCTTGCAAGCAGCCGCCGCCCGAGCTCCTCGCGCATCACGGCCTGCTCCTCGGGCGTCGGATCCGGCGGCGCATGCCCCGGCCAGCCCTCGGGGAAGAGCGCGTGCCGTGCGGAGCGTACGATGTCGGCCAGGCGCGGCGCGGAGAGCGCGTGTGTGTAGAGGAGGTACGGGAGGAGGCGGGAGATGAAGGGCTCAAGGAAGGTGAGCGGGAGGGAGAGCGTATGTGCAAGCGCGAGAGCAAGGGAGGTGGACGAGGACCCTCCGCCGGGCGACGGGGAGGGGAGCGGCGGGGGCGTGAGGAGGGTGAGTAACAAGGTGAGAGGTGGACGAGTGTAGTTTGGCGGAGGTGGCGGGGAGGGCGCGCTGGGGGGTGTAGAAGGGGCGGACAATGAAGATGTGGAGGGGACAGTCGTGTTCGATGTGCTGCGGGATAGCGGTATCATAGATGGCAACGACAAAGGCGTAGGAGGTGTTTGTGTGATGTGTTGTGCCGTGGGCAGCGTGGGCTTCGTGACCAGACCAGCGGGAACAGTGGGAGGCGAGGGGGACGGCGCACTGGGCGCCGCTGCTTTGAATTCCTCACCTGTTGCACGTTGCGGTGTAGATTCGACTGTAGCAGCGGGCTGTTGGGAGCCTTTGGAAGTGCTCTGGTTCACCTTCTTGATCGTATCCCTCGCTTGTCGATAGGCATGGATAAGGAGCAGACATGAGCCTGAAATGGACTGGATAGCAGA
Source organism: Postia placenta MAD-698-R-SB12 (assembly GCF_002117355.1). Classification (NCBI taxonomy): domain Eukaryota; kingdom Fungi; phylum Basidiomycota; class Agaricomycetes; order Polyporales; family Adustoporiaceae; genus Rhodonia; species Rhodonia placenta. Next base: position 2,666,443 of record NW_020169832.1, on the reverse strand, counting down.
GAGGAAGAAGATGGCAAGGGACTGCAGAGAAAGTGTAGTCCGCGCAGGTGTAGGACTGTCAGAGGGTGCGGTTGATGTCGTCTTTGTGCTGCCAACAGCCTGTGTACATGATTATCAGTGATACAATGCGCACACAGAGGCTCGGCATTTTACTGCAATTGAACCAACGCAGACATGGCGGCGGTACATCTCAAAGGCGCAGCCATCAAGTGATGTCTACAATGGTCAATATGGACCGCCGCCTTCCATGCTAGGCATTCGCACGAGATAAGACATGCCCGCAGCGCCCTATCTCATTGCTACCGAACCATCATTTGTGGTTTGTGCGTACCTGCGTTGACTTCAATATCTCCTGCTCTGGTCCAAGATTGTCTAGAATCAGCTTATGTATGAACCAAGGCTGCGTGATGCGCGGTATGACATTCCGCAGGAGCACGCTCAGAATGATCTCCCGCACAATGTATCGCTCTGGCTCCGACTCGTAGTCTTCTGGCGGCAGACATGCTTTCAAGATGTGATCAACAGCCTGGCGGATGTACACGTCGTCTATGCGACCGTCGGCAGATATCGCCATGTGTGGCTGTAGCTGGTGAAACAACTGCGGGAGAGTAGCAGCACCACCAGAGGCGTAGGAGGTATGTAGCTTGGCTTTGGCATTGCGGAAGTCAATATAATGTTGTGTGGAAAGAGTTGGGAGGTCGCGGAAGACAAGCGGCGAGAGATCTGTCGCGAGCAGACGTGTTTCGAGAGCGCGAAGTACGGTGGTGAGGACTCGGGTGATTGCAGGGAGGAACTCCTTGTCATAGCGCGTGATCTTCGTCCACCATGGGTTCACAAATGCGCGCAGAGCCAATGAAATGAAGTCGTAGAGCTCAGCATTGAGTGCCGGCTGGGCGGCGGGAGATGCGAGGAGCGACGGGAGGTCAGCGTCGGCAGGTAGGTGTGGGAAGAGCAGCCGTTTGGAAAGGGAGATGGGCTTGGAGACAGGTTTGGTCGCCACAGGCTTGTCCGCGCCTACGGATGAGGACGAGGACTGGATGGAGCGCGCTGGCTGGCGGGGGCGCTGCACGACGGCGGAGGCCATCATTGCACACGGCGAGCGCGACTTACCAAATGTGGGCAATATGATCTATCGGCTATTTCGGGGCGAAAATAGATAATGTCATCCGATTACGCAATCCGGTCATTTCACCTACCGCATCTGTCAAATCAAGGTTGCACACCGGTCCACACAATTAGAAATAGCCCTCCCTCGCCATGGATTGTTTTGAACATCCGACCACTGACTTTGGGGCCTCTACAGAGCCTATGAAAAATGCATTCAGCAAGTTCTATCGTGTTTCCTTACCTAGTCAGCCTCAGGGAACTTGCAGCTTAACGCGCGCTCAAAATGCGCTCGAAGTGGTGATTATGTAATACAAGCACCCCTGAAGGGTCTGCAAGCGTACACTCGAAGCAATAATACATTTATTCTATTTCTCAATGTCCACCCAATCAAATGTCAAACCGCGGGTGAGGCTGCACATCTGATATCAAGGGTAGCTACGGCGGGCGCCCCACTTAGACATCTATAAATGGTTCTTAGACCTGACTAATCGGCGACGGTCGCCGGTTCTCACGCGCATTGGCCTCACTGGTGTTCGCCCGAGAGGACAGCGAGCGAGATCAGACGTGTGGTATGGGATGCGAAGTACTACATGTAGTATTTTCAATATGTAGGGGTTATTTGGAGCATTTGAATAGTCCAACAGGCGTAATGTTTGATGAAGGGGGTGAGCTGTTCTTAAATGTGTGGACAGGAGTGCACTTTACTCATGACAGGATTGTGCGGCAGGCGGGACAGGATCTCCGGCAGCTAGGGACCGGATCACTGACCGGGGCGGACCAAAACGAGTGTCGGGGCGGGCATCAGGGCGGTTTTGGCCCGGGCAGGAAGTATCTGATTTGACCGATTTGCGATTCCAAATGACATTATCTACTCACGCTATTTCGGGGCGGGCGGGGGCGGAACGAGCACGTGCTCGCGTCATTCGCGTTTGCCGGGGCATCGCGACGGGCGTAGATCTAGATCTGGTGCTCTGGCTGCCGGTCAGCCTCGTCCACATAGGCCACCCTCTCGCTGTCTCCCCATCCGCTGTGCTCATCGTCGTGCACAGCGCCGAGCGTTCTGGAGCGCCCGCCGCCATCCGTGGCCGAAACAGATCTCGGTATGTCAATCTTACCATCAAGCGCCCAACTTCCGTTCCATTACATGAACAGTACTCATCTGCTCAGGTATATAGACGGGCCCCAGCCTCGTTGGGGCCATTCTTATCCACTGCTCGCTCACTCGCCAACACGCTCATTTCTATCGGACCGCGAAGACATTTATTCATACTACTATGTATAATAACCCGCAACTCTATGTACGGGACGGGACCAGCGACAATGGCAAATTGTCCACAGGGACAATTATCATCATTGTCGTCGTATGCGGCTCCGTGGTTGTCCTGGCATCTATCCTCTTTCTCTGGCGGCTACTTTTCCGCCAGTGTAACCGCAAGAAGTCAAACCCGCTGCCGCCTGTACAGCTGCTTGCGCACGAGCGTCAAGAACATGCCACGACATTTGCGGACGGTAAGGCTTTCTACTCGACCAGCAGCCTAAACGGGTCAATGCACAAGCTAACATTGCAACACGCTCCGAGCTTTGCATCCCTACTCCCCCGCGACGCATCGAGTAGCCGTCAGAACAGCGTTTTCGTTGACGATGCGACCTCTGCAGAGAGCATTCCTACTCTCGGACCGCCTGTGTCGGCGGACAATCTCACCCCGCCAAATCCCCCTTTCAACCCATATATCAGCGCAGAATCCGTTGAAAGCATGCAGCCATCCTCAAGCGTTCCTTTTTCTGATGTATCCTCGACCATCTCCCACGTCACGTCCCTCAGTGGGCACCGCCCTCGCGTTGGAAGCCGCGCTATGTCACGGTCTCAATCCCGCCCTGTCTCACTAGCGTCTTCTGCTGGCACAATGCAAACATTCCAGAGCACGCGAAGTCGAGGGAGTGTCTTACGAGGACCTCCGCACAGCCGCATGAGCAACATCCAAATTGTCTTGCCTGCACCGCTTGCACCAGAGACATATCCCTATACAGGGAATGGAGCACAAAACGCCATGAGCGGCTATATGGGTCAAGATGACGCATTTGATAGGCGCAGCGTATTCGCCGACCAATGGGTGCCCGTTGGTGCACGCTCATTAAGTATGCACGCCACCAGTATTCCAGGGCCCTCAGTTGGTGAGCAATAAGCACAATGCAACGCATCCATGTTGATTCATTATGGTTTTGCTGAATATCATACAGGCCGAGCAATATCGACCAATCCGCGCATCCCAAGCAGCCTGTCGCAGTCTACCACTGTGACAATGTCCCAGCAGACCTACCACCGCAGCCAATCGCAGCCGCGCATCATAGGAGCGCGCCCATATCCTCCTCGCTCACAGTCTGCCGGCCCGTCATATGCGTCCGGCTCGACAACACACACACCGCCACCTCCGGTGCCAAGCCGACCCGCAGGCTATGCCACCCCGCCACAGGAGAGAACAGCAAACGAGGAGCCGATGCGCGGTAGACCACGCAGCGCGACCGTTGTGCGGCCTGCTCCGCATTCAAGAGGCTTATCGCAAGACCAGCAGGTCGCCCAGCTAGCGGCGTTGTCCTCCATACCATACGTTTCAGATCAACCGCCGCCTCCACGACCGCCCGAGGAAGCGCGATGGCAGCCGTCGCGTTCACGCTCGCGCAGAAATACCCTACGGAAACCTAAACCGACAGTCCCCAACGAAGAGTCTTCTGTGCCTCATAATTGGCCCATGTATGCGCCCACGATCTAGAAGCTATCTTGGCTACACTTGTTCTTGAAACCACCACATGAACACTGGAAGTAACAGTCATGGAGGCCGCTGCATCAAACACCCTGCATCCGGTAGTCTACTATTTTCTACGCGCAACCATTCTAGAATGACAACGTAGCTGTTGCAATCTAAGATACGCAATCCAATTTTCTTCACATGACAATGGTCAGCGCTTCAGCATGAGTCGGAAGGTTGTGCGAGATCTCGCGATAATGTAGAGAACACACTGGTAGTGCGGTGGGGCCACTCTTGTGGCCCTTGGTAATAGTCTCCCGTGGGAGAGCTACAGTCCCTCGTTATTAGACAGTGAAGCAGCGAGTACAAAAAGAGCAGACAACAAGACGTCACTTCGTCACGCAAGCATTACAGTATCCCATAATCATTCTCAGCATCGTCGCCACCCCAGCTGGAGGCAGAGAACTCTTCTGGGAGGTGAGTATCATCCTCATGACTCGGTAAACTAGAATGGGGTTCTTCTACCGCCGTCTTGGCGACAGACAGTATCTCCTCCGTTGGGGGAGATGTTTTCGTAAGCGGAGGCGCCGCTTGCGTATTCTGCCATGAGATCTGGACCTGACCGATTGTTGGTATGCTTGAGCCCTTCACCAAACCCTACCGAGGCAATGAGATTAGATGAACATGACCTTCGACTCGGTAAATAAGCCCTTACCTGCTCTGCTGCAGCTCTGGACCGGAAGGACACAACGATGTCTCCGGTATCCGTTGGGTCAACCGATTCAACCTGACCAGTGGTCTGGAAGGTATATTAACGTGAGATCATTTCAAGGGGGCAAGTCATAAGGGATGCGTACCTCATACCACTCACGAACTGCCTGGACGGCATCGGTGCTGACGCCCTTGATGAGCAACTTCTTCGGACGAAGATCGAGCTTCATGCTGCCTCTCGGAGGACCTCCACGCATAGCACCACGGAATGGCACACGACCGCGCCCGCGCCCGCGACCTCGGTATGGACGGTACGACGAGCCACCATATGATGCGTCAGGCGCGTCGATCCCAAGGCTAGCAGCCTGGGCAAGGCATGCGAGATCAGTATTCCTTCATATTCATCATGAACGAAGCCTTCGATTTACCTCTGCTTTGAGCTTGTCAAGCACCGCCTTCAGCTCCTCCGTGTTCTCCTCTGCCTCGCCCTCTGCGGCACTAACAGCATGGTGTAGCTCAAGTTCTTTGTCCAATCGCTCTCGCTCCAGCCGCTCTTTATCGTCTGGACGAGGCGTAATGCCCCTGGGCGTTTTCGCGAGTGGCTGAGAAGCAGCGGGGGGTGGAGGTCGTGAGCTCGACGCAGCAGGCTTCATTTCCTCGCCCAATTTGCGCAAACGCGCCATGATGTCCTTCTTCTCTTGCGGCGACGCGGTCGCAAGCTGTGTCATTAGTGACTTCTGCTCGGCAATTTGCTGCTCCAATAGCTGTTGCCTTGCAGCCAGTGCAGCTGTGGCGGAGGGCGTGGAGGTTTTGCGGGAGGGTGTCGAAGTTGGTCGCACGGGCTGCGATGTGCTCGACTCCGCTGGCGTAGCCGGAGCGGGTGTTGCCTCCTTCGCACCAATGTTCGCGACCAAAGGCGCAGATGCAGCGAGTGCGCGCGCGCCGGCCTCCCCATGACCTGCCATTGGTCGGTGCCAGAAGACCTTAACGAAGCGATTCCCAAAGACCGCATCTTCCGACCGCCACGCTGCCAAAGCCTCATCGTGGCTGGAGAAACTGACTAATGCCTTCGCGCTAGCGACATCTACGGCGACGTTCGTAACGGTGCCGAAGCGCTTGAACCACTCGTTCACAGAGCCTAGGCTGAGCTTATCCTCGGGGATCTTTTCCACGACAAGTGTCTTGTCGTTCCGCTTTTCTGGCCGAAATGTCGAGATCTCCCCGCCGAAGTGACCGCCTCCCTGTCTCGGCCCACGAAATGGACGTCGACCGTTCGGATGAGGCATAGACATAGGCGACATCCTGTCAACGTCCTGTGGTTGAGCGGGCATGCTCATACCGTTCATGACAACATCCCCATTCGAAGGTCCTGAACCTTCTACGCCGTTGTACCCACCAGAGGGCCCAGGTCCATGCGAAGATCCATCTTCTCGTGATGCCTGAGGAGTCAAGTCTTGAACGACAGGAAGCTCACCAGGCTTCTGAGCGACGGCACCACTGGGGTCACTCTGCCGCGGCATGGTAGGTGTGCGAGGGTTTATTGGTCGGTTACCCATGGGGGCTGAACCCTGCACTGGACGCATATCCATGCGTTCGTGGGGATCGTATGCAGCGTTGGATGCTCCTCCCATGCCAAACGGTACAGTACCACCACTCCCCATCATTGGGACAAACGGCATTGGGCCCATAGCACCGTTCATAGGGAAGAATTGAGCTGGAACGACGGCGTCATCGCCATGGTTGTATTTGCAAAATGCACCCCGGGCGCAGTACCCGTTGTCTACAGAATGAAGAGTCATTAATGCTCCACTTGTCGCATTAAAGTTTACGCACTGTGGTAGTCTCGACAGATCCCTCTGGCGGCCCGATCTGGGGGCTGATATGACGGTATCCGGCCATTCTGAGACATGCCCATACCCATGCCGCCATTGGGCATCGCACCATCCATATAGTCCCCACGCCCACTTATCCTACCTCCCCTATCGCCACGACCGCCCCAAGATGGTCGATTGTCATTCTGGCCATAGCGCGAGAACTGCCCATCGTTGCTGAGGCGTGGACCTTTTGCAAGACGGAACTCACGATCGTCATGGTCCAAACTTCGTTTTCGTCTGCGCTCGGGGGACGTTGGAATAGAAGGGGACAGGAGCGCGTCTAGTGGGATGGGTATGCCGACGTCAGCTTCTTGTGTACTCGAGGATGGGTAGCTAGTCGACGGCGAGGTGGCGGAGTAGGGGAGGTATGATTTAGTGCGTAATGCCGTGAAAAGAGTGTCGAGAAAAGAAGGGCCTTCTGTGGGATGATTTAGAAACGCTATTCACGATGAATCAGCTGGGGTGGGCACACGCCTTTCTCGAGAAACTCGTCCAGCTGTGATGACAGCTCCTTCCGAAGCTCAGCTTCGGGCGCATTATGCTTGAGCAATGCAAGAATATAATCCGCTAGTGCATTTGGCTCAGCGTCGCATCTGCATACATACGATCAGGCAGATTGAAAAGGATTTATCAAGAGTAAACAAACATAGGTTCTAGGGTCCTAATGAGCCATGGCTTGAGGTCGCCGGCGGTCTCCGGGTCAAAGAGCATCCCTTGACTTCAACAGACGCGTCCGACGGAGAAAAGATAATAAGGGGGATATAGAGTACGCTGGGCGTGCTGGCGGGGATGGTCGTCCTCTAACGAGCGAGGATGTAGTGGCGTCGAACTTCCGGCTATTGGCGAGCGGATCACGTGTCCCCCCATCACGGCCGCTAACGCGACGTTGTCTTGATCTTGTCCTCCGCCCATCACCCCCCACTGAACGGATGTCCGGCAGCTGCAATTTGTTCTGCGTCGGCTTTTGATGCCTCATTTGATTCTGATGCTTCCAGGCACTCTCTTAATAAGGGCTCTTGGCTACAATCTGGCTACTGCATTTGTCCCGGCTTTAGCCTGGGCTAGTATCTCAGCTATAGACAGGATAGCCAGCCGCGCCATTCACAGCAGCACTCATATAGCAAGGCTCGCAAGCAACCGTCCTCAGTTGACATCTATCACGCATGTTACGGGGTCATTGCTCTCCGACTGCAATGCAAGCAATACTTCAGACAACGACATATACATATAAACGAACTATTATTGCGTGTGGTCGCCAGTGCTCATCAGCAGATTCTTTTCTTGTGAATACGGGAAGCCATATATTTGGCCATATTTCAGAATATTTGCTGTTGTTCACTCCTATCAGCATGGCTGTGGATGTCAAAGAATCACACATTAACTTGTGCTAACAGCTGGTGTATTTCCATATCAACTTGCCGGCTTGTTGCATCCGTACCTTGCAGAGCTGTGATCAGCAGTATTCGCCGTTGCATACTCAATCGCTCATTGTTCAGCTCCAAGCTATCCGACCTGTTATTTCAGCTGAGTGCATCTACCCTATCGGCGTAGTGCCTTACAAGTCCATACGATCACGCTTAGTAGCAGTACTCGCAGGTACCGCCTTCCAGATCCGAACCTGGTGTGTGCCTATCTCTACTTGAGGGATCGACCCAGTGAAAGTTCCGATATCGTTCCCCCATGCACCGGTATCGTTCTTTTGCCAGAGGTCGTAGATGGTAAACGTGCCAGTTTGGTATGATGGACCCTACATAAAATCCATGAATCAGCCGAGGTATGCAAAGGCAGCCAGGCGCATACCTGGTCGATGAAGACATCAGTAAATTCCACATCCACGACTTGCGTATCCGGCGAGGTGTTTAATAGCGCGATGACAAATTGGCTTTTGTGCACGTAGTGTCAAGGCAATACCCTTCTACGAATTTCAAATTACTCACTTGTTCACTAAGCTACCTGACCAAAGTGAAAGGTCACCACCGGACGCGACTGGGACCTTCCACAGTCGATTCGCGGCAGATCCGTTTGGATCCTGGTTGATGGCAATGACTGCGTCATTCGTGATGATCTCCAGAGTCTCGTTGGTCTATTGAAGAAGCCAGCTGTCAGTAAGTGTCGTACGGTGCCAATCGCACTAGCGCACCATGTTTGTAACATCGTTACCAAGAATGAGAGGGCTTTTCAGGACACTCCACATTGAGAAGTGCGTGACTGTAATCATCTCGCATTAATGATGGGCAGCGAGGGATGTGAGCCGCTACATACCATATTCATCGTACGTCATCCCGCCATTACCGATCTCAAGCATGTCGAGGTCGTTCCAATGATTCACGCCAGCCTTCTGACCAACGGGTGCGGCAAAATCGATAATGCGCGTCATGGCACAATCTACCCATAGGCATTAGACAAGAGCTTGGAGCACCCATAGCAAGTCGAAACTGACGATATCCAGCAAGCTTGCAGTCAATCATTGACAGGCAAGGGCAGCGCTCGTCGAACCGATTGTAATTCTAGATAAAACTTGGTAAGTATTGAGTACTAAGAAACGGTCTCATTCACGTACATCATAGATGTCCCCCGAGATGCGCCAGCTGTTTGCGATTGTCTATATCGGCGCCCAATAGAAAGTAGTCAGAGGTCTTGATCTCTGGTAGGTCACGCCTCAACCCACGGGAGCAAAGTTCCAAGGGCCATCTTCGCCCCAGTTACACATAGAGTACAGGATTGGGCGCCCAGTAGCATTGAGCGCAAATGACATGTTGGCGTAGCGATCGTATGAGAGCTTGGGCGTGCCCGCTTGGCCCTCATTGTAGCAGTTGTCATATTCTGAACAGAGTTCAGTCATAAATACAGCTGCCTGCAAAGCGAGCATCACAAACTCAAGTAATCGGCGCCCCACTCAGCGTACGTCTGTGCATCAATGGTCTCGTAGCCTAAGGAGCCGAAGTGACCACCGCAAGTGTACCTGTTATTGTGTCATCATGTCAACACACGAGATAGTCACACGAAGCAGCCCGCGCACAATCCAGCACTACTATAAATGCCGAACTGTTTAAAACAAATAAGCTCGGCCGCGAATTAGTCTTAGCAGCCTGCACTTCACCTTCAATCCCAGTAAATGGACCTGATCTGCGACTGCTGCCATGCCGGACGGAAACTTAGTTGGGTCAGCGATAGGTGCACCAGTGGTTGCATTGCGATCAGGTGCCTGCCAGCCTAACAAAGCGTACTCAGGAGACGTTGTGCGCGCTCGAATTGACGAGATGCGTACAATCATCCGAAATGACATCTACAAAAAAGGCAGATGAGGGTCACTGAAGAGCACGAATACATGCGCTTCAGCTTACACTCGTAGCCATATTTTGGAAGGTCGTATTGAATCATGGCTTTCGCCGCGCTCACAATAGTGTCCTCAGAGACGTCACATCCAAAGTAATTCCATGTGTTCCAGCCCATTTGGGGCGTGAGTGCTAAACCATTGTCGTGTCCCAAAGCAGAGGGAAGACTCAGCGAGAGCGAGAGCACGGTCGCAAGAGTGGAGAGCATTGCACCGCCAATTGGGAAGACACGGTTCCGGGGAGCACCAGGTCAATGAGAGACCTCTTTATGTAGACGGGACATAGAACTACGGGACTGCAGTTCCCGTGGGTGTTCTCTGCATGTGGAGTTGGCTCTGCCAAGATCATATGACAACAGAAGAGGGCACAGCTGACGGATATAGGACCAATAGCTCGTGCGAAAGGAATTGCAATGATGAGCGATGCAAACGGCCAGCGAGCTCGTCGTTGTCTAAGAAGCGCAGCGGGCCGTCGGAGGAACTTTGGATTTCTTGGATAAGCCTTGTGACGCCCGATACACGGCGCAAATGGCGACAGGCAGCATTGCAATTGGACATCGCAGTCGTTGATCAGGTCACGGCGACGCATCGCGTCTGAGATCGGAATCGCGACTTGTCGTCTCCGGCGAATCCGATTCCTGCAGTGGAACAAAAAATAGACAACAAGCACAATCCAGAGACATCATAACCGCTGTTTATCCCTAGATATGTTACTACCATGCGGAGTACAAGGATTCACTTGGAAACACGCCAGCCGCTGTGAACTGTATCATGACTCGGAAGGTTGAATGTTTGACTGACCCATAGATACTCACTCAGGTGCTAAGCTATGGATCGGGGTTGCTCTTCGGCAAGTTTCTACACCTATTCATTGTCCGATAGGTTCGTTTTGCCGTGTCCGTGAGGTTCTAGGCTGTAAGTATCACACAGTGAGACTACGTTGAATATGCTCTTCGTGGTGTAGGACGTGTGTTCAGATAGTGGTAATAACATTTTTGTTATGAGTCGCTGAGTATCGTTGCACGTGTGGTGGAGGGCATACTCTTCAAGGGCCTGCCCAACGGACTCACGCTCTAAGGAAGTGGTGAGCAGATGTGTATTGAAGTATCTTACAGACCCGGAAAGATATATAATTTAATCTACGAAGGACTATTGAAACAAGCGTGATCCAAACCGGAAGCGTTCCTCTACACGTTGGACTATATGTTGGATTATTATAGATACAGAAGGGTATAAGCCTCAGGATTGTTTCTTCAGCTTCAATCCAGGGAGACTGAACATCTACATCATTGTCAGATCTTAGTGGAGACTCATAGAACATGAAAACTTACCTCAAAGATGATCTCAGATGGCACGCCCCATCCACGCACGCCCTCGAGGCTGCTCTGCATCTGCGTACCGAGCATTACACCAACGACGGCGCCGCTCTCCTCGTCAATGATAGGACCACCGCTCGATCCCGGAGTAGGTGGAGGGTCGAAGAGCAGGTGAGAGAGGGCATCATATGTCCCAGGCTATACGCAAAATGCATAAGTGAACGCTGTGAGAGGCATTCACGAGTCACACATGCCTTGGCCTCTCTGCCTGCCAGGTCTTTATATCCCATCACTGTCCCCCTCACCCACTTACTCCACGTCCCGCCAAGCCAGGGCTGCCAACCCTCGGCGTCCTTACCGTGCACAGGGAGCTTGTCTGTGACAAAATGGGCGCGAATCGCTGCACCGGGCTGCGCCGGGTATGGTGAGACAGGAAGAGTGGGCACTGGCGGTGCAAGCGCGGGTGTGGATAGGAGAAGCAAGTCCGACCGGTGGAGGGCAGATAGAACAGAAGCGACCGGACTAAATGTGGGGAACGGGGGCGTCCCAGACACAATGAAAGACCCTGAGGGACCAAGGGTCCCCGCGCTGGACGGAGGAGACGAGGACGGCCGCAGAACGGGGCTATACCGAATCTGCAGACCTCGATGAGATGGAGGCTCGGGACCGTAACGCATCCAATGCTGCTCACCTCCTCCAGGGTATGCGCGCATGTCACAAAGACGGATTGCCCATCAGTCGACCCAGGCGCGCTCAGAGCGAAGCCCGAGCAGTACGTGATCTTGTGCTCCGTCCCCTGCTGGACGGCATGCACGATCATTGCAATCGCACGGCGTGCAGCTTCATCATCTCCGCCGAAGTTCAGTCGCCTGTCAGCTCCAGGACGCGACTCATAGGGTAACGATGCGTCGAGCACGAGGCCACTGCGGTCGAGGTATTGCTCAACGAGCTGTGGTAGCTGCACCTGAGTACCCGCGTCGCTTTTCCCAGGTACTGATGGTGCGCGCCGGCGTAGCTCAGTCAAGATTCGCTCATCAAGGGCCGAGGGGAGACTTGGGGATGACACAGTGTTTGAAGACGAGAATGGCGGAGGAGAGGGCGGTGCCGGTGGCTGGCCGATGTATGTGGTGGTCCCGACTACAGCGTAGGACCGCGAGCCGACGCACGCTCGTGTGTGCGAGGCGTGCACGCGGGACAATGAACAAGAGCGATTCACGAGTCGTAATGCCATGGCAGATGGCCGTGGATTGGGAACATACATGCGAGCTGCGCTGGTAGTATATGCCCGGGGGCGGAACACCGTGCCAGATAACATGATGTCACGACTTTGACCGACACCCCATAACTGCGCAACTCATCTCTACGCCCGTTTGCGAACTCAAGAAAACTCAATCTCGACGTGAGTGTTTCCAAGATCCGTTATGTGTAATTAATCAGGTAGTGTACTTTCTAGCTCACGTCGGAGCTCCCAGCGTCTACTCCATGACCACAACGCTCCATGGGTGTGGGGAGATGGCACCCGTCTGAATACCAACCATCTGCTGCCAGATCCCGCGTGAGATCGGACCCATTCCATCAGGACCAGTGGGGATGTGGATGTCCTCGCCCAGATACCCAATCCTGTCCACCGGACTGATGACAGCCGCGGTACCTGCACAATTGTAAGCAATCAGCGGCCGAGCACGACGAGAGCTCACTTCTCGGACATGCAACTTACCAGTGCCGAAGAATTCCACGAGCGTGCCAGCCTCCGCAGCCTCCTTGATCTCGCGCATCGTAAAGGGGCGCTCAGAGACCTTTAGCTTATCCGTCAACCCAGGGACCTTGGCCTTGCCCAACGCGTGGTCCCGCGCAAGGGTGAGCACAGAGTCACGCGTCACTCCAGGCAGGATGATGCCGTCTAATGGGGGTGTTGCGAGCTCCGTGACTGCACACAAGCCGTCGTCAGCCCGCATGGCCCATCCTATCACCGATCAACCTACCTCCATCGGGGTGCTTGAACACTGCAAACGCGTTCATAGTCCCGACCTGACAACACAATTGACTTAAGCCGCCGTCTCTTTGGAAATAATCTCCTCATCTGCGCACCTCGGTAACATGGTGCTCAGGCCCGTGTAACCACAGGTTCTGAACATAGCCTTTCTCCTCAGCCATCTTCTGTGCCACCAGCCCCGGAGCGTAGTTCGCGCCTAGCTTGAAGGCCCCAATACCTAAGGAATGCGGTTTAGCTTCCTGTGCTGTCACGCGCAGAGTATATCACATACCTCCTGCTGCCGCACGGGTATATTCGGTTGTGCCGTAAAGAGCGACCGGCTTGAAGCCCTTGGGAAAATATGGGCCGACAGGGCAGCAAATAACAAATAAGAGCGCCTCGCTCGACGGGGCAATTCCGATAGCAGGCTGCGAGCCAACTAGATAGCATGAGAGGTGAACCACACGAAGGCGATTATGGACAAGTGCTGAGCTTACTGAATGTGGGACGAATGTAAAGGCTGTATCCCGCTTTATTCGGGACCCAGTCGTTATCTACCCTTATGAGCTGCTTGATGAGTTCGACCAGGGCGTCATCGTTGAATGTCTACACATCAACATGGATTGAGGATATAAGTTCCCGCGGACGGGAAGATACGCGTACGGGTAATGCTACCCGCGCTGCACTGCTGTTCATGCGCTTCATATTCATGTCGGGCCGGAAGAGTGTCACTCTGCCTTTTTCGTCTCTGTAGGCCTTCAAGCCTTCGAACAGACACGGTGCATAGTGGAATACGGAAGCACTGGGCTCGATGGACAGCGGTCCATCTGCACGAATTGATGTGTCAATTCAGGGAAGGAGTGCACACTCAACGTGCACGTCACTCACAAGGATGTATCTTTGGGGTCCCCCAACCGCTTTCAGCTTTCCATGGGATGGTCAGCATATGGTCTGTCTATGCATGATCGACACGGTGAGATGCCTGTCAATCTGAAGCATCGCCTGACAAGGGAAGAATCTCACGAAGTACTTGCCAAACTTCAAATCCACGAGATCCGGGCGAGATTTAGGTTTGTTTGTAAGCTCTATCTGCACCCTCGAGGCCTGACAACGTGATGAAGAAACGTGAGGAGGTTGCCATGGTCCCACAAAGCAGGTAGCGCGTGCTGAGCAGATATACCTCAAGGTTCGCAAGCGTAGAGTTACACCGTGTCTGACGCGCCCACGTGGGGCGATCTGCATGCCCGCATTTTCGAGCAATCCCGCTAGAGGTTCGATATGAGGAGAAAGGTAATGACCGAAGCATGGTTAACCACAGTGAGTCCCTCAAAGCAGAAGAAGGCCAGGTTGTGAGCAGCGCTGGTTACTCAACTCGAGTCACCGGGGCTTGGCTTCGGATATTGCCGAGGTTATGGTATGTAATAAACTCCCCAAGCTCTCGATTGGGACTTTGCGCTTACTGTCAACGCGTTTACATGGCCTTACAGGGTGTCGCGGTAACTGAGCAGCACCTTGCGCATTTGCGAGACGCGTCGTGTCGATACGCGTATGCAGGAGGACACTTCGGACTGCGATCGGACTGAGACGTGTGTCACGTGAATGATCGAATGCCGGTGGCGGACAACGAGTAGCCGTGACAAACGCGCCCAGACCGGAGACTGGGCTTGTTTGGTAAGCTCGGAGATGTCGTCGAAGCAGAACGTAAGCAAATCGCTATCGAGACCAAGAAAGGAGAGAAATATCGGCGCCGGGAAGGCAAGGGTGTGAGCAGGAGGCAGGGTCGGGCAAGGGGACCCCACATATCGCTGATCGTCCCACGATCACAAGAGCGCCGTCGGACCGGCGTGACAAAGACGTCAGCTCTCCCATCGCTATATCTCATCGACATCACCTCCCCTGCGTACGCATCTCTTACCCCTACCACGAACACCCGCCTTCGTCTCGCCTCCATTCTCTCCACAATGTCTCAGCCCACGTACGTTGTGTATCGTAGTCGTCACCCGCATGCACTTACATCCGTGCAGCGGTGATATTGGCCTTATTGGTCTGGCCGTCATGGTACGCGACGCGACTTCGGGGTAAGGGTGTGTAGATCTCAACGCTAAGATGTACAGGGCCAAAACCTTATCCTCAACATGAACGACAAGGGCTTCAACGTCGTTGCTTACAACCGAACAGTAAGCAAGGTCGATGATTTCCTTGCAAACGAGGCGAAGGGTTTGTCTGGCTTCTGTGTCGATAGTGACGGTCTGTTCACTCGTCTTTTGGTGGACAGGGACGAAGGTCCAGGGCGCGCACTCCATTGAGGAGCTTTGCGCCAAGCTCAAGACTCCCCGCAAGATCATTCTTCTCGTGAAAGCTGGCCCTGCAGTTGATGCATTCATTGAGCAGCTGATTCCCCACCTCGAGAAAGGTGACATCATTATTGACGGTGGTAACTCGCACTACCCCGACTCCATCCGCCGTGTGAAGGAGCTCGAGGCGAAGGGCTTCCTCTTTGTTGGCTCTGGTGTTTCCGGTGGTGAGGAGGGTGCTCGTTATGGTCCCTCACTCATGCCCGGTGGTTCCCCCGCTGCGTGGCCGGCGATCAAGCAGATCTTCCAGGCCACTGCTGCTCAGGTGAATGGCGAGCCTTGCTGCGACTGGGTCGGTGAGAGTGGCGCTGGTCACTATGTGAAGATGGTTCACAACGGTACGTTACTTCTCACGGCACAACGCTGGCGCCGCCGGGAAATCTCATAGGCAAATCTAAGGTATCGAGTATGGTGACATGCAGCTCATTGCTGAGGCATACGACATTCTCAAGCGTGGTCTTGGCCTGCCCGAAAGCGAGATTGCGGACATCTTCCTGAAGTGGAACACGGGTGTCCTCGACTCCTTCCTCATCGACATCACTGCGAACATCCTGAAGTTCAATGATGACGACGGTGAGCCCATGGTCAGCAAGATTCTCGACCAGGCAGGTCAGAAGGGTACCGGAAAATGGACGGCTATCGCTGCCCTTGACGCTGGCATGCCCGGTATGTGCCTGTTACACAAGTTGGATTTCCTTGCTAAATTTGTGTAATGTAGTGACCCTCATTGGCGAGGCTGTCTTCGCTCGTTGCTTGTCCTCTCTCAAGGAGGAACGTGTACGTGCGAGCAAGGTTATTAGCGGCCCACAAAAGGAGGAGTTCAAGGGCGACAAGAAGCAGTTCATTGACGACCTCGAGCAGGCCCTGTATGCGTCGAAGATTATCTCGTACGCTCAGGGCTTCATGCTTATGCGTGCGACCGCCAAGGAGGCAAGTTCTCGCAATGCCCCTCGACTGATCGTATCGCTAAACCCCTACTCAGCTAAACTGGAAACTCAACTATGCTGGCATCGCGCGCATGTGGCGAGGAGGCTGCATCATCAAGAGTGTCTTCCTCGGTGATATCACTTCCGCGTACACGAAGAACGAGGAACTCGAATCACTGCTGTTCGATGACTTCTTCAACAAGGCCGTCCACAAGGCGCAGCCCGGCTGGCGACGCATCAATGCACAGGCTGTCCTCTGGGGTATCCCCACGCCCGCCTTCAGCACTGCGCTTGCGTTCTTTGATGGCTACAGGAGCGACGTCCTACCGGCGAACATCCTCCAGGCTCAGGTGCGTTGGCGCGTTCATTCTCATGTGTGGGATTGTTTACATGTGAATTCTGCGATAGCGTGACTACTTCGGTGCACACACGTTCCGAGTATTGCCCGGCAAGGAGAACGCGAAGCTCCAGTCTGGCAAGGACATCCGTGAGTATCCAGTGATCAAGCTGCGTCTGAACTGTCTGTCTCACGCATCCGTGACCCGCAGACATTAACTGGACGGGCCGTGGCGGTAACGTCTCCGCAAGCTCGTACGTTGCCTAAGTGTGCGCACCTGTCATTAGAGCGAAGAAAGAAAGCTTGAAGAAGTTGTTCGCATAGTGTGTAGACTTGTACACTCTCTTAGGGTCGAGGTACATTGGGGTGTCTTGGCCGGAAAGAGATCGCGACATGTTGTATCTGTTAGAACGCAATGAATCAGCTAAAGCAAATCAGACGCATGCATAATTGTGCTGTTGCGTCCTGTGAGAGCGCTAGAAGATCGTGTGGGGAGGCGGTGAAACCAAATTTGGTAATCTCTGTGAAAACGTCCATGTGTGGGATCTTGTTTGCCATCCAGGATGCTGCATCTTCGGATAGGGCATGTAATGGGACTGACAGCACGTTCCAGGGATTGTTTAGGCGACTACAAGATGCAAATACATCTAGAGGTGGGTGTTATGGAGATTCTATGCGAGAGCCTTGTGTGAAGCAGAAAGAATTTGCAGGCCCAGACGCGCAGGAGACGATGCGTATAACAGTAGAAAATCATACCTTGAGTTTCTTCGCGTCTGAATTGCGACTACGAGGTGACGCATATATTGCGCAACCTCACCGAGATGATGATGGAAATATACTCTGTTGGAATGGCGAGGTAGGCTTCCCTCTGCAAACGACTCCCGTCGATGTACTGATATCTGCATAGATATTCGAGGGTCTGGATGTAAGTTTGCGTGGTATATCCGAGGCTAGTCTGATATTAAAAATCTCAGGTTGGGTCCGAAGAGAATGACGGCTCAAAGTTATTCTCTCTTCTCCGCACGCAGGACACGCAAGATGGGATCCGAGATTGCCTGGGCAGCATCGAAGGGCCGTAAGCCGTTTCCCTCTTAATCTAGCGCATATACCCTTTTCTCAAGCTATCAATCTTAGCTACGCCATCGTCTATTATCATGTATGCGTCCACGACAGACCTCCTCACTATCCGCATCTGATCACACTTGCAGCATGCCTCACGTCGACTGTACTTCGCCCGCGATCCACTCGGCCGACGCTCCCTGCTCATTCATCGACCAAGTCCACAGAATCCATACTTGTTGCTGACATCCGTCTCAGTCGGCTCGCATCCTGGATACGAACTCGACGAGCTTCCCACTGAATGTGTATTTTCGATCGATATCGACAAACTGTCGGAGGCATGTAGAGTCAGTTGGTCCGCGCGCTTTGAAAGTCAACGCTCCTCAATATTTTTCTAGAGAACTTCCGGCCTGGCTTCTGGCGTTACGGAGTGTCTGGTGAACATTCCTCGACAAGGGCTCACAGGGGCTCATGCGCAATTTGTGCGAATGTTTGGTTCAGTTCTATGGGTGCGTCGGGCTCACCGAGTCTTGCTAGGCACGACTGAGCGCTGTCAATCGCACAATGCCGGTCGACCCTTCGCTCCCGAAGGGTCTTGATGATATTCCAGAGCATCGCATGGCTGCTGTGGATGAGCTCATTACGCAACTGGATCACAGCGTAATGCTAAGGGTACGCAATATACCCAGAGGAACGTCAGTACGCTTCAACCGCCCCGGGAACGCGCCGAGCTGACAACCCCCATGACCAGTGCATCTCCTGGTCAAGCCAGAGTGGCGGTGCTTTTTAGTGGAGGTATTGACTCTACTATGCTGGCTTTCCTGGCGGACCGGCAAGTCAATGTCCATTCCCATCACAATACCACAGCATCTGACGAAACGTTCAGCCATGCAGACAAATCAGAGCCGATTGACTTGCTCAATGTAGCTTTTGAGAACCCACGAAAAATATCGGTGCAAGTCACCGGTAATATCGGAGGCCTACCAAAGAGGGAGAAGAAGCAGAAGTTACGGGAGCCATTGGACTACTCGACGGTTGATGTCGCCTACGATGTCCCTGACAGGCTCACTGGCCTGCAAGAAGTCGAAGAGCTAAGAAGGCTTTGCCCAGGTCGAGTGTGGAATTTCGTACGTCTCTTTCCGCTCACGTGTGGAGTGCGGTTCTGCAGGCTGACCGATGTATCATGGCTTAGGTTGAGGTAAACGTGCCGTTTGAGGTCCGTGGCACCTCGTAGGACTACTGTGCGTATTCTGAGTTATCAGCAGTAGAAGTCACAAGGGGCGCGTCCGATCGTGGAAGCCCTCATGTTCCCTAGCAGGACCGTCATGGATATGGTGAGTGTTACGCACGCAGATAGCTCGGCTGCTGTCTGACACGCCATTAGAGTTTAGCAATAGCACTCTACTTCGCCGCACGTGGTGTAGGCCAAGTCCGAAGCGGTCCTGGCGCAGATCCACACCCGTACACCTCTCGGGCTCGTGTATTGCTAAACGGTCTAGGCTCTGACGAGCTCCTCGGGGGGTATGGGCGCTTCCGTACGGCATTCAAAAATGGCGGTTGGCAAGCAATTATAGACGAAGTGAGTCCCGCTTTTTGTTTTTCATTTGCAAGACTCAGCGCTCGTTCCAGCTTCAACTGGAGCTCGACCGCATCCCCACGCGCAACCTCGGCCGTGACGATCGTGTCATCTCTTCTCACGGGAAGGAAACTCGCCATCCATTCCTATCACTCTCGGTCGTGTCTTTCCTTGCGGGGTTGCCTGTGCACCAGAAGCTGGATCCACGGCTGGAATCCGGGCTGGGTGAGAAAATGCTCCTGCGGCTTGCGGCAGTGAAGTTAGGCCTTGTAGAAGCGGGTTTCAGGAAGAAACGGGCGATGCAGTTCGGCAGCCATTCGGCGAGAATGGCATCGGGAGACGGTGATAGAAAGGGCGATTTACTCATAAAGTGAAGGGTCATTAGTGGTAGACTTTCCGGGATGCACTATCTATTTCTAGAGCTAGACTGTGGTAAATGTTATGTTACTCCTAGATTCATCCTCGGTGTCACACCATCCATACTACATTATACACAGACTGTATTTTGGACGACTCGGAGTTCGAGAGGTCAACCGGTCAGGTTCGATTTCCTGCTAGAATCAAGCGCCCAGTGCTCGTCGCGGTCGGTCACGGGTCTGAACGGACATGACGCGCAGGTTCTGCCGGCCAGGTGCGCGTCCACCGACCTCGACCATTCGAAGCCACGCCCTGGCCCCTTCCACAGTACCGTCATGGCTGCACTACCGTCTATAGCAAGCCGGCTTATTGGTCAGTCTGAAGATTGTGTTAATGCTCAACCACCGGGCACTACCTAACACCTCGTCCCTCGTTCAGTGCCGGTGGCAATTGCTGCCGCGGCCGTTCAGGCCAGCATCTACGATGTACCAGGAGGCTACCGTGCTGTGATGTTCGACAGGTTTTCTGGTGTCATGGACAAGGTGCACTGTGATTCGTCCCTCTGTCGCTTCAATGGACTGACAATGTCTACGTGTCGTCCGAATAGGCCAAGCCGGAAGGCACGCATTTCCTCGTTCCTTGGTTGCAGCGAGCTATTCTGTACGACTGCCGTATCAAGCCGCGGGTGAGCAGCAGTCGATTATCTCCTTTCTCTCCTGGTGCATGATACTAACAGGTGGTATAGAATATCTCGACAACTACTGGCTCGAAGGATTTGCAGATGGTTTCTATTACCCTACGAGTCCTCTCACGCCCAGACGTCGAGCACCTCTCCAAAATTTACCAGGGCCTGGGCCTCGACTACGACGAGCGAGTGCTGCCCTCAATTGGAAACGAAGTTCTGAAGAGCATCGTCGCGCAATTCGATGCCGCCGAGTTGATCACACAGCGGGAGGTGGTAAGTGCATCCGACAGGCTTATGTTCTGTCCAGGTCATTGACATGTGCACAGGTATCATCACGTATACGGGAAGACCTGCTTCAGCGTGCTGGAGAGTTCAACATCAAGCTGGAGGACGTGTCTATCACCCATCTGACGTTCGGGAAGGTGAGTGCCAGGCGGTTGGCGCCACTACGGATCTGACCGGCGTGTTGGACGATCACAGGAGTTCACTCAGGTATGCTCGTGGTCCGCTCGTGCTGGGGTTCTCGGCTGATCACTACAATAGGCAGTAGAGGCGAAGCAGATTGCTCAGCAAGGTACGTCATACTGTATTGGGCAGTCGTGCGGCGCTGACAATTTTAATGTAGACGCCGAGCGTGCAAAATTCATCGTTGAGAAGGTATGGGAGCGGACTGGGAAATTTGCGCAGCAGCTGACGGTGTGTACAGGCGGAGCAAGAACGCCAGGCTGCGGTCATCCGCGCAGAAGGCGAGGCCGAGGCGGCGGCGACGATATCGCGGGCTTTGGACAAGGCAGGGGAGGCGTTTGTGACGTTCCGAAAGATCGAGGCGAGCAAGGCGATTGTGCAGTCGCTGGCGGCGAACCCGAACGTGACATATATTCCGAGCGGGGGCGGGAATGTGCTGTTGAACGTGCCTGCGCAGAAGTAGGGGTAGGACGAGATGTAATAGGATTAGTACCGGCTATAATAGGCTTGTACGGGCTCCGGTTATGGCAGGGGGGATTTGGCTTTGCAGGGCCATCTGATTAATCTGAGCGGAGATAGCCGGGGCGGGTCAGGGTGAAGAGGGCGGCAGTGGGATGTCTGCCACAACGGTTCACCGTCCTTGACCGCCATCTCGTCCGTCTGTCCGTTTCTCTCTTCTTCGTTTCTCTCCTCTCTTCCCCTCTCTTTGTCTCCTCTCTGCTCTGTCTGTCTTATATCGGACTATCCTCTCTCCTCTGCTGTCGCATTTTCCTCCTGTGATATCGCTGCATCGTCCATATCCGACGTCCCCTCATCCGCTTCCTCAGGCCCTAGCATTTTCGTTGTCTGTCTCTCATCATGAATCCCATGAGTCCCATGACAGCGGCTGAGGCTCCTGTGAGTTTTTTTCTCCTTAAAACCTCGTTCAGAGCACTCATCTTGTCGATCACCATCCCGATCGGGCACTTTTTCATCATCACTCGTGTACCTCGGAAAGCAGAGGCGAGCCCACCTTTACGTCGGCAACCTGAGCCCGAGAGTCACGGAGTACATGCTCACCGAAATCTTCGCCGTGGCTGGGCCCGTGCAGCATGTCAAAATCATCCCGGACCGCAACTACCAGCACGGGGGTCTCAACTACGGCTTCGTCGAGTACATGGATATGCGTGCCGCGGAGACTGCTCTGCAGACTTTGAACGGTCGCAAGATCTTCGACACCGAGATCCGAGTCAACTGGGCGTACCAGGGGCAGCAGAACAAGGAGGATACCAGCAACCACTACCACGTGTTCGTTGGCGACCTGAGCCCCGAAGTCAACGATGAAGTCCTCGCAAAGGCCTTCAGCGCTTTTGGCACTCTCTCCGACGCTCGTGTCATGTGGGATATGAATTCTGGCAAGTCACGCGGCTATGGTTTCCTCGCCTTCCGCGACAAGACCGATGCCGAGCAGGCAATTGCGACCATGAACGGCGAGTGGCTCGGCTCCCGCGCCATTCGTGTGAACTGGGCGAACCAGAAGACGCAAGGTGCTCCCCCCACTGGACCCGGAGCCCCTCGCACTAGCGGCGGCATTGGTATGGGTGGCGGCGCGCCTGCACCGATCAACTTCCAGGGCGGCCCCCTCTCGTACGAATCCGTGGTGCAGCAGACACCCGCCTACAACTCGACTGTCTATGTCGGCAACCTCGTGCCGTACTGCACGCAGGCGGACCTCATCCCGCTCTTCCAGTCGATCGGGTATCTGTCCGAGATCCGGATGCAGGCGGACCGCGGGTTCGCCTTCGTCAAGCTTGACACCCACGAGCACGCGGCGATGGCCATCGTACAGCTGCAGGGCCAGATGGTGCATGGCCGCCCCATCAAGTGCAGCTGGGGCAAGGACCGCGCCGATGGCGGTGCCGCGCTCTCCACAGGCTCGCTCAGTCCGACGCCTGCTGCTGCACCATATGGAAACATGGTACGCTTGTCTTGATGTTTATTGATGACGCATACAATGACTCATAACTCTTCTTCCAGCCCATGTACGGCATGCCCCAGCCTAACACTTACGGGCAGTACGGCTTCAACGCGTACGGTGGCTTCCCTGGTCAGGGGGGCGCAACGGGCACGCCGGGTGCAGCTGCGCCGGGGATGGGCAGCCCGGTCGCTGGCGCTGCCGGCATGGCGATGGGCGCTGGTGCTGGTGGTGCGGATCCCAATGCCGGTGCAGGACAAGCCCAGGGACAGTGGGGGGCGGGAACAGAT
The DNA here is from genome assembly GCF_002117355.1 of Postia placenta MAD-698-R-SB12. Taxonomy (NCBI): domain Eukaryota; kingdom Fungi; phylum Basidiomycota; class Agaricomycetes; order Polyporales; family Adustoporiaceae; genus Rhodonia; species Rhodonia placenta. The sequence goes on along the minus strand of NW_020169832.1, from coordinate 2,643,382 downwards.
CCGAGCTCGTACTACTCCAACTACTGGGGCGGTGAGTACCGCGTTGGGTATACTTCAGTCAGTGCAGTGCTAACCGAGGATGCCAGGTTACTACGGACAAGCCGGTCAGGGCGCGGATCCTACGCACCAGGGCACAGCCTAAGCGCATATTTTTCTGTTGAATGTAGCATGTGACAAGCCACGTCTTGTGTGCCATTACGAAGCCATGCTCCGTGTACGTGTCCTCCAGCTGTATCCGCAACGCATTTCCTCCGTTGTTCTTAACAAAATGTCACTTATCTCTCCCCTGTCGCTCACGGTTCGCATTGGTAGCTGCAGATGTTTGTGTTTGTGATGAAATAGGCCCGTTATTGCACCCCTTAAAGTCTCTTTATACTTCAGTTGCCGCTCCCCCTCTGTGTTTTTATAAATTCAGCTATCTAAATGTCTCAGCACTAGCCATCGATTCCTGTGCTCTGTCTTTGGATAGACTGTAATCCAACAAGACAGAATGAAGTCTCTTTGTCATGATCATCGCTGATATTCTCTCCGGGTATCGTGTACAGCGCACTATAGGAGCCGTTCGAACAGATGGATCATATTGGGAGGTATGTACCACTCTTATCCCTACGTCGCGTCCTCCACCACCTCAAACCCCCTTTGTGAGGTCGGCCTCTACGAAATCCGCTCAGTTTCATCAAATGAAATCACAAGACGACGACATACTGCTGTAAGAGTGGTGCTGAAGGCCCTCCCCATCGGCCGAACGCTCTGCGTCATTCTCGGCCATCTTCCCACCCGCATAAGGCGTCGCCGGTGCTACAGGCTCCACAGGTGCGCCTCCACCAGTTGTTGCGGCGGTGTTGCCGACGTCCTTCGACAATTTGGATGTGGACATATCGGAGTCCTGCAATGGGTCATCGGCAATCGTGGTAGTTGCATCATTAGAGCTTGCGCCAGCGTTGTTTTTCTGGTTGGTGTCACCCACGGGGGTGCCGGGGAGGTCTTTCAAGGGGTCCAACAATGCATTGATAGGGTTGCCTGGGTCATTGAACGAATTCGGGCCGCGCTGCAGCCTGTTTAGCTGCTCTGCGTTGAGCTGGCGCTTGAAAACCTGGAGAGGGTTGCTGGACCCCTTGGTTTCGACTTCGGTGACGCGAGGGTGAGTGACCGCGTTGCCATTGAAACCCGCGGACACGAGAGTGGGGCTGACTGCAGCGGCGAGGATCGAGAAGGCGATGACGGGACTGCGCATGTTGACTAGAAAATGAATGAAGAGAGTGGGTAGTAGGCTGTGAGCGAGCTGCCGGATTAGATGGTGAATACAATAAAGGTGGGATAGGTTCTGGCGAAGTTGAACATGGATTTATATAGGGCTGACAGAAAGTTTAGTCCCCGCTGCTGCTTCTGAATGACAGATTGATCGACGCAGGATACCAATCTTGGGAGAGCCATTGCGAAATTACGTTGATAGCTGTGCAGCAGGCTATGTTCGACCGTGTTGCTCATACATATATGCGGTGCCAAACAACTAGTAGTAGAAACGTCACATCCACACCCTGCAGCGATGCGCGCATTGATGTCCCGGAGACTGTTTCTTTGAGAGACTCTTTGTGCTTAATTGTCGCGGATGGGGTCGCGTTTAGGAGAGGTTTATTGTGGAACTTGTGGACTAATGCACTCACTGTCCCCTTGCAAGATCTGCCATTCTCACATAGTTGCAAGCTGTCGGTGTTAATGACGAACGGCGCCTGCCTTATCGGGATAGCCAGATCTGATGGTGGTTCGTGCGCCTACAGCGGTCCATACGTCTGTGCGCCAACCTGTACACAAGGCAAGCAGCCGTCCACTCAAATGTATCATATGTTAGTAAGACGCTGACGCCGAGACCACCATGGACATACACGAACATTTTCTGATGTCACGCGGGTGTCTTGAACAATGCAAGCACCCAGTATCGCCAAGGTTCATCTGCGTGCAGGCCGCACGTGGCGTCCTCCCGTCAAAGTTCTGCGAGCACTCGTCTGAAGTGCCTCTTGGTCGAGAAGAATACATACCCGAATTTCAGTGCACATCGCTATCAAATAAGACGCAAGAAGATGCTGCACCATGCCAGGAGACACCGTTGGGCTCAAGTATAGATCTTGTCCGTGTAGGTAGTACGAGTCCTGCGTACAACTTTACTTGGCGGTATCTCAAATATCAGGGTTCCATGTCAAACCGCAGACATCGAATGCTGGGACTCAGAGATGTTACCAGAGTTCTCCCGCATATAAAGTGCACCCTGGATTGCGCTTACCGTCTGGATACACACCATGTCTTCATCTCTCTCACAGTGGCCACTGAAAGCGCAACTCCTCCGTACCGTGCTCACAGCCGTCATCGTCGTCGTCAACCGTGTTTGGGCCCAACACTCCGTGACTGTACAGAATCTGTGAGCATTATCGTTGTGAGGTGGCATGTTTGTAAACTGAGGTTGTATTTAGGTGTGAATATGGCGAAGTGAGCTCATGATAGTCAAAATATTTCAACCTACATGCATGTGCTAATATGTGGATGGAGCCCCGACTTGTCAGCAGCTCAGGCACAACGATAGCTGAGGGCCCGAACATTATATACCAAGGTCAAGATATAGAAGATGCCTCCGCGTTAGTGCATTTCTTACCGCTCTCCGGACCTGTTCGTGACATCTTATCGGAATACCGCATCGATGCAGCTTTTTGGACACAGGTAGGTCATCCTGAAAGGTCGACATACCACCACGTAAATCCATAGTAAATAGGAACGTGCGGGATCCTCGGGGGCAACTGCACTGTTGTTACCTTCAGTCTCACCGATTCATGGGGTTCCACAGCTTACATAAACTTAATATCCCCGTGAGTAGTGACAAAAATTGCTGATCAAATTTTAATTGTCTCTGCCCGCAGTAATTCCTTCTCCGAGGCGGTGTCCTCGAGGTATTTGCCGTCGTTGTGAAGTGTAGTTCTTGTTTCATGCTATTCTTCCCCCAGCTTCTATGATGCTTGCAGTGGCATAGGCGTTGACTGTCAGTCCAAAATCCCTCCAAATGTCCGTATGTCTATTCTTAGCCGAGCATATCACCATAAGGTCTGGACCCCTACTGTCCCGATGCAGTCACCGCTTCCGGAGACACAGAAGATATCGCGCACTGCAGCAACACTGATGATCCCGATAGTTTAGTACGTGCCGTCTTTTCTCTGCCTCAGGTATGGACTGATAACCTCAAGGCTGGCCTACTCATAACGTGGTGCCCGTACGTCATCATGTACACTGCCTGTCGCTGGCTAATAGTTTCTTGTAGGAATGGCGTGGATACCTCGCCTATCGCGAGCTTAGTCCCTTCGTCACAAACCCCTACCCCTACCCTTGTGGTGTCGACGTCCAAGTTGGTCGTTGGTCCCATCGTAGGGGGCGTCGTAGGAAGCGTCGTTGGCATTGCTATCATCATCCTGATAGGGATGATATGGTGGCGACTCAAGCTACGATCTAAGAAAACGACGGTTAGCGTTCTCTCTGCTGATGCTGATTAAGAATTACGTCCCCATGTCGCTATACAGATATCATACAACTCATTAAACGTACAGAAATCTACGGAGCTACCAGGTAAAAAGAACGATGAAACAGCGAACATACTCTCTGTTCCTCCTGCACCGCCCGTGTATACGCCCAGCGTGGGTCCTCTCTACGCTCATACTTTCACCTCCGTGGAGGGTGTGCCAAAAACAGACTCAAGCAAGAATTCGTACAAAATAGCACCCGAATCACCGCCAAACTCTACACCAGGAGCACCGCACTCCACAGGACGTGGCGTCACATTTGTCTCGTCAGTACCACCCTCTCCGCGTGGGATGGGAGCGGCCTCTAGAAGGGACGCAATCGATCACAATAGCATCGTTACACGGGATCACAGCAGGCACCGAATAGTGCACTCTCGGACGCATAATCCGCGTGGTACTTATGCGCTTCCCACTAGTCTTCGCGATCCCCCTCTCCCAACCGACAATACAAGGCCTGAGCCGGTTGCAGCGGAGTCCCACGCGACCCCAGAGCTGGATTTCCCCCCCGTGTCCAGCGCCCTGCCATTTGATGGGAGAGATCGATCACCATTGCAATGTGGTCCTGCCGACATCCCAACCTCTGCCCCTTTTCCCCCTTCAGCTATGCCTATGCCTCCCTTAGCAAGCCGCAATGGTGGGCGCATCCCGGCGTCTCCCTTAACCCATTTTCCCATGCGTTTGCACACCAACCATCAAGGGGCACAGGCCGGCTTGGGATTTGGACAGCACCCTCTCGCGTCAAACGGGGGTACCGCTCGTCGTGGGAGGGTCCTTCAACGACGCAACGGACGGAGTCCACCAGGTAACCGCACGTTCTCGCCTAAGACCAACCATTATGCCCCTACTTCTGTCGAGGGCACTCGTGCCCTCGGTTGTGTATGAGTCAAACATATGAAGGTCCGTGGTATCATTTTTCCAAAGCAATGTGCAGGCTGAGAAGGTCTTCCGGATTTTCAAGCAGCGAACCACTATGTGACGGGGATGTTATAGCTCAAGCGTGAAATTACTCTTAGGGTTGTCGACGACGCTCATGATGCATTTTGTGCAAATGACAGTCGTGTTGATTGTAAGATTTGCTCCATTTCTGTGCCGGGTGTTTTAGTCCGTGACGAATTCTCGATTTTGGCTGTAGCAAAGTATGAACGTAGTGGAGCACAGCAGCTCTGCGCAGGCTACAATAGTGCATCGCCAGAAGGGTTATGATTATATGAGTAAAACTGTCTCAAGGAACCTTTGACTTCACCAGATTGGTCAATGTTCACTGATTCAGGATCAAATGATATGTGGTTCGTCGTGTCCGGGAATCATGCCGCCCGACTTCATATGATCATGGAAGCTCATCAAAGTATAATGAAGATAGTGAGAATCCCTTTTGAGTATTTGACAAGGCTCCCATGAACTCCTCACGCCATACTTCCATATTGGTGACATCGCGGATATTGACGACTTCGAGTGCGTGGTAGAAGTTGTATAGCTGGAGTGCAAATCGCACACGTTGGACTGCCTCGCCATGGTGGGTCTCAGACGTCATGCGTTTATCCCACAGGCTATACTCGGCCATCCGCAGAGTGTCATATTGGCCACTATCATGGTGGTTCAAAATGACACGATTATCGGAGCAGTGGCGTAAGTCTCTATATTCATTGAAGTGGTTGGCCCTGATTGCAAGTATGATCTCACAGATCCTTGAAAACTGGTATTGCTTACAAGGATTAGTCGATAGATATATGCTGAAACCCACGGCTTGTCAGGCTATGGCGGGCCGAGCGGAGATAACTGTGATCGAGCGAGATCCAATCTGGAAGTGTTGTCACCGGATTTGGCAAGTGAACATGTTGGACATTCCCGACTGTTGATTTGTCTCCGTACTCTTCTTCAATCCCTACATTACTTTCGGTACTATAATTTTCATAATACACGAACTCGTACTCCTTGCCATTATGCGCAGTCCGGTCATCGCTTTCTCTATCCTCGCAGCTGCTGCCGTCTCTGCCTCTACAACTGGCCCCTCCAGCTCTCCAGACCTCTCCGCTAGGTCTGTGGACCCCTCTCATATCATCGACAAGGCGGTGAAGTCGGTCAACAGTGCCGATGTCCAAAGACGAGGGGGGCTCCTCGGCGGCCTCGGCGGCCTCGGCTTCGTAGACGCTGGCGAGCGCGACGCAAGGAACAACGCACCGCACGTGCGCAGGGCAACCGATGCACATCGTCACAAAGGCCGATCCAGCAATGCGTATGATGGCCATGCATTGCATCGAGGAGCGGAAAGAACCTCGCCGCCTCCGCGACCAGACCATCGCACCGAAGGCGTAGATGGCTGTGATGGAGACAACTACAGTGAAGGTAAGTTCGCTCATGTTCTTTTTCAAAGCATTAGCGACGAAGGCTGTCATTTCTGCAGGCAGAGTCAGCAGCACAGACGGTGGCGTGTCTTGTTCGTCCAGCGCACAAGGCGCTGCTGCGAACCAGGTCGGACAGCATGTGGGTGGTGAGAGTGTCGCCTCCCCCGATGCCGGGGCGGCATCGGGTACAGATATCACAGATAATGGTTTGGACGGTCTTATGGGTGAGTATGTGGATACAATGCACGTGCTCTCGAGTCGACGTGTTCTATCCAGGTATCGATGGGACGTCTGGAGGGACAGGCACGAGTCCTGACGCTGTCGGCGCCGATGGTGACGATGTAACAGTCTCTCCAAGCAATGACTACGGCAATGCCTACCCTACCTATCCCGGGACACACACTCACCGCCCACTGTCGCGTGCCTTCCCCAGCGCCTCCCCCGAAGATGCGCGTAAGGAGCTGTACGAGGTCGTGAATAACACCATGGCCGGAGGGAACAACCCGTCTCTTGTCCGCAGAGCCGTCACACCCGTCAACATCCCAGCGCTTGAAGAGGATAGATCTCCGAACGGTGTGATCAATCCAGGTAAGTAGTTGAATGACCGAGTTGTCCATGGTGCTCAGCAGATAATACAGGTTCCGATGGGGCACCCGGCGAGAGCATCCAGGGAGCATCAATCCCAGGCCTCGGCACTGTGAACAATCCCGGTGGATCTGCCCAGCCCGGAGCGGTCGGTTCTAGTGCAGGTGGCAGAGTGATTGAAAACGGGCATACGAAGGATAATAAGGCTCACGTCCCCGGTGTAGGGGATTTATCGAGGAGTGGAACTGCAATGGGAGGACAAGGTTTCAGGCCTTGATGTTCATACACTTGAGTAATAATGAGGCACGACCATTGGCGGCTGGAATTGTAGCAATGACTAGACTTTGTATTTTCAGATTTTCATGTAACCTTTCCTCATTCTACAGTTCCACAGATTTGTTAAACAGTTGTAGCCTGCGGATATACGTACTTCATACTGGACTTGAGATTTGGACAAGGTTACGGCTAGGAGCTGAACCTTCATCTCGCTGCAGGTCATAGATAAATGATGAGTGCATTGGAAGAACCTCTAGACCGAGAAGGTACATTGTCGAGACAGGGAGATGGATCCGCGTAAAATACAGCAAGCAAGGAGAGGACACAGCAAGGCTCTGCACGAAGCGCGCCTTTCACCACGGGCTGTAGAAGTCTTCATCGGGCCTGACTTTCTCCTGTGTTCCATTCTTGTTCTTGAGCCCCACGTTCCCTCCTGTCGCGCATCCGCTCGCGGATGTGCCTGCAGCCCCAGCGTTGTCTAGCGTATTCATGTCAGCCCGTGGGAGCATGGACCCAACTGTAGATCAACTCACTGGAGTCCATGTTGATCATCCCCCCGACGTTGTTCACGCTACCGCCCTCCGCGTCCCCAGTGCTGCCCGAATACGCGTTCCCGCCTGCTCCATTGCTCGCGTCGCTGCCCGAATCCCCGTTTGTTCCATGGCTCGCGTCGCTGGAGTACCCGCCTGCGGAGCAACCGGATTCAGATGTTCCGCCAGCGCCCGCGTTATTCGAGTTGATGTTCATCAGCGTGGGCATTCCGTCGTTGCTCGCGATGTTCTCTATCGAACCGCCGCTCACATCGCCGGTGCTCCCCGTGTACGCATTCCCGCCCATTGTGTCCGCATCATCTGTACGCGGGAAATAGGTACTGCCAAAGTGCGAGTGCGAGCTGGGGAAGTGTCAGCATGTTAAGTGGAATAAGAGGGCGGACCGCGTACCCTGTTGAGCCACCAGAGACGTCGCCAGCCGAGCCCGAGTAGGCGTTCCCGCCCGCAGTATCAGCGTCGAGTGCCCGCTCTGAGACGTCTCGGGGACCAAGCCTACGGTATGGTGAGCACGAATGTATGGACATGTGTTGCATGCAACACACCTGTTTGCAGGCATCACCGCGGTTCCGACAACCCCTCTCCGTGGCTCGTCGCGAGACTCGACGACATGAGCACCAGTCTGTTCGAGATGCTCCAGCGACGAGACAGTCCGCGCAGCGAGGGCATGGGGTGGCTGCAGAGTCCCGCCGAAGACGATTGGCTGGTGGCCGCGAGGCATGATGTCATGCATGTCCTGGCTGAAGTCCCGCGCTGCTTTGGGAGACGAGGGCAGGAACTTCTTGACCGCAGACATGGCCTCGGCTTCATTGTGGGCGAAGGCGGGAAGTGGCGAGGCAATGACGAGCGACGGACTAAGAGCAGTCGCGGCGAAGATGGCACAGGCGAGGGCTTGTGTGCGCATGATGGACAGCGAAGTAGTATCTGTAAAATATTAGTTCACACAAGGCGGTGAGGTGTTAGAGTGGAGGGCGGAGACAAGATAGACAGAGAGCAGAATTGCTATGAAGTCAGCCATCTTATGACTTCGCGAGAGGCTGACGAGGAGGCTGACCACCATCCTACTCGTCCCGATCGAGTTGATAGCTTTCCTTTCTCGGAAACCAGTGCAGCTTCTTGGCGTGCCGTCTCGGCAGGAAGATCGAATCCAGCCTGGATTCTTGAATGATCTTGTGAGTATGTACAAACACGGATTAGCGAGGGAGTGTTCAAGTATAAATTACACAGCATAGACGAGCAGAATATTCACAGCACCGCATTTGTTGTTAGAAGATGGGGGGACTGCAAGGAGACATAGGGTATCATGGAGACCGAAAGTCTCAGCTATGTGGGAATCCAAGCGCAGGGCAAAAACGCACGCATCGGTCAATCATCTACTATCAACCATTCGGCGTCTGATTCACGTCCGTCTCCGTTGGAGACAGCGTCCCATCCTTCGTCGTCGCTGTCTCGGCCTCCCCGCTCGCCTCCCCGTTTCCCGACCCCGACTCCGAGACGTAATCAATAGATACCACGTCCAGCTGGTCGTCCACCGCTGCAGAGTCAGGTTGTCCACTTAGTGCAGCCTGCCGCCGCGTCTGCATGTCCTCGTAGAACTCGTTCGCCTCATTCATTCTGTTGACGTCCGCTTGCTTCGCATCGAGCCAACGCTGGAGCAGCTTGGCATTGTCCTTGATTAATGTCGCATTGCGCTCTTCTATCTGACCAAGTTCCAACTGCAGAGTGTTTATCTCATCGTGCAGTATCTACAGTGAAATATAAATATTGACAATTGACAGATGGGCTGGAGTATGCATGCACACCTGGGCAGTCCGGTCCTTCTCGGCCATAAGCTCACTGTGCTGCTCAACTTTCTTGCGTAGTGTAGCGATCTCGTCGCGTGTCTTCCTGAGGCTCTCCGAGTCAATGCGCGACAATTCTTCCTTCTCGCGCAGAGTCTCGTTCATTGCGAGCAATCTCTGCGCGTTCTGGCCTTGCGTCTTGTAGACTGTCGCCAGTTCATCGCGTAGTGACGTGATCTGGGACTCCAGGGAGGTAATGTATGCTGCCCGAACAGGGTTACTGGGACATGAGCGTTAACGACCAGATCGAGTGAGGAGTTGCTAGCAAAACGTACTCTTCTCCTGTTCCAGGCACGAACACAGTAGAACTGCTGGGATTCGCGCGTGCGGTGCCCATCGCACGCAAGAGGGACCCATTGCGCTCTTTCAACAGCTTCGTCTGCTGAGCCAATCTGCGATCTTTTCAGCGTTCAAGTAGCAGCCGCAGAGCAAGTAAGATGGATCAGGATGACGCTGCGAGCACCAGGCTGAGCACACGCGAAGAGGTAGATACATACATTGCTCGATGATGGATGCGTATGCGGAGTCGTTCGCGTTGCGCTCGACGAGCCGCATGCGAAGGGTCTCTTGCCACAAGGGCTCAGCCATGGCTGACGAGTGCGATGCGGCGAGCGTCGAGGGCGGGTGGGCCGAGGCAGCTTGCAAGTTACGAGCTCAGAAATGCTGCCCGAATGCACGACAGATGGGGACAGCACGTTCGGACGGAGCTCGAACTGCCGTATCTGAGATCTCGCATTGAGCGCCTCCCCTGCGCCATCTTGCCCGTCTCACTGTTGCCCCATCTGACTCCAGCTCGCACGTCCCTCGCCTCCTCTATACCTCACCATCCTGCACCATGGGCCGCGTTCTCTTGAAGGTACGAGTCTTTCGGGAGGTGTGCGGGGGGCATGCGCTGATTCCATATCCTGCAGGTTATCATCCTCGGCGATAGTGGGTGCGTATTGCAACTGCATGGCTCTTGGTGGCAGTGTGAGAGCTTAATGTGCTGCCCGCTCCGTCATCGTGCCCCTGCAGCGTCGGCAAGACCTCACTTATGAACCAATATGTGAACAAGCGCTTTAGCAACCAGTACAAAGCGACCATCGGTGCAGACTTGTGCGTATGCCCGTGTCGCGCGGCAATGACGTCTTACTCACAACGCTGCATGCGCGCACAGCTTGACGAAGGAGGTTATGGTGGATGACCGACTGGTGACGATGCAGGTATGCTCGGAATCCCCGTTGAACATGCCCAACCGCCAGTGTCTTACGCGTCGTTAGCTATGGGACACGGCCGGCCAGGAACGCTTCCAGTCTCTTGGCGTCGCGTTCTACCGAGGTGCCGACTGCTGCGTGCTCGTCTACGACGTCAACAGCTCAAAGTCCTTCGAGACCCTCGACAGCTGGCGCGATGAGTTTCTCATCCAGGCTAGCCCACATGATCCGGAGAACTTTCCCTTTGTTGTGCTCGGCAACAAGATTGATATGGAGGAGAACAAGCGCCAGGTAAGCATACTACTAGGGTAGGTCACTTTTACATGCGTTGACTCATGTTTGGTATTCGCTGTATCTATAGGTCACGCAGAAACGTGCGATGACCTGGTGCCAGTCCAAAGGCAACATCCCCTACTTTGAGACTTCGGCTAAGGAAGCGATCAACGTCGAACAGGCCTTCCAGACCGTTGCGAAGAACGCTCTCCAACAGGAAGCTGAGGAACAACTGTGAGTGTACCGTCAGCTCTGTGCTTGCGGACATGTAAATGAAACACTACTCGCCCCAGATACGTCGACTACCCGGATCCCATCAGAATCGACTCTGAGAGCACGCGGAGCTTCGGATGTTGCTCTTAACCAAGTCAATGCGCATCGCCTTCGCCTTGACATGCTCGCACCCGTCACGACTTCCAGTTACCCTTATTTCTTTCCTCGAACACTTCGCTCTGCTGTCCATGTTGTCCCTCTTGGGCTTGTTCACTAATACATACTCGATGATGATCTCATGCCCGCTTGTACATTCATACGCGTTGCTGTTACTGTCTGCGATACATACGCGAAGGAACAGCATATTACTTTCACAACTTGACCCGATGGCGTCCAGCGCCTCATTATGCACAACGCGCCAAGGCCGCGGGGCTCTCCACCCTCACCATGCGCGTCGTGCTATATGTACGCCTCGGTGGCCTGGTAATCCTGCTATAGGTTCCTCCATTCCCGCGTCCACTTGCCTGAGCTATTTCAAGTCCTACATCGCATCAGTTGCCCAAATCTGTGTTTCTCAGAGAACCCGCGTACACTGCCGTACTGAGGTCATCGACTTCTTGACGCGGAGCCGCAGCCGAACGGCCTTGGCTCTTCTCTCGTTGCTACTTGGCTCAGGGCCGAAGTTGAATGCAGTCCTTATAGCTGCGCTCAGTGCTGCCAAAACAGCCTTCCGCTGCGCAGGTGTCAGCGTGTCCAGGGCATCCTTGATCCTAAAAGCATCTCTTCAACTAAGACATCCACAGTGGTCGATTACTTGGCCCCGGAATGCAGCATTACGCGCCTTCGAGACCGCTATCCATGCCTCCTATCAGCCAGGCACAGATTATATGCCAGGGATGGGTTCTCAAGAAGAGAAGGAAGAAAATGCAGGGTGAGTTTGCGCCAGTACTTCCCGACCTGGTCTCATATTCCATCGCGTCCCACGTAAGGCTTTGCGCGCCGGTACTTTACTCTGCAGCAGTCAGGATGGCTGTCGTACTCCCTCGAACCCGGGCAACTGAGCCGCGACCAAATCTTCCTTCCACAGGCAGCAATATCAAGCACGCCCGGACGGAGAGACATTCATATCGACTCTAATAAGGCGACATTCCACATCAAGTGTCTCAGCGCGGATGACTTCAACGTGTGGATGGCAGCGTTCCGGTGAGTCTTGCACGCGTTGGCAGCGGTAAGCAATGCGTGAATGGCTTCGCAGGAGGTTTATTGTGCGCGAGGTGCCCGGCGCGGCGTCGCTTGGGCGGCGGTCCACGCTCACGAGGACTACACCCCGTGGAGGGCAGTACAGCAGAGTGGGCGTGCTTGTGGACGAGATTGGAAATGTCAGTTTCGTTGCGTGTATGCTTAGCGAATTCTCAACGCGTATTCAGACCATCACAGAACTCCAGGGCGCGATATCTGCCTTGCGGGAAGAGGATGCTAAGCAGAGGAGCAACTCCACGCGTTCAGGGCCTGGCGGGGACAAGAAAGATCGGAAGGACCATGTTCTAGGTCTTTTCAAGAAGGGTGTGTCTGCCTCTTGAATTGCGCTTGCGCCTCTAACCAATCCGTATTCCAGCTGCGCCTACCCACAGTAACCATTCTGCGAGCGAAGTCTCAATAGATACTAGATCAATCGACAGTAGTCTATCTCCCGGAGCTGGGTATGAGCGCGCTCAAGCCATTCTGGACGCATTAAAGAATCAGCACGCGGCACTGTCCAAATCCATACAGCCGCAGTCTTCAATAGATTCCCAATCTTCTGTTGCACATCCAGGCGGGCTTTCCACCACTGCGGAGGAAGATGGCGAACGCACACCCACTAGCCCCAGCCAGAAATTAGCGCGCTCGTCTATGATGAGCTCGAACAGCGGTGGCAGCAACAGTGTCTGGTTTGATGCTCCAGAAGGCGACGGAGCTGAGGAATACGTAGTGGATCATGCGGATGCGTCACCTGGTGACGAATCCAAGGGCACCCTAGAGAGGAAGCCGAGTCATGTTGACAGCCAAGTGGACACGGGCTCTAGCGCAGAAGCCAGCGCGGAGACAGACGTGGATACGGACGCCGACTCGGAACTTGAAGACACTTCCGACAAGTCTGAACACGCAGATAGTGCACCGACAAGCCCAGAACCCTTTACGAAAGAGCAGAAACCGATCGCTAGACGTACACAATTACCCTCTCCAATAGTAGGCGATGAAGGGAGTCTCTTCCAAGTGCTGAAGAAGAACGTTGGAAAGGTGTGCATCCTCGCTATGGGGGAGTTCGCTTGCGTCTCACGCGGTCTAGGACTTGTCACAAGTGGCAATGCCTGTCTCGTTCAACGAACCCCTAACGCTCTTGCAGAAAATGGCCGAGGAGCTCGAGTACTATCAGCTACTGTCTCAAGCTGCCAACGCACAAGACCCAGTAGATCGAATGTGCTTCGTAGCAGCATTTGCTGTGTCGACATATGCAAATACGAAGTATCGGACGGGCCGAAAGGGGTTGTACGTACAGTATATCTTGTCTGTCTTGTAGCTTCTAACTCATCATTGTCAGTAATCCAATGCTGGCAGAGACCTTCGAGGATCCAAGGATGAAGTTCATTTCGGAGAAGGTGTCCCACAATCCCGTCATTCTCGCGTATCATGCGGAGGGCGAAGGCTGGGAACTCTGGGCGACATCTAGTGGAAAGACCAAGTTCTGGGGTATGATGGTGTATACCGTCAAGATGTGTACAGAGGGCTGATATATGCGCTCAGGCAAGAGCTTAGAGATCATACCCCAGGGCACCATACATCTCAAGATTGGTGACCAACACTATCAATGGTTGGGACTCAGTACGTTGTCGTTTGACCATAACTAATCACAGAGGCGCAGGACTAGACCGTCGTCATTCATGCGGAACTTGATGATGGGCACAAAATACCTAGAACATTGTGGCAAGATGGTGATCGAAAACACGACAGCTGGCGGTCGCTGCACCCTTGACTTCAAAGAGGGTGGCTACTGGGGACCTGTCAATATGGTCGCGGGAACAGTTGTTTCCGCATCAGGCGAGACAAAGGCACAGTTGGAGGGCAAGTGGGACGAGCAAATGGCACGGAAACTCGACTCGTCGTACCTCCAAGTCCTTTGGCGAATGATACCCTTCCCCAAGAACGCCCCAGATTACTACGGCTTCACCTCATTCGGCATCACGCTGAATGAGGTGACGCCAGATGTGGAAGGTCGTCTTCCGCTCACAGACTCGCGGCATCGGACTGATGTTCGGGCCTTGGAGGAAGGTGACCTCGATAGCGCCGAGGAGGAAAAGAAGCGGATAGAAGAAGCCCAGCGGGAGAGGCGGCGGCGGGGGGAAGATCGGCAACCACGCTGGTTCAAGCAGGTTGGAGACGAGTGGGTATATGCGGGAGGATATTGGGAGCAGCGAGAGCGAGGATGGAAAGACGTCGAAGCCTTGTGGTGATATCAATAGACATGCACACTGGAACTCTCGATAATATGTACAGCCTTTTAATACCCTACAAGAGTAGTCCTTACTTTGTCGTGGCAGTTGACATTCAGAGGGGCAAAGTTTCTGGGACATTATACTGGTGGAGTTCGCATTTCCCGCACTTATCGCTAATTCGATACTGACAGGTCACAACAATAAAGAAACTCGTGATTTATAATGAGCACAAACATCAAGAATCATATCCGGGGAAGGTGGCGTCAGAGGCGCACAACGGACCAAGCCATCACCCAAAAACGAGCGGCGTCTCTGTTGTCATCGGTCACTCGGTCGGGCCTTTTCACCTCCACGAGCAATGCATCCGCTTTGACGGTACCCTTCTCGAACACACCGCCGTCCCACATCTCCTTCCAGGTTTCGGGCGAATGGCAGAACTCGTACGATCCGTCGTCACGGGGGAGGCCATCCGTGCGGTAGCCTTTGACTGGCCTGCCGGCATGCTCGCCGAAAATGAGCGAACCAGGCTCGGGCGAAAGCAGCCCCGCGAGAGCACGCCCGACCTCGAGTTGCTGTGGCTCGTCGAAGAGGTGGAAGAAAGACGAGGCGTTGATCGCCGAGACGTGCCCCAGAAGCGGAGTCAGCGTCTTCAGGGAGCGCAGGTCAGGCCGAGGGGTCTCCGGGGCCGAGTAGAATGGCGGAACGGTCTTGAGGAAGTTGGAGTCGAGCGCATCACCCGGAATGAAATGGCCGGGGAAGTCGCTCTTGAATAGTTTATTGCCGAGCTCGAAGAAGTCTGCGATGGACGATCAGTGCCTGGAGATCGATCGCGAGAGTAAGCCTTGGACCCACCTCCATGCAAATCGGTGCCGATGGTATTCTCTCCCGGAAAGCCGTCTGAGACTGCTTTCCTTATCTCGTTGCCGACTACGAACGCGTGCAATGAGCTAAGCCTCGTGCTATATTGACTCATCACTTACAGCAGCAACCCACGTCAAGGAAAATCGCGCCTTCGCGTTCTTTACCCAGTTTCAAAAGTTGCTTATATGCAGGAAGGCGCGAGATTTTGAATCTAAATAGCACGAGAAAATCGGCGTCTAACTTCAAATCTGACATGGATGCCATACCTAGTGAAGACGAAGCCGCGGATGCACCCGTATTGGTGGACCTACATGCATCAAGGTGAGCTTCAAAGGACAAGAACATTCGGCACGGAATAATTGCCTTCCAGGCCTCTTGCTGGACGTGCACAACATGCTTCTTCAACTCTTCTTCGTCCTGAATGCCGGTCTGAGCCTTGAAGAACTCGAGTTCAGGGCCCTGGAGGGAGTAGGAGCTGGCGAAAGTCTCGTCAATAGTCGATGGTGCACCCATTATGTCGTTGGAGTAAAAGCGGGCACGGGGGTGTGGTTGAGGGGGACTGCTGGAGGAGTGACGCCTTAAGTCGGAGCTGAGCCTGCGTTGACAGGAGATGGTCCTGCATTGACGGCTTATATGCCTGCGAATCGCCCCTCATGATTCCATAAGATTTCAACAGAGACCGGGTCTGCCTCTGGAATAGACGCATCTGGCGTAACGCTCAAACCAGTACATTCTTAGCTTCGTCTCCCCCGCTATGGCACATCAAATGGAGATAAAGTCTATAGGACGTATGAGCTACTTCAGACCCTGGTTGCAATTCCGTTGAATTGCGAAATTATGTCAGGGTGTCCACGACGGGAGACGCTTACTAGCTTCATAGAGTGCTTGTCTAACAGCAAATCCACATGATCAGCATGAGGTTCCCGAACTCCACCGGTTGCAGTAGAGAGCAACATTAGCGGCAGGGCTAGATAGGTAGTACTCAGCCCATTACCTGGATTGTTGTAGTCCACGAGAGTGGTCGGACACTAAACTTGGCGTGGTCACCGCGTCAATCTACGCATCCAGGGTCGTAAATTTGAGAATGAGCCCAGTCTGCTGAGTGAATTAAAAGGCATTAAACCGCGCTCGTATTGACGCTCCTCCAAACCCGCGTTAGAGGGTGAGTAGGTCACAATAGCGCAGATGAATGTAGGACGAACGTCACCATCGTCCCATTTCTGACTGGAAGAGAAGCTCTCGCGAAGATTGAACTGACCGTGATCCCTGAATCATCACCGGAGAACGCCATGGCTCACCAAACGGCCTTGCCTATTGCGCTCTGGTATAACTTGCCGCCGCCTTTGCGCGAGTGTATGTGAATATGCCTATCTGATAGTCTTAATGAAGGCACCTGTTTGAGCGTTCGTGTCAAAGGTTGCTTATAATAATCAGAGAACCTGAATGATGTAGTCCAAGTAGAAAGAAGTCTGGAACACAGCTCAGAGACCCGGATGCCAGATATAGGCCACCTGTGCGAATGGGGCTGATGAGCGTAAATGACCGTCTGCACAACCCCAACTGCAATGTTCCTATCTGTCAATTTGAGCTGCTGTTAGGCTTGAGCTTGATTGTCTCGGTGGATATAGTGATACGTCATGGCCTAATCATGGCCGGTCAGCAAGGCGCTATGCGGCTCTACTGTCCTTCAGGCTCACCGTAGTGTTGCTAAGGGTAAGCCTGATAACGTCGCACTTCCTGTTTTCGCGGATTCACCGGAAACAGATCGTGCTGCGGCAAGCGCTATACATACCTCTGACCCCACCAGCTAGAGCTTGAGCTTGATATAACAAGACACAAGACACGCTAGTCCGCAGTCGGGTGCGTGACTGCTGCCGGTTCCACTGTCGCCCACGTAGTGGCGGAATTGGTGTGTTCGTTCGATGTACCGTGTATACCGCCATTCCTCTCTTGTTCACATCGCCATCCTAAATGACACCTGATCACACGCCTAGCCCGCGCGGACGCTTGCGAGGGCTCAGCAAAGGAAACGACGCCAGATCAGACTTAGCTAACGCAGTCAGACCCTGACTGAGCTTCAGGGTTGCGCCTCGACTTCTGGTTGTGGCCCGTTACCTGCTGACCGTCCACCCTGTCGCCAACGAATGACAGTCCGAAGGGGCAATACTGATATGAAGTTGAGCAATAGTCGAGAAGACTTCAACATCAGTTCAGCATCACGTTCAGTGGGTACACTGGATTCTGTGTCAGTACAGTGCTCAATAATCACCTCTTTGTCCTCATCAAGCGGCAAGAGCAACCGAGGGTACAGACGTCCCAGAACCCTGACGCCATTGCATGCGGACAGTTAGACGATAATTGTCCCTGCCCGTGAGTCGAGATGTTAGCGAGTCAACGGGCTGCTTACAGTCAACCAACTTATCGGCTGATCCCACGGACTATATCTGTATGGATCGCCTCTGTCGGGCAGCTTCGTGCGCCGAGGAAGCGTAACACACCACTAGGCATCGCCGCAGTGGCTACAAAACACCCCGGGGAGTTCTCATGTGGCACTCACGCATATGGGGCGCGCGCCATTGTCAGTGAAACGCCCCGGAAATCCGACGCGTATTCGTGTGTGCATACGTGATGGTGTATAAGACTCCCTGGAATTCCGGGGAGTGTCGTCCCACTGCAAGTGTATTACACTGCCGCGTTAGGGGGGTGCTCCTCAAGGGAGTTGGAAACATAATCCATGTCGTCGTCAGAACCTACAGTATGGATACCAGGAAGAGTATGCGCGCGGGCGGGAACAAGGAACGTCGGCGTTTTCCGACATCACGACCGCAGGGACGTAGGCGGCTGAGTAACACCATTGAAGGCAGGGTGCTTCGTAGCGGGCGGACGACACAAATAGGACGGCATCGACATGTTACGACTTGTATAACGGATTCCGCGGACGACTAGTGTGTGCATACGCACGTGTTTATGCATTGTGTTCAATTGCAAACTACAGTACTAGTATCTCTTGTCTCCCATACATTGTAGACAAATTTAGTGTCTCAAACTCCAGGCATAATATTTGAATGCTTTCTCCTTTGTCTACATACCGTGTCATGTTACTTGGCGAGCCCCTTGCAGGGATTGTAACGCGATTGCACATGTCGTATGTTGTTCAGTTCGCAAGTTGTAACACTGACTAGTCGCCAGAATGACAGACGGTGCCTTAGAGCTTTGATTTGCACCCTGAGTTCCCAAGTTGGTATGGGCAAACTTGCCACAAAAGCCAGAACATACGGTGTTGTATCGGCGGTCCTAATACTCCATTGTTGTGCTGTGAACTGTCACTCGAGCCACGAGGTACGGAATGCAACCTGGATTATGAAATAATCCAGTGATGCCAGGAATTCAGCTAATCATTCCCGACTTGACAGTCACAACGGCGACACTCACGTGCCATCACTGGGGAGCATCCTCTATGGCCCTTGCGGACTTCTGCCATTTCCGTTCCTGCTTGCGTACCCGGGCAAACTCTCTTGCCAATTGCGCACACTGCGTCCACCGACGCGACATCTCGAAGTCTTCTTCCGCGTCGTCCTCTTCCGCGTCGTCTTCGTGCGGCCATGATCTACAAATATACCATAGATTGGGAAACAGCGACGATAAAAAGCTTGCGATGGGCACTGGGTCCTTGATAATTGAGTTACCCACACCGAGCTCCTCTACGAGACGGTTCCGCACACCACCGCCGGGCCGCTGCTCACACTCCTCGGCGGTACCCACACACTGTGTGTCGAACACGAGCCCGACGTATTGCAGATGACGGCAGTGCTGGGCCAGGGGGATGAGACCAAGGAGCGTCGCACGCGGATTCGGTACCCACGACCCGCGTTCACCCCCCAGTTCAAGACGTTCCAATTTTGGCCAAGCAAGCGCCATGTCGCGCAGCAAATCGTCGTCGAGGTCCACCGGGCAGCCCTGGATATCGAGTACTCGCAGATGCTCCAAACGCAGAAGGGGCTGCAGTGCCTCGCGGCGCACTATGTGTCCCTCCGAATCATTATCAGGGATCCGCCCAACCTCGATCATAAGCACTTGCAAAGAAGTTTCGTACAGTGTTGCTAAACTCAGGGACAGTGTCTTTATACACCCGGCCGAAGGATGGGTTCCAAGAGTAACGCTTAGACGGCGGAGGGAGGAGGAGCCAATGTGGAGTAGGAGGTCGGCGACATGAGAGAGATCGTTCAAAGTGATCGTGACGTCCTTCAACGCAGGAAATGGTGAATCGATAAAGGCTTTGGTATAGTCATTCAGCACGTCCGTTAGATCGGTTGTAGCAGAAATCTGCACATTGATTGTTCGGAGGTCAGGCAAGCACGCCAGCTTTAGCAGAGCGGCAGCATTGAGCTGTATATCAGCTTTGAAGTCCACGAGTTGAGGCAATCCGGACAACAAGGCGGGCATTAGCTCGCATAGTTCTGCAGTTTTCGAGTAGGACGACAAGGAGAAGTGCTGGAGCGCTGGGGATTTCGCTGTCAGCTTTTGAAGCGTTTGATAGACGTTATTTGCGTTGCAAGGTCCGCCCATAGGCCAAAGGTGCACCGTCCGCAATCGGGATCCAAAGAGGAAATGTATCGCAGGAAGTCCGCATTCTCCGAATGCGTATTGGAAGTAGTCCCATTCCAAATATTCCACATTTGGAAGTAATGACGACGCGGGGCGAAAGGCTTCCAGGGCATTCACCGCAGAAAAAGCTAAATTAAATTTCTTGATTGTGTCTTTGAGCCGATTCTCAAATCCGCCAAACGACTTGACCCGAGGACAGTAGAGAAGCATGCGGACGAAATCGGCAGGGACTAGGGGCCGCACGAATGACTGGCAATAGAGGGTCAGCTACGTTAGAGAGGGGAGGGAATCGAGCTACCAGCACAATCACTTCATTGTCTAAACTTGTAAGGTTAGTTCTGAGTTCCGCTGTCCATGCATCGGGTGGCATAGTGAGTATCAGAGGAGCAAGGTTGGGCAGGGAACGCCAAACGATGTCCATTGCTGGCTCGTAGAATGTCCGACATGTCCTCGAGAATGCCAGCAAGTCACTCCGTCCCGCACTAGCACAAAGATGTGAGCATATGGTGGCAATTAATTCTGGTGTGAAGATCCGCCGGGTGTCCATGCCACGCTGTCAATATGTGTTAGTATTGTGAAAGACGGGTAAAAGACGGGCACAGAACTGATGTCTCACTTTAGTTCAGTAAGCGGCAGGTCTGGGGGCGATATTCAAGGTGGACTGACAGTTAGACTTGATTGTAAGACCGACTCATGCTCGAGCTCCACGGTGCGCAGACGCGGTCACGTGGGCGCGACAGAAGTCGAGAGAAACGCGACGTTGTTATACCAACGCACACGACGGAATTACTTCTCTGTTTCTGCTAGCATTTTCGAGATGATTGCACTTTGTAGTAGTTACTATACATTTTCCGTAGTGTAGGTACCCTGCTAAATCGAGGAAGAATTACCCAATTTAATTGATCTGGGAACGAATGTGGTTGAGAGCTGAGCCCGCACGCAGCCATTTGAGCTGGTCGCTTGACATCGTGTGCTTGGTCGCAACTTCAAAGACGTCGCCAATCCTTTTAGTGACACGCAGTTTGATGCTGGCATCAGAAACTCCATTAAGCAGATCGGTAAGACCAACAGTCTCAACGACGTCTCCGGCGTCGATGCGGCTGTAGTCGTTTTTGTCGGTGAACAATACAGGCAGAATACCTTGTTTCTGGTGCGCAAGTCAGTAAAAATCCGACAACAAGAATCGAGGGATGCTGCTTACTTTAAGATTTGTTTCGTGGATTCGCGCAAATGACCGTGCGACAATCATGGCGCAGCCTGCGATTATGGTCATTCGCTGTTGGGACACCAGCGTATGCCTTGACTCACCGTAGAAGCGAGGCTGGAGAGCTGCATGCTCACGCGCACTACCTTCGCCGTAGTTCTCGTCAACGATCAGTGCCCACGGCTGCTTGCGAGCTTTGAAGCGCTTTGCGACGTTAGGGATCGTGTCTGTCTCGCTCTCGGAAGACGTGTGGTCGTGATCAAATGCTACATTGACGTCTCCCCCTTCGTCGTTCGTGGCCTATGGCGGAAGCGTGAGCTCATGCAAGGTAAGTGAATGAGATTTGGTCGTACCGTGATCACTGGACATCGAATTCAACTTGTCAGCAAGGCAATCAATCGTGAGAGGACCAGGAAGAACCTACGAAGATTCTCTGAGATGTTGGTCAAATGTCCCTTGTACTTGAGCCATGGGCCCTAAATATAGTTTCTTAGGACGTGTGCGTAGCGATAAAATCACTGGCACTTACCGCAGCAGAAATGTGATCCGTGGTACATTTCCCTCGAACCCTCATGAGCACCTTCAAACGCGGTAGCTCCAAGCCCCTGTTGTTCGCGCTACCTTCGCCGAAAGGACTGGGGAACGGTTCAAGGAGCTCGAGCCGCTGTGAGTTGTTCCGGATGACAACCTCCGTGTCCGGCTGGGGCTTCGGCGTTGGGCTCGGGTAGAATGTGGTCTGTCCGGGTGTGAATCCTGCCGAGGGGAGGTCCTGTCCTGAGGGGGGCGCGAACTTGAACGGCTTTCCAGAGGGCGTGGGAATGCTATCCGTCATTGGGTTGAACGAAAGCTCGCCGGAGAATGCCATGGCCGTGACAATAGTAGGTGAGGCGAGGAAGTTCATCGTGAGTCTGTTGCCGTCGTTGCGAGACTTGAAGTTCCTGGAGAGAGATCAGAACCTGTTCTGGCACACGATTGCCCGCAATCTCACCGGTTAAATGAAGTCAGAATAGCTGCAGAGAATTATGTTAGAGATGGTGCATGGCGCACAACCTAATGACCGACCGTTCTCTTCGTTCTTCTTTTCCTCGCGTTTCCACTACAATACCGCTGAATCATATGTCTGCGACCCCTGAGGATGATACGAACCTGGCCGATGCATGGTCCACATGCGTTCGCTAGTACAACAGCACCGACGTCTTGCAATGCGCCGGTCACGCCATCGCGCTCCATGGTCGCCCGGATCTGTTCAGATCCAGGTGTGCAAAGGAAAGGAACCTATCAAAATATCAGCATGTGTGTAGATTAAGTCAAGGAAGATGCTACCTTGACCGTCAACCCTGCCTCCTTCGCCTGCCTGGCGAGGTCAGCTACGCTTGTCTAGGCGTGGCTATTATCACTAAGACCGTAAAAATGAGGCAGTATAATCACACACCATGTCCTCATATGAGCTGTTGGTGCACGAGCCGATGAGTGCAGCCGAGAGTTCATCCTTCCAGCCGTTCTCCTTCACAGTTGACCCGAACTTTGACACAGGAGTTGCAAGGTCAGGAGTGAAGGGTCCGTTAATACTCGGCTCCAGCTCAGACAGGTTCTGTCAAAGCCATTAGTCTCGATTCACTGGTGCAAGCGCCAGAACCAGAATCGGCAACTGACAATTTCGATGACCTCGTCGTATTCCGCACCCTCGTCAGCACGGAGGAATCCCGCAGAAGCTGCTTCGTCAGCAGCGCGCGCTACTGGAGCGCGCCCGGTTGCGATGAGGTAGGCACGCATGCCGGGTGTGTAAGGGAACGTGGACGTTGTTGCTCCGACTTCTGCGCCCATGTTGGCCACGGTGGCTAAACCTAAAAAACGCGAAATGAGTGTCTGACTCTGTGAGAATACAAGCGGCAGCGAACCTGTGCATGACTGATTGAACACGCCGGACCCAAAATACTCCAGGATTCGGCCAGTACCACCCTACAATACCGTTCGTTAACGTATCGCGACTGACACATCGTGATACGCTTACTCGGACGGTCAGTTTCCCAGCCAAGTGCAGAATCAGGTCCTTCGGTGTTGCCCAGCCGGAAAACTTGCCCGTGAGGTGTACACCTACGTTACGCGTTCAGAAGACTGGTTATTGTCCGCGTGACGAATGACGTACCAACAATGTTAGGGGCCTTCAGCTCCCAAGGCGTTCCAGTCATAGCGTCAACAGCGTCCGCACCACCCACTCCGATGGCAAGCATGCCGAGTCCACCTGCATTTGGCGTGTGCGAGTCTGAAGTATATCAATGAGTGCCCGGACTGAGTTGTGATTAGTTGTCCCAAGCTACCTGTCCCAAGCCTAATGAAGTCAGCAACGGTATTGCGTCTCAGAATGGCAGAAGAATGGCAGCAGGAATGGGGAAGCGTACATTAGCATTCCCGGAGCAGCGTAGTTCTCCAGCACAATCTGGTGGATAATGCCGGAGCCGGGTCTCCAAAACTCAATACCATACTTGCGCGCCGCGCTTTCCAGGAAGTCAAACACTTCTTGGTTTGACACGATGGACCGCTAATGTCGCGCTGTTAGGGCAGGTGGTATGCATGTCGCTGTAGTAATTATCACCTTGAGGTCTGCTTCCGCGCCATCAATAGCCTGGATAAGGTGGTCACAATGAATGCTGGTTGGTACAGCACAGCTTGTCATCCCGGCACTCATGAACTGCAGCCTAGTGTCTAGTCAATCACATGCAAGGACGTGCTGCAATATGACTTACAATGCCATTCTATACACCAGTAAGCCTTTTGGTGAGAACCCTCATGCAAACATAGCCCATTAAGCTCGACGCACTGTGCAGATGCATCCTGCATAGCTACCCTCTCCGGGCTCAGCTGGAGATAGGTCTCCCCACGATTGAGTCGACCATCGGCGAGACTCCGTTCGGGATCCGTGATGTGACTGTAGAGAATCTTCTCTGCGAACGTCAGAGGCCTATTTCCAAGAATTTGTCGGACAAGAGCCAGCTTCTCCTGCAGGTGAGTATATGGGGGCGTGATGGACGAGCAGTCCTTCTCCGGAAGCGGGGCATGAGTAGCAAGTGTTCTCTCTCCGGACGTCCTGAGATGTCGTCTAGATAATATAGTACACCTCCGTAAGAGAGTATTGCTGCCCATTGTGGCTGTGGGGGTCGCCACCAGCAGACAGATGTGCACTCTAGAGATGGTCCTGCAGTCCGAAAGACAAAAAGTGCCTAAGTCGAGGGACTTGACTCTGGCCAATTATGCAGACTGAAATTGTCGCGCGCACGTGATTGCAATCAGCCCAAGCGATCGGTTACGTTCCTAGAGATCTCAATGTGGCGTCAAGTCGATCGCGTATCTCGCGCTATGTACAACGAACCGATCACGGTTACTTAGAGTCTGACTAGTAACTGGTGTGTTATCTTCAAAGCCGTACCAATACCCGCCTTACGAAACTTAGGAGAAATTATTGATGGATCGGCTCGTCGCTGCACCCGAAGTAGGCACATCGATATGCAGCCATTGCTAGTCTCGTCACCGTAAGACTCATAGTCTCCTCGCGTCCTGCAAGACTTGCAAAGTCATATATAAGCCAGCAATGGATTTCGTGTAGCGCAATTGACCTACACTGGCACTGCCACCCGATGCCTGGATCGCGACTACCAGTCACTGTGGCCGGAGGCCAACACTAGGTCCTTCGACATCCAGCTATTTCGAGCACTGCAAACTCTCTTCGTCGATTCGGATGACTTGCTGAATGTTTCCGTCTTCCTCAACTGCATCGGTTGCGGAATTCTCCAGCGTTTGCATTGACCCGCGTCTTAGTAGCCGAGTACAATAAGTCGCTACATATTCTCAAGCTCTACAACAAGTCACTATATGCTCCCCTGTTCGACAGTATGCAAGTACCCACAAACCTGAAGAAATGCATATTCTATCCGGGAGCGCTTGATGCCACTGCTACAGCTGGAGCAACTCATAATTTTTTGCAAAGGCATTTGCGCGAAAGCGTTGTGCATGCCGATGACTACCCCTGTGTCTGAACTGTTGGAACGAGCCAGATCTCCGTGATTGCCGAAATATGTAGGCTACTAAACTATGTCAAGATCAAGCGCGCAAGTCGTATACCTGTGTAATTAGGTACTATACATGCTTCAAGCTCGCATATCGCTTACAGCGGGTTTAGCTAAGTATCGTCATTAGGGATGACTCGTAGTATCTAAGAGGTGGATGCAATTGACTTTGGAGACGCTAGCGATTGTCCCAAAGCTCGCAAGACCTGGGCGCTGTCTTGGCTCGTTCTCCGCTTCTTAAGCCATGACAGCGCTGTGTTCGCTACTGCCATAGCCGACTCCGGCATGCCTGACAACTGGGCAACTTTCAGACCATGGCTATTGCGGTTGACACCAGGCTGCAAGCGATGCGAGTACGCAAAGTAACCGTCCTGAGACAAAATGAAAACTAGCCAATGAGGTATGACAGACTCCCTCACCTCGGTCTCATCAACGTCAGTGCAGAAGAAGCTCACCCCTGAGAATGGACCTTGCCCCTGATGTCCCGTACATCCTAGCATGTCCGCAAGCTCATGAAAATGTGTCGCGAATAGAGCGCGACATTTGTTGACCGTGACTAAGTGGTGCACTGCGGCGAAGGCGATGGCCAGTCCATCATCAACGGTCGTCCCCCTGCCAACTTCATCCATGATGACCTGCATTGAATGAACTCCTGTCATGAGAAGACCACGCGAGGGAAGCTTACCAAGCTTCGAGGAGTAGCTCTCCGGAGGATCTCGTTTGTCTCCAGCATTTCTACCATAAAGGTGCTTCGATCACGGAAGAGATCATCTCGCGCTCCTATACGAGAGAACACCCTGTCGACAACCCCAAGTTCGGCCGAGTCCGCGGGAACAAAGGAACCGCTCTGAGCAAGGACAGAGATGAGAGCAGTTTGGCGCAGGAGGGTAGATTTGCCAGCCATATTCGGCCCGGTTATGACATGTAACGATGAGGTCGGAGTCAGAGTCACCGTGTTCGGAGTGAAGCCTCGTCCTGCACGGAGCAAGCCAAGCTCCACAGTTGGATGTCGACCATTGACTACGCGGTATATGGAACTGTAGGGATTGTGAGTACTCATAGCATGGATGTTTATAGCTATACCTGTCTGTCAGATGCGGTCGCACGAGGTTCATGTCAACCGCCAGATTGGCGTACGAAATTGTAACGTCTAGCTCATCCAGTATACGGGCGTTACGCCGCAATTGGCCGGAGTGTGCAATGACCTAAGTTACACAAGACCTGTTATCAGAAGTGATACAAAAGGTATATAACGTGCGCTTGCCTCGTCACGAAGGGCTTCAAAAGCAGCTTTCTCGGCTCTTTGTATGGCAGTGATAGTCTCAATGAACTGTGCTCCCAGTTGAGACCACTCCTACGGACAATGGGAAGTGAGAATTTCTTGCCGCACAGGATACAGTGACTACACTCACTTGGTAGAAGAAAGTGTTTGTCGAACTGCTTGTAGATAGTGGAATGAAATGAGATGAGGCGGTGAGCCTCGATGAGTCCCGTTTTCCTTTTGCCACATGCACATGCATGCCTTGACCAGGAGACGACCGAAGAGAAAGAGATGGAGCATCTGATGACCCGCGCGTGAGTGCCCAATATAGGTGTGCCGAATCGAATCCACTATACTGTAAGTTGACTGGAGTTGTTGTTCAAGTAGCTGCTTGCGCTCAAGAATTTTCTCAAACGTGTTGTGGAGTTCATCAAGGTCTGCAGAAAATCTGCAGGGCAGTCAAGCACGACATTGCAGGGGAAAAGACTTCCTTCACTGACCCACGCCTGATTTGCCACTTGTAGCCACCGAATGCATTGTTCGTGTTGATGACAGGAGCAGATGTAGATAGGAGAGTCTTTGGATCGGAATCGGAGTCGGAAGCCTCGTCATTGTCTGGAATGGGATCACTCGGCGTAGATAGTTCCCGAATGTTTGCGGCATTGATAGCGCCCTCGATCCTTTCCGAAAGCGATTCAAGGTGATACATCCCGTGCAGCAACGCTTCAACACTCTCCCACTCTTGAGGCTTGAGCTCCCGATGTGTTTTCTCCATGATCTTCTCAAATTCAATTTGCTTCTTGATCGATTCCCAGATACGAATCGTGCTTGAGATGGCAGCCAAGTCACTTGGCTGACCACGCCCGAGCAGGAATTTTTGCACGATACGAGAAGCATCGTCGAGCTCTCTCAGCGACTGTAACAGGTCATCGCGAAGATGAGGCCGTGCATAAAAGAAGGCCACAAGAGATTGGCGCGCATTGATCTCCTCGAGTGATGTACTCGGAGAGCCTGGCAATGATAAGTCAGTGAGGACGCCGGGAAGGTCCAAGCATTCCTACTTACATAGCCAGCGAACTAGAAGGCGGGTTCCACTACTGGTAACAGTGCGTTTGATCGCACTGATCAGACTTCCCGTGGAGCCCCCATCGCTGTACCCTTCCCGAATCTCGAGCGCCTTGATAGTGTGTGCGTCAATTTGCATCCGTCCTTTGGTACTTTCTCGACTCGGCAAGGAAAGACGGGGCATATGCTCGAGGAGATTGGCTTGCATGAAGGCAGTGAGCAACGTAATGGCGTCGTTCTCCAGGTTTGAAAGCGCTATACCACTCTGCTCGGATGGAGCTGTCACATCGTCAGTGCCCGTGTCAATGCTTGAGACGAGAGTCGGCGTATATTGTATCGCATCGGTGGAAGGAGAGTAGAATGATACAAAGCAGTCCTCTTCCATGGTTGCTTGGTATACAGGGTGCGAGCGATCTTTATTGCTGCCCTCATCGAGAACAACCTCTCGAGGACTTATTCGAGCTAGTTCATCACGAAGACTTCCAATTGGAATGGTTTTGGTGAACAGCTCTCCAGTGGAGACATCTGTCCAGGCAAGGCCAAGGCGATCAGTCGCAGACTCTGGCCCCTGCTGAGCTGGCGACTCGGGGTCTACGATCGCGAGAAGATAGTTATTCTCATATGGGTTCAGGAATGGCTCGTCAATGAGCGTGCCCGGCGTCACGATGCGGACTACACGTCTGTCAAAGCCGCCCTTTGGACCCAGGTGCGGGGACCGGGGAAATTCCTCGCACAGTGCGACGAAGCGCTTGTGATTCTGCACCAGAATTTTCAGGTACTTGTCGAGGTGCATCAGAGGGAAGCCGCACATCCAGACGCGCTGGCCATTCCACGTTCGCTGCGTTAGCTTGATATTAAGCAAGTGAGCTACCTCTTGGGCTTGGTCGAAGTATGACTGCAAAATCCGGTTTAATTACGAACTCACGCCGTAAGAGCAAGCATACTTTGCATTACCTCATAGAATTGACCCACGCGAGTTAGGAGAATGCAATGGGGGAATCGCGCGAGGTTATCGAGGATCCCAGACGCAAGCCGATTTTTGGGCTGAAGTGGAGACGGTTCCATAGCCGCACCCGTTCCAGCAATATCTGCAGGTTCCTCAATGGCCGGTACGACCTTGCGTTTCCGTCTCCGTCGAGGTTTGAGTGTTGAATCGATTTCGGCAGGAGTATTTTCAATCGCGCTTTCAATCACGCTAGGTCCTTTCACAGTGCTTTTCTTCGTCTGTTTGCCCTTACGAGGAGTTTTGAGAACGGGGTCAGCGCCATCGCACTGGGATGAAACGTCTCCGGACAGTACGACATTCTCATTCGCTGGTTCAATAAGTATACAATGATACATGTCTGTTAGATTACAAGTACAATGAATGTCAACAAATATGCGCACATGCGGAGGCTACGAGAATATCCTGTGCAGACACACGTGCGAAACTAGGCAGACCTCCATGCCATTTGCCAAGCGGAGCAGCTAATGTCCCATCATCTAGCAGACGCGCCTTTGGTAGTTCTGCGAGATTCTTCTTGGTTAAAACTCGTTTCTTCCTGGGTTTCGTGTCTTTTGTCGCGTCAGACGCGTCAGCAGTAGCGTGAAGAGCATGGCAGGTCCTGAATTCTCGTATGCGAATAACTGGCCGTCGGAATGTCGCAGCACTGCAAGCGGCTTGCAGCAAAGTGACCATACGCTCCCGTCGCGGTGGGAACACGCTGATATGGTCCCGAGGTAGACAACCTCCAAGACTCCGAACAATGAGGAACAGACTCGCAGACAAGGCGGACGAATGGCGGACGAGAATAGAGGAAGCGCCCGCCACCGAATGACCGCCCGTTGTGGAAGCGGAGTTTCAAGTTCCAAACTTCACCCCGTCGTGCAACGACGCCAACGCCGAAAACAGTTGACCCCGACACACAGAACGCTTCGCACACCATGTCTTTCGCCGGCAGACGCAGAGGAAACAAGGTCAAGAAGGGTGTCCAGTTCACCGTCATGGTCGTCGGTCAGTAGTTTCGCCCCCACAACCCGCTTCCCGTGCCAACGCTCACATTGACGCGTGCCCGACAACGCAACTACGCGCTGCACTCTCGCCGTTGCTTCGCTGTTGTTGTTGCAGGTGCCTCTGGTACTGGACGTACGACCTTCGTGAACACACTCTGCGAGTCCGAAGTCCTCCCCCACAAGGTGTCGGACAGCCCGGACTCGGCGCACGTCGAGGAGGGCATCAGGATCAAACCCGTCAACGTCGGTACGTGCACCGCTCTGCGCCTCCCTATGCGCATGCTCAGCGCAGCTGCAGAACTGGAGGAGGACGGCGTCCGCATTGCCCTCACCATCGTGGACACGCCCGGCTTTGGTGACAACATCGACAACGAGTTCGCGTGAGGCACCATGTTGGGCGCCATAGACACGAACACAGCTGATATAGATGCTGTTTCTGACAGATTCCAGGAGATCGTGGGCCACCTCGAACGCCAATACGATGACATCCTGGCCGAGGAGTCGCGTATCAAGCGTAACCCGCGTTTCCGCGACAACAGGGTGCATGCTCTGCTCTACTTCATCCCTCCTACAGGCCATGCGTAAGTCTCGCATCTCTGGTCGACGTGACCAGTGCATCTGACATTGTTCGAAGTCTGAGGGAAATGGACATCGAGCTGATGCGCCGTCTCTCGCCCCGTGTGAACGTCATCCCGGTCATTGGGAAGGCTGATTCTCTGACGCCCAGCGAGCTGCGGGGCTTCAAGAAAAGGGTAAGCGCGCTCGTTGTTCTAGGCTACTGTGATTTTGACCGGTGGTCTACACAGATCATGGAGGATATCGAGTACTACGATATCCCTGTTTATAACTTCCCCTACGACATCGAGGAAGACGATGAGGAGACCATCCAGGACAACAGCGAGCTTCGCGTTTGTCCAATTTCCTCGGTGATGATGAAAGGCGACTCACAGAGTGCTCTCGCAGGCTATGATGCCATTCTCGATTGTCGGTTCTGAGGAGGAAGTTGAGCTCGAAGGCCAGCTCGTCCGCGCTCGGATATACCCTTGGGGTATCGTCGAGGTTGACAACCCGAAGCACTCTGACTTCAGCCGCTTGCGGGGTGCACTCTTGAAGTCAGCAGAAATATCAATTTTGCAGGGTAGTACTGACGAACGGCTGCAGCACACACTTGGCTGACCTGAAGGCCTTGACCCACGACGTTCTTTACGAGACCTACCGTACCGAGAAGCTTTCCCGGACCGTCAACTCGGATACACAGTACGTCATCGATCCGAAAGACAATGGTCAGACGGCTCAGACCGGTCATTACAGGGACTCCTCAATTCTGCCAGAGGAGCTGGCTACCCAAAGTGTACGGCTCAAGGAAGAGCAGCTCCGCAGGGAAGAGGAGAAGGTACGCGATGAATGCGTTTTGCGCACTCACATCTGCTGATCGCGCCTTGTTCCATCAGCTTCGCGAGATCGAATTGCGTGTGCAACGCGAGATCAACGAGAAGAGACAGGAACTCTTAGCGAAGGAAGAATCACTCAGGTGAGTGATGGAGAGCTTTGTCTGTTCCTGTTTTTTAACCTAACAATATGGTTTGCAGAAACCTGGAGAGTCGACTCGCTGCACAAGGGTCGCAATCCGAATTCCGCGAGTGATTCCGGGACTCGTGCAGAGCTGCGGGTGAAAAATCAACATCGGGAGCTCGTATACCCTTGTCTGTTCGGACGACCTATATCTTTCGTGCTCGGCCTGGCGTTGTGTGTTATGTGGTTCGGTGTCCGGATAATCTATCGTAATTGGCTTGTCTTTTCTATTTGCTTTCTTCTCGTTCGGTCCTTATCGCGCAGCCCTTGGTGACAGATCTGTTTGCATCTCTGGGGTCGTGCTGTACGGACGAGACCCCATCCGCTCCTTTGGCCTTTGCTATACCATTGACTGCCTGTTTGACTGCGTACATGGCGTATATGATGAGGTGTCTGGCAAGATGAGTCTAGTCGTGTGGAGGAGGACCCATGGCTCGATCAGACTTGTGCTCATGGATAGCCGGTGACGGCAGATCGGTCGCATCTGAGAAAGGAACCCGCTGATGATCAGCCCGTGCCATCGTGGTGGCGTCGCACCATCCCGGCCATGGCCAACAAAACATGATTCTAGTTCATTGCAGGTGTCATCCCACGAAACAGTGATTGCTGGGAAGGGACACGAGAGCGGCACAGCGTCGGGCAGGGGTGGATAGTGGCGGGACATCTTGGCTAGATACGCGCCTGCTAAAGTTGTTACCGCCAGATTCGGACTCCGCCACTACACTCGCGGGGCTACAGCACCTCTCCCCACTGCAGCGGCACTAGAGAGATCACCACCCTGTGAACTGTCTCTCGGTCGTCTTTCCCCTCCTCGACGACGTCAATTTATCCCTGGCGACCACTTTCAACGCTGTGCCCGCCGTGCAGACTCGATCGACGCGGCACTGTCCTGGTGCATTAGGCGCCAGCACTTGAACCACCACCAGCCTGGGACGGCCCTGGCCTCGGCTTACAGTCTTCCTGAACTCCCCGGCGCGTCCTGATCTCCTCGCGTAGCTCGCAGTTTTTATTACTCTCCTTGCACACGTCGTGCAACGTGCAGCCCCGAGCTCCATACCTCTGGCGATCCACCGCTAAGCCATAACGGGCTGTCGTATTGTTGAACAAGCGGACGGCCTCCTAGGCTTCCACCGCGCGGTGTGCTGGTGTCTCCCTCTCTTGAAGCCTGACGCCAACCTCTCAGACGCTTCTCCCGCCCCTGCTGGATGCTCTCCATGGAGCTTGACTGGCAGAGTCCACCGATTCCCATCATACACAGGTCGCGCGAATGGCAGTCGTCCCAGGATAGTGCAGGTTCTTCTGGTGCCGCTTCTACGTCTGCCTTCATCACACGGCGTCGCTCGACCGTCCTGCACGCCCCGCCCCCAGGGCCTCCGCCGGCTTTACCGATACCCAGCGTCCCAGCTCTATCGCCGCCCGCCCAGTATGCGACGTACGAGCGAGCCTCCGATATGCACGACTACCAGACCGGTACGAGCTCTCAGACACATCCGTATACGCGGCCGGCTGCATCAGCCAGTTTGGCCGCGGTCGCTGCGTTCTCACAGGCGCGCCTAGCTGCGTCTTCATCACCGCCGCCGAGTGCGCCATCTTCTCCAGACCATCTCTCAGACTCTCCTCCTCGATCCATGCTTCGCGCCAGGCAGGCTGCATCGCCAACTGAGGCTGCGTCGGATCAGCTGCTGCAACCGGAACCCCACCGTTCTGAAACGCGTCCGTCATCACGGCGTGCACTGACGCGAGCGTTAGAGCTTGCCCGCGAGGCGGTCCGGCTAGACTCAACCAACGACGACCCATATGGCGCCGTGATTGCATACGGTCAGAGCGTAGCACTTCTCAGCGAGGTCATGGAGCGGGTCATGAGAGGTGAGGATAGCACAGAAAGTCATAGAAGGCAGAACGGGCGACGCAGAAGCGTCGTAGCGCAGGAGGAGGAAGTCAGGCGTTTGAAGTCGATTGTGAGTTGCGCCGACTTCCCGCTCAAACACCTCGTGAATTGACCGCGTCGTGGTCGTGGTCGACCTTCTAGCATGATACCTATGCAGATCGAATGAACATACTCAGTCTGATCTACAGTATACCATTGCCGCAGCACTCTCCTCCCTCTACCTACGCTTCATCTGTGATATCTCAGTCCACAACGTCGACGCGCCCGTCTACGCCCTCATCCACGTCACCCTCAACAGAATCCTCCTCCGATTCGCTGCATGTTCTCCCGACATCGATACGGCGGCGGAGCCGCGAAAATCTACGCCATTCGTCTGAGACGGCGCGAGGCGACGACGAGGACGCTGAGCTGGATGCTGCTGAAGCGATGGGCGCTGCGCTGTCCACATCGACCATTCTTCCATCTGCTGGTCGACAGCCGTCTGCGACACCTATCACTACTGTGCATCCGTATGCGTCGACAAGTGCGACCCCAGGTGTAGCGGTCAGCCTGCCAAATCGGACGTCTGCCGCCCCTGCTGTGCGACTTGGGCGACCCCGGGCATCGTCAACCCTGCCTCCACCCGCGCCTCCACCAACGACTCTGCCACCTCCCGCGCCTAGTCCGACTGTACCGGATATCCCCGTTCCAGTGCAGTCAAACACGCTAAGAATACCAATCCCCGACACTGCACGGGGGCGAGGCAGCTCAGTCAGCCACTCACGGACAAACTCTGCGAGTAGGCTGGCGTCGCTGCAGGAAGAGAAGTCTGAGGATCTGTTGTCCCCAACAAATGAAATTGTTCCGGGCCCGCGGTACGGGGACGATGGTGGCCGGTCGAAGCCAAGGTCTCAGCCGAACTTCGACTCTGTGCGACCTTCGCCGCCGTTGCCGCCATTGCCATCTTCTGCGGATTCAGCGATCACTCCTCGTGTCAGCTCATCTCTGTCCAGGACAGCGTCCGAGCCGGCGACTCAGTCTGCTGGTCAGTATGCGTCGCAGAGACCACGCGGCGGCTCGACGTTCTCGACGCGCTCTGAGATGGGGCCCCCGGCCAGCCGGTCACCGTTGATCAACACGTCCCCTGTGAACGGCACCATCTCTCAGCGACGGGTCAAGATGTCGGCTCCTGCCTCCTCGACCATGGCGTCCTCGCCAACAGAGTCAAACACCTCAGATGCGTCTATCCCTAGCATGAGCAGGCTGAATGCATCCACATTGCCGGCGAGCACGGTATCGAGTCTGGGCATCAACTCGCGC
The DNA here is from genome assembly GCF_002117355.1 of Postia placenta MAD-698-R-SB12. Lineage (NCBI taxonomy): Eukaryota > Fungi > Basidiomycota > Agaricomycetes > Polyporales > Adustoporiaceae > Rhodonia > Rhodonia placenta. Next base: position 2,609,276 of record NW_020169832.1, on the reverse strand, counting down.
AGCAGAGCATCGTCACAGCCTGGCCGAAGACCATCAATAGGAGCCAGTAATTCGTATTTCCCTCCTGGCGCAACTGCCATGCCCAACAGCGCTCCCGTGCCCAGGAAGGCGTCTGTTCCCTCTCGTCTCAACCCGAATGCACCTCCGCATATATCTATTAACACGGCGTTAATGTCACCTCCGTTAGGGACAGCGTCCATGGCGCCGCTCGTGCCGCCTCCGCCAATACCCCACGGCAACATCCCGGCGGCGCCATTGTCCCCGCTACCGGCCCTCGCGCCGCCAGACCCCCTGCGCAAGCCATACCACATGATGACGCTCCTGCGGCTGACGATGACCTCCAAGACGGGCGGGTACATCACGCGGCGGCTGCACGTCCCGCAGGAGGTGTGGTCGCAGGGCGGCGTGAAGCTGAGCAACGTGCCCGAAAAGATCCGCGTCGTCGAGGTGCTGCTCACCGCGCTCGAGGAGGTGCAGCACTGGAGCGCGGAGTACTTCGGCGCGGGGAACGTGAGCAGCGGGATGGCGCTGGGCATCGGGAGCATCGGGCGGCGCGAGGGCGAGGCGTGGGCGGCGAAGCTGGAGGAGTTTGTGGGCGTGTGCGACAGCGTCGTGGGCAACTTTGGCAAGAAGCTGAGTGTCGGCGAGGGCTTCGTGACCAAAAAGAGCAGCGGGGTGAGTGCGGGGATAATAGCCCTCTGTATGGCATGTGCGTCCGCGCGCGGCAGCTGACGGGATATTGCACAGGTGGCAACGTGGGGCGGGAGGCTCACTCGCCAGTTCGACAAGATCACCAACGGGAAAAAGTACGTGGGACATGCGTTTTAGGCTCGCGGACGCTGTTGCTCATTGCCAAACCGCAGCCTCGACTCTCCTGCGACGTACGTCCAGGGGCTGTCCCGGCTTTTCCAGCAGGCGCAGATCCTGGACGAGCACACCAAGGCGGCGATGTCGACGCCTCCTGCCCCCCTCTACGCGGCCTTCCCGGCGGACGTCCGACAAGCGATCGAGTTCAAGCTGCGACACGCGTCGGAGTTCTTCGCGCGGGTCGTGCTGACCTTCGTGATCCAGGACATGGCCCTGCTGCTCGACAAATACGTGAAGAAGTGCGAGAAGTGGCTCGCCGAATGAACCCCAACGACCGTCAAGAAGACTGCTCATACTGTTGTACCGTGTGCCCCCATCGTACCATCATCTGTGACAGTCATGAGGATTCCCACCGCAATTGTAATTTTATGCTTCAGGATTAGATTCGCTTCCCACATATCCGCTCCTCCTCTGATGTTCTTGCACTCTCCGTTCGCCTCCTGTTCCCCCTTCGCGCCTGGGTTTTCTGTGCCGAGTCTCGCCGTTGTCCGTGCATACTTATCCCCTTTGCGATTCCCCTGTATATATTCGGGCTTTTTGCGGTGCAGGACGGTGGCCTGTAACATTATCCGTACATACTTGCTTAATCGTACATATCCGCGAGCGGATGGAAGTGCACAGCAGGCAGATATGACGAGAAGATACCATACATTGCCGAAAAACCAAAATTTGGGTGCATATACGATAGATAGACGCGAGTATGGGTCGCGGAAATTGTCTGATGAGTGGGATACACATGCGAACCGGGGTGAGCTTCGCAGATGGTTAGCGCTAACAGTACAGTAGTGGCAGAACGAAGACGGAATATCAAGCATATATATAGCATGCGGCAGTCTTACCTGAGACCTAGGCTGTGGCGGTATACAAGCGGGCATTGTTGTGAATGACTGGAACGAATGGGGGTATCGCCTCGGGCTCCGGGGTCGGTTCTTTTCCTCGCAATCTGCTGATTATACGCAGCCGAAGGACTGTGGAGGCATTCGATGAATAGGGAGCGCGCGATAGGGCCTCAGGTCGGGTGCTCACTGTAATCAAGCCGCTTATCCTCATCGGCTTCTTCATTGTCAGAGTCTAGAAGAGGGTCCGTGGACATCATGACATGCCACGCCTCTGGAAGGATGCATTCAATCAGCGCAGCGGGGGGCCTTCTGAGAAGATCACCACTCACGTTCCAGCATCGAACGCCGAGGAATCGGCGGAGGAGGTGGCGGGGGCGGCGGTGCGGGAATAAACGCGGGGTGAAGACGCGAAGGGTGGATATACGGTGGGTACTGGTACGGTGAGCCGAGGTATGGCGTGGGCACGGGTACGTCGCGTGTGCGCGTCGGTCGGCCGTGCGTGGGGAAATATTCTGCGCTCGGGCGAGCATGCCGGGGGCGGGGATAAGGTTCTGCACACTCGCGAGGGCTGGCAAGAAGGTCAGGAATAGACGGGAGGCGAGGCGGGGGGGACGGAGGCGGCCGGCGCGGCGGCGAGGGGTAGTGGCGCGCAGCGCGGGGGGCAAGCCGATGGTGTCCCCAACGGGCAGGCGGACTGGGTGGGCTGGGGATGTCCCACGGCGTGACTGGGGAGGGAGGAGGGAGGGCCCACACTGGCGGCTGGCCCGACTCCTCGGTCTTAAAGACGCCTACGCGCGTGGCACGTGCTTCTGGAGCTTCTCTGTGGACGTCCTGCAGGGGAGAGACCACGTCCTGAGTCTCCGCCGGCGACGCTTCTCTGTCCAGCTCCGCGACACCGGCTGCGGGCTCCGGGCCTGCCACTGAGGCCATCTCCCTCATCGTCGCGCGTGTGCGGGCCCGGTTACGCGCTGCATTCCCCCGCGGCTTCGGCCGCTCCTCATGCGAGGGGTCGAGCTCCTCTTCGCGCGACTTGCTCTCCATAAAGTCGCGACGCTGCTGGGTCATGCGTTCCCCCCAGTCACGCTCGTCTGGGGGATCGACGTTCTCTAGCGCGGCCTCTTCAGGCAATAGCTCGCGGAGCGCTGGGATGTGCCCAGGATGCGCATTCGCGTGGTCGTCGGAGAACGGGTTAAACGACGGTGCTTCGTGGTAATGGTAGCAGAGCCAGAGAAACGCGTGTGCACGTGTCTCCGAAGAATACTGGATGGGGGTGAAGAAATCGAGAAAGTCGATGTGGGCGTATTCCCCAAAGTGATTTCTCGAGATGGACTAGCAGAACGGCGCCTGTGAGCCGGTAAAACATCCGAGGTGGTGAAATGAACGAACCGGGGCATGGGTAGAGAATGTGAAGAGAATGTTAACGATCGTGGTCGGTGGTACCTGTCCCGCCCGCTGGAGATGGGGGTCAATCTTGTCTACTGCGCGTGAGGTATTTAGCAACAACTGACAGCTCGAGAAAGGATGTCCGCAGGAGAGAGAATAATCCCATTGATCTCATTGTCAAGGTAGCACGACTTGAGGATGTTCTTGATGCGCGGCGCGTCCTGAAGGTTGCCGTTGGTCTTCTGCAGGGATGGCACGGGATGATACGTTCGTAGGGCAGTGCGCATCTCGGGAAAGACTGTCAAAGGAGAAGGCTCGATGAGTGTCCGTGAAGCAACGGGTCAGCTGTGTCGACTACCAGATGGCCACTGATAAGAGCGCGATCCCGCGTTAATTTCAATGGCACGCGATGACAGGAGCAATTAAACAAGACTCAGGGGCACATTGTGCCTGTAAGGTGCCGAGCATCGAGGCATACTCACAGGCCATTGTGGTGTTGATGCGGCCAACATTGGAAAGGAGGGACATTTTTGAAAATTCAATGCCGAACGCGGGGGACTCGATTATCTTGTCTCTCGAGGCCTTTGAGCAGCGCGGGGAGTGGAGGAGCGAGTTGATGTACAGCTCGCGGAAGGTGACCTTTGTGCCGGCAGGTGCGCCATTGAGGGTGCGATACGGATCGCTGAACACAGCCTGCGTGTTGGAGAAAATATGGTGGAGGAGGTCGTACTGGAGGTCTGCCCTAGTTAGTGGTTCTCCGTCGGAGTGCTTGACGGCGAAGGACCTCCTATGGGCGGTATGTACGCTGCAAAATTCAGGGCTGAGGATGGGGGGCGAGGAGGAGAGTGGAGGAGACACGTACGCGGTGTTGGGCATGAAGGGAGGAACCAAGGGCGGGGACGGGGAGGGGCGACTGGGAGGGGCATGCGAACGTTGCAAGCAGCCACAATTACGGCAGCGCCCGAGCATACCGTGTCCCGATCGAATCTGGTAGCCTGCAGGCCGCCATGTGCGCCCGCGCGGCGATCCCGCCCTGGCCTCAGCCTGTTCCCCGCCATCCTTGTCCCCGAGAACGCTATGCCTCCCCTCATCGCGCGTCATCACGTGCAGCACTCTCCTCTGAGTGTATGTCATAGCGGCGTCACACCGTATGGCTGCCTCCAGTTCGCGCACCCCAAAAGCTGCGTCAACTAACAACGCCGGGTCTCATTCGTACAATGTCCGCAACCACACTGAAACTGAAGAGCTTGCTCGAAAGCCACATCTCCCCCTTGTCCTTCCAGCACTCGGCGTACGACCCTCTCCTGAAGGCCATCGGTACGCCGGAGTCGCGCCAAGAACACCCTGAAAGCAACTGACAGCGGTGCAGGTAATGCGCAGGTGGTTCTCATTGGGGATGGCTCGCATGGGACCTACGAGTTCTATGCCCACCGTGCCAATCTCACCAAACGCCTCATCGAGGAGCAAGGCTTTACGGCGGTAGCTGTAGAAGCTGATTGGCCGGACGCGCTGAGGATAAACAGATACATCCACGGCGGCGCCATCGAGGGCGGCTCGATCAAGTCGGCTCGCGATGCCCTACGCGACTTTGAAAGGTGCGGCAAATCAAAAATACCTGTATGATTACCCATCTCATCCCTGCGCGTTGCGTTGCGTTGCGCAGGTTCCCCAAGTGGATGTGGAAGAATGAGGTCATGCCGCCGTTCATCCAGTTCCTGAGAGAGCACAATAACCGCGTCATGAAGACGACCGGGGACGCATACAATAAGGTCTCGCTCTATGGCATGGACCTCTACTCCCTGCACCGCTCTGCCCAAGCCGTCATCCAGTACCTCGAGCGAATTGACCCAGAAGGCGCCAAGAAGGCGCGCAAGAAGTGAGCGGGTCCTCTTACTGTCTGAGTGTTGCGCTGATGGACGTGCAGGTACAACTGCTTTGAGCGATTCGGCGAGGACACCACCCGGTATGCTCTCGAGACGCAGTTTGGCCTGGCGAAGGTGCGTTTGACGCCGTTGCAAGCAGACATCCTACTATATGACGCCCATCATTAGGACTGTCACGCCGAGGTCATCTCAAATCTAAGGACCCTGTTGCTGAATCACAGGAAGTACATCGAAGAACAAAGCGATGGACACTACGGCCACCCTGCTGAGGAGCAATTCTTTGCCGAGATGAATGCACTAGTTGTGAAGGACGCCGAGGAGTACTACCGCACTATGATGCTGGAGGACACGCGTAGTTGGAACCTAAGGTCAGCGGCAGCCTTTAACTTTGAACTATTGGTGGTTGCTCATAGCGTTGTTCGATCAAGGGACGACCATTTTGCTCGGACGCTTGTGAATATCGCAAATTATCTGGGTTCCACAGACGTGGACGGAAGCTCTACACCGGCGAAGATCATAGTCTGGGCACATAATTCGCATAATGGCGACGCTAGAGCGACGGACATGGGCAGGCGAAGAGGTCTGCAGTGCCGAGTGTCAGCTTCTGCCAATTGATTTATCCGAATCTCATAGGGGAGATCAATGTCGGCCAGCGGTGCCGAGAGATATTTGGCGACGACAATGTCTTCAACGTCGGTTTCCTTACGAACAGGGGAACTGGTTTGTGCAGAGAGATCACGTTCTTGAAGTGCACTTGCTAATGCTCGCGCAGTTACTGCTGCCTATGGATGGGACGAACCTTCCGCCATCCATCGCATGAATCCTCCGCATAATACCTCCATTGAGCACATCTTCGACGAATGGGCAAAGGGTGACAGTATCATTATCACGCACAAGATTGAAAATACTCCCGAGGGCAAGGCGAAGAAACGTGAGGTCCCACGCGAGCTGACCGAGTAAGCACTTCTTCTCCCTATCTCTCTAATTGAACATTCTAACATTTGTCATCTTCGTCGCCCCCAGATTCCTCAATGAACCGCGCTATCAGCGCTTCATCGGGGTGATCTACCGGCGGGATACGGAGTTACCGTCGCACTACTCGAAGTGCAGCGTTGCGGATCAGTACGACGCTGTCGTACACATCAAGGAGTCGCAAGGTATCCAGCCGCTTGAGCCCGAGGATACGTGGAAGGGCTTCGAGGGAGGCGAGGCGGACTTGACGTTCCCCTTTGGGCAGTGATCCCTTCGACGTAGGGAATTGCAAAACCAATCAGGACGACGGGCCATGCGCCGTGTCACGATATTGCGAAGATGGTAGCAATGCACAGCACCAATGCACTGGCCGTTGTGCATATTGAGCCGGCAGATGTATTTAGCCGCATAATGAATTGTGATGACGTCCCGGAGAGGATCTCGATCACTCACATTATGGGCGCACGGCCTGCGTAAACATTGCGCTGTTGGTGCGCTCTTATTCGCGTATATGCTGTCTGTCACCATCATGATGGTCGTCGCCGTACGTCGAGGCGGTAAAGCCGACTGACATCCCCCATCACGGCCACTAGCCGCGGTCTGTTGACCGTCTGACAGCATCAGCAAAAAGGAACGCATTATGTATGGCCATGCATGTACTCGTATGGCCTTGTAAGGTCCGGCCAGCTTACGAGAGACCGCTATTGTTTTACAGTCTTGTATTGCCATGATGATAAATCAGCGGGGTGATGTAAGAGCCAAAATAGGTAGCTAGGCCCATATGACTATCGAGAGCATGCAAGGCTGGCGAGGCTAGCAGCCTACATAAGGTCATGCATGGTATGACATTATACCAACTATTGTGATACATTGCCAGACCGACTAATGATTGTATGGGCTGCATCCATAACACTAATCAATCCACTGCGATATCGGTTCGCTTCCGTGACAGACCAGTCACCCGCAGATGATCCAATCAAAATACGACTGTGGCATATTATTTATCGGGTGTAATACATTACATAGCAGGAGAAATGCACAGGTGCGAAAAAGTGGTGGGCCGCTGACTACAGAGCTGCATCGATGACAGCGGGATGACGTACCTCTACGTTAGTGAACTGCCTAGTGCACAATATGTTGAAAAGCGAGAGATTGTAACCTCTTCAACAGAACTGAAGTCGTATATTAAGCAACCAAGGTCAGCATAGAAGTCGCGTTAGGCTCACCTGAGCAGGGAGTTGACAGCGAGAAACTACAGGAATTATGTATCAGTTTATGTCGAAAATACGAGAGGCTCTGACACATACTTGTTACACCAGCCAATAGTCTCCTCATACTACGTAAGGTGGCCTCGAGTGCCGTGCAGGAACTCGTGAATATGTGCCGGAAGCCCTGTCAAATTGAGCACCGTGAGAGCTGTACACCAAGAACATTTTCATGCACCAAGAGGCCTCAAAGCAGGCTTTTGAGGATGTCATCCGGATCATGACTACTGTATAAGAAAATTCCGCAGATTAGACACCTACATCTTTGCTACTTTCCTGTGAGATTGCTGAAGCAAATCATCAGTTGACAATAATATGCGATTATCACGCACCAGATAGGGAACAAGTGGTCGAACTGTGAGTAGAATAGTAGCATTATTCATATGCTGCTGAAGAGCTAGAACACTAGATCCGAGGCAAGGACTGGCTAACTAACTGGCACACTGATCGAGACTGGCCTACTGTCACGATCTCGGCTTGATTGAGAATGTTTGTGCACCACAATTTGTCTTTTTCTGTCACGGTACACCCTCTAGATTCTCTATGACAAATTCAAAGTTGCGCGAGGAGAAACGAGTGGCACTTGCGATGTCGTTAGACCCATCGCATGGTATGGCATTCTGCGCTCAAGACCCCGCAACCGCTACGCGAAGCAGCTTCACGCCCGAATAGAGATTAGACGTACACTGGTATTCAGAAACCCTCCAAATGCACTTATTGCAGAGACACTATATCAGGAGGGCTCCAGTGAGCTTCAGGTCGAGGATTCTGCCATGACCATCCAAAGGGCCGCAAGTATTTTTCGGTCTTGGGAGGACCTCACACGAATAGTCCGATCTTCCCAGTCCTCGGATGCTGAATAGCAGGCTCGCCACCTTATTATAAGCGCTTCTATAAGTATGACCAGACTGGTAGTGTTTTATAATACTTAGACAGCAGTTTGATGTCAAATAATATCCCAGCATACTAGTGACGCCACGGGATGTCTTGCAAGGGCTAGTAATGCGCCGACCGTGACGTGCGGGTTTGCATGGGTCACGGGACCTTATTTGCTTCGTACCTTTTTACTGATGCAGGTGCGTACTATGTCTTCTCATTTGAGGTTTCGCTGCACCTCGCTTGTGCGCAACTGTCCCTGCAGGATGCTGGTCGTCCCTGCGTGTTAGCTCGGATTTACCTTGATAATGCCCTTTCGTTATGACCTCTCTTTCGTTCTGCTATGTATCATTAGCTTCGTTGTCCGATTCGCAGCCGCAGGCGTGCTGAGAAACTACACGATTGGCCTCGCCGACCCCTTCGTAACGTTCTCGACAGGGTGGAACACGGCGACGTATGCAAAAGGCGAATATGTGTTCGCAGATCGTCTGGGGGACAGAGTCCTCGCGTTGCTTCCTGGTATGTGACCGGGTCTCCTGCTGTACAGCGTAACTGAACTTGGAACTGAACACGCTCTGTAGCCAACACTGTTGCGGTGCATTATGTCGGCCTCAAGCAGGATGCAGGGGCACTCTATGCGGCGTGCTTGAACTGTCACACAGCTGATGGATCACGATTTATGCTGGTCGATGCGTCTGAACGCTGCGAGGAACCAACAACGGTGCGAATCCAGCTTCTTTTTTCCAGGCAGTCTACAGCTAAGTGAACCTTCATAGGCGATCTTGTTCTCCTTTAGCGGTCTTGATCCCACACAGCTCCACAGCCTTGAGGTTGTGAACCTCGAAGATCCGATTTTTGGATTCACTAGCCAAATTACGTTTGGCTCATTCATCGTGACAGTCCTGCAAGACGGTATTTCTTACCCTTCCATGGCTTCACTCAGGACCTTCTGATATTCTAGGACAGATGTGGTCCCTACTAGGCAAGGTCAAGTGGGCTGGTTGCCGGCGGGCTTACCCTCAGACGGTTGGCTCTCTACTGTGCATTGGTGTATATAAACTAATATAGATGTGTCGTGCGGTGTAGGTTCCGTGAGCAAGTCGTTAGCGTCGACCGCAACCGCCATAATCACAAGACGTCCGTCCGACACCTCGGCCTCCTTTACTTCTACCCTGCGGAGCTCTGTCGTTATCACGACAGTATCAGGTAGCGAGCCCAGCCATGGTGACCCTCTAGGGACGTCAACGCAGACTTCGCCGGCAAGGGGCAGTTTGACATCGGTTCTAACGTCGGTGCAGAATTACACGCCCACACTTTCCGTCAGGCCAAGCACTGTGCTGCTTGGTAGCTTGGGCCCTACCTCAATGACGATTATGTCTTCCATGCCATCGGTTCTGCCTTCGTCCTCTGTTGCATGGAGCTCCGGGATGCTGTCCACCTTGTCGACCTCGCAGGCGAGCACTCAAGGCTCTATCTCTACAAATTCAGAGTCGGCACCACCTACGTCCCTTCCTTCAAGCGCAAGCGTGACTTCAGCTGAGACGACTTCGCAGAGTCTAGTCAGCACTGCCAGCATGGGTACTCAAACTAGTACATTGACTGGTGTGAGTACACTGAGTATTGTGACTCCCGGACCGCCGACCAGCACTAGCCAGATGGGTACCACGACGGCCTCGTCATTGGACACTACCGGCTCTGCAGTCTCATCTACTGGTCCCAGCGCGTCGACGGCGGCAACGTCTACCTTGACACTACCAACGTCACCTTCCAAGTCGATAACTGTAGTATCCAAAACATCGACACCCAGTTCGTCTGGGCTGTCGACCACACTGTCAGGCTTGTCGACGTCTACTAAGGGCACCGCAATATCAAGTTCGTTCTCGTCCCCCTCGCTGTCCTTCATAACAGTTTCGACGATCTCTGCAAGCATATCTTCCGGTCTCTTATCCTCGTCTATCTCCACACTTTCGTCAGCCGTACCATCTACGACCACTCCCTCGCTCACGGGAACTAGCTCCTCGTCCTTAAGCGTCTCCACGTTGAGGAGTACCTCCGCGCCGCTCACCAGCACTTCCTCGCCAACTATAAGTTCCTCGCGGTTCACAAGCGCTCCCTCGGCCTCGACGGGGCAGGTGACCTTGACTACATTGACTAGCTCAGGCTCTCATGTATCATCCTCGACATCATCCCGTTCTCCCACTCCCTCGTCCTCAAATTCTGCCACTCCGTCGGGAGCACCGTCAACTTCAGCGAGCACGACCTCAACGACATCATTCACCGTGTCGTTCTCCTCAGTGTCTTCGCTCTCCACCACCTCCAAAGTGACGACCTCAGCGACGAGTACGACGTCGTCTGCCTCGCCCGGCGCCGGGTCTTCAACAAAGTCATCCGGCCTCTCCGCTCGTGTCATCGTCGTGGTCACGGTGTCTGCTGGACTAGCCGTTCTCCTGCTTCTAGGTATCGCTGTTCTTCTCTTGCTTCGCGCACGCGGGGCCCAACGTACAGGCGACGCAGAGGATTACGCTGGTCGAGGTCTGATAAGAGAGATCTCTGCGCACTCCGTGATTGCTGATGCCGTCGTTGCGCCGGCGTTACCGCCACCTCGTCCATCTTACGCGGAGGACCCCCTCGATCGACTGGGTACCTTGTATACCGGTCCCCTTCAGTCAGACATCACTAATACTCCGACTCATGTCCCGTTAAGCCCAACTTTGCGTGAGTCCTGGTGTCTAGTTGGATGATCATCCGAATTGATGACAGAACAGCAACAGCATCGCCTATCGCTCCTCGCAATCCTTTGCGAACGTCTAACCGAGATTCAGTTTGGTTATACCGGAGTCCCAAACCCTCACCAGTGACCTCGACGGAAAGTTCCTGATGCGTCGTGCATCCACAGCTGAGATTGATCCGATTGTAGCATTGGCATCCTTGTAATCAACGAGTGGATTGGAATAGACTAGCTGGCGGTAGTTCTGTATGCTACTTGCTTTGTACAATGGGTGTGAGCACCGCCACAGAAACCGGCTTCTACACGTACACCGTGATTAAGAAAAATATGGTATCTGGTCGGGTAAAAGTTATGCAAACCGTGCTATCCAACAGTATACTCCAATGATAAGTGCGCTACAGTCAGGAAGAACGAAGCGAAGGTATATGCGACACAAGGTATATAATGCAACAGCCGAGAGACAAATGTGGCGGCTACCACGAAAGGTTGTAGAATCAACAAATACGGATGAGGTCATTCATCTGTCAGAGGGGTCAGCAACTGAATGAACTTTGAGGGAACTTTGCTACTCACGTTGCCAGAAATCGGCGATTTTCTCCAGGACGTCAATAACAACACTGCTCTTGTACATGAGAGCGTGGTCGGCACCTTGGACCACATTGACAAGACACTTGTCCGGTCCCATAGTGTTCTCCATCCATCGCACGGCATTCTCGGCGATACGCTCATCCTTGTCGCCGTACCAGACCCTGACGGTGTGTGGGTATGCGGAGTATGAGAACCCCCACGGTTGTCGATCATGGTTGAGGATTTGGAGCAAATCTCGGTGGGTGCCCTTGGCCGACTCGGCGTGAGACGCGGCTAACAAGGCATTCCCGAGCGCAACCTGGAAGCTGGCTGGTGTTGAGGATGCCTCGGGCACTGGGCTTGGTAGCGGTGGTGGACTTGACGGTTTCAGGCGTTCCGCGGCCGTAGTGAGTGATATTGATCTCCGTCCGTTCGCGCGCGCCGAGAACGTCGACTCGCTAGTTGGGGGTTCGTGAGAAGACCGGCTAGTCTTAGTTGTCGCCACAGGTGGCGTCGATGTTGACTTCCCTCTTGCCCCCATGTCTGACCAATCCACTGCACCAAGACCCAGTCCAACGTCGGGGCTGATTGGCGAAGGCAGCCAGGGCACCTCAGGCAATCCCGATGAGGGGCTGGGATTTGGGGAAGGTTTCGACCGGCCCTTCAGGGAACCCATGGACCGTAGAACCTTCAACCCTTTGCCCGTACGGGAGCCGTTCATCTTCTGGTCCTTAGGAGACTCCGGTTGGCGTGATGAGTGTCCGCCTTTCAATCGCCCGAGCAAACCTTTGGAGGACTTCCTCGTGATGGCCAACCTGTTCATAACCGGGGACCGGCCATGGTCAGACTCAGAGGAGCGACGCTCTAGCGTGCTGCGGCTCTCGAAACGACCCTCGAAATCACGCAAATCATCGTACTCGCTGAAAATACCGGACGACATGCTTGGTCGCGGGCCTTCCTCAGGTACTGGCGATGTATATGAAGCTTTCGACGACGATGGCATCCGAGTAGGTGAAGGATGGCTTTCAGACTGCGCAGGCTGGGAGGGGGAGGCGGAAGGTGTAGCATCATATCCAATCCCCTCAAAGGCGAACGTAGGTGGCTTGCCGATCATCCACGCCTGCACCTTCCATTCCGCTGCCTGTGCAGTCTTCAGGAGACCGTTGGGGACATATTTCAGCCACTTGTAGCCCGCTATCACCCAGATCAGATCATACAGTTGTTAGCACTCTTGTGAATTGCTCACCTCCTTCGCCCCCGCCTACCCAAGGCGCCAATAGGCAGACGTCTCCTCGGATGCGTTCGGGAAAGCGGTTAGCAAAAGCGAGCGCATATGGCGCCCCGGCAGAGTGGGCCATCACGCTGCACTGATCGACATGCAGTTGATCAAGCACCTCTTCGACAACAGAGGCCCATTCGGGTATTCCTGCCGTCATCTTGGTTCGCGGTGTATCCGTACGCCCCAGACCCCACCTAGACAAGCACATTTGATGAGTAGCAACAGGACACTGGCATTAGCTGCACATACCGGTCAATGGTAATGAGACGTATGCCCAGGCATTCGGCCATCTCATCGTAGAGACCCATGATATGCCTGACACATCCAAGTCCGAGGAAAACAACTACGGGAAGGCCGTGAGGGCTTCCAAGGTCGGATAAACTCACGGTCAGTGGACGGTCTCCCGATGCATGGGGACCGCGGGTGAGGGTTACAAGAGTAGTCAAACGAGCGGAACGCAGATACTGGGCAATGGCTTGCGACGGCGAGTTCGTCGGAACCTTTGTCAGACCCGACAAATCAAGGGCGGGGAATGCGAAATGGTCTGACACTGTTGAGTACGAGAACAGGGAGGACTCGGGCCGCCCCTCAGAGCGCGGTGAAGACAACGTTCGCGTCATGGATATCACGGTGGAGTTGCGTTGGAAGGAGCGCGCCGTGCGCAACGGACCCGGCGACACACATGAGCGGTTCTGGTTGCGAATTGTCTGCTGCACCTCTTCTGCAATCGTGTCGACGGACGACCGAGAGATGAGGTCCACTTCGTCTGCTGTCGCCACGTCCTCCGAAGACGCTTCCAGCTGCTCGAGGAGCATGGGGGGTGCGACACTGTGGGCGTACGATGACTTGCGAGAACGGACTTGCTGCGAAGCAGGGGCATGCGCACGGATGATTTCAGAGATTGAAGGGGCAACGCTCTTGCTTGGGTGTGTGAAGCTGGAGTACATGGAGCCGGCGTACGTCTCATTCGACTGACTGCTCCCGGGTCGTGACCGCGGCGTAGGGCTTGATATTGTGGAGATAGACACATTGCGTGAGGAACCTGGTCGCCGGCGCCGCTGTTGCTCAGACCAGATGAAATGCTCCGGTGTCTCGTCGTCATCTGCGTCCGAGTCGTGTCTCCGCGAAGGTGGCCGGCGTGACGAGGACTTACCCAAGACGACGCCGGGCGGGGGCGTCGGTAGAGGCGGATGATATAGGGGATGATGACCGGACTTGGAAACCTTCGAGCGCCCTGATATGCCGCCGCTACCCATGAAATGGTCGTCGTGATCATAACGATGATTCATACCGTCTACCAGGGCATCCATCGTCTCAACGCCTGCAACGGGCGCAGCAACCACGACCGGCATGGAAAATATGGGTTCCCGAAGGAACGAGAGCTCATCCACAGGCGTTTGAGGGCTGTCTTCAAATTGACTGAGCACGGAGGAAGCGGAGTCGAGGAGGGAGATATTGAACTGCCTGGCACGAATGGTTGCATCATACTGGTCCAGCCGGGCGAAGGGGTCTGCGCTCGAGTGCGTGCGGGAGGGAGCCGTCCTTTGACTACTACCGGACGCGTACTGGTCGTATTCCACGGAAGGGAAGATGTGAGATTCTTGATCGTGCCCTGAACGATGCCGCCGCTCCCGACTGCGGTGTTCTGTGCTCCTGCCACTGTGCGAAGGGGAGTGGTCGTACACAGAACTGATGCTCTTGGACGACTTCCGGCTGTGCGTGCGCGGCTTCAGATCTGTAGAGCTCGAGGTAGTAGGTCTACGTGCAACATCGGGAGTGCGAAAGGACGAAGGTGTCATAGTTCTGTCATGGTCGCGAGAACTTGCCGAGATAGACGCATCAACGGCCTGTTTCTCGCGTCTGAGAGACAGAAAGGACGACCTTCTTGACGGCTTTTTCTGTGGCTGAGGAGAACTTGTGTCCGGAGAGGGTATCGCAGATTGAGGGGAACGAGACAAAATAGCAGCCATCAAGCGAATGTGTCAAATGCCAAAGGGAATGTGGTTTGGAAGGAGTGGCCCAGAGTTTGCCCGTCGTCGCGGCCTGGGTAAAACTGCTTGCAGGGCGCCGTCGTTGTCGTTGTTCTCGTCGTCGTCGCGGGCGACGAAGGGAAATTGTTGGCGAACCAGGGACAAGTCGCGCGCGGGCGCTCGAGCCGATCAGCATCCCCGACATGCCGGTCGACTTTCATTTCCCGTTTCCTTCCCTGCCCTGAACCGATCTTACAATGCGCTTTCTTGCCAAAGGCCTTCCATAACAAAGTCTTTTGTTCCGCTGCTTGGTCGCACTAATCCACAGTGCACACTGCAAATAGCATACACGCTGCGATACAGACTGACCTCTGCGATCTGATTGGGTGCGCGGCCACATATATAAGTACTACACGAGACGTAAGCCTGAACAGCCTGTGCAGATAGACGGCCGTCATGACGACATCAGTCCTTTATGGCATCACTGACAGAGACGCAGATGCAGGACGTTAGTTCAGGGTTTAGCCGCACCCACGCTACGACAGCATCTTGGCTTCCGAGTGGGATCCGGTATACCTGACAGCTACACAGAGTCGTGGGGCTTGCGGTTCTGTTCGCTGCTTCTGTTCGCAATCCAAGAAACACGTACATGTCCAATACAGTTGTGGTTGTGTCGCATCATGACCTCAGTTGAGCTGTATGCATGCAACGTCCACGCGTTCGCTATTAAAGTCGTCCGTAACATATCCAGAGACTCCGATGCCAAGGTGAGTAAGACCCATCATCCTGCATTTTTTTTAGAAAGCCAGAAGATAAGGTTTCGTTCTAGTGTCTGTGATGTCGCCACCTCCTTGATAAGCGACTTACCTTCTCCCATTGCGCTTGGTCGAGGTGGTCGAGTCCGCCCCTCATATTATATTCGGTCTACCAATGTCGAATTCAAACGAGAAGAAGTCAGCTGAAGACGTCGGATCGAACAGCTCTAGGATCGAAGAGCACGATGTGTTCGGTTCAGAGCACGATCATGATATTCAGTACAAGACCCTAAGTTGGCAGGTGTGTAATACGAACCACCGAATTGACGACGGTTCGCTAACTCATATACAGTTCGTTGCTTTCCTCATGATCGCTGAGATCGTGAGCAACGGGATGTTGTCCTTGCCTAATGCAATGGCGGCTGTCGGTGTGTTAATTTGTGGACTGTCTCCAAGCACAATGAATGACATGCGCACATACTGTCTATAAGGTATTGTCCCTTCTCTTGTGCTTACAATCTTTCTCGGGATTTTTGGTCTTTTCACGGCCAAGCTGCTGGTGGACTTCAAACTCAACCACCCTGACGTCCACAGCATGGGTACGTCATTTTATGCTGCTATAGTATGTTATCTTCGATAGCCCATCAGGGGATGCGGGCTACATCATATTCGGCCCAATCGGACGAGAGGTGCTCTTGTTCGGGACGATCGTGTTTGCAGTCTTCGGTGCTGTACGAATAAATCTTACCCTGTCAACATCTGTATGTCTGATCATCTCACAGGGATCAGAACTCCTCTCCGGACAGCTTGCCTTGTCTACGCTATCCAACAATGGGCTTTGTTCTACTTACCTTCTTGTAATTTTCTCGGTGGCAACACTCGTGATGGCATTGCCTCGCACTCTTGGCCGGCTCAGTTGGCCCGGATTCATCAGCGCTGCTACTATCACGCTATGCGGTATCCTAGCCATGGTTGGAGCAGGCGTAAGCCCGACACCTGGTCGCAGTCTGTCCGCTACTGTCCCAACCACATTCTATGACGCCTTTTTAGCAATTACCAGTCCGGTACGATGATTCCAGCGCATCGCATCATTTGCCTTTGGTTAAACAAGACATGATCCAGGTTTTCGCATATGCAGGTCAGTTGCTTGAGTTGGTCTTTTTGCTCGTTCAATTACGCCAACCTGCATTACATAGGTCATTTCATGTGAGTTCTCTAGCATCCCCGCTGGTGGCATAAAAGCTGACTAACCACGAACTTTCAGGTTTTTCATCTTGATCTCCGAGATGCATCGCCCAGAGGATGCAATGAAGGTATGCTGGCACGCCGTAGATATTGTCTACCGCTCATGCCGTGATAGGCGGCCTGGACTCTACAAGTCTTCGCAACCATCTTCTATGCCGTGTTCAGTGTGGTTGTCTATTGCTACATAGGGCCGACCGTAGCTTCGCCAGCGCTGCTTTCCCTATCTCCGGTCTGGGCCAAAATCAGCTTCGCCTTCGGACTCGTCAACTTCCTCATGTATGTCCCACCCGTCCAAAACCCCGCGCAGTCCCCTGACGCCTAGAGCAGATCCGGGGGGCTCTATGCCCACACCGCGGCTAAGCTTGTCTTCGTGCGACTCTTCCGACGCTCGCGGCACCTCTATTCCCATACGGTACTGGGGTGGTCCGTCTGGATCTTCCTGTGCTTCGCCGCGACGGCGACTGCGTTCATATTTGCAACCGCCGTGCCCATATTCTCTGACCTGGTGGGCATCACCGCGTCTGTGTTTGCGTCGTGGTATACATACGGCCTCGCGGGGTTCTTCTGGCTCTACGACACCTACTATCTTGATAACGGCAAGGAAGCGTTGAGACGGAGATGGGGGGGCACGTTGCTTGCCGTCGCGACAATTCTCGCTGGCGCGTTTATTTGTGTAGCGGGGACGTACGTTTCTATCAAGGTGCGTTCTCTCCGACTGTCGGGCGTACGGCACTTAATAACACCTTGTGTCCAAAAATAGCTCATCGTAGAGGCGTACCAGAGCGGGTCCGTGGGCAAGCCATTCTCGTGCTAGAGGCAGCCCGCACCCGATTCGTTTCGCAGGGGCTTCGAATTTATAGTACATGCGGATTAAACGTGTCGTAGATTGATAGCAGACATCTTGTTAATACCATGTACAGATATCGCGGGCAACTGCCAACTCGTAACCGACGTCACTCGCGAAAGGCAATGTCCGCCGACGTTACTTATGACCCTCCTCGCGGCCTCCGTCATGCACAAGGCCATCATTTACTTATGACCTGTGCATGGAAAACCACCGCTGACCGGCACTGTGCTTGTGTTGATGGCTGTGGAAGCCGAGCTTACCTGAACGGCACCGAAGAGGAATGTGCGCAAGCAGCTGATTGACAGTGCGAGCGCGTGTGGACGGCCACAGGCCTGCGCGGCCTGACCTGCGGCCTCTGTCTGCTCGTACTACAACCTGTTGTGCATGGCTGCCTCCGCAGGACTCCACGCTGCCGAGATCAGGTTACGCCCACCGCGGACGTGGTGGCAGACCCTCCATGGCGTCGCCTTCCTGCTTGTGTTCTTGTTCGGCTGCGTCATGATCAACGGCTCGCAGATCGTGTTTCTGGCGCCCCTGAAGCTGCTGCCGTTCGCCTGGGCGGGCAAGGTGTACTACGAGGGCATACGGTACAGCAAGGCGGCGTTCGGGACGCTTTTGAGTATGTCGAGCGACACCGCCGTCCTGCGCTTCCGAGATTCATGCTCGTGTGACAGTCCTGGCGAGCCAGTGGTTTGCGCCCACCAAGCTGGTGGTGACATTTGAGCAGGATGCGGAAGGACGGTTCACGGATGAGCAAATACAGGAAATCGTCCAGCGAGATCCTGCAGGCAAAGTTGTAGGGCTGGACCTCCCGCAAAGGGCCGTCCTCATAGCAAACCACCAGGTGGGTAGACCGACAACTCGCCTGAAGGAGATCGAATTCACGCATGTCCGTTATATTGTATCATCCAGGTCTATGCAGACTGGTGGTACGCATGGTCGCTGACGTACTACATGAGAACGTACGCGGACGTGTTCATCGTCCTGAAGGAGAGTCTCAAGTGGGTGCCCATGCTTGGCTGGGTAAGTGACACACGCGCCTCCCGCTCGAATCCTCTTATGAACACACGCAACACCAGGGCATGCGCTTCTACAACTTCATCTTCCTGAAGCGTTCGTGGGCCTCAGATCGGCTGCACCTGGCAGCTAGCCTGTCGTGGCTGGGGCAGCGAGCAGAGCGGGAGGACTCGCCCCTCACGTTCATCCTGTATCCGGAAGGCACCCTGGTGAGTAAAGACACAAGGCCGCTGAGCAAGAAGTATGCGGACAAGATTGGTATAGTACGTGCTTCCCCTGGAAAGTCGTATTTACACTGAGTGCGTCTCGCTGCAAGCCGGACACGCTCCATACACTCCTGCCCCGCTCGACAGGCTTACACTACTCCCTGAGATCGCTGGCACCGCGCATTCCTAGCTTGCAGCTCATTGACATCACCATGGCATACCCAGGTCAGTTCTTGGGCTTTGGATGAACACGCGCTTCGGTCCGCTCACTTGTGATGTAGGAATCCCACCCTTCGGGTATGGTCAAGACTACTACACCCTGCGGTCAATATTCTTCGATGGCATACCTCCACCTACGGTCCGCATGCACATCAAGACGTTCGACGTCGCCAAGGAAGTTCCGATAGGCGACGTCTCGGCCAGCATTTCTAATGGCCATCCTAACGGTGCTTCGAACGGTAGACCCAAGGAGCACACAACCGAGATCGACATGCCCGAGATGGAGCGGGAGAAGTTCGAGCTCTGGCTGCGTAATCTATGGCAGCACAAGGATACGCTGATCGCCAAGTTCCTTGACACAGGATCTTTCGTCGAGCAGTCTAGGCCGCAGCTCGAGATACCGCTTCAGATACGGACCTCGCGTGAGATCTTGGATGCATTCTGCTTCTGCATGCCGGTGGTGGTGTTCCTGGCTTGGCTGAAGTTGCGACAGTGACCGATGCAGGTGGGAGCGACACGGACTTCATTTGTTGTACCTTTGTGTGTGTTGTGTGTGTGTAGTTCGTGATGTTGTTATCCTTAGCACTTGCATGTACCTAACGTATAGTGTCGTCGTTGATTCATGCTACCGTCGGACTGGAAGCCGCTCTGCCCGTCCTCGGAGCACACAAGACAATCAAACGGCCGGCCCCTGGCTATATCTGACCGAGGGTGCGCACACCGAGGCGCTTGTGTAGCGTACAACAATTGGGGGTGCGGGCTTCTATGACAGCTGCCCGTGCTGCGCCCTCTGCTCCTCGATCTTCTTCACCATAAACAGGCTTGTGTCGAGGAACCGGTCGACGCAGTTCGCCAAGCAGCCCTCCTCCGAGCGGGAGAACCGCGTGGAGGGCGTCCCTGTGACGCATCTGTCGCGCGCGCGGGAGAATCTCAGCAGCCAAGTCGGCGCGGGGGCGGAAAGACAATAGCTTACTTGTCCCAGCACATGCTCGTCAGCATGTGGATGGAGGAATGGAGGCGCGCCTGTGCCTGCTCGGCTTCCACGAAGTTGGCGAGCTCTTTCTGTGGGCGGCAGCTCGGCATTGTGTCCCCGAAGCATGGAAACAGGGCAGACTCACTTGTGTCGCGTCGTCGAATTTGTCGGCCATGGCGTGCGGCGGGAGGGGTGAGAGCAGCAGGTACCGGGCGGAGGCACAAAACCGGACTGTCGCTGGCAATAGAGGTGCTGGTGGCAACTCAGCGAGGGCACTTTTCGACAGGCGCACATGACGGAGATGCGTAACGTAATGGGATATGCTTGATCGGAATCACGTGCGTAAGTAAGAACGACTCGATCATTTCGTCGGGCTGCAACTGAGGCCGACTGCGCTGCGGCGACTGCTTGTTACGGGCCCGGGATCGACGGCAGGCCACAACGGTGAGAATGTTGGGTGCATCCGCGTTACCTGAAGCGTTGTATATACAAATAACTACATTGGCGCACGATCTGGGTCCGAAAGACGGCTGAGCTGAAATAGTAGTACTGCCAGAAGTGGGAAGACATGAACTGACGGAGCCACTGAGGCTGTAGATTTACCGTCTCCGACGTTTATACAGAGCGTATCATCTGAGCCCTTTCGGCTGACACTGCCGGCCAACCATACGTTATTTTCGCGGCCTCTCGTAACAAGGAATGCCATGGCGGAGCTCAGCGTCCTGTCACGGTGAAGTGGTGTCGTCCAATAAGGAAATAAATCGCTACCAGCTTTCGTATCAGATAAGCGTTCAACAAGACAGATACGCCGAGAAGTCTGACCCGGAATGGCGACATTGAATGTGAGAAAGAACGGCAGAGAATGGGGTCCGCGGTATAGCCTGATGACAAACGCGGTCACGGCGCGGTCCACTGCCGATGCAGCGGTCCGCGTGTCGGGATGGGTGGAAGAGCGAGGCCAAGCCAGCTAAAACCTCGCCTAAACCTGTCGTGGGCGCGGCGGGGTGGGCTCATCGATGGCGGGAATCTGCGTGGCCCCAGAAGGCCGCGGGTCAGCCAGACAGCGCTACGGGACAGCGAGCCCAAGATGGCGGGGCAAGAGACCAGTGCAGGCGGCTGGGAGGCTGTCGGCCGGTTATCAGGCGGCCCCTGGCTGTGCGCTTGTGGGGGGAATATCAATTGAAAATGGGACACGGGCGAGGCGCACGAGCGGCCTTTTTGGAGATAGAAGCGGCCCTGCATTTGAGCAATGTGGGACGAAGGGGGGGAGGCAGTGGCCTTCTGGCGAGCGCGGGCACATGGAACGAGGGTGATACTGGTCGGATCCCGCGGGCGCAGACAAACGCCTGGGTCCTCGGCGGATATAAAGAGAGAGGATGGACGGACGACATACGATACGGATCACCTGGTAGGGAGGGAGATGGATTTGTCGGGGGATGAGTTTAGGATTAGATGGCCGAGGGGCAAAGGCCGTCGGACCGCAGGGAGCCGTGAGATGCAGCTACGGCGTTATGAGCGAGAGAGAGGGATGGGTAGAATTACGTTGGAGGGGGTGCGAATAAGGGGGAGGCGCGTATGTAGATGTGTGCGTGCATGCATGCGTGCGTGCGTGCGCCTGCGCGTGCGCGTGCGCGGATAGAGCGCAGACTGGCAGCGAATTTGCATCCGCGAAGGTGGGCGAGTGCGGAGATCAGAGATCGGTGGGCGTCTGTGAGGAGGGGTCAGCCACCACCGCCAGGGATAAGTGAGCGCGGGGTGGATCCATAGGCACGGTTACTATGAGTGCAGAGGCTGATTCTCTGCACGCCCCCGCCCGCCCCGGATCCTCGTCCAGATAGCGACGCCCCGTTCGATCAGCTTTTCCACGTCCACCCCTGTCTGCTGCATTTTTCTCGCCCTCGCTGCCGCTACCATCGATCGAGTTGAAGCTGATGTGTATCGGGCTAGGCATACTGCCTCCAGACCACACGTGAGATTTCCCTCCGCACTCGAATCCCCGTATTTCGCTGTGATATAAAGCATGGACGACGAACGCACCGGCGCCTCGTGCCCAGAGGGTCAGTACTAGCCTCGTGCTCCCCGCCCTTCCTCCTCTTCATGGCGTCATCCAGCCCTACAGACCATCTCTCCGCCGGCCCCGCGCCCCCCTCCGTCCCCCCCTGGGACCCCAAGCAGGTCACCACCCCGTCTGTCGTCTCCCCCTCCCCGCCCCGTCCTGCGCTCACTCTTTGTCCTTTACCCCCACCAGCCCCCAGTACCTCGGCCGCAAGACCCTCCCCATCAAGCGCGGCGACGCAGAGCCTCTCACTCGGGAAGACCTCCAATATGATCTTCTCTATTACATCTTCGCCGATCGCACCGTGGCATTCGTTGACTATCTAGCGCCGGGGAAGCCCTTGGTCAACTTCTGCGACCTCTACGTGAATGCCCTCTACAACTCCAGCAAATGCTCAAAGGTCCTCAAGGACAAGATGGTCGAGACCCCCGCCTTCGCAATCGAGTTTGCGAAAATTTCGCTCCTCACCAACGTCGGCAGAATCAACACCACCATGGCGTGTGCGTGTCTGCCTGTCCCCTCTCATCGCTGCACCGCCTGAATCAATTCCTGCGCAGTCTTTCCAGAAATGAAAACGGCGCTGCGCAGCTATCATCCTGTCCCCTCCCTGCAGAAAACAGACGGGAATCTCCAGGATGCGCCCCGCATTAAAAATTGTCTCAAGGCCGCGCTGCTGCCGTTCGAGTTCAAGACGCCGCCACCGTCTTCGCCCGATGATATAATAGCAAAAGCGGTAGGTCACCCCCAGCCCGTCAATGGCGTGCGCCTAACCGGCTCCCGCACAAAGCGCCAGGGCCAAACCCCCCCTACGAGCGTAGTGAACTTGATTTTCGTCCTGTCAAACTCTAACCACTCACAGGCATGTTCCCTTTTCGCTCAGCGCCGCTGACAGCCGGAGCTAACCGCGCGCCCGCATTATCACCTCACCACCGCCCAACGCGTGCCCCGCCCACAGCAACTCGCGACCAGCCACTTTGACGCGCCGCTCGAGTTCCTCGACCTCTTCCTCCCCGTCAACCTCTCCTCGCAGTCGCGCGCGCGCGCGTTCCTCTGGATCATGTTCCACTACCTCCAGGGCCCCGACAAGCCGAACCCGTTCGACGACGACTACGCGCGCGCGAACCCGTGCAAGGTCCCGCGCATGCGCAACCTCTCCCGCGACGAGATGCAGCAGGAGAACGTGGACCCCCCGGACGAGGTCGAGTGGGGCCGCCGCATGAGCGCGCACCGCAGCAAGTTCCTCCGCGAGCTCGTCGAGGAGATGGAGCAGGAGAAGCGCAAGCCGAAGCCGTTCCCCCCGCCGCCGCTCATCATCCAGTCGCCGTCCCTCGTCCCGCGTGAGTCGCCGCTTTCCCTCCAGGCGCGCCGCCGCACGGCGCCGCGGGCGGCGCAGGCTCACCGCGCTTTCGCAGCTGTGTCCAGGTCGTACCGCCCCGCGGGCTCGACCTCCGGCGGCAGTCGGGGGTCCTCGCTGTCGCACGACTATCCCGTGCACCCGCACGCCAATCACGAGCCTGCGCACCGCGCCGCCCGTCCCCCGCCCTACCAAGGTGAGCGTCACCGTGACACACGGGCTTTGGGGCGTGAGCTGAGCGTGCGGTGCAGGTGTTCCCGCTGACCCAGGTCAGTACCAAGAGCGCAGCATGCTAGAACGTCAGAATTGTTTCCCATCCGTCGGGCCCGGGCCTCCGCAAGCTGATTTATTCGCGCATAGACGCCTGGCACGTCGCCAGCACGACCGACCCCCTGGAAGAGTCCGACGAGGACGCCGACGAGCATGTGCGGCTGGACTACAGTACGTCGCTGCGGCCCTCCGATTGCCTCCTGCGGTCGTCGTCCCGCATCTAACGATTCCGTGTTTTTTTTTGTGGCACCGGACAGACCGTCGCCTGCGGGTGCTCTCGCGCCTCCGGGGCAAGGAGCCCACGCCCGAGCCAGAATCCGATCCCAGCGCGCAGGCTGGCCCGCAACCGCAGTACGTATCGCAGCAATATCCGGTGAGCGGGTCAGAGGGCGGCGGCACGGGACGGTTATCGCAGGTACAATCATGGCGATGACCTGGCCGTCCCAGGGTCCCCCGTGTTTCCCCCGGCTCGCTCTCAAGTTCTATCTGGGTGTTTGGTGCTATGTGTAGGCCCGCTGTATTGCCCTCTTCGGACACGTTTCCCCACCGAATCGACGTGCCGGTCGAAGCTTTCAGTAACAGTAACATACAACCGATATGCATGTATAGTTCGGACGGTGCTCGAAAGTATCATGTCCGGTATAGTTGTTGCCCCGTCAGTCGTCCCGGGCATCTCGCTCGGAAGCAGAAGTGCGACGTGATAGCACCAATGATTCCAACTCTGTCCCTTGTCGCAAAACGGCCGCACACGATAATGGAACAGCGCATTCTGTGTCGGGGCACAGCCCTTCCACCTGTATTGTCACTGAGGTTGCTAATTGGCTATGGGAGGAAATACAGAGGGATCCACGACACGCCAGAATCGGTGCGAGAGGCACAGCCTACTCGACAATGTGGAAAAAAGAACAATCGCGCAACAGACCATCAAAGATCGGGTCGACCTATCTGCACACCGCACCAGAATAAATACAACCGACAGTGCCGCACGAACCCCCGCAAAAGTGCGCGCCGCGGGCCGCAGCAGCGCAGGAGAAGGAACAAAAACGAGCAATCCAGTATCCAATCCAAGGTTGCAGTCATAAGGATACGTGAATATCCACGGTAAAGTCCATGCTACGCGAACACCAAAGCGGGTAACCAGACGGGGAAAGTGGTTGGAACGCCGGAAAGGATGTGAGTGCAAACGTTCACGCTTCAGAATGCCCCGGGCAGCTTGAGGATGTCGTGCGTGAAGCCGGAGCGCTCGCGCCCCTGCAGCTCGGGCGGCGCACTGCGGCGGCGGAGCTTGCGCTCCGTCTCGCCCTCCGTGGTCGCCGCGCGCGAGGCCAGGTCGATGTCGATGTCGGTCACCGGCGTGGTTGGGGAGATGGTGCGGCGCGCGAGGCGCGTGAGCATCTTGCGCGCGGTGTCCTCGCGCGAAGCCGCGTTGAACGCGAGCAGGTTCCGCTCCGTCAGCTCGACCGGGGACGTCGCCGACGTGCGCGGGACGACGGTCGTCGTCACCTGCAGTCTTGGCGGCGGGGAGAGCGGCGGAGACGCGGGCGGCAGGCACGGCTTGGGCGAGCGGATCGCGAGCTTCAGGGGCTCGGGGAGCGAGCTTGAGCGGACGGGGAACTGGAGACGCCCGACGGGCGTGGGCGGCTGAGGTCGCGCCTTGGGCTCGGGAGGGTTCACGACATGCACGCGCGGTTCTGCGCCCTGCTGTTGCTGGGATACGAGGCGCTTGCCGGACTGCAGGAACGCTGGGAGGCGTGCCGATGGCGTGCGCGGTGCGACCGCAGATGCGGGCGGCTCGCGCGCCTCGGGCCCGGCGCCCGCGACGTGGGAGGTCAGACGAGCAGTTATCTGATCCAGGGAGGGCAGCGGCTTTCGCTTACTCACTACCGGCGCGGTACGGAGGGCAGGCGGGCGGGCAGCGCGGCCGGGGAGACGGAAGTCTACTTGCTCTACCCAAGGCTGGCGCACGGGTGCACTCGCCTTGCCGTCCGCGAGAGACTCGAAGACCGCGATCGGCGAGTCGAGACCAGGGGACGGAAGGCTGTAGTGGAAGATCGCGGGGGACTCTGGCGGCGTCTTGGGTGTGAGAGTCGCGGTGGGTGAGGGCGGCGCCTGCAACTTGGATAGGAACAGCGCACGACGTTCGACTGGCAAAACGTTGCGGCGAAGTTGGGGAAATCATTAGGATTGTAGAACGCAGCCACGAGAAGAGATAAACACACCTTGTTTGCTCTGGTGAGTCTTGATAGCAATCTCCTTCCGGAGATCGACCGCTTTCCTACTCCCAAGGGCCATGTTGCGCTCTCTGGAGGCTTTAAGGAGAGCCTCGAAACGCTCCCGCTCGAGACCCTGGCCTTTTACCGGGATATCGAGGGGGCGGAGAGGAGACAGGTTCTTTGGGGAGTGTATGGGCGGGGGCGAGAGCAGGGTAGCCCGCCAATTGTCATCAGATTCACTGAGCGAGGGCTGGTCCTTGCAGAAACCCGGCGAGAAGGGAGAGAAGGGCTCGTGCGCGGGCTCCTCGGGGGATGCAAGAGAGATGGATATCTCAGGGACGGGGGAGATGGCGAGGGGCATGGTAGAGAGCGAAGCAATGAACGACGAGGACGACGACGGGACTGAGCTGGACTGGACTGAATGGTTGAAAGACGAGGATTAGAGAAGAGAGGCGACCAGCACCAGTGGAATCTGCGCAGCAAGACCGCACCGGGGAATGGCCGGGCCCAGGGATGAAAGTGAGAAAGAGAAGGAGGAAGGAGACCAACACGCGAACCGCAGACAAGGTGGAAAGGAGAACAAGCTGAGCGTGATGCGGGAACGTGGCCACCCCGCAGCCGTTATACTGGTCCTCGCACGCACTGCCCTGCCCTCACTCAGCCATAGCAACCGCCGCGACCACTGATCTGTCTCGCCTCTACTGACCACGTATCCTCTACCGCGGTAGCCATGTTCTTTCGTCTCAAGACAAGCTCGTCATCGCTGCCACTGCAGTTGCTGCGTCACCCCCCTTCGTTGCACCGCTGGCAACGCATCTCATTTCCTCTGTGCCGTGGGATCTTCTTGCCCCTTGCAAGCGCACGCGAGCTCGGTCGAGCTGTCGTTCCTGACAAGACGGATCCAATTACGCAACTTCCGTTGATACTCTCGCTCGATTTTGACCTCCAAGCCAGCTTACAGGCCCTCTGCCTTGACTGCCTCTGCCACCTTCTCCTTGTACAGCTTCTCCGCGTTCACCCAAACCAGCGCGCTCTGACGATTAGGGAGCTCCAGCAGCGACGGCAACAGGTCCGTGCTGAATTGTTCTGATGCTTCTCTTGGTAGCAACGTCGGTAGGTGGTCAATTGAAATGACTGACAGAGCGGGGTTTCCAGGCCTGTGGGGAAAGTATGTCAGTGACCGAATTGCTGATCGCCCTGATAACCACAGGATGTCGACTTACCCAACATCTGCAGGCACGGTGGGCTCCGGGAATGTCGTGTTAATGCTATAGATCGGAATCGGGTTGTGCGGGTTCGTCGTGTCGCAGCTGACGTCGACAACCACCGACAGCCGGCGGTCCTTGCCAGCCTCGCGGAGTCGCTCGTGGGTGAGGAATGGCGGGATCGGCGAGCTGAGGTAGATGCAGTTCACAAAGATATCGACGTCCAGAATCTCCTGGAACGGTCCGCCCTTCGCGGTCTCGGCCATATCCCACTTGAGAATGTCATCCCTAGAAACGATCACGTCGATATATCGTAAGAACTAAATCTGGATCGGAGACAGGACACGACTCACTCGTCTAGGCCGATCTTCCTCAAGAGGTCGACTGCTCCCCGACCGCACCTGCCCAAGGCGCCGATCACCAGTGCCTTCACGCCCTTCCCGCTCCCGCCCAGTGCTTGCTTGACATCGCTGATCATCGCCTGCTCATTCGCGTACGGCTCAAGGAGGCCCAGCGGCTTGCCCTTCTTCTGCGCCGTCAGCGCCAATGCACCGGCTGCAGCACCTGCGAAACCGGCGTGGTACCCGAAGGCAGCGACGCGGCGTCCGCTCGCGTCTGCCAGGAACTCGATGTCGTAGAGCGTGCCACCGCCCTTGTAGAAGCGCGCGAGGATACCCGACCAGCCCGCCTGCTGCTTGTAGCAGTGGGCGAATTGGATGTGCGTGTGCGGCAGGGGCGCGTCGGAGACGGGGAGCTCCTTCAGGCCGATAATGGGGATGTCGGTCGGTGCGCTGGGCCAGGAGTTATTCGCGACGAGCTTGCAGCCGGCACTGCGCAGCGTTATGTATATGGTGCAGATGTCATGCGATTGTGACTCACGCTTCGTACTCTGCATCGTCGAAAATACGCTGCTCGTCGCGCTCGACGTAGATGGTGAAACCGGCATCGACCAGCTTCTTAGCATTTGCGGGCGAGAGGGCTGCGCGCCGCTCGAATTCCTTCTTCTCGCAACGGAGCCAAAGTGTTTGTCCGGCCATTTCTTCGGGTTCGAGAAGGAGAGCGGGTATTTTTGAAGAGATGAAGATATGCTGCTCTGCTGTGAGCTTTAAACTGAAGTTTTGAGTAAAGTGGCTGGAATGACTCTTGAATGACTCTGCTCGATCATTATCGCGCATCACGTGCTGTTCACCGATCGCGTACTCTCTTCGATCGCTCGGTGTGCTCTCGCGTCTCCCTCGTTCACTCCAACAATCATGCCAGGCAAGATCCGCAAACGCTCCCCCCTCAAGCGGCCTGGTGCGCCAGCTCTCTCACAGGATGACTGTCAATCATGATTGACCAGCGACTCAGAAAGGCCTTACATCGCCCTCGGCCTCGAGGGTTCGGCGAACAAGTTTGGCGCGGGGATCATACGACACGATCCCGACGGCGCCATGACGGTGCTATCCAACGTCAGACATACGTACATCACGCCGCCAGGGGAGGGCTTCTTGCCGCGGGATACGGCGCAGCATCACCGCGAGTGGTCGCTGACTGTGATCAACGATGCCCTCAAGAAAGCGAATGTTTCCCTGCATGAAGTCGATTGCATCTGTTTCACCAAAGGTCTCTAGGTTTAGCGGTTACGGCGCCGCGCTACTCATGCTTGCCAATACAGGTCCCGGCATGGGTGCTCCGCTAGCATCTGTCGCACTCGTTGCTCGTACCCTGTCCCTCCTGTACAACAAGCCGCTCGTCGGCGTCAACCACTGCGTTGGTCGTACGTGCCCTATACGCTACGTGCACGTTCGTCTCTTATGACGCCTCTCTATCTTTAGACATCGAAATGGGCCGCCAGATCACCGGCGCACATAATCCCGTCGTGCTTTACGTTTCAGGGGGCAATACGCAGGTCATCGCATATTCGCAGCAGCGCTATCGGATTTTTGGAGAGACGCTCGACATTGCAGTGGGCAACTGCCTCGATCGGTTCGCTAGGGTCATCAACCTGAGCAACGATCCGAGCCCCGGATACAACATTGAACAAGAAGCTAAAAAGTGTGTCACCTGAATTTCATTGATTGCTATCTTGCTCATGAAATGCAACACTGACAGGGGGACACGATTGCTCCCGCTGCCGTATACGATCAAGGGCATGGACGTCAGCATGTCCGGCATTCTCTCGTCGACGGAGGCGTACACCACGGACAAGCGTTTCCGGCCAAACGGTCCGAGAGACGCAGAAGACACGGATATTTTTACGCCGCAGGACTTGTGCTTCTCCCTCCAGGAGACGGTCTACGCAATGCTTGTGGAAATCACAGAGCGTGCGATGGCGCACATCGGCAGCAAGGAAGTGCTCATCGTGGGTGGGGTAGGGTGTGAGTGCCAACGCGCGTGTTCTATTGCTTCCGCGGCGGCTGATCATTACTTCTGTGACACCCACCAGGCAACGAACGGCTGCAGGAGATGATGGGCGTCATGGCAGGGGAGCGCGGCGGACAGGTCTTCGCCACTGATGAGCGGTGAGTCATGAATCCCATGCGGACTCATGGCCGCGTTCATCACGCTGACCTGCGACCACTCATAGATTCTGCATTGATAATGGCATCATGATCGCACAGGCCGGTCTGCTCAGCTATCGAATGGGCAACCAAACACCGCTCGCGAAGAGCACCTGCACGCAGCGGTCGGTGAAATCGCTTCTGAATTGTCGGAACGCCCGCTGATATGGATATTCGATAGATTCCGCACTGACGAGGTGCACGTCGCATGGCGAGCCTAAAACTTCCATGCTATTTTTATTGTGGTGTGTATTTGTACACGTATTTTCCACCTGTCTATCAGGCTTCTCGGCACCGACACTCGCGGGCAGCGCTCTATGAATATGATTTGTGCCACAACAACAATTTATCGAGCAAATAGTACATGATAATATCCGGTCTAGAATGCATGTCAAATAATCTGGCTACGTTGCAGAACCGCTTGCCAATATCATAGTTGGACGACGTTGGAAGTAACCAGCTTCCAGCCTTCACTATCGGTTGGCTCCATGCCTTCACGCAGCTTCTCGAATCTATCCCACCACCACTGATTTACGACTTCGTAGTCGCCGCCAGCCCCGGGCGGTATCAGCCACGGTTTGTCACTGAGTATGTAATGAAGACACCGGATTTCTTCGTCTCGCCACATCGGCTTGTGAATGACTCGCAAAGTCTTCAGCGCGTTGTAGCACCACGGAAGGGGCTTCCACTTTCCCCTGAAGAAGGCGGACAGGAGGTCCTGGTCCGGGAAGGAAAATGTAGGGACGAGCGGCGAGGTGTACAGAAAGTCCGTGATGGCGTCGAACAGCTTCCGTGAGGGATTGAGCACGACCGTCCCGGAATTAAGCAGAGTGTACGGGCGGGGACTCGACTCGGTGATAACGGGCGGCGAGGTCAGAGCAGTGGGATGGACCATCAGCGTGTGCGCGCAGTTCTCGGGTATCCTAGGGGTCAGCTCGGGGATGTAACCAGGGTGCGGTAGAGGGGGGGCCTACCAGTCCCGGGGGTAATGTGGCAGCTTGCGGGGGTTGCACGCGCAGGCATGTGCAGCTGCTATCCAGTCGTGAGGAAGCTCAAGGTCCATCAACTCGTCCATGTTCCGCATGACAATCATATCGGAATCTAGGAGGACGATGCGCTACATGCTTGGTAAGAATGCGACAAGCAAATCCAAATAGAAGTTAGAATACCTCGTACTCGTGCATCTCGAATACTCTGTTGTGGGGTTCAGTGCCTAACACAGTCGTACTGATTTTGTACTAACCTGAGCTTAGTCCAGGTGTCGCCGAAACGTTCGTCATGAGCTGCGAGTGCGTGGGCCCCCTCCTTAGGTTGGAGGCTCGGGACATCGTAAATTTGGATTCCCCTTCGGTCTAAAACGTCCCGAACAGCTTGCGGGAGACCGGGGGTGGCCATTATGACCAAGGGGTACTTGGATCCAACCGCAACCAGACAGTGGTGCATCACGAGGGCCCCAGCCAAGTAGGATGCCTTGGTGAGCAGGGTGACATAGGCTGCTTTGCGAGACATGCCGGTCAAGAACGGGGGTGGTAAGAGACAACAGAGCTGCACTGATCAGAGCTTTCTATGGCGCCAGGTGCCGCTGACAGAGAGCGGTGCATGCACAATTTCCCAGAATATATGTATGTACATAGCCACCATCTGTCGGGTGTCCGACAAGCATACGGGTGATGAGAATAACATATCGGAGCATCTTCTGACTCCCGAGCCAGCATGCCTGTTCGCATCCGGACGCAGTGTAGAGTCAACGAGAGCCCGTCGTTCTGTCATCGCTCGGCGATTTGGTGCAGATGGTACAGACTCGACCCAAAGGAAAGGCGAACGTCAGCGTCTCTAGCCCGCGCGATCGGTGCGGAAATCTCCACGTATGCGATCCATTGCGTGAGCATGCCCATTGCACGCCATGCACCAGGCGCAGCTGGCCGTGCACATGTCAGCAGCTGGACTTTACTGGACTTTCCGGCATCCCGAGCTGATTCATGATGGTGGCCCATCTCCGAAGATGCGAAGCAGGGCAGCAGGCGTTCAGTAACACCCGCTTGATCGTCCCTCACCAATCCTCTCCGGGTGACGTACAGCCATCGCTTTTCGGTCAATCACGACTTCCAGACGGCGTGCCTGTTGCGCTTCTATCTCGATAAGCACCCGTGTATCAAGCACGAGTACAGCAGTAGTGCAAGAGCCTCATGCTCATAGTATTCGCATGATCGTACAAATAGTAGAAATGCCTGGCGAAGAAAGTGGAAAGACGGAAGTAGAGCGTGGTCTTCAGCGGAGACGGCTAATTGCAAACAGACCAATGAGACCACATGGAATACATCGAGACAGGATCGAGACGTACCGAGCCTCACGCTCACTCTCCAGGAGAGCCAGGATGTCCTTCTCCCGCACAGGTCCCTTCACGTTACGGATGATCGTTCGGCTGGGGTCGTCCATGAACTCGACACGGACTTGCGTGACACCACCACGGGAGCCAGTTCGGCCAAGGACCTAAAACCAGATGCAGAAAACCATCGTCGTCAGAATCCTGCTGTGGGGGAGATTGAGAGTCATGCTAGACCTTCACGACAGTGGCGAGCTTGACGGGGGCTTTTGCTGATTCCTGCTGACTGTCAGTACTGGCATCATAGACCAATATGAGGCAATGCTCACCATTTTATGAAGGAGGGATGGTGCCGAAGACGAAGCTGGCGAAGGTGGTTTGTGTCGGTGTGGTGGGATGAAAAAATAAGGTTCAAGGCATTGGGTTGCGATCAACGACTTCGGCAAACACCGGTGGCTTGTGATCGAGTGTCCGCCTGTGTGTGCCTTGGAGCACTTGCATTTCTCGTTGAAGTCCCTTGCAACATACGATGGGATGTCTCTCATGAGTACGCTACGATCGCATAGCCCACAAGATGTTATGCTCGTCATGCATCAATTCAAGGATATGAACAGCATAGAGTCTGGAATTATGCCCTGGACTAAATTTATGATGAACAGTAAATAGACTCCGACGCGTGGAGACTACTGGGACGCAGTACTGAGCTTGCTGTCTACAGCACTGTCGGCGACGAGCTTCTTCGTCCTGTTAACGGTACCCTTTCCTCGCAGCACATTCTCTATGTAAAATTCGCCGGCCTGATGACGTTGCAATCAGCGGAGGTATACGAGCCATAATGCACTATGCACTGACCTTGTAGCTACTCCGCACAAGCGGGCCGCTGGCGACGTACAGGAAGCCCATGTCTTCTGCAACTTGTTTCCAGCGTTCGAACTCGGCAGGCTCAACATAACGGTCGACCTTCATGTGCCGTTTTGTTGGCCGCATGTACTGGCCGAATGTGACCACGTCTACATCGACCTTTCGGAGCTCTGCTCCGAAACACGCACTCACATCAGTCATGATCAAGAGGAAGCTGACAAGCCTTTCTCACCGCGTAGAGCATCCATCACCTGGTCCTCTGTTTCACCTACCCCGAACATTATACTGGTCTTCGTGACACGCACACCTTCCTTCTTAGCGTGCTCGAGAACACTAAGACTCTGTCGGAATGTCGCCCGCCGATCGCGAACATAAGGCGTCAATGCCTCGACCGTCTCGACATTGTGTGCATAAACGTCCAAACCGGACTTCGCGACAAGAGAAACATGAGACAGTGATCCAGCGAAGTCACCTGTGAGCGCTTCGACCAGTATTTGAGGCGCCCTAGGGCTGCTGTCAGACACACTGTTATACAACGGCTATTGAGATTATACGCACTTCTGCTTGATCTTTCGAATGGTCTCTGCGAAGTGATGCGCACCGCCATCCGCTAAGTCTGAGACAGATGTGAGACAAGCTCTACATAGTCGAATATACAGTACGAACCATCACGGTCTACGCTCGTCAAGACGATATAGCCCAGGCCCCAACGGCTGATGGCCTCCGCAGTGTTCTCAGGCTCGTGAGGGTCAAGCGGGGGAGGTGCACGGGAGGTCTTAACTGAACAGAACCGACACCCTCTTGTGCAGGTGTCTCCCATGAGCTGTGTGACGAGAGAGTTGGTATGGACAACTAGAATTAAAGACGATTCGATCAAGGACACAAACCATGATGGTTGCAGTTGCCGCCTTGCGACCTTCTTCAGGAGTCGCACCCTCCTTTCCACCCCAGCAGTCGCCAATGTTCGGACAGCGTGCTTCCTCGCACACTGTATGTAGGCCGAGACCGCGCAAGTCATTCTTGATCTTAGAGAACGATGCGCCCTTCGGGATAGATGTCTTCAAGTGTGATGGGAGGCGCGGCCTGGGAGGTATAAGCCACTGGAAACCAATAGGTCATATATTAAGTGCAGGCAGGACGCACCCTGTAGCATTGCCTAGCACCACTCGTTCGGGTACGTTCTCCGCAATGAACTCGTCGAGCGTCGGCCCCTCGGCGAGGGTCTGACTAAAGCTTGTCCTGGATGAGGATGGGGTGGCCAGGCATCGCACCTGGGCGCTAGATCTTGCCACGCGTGCCGTGCGCAAGAGTGAGCTCCCAGAGCAAGCTGAGCGGGCCAGAGATGTCGACATAGACCACGGTTCGCTGGAAAGGGCTGTATGACAAACGGTGCGACCTGCACCTCACACCATCCCGTTGCGGAGCGCCTGTGACCCAAATGGGGCGATCGTCCGCACCGACGGTCCTTGGCCACGTGGAGCCGACCTCGATCACTGCCCGATTCGTCGACCAAGTTGTACGGTACAATCGCCCAGTTCCATCATGAATGCGCTGTCACGGCGGGAGGAGGATACTCTCTTGAAAACGGCGAAAGCCAAGGCGCTTCAGGAGTGTGATCCAATAGTGAAAGGTAAGTCTCGCAGGCGCCGTGCAGGTCCTCGTCCATTGATGGTCTGTCGAATAGAATTCGCCGACTGTGCAACAGGTCGTGTATTCTCGGTTGCATGGCAATGTCGAGACAAATATAAAGCTGTGCAGGAATGCATGCTGCAATAGTGAGTCTGCTTTCGTGCAAGCCTGCTTGTGAATGCGAGTGCACGGCATCCTTGATCTCAACTCGGATCACTCTCAGCACAGGACCGGAACCCATGGCAGCCATGCGGGGAGAGTATCTTCGGTTACGCCGTGAACAACAGCAGGATGCGGCCTCTGCACCATCATAGCGAATTGTGGTGCATGTACATGCCCCTGAGACTGGGTCTGCATCTGAGCATCGCGGACTCGTTGATCGAGACGCCCTGTGCGGCGCTGATTTTGTCAGGGTCACACATAGCAAAGCGCTGTCAAACAGGTCACCATATGTTACACAATAATCCATGTCCTAGACACGCTAAAGAGGGCTAGCAAAATGGAACAAAGAGAAGACCATCGCTAGACAATACGAAAGGAACCTCCATCCACCATCCACCCTCATTGGCTGCTCACTTACGGTTCACAGTCAACCATTGTTGCCGGAACGCGATGAGAGAAGTGATGAGACTGGAGAGGCACATCAGTATTTGCACCGACTCGGAGAGTTCACAGTGTTACCCGAAGATGCCCAAAACGCCATCGTTGAGGTTGACAATCCCGAGATTTGAAGCAGGGATCCAGACATCCAGTAGGTCGATGACAAACTGTTGCTTTGTGGCATCCCGCACACTGCAGAAACGCGTTATTCCACGAGATGCGCGGTATATGCACAGGGAGATCCAGGACAAACCTTCGCAAAGCAGCGAGCTTTACTTCACGATCGGTGTTCTCGCCTTTGTCGGTGAGCCTGGCACCACTGAGCTTCTGAAACTCGGTCGCTAGACGACCCGCCTGTGACGGGCATGAGCCATGCTAACGAATTCTGCTACGGTTCTGGCGTGCCTTAAACAGTCCATGCATGACGCTGAACAGAATTCCCGCCAGCCAGAAGCGGTTCGCGTTCTTGCCGACTTTCTGAGCAGTTGAGGGCGCCAAGTTGAAGAACTTGACGGTATTGGCCTACACCACGCGATCCTTCCATGAACAACTGCGCATAGCAACACCAAGTATTATGGGACTGCGTACCCAGACGAACGCGTCGTAGGTCAAATATCCAAAGTAGCCGAGCTGACGGCAAATGGTGGTGATCTGCTCGGCAGGCTCACCAGTCGACTGCGCAGCTCGCAGCGCGGCTTGAAGATGTTCGATTGGTTTGCCCAACCGCATCACTGCGAATGCGTGAGGACATAAAAGGTGTCTGCGCTCTGTGGGACAATT
This sequence comes from Postia placenta MAD-698-R-SB12, assembly GCF_002117355.1. Lineage (NCBI taxonomy): Eukaryota > Fungi > Basidiomycota > Agaricomycetes > Polyporales > Adustoporiaceae > Rhodonia > Rhodonia placenta. Next base: position 2,573,551 of record NW_020169832.1, on the reverse strand, counting down.
CGGACATACGCTTCCTCGCGAGCGCGAGATGGCCTTTGAGCGCGTTCCATCTAGCCCCTTCGATTTTGTAGCCTCGCGCGAGCAAATACCATGCAAAAAATCGAGAGAAATATTGGATGGCGCGATACAACTGGGCTGCTCTCAGCCCCTACGTACTTGTGGCGTCGGCATACGCACCTTGTCCCTTCCCAAATTGGTGCCCAGAACCTTCAGCGACTGCGACACGGTTGGGTGCAGGATGACTTGCGACGCCAAACTAGACATGCTGCTCGGAGATGGGTCGATGACACTCAATGTAAGACAGTGGTATGCGAGAGGTGTAAGCGCAAGCCGTGTCCTACTGCCCCCGGACTAAAGACTGGGGAAATGGAGAGCCGTGCACCACGTGAAATCCGCTCTATGTCCTCTCGTGACGGTGAGCGCGATACCGGATACGACGTGCCGGTTATGGCTGGGTGGCGCGGCGTATCACGACGTCGTCAGCGTCCATACGTACTTGTGCGGTTGAGATGGGAAGGCATAACGCGACGCGACGCGCGACGGTCCTGGTCATCTGAGCACACAAAACCGCATTGCCGACGATGAGGTGTCCTATATACTACCGGGCTGAACGACGGCGGTGACGAACGTGGCGGCCGACGGAGTAAGTCGGGCAGGTCGCCGGATCCCACCGCAACGCACAAACTTGAGCTGAACGTGGCTGCACAGATGTTCTCACCATACAGTCGTAGTTTCATTTCTCAGCTTTCTTGGTCGTCGCACCTACTCGTGCTCGGGAACGATGAGTTTGCGTGTGCAGCTTGCGCGTAGACACTTCGTAAGTGACGCACGGGACGCGACATCTTTCTAGACTGCTCATGTGATTGCGCCTAATCTCGTCGGCCATACGGTCCTTAGCAGTCCGCCCAGAGGGTGAACAGTCTCAGATTCTTCTCTACGACCCGCTGCACTATGGTGTGTATGACAAGTACGTCTACGAGTGAGAGAGCATGCTCATGGGATGTCGGTCACAGAGCCAGAACGAGAAGTTCCGCGTAGAACGCGATACTTTCGGTGAATTGCAGGTTCCCGCAAGTCGCTATTGGGGTGCGCAGACACAGCGGTATGTCGTCGCGACCTCTATTGTGTCGGACTGAATGCTAGATCTGGTGCTACGCGTCTAGGTCATTACAGAACTTCGATATTGGCGGCCCAACGGAGCGGCAGCCACCACCGCTCATCAAGGCCTTCGGTGTGCTGAAGAAAGCTTCTGCCGTCGTCAATGAGACCTATGGCCTTGATCCCAAGGTCGGCGAAGCTATCCAGAACGCTGCCGACGAAGTAGGATCTTCCTGCAGAGACGCAGAACAAAGTAATTGACCCTTCTTAGGTCATCTCAGGCAAGCTTATAGACGAGTTCCCGCTCGTCGTTTTCCAGACGGGTAGCGGGACGCAGACTAATATGAACGTGAACGAGGTGCGTCAGGGTAGCGCTCCTTATGAGCGTTGCGCATTCTGACACGTTGCAGGTCATTGCGAATCGTGCAATTGAGATGCTGGGAGGCGAGCTGGGCTCGAAGAAACCCGTTCACCCCAACGACCATGTGAACATGAGTCAGAGTAGCAACGATACGTAAGTGTAGCATGTCACAATTTCGCGAAGACTAATTGTCTGGACGCCGTGAAGTTTCCCTACCGCTATGCACATCGCAGCAGTCACGGAGATCCACCACTCCTTGATACCTGCTTTGACTGAGCTGAGGGACGCCCTTGACGCGAAGGCAAGGGCTTTCGCTGACATCATCAAAATCGGACGCACCCACTTGCAGGTGTGCTACCCTTCCCCAGATGTTCTTCTCGAAAACCTACACAATTATACAGGACGCGACACCACTAACTCTGGGCCAAGAATTCAGCGGCTATGTTCAGCAAATCTCGAATGCCATCGACCGGGTACAAGCCGTTCTACCCCGCCTGAGCCTTCTCGCACAGGGAGGCACTGCCGTGGGGACGGTACGTCAATTTCGTGAGCATCATCGTCAAGCTGGTCATGACGCTTGTATCTAGGGCTTGAACACGAAGAAGGGCTTTGATGTCAAGGTCGCTGCTGAGATCTCGAGAATTACCGGTCTCGAGTTCAAGACTGCCCCGAACAAGGCAAGTAATTCCCATGATCGATCTCGACGGCATGCAATGTACTCACTTTACGATAGTTCGAGGCGCTCGCTACTCACGATGCGCTTGTCGAGGCTCACGGGGCTCTGAACGTCGTTGCATGCTCGCTCATGAAGATCGCGAACGATGTCCGATTCCTCGGCTCTGGACCTCGTTGCGGCTTCGGCGAGCTGAGCCTGCCTGAGAACGAGCCTGGCAGCAGTATCATGCCCGGCAAGGTCAACCCCACCCAGTGCGAGGCTCTGACCATGGTCGCTGCGCAGGTGATCGGAAACCAGACCACTGTTAGCATCGCAGGTGCTAGCGGTCAGTTTGAGGTATGTGAAACGATGTGGTCAGTGAACGAGCGCGCGCTCATGTCTTGTGATCAAGTTGAACGTGTTCAAGCCCGTCATCATCAAGAATGTCTTACAGAGTATCCGCTTGCTAGCGGATGGTATGTCGTCTGATAGAATCACAGATAAGACAATTTAGGCTCATATTACCGTCAGGCTCGAGGTCGTTCACGAAGAACTGCGTCGTTGGCATCCAGGCGAACGAGAAGCGCATCAACCAACTCTTGAACGAGTCGCTGATGTTGGCGACTATCCTGAACAGCCACCTGGGCTATGACAGTACGTACCCCTCGATGTCAACACACGTCGGCGCCTGACCATGTTGTCACGCAGATGTTGCGAAGTGTGCAAAGAAGGCGCACAAGGAGGGGACGACTTTGAAGGAGGCGACTGTGTCACTCGGGTTCCTGACGCCCGAGGAGTTTGACGAGAAGGTCCGCCCAGAGTTGATGTTGGGCCCCGACGAGCCGTGAGGCAGTACATAAGTTGTGTTGTGTATTAGATGACAATCGGATGTACGCTGTGACGCCAGCAGAGTGAATTGGACGTGAGAGTCACACAGCTGGGATATTATTATTTCGCGATATCCTTCACGAAGACGTGATGCTGTGAAGCCGCGGTTGAGAGACCCGATCATCCTGGCAAACAAGACGTCCTTCTCCGCCACGATCGGGGTCATTTGGAGATAGCGGGGTGTTGTGTGTGCCGACGTTTGGACCTCATTGCCATTGTGACGGTCGCACAGCTCATATCGGACCACCGCGTACACCGAGGAGCCGTTGTTGTAATTTTATGAATGCGGCAGGGGCGGGGGCGGGGAGCGGGTAACGAGCGTGTCACAGGTGTGACGGCCGGGATGGAAGCTCGGAGGAGGATTGCGATGGCCAAAAGAGGCAGCTGACATATTTGTAGCAACACCAAATCCAATGAGACCTGGCATGCTGGCCATTTTGCGGCTAAGCCTACGTATTCAGGCCCGGCCCCTCATCAATTCCCTGTCCTCTCCTCTCCCACCATCTCCAGCTCCTCCCTCCCCCTTTCCCCGCCGTCCCGCAGCCATTTCTTGCCACCAATCCGCCGTGCATGCGTTGACGACATCCAAGGTCCAACTTCTCGCGAGCATACACAGCCGCAGTGCTGTTCGACCGTCGTGACACAAGCGCTAGTCGCCTGCTCAGGCAAAAGCCTGCATAAAAGCTGTTGCCCCTCGACACCTCTCCCGAACTAGCTGCGGCGTCGTCTGACATTGTTCGCAATGTCCCTCAAACACATATTGAACGACGATCCGGCGCCCCCGCCCCATATCTCGACCCCTGCCGTTCACAGTACAATGTCGACGTCCTCGGCTGATACGGCGCCCGCGAGACAGTCTCCCCCAGCAGCGACAATGTCTCCCTCGCCGCAGACGCAGCATTATGCTCCCGTGCAGGCGCCGCGCGACTTGGACCAGCCAATGTCGTCGCGTGGTATTGCCTATCAACCTGCGCCTTCCCAAGAAGCAGGAGGTTGGGATCCTCATACTGGTCAATGGCGCTATCATGACGTTTCTCCCATGCAACTAGGAGGTGATCCATACCAGGATCACGACGGGTCGCAGTCCCCGACATTGTCCAATGGCAGTCAAAGTACGAGATTCCGGGATGGCTTGGCGGATAGCCATGGTAGGAAGAAACGTAAGGTTGCAGATGACGACGAGGATTATCAACCACCAGGACAGAAGCGTGTAAGGCCCAAACCCGTCCGCAGACGACACTGAACTGATGTCATTTTTCAGCCAACGCGACGCTATCCTACTCGTAGTCGTCAGCAACGCATGCAGACACCTGCTGAGGAGAATATGGAAGTAGAGGCACCAGTTGAACTCCCCCCTGAGCAGGCTGAAGAGGAGGCACGTCTTGTGTCGTCCGATCTGGAAGACTGCGAGGAAGTATGGGTCGCGGAACTCGGTAATTATATAATGGAGTCCCACAAGCGGGAGAAACAAGTAGAGGCATGGTTCTCTCGTTGGATCATCGTAAGTATCTGGTCTTATCATTGTATGTGCGATTTCTGACCCATCTGGACAGGAATGCGACTCTAGAACGGCCTACGACATGTCGCATACCTATAAGCAACGCATTGCACGAATACCACCACCGCCCCCACCGCCCCCACCACCTCAGCCCGCACTAGATCCAGAGATACTGCCCGGCCTACGCTCTCGTTCCCCACATCGTGTGGATGAATACGAAATAGGTCACAATGAGTTCTTAACCGTAATTGATGACGGTCATCGTCATGAATACGGGGCGGCGGCAGAGGACGCTGCACGTGAGTTAGAGGATTCTGTCCTCGGTAGCTCCTCAAGAAACAAGGGCAAGGGTAGGGATACAGGCAAGCGTCCGATCTATTCGGTGCAGGATTCAGAGAGCGAAGACGACATCCCGATCTCAAAAACTATGCCTGCTCACAAGAAGCGCAAGACTGCCAATGGTATCGCAGAAGCTGTGGAGGATGCAGGGGGCTTCCTGTCTGGCGCCGTCCCATCACCTTCGCATAAGCTGGTCTCCTCTGCTAGAGGCAAGGGCAAAGGCAAGCAGCGCGAGGATAGTGTGGATAGCATCTCTGCTACTCCCAAACCACGCAGAAAGCCGCGCAGAAGCAAGTATGACACGTTACCTCCATATACTCAAGAGTCGTTGGGTGTTACATCCACAGCGGGATCCATGAATGGAGACATTACGCCAGCTGCGTCGCGGCCAGCTTCCCCGGCCCTCACATCGGTCTCCGCGACGGTGTATGAGTTGGACGAGTCCATACCTCCGCTGAAGCGCGCGAAGAAGGTAGATGATGCGTTGATGCTAAAACGTGTCAGGACGCTCGAGGATGCCCAGCGTAAGGTCTGGACGAACATTGCTAGAAAGGAAGTTGTGAAGGTTAGCTGTTCTATTTGTCTAACCACGCGCAGACTTGTCTGATTCTCTGCGAAAGGTGTACAAGTATCATTCTCAGGGCTACCTCTCCCGCCAAACTCAGTCGAAGCGAATTGCGGTGCTGGCTTCAATACAGGCGCGCAAGCCATATACAAAGAGCGCCAAAGCCGTCAAAGACGTTCAGGCGAAGGGCAAACGCCTCATGCGTGAGATGCTTGTATTCTGGAAGAAGAACGAGAAGGAAGAACGGGATGTCCGGCGGCGTGAGCAGAAAGAGGCTATGGATCGCGCGAGGGTGGAGGAAGAAAAGCGCGAGGCCGCTCGACAAGCCAGGAAACTAGAGTTCCTGATCAGCCAGACGGAGTTGTATAGTCATTTCGTCGGAAACAAGCTGAAAAGTACGTTATCCTGTCTACCATCACGTCCTCGTTCTCATAATCACACAGCTGCCGAACTCGAGGGTGGAGACGCGGCACTGGTCAACGCACCTGCAGGTGCCGACCTTGCCGATTCGGAAGAGGGTACGCTGCAGGACCTCGATTTCGATGACGGTATGTGGCATTGCTCCTCATTTGCGCTGCTTTGTAAGTGACATCTATGCAGAGGACCACACGAACATCCACCGGCATGCGCGATACAACGCGCAGGCTGCCATTGCTCTCGCGAAGCGAAAGGCATTGGACTTTGACACTCAGGCTGCTCTCGAGCGCAAGACCAATGAGGCTTTAAAACTTGCGAAGCGGCAAGCGCATATCCGTGCAGACGAAGATGTCGAGGGCACAGGCTCCGGCTCAACGGGTACACCGCTCGTCGATCGTAAGTTCTGTGACCGTCCGATCCAGTGTCGGTTATCTAAATTGTCATTAGTGGACTCGGACGAGCTGAACTTCCAGAACCCGACCTCATTGACTGGGGAGCTGACGGTCAAACAGCCCAATATGCTCATGGCAACTCTCAAGGAGTACCAGCTCAAGGGCCTGAATTGGCTGGCGACTCTGTACGAGCAGGGTATCAATGGTATTCTCGCCGACGAGATGGGTCTTGGGAAGGTGGGTTAACACAGAGTGCAACGATATTGTCACGATTGCTAAGACCTCCCTCTAGACCGTACAGTCCATCTCATTACTGGCGTATCTCGCCGAAAAGCACGACATCTGGGGGCCATTTCTTGTCGTCTCGCCGGCATCCACATTGCATAACTGGCAACAGGAGATCACGCGATTCGTCCCTAAGCTCAAAGCTCTACCTTACTGGGGTAATGTCAAGGACCGAGCGACGCTGCGGAAATTCTGGAACAAGAAAGAGATCAGCTATGATGAGGACGCTCCTTTCCACGTCTTGATCACGAGTTATCAGCTAGTAAGCGATACTGTTCCACCTACTTTGCACGCTCTCAGCTCCGTTGGCAGGTCACGCAAGATCAGCAGTACTTCCAACGAGTCAAATGGCAGTACATGATACTTGATGAGGCACAAAACATCAAAAACTCGTCCAGTGCTCGGTGGAAGACCCTGCTAGGATTCCAGTGCCGGAATCGTCTTCTGCTGACAGGTACTCCTATCCAGAACTCGATGCAGGGTCAGCATCCATTTTCGTTTCAACAACTTAATGACTCATTGCTGTGTAGAACTGTGGGCCCTACTGCACTTCATCATGCCGAGTCTGTTCGACTCGCATGACGAGTTCAACGAGTGGTTCTCCAAGGACATCGAGAATGCTGCAGAAAACAAGGGGAGCAGGCTGAATGAGCATCAGTTACGGCGTTTGCATATGATCCTCAAGCCATTCATGCTGCGTCGAGTCAAGCGCCATGTGCAGAACGAGCTCAGTGACAAGGTGCGCTGCTATCAGCCAGCAAGTACCGTCCGTTGGTTGACATACCACGATCACAGATCGAGATAGACATCTATGTTGATCTCAGCGCGAGACAGCGTGCACTGTACAAGGCTCTGCTCGCGAATGTCTCAGTGGCTGACCTTCTTGAGAAAGCTGCGAATATCGGAGATGCTGACTCGGCTCGGTCTCTGATGAATTTGGTCATGCAATTCCGCAAGGTGAGTCCTGTCAGTGCGTCTTCGCATCTAGACTACTGACGAATGCGGTTTATCAGGTCTGCAATCATCCGGAGCTCTTCGAGCGTGCAGATGTGGTCGCTCCGTTCTCGTTCTCAGACTTTGGGAAGTCTGGCGCCCTCAATCGTGAGGGTGATTTTGTCCTGCTTCCGTACTCAACGCGCAATCCCATCGAATTTGCGGTTCCGAAGCTGCTATATGAGAGCAGCAGTCTGTTCGGCGAGCCGATACAAGACCCAGAAGTCGAGGGACGAGGCGACACAAGGAGAACCGCCCAGTTGATGAATATTTGGGCAACAGATTGGATTCACCGCTCATACTATGATAATGGTGGGCGCATATACCTTTTGTCTGACTATATCACTGACACCTGTGCGCTAGAAGAATCCACATTCTCATTTTTGAGGTTGCTCGACATTTCCCCAAGTGAAACCCACACTCTGCATACGTCTAATCTACTCCGACGGCAGATGCTAGTATCAGAGATGCGAGCCAAACAATCTGAGCTAGCACCGTACATCTGGTGAGTAAGTTGGGATCATGTTCAATCAATTGGCTAACGACGTCGTGAAGGGATGCGGACTTTGCTGCGCACAAGGCCCCTCACTCGTTCCGACTGCCATCCCGTATCATCGTACGTGATATCGAGGGCGGCGAAGGTCTACCGGAGCTTCAGTCTATCTCAGCCGAGGCTTGGATGTTGTCATGCTTGTCGCGGAGAGACCTCAAGTTGTTCACACCTCCTGTTGTTGCTCCGCCGATCTCACTATATTGCGCGGACCGCACCTTCGTCGATCACCAGGCACAGTTACTCGAGTCTCCTGAGGACTCACTTGCTCTGTTTGGTCTTCCACAATCTGCATGGAATTCGGAAGAGGCATGCTTGGAGTATCACCAGAAGTTGCCCGGTGTCCAACCATCCGGTCTCATTGGAAATTCACCTCCAGACCAATTGCCGCTGTCGACGATGCAAGTGCCCGAAGCGAAGCGACTCATTTACGACTCCGCTAAGTTGGCTCGTTTGGATTCTCTCTTGCACGAGCTGAAGGCTGGAGACCACCGGGTCTTGGTCTACTTCCAAATGACTCGTATGATGGACTTGATGGAAGAATATCTCATCTACCGACAATACAAGTACCTACGTCTGGATGGATCCTCCAAGCTCGAGGACAGACGGGACATGGTCATGGAATGGCAGACAAGGTTTGTCGCGACATGTTTTGTGCTTGCATAGGCTCGTCTAACCATAGCGACAACAGGCCTGATATCTTCGTTTTCCTGCTCAGTACACGTGCAGGTGGATTGGGTATCAATTTGACTGCGGCCGACACTGTCGTCTTCTACGATCATGACTGGAACCCTTCTAATGATGCTCAGGCTATGGATCGTGCACATCGACTAGGACAAACCCGCCAAGTCACCGTGTACCGCCTGATCACTAAGGGCACAATAGACGAGCGTATCGTCCAGCTGGCAAGAGTGAAGAAAGATGTAAGGGGGCTCCACTCGTTCCGTATATACATCATTTAAATTTGCGTGCAGGTGCAAGATATTGTTGTTGGCAACAAAAACTTCACAGATGTCACAAAGCCCAGCGAGATCGTGCAGCTTCTGCTCAATGAGGACCAACTAGCGAGTCTAGACGGCGCCAATGCTTCCGTCAAGGGCAAAGGGAAGAGCGTCCCAAGCTCGACGCAGGCCAATGGCAACGCTGTCCGCGACCTCTGGAACGATGAGGGCGACGAATTCTTTGGGCAACCAGCCTCAGCGCAGCCTGGTCCTGGTTCCAATGCGGATGGTGCCGACGACGACAGCGCGCCCCCTGCTCCTATCTCTACCGGCCGCGGGCGTGGTAGACGGCGTAAAGGAGAGGCCGCTGCCACTCGTGGGCATAAACCAGGACCTGGACGCGGAAGGGGGCGAAGGAAGGCTCAGATGGTGGATGTTGACGGGGAGTAGCTTGCCTGCGTGCTTAGCTTCGACTAGGTCTATATTATATATGTTGATCCATGCTCTGCATTCACTCGTTACTGTATTGAATTACGTAGATTTATGGTTATCATGCTTGTATCAGGACGCTATGTGTATGTTATCTGACCTCGGTTCGTTCTTTGATGTTGTACAATGCTGGTGCTAGCGGCGACCGCCGATCAATTGTCCCCCAAGGATGATCGAAACCAGTCCCGAGTCAGTGCTCAGATCCAAATCGTCCGCGTACATAACCCGTAGACGCAAAGTTCTCTTCATGCATCCTGACTGCCGACAACTCATGCGTGTCGTCTTTACGGCCGCTCTCACAAGAACTCCAACTGTCGACTGCATATAATCCTTAGTTGCTTCACCGTTGCTCGCTCCGAAGACCACTCAGGACAGTCGCTGCTACATACAGAATCGCCCGATTTGTTGGGGTCGCAAGACACCTAAGGCAAGGGGCGTTCCCGCAGATCCTCACAAACCATGGCAAAGAAAAAGAAAACACAGCTCAAGCCGGTGGTTAGGGGCTTTGCGACAACCTCTATCCCGAAGAAGGTCGTTCAGCCAAGTGAAGAAGAACGCGCGGAGGAACCCACTACCGCTACCACAGAAGATTCCCCTCCAGCAAAGGATGAAGGCACACCGTCGCAGGTCGACAAAACCGATGCGTCCACCGACAATGCAGGCACGCCTGAGGAACAGGCCTCGCAATCCATGATCGATAAGTACCAGGACAAGACGGAGAGAGAGGTTGTGAGAACTATCAAGGTATTTCGGTATTGTGCTATCGATGTGAGTGAACCCGAGCATTAACGGTTTGTAGGCAATCGACCAGGAACGGCGCCTTTCCTGTTCTCAAGCCCGCTTAGATCTGGACTCGACCTTTGTTGATCGGATACTTAGCCTAGCCCTAGACAGTGAATCTAGTAGCGATGGTAAACGATTCGTTCTTCAATCTCATACCGTCAGATCTAAACAGTGTTCTAGTCAAAACAACTGTAAATGGAACCGAAGAGAAAGCACTCGCGCGTCTGGCCATCACGTACGGAGTCCTGAGACGCCTAGGATTTCAAGAGGACAGGGTGGAAGAGTGCATCCGTGCCATCAATGGAGTTGACCTGGAAGAGGCCGCTGACTGGGTGCGTCGAATTATCTCTTCGAGGCTATGCAAACACTGAACACTTTCCTCAGCTCCATCTACATTGCAGTCTTGACGAACTAGGGATGCATCAAGGTATGCTCCCAGCGCTTGTGTGTATAGCTTAAACTAAATCTCAAACATCTGCACTTGACGCAGACGTGGACGGCACTCGGACACCTCCCAGTGACACTGCACAGACACCTCGGACGCCAAGTCTCTCCCAGTTTTCCCTTTCAAATGTGTCAACAACTCCATTGGGGACCCCGACCAAGAAGGATGCACGAAAAATTGGCCGCCTAGACGCAAATGCCCCGGCCTTTGTGCCTTCGGCCTTCATGAAGGTCGCGGAGCCAGGCGTCCCCAGCTACCCTGCCTCAGGGATCGAGACACCATCCTCCTCGAGCGACAGGGTTGCCTCTACCGTCTCCAGTTCAGGAAGTCATTCGCCTGTCGATGATCCAAATATAGAATACGTTCGCGTCAAGATGCAGATCTCGGAATTCACCACCCACCGACAAATGGATGAACAGCGTGATGCGGCCTTTTTACAGAGCCTCAAGCGCCGTCTCGAAGACATTAGACAAGATTACTTGTTTGATGCTACAGAGGCTGAAGCGCAATTTCGCATAGAACGTCAGAAGTCGCATGCTCAATTGCTACAGTCCCGGTTACGCGGCGCTACCGACAAGTCTGCTGCTGCACCGACATCTGAACCGCCCAAGCCCTGTGTGCCTCAGAAGCCCCTACCTGTGGAATCTGTGAACAAGTCTTCTACGCAGGATGTGTTTGACGAAGATGAAGATGGATCCTCGGATGGTTTATTTGCCATGCTGGAAGAAATGCCCGCAACAGAAGTCACGGATGAAGGGACAACGATCAGCGTTCGCGACATGGCTCTCCCCAAACATTGGTCTGGTCGAACGCCCAAAGCTTTGCTACACGAGCGGGTTCATAAGGTCGATCGATTTGCAATTGTCACTTACAGGGACATCTCTGGGACCAGTCGCGCGAAGAGGGCTGCTCTGGAAATACGCTGGCAAGACGGTAAGGCGGGTGCGTGGTCTATGGACAATGTCGCTTGCCATGATCAGTTCCAGGCGGAGCAGTACATTTCTACTGTGGCGTTGCACGCCCTATCATTTCCCAGCTCTGAAGGCTTTGCGCTTGGCAGTACCTCCGTAACGAGTAGTCAGACCTCGTTCAGACTGTTACCCGCTATCTACCGTGATCTGTGGGACGAACTCGAAAAGGGACGACTTAACCAAGACGAAGCTACAAATAGAGCTATTTGGGCAAAGCTGAGAGCGATATTGGAGCCAAAACTTACTGCTTCAAATAAGGTAGGTGCTCTTCAGCCAAGAGTCGGTAAAGGACCTCACTGAGTATATCCCTTGATACAGTCCAAGAACACTGGATCGGCGCTTGACGCCAAGGCCGGGAATGCATTTCAGTCGGCGTACCGTAATAGCGATGACCTTTCGCCAGAACAAATTAGCGCCGGGTTCCAGGCGCGTGCCTCAAGCTCAGCGTACCAAGAGATGTTGGTGAGTTATGCTCGCCTCAATGCAACAACTAAGTGTTCACCAAGGCGCAATAGCAACATCGCGAACAACTCCCAATTGCCAAGTATCGCAATGAGATTATGTCAATATTGGAGATGTCTCAGATACTCGTCCTTAGCGGTGAAACAGGATGGTAAGGTCGCATTTACTACTTTCATACTCACACTCAGCATATCCCTGCAGCGGAAAATCTACGCAGGTGCCTGCATTTATTCTAGAGGATCAACTGGCAAAGGGGAGGCATTGCAAGATATACTGCACGGAGCCGCGGCGAATTTCTGCCATCTCCCTCGCGCAGCGAGTCTCGAGAGAGCTTGGCGAGCCTGCTGGTGCAGTCGGAACGCCTAGTTCCATCGTTGGTTACTCGATACGACTGGAGAGTAACATTAATAGCCGCACGCGATTAGCGTATGTGACCAACGGTATCGCCCTGCGAATGCTAGAAGGCGGATCTGGTCAGGGTGGTCAAGGAACGGCTTTTGACGAGATTACGGTAAGAATATCCCTTTTGGCTGCTGAAGACGTTTATTGAATATTCTTGAAGCATATCATAATCGACGAGGTTAGACCGCTGCTGTGAACTCAGGGCCATTGAAACTCAACTCAGCTTCTAGGTCCACGAGCGAACGATTGAGTCGGATTTCCTCCTCATCGTTCTCAAGTCATTACTTCAAGAGCGTCCTGATTTGAAGTAAGGCTTATAACAGATCCCGAAATCATTTGACTAACGTTTGATAGGGTGGTCCTCATGTCAGCGACAGTGGATGCGGAGAAAATCTCCAACTACTTTGGCGGAACCCCTATCCTGAAGGTGCCCGGCCGAACGTTCCCTGTAGACGTCCGCTTCCTTGAGGATGCCATCGAGCTCACCAAGTGGAAAGTCACAGAGAACTCACCTTACGCCAGACGCGGTGAGCATACTGTTTAGAATGGTAGTCGGACGCTCATCATGACGTCTCCGTAGGAAAGGACAAGTTCAATCGCGGCAAGGGACGGATTGAATGGTCTGAAGACGTAGCGGCAGGTGATGACGACGATGAAGGAGACCAGCAAGAGAATGTGAAGTTGGAAAAGCGCTATTCTCCGAACACTGCCTCCACTATCAACACGCTCGATGAGCGGCTGGTACCGTACGATCTGATCGTCCGCTTACTGGAACACATATGCTTCGAAGACCTGGCGTATGCCAATTATTCTCAGGCGGTCCTGATCTTTATGCCAGGCATGGGTGAAATCCGCAAACTGAACGACCTCCTCATGGAGCACCCTCAATTCAATTCAGAGGAGACATTCAAGATTTATCCACTGCATTCGATGATCTCCAGCGAGCATCAAGGAGCCGTCTTCGACATTCCTCCACCAGGTGTCCGTAAGATTGTCATTGGTTCGTCATCCAGACGTTCATGGGGGTCGCTAGTTTCAAATGTCATTTTCTTTCAGCAACTAACATCGCCGAAACTGGTATCACGATCCCTGACATCACCTGCGTCATCGACACGGGACGACAGAGGGAGATGAGGTCCGTGTGCGATAATAGGTATAAGCTGATGAACATGACTGAGCTTCGCATCATTCTGTAGGTTTGACGAGAAACGACAGATCAGTCGACTGGTCGAGACGTTCGTGGCCAAGAGTAACGCTGCACAGAGGCGCGGTCGTGCTGGGCGAGTCCAATCCGGCCTGTGCTTCCATCTGTTCACCAAGCTGCGCCATGACACAAAGGCATGATGTCTCTGTCGGCATACATTATCCTTACTCACCCTATAACTAGATGGCTGCCCATCCAGATCCTGAGATGATGCGACTGAGTTTGAGTGATCTCGCCCTGCGCATCAAGATCATGAAGGTGAAGCTAGGATCGTCCATCGAGGACGTTCTGTCGAAGGCACTAGACCCACCTCTCGCCGTCAACATTCAGCGAGCTGTGTCTGCCCTAGTTGAGGTACGTTCCTGTTCATTCACTCGGGTAATTGTAGCTCACAATGGTCTGTATGCAGGTCCGTGCTCTGACACCATCCGAAGACATCACACCCATGGGCCGCCTCCTGAGCAAATTACCAACGGATGTCCATCTCGGCAAATTCCTACTCATCGCCAGTCTCTTTCGCTGTCTAGATCCAGCTTTGACGATCGCTGCCACTCTCAATGCGAAATCGCCATTTATCTCGCCATTAGGGCACGAGCAGGAGGCTGATCGCGCGAAGGGGTCCTTTAGAGTCGGTACGTCGACATGAAACCGAAGTCGCATGCAGACGACTGATAAAGGACTAGAAAACTCTGATTTCCTTACTATCCACAATGCCTTCGCTAGCTGGCGCCAGGCGTGTGCGAACGGTATCGGCCGGAAGTTCTGCAAGACAAATTTCCTCAGTTATCAGGTATGCAGCCGTACATGGACGTATCACGTTAGCACCACTGATACGATATCATACAGAATCTCCAACAGATCGAGGAATTGCGACAACAGTTTCTGGGGTAGGTTCATTTTTTATTGTGCCATCACTCATAGCTTAAGATAAACGACAGTTATCTCGTTGATTCGTCGTTCATCCGTGTTGACAATAGCTTTGTGCGAGAGCTTAGCAGGTCAGTCTGGCGCAATATTTCCCCGTCACTCTAATGACGAGGTCGCAGAGCACGTTATGGTCGCGGTAGGACGCGCTTCGTTCCCGTGCCTCCAGAGCTCGAAGTCAACACGGGAAACGCCTTCATGCTTAACGCCGCCCTTGCAGCCGGACTCTTCCCGAAGCTCTTATCAATAGATCCAACAACCGGAGACATGAAGACTGTCAGCAACAACCAGGTGGCGTCCTTTCATCCGTCTTCAGTGAACTTCGGCAAAAGAGCGAGAGAATTCGGGGTAAACTACCTCAGCTATTTCACCCTCATGTGAGTCTCAAATAGGTATGATATCGAGCGAGTATTCACCTCCTGGCGTGCTCAGGCACTCGAAGAAACTATACGCATGGGAAACAGGACCAGTAGACGACGTCGCCATGTTGCTACTTTGCGGCGAAGCAGAATTTAAGGTGCGTCTAAGAAGTTTTTGAGGGAATGTAGACGTCATATATCGAGGCCTGCAGCTGATGTCCGACATCGTGTACGTTGACCGCAAGATCAAGTTCCGTGTGCAGCCCAGGTCGGGAATTGCGCTCAAGATCCTTCGCAATCACCTGGCAGACCTGCTGTCAACCCAAATGCGCATAAAGCCTCTGACCGAATCCCAGACGCTCTGGGACGATGTCGCGATGATGGTATTGGGGAAAGTAAAACCTCGCGAGCCAGGGGAGTATCAAGAGAACATCACACTTGTGGTAAACAGGTAGTGGACCACATATCTATCATTATTTGCTTTGAACTTGCAATGTTGAATTTGACATCATGTACTTGTCCTCCCTCTGCTCGATGATGTATGCGACTGCCATAGCCGAGATTGTAGCTGAGCACAACGCATCCATTGGTACCAGTATACATTGTGCGTGTCATGACATAGCATAAGGATAACGCCTGTAGCGGAAAGCATGAAGATAACGACACTATGACACCGCGACACTACTCCTCTTCCTCCTCATCAGCCGCGCTCCTAAAATCACATGTTAGCATCTGCCTCATGGTCGCTCAAGATCTGCGAACGTACTGGATATTGTAGAAGCGGAGCTGATACGAGTCCTTCGACGCTGCGACGACCCGGATCCAGTCACGGAGGGTGTTCTTCTTGAGGAACTTTTTGGTCAGGTACTTGAGGTAACGCTTGGAAAGTGGGACGCTCGATGACACGGTAATCTTGACATCGCCTGGAGTAGACTTCAGCGCCTCAAATCTTCGGCGAGGCCTATAGTACGTACCATCCCGAGCAATCTTGATGTTCTCGCCAAGCTGACCAGTCTTGCCATCGACCTTGATACGGTCGTACAAGTATTTCTCGAAGGCCGCGCCGTCAAAGACACCGTCACCAGCCGGGCGGGAGTAGTCAATGACGAACTTGTGCTTAGCAGCAGCGGTTTTTCCAGAGGCGACCTTCGGCTACGAAAGAAGACAAAGAGAAAGGAAACCCAGCATGAGCCTACTGAGAAGATAACTCAGCAAAGCGGTACTGGGGACTAACCATCTTGACGGCTGGAATGAGTCCTGAGGAATGAATGTATCGACTTCGACAATTTCGATCTGGGACAAGATACAAGAATCACGTGGAGGGCAACTGTACAGTTCCCCTCTGGTGTTCTCACGAAGCGGGATTCTCCGTACACCACCCGGATTAGGGATAGAGATCTAGGGATTTTCCTTGCTTGCATTCCGCGTGTCTGATCGGGTTTTCTCACGCATTCTGGTTAGAATTTGAGCCCAAGGCAGCGTCTCAGCTCTGCTCACCTCGACGCTATGGCTCCCGCCAACACTCTCACTCGCGAGCAGGTCGCTTCTGCTCAGCTGAAGGGCGACTATTCCATCAAATCCGAAAGCTCAGCACCGCAATTGGACACCTCGCAATGGCCTCTGCTCCTGAAAAACTACGACAAGCTACTCGTGCGGTCGGCTCATTTCACCCCCATCCCGTCTGGGTGCAGCCCCTTAAAGCGGGACATTACCACGTACATCAAGTGAGTAGCGCTGCTTTGCAATATACTGCAAAAACTGAACCGTCCTTCCCAGGTCAGGTGTTATTAACCTGGACAAGCCGTCCAACCCGTCATCGCATGAAGTTGTAGCATGGCTACGAAGGATACTGAGGGTAGAAAAGACCGGACACAGTGGTACCCTGGACCCCAAGGTTACTGGGTGCTTGATTGTCTGCATTGACCGCGCGACAAGACTGGTCAAGTCTCAACAAGGAGCAGGGAAGGAGTATGTTGCTGTTCTCCGTCTTCACTCAAATCTGCCCAACCCCGCGGCCCTCCCTCGAGCCATCCAGACTCTTACTGGTGCCCTTTTCCAACGACCTCCCCTCATCTCTGCTGTCAAGCGTCAACTTCGCATTCGAACGATATATGAGTCTACACTCCTCGAATTTGATGAGAAGCGCAACCTTGCTGTATTCTGGGTCTCTTGCGAGGCAGGCACATACATCCGAACCCTCTGTGTCCATCTAGGCCTCATTCTGGGCGTTGGAGGTCACATGCAGGAGCTCCGCAGAGTGCGAAGTGGTGCATTAAGCGAGAACGACAGCATGGTAACGATGCACGATGTCCTGGACGCCCAGTGGGTGTACGACAACACACGAGACGGTAGGCCTTCACACCTACTCACACGTGCACTATAACTTAATACGCCGACCTACAGAGTCCTATTTGCGTCGTGTTATCCGACCGCTCGAGTCGCTGTTGGTTGGGTACAAGCGTATTGTGGTCAAGGACAGCGCCGTGAACGCTGTTTGCTACGGCGCGAAGCTCATGATTCCTGGATTGCTCCGTTACGAGGCTGACATCTCGTTGAACGAGGAGGTTGTGCTGATGACGACGAAAGGTATTAATCATCCCTCATAACTTATAGATATAGATGCTCAGTTTTAAATAGGTGAGGCAATCGCATTGGCAATCGCCCAAATGTCGACAGTGGAGCTCGCAACTTGCGACCATGGCGTGGTAGCCAAGGTCAAGCGGTGCATTATGGAGCGTGATACCTACCCACGGCGGTGGGGTCTTGGGCCGAAGGCCCTGGAGAAAAAGAAACTTGTCAAGGATGGCAAGTTGAGCAAGTTCGGTGAGAAGATTGACGGCGTCACACCCGCAGAATGGAGCCGAGACTACGTTGACTACTCGCGCGAGGTAAATTGGATGGCTGTTCATGGTTCCGTGTACGGGATTCTGACCAAGCTTCTCATTAGGAGCCTACGGCGGGCCCGTCAACGGCATCTGTTGCTCCTCCAGCAACGACTACTGAGACCCCTGCGGAGGCGAGCCCCTCGAAGGAGAAGGAGAAGAAGCGCAAGCGGAAATCCGAAGTTCCCGATATCGATGCCGACGTCTCCATGGCCGTGAAGGACGGTGCGACAGGGGAAGATGAGGCCGCACGCGCGGAGCGCAAGCGGCAGAAGAAGGAGAAAAAGGCAAAGGAGTCTGCGGAGAAAGACGAAGGTGCCGAGGACGAAGAGGCGCGACGAGAGCGCAAGCGGCCAAAGAAGGAGAAGAAGGCGCGGGAGTCGTTGGGCGGCGAGTCGTAGTGAGCGGACTTCTTGTGTCAGGTAGCATGAGCTGTGTCGCGAGTTGCATACCAAAATCATCATCTACTATGATGTTGCTACTGTCCTTGTTTATCTGTATTACAATCGATTACGTTGTGCATGCGATGATCCTGCTTCTTTTTGCTTGTGAGCATGGCTGTCGCCAAGTTGGATGTCACGGTCAACAAGTTTGTCAAGAGTCTCTAAATCAAGCGCTGGTGCTAATTGACGTATCAATGTAACATCAAATACGGCAGTGAGCTACAGTGATGCGTGTATCAAGATTCAGTTCAAAAGATCGTGTGGGGCCACATGCGTCATTACAAGTGATCACACGTAACATACCCGCCGAAACATGAACATTTCAAAATTATAAAAGTGCACCGATAAACGCTGCCGCCGAGCCGAAAACAAGGACGAAGTTCATGCTGAAGCTCGCGCTAGCGCCGCCGGGGGACTTCGTGGTCGTCGAGCCGGGGGCAGACGACGAGCCCGAGGCAGACACAGCATTCGTGCCGTTAAGTTCTATTGCAAGCTCCTGGAACGCGCTGAAATTACGCGGGCTATCGGCGACGGCATTGACGGCAAAGACCATGCCCATGCCGCAGTGGCTAGCACCGGTCGGGAGGTGTTGCTTGCACTGATGGTATATCGTGAGTGGGTGTATGCGTCTATGCTGGAATGAACACGCACGTAGAACCACAATGGCGCAGTATCGTTGACGGTGACGTTGAACGTGGGGAACTCGGTCGCGTTCGCGCCGACGGGCATGCTATAGATCATCGTTAGCCCCCAGAGGTCAGCGAACACGGCAACAAAACGCACAATCCTGAGTCCAGGCCGATGACTTCGCCAGTCGTCTCGTCGGTCAGGATACGGCACGGGTCAGCGAAGGCGGACTGGGTTGCGGTGTGGTTCTTCTGGTGGCTAAGAGCGTCATGAGCCGCGCCGCCTCATGCGTGAGCTAGCATGTTGTACTTACAACTGGAAGACGACTACGTCGCGCGGCGCTGCGGTGATGTTTGACGGCGTGTAGGTGAGCTGGCCGTCCGAGCCGCCAACGATGACCGTGTGCACGGTCCCGTCCAGCGACACAGGCGTGGCGGCCGGCGAGCCGGGGTACGACGAGTACGTCGTCGTCCACGAGGACGCCTGCACCGTGATCGTCTCAGTGACGACGCTCTCCGTCGGCGCAGCGGGGATCGTCACGCCGCCGTACGCAGCGGTCGTCCACGAGCCAGACGCTGCGGAGGACGATGCGGTTGCCGATGCGGACGCCTTGAACTGGGCGCCCTCGGCGAGCGCGTTGTTGAGGTAGTCCTGGAAGGAGGTGGAGGTCCCGTTCGCGCCGGGGTTCACGGCGAATACCATGCCGTTGCCGCAGTGACTCTCGGGGGTGTTGTCGGCCTGGCGGCAGTACACCCAGATAGGTTTTGTCTGCGGCGACGGTGTCAGATGCGAAAGCACAGGATCATTAGAGGGACACCCACATCATTGACAGTCACACTGAACGTGGGGAAGTCGTCTGTATCGGTGGCAGAGACAGGCATACTGCGTCGCATGTTGAGAGGCAAAACCTTGGTAGCCGTGCAATTTAACTCACAATCCAGAGTCAAACCCGCCGGAGATCTTGTGACACGGGTCACTGAAGGATGACTGTGTGGCGGTGTGGTTCTTCTGATGAAAGTGGAAGACAACTTGGTCCCCAACGGAAGCAGACTGACGCAACGGCCTTCAGTCCACGCTTCCTCAAGCCGCGCTGGCAGGCACTTACAATAAAGCTGGGGGTGTAAGTCAGCGCCCCTGCGGCGCTGCCGACGACAATGTCGTGAATAGTACTCTGGGCATCGGCCGACTTGGCCAGCGCCAGACACAGGAACAAAGCCGTCGTAGAGAACAACATGAATATACGGCGAATATGTTAAAACAGGCAGCGACTGGGAAAAGGGGAGAGACAAAGTTCGATGGGTCCATACGAGGGGTGTGCACACATTTTATACCTCGAGCTTCGGGTGGCAGTGGGGTCGAAATTAGCTTAGCGTACCTGTCGTATTGTTTGGGATGTGCGCGCACCCAACCAGCACGCAGATCAGGGGCGGACCAAGCTCGGGGACGTGTTTGGGCAACCCGCTGCCAAGAGACAATTAGAAAGACTTTCGCGCCTGCCTCGCAATGAACAAAAGACTTGATTGGCTAACCTACGCCGGGCTCAGGGGCAGACATGGGGAGCTCACCGACGCACCATGAGTGGCCGCAACGAGTGTTGCTAAGTTTAGATCAATAGAATAGGAGCCCACGTAGGAATAGATTTCGAAGTGTTCGAATTCAAGGTGTACGAGCCATTCCTTGGACATTGATGGCCTCATTGGAGGCCACGCTATATGCAGGATGGTATTTGAGCATGTATGGGATCGAGATTGATCTTCGTGAACGGTAACCGTGATACTGGCCGCTCAGAAAGAAATGTGCGATGCGTGGCTCAGCTTTCAAACAATCAAAATGCGGGGACTCGATCGTGCTATGCTCTCTGCACAGCCAATGACCGCGGAGCAATCGGTGACTATGCCAAATATGGTAGGTATAGTGAACGACTCACAGCTGTGCGGGGAGGAGCGGGAGCGGGATCATTGCCTCTTAACATACATGATGATACTGCAGGGCGTTCTCGGAGAAAAAGCTCATATGAGACCGGGACTCTTAGGCTGCGGTATTCGGCGGCCAATGGGCACCGCGTGCGGCCAAGGATCCGCTTCGATATTTAGGCTCGCAGCAGGCCTATCTTGTTGAGACAGTGGTAGACGTGAACAGCACTCCCTCAAAAGAGATGGGCGTCAAGTGGGCTACTGTTGCACTGTGATGGCTTGAATGGCGAGAGTAATGAGACAGATCCGACCTGCTCCGTTTGAAGGAATTTCAAGACTACAACTTGCCGCAATGACTAGACCGGAGTAAAAGCATGACAGATCCTTGACGAAAGTTTTATCAAGAAGTCGAGACGCTGCCATGCACTGCATATTGACATGGTGATGCCGTGTTTCGTCGCACGGTCACGGTCACAGACCGGGTTTCATGCATCACACATTAGGTGTACGAGCCAATGGGGAACGATCGATCAAAAGGCGATAGAGTCACGAGATGTGACCAGGGAGGCTGTTGGATGATGATGAGAGGGAAATCAGAGCAGCTGATGGACGAGTTGCGAATGAAGCAGCATCCCTTATATACCCCAGACTAGTCCCTCTAGATCCATCTATCTTCGTCCGTTATAATCCTTTCTTTCGCTATTACGCTTTTCTAGTCTTTGCTTGCCCGCTCACTTCTCCAATTTCGCCCACCCAATGTCCCGCAAGAACCCCAAGCCGCTTCCCAAGTTTGAAGTGGGTGAGTGCGCGCACGTCTTGTGCGCCTGACCACCGACTGCGCACGACAAGCGAACGAGCACTGACAGCGAACCCATCACACAGGCGAACACTATGTCATTCTACACGGCCTCGGGGAAGGCGCGTACGGCACCGTCGCGGCTGCGCTGCACAAGCCCTCTGGAAGAGAGGTCGCTATCAAGAAGGTCCTCCCTTTCGAACACACCCTTTTTTGTCTCCGCACACTACGAGAGCTCAAGCTCCTCAAGTTCTTCTCCGAGTCATGCGTCAACGAGAATGTGCGTAATGGTCACCGTTCTGTGCCAAAGGCGTCCTAACGTCACGATCGGTTCTCTGACTTCAGATCATCTCCATTCTCGACATCATCAAACCTCCTTCGATAGAAGAGTTCAAGGAGATCTACTGTATGTTCACCTCTCAGCGAAGGTGCCGTTCAGTGCTGACGATGAGGCAGTCATCCAGGAGCTTATGCAGACTGACCTTCACCGCGTGATCCGTACGCAACAACTCACAGACGACCATTGCCAGGTACGCTTGATGCGTTCAGCCTAGCTGTATCTCCCTTCGCTCACACTGCATCACCCGATCAGTACTTCGTCTACCAGACACTGCGTGCCCTAAAGACGATGCACTCGGCGGACATCGTGCACCGCGATCTCAAGCCAGCCAACCTGCTCCTCAACGCGAACTGCGATCTCAAAGTATGCGACTTTGGCCTTGCGCGGAGCACACGATCCACGAACCCCGGTGGGAAGGAGGTCGGCCTCATGACGGAGTACGTCGCAACGCGGTGGTACCGTGCGCCGGAGATCATGCTGTCCTTCAAAATGTATACCAAGGTGCACTAGGTTCCATGGCGATCGCGATCAGCTGACTCACTGTATCATTTCACTCCTCCCGCACATGCACGCAGGCCATCGATATCTGGGCCGTGGGCTGCATTTTGGCAGAGCTACTCAACGGGCGCCCACTTTTCCCCGGCCGTGACTACGGGCACCAGCTCGACCTGATCCTAGACGTCATCGGTAGGCACTTTCGCTGTCAGTATCATTTCATCTTACTAACACCGTCGTTCGTTGGCAGGGACACCAACATTGGAGGAGTTCTACGGCATCACGTCGCGCCGGTCGCGCGACTACATCCGCGCGCTGCCCATCAAGAAGCGGCGGTCATTCACCGCGCTCTTCCCCAAGGCCTCGCCGGAGGCACTAGACTTCCTCGCAAAGACGCTCGTACGTCAACAGCTTGCGTGTCCGTGACCGCTTGGCTGATGATGCGCGCCCGTTCCGCGTCCGTTTCCACTGCCAGACCTTCGATCCGAAGAAGCGCCTGACTGTCGACCAGGCGTTAGAGCACCCCTACCTCTCCGCATATGTACGCGTATTATTTGTGAGCAGGGCGTACATTTGACTGATCGGCGTGATACTGCAGCACGATCCGGAAGATGAGCCCGCGGTTTCTTCGCTCGACTCGGAGTACTTCGAGTTTGACTGTAAGCGCATCATGTCTTTTTAGTGATCCGAAGCTCAGACGCGTGTTGGCGGATAGATCTCGACTTGAACAAAGACGAACTGAAAGGTTCGTATTCGTGCTGCAATTCCGAGGCGTTCCCTGACCGTCTTTTCTTGGCAGAACTGCTGTATGCGGAAGTGAAATCTTTCGTGCCTTGTATTTGATGGACCGACCCAACAAGTAGTCACAGCACAAGCTCTATCAGGCGTAGACGCCGCCGATGGCAGTCTTACCTGCGCACATAAGCTCGTTGCATGTCACCCACTCTATGTGATACCTGAAGATGTATACCGCACACTGATCGATACGCTGTCCATGTCGTTATTATGATCCCAGTATTTATTTGCCTCACTTTGGATAATAGAAACATCGAGAACGCACGCACAATGTAAAACTACGTTTACCTTTGCTCTAATATATACTGCAGCAACATCTCCTGTGCCAAATTTGCGCGCGAAGGTCACCTCAGCATGAGGCTGCCTTCATCACACTGACATTGAGTCAATGTCCGGAGATTGCAACGAACTCATATTCATGCAGGGCAATACTGCGCCCCCTTGAACATCCTGTCTGCCGCGGTTCCTGAATTTTAACATTGTGTGAGCGTAATTGACATAAGAAACTAGGGCGGGCTTTTACGATGAGCTGGTGTGTGGGACCGTGTGGCACTGGAATGTCCTATTCAGCAGCCGACCCTACAGACTCGGCTTGATGTCATAGTTGAGCAGGAGGTGTGCTATCAGCGATTTCATGATGTAGGACGCGATGAACCTTCCTGGCTATGTGAGTTGTATACATGAGCTCCTCCAAAGGCGGGGTATGCGTAGGAGCATTCACACTGTAGATGATGGTTAGTCTACAATGTACACGAAGGGAATGAGAGATTCTGGCTAGAGCTCACTAGCGATGTTTGCTATAGCCGAATACTAATTAGTGGGATGACGTCCGGATCATGAGGACCCCC
Source organism: Postia placenta MAD-698-R-SB12 (assembly GCF_002117355.1). NCBI lineage: Eukaryota > Fungi > Basidiomycota > Agaricomycetes > Polyporales > Adustoporiaceae > Rhodonia > Rhodonia placenta. Next base: position 2,549,391 of record NW_020169832.1, on the reverse strand, counting down.
GAATATTGGGGAGGAACCATGATCCCATTCCGGACAAATCTGGGCGATTTTGGACCCTGATCCCTGATCTTTTCCCGGACAAAACCAGTCTGTCGTAACCCTCATCCCTGGTATGATTTCCGGACATACTCCGGCCAATGCCGGAAGCCTGATCCGAAGACGGACAAGTCTGCTCCGCGCTTATGCTTGGCCAGGTTTGCACGTCCGCTGTCATGTGACATGCATGCGGACGATCCCACGACGTCGCGTCATGTCGTGCTCGAGGATAATATATTGAATGTTAGTATTTCTGCACTCTGTACATGTCTACTTATAGTATCAAAATGTGGGCTCATTAGCGGCCGGTATTCTAAGTGCCTCTCGTTTGCGCACATTTCGTCAGATTTTTTTTTGCCATCTATATAGTTCACATCACATAACTACAGACGAGTGCATTCTCAGACTCGACAATGCTACTTTTTCTGAGCACCCCAAGCTGCCTATCTCATATCACGGCAGTGAAAATGCTTGGTGCTGCGCGCAAGAAGACAAAGAAAGCGGCCACCTCTAAAATCACACAGGTCCAGGGGACAAAGGTGCTTGAACAGAGTTCATATTGCGAAGCTACATAGCACAAGTATGAGTGTCCAGTCCACATAACGATGTCAGAATCGAAGTCGGGGGCGAAATTGTGTTTCTGGGAACCCTGATCCATCATTTCCGGACAAATCGCCGATTTTCGACACCCTGGTCCAAAAAGATACAAATTCCGGACATTTTTGCCTAAATCAGGCCGCAGCCTGATTTTTTCCGGACATATCAGCCCGAAAATCGGAAATTTCTGCCGTACAAATCGACCAACTTTTGAGAAATTGGGATCAGGGTTCCCCCCCTATATTCGGGGGTCCTGGATCATGCCGCTGTTATTTGCTCTTACCGTCTCGCCCTGCCTCTGCGACCCCTTGGTCATGGCGAAACGCGTCGACTGCCATTGGATCCGGATAGTACTCATCATCACGATGGACCGCGTACGTCACGGCATTAGAGAACCCGCAGGGACGGTGCCATCGCAAAATGAGTGGTCTCGCATGGCCTTCTTGGGCACGCTCACTGCATGGCCTCAGTCAGACATCGGCTTGCCGGAAAGTCTAGTGTGGATCTTGCTGAACCCCAGCGAATTGGGGCGTTGCGGCCCCATGAAGAGGCCACCCGTCTTCACGAGTTGATTGATAGCTTCTTTCGTCCTTCCACGCGCCCGGATCACGCGCTCCATTCCCTCTCGAAGTGGCTCGACGCACTGCATATTCGACAGGAGGTTGTTTACTGGATTAATGAGTGTCTGTTTTGGGTTTGTGAGACGAGCAACAAAGCAGAACAGACGGTGCATACCGCGGATCGTCAACGGATGGTCGCCATGCTGAGCGCCGGCTCACGATTCGCGAGCTGGGATCATCTCGGTGGAGCCTAGACTGATGGACGAGTCGCTCCTCGAGACTTCAACTCGGTATCAGGACAGCAAAGGTCGAAATCTGCCAGGCTGTGAGGTGCGCACGATAGCAATACTTCATTGATGATGAAGTACGATGAGTTCCCAGATGTTTCAATGATACCGAGTCGGCAGTGACACTGATCGTTGAGCATGAGCGGAGGGCTGTAGGGTCTTAACTACAGAGCAAGTGGGTAACTCTTTTGGGAAGCTGAATGTATTGGTGGCTTGTCGACTGAGAAGATAACTGGGCGGAACCGATTAGAACCACGGTTTAATTCCTGATCTGATCGCTGAACGTCAGTTCATGAGCCTCTTCCATATGCACTGAAGCAAATTCCGTAAGCACCTGGCAGTTCAGTGTTGTATCGTTGATATCCTGTCTTTCACGACCCGATGGTCTGTATGCCGTGCGCCTTTCTTCTAATAATAGTGGAGGACCTGTATGCCATCAGGTATTTGTGAACAGCCTGTCTAGTTCCGGAGCTGACACGACGTTGTACGTTTCTAGCTTCGACATCTCAGTGGCGACATCAGCCAGTAGCCTGAGGTTGTTCCGAACAAGTATTATGGCATGGGCCGAAGCAACGTGCCACAAGGGCAAGCGAGATTCGAGCTCTACCGCTTCCTCATGCAAGGGTGATGAAACCCACTCGCATTGCGATATTCACTGTCCTACTGAGGGAACAATGTAAGTGTTCCCTTGTTCGGCATGCATCCTTCAGATGACGATGAGACCTGGACGATGGGTTGCTATCAATTTCACGGAGAAGAAGCATAGCTGGCAGTTCCGTGGACGCTGGCTATTGATATGTATGTGTACTTCGCAACGCGGCACATCCCATATACGGTCCTGAGGTCCATCCGATCGCGCCGTTCGCCCTCACATGGTACGTCGTATCCCATGCAATGATTTTTGACAGTATGATATGATCATGCAGGCATTGCTTGTAGCGGCAACCATGTGATGAACTCTGTACGGGTCTCAAGTCCATTATGGCAGTGTTGTACTCTACAGAGTATAAAACCTCAGGCAGCGAGCTACTGCCCTGCAAGCATTGGTACCTGTAGCCCGTTGCTAGAACGTTCTCGATCCGACTATCTCCTTTCTAAAGTATCATGTCTGCTGCCCAGCTGGCGGAGTACAAAGAGCTGATGCACACATTCCATGTGCTGCAAAGCTCTGACATTTCTACTGGTATGTAATTTGACATTCATATTTCTTCCCGATAATCGTGTTATGGTATGATATTAATGATATTAATTGATAACTATATGTAACAAGCTGCGGCAATGTCTTGGGTCGCTTATGACATTGTTCTGACATTCGGAGAAGAGGTGAGTGTAGTCTACACGATACAACACTTGTTTGTGCACCCATGTTCACATGTAATCTCACAGATAGAGTTCATCTGGAAGTAGGTTTATAGCTCTGGGACACAAGTATAAGAATTCAAAATCATCTCTGTTAGAGCCAAATGGTCATTGCCCAAGTGTTTGTACATTGCTGCACGGTACTATGGCCTGATAACTCTCATGTGAGTAACATCTATACAGTTGTGCAATAAGTTCTCAACCTATTGCTTTAGAGTGTATATTGCAGGTGTGTTGTTTTCTTCTGAGAATCTCTGAGGTCTAATTTTGTCAATTGCCATTATAGTGACACTCCTTTCAAATCCATCTGAAACAGTAAGTTACATAGTATTACTAGGATTTGTGAGATGTTGCTGATAAGACATCAAGCTGTATGGGAATTTGTAACATATATGTTCTATGTCTGATGTGTTTTTCCAGATGTGGAGCATGGCAATGGTTCATTGGACTGTATGTTTATGCTGTTGATTATAGATTCAATGAATTACTGACTAAATGACCCAATGGGTACAGTGGTGTCATATTTTTTGTTGCTGTTGTTGACTTGATATTGTTACTGCGGATTGATGCTTTATATGGCCGAAAAAAGAAAGGTAAAATGATACAGCCAATTCTATAGGTGACTTGTGATGCTGATTATTGCATAGTCTTCATACCACTACTTATTTTGTACATTGGTGAGTCAAGTATATTGTTTATAAGCCGCAAGTCTAATAATAGTTCAAACTGCACAATAGTTGAGGTTGCTGTGAGTTGATGCATCTTTCATATTTGCTATCAGATTTCAAACAATTATTTTGCAGCTTGCAACCAGTGTTGGCATTGTTGTCATCAAGCAAACTGTGCAATTCAGCAAACCTGCATATATTCCTATAACTGGGTGTTATAACAAGCCCCCTGCACATGTTGTTCTATATGCCTGGTATGTTGCACACTGTTTAAGGGCTTACTAGTATGTATAACACTATGTATCCTGCAGGATCCCTTCTCTTGTGATAGCCTGTATGCAGCCTTAAATGTACAATGATTACTTCATTACTAACCTAACAACAGGGATCTTCTATGGTCTCACAGTTTACAGGCTGTTCAAGGAACTGAAGATACAGTCTTGGTTCACTTTCACAGCAGCAAGTGGAGGGGATCATGCAGCTTCCATAATTCACATATTTTTCCGGGATGGATCTATCTGGTTTGGATTGTAAGTACAAACAAGTATAATGTTGTCCAATAGCTGATTACTTGATCAAGGGCATTCTGTGAGATAAAACATCAGAATATTAGTTTATAGTACTCATTATGATGTAGCTGTGGTTCTCATCACAGTTGTATTTCAAGCAGTGGGAGGTGTATTGGTAGCATTAGGTCCACAGTGAGCACTGTAATATCTTTCTGTTCTGACTGGTCTCAAACACTACTATTATTTATAGATGGCTTTGTGCAACATACTCTGTATTGGTTAGTGAGCAATTACTATACTGGTTTCAAATGTTTCAACTTTTCACACAGGGATCCCGACTCATCCTCAATCTTCGGACAGCATCCAAACCGGATGCAAATTTGGATTCCACAGGTCTTTCTTATGCCTCATTCGAAGCAAGAGACAATTTCCAAGTGGCAAGGCAGTCAGGGAATGACACCCTTGAAGATATGGATTTCTCAGGACATGATGATATTTTGATGGAGGAGTTCTGACGCTCTCGATGTTATACGTTCACCTTCGTGATGTTGGGATATTCCTTCTTGACGCTTTCGTATTCCTAGCGGGACCTTGATCTCTGTCGTGCCTTGACGTACTGTACGCCGGTCGATGCCTTCGCTGTCTCGTTTCGAGGGTTTTGAAATGAACAAGTTCGAGAATGAGCATTATTACAAGTCCCTGATGCGATAACGAGGTCAAATGAATATTGTAAACAATGCTTGTCTGTTGGAACAATTGCTTGGAGAATATATACGATACGTTAGTCAATGCGTTCTGAGCAAACATCGTATCTACGTGAAACCGGGTGTCCGGACAGGTCAGCATGCATCGATCGGAATGCAAGATATACACAGGACGTGTAATTTCAAGTGAGTAGTGGTGAGCCGGGAGGCTCAAAAACGCGGCGCCCTTCCCGTCCAGAACCCCGTGGCAACACCCTCGACACCGAAGTCCCCGAACCGTGTATCCGCCTCGAGCTCCGTGCCATACATTGTCCGTTTCATGGGCGCAGCCGGCGTATCCGGCGGAAGAGGCAGCGCAGTCAACCCAAGGCCGTGCCCGACCTCCGTGCTCGATATCGGCGTGGGCTCGGCGCCGAGCTCGGGTACCGTGGCCAACGACGGTGTGCGCATCAGCGCCGCGGGATTAACGGTGCCTTCTGCGCCTGGACTTTCACTAGACTGTGGACGGGACGCCTGTGTAGCAGCGGAGCGCGGCCGCCTGGGTGGGCCCAGTGGGTGGAACAGATCATTGCGTTCACGCCTACCGCCACGATCAATATACCCACCTATAGGGCTTGTAGTCGCGCCGGGAGTGGGTGAGATTGGGGGCTCGGGGTATATGAACGACGGCATGGTTTCGCCATACGGGCCAACGGGCGTAGACGTGACCGGAGGGAACATTGGATGGCTAAAAGTGAAAGTGAACGGAGTAGTAGTAGCCTGTTGAACGTTCTCGTTCGCGTTTGCCGTAGCAGTCACAGGCCCGTGACCATTCCCGTTGCCGACAGGAGGGGCGAATCCGGCTGGCGGCAGGTCGAGGTAATCCGATAAATTCGGTGGGGGATCACTATACGTCTCTAGGAGTTCTTGTTCTTCTGGTCCACTAAACACGGTGAATGCGGGCCGACTAGGTGCGGGTGCGGGTGCGGTGTCCTCGAGAGGCGGAGACTCGTGAGAAGAAGACCGTAAACCACCCGGCACCTTCGGACTAAGTTTTGCACGTTTCTTCGTAGGTCGAATCACGCCTTGCTCAAGTTCCTTCTCGCCTGTTTTGCCTGCATCGGCGGCCCCTGTGCCAGGGCTATCATCTGAATCCCTTAGCCGCTTGCCCAGAAGACTCTGAGACAGCCCAGCAGTGGACGGATTAGCCGTCTTACCGCCTTGTACAGTGGGCTCTGATGGTTGGTCGTCGACTTCCATGGGAGAAATTATCGTTGGTGGACTGCTGTGCTGGTCTCTGATGCAACATGTCAGTTGAATTCATTATCGTAGTAATAGAAGAGCTTACATCGCGCGGGCCTTCCCTGCGCTTTTGGCAGATTGACGGGGAGACGAAGAAATCGCGCCTGCGAATGCAGCCTCCTTGAGAGTTTCGATCTCAGCTTCAAGCTGTGCTATACGGCTGGTCTCGGAGCGGAGCCTCTCGACTTCGGACGTTAGTCCTGACAGCTGTGTTTTGAGTGTCTGAATGTCAGCCACCTGCAGGGTCAGCTGTTGCAATTCTGCCTGCAGCGACTGCATTTGTTGCTTTAGCGGTTGCATCTAGAATTCTATGGTCACAATCGAGACCGGTTACACTGAGTGAAACATACTATTGCATCCGTATAATGGTTAGACTCTTCAGGTATGCGAGATGATGAGGCGCCCTCTCCTCCGAATAGGCTACCCTGAGGAAGGCCCAGGTCATGCTGCGTCCCCGACGGACCCGCCACAGCGGCTTTGTGAGGGTCGAGAATGAGAACACGAGGCGCAGTATCCAAGTCAAAGTACAAACCTTCTGCCTCTGTAGGTTCTAAAATACACGCGGTTAATGAGCGAGAAATGGCAGCAAAGTCGACTACGTACCCTCTTCCTCCTGAATGGGGGCTTCCGATGGCTTGATACTCCTACTCACTTTCCCCCGTGGTGTTTTCGGGACACTCAGCGACCTTGTAATAGCGCGTGCACCACTCCCCCCTGCTAGGGTTGGTCGACCAACACCTAGACGATATTGTGTTTGTTTCGCCTTTCTTATACGAGGAATGTTTGAGGGAGGGAGGCGTGGCGTAGGGGCGGGGGGTACAGAACTCCGAGCCGCCTGTTGACCTTCCGCTGCAGTCTCTTCTTCGTCGTCAGTGTCATGTATAATGACGGAACTGCCTGACATCCCTCTCGGGCGAGAGTCGATTGTGGAACGACTGACAACCCTGATAGAAGCCGACCGCCTTGCCTGTGTGTCAGGGACTGGACGAGTACGCGGTTGCATAGTATCCAAGAGTAGGTCGACAAGGGCCTCAGACTTTAGGTTGGCTTTTATCCCGTGGTCCTGACGGCGAACTCAGTCGGTAGGTTCCACGGCGAAGCACAAGCAATGGGACACACTTTGCATAGTTTCTGGAGATCAACTCGCTTCATGTTCTCCAAAGTCTTGCGATCAAGATGTAAGGCCATGTTGGCGAAAGCCAATGGCCGCGTCTGAGGGAGAAGAAAGCAAGAAACAGGCTGCAGTAGCAAATGCAGCGGAAAGAGGCTGGTTCGGGACAGGTTGGATTGTATGGCCTCACGAGCGACCAAACAACGCGACGCGAACAGACTGACACGTGATCAGCATGGGCCACAGTTTCCCCCTTCTTTCTTCCTTTTTTGGCAAGCTGCGACGCCATGCTAACCGAGTGAAAGTTCCGACCCGGTTCTAAACCAATATGACTGCTGGAACATTGAACTTACTCACTTCGTGGGCATTGCTTCGTGCATCCCTCTGGTGTTCCGAACACTCCCTTTTTGGACATGATGCACGAATAATCCCCTGCGAGACTTCGAAGTCGAGTTGAGAGTAATCTTTCGAACCTTGGTTGCTCCGGTCATCTTTGTGTCGTGTCCCGGTCCGTGTAACCGCGAACTCTGCTGCTCGTCGGTGGCTTATCGAAACGGAGAAGGCCTCAGGATAGGCAGTGAGAGTTGTTTATAACCCATGTGCATGATCACCTGCTAGGAGGGGTCCCGACGCCGTTCATACATGCCGTGAACGATTGCCGAGCGGTTACTGGGGCGTGTTCGCCTGTCCGAAAGCTTTCTCTTTGCTCTGTTCCTTGTCAGTGCTGTGGACATTTCTATGGCTCGCGTGTGGTCGTTGAGCGAAGTTGCACGGCACAATTCACCCAGGTGAGTTGTTACTAAGACTAATAGACCCTCGCCTACCTCGCCTACTCATCGCTTGCGTAGTTCATGTTGGGTGATAATCAGTGACAGAGTATACGATGTGACTGAATTTCTGCCTGTAAGTCCCGTACTCAGGTATTGTGCGAGCTCGAGTCAACTCGCACCTATGTGCAGGAGCACCCGGGAGGGGCCAAAATCATCCTGAAGTATGCCGGGCGTGACGCCACTGCAGCGTACGAGCCAATTCATCCCAAGGATGCACTTGAAAAGAATCTGTCACCAGAGAAGCATTTGGGCAGCATTGATAGCACTGGAGCTAGGGAGCTCAAAGAGGAGCAAGCCTCACGTAAGAAGACTCAAGACGAAATCCGCGTGGAGCGAGCCAAGGCAATAAAGCGGCCTATCAATCACATTCTTAGTTTACAGGACATGGAGGTAAGATTTGAGCAGGTCCACGCGAAACCTAGACAGCAACATAAAAGGTTAATTTTATCAGAACGTCGCCCGTGAAGTACTGTCCCACAAAACATGGGCGTTCTATAGGTCCGCTGCAGACGACGAAATCAGTGCGCATATATGAATCACGGACTGGTAATCTCCGCTGATTGACCATCTACACAGCGTACAATGAGAATCGACTGGCCTTCTCCCGGTTCTTTTTCCACCCGCGTGTCCTGAGACCCATCTCGAACGTCGACCCTTCCACGACCATATTGGGGTTCCCTAGCTCGCTGCCGATATTTGTCAGTGCTGCATCACTGGGCAAGCTTGGGCATCCCCTTGGTCAGTAGGACATGTCCATAAGCTCCTGCTAACCAACTTACATACTGCCTATGGAAGGTGAGGTCAACATCACCCGCGGCGCAGGACGTACCGGCATCATACAGATGGTGTCCACCTACTCGTCATGCTCTCATGCAGAAATAGCGGCAGCCCGTGTCAATGCCTCTCAGCCACTTTTTCTCCAGCTGTACAAGGATAAGAACAGCCCCGTGTCAGAGAAACTACTGCGAGATGTCGAAGGGCTTGGCTACAATGCAATTTTCCTCACAGTGGATGCGCCCCTTAACGGGAACCGCGAGCGCGATCTCCGCGCGCCTTTCGAGCTCGAGGAGCAGGAGCGGTTGGTCGAAGAAGCAAAGAATCCCATGGGCAATGCGGGCGAAATGCCCGAGAGGCCAGAAGATGCGGACAACACACTAGTGGAAGGTGAACTGGTCCTGATTGGTACATCTGGAGGGCTGCGGACTACCGGCGATTTGGACCAGTCATGGGAGGTGGTAAGATTGACCGTGAGCTGTGGGCGCAATGCAGGATTCAGAAATACCTTTAGACACTGCCGTGGCTCCGGAGAACGACAAAGCTTCCAATTGTTTTGAAGGGTGCGTACTATGGCTCACATTCCACATAATGCCGTTAATGCCACGACTAGGCATTCAGACTGTTGCGGTGGGTTCGGCCTCTTCGTGATATGTGCGAATGGCAAAACTGAAAGACGATCATAGGATGCTGTCAAGGCGGTTGAAGTCGGCGTTGACGGAATATTGCTGTCTAATCACGGTGGTAAGTGCAATCCACTATTGGAAAGGACGGACCCTGAATCCTGCACGCAGGTCGACAGATGGAATAGTTAGTTTCTCGAGGTGCATGATACTGCGTGTTTCTCACTTTTAGCAGCTCTCTTCCGCCGCTGGAAGTCCTCTATAGAATTCGTAAAGAGCGTCCAGACGTTTTGGATAAGATTGAAGGCGAGCATTCCACCTTTTAACCCGTCGGGACCGAGTACTCAATCATAGGTTCTCCAGTTTACATCGACGGCGGCGTGCATCGCGGCACAGGTAATGGAACCCATATAAATCGCAGACGTCTTATTCATTATTTCATATGTTAGATGTGTTGAAGGCACTTTGTCTCGGGGCCAAGGCTGTCGGTCTTGGGCGGGCATTTCACTTTGCACTCAGTGTATGTTTGACACGGTCCTTCACGGCCCCTTGGTGCTGATAGATAATTAGGCATATGGTGAGGCTGGCGTTGTTCAGACAGTGCGCATTCTTCAGCGCGAGATCATTCTCGGAATGCGATTGCTGGGTGCAACTCGTTTGAGCGACTTGACGCCAGAGATGGTCAGTTATTCTGCAACAATACAGTTTTCTAGGTGTCTTATAGGTCTCACGCCGTATAGGTGGAGCGTGTTGACTGGCAGCCATTCCTCTCGAAGTTGTGATGGGGTCGTCTACACAGCTGCGTCGTGACGCTACCACACGCTTGGCGATCCGACTGTATGTTTGTTACCTTGTGTGGATGAGGTCTCGTCTACGATGTATGTAGAGTGACTATAGACTGAGCTTGATGTGTGTCGTCCGTTTTCTGAGAGACAGCATTGGCGCCTTGACGGAAAGACCGGGCCGCTAAACATAGCGTTGGTAAATTGTGCGACTGGTTCAGTACGTACTGAAGCTTGTCCATTGGCAACGCGGCATCACATCATCCAGTGACTCAGTGACCCCCTCGAATGGTCATGGTCATGGGAGCGCATAAATGCCACAATTCGGTGCTTTCTTGTATCTCCGGGCAGCCGAATGCCCCGTAAAGAAGACGAGACACCTACGACCGGTTCCGTCTCGCGCACCCATCGGCAGTGGTCCCGACATTAATATCCACGATTGTCTCGCCAATCCCACGACCCCTTCCTGTCCTCACTCACAGGTTAATCACGCAACAATTCAGAAAGAATTTGAGAGTAGCTATGTCGCGAACCCATTCATTACAGGACGTTGCTCAGCACAACTCGGCAAGGTACGCCCGCACAGTGTTTACAGCCTGCTTTCGGCGAGTGATCATTTGCGGACAAAATAGTTCCTGTTGGGTCATTATCAGTGACAAGGTCTATGATGTTACTGATTTCTTGCCTGTGAGTTTCGCGGGATACAGTTGTGACGAATGCAGATTGAGTACGCGTTTCTTCGTGCAATAGGAACATCCGGGCGGCGCAAAAATCATCTTGAAATATGCGGGTCGAGATGCAACGGCGGCGTACGAGCCCATTCATCCTCCTGATGCCTTAGACAAGAACCTGCCGCCGGAGAAGCATCTGGGTAGTGTTGATACTTCGAGTGCCAAGACACTTCAGCAAGAACGCGAATCCCGGAAGAAGACCAAAGATGAGATTCGTATGGAGCAGGCTCAAACTAGGAAGCCTCAAATCAACCAAATTTTGAGTCTGCGGGATATGGAGGTCAGTGGCTTCATTCGTCAGTCACTGAGCCGCAAGCTTCATGACGTCGCTTTGCTCAGAACGTTGCCCTCAATGTGATTTCCTACAAGGCGAAGGCATACTATTATTCTGCTGCTGATGACGAACTGAGTACGCTGTCGATCCCCCTTCATGGTTATACAAGCACAACTGAGAAGATTTATACAGCGAATGCCGAAAATGCTCGTGCCTTCTCTCGCTTCTTTTTCCACCCACGGGTGCTCCGGCCAATATCAAAAGTCGATGTCTCCACTAGTATCCTCGGTATCAAATCGTCTATACCAGTGTTCGCCAGTGGAGCTGCGCTTGCTAAGCTTGGACATCCCCTCGGTATGCCCTCTCTCGTTGAGTCGCTGTTACGTTCTCTTCGACTCATACCTTGGTTCCGCAGGCGAAGCCAACATCACTCGCGGCGCGGGCCGTACCAACATCATCCAGATGGTATCCTCCAACGCGTCCCTCTCGCCCTCACAAATAGCGGAAGCCCGTCTGTCGCCCTCGCAGCCGCTCTTCTTCCAGTTATACAAGCATGGGGACAACCGCGTCGCAGAACAGCGAGTGCGCGAGGTCGAGAACCTCGGGTACAGGGCCATCTTCTTAACTGTGGATGCACCTGTCTCGGGTAACCGTGAACGCGACATTCGCGCGCCATTCGAACTTGAGGAACAAAGGCGCGAGTCGGACACGTCTACCGCTCCCGACGCCCAGAGGACGACTGGGGAGATGCCGAGGCAACCCGAAGATGCTGAGAAGGAGTTGGATAATCAAGTCAATTTCTTCGGAACTGCGGGCGCACTCTTGGCGAACATGGATCTGGACATGACGTTCACCAAGGTTGGTCAATATCTTTACAACCTTTGAAAACCCCTTATTCATGAGTACTAGACAATTCCTTGGCTCCGTAGCGTTACAAAGCTGCCCATAGTTTTGAAAGGTAGGCTTTGAACATCTTGTTGTACGAAGCGAGGATATTGAATATCAAATAGGTATTCAGTGTGTCGCGGTGAGCAGGTCAGCCATTGCACCCAGTATTATCTTGACGGGCCAGCGGGACAGGACGCTGTGCTTGCCGCAGAGGCGGGTGTAGACGGCATACTACTCTCAAACCACGGCGGCGAGTCTACATACACTAATCGCGTCGTCTTGCCATCCTAATTTCCCGGTTGCAGGACGCCAGCTGGAATAGTAAGCCCTCACATCCACATATACGCAAAAATAGACACCCACATAGGTCTTTAGTTCGCTACCGCCTCTAGAAGTCTTGTACAGACTGCGTCAGCAGCGTCCAGATGTATTCGACAAGCTGGAAGGTCGGCTATTGCGCCTCATCTAGGTAGGTATCTGGCGTTAACGTTTCATCATCATCAGTGTATATCGATGGTGGTGTACGCCGAGGAACAGGTATGCCATACGTGCCTGTCCTACCATCTTTATCTAACAAAAATACACCCGCAGACGTGTTGAAAGCGCTATGCCTGGGTGCGAAAGCAGTCGGTCTCGGGCGACCGTTCTTGTACGCGCAAAGTGTAGGACCCTCATGCGCTCTGACGTATCGGCGTTACTCACGGCTCATTTCCAGGCTTACGGCGAGGCTGGCGTCGTCCAAGCTGTGCGTATTCTTCAGCGCGAGATCGTCCTCGGAATGCGTCTTCTGGGTGCGACGAGTGTCAGCGAACTGGTTCCCGAGATGGTGAGTATTTTTTAGAAGTAAGTATTTGTCATGCCGGCTCATCGGGCCTTTGGCGGATGTGCATAGGTGGAGAGGGTGGACTGGCAACCACATCTCGCCAAGCTATGAGCAACAGTGTATCCGCGATCTATGCGCGAGGGTTGTATGGATTCCACGAGGTTCAAATGTATTGTTGTTACGACCCTGTTACCAGAGGCTCTGTGCATAGCCGATAGCGGGCTGAAGCTTACAAAAAGTACTAATGCTATGCAACGTGAAGCGTGAGATGCCTCAAGGTACCTCTCCAATTCATCATAAAGTGAATCATGGTGATGCTGGCTGATTTCAAACAGCCCACGAGTGTATATTATTCACCCAGCGAACAAGTGAGTGTCCAGTTATACGACTATGCATAGCAATATAGCGATGCCTCGCTGCGGCACGCTGTCGCTGTTTTGAAACAATTGAGAACGGCGACTGACAGGGCAGGACAAGACTTGTATTGTCGCTGTGCGTGGTGTTTACTGTGTCTCCATGACCCCAAGGGGAGACTTGCTGCATAGTGCGTTCCCACATGATGGGTATATGCTAGGAGCCGTGCCTAAAATAGAGCTATAGATACAACTGGTAAAGATGTGACTCGATGAGACCAATAGGAGCAGATATATGGTCATACATGTTATAATGATACATTTTTTCGTTCTTCATGACAGCTGTGAGAAGCGAACAGTTAGTGTCCCGTGCCACTGTGACAAATTGGCGGCTCACTGGGAAGGGGGCAACCTCATCTAATACCTTCGCGGCGCCCTGAACGATGATCTCCCATTCAGTCTTGTGCAACCTGTCTGCAAAGCTCTCCACGGAGTCATCTTTCTTGATCTCGATCTCCCGCACAAGCAAGGGCTCTCCGCGATCTACTTCCTTGACCACGCGGTGGACCATGACCCCCGAGTGTGAGATTTCGCCCTTCTGGAAAGCCTCGTACGCTCTTTCGATGGCGTTCGCACCGTCGAAGGCACCAGGCAGCGCAGGGTGAAGATTGATGACTGGGATAGGCTTCTCCACCTTTTCTTCGCCCTCAAGTACTCGGTCGCCGTTTATCACATCGAGAAATCCGTCACCCATAATATGCATCCAGCCAGCGAGGACGACCAGGTCCGGCTTCTCCCTGATTATGATTCGGGCAACTTCGACATCGTAGTCATCCCGCGTTCTGCCCGGATTGGCTTTCAGGAAAGGCTGGAGGGCAAGGTAGGCGGTGGGTATCGGTGGATCTGCCTGAGATGCTCTGGTAAGGCCATATGCGGCCTTGCGGTTGGAGAGCACGAGTGATATGCGTGTGTCAGGCAGAGCCGGAGTGTTCTGTGCGTCAACGAGGGCTTGCAGATTAGTGCCTGCAGAACTCCTGTCACGATATCTAGACCGAGTTTGCTGGAGAACATACCTGAGCCCGAGATGAGGACTACTATGCGCCTCTGCGTCGAAGGCTGTACATGAGACATGAGGGCGGGGTAAGGACGCGAGTCGCAGAGACCCTCATACTCAAAGCCAGATCTAGAAAATCGCGATCGACTGCACGTGGTCGCGACGCGATCGGCTGGTAGCGCTTCATTCGACCTTAATTTCCTCGCTAATTAATGAAAGCTCCGCAAATGAATAGCTTGAGACTGAGGACCTACTTCTGCACCGTATATGATGACAGCAGACTACTCTCAAAGTTGTGCTTTAGGCGTATGCTCTTGGGCTCGGCTCAGGTATGTGTTCCATGTGCTGATCCCTGCCGGTCCGGTTGCTCACACTAACCATGATTCGCCTTCTCATAGCCGGGCTCCTCGTTGATCATCGTGGGCAGGTCAGCATGTCGTCGGGCGAGGATGATCATGGGTGCCTGGTATCAAGCAAACAAATCACCGTCGTGACGTTTAGAGGATAAGCGCTCTGGAATTCCCCCTCCGATTTTGTCCCACCCTGGTCGTCAAGGCTGAGGGGCAGGCCTGCATCTCACTCATCTTCTCCTTTCATATTCGTTCTCTGTCCAACTTTCTCTTTCTTCGTCTGAACACGAGACTGCAGGACGCCACGCTCTCTCTGCGGTACCGAAGTCTCGCTGCCGCTCGTACCCCTGCTGACGCTGCGCCCGGGGCGTGCACTATCTCGCGCGTCGATCTCGTGGTGCTCTTCAGCCGGACTGACACAGCCTGCGAATTCATCCACGCTGGTCTTTCATTCATTGCTCCCGCTGGATTCCTACGAATCCTCGCCGCAGGGTGCCTCGCTAGCGTGACATATTCTGTCATTTCTTTGAATTTCGACAGCGTTCCAAACAACTAGTGCGCGCATGGCTGGAATTGCGGCCGCGTTCAAAACTCTGAGCGATGATCACATTGTGGGTGCTACATTCTGGCTGGCGAATTTCTGACTCATGGCCTTCGCAGGTCCAATATCTTCTCGCGGACGTTCCATTCTTTTGTGTGGGGATTTTGTCCCTCGGCGTATTTACCTTCTTCGTCTTCATGAAGCGTGCAGATAGGTATGCCTCTCCACGACGTTAGTCTCAATTACTCACATGATGCACCAAAGCGTTTTGTTTGCACTCCACATGGCGGTACTTGTCGCGTTCATAGCTGCAATTCTCGACCTTGTGCAGATGCTTCTCCGCGGCTCAGATGATGTGGACAAGGCCATTGGGCTCAAGGGCGTTGAGGGGCTTATCGTCGCTCGAGAGGTAGGTTTTGCGCTGTCGTTCGGCCTGCGCTTTCTGTTTTACTGGGGCTTCGTCGCCCAACCAATCCCAGGCGAGTCACCGGCTGTGAACGGTGCAAAGCACAACGGTAGCTGGGGCCGTTGGGGCGTGTTGGGCATCATCTTGGAAATGTTTACTCTAACATTGACTCTTGTCATCCCTGTCCTGCAAATCCTCTACCGGAACATCGTCGTGCTTTACCGGATCGGGGCGTTATACGAGGTGGAGGCTGCTCTCCAGATCGTGCTGTCTGTGATCTTCATCTTGAAACTGCTCCTAAATTGCTGGATTCGAAAACTGGCGAACACGAGCGTGATCCCGACTAGATACACCCTAGCGAGTTACTCACCAGTCATCACCGCCCTCCTGCTCAGCGGCTTGATCGGTATTGGAAATGCAGCAATGTGTACGTCCGTTTGAACAGATCGTTCATAGATATCCAGATAGCTCATCAACCTTGCATGCTGCAGTCGAATTTACGGAAACCGTACTAGGGCGATTTCTCCAAGCCATCGAATTTTACATCTTGATCGTATACATGCTTTCGAGCGCGTTTTACCATCTTCGTCGCCGCTCCTGGTGTCCCAAGCGTTCATCCATCGTGGACTCCAAGTCCTCACCCGATTATATGGCGCAAGTAAACGTGCCGGAGGGAGTAATTTGTATCACCCCGCCCGTCATCTCCTCTCCCGATCTTCTCTCTGTTGTCGGACAAGACGTGAACAGTTTGACGTCGCGTCTAGCCATTGCCCCGCAAGGGTCTGCTACCTCTCGGATGTCGTCTTGGTTTAACGTCAGTAGGATCTCCGAGCGCCTTTCTGGCCGAGGAAATTCATCATCTCCACAACAGGATGAAGCTCGTCTATGGAGCCAGGATCAGGCAGAGCGAGGGTACTCTCTGGACGGCCGTGACTTGAAGGACGGACATCGCGATTCGGGCATTGACCTCGATACACCCCAGTCTTATAACGCAAGCCAGCCGTTGGGTACCGCGAAGTGGCAGGATCCCGTGTATACCTCCGTGATAAAGTCTTCCTTGGCTTCAACCCCGCCAGCGAGCTCAACGCAGCAGTATTACGTTCCTCGCGTCGTGTCTCCTGAAAGCCAACGCACCAAACCGAGACTTTCCCCGGAGTTGGCTAAAATCACCATCCCCGAGCGCACCTACACCCGCCAAGGCGCTACTGAGAGGCAGCATACGTCGCCCACACCGTCCATATACGAGTCGCCGCCGTCCATGTACGGCTCCCCACTCTCGGGTGTGGACGACATTGTGCGCAGCATCGCGAGCTTCGACAGCCGCACGCTCGATTTCCCCCCGATGCGCTCTAATCGTGACCCCTCCGACGCGCCGCTGTACTCTGCGCGCTCATCGCACGTCTCAGAGCTCATCCGCCAGCAGGCGGAGCTCGACAAGTCGATTGAGGCGCTTCGGCTGCTGTCGCCCGCGGAGAGGAGTTTGTTGTCCAGCGACGAGGAGGGGGGCGGCGTCACGCGCTCACAGAGCGACCTGTCGCTGAGCAACTTCCCCGAGCCACCTTGGGGCCGCGCGAGTGACAGCAGCACGATCTCGATGATGCCCCCACCGGTGCCCCCGCTTACCATCAAGAAGACAGACCAAGCGGTGATCGCAGAGGCCGTTGATCGTGGTCAGGCGTCACGTATGCTGGGACCCACAGAAGAACAGCCCCCGGATGTCGCGGAGGACCTGTCTGATGAGCTGGAGTCAGCATTGCTCAACAATAGAAGCCGTATCAACTCCGGAGGAACTCAATACGAGATCACGTCGTTCATTGGCGGTTAGTCTTTTGTGAGGAATTGATCAGTGAGGGGTCTGACTGAAAGAATGTTTCCTGCAGGGTTGACGCGACATGACGGCCAAGAACTTGGCTCATTCTCCTCACAGTCCCTCACACAAGGCGGCCAACTCATACCACCTAAGGCGCCTTGGAAACACGGCCCCTCAGATAGCTTCGAGTCGCTTCGCTCAATGCAGCCTTCGATCGTAATCGAAGATGCAGAGAGTACTATTCCGTTGCGAACAGCAGACATTCCCCACTCAGGATCTCCTCCAAAACTGGCTTTCTCTGCTGTTCGTTTCAGCAGGCCAGTCGGGCTGCCCCCGCGGCCACGCTTACAGTCAGCGGACGTGCTAAGCCCTGTACCTGAGACCCCATCGAGTCGATAACCGGCTCGGGTAGGCACAGCGCGTCCCAGCTGCGCATTCGAGTCCTAGCTGTCCACTGGTGGCATTTACTTCGTTACATCCGCACGGACGGAATTTACCCGTTGGCATTGGGCTTTCATTATTGGAGTCTTCCTTTCCTTCCTGATGTGTTGGAGAAATGATAGTGTACTCTCTACAAATAGTAGTCATGGTTGGCAACCCCAGCGCGTCCTCACTGGAGTGGTTTGTATGATTGTCTTGCCAAGCTGTTTGTAGTTTCGATCTCGTCTTCGACTGTATGGCTGTAAAATGTATCCGTGCGTCTCATAGCATGTGGACGACGACTGAGATGTGTCATGTCGGCAAGCGCGGGGTGAACAGAGCGACGATCGCGTTGCACGTGGGCGGGCACGGATGCGCATGACGTCACGCGTCACCCTTGCGGCGTGCATCATGGCACTGCGCTTAACCTGTCGCAACCCCTTTCTCCTTTCCTATCCAACCTTTTCACTATGTCGACGTTTCCGGATTACTACAAGTTACTTGATATCCCGCATAGTGCAACGGCAGACCAGATTAGACAAGCGTACAGGGTGCAGTCACTGAAGTGAGTTCTCCTGACCGCCGATGCATGGTTGCGGCTCATCCATGTAGTGGTGCAGGACACATCCGGATCGTTTGACCAAGGCAACCGTGGAAGAGAAAAAGGCTGCGACTGAGCGTTTCCAGGTACGTAGTATAATGCTAGTCAACGTATACAAGCAACTGATCTGATCTGAGCATTACAGGCAGTAGCGGATGCGTACTACGTTCTCTCCGATGCAACGAGGAGGAAAGAGTACGATGCGTTGTATGCATCGCGTGGCCCTCAGGAGAAGACCAATGAACCGAACGCTTCGGCTAATTTCTTCTCCGCATTTGCTAGTATGTTCGGTGGAGGCTCATCCTCGGCAGGGAACGCGGGCTCCTCTACCGGAGCAGCTGGTGAGAGGCCTGATGCTGACCATGTATTCGCCGATGTGTTCGAGGAGGTGTGTGCAACTTCTCCCCATAGTCTTTCTGGTACTCACTCCCCTTGTAGCTTTTCACACCGGAAGTTCAGCGCCATGCACCATGGTGGGCTTGGTTTGGAGCGGTTTCTGGCGCTGGACTCGGCTTTATAGTCGCCAATATACCTGGGGCAATGGTTGGCGCATACGCAGGCAATCGACTTGGCGCTATCAGAGATGCGAAGGGGAAGAGTGTAGCAGCCGTGTTCTCTCAACTCGGCGGCTCCCAGAAGGCAGAGGTAAGAACATGCAGCATCTGTTAACACGACCCACTGTTCTGATGTCATTGCCAGATCTTGCGTGCCTTGGCTGCGAAAGTGTTGGGTGCTGCAGCCACCTCGTTCTAAGCCAGACACAAACATTTTGATGACACTTCCATGATATCCCATTCTGCGTCTTACGGGTGCTTACTATCGATTGTACATTATCTTCTACGTACATATTACTTTGGAGTCGAATCCCCTCCGCGCCTAATATGGAATAGTCGCGATGGACGATCAGCGCGTGTTATCTAGCCGAGTGACCTCGAAGTTTATGAATCTGCATTCAGCTAAAAGCAACGAGCGGACATCCACCTCCGACACTGAGCCCTCTGTGCTAGCCTTTGCGATGGTCGACCTCAGCGGGCTGCGCTCAAATCCTCGTCCTTCTGCCAAAGGGGCGGCGTTACAAGGTGCAGATCCGCTTGTAGCAGTGATAGGGATGTCCCTGATCACAAAACATAGTTCGCTGATTTCTCGAGGTCAGCTTCGCGAAGGGCCAGCAGCGTACCCCCGGCGGGGAGCTCGAAAAGGCCTGAATGGCTCGGTGAGTCCGTGATCGATCACGCTCAGGGTCTGCAGCCATTGACCTGGGCCTTTACGTATATAGAGTCGGTTGCGTTGGCCACCCCCAGAAAGCGCAGTGAGCTTTCGCCGCTCCTCTCAGTGAATGCACTGGTGCTCACGAGTGCGTCCGTAGAACTAGCTGCCTTAGCGTCGCACACGGAGAGCAGGCAGTCCCAGGCGACGACGCCACGGATGTCACGTCCTCCAGTTTGTGGGTCCTCCGATCAATACTCATACTTCATAACAGTGTCGTCTAATAATGACCAGCTCAGGACCCACGACGAAGGTTACAGGCTGATGCGCGCACACCGAAGTCCGCGACGAGGAGGTCCACCGCGAACGAGCCTAAAGCAGCCTCATCCACCCTACGCACTACGCGCAAGCGTGCACGCACGTCGTCTCCATCGCCGCAACTTGCCAAGAAGACAAGGAGAGTGTCGCGCACGCAGGATGACGACGATGCAACGGATGAAGACACCGGTCTTCTCACGCCCGCGCCGTCCTCTCAGAGCGTGTCCGTATCAAGGCTTCCCACACGAAGCCAGCGTGCGTCGTCTCGCTCGCGCACAGCTGTACCAGTTCCCACTGCAGGGAACAAGGGCAAGGGCAAGGCGGTCCTCCGTGAAGAGCCAGTAGACCATGAATCTGCCGACGCGAGCACGCCGCAGAGACCCGAGCCAGAGCGTCCGACTAAACGGCGGCGCAGAGCATCCCCCGCTGCCTCCGTCGACGGGGAATTCGGGGCGGGCACGTCGTCGCAACCTGTCTCCCTCTCGCACACGATTGCTGTGGACGGTCGTGGAGACGACGAGGACGTGGGCTCTGAGGACGACGCCAGCTTCCAACTTCTGGACATACCCGAGGTTGCTGCCTTGCCATGGGTCGCCAACACGTCCTCTCCAACTAGCCGGCACCACGCCAGGACAGCCAGCCTGTTCCTGCCGCCCGGCGTGTCGGAGCTCATCGAAGGTTAGTGCCCCTTTGCGCGCGCTCTCCGCTAGCATCCCCAGAATGACACGCTAAATTAATGGCACCACCCTGCCATCACCTTTAGGCATGAAGCGCGCGCTCGACCTGGAGACCAGAGCGCGCCGGCGGGCCGAGGACCGCTACACAGAGGAGGTCCAGAGGCGCGTGGCGGCAGAGCGCGCGACCGCGGCGCTCGTGGAGCAGAACAGGGTGCTCGACGCGGAGACGCGGGTGTGGGCGCAGGCGGCAGCGGACACGTTCGCGCTCTCGCTCGCGTCTCAGATAGCGGATGGACCGCAGGAGTCGGGCTCGACTGCGACGCAGCCGCTCGATGGGGCGGCCGCTGATGGTTCGGCGGACCCTGCAGAACCACCTATGGCGACGTCCTCTGCAGATGCGAAGGGCAAAGGCCGCATGCCGGTGCGCGACTCGCAGACCCCGGTTACAGGGGCTTCGTCTACTGTTCTCGAACGTGCAGCCGGTCAGTCGTGTCCGTTTTGCTATGCACGTGTGTGCTGACTTCCACGCATCCTTGACATTCTAGCTGTGTCGGAGTTCTTTCAGCAATTGGTGCCCTTGCCATCCCGAGATACCCCAGACGAAAGCTGACCGTCCCACATTTGCATCTTAACGAGTACACTCCGCGTTTGGATCTACTGTCGTCTCTGCACAAAAGTATTTCCAATCTACACATAGCTATTTCGATTGCTCGGCGTCGTTATGGACTCCGGAGGGAAGGGGAAGGATACATGAAGGACACCATTCGTCCCTTAATCTCAATACTATTACCAATAGTCTGTGTTCGTAGCCAAACATTTTACCAATCAAGACAGAAGACAGATAAAAATAAGTACCAGGACCACTGTCAAGATATAAAAGACATAAACCTTGGGGATACACGAGATTACGTTTCGCATGCAGTAAGATAAAATAGAAGAGTACGGCGTGTCTTATGTATACAGACGTTCGCTGCGGCCGCGAGGAGGAGGTTCTTGGATATAGCACATTTGTTAACGGTTTGATTTGGATGGGAGATGATGCAACAGTGAGGTCGGGACAGCTGTCGTGATGGAGTCATGCAAGATGCGAGTATGGGAGTGCGGGGATATGCGTGAAATGCAAGAGTCATATTTTGGTTTCCGTTGCGTAGCGCGGTGTGGATTCGGAAGGTGTCAGTGCCAAAGTTCGCCGACTTGGCACTCGTCTATCGGCGGACTAGTGACGGTGGTGGTGGTAGCGCCTTCAGCGAAGTGGAGAGCCGAGTAGTCGTTCAGCCCACATGCGCCGTTCGCCATGGCCAGAGTGAGTGCTGCCACGGCCTTCTCCGAGCGCGACGCCGGAGAGGGAACGTGCGCGGCTGTGGAGACTAACTGAGCGCCGTTCGGGAAGACGAAGGGTGGTGAGGAAGATGGTGACATGTCATGGGGCTGCAGGTGGATGGGGAGGGGAAGCGATATGAGGGAGGAGTTTGTGGAGTTTGAGTAGGCATGCGTGAGGGCGGGCGTGAAGAGGGTTGCCGTGTGCCCCTCGTCGTCAGATGCGCAGGTGGACGGGGCAGCAGAGGCAGAGAGAGGGGAGGAGGAGCGGTCGCTGGTGAGTGCAGGGTGGATGGCGGGCATGTCGACGTCCAGGGACAGGGCGCGCTTCTTGTGAGAGAGAGGCCGGATATGGAAGGGCGCCGATCCCGTGTCACCTGAGACGATCTCGACGTCGTCGTCATCGTGGTTCTCAGCCGCCGCCGCCGCCGCCTCTGATGCCCGAGTCGCGCGTCCCGCCGCCAAGGAGCCGTATTGCACAGACCGGCGCCGCTGCCTGCGTCGCATCTCTCTGTCATTCCGGTGGCGCGAGTTCTCCCACTCGCGCATCCGGTCGACGAGGCCCTCGCCATTCTCGGCGACACTGCGCTGTAACTCGCCGAACGCGTGTGAGCGCATCTGTTCGAGCTCCCCGGCCGTCATCAAGTCATCGTCATGGGAAAACGGCGCGTTGAGTCGAGACGCGTGCGAGGTGCGGCGCGGCTTCCTGCGGGTCCGCTCTGGGAATAGATCGAACGCAGCGGACGTGCTTGGGAGCGCCGGCATCGACGGAAGGCTGGGCGTCCGCTCTTCCACAAACAGGGAGCCGAACGTAGCCCCGAAGGGGTTAGCATACTGCTCTTCCAGACTGCTTCGCGCCTGCTTGCAGTGCGTAAGACGCTGAGGGGCACGAAGGATGACAGAGGCACACTCACAGTGTCTCTGCGAGCCCGCTTGCCCCTCCTCCACTGGTCAACATCCCACTTCTCTGGCGGCTCATCTGCGCCAGGCAGATGTTTGTACGACGGGCTACGCGTGTAGTCCGAGCACGGTCGCGCCCTCTTGACTGCGAGGCGCCATTTCGGATCGTCGGATAGGTGTGCGCCGCGAATGGGGGACGACGCGGAATGGGACCTGCGGCGATGGACGTGCCGACCACTCGACGACATGCAACAAGAAATACGAGGTATGGGCTGAGGCGAGGCGACGGGCGCGAGCAAGATGAAAGACGCGTCGGGATCGAGGGTGGGGGTCGGTCGCGGAGCAGTGGTAGATAATGGCCCGGAATGCGATCGTGCTCGGTTGTTCATTTACATAAGTACACCTCGCCACCGGCAACTCCCGCGGGCCCTTGCGAACCAACAACCGGCTTACAATTACACACTTTCATCCTGACCCCCATCGCCTCCGGCTGCGCCCTGCAACCCATGTTCGTATCTCGGGCCCGATGCAACGCACATGTCTCATTTGATACGTGAGATGATTCCGCTAGGGCCCGCCGGCTGCGGTTATTCTCCAGGCTGTCCGATCCACGGCAGGTCATGGCACAGACATCTTGTGCGCACACCATCGCGGGACGCTGGAATCTTGCCCATAATGGGTTTCTTCTGGTGTGCTCGCCTGGACCGTCGCTCAACGCCACCTCTCTTCTTGGATCGCCCGGTGACCTCTCCATTCCCTGCAGCCCATTCATCGAACCCGCGAACCGCCTCAAACCCGCGCACACGCTTTCCCATTTGCAGGCCGAATTCAGTCTTGTATGACACCCACCTTCTTGGTCGGGTGATTACGCTGGAAGCCTCGCTCTCTGGACTCTGGGCCGATCGCGCCTCAGGCCACCCGCGTCGCATTCTCTCACGCAGGCCAAATTATGTTGTCATGGCCTTCCTTCTCGATTGCTCGCATATAATGCCGCGGGGTTGATCGCGCGGCGATTACATCGAAGCCCTCGTCTTCTGTATCGTCTGCATCGATGCTCAGGGACTTGTGTGCCTCGCGGGCCGCGCACGTTTAGATCAGGTCATGATCCCCACTAAAATACGTGATCCTGCAGGTAGGTGAATGTACCTCCGCTAATTTGGTGCAGATAAGGCTACCGACGGCGCCGGACGTTATACATCAAATACGGCGCGCGCATCTAGTCTGACACAAATGGTAAGTAGAGGGTTGGACAACGGCGCTGCATTCCCGGTTTGCCTATTTGACAGAGCGGCCAGATCATGCACGGGTTGGCTCCAAGGTGGTGCTTGATTTGATTCATTCTTCTATCCATTCAAGCAATTCATTCTCAGAAGATCATGTTACATTCCTTTGGTTCGTCCCAGAGTCATGTATACCGGCGTGATCTCGTAATATCATATACGGGGCATCCAAATTGGCAAGAACCCGGGCAACATGCAGCGGGTATACCGCGTATAAATACACCACTATCACAGAGATGCAAGAACGACAGCTTGTAATAGCCAATACGACGTAAACAGACAAGGCAGTGTACATACCATTCTGGCCAATGTGCAAGCAAAAGCGATGAACAGGCGCGTTAACAATCCGTGTAGCCGTAACCAGAGATATCAGAGTCCATAGTCGTTCCCGCTGAATCCTCCATTCCCACCAGTGAGTTGCCTCACTAGGAACATACCCCTCCCCTCACCATCGCTCTTCGTACTACGCATCCCGATCACAGATTTGGGCCGGGGATACGTGCGCCCAGGTCTCGGGCCATCATGCAGTTTCGTCGGACTAGACGACAATTGTCTCGTAGGGCTCAGACCGCCCCCGGTGAGCTGTCGCATAAGCGATGCGTCCGAACCGCTTCCAATCCCTGTGAATTGGCGCGCTATTGTGGTCGTGCCGGTGTGCTGTGGGGCGATGCCACGGCCTCCTGTATGTGAAGCGACGAGTGGTCCGCGGACTGGAGAGGGTGAGTTGCGCATCTCGGCTGGTAATAGAAGCTGCGGGTTCAATGTCAGATGCGGAATCCTGTAAGTGGTAGATGAATGGATATCTACCAGACACTCCCGGCACCAAACCCGCCCGTCCATATCCGTCTTCGCAGCGCTGTCCAATTTCTTGCCGCAGCCAGGCTTGCCTGCTTCTTTCCTCCGTCCCTTGGCATCCTTCCCGCCGCATAGAAGGCATGTCCCGTGCCACTTTGTGCCTTGCGGCCCTTGCACAACCCCTCTCTCCATGACAGCAACAGCCTTGTTGCAACCAGGACAGGATGTTGAACCACCGAAGCGAGGGAAGGTAAAACCGGCACTTGTGGGAGGTGCAGTCGGAGGAGGGCGCTCGTATCGACTAGAAGAGGGCGTCGTAGCGTATGGAGTGTTATTGCTCGCTCTCGGCGCCATCGCCGGCTTTGTCGATGAAACCGGGAGCTTCGAAGCTACAGGAGGCTTGGTGTAGACTGTAACCTTCTCCGGCGGAGCGCACTACGTCCCGGAGATGTTATTCTTACTGTCCGCTACGTGTAAATGGACGACTCACCTCAACATGACATGCGCCTTCTTGCCCTCTTGCAAAGACTGCATGGCCGCCCTCGCGTTCTTCGAATAAGCCGTCACAAACTTTACACCTGAAACATGACGTGTGGTACGTCTTGGGCGGTACGCCGCTGCTTGAGGGTTCCTCCGGCACGGTAACAAACTTCCCTCCGTGCTTGGTTGTGAAAAGAGGAAGCTTGCATTTCGTACAACGCGCATTTGGTGAGAGTGGGGTTGGGGACGACATGCCTAGCGTTCGTGTGTGCGTCTTCGATTTCGGCGTCGGGGTGACAGACGGCAATTCCATCTTACGACGGACTCCTTCACTCCCGCCTGTAGTATGGCTCAAAATGCCACCAGTATGGAATATGTCATTTGAAGTCCGTCTGCTCGGAGGACTGATGGATGGTGGTGTCGATGGCGCGCTGGATTGTGAGTTCGAAGTCGTGTCGGAAAGGTCACCCGCTAAGTCTGGCGTAGATGGTACCGATCGCTCGAAGTTTGCGTTGAAAGATGACGCTGATATGCTGGTCCTGATATTCAGTCCTTCTCGCCCTGAACGCGTAGAGAGACTGTGCGACTGCAGCGGGATTTCCGTCATGGGTCCAGTCGACTCCGAGCGAGGGAGCTCGCCGTTGTCCAAGCCATCTGTACTCAGGTCAATGAGGTCCTCCAGGGGCATAGGAGCCTGTCCACCCAAAAGGGACTCTACTTCGGCGTCACCAGTACGGTCACGGCGCAGTGTGTAGTCTGGCTCTGTGGGGGCGTCATGTCGCACGGACGTTCGAAACGCTGGACCAGGAGAATCAGTTTTCGCTGAAGGCAAAGCAGAGGAGCGGGGTATCCTTGACTGTCCAGCCTGCCCTTGAGCAGACGCTCTGGATGTCAAAGGACTGTCCTCAGGAAGCTTGCTGGTGCGAGGGCGAGAAGCTGAGCGTCTCCGAGGTGTTGTATTCTCAGCTTCACTGACCGAGCTAGAAGCAGGAGCAGGGGAAGCCTGCCTCAGGAACCTCTGCTTCATCTCTTCGATGGCCTCTTCAGTGGGCTGCTTCGAGCCTACAGGACTCCCGTAACGTGGGCTCCCTCCTATTCTAGACGCAGGACTGGTGCCGTGTAGGTCGGGCTCGGGACTCTTGAACCTATTGTATGTGCGACGGGGAACAGGACTACCATCTGATACTGACGTTGCAGGCTCAGGGCTTCTGTACCTGAGGTTGTGTCGCGAGGCCAAAAGACTGTCCGCATCGTCGTCCGTTGAGTCTGATTCTGGACTCTGAAACCTACGCAAGGGACGAATTGTCGAGGTACCATCGCCCGTGACATGTGTGATAGGAGAGATGGTCAAAGGTGTAAACGAATCGGTCCGCGCACGAGCTGCAAGACGTTCCGCGATCGGACTAACGTCTGCTGCTCGAGGCGTGTAGCGTGTTGCCGGACTGCGATTAGTTGTTGGGGTCAAATTCGAGTGCTTCGTGCCAATGTTAGATCTCCCTGTCCGCTCATCGTCCTTGGCCGGAGTACCTTCGCGACTCCGAACAATGCCCAATCTCTGCTCCAGTTCCTCCAATGCTGGGCTACCTTCCCGCTCCCGGTCAGTACGCCTTGTGCCTCCGAGGTTGCTCCTCTCCAAGTCGCCCGGCCTATGAGGGCTTTCCTTGGTGGACCTCGTCAGACAGGTCTCGAAACATTCTGCACAACTCGGTCGACCCAACAGGTCTACCATGGGTTTATCACCAATGTCCCTGGAACACCCATCACAGCGAAAGCATTTCTTATGCCATACACGACTACCGTTCTCGACGAACCCCCCCTCGGTCTTAAGAATAAGGACAGGCCTACCGCAACTTGCGCATGGGCCCTTCGATCCACCATTCTCCGTGAAGCAGGACCGGCATAGAAACCGCGGATTTGCTCCTCCCTCGGATGACGAGTTCGCTGGATCGGGATATATTGTAGCATCCGGCGGGAACGACGTGGAACATAGGGCGCAGTGGTAAGAGGACAGTGTTTCCTTGGGTTGGAGGATGGAGCCGTATACTTTAGCTAGTTCTGACCCATTGGGGTTGGGCAATATGCCTGCGGCCGCATTCGCCGACGTAGACGGCTCTGAATCGTCGTGCAAACTTGTGGTGTACTTAAGTGGAGATGGAGGTCGAGAGGTAGTCGTAGAAGCTATATGAGCCGAGACGCGGGAACCAAGGGTGACTGATCCGGAGGAAGTAGAGGTTGGACGGGGAAATCGTCTGGTAGATGCGGCTGTTGATGCCTGCGGTATAGATGCAGTATGCGGAGCAGGTTCAGCGCTGCGGTCTGCCGGCCTAATGGGCGATTTCTCTCTAGTCTCTCCGGTAACATACGTCCGAGACCATCTGTCTTGGGATTGCTTCTCTCCCTGGTCCCACTTAACTACGGGAGCTTTGTGCAACCCATCAGCATCAGGGAGGTCATCCGTCCGTGCAGAATGCTCACCAACTGCTGTGCCTCCGCACTTACAGCGAGGCCCAACAACGATGTCACCACACCTCCTACAGAATCCCATGTCCTAGTGATACAGAAGTGTCAAGTTGGATAAATATCGTCTGGGGGCGGATGAAAACGACCAAAGTCCTGCGAGCCCGGCGAAAGCAGCGAGAATGCGGAATACGGCAGGTTCAACTCGAACCAAGGTCCGTCGCGATCACGTGTATCAGTGATGCGTCTCTTCACGCGAAGCACGCTTCGCGTTCGCGTTCGACGCAGGCTGTCTCCGACACAATGCGGACCCATAATAACATATGGTAGAACAAGGTACGAGGTACGTGGTTGCCAGTCCACGATACTAGACTACAAAGTTACAAAAATCTTGGTCCAGCCGTCAAAACCAGGCGTGGCCAGAATGCAAGACCGTCATAAATGATTTGATACGAGATATTTTCTTCGAGTGCCTGGAAATAGTTCCGAATATTTGAGTAAGGGTAACGTAGTAAGGCTGCTAACGTACCAAGTCATCTTCCTGCAGCTCCGAGCAGAGTCCCCTCGTAATCTGTCCAAGTCGGAGAGTTCTTGCATGACAAGGAGCAAGATTGGCAAGTCAACCTACCTTCTGCAATAATGTCATACAATATGCCTGCGATGCATGCTTCAGACAAGAGATATATGGGTTGCAACTAGCATTATCTGCTTCTAGTAATGCCCGCAGTTCGAGACAGAGGTTCATAGTCCACGGTGAGTGTAACATGAAGTGTACTGGAGGAACTCATTAGAACTTGTGTCAAGTGAAGCAGTGTCAAGCTCACCTGTAGCATGGCGGCTGTACACAAGAAGACATGAGATGGCGTGGCATAGCACTGGACACACAAGCACGGCGATCGACTCTTCAGCAGCAAGGAACTGGTGTTTCAGAACTAAAAGAAGCACGTCGCGCAAGTAGTTGTATGCCTCGGCATGCATAAGATCGTCACAAGTCTGTCTCCGAATGCTGACAGATAGATATGTAGCAAATGCAGCTAGTAATACATGAGTCTCTTTCCAATTCGAGACAGCAATGTCTGCTTACCAGCCGTCGCCAGGTTCATGGAACTACGTGCAGTCGCAATCTGCCAGATGGCGCTGTCGTCCCAGACAGTGTCATCCGATGACAGATCGGATATCTCATACGTAGCCAAAGTTACAAGTAACGAATCACCAAGGGTGCGCGAACCAAGTGAATCTGAAGCTTCATGATTGAGCCAATCCACGACAGTCTGCAGGAATGACATTGTCGTATGGGTAGCGAAACAACTTCTTATGTTGCTCTTGAACATCATCGTGACAAATTGGAGAATATGTCTCGCGTGATAGAACGCAGCTTGTGGATCAAGATCACGTTGGTCCCGGTTCAGGGCTCTGAGAGGATTGTGTCAGCGTTGACGTGAGTGAATATGCCCTACCCATCTTACAGACTGATAGCCGACAGATCTGCCACAGATGGTTAACAACAAGGTATAAGTGAGACCTCCTGAGCCCTTACTCTCTTCCCATATCTCCGCGAACTTGAGCCTCGTGTCGGACAAAACGTCCTTCATGACCTGTCGTAGAATATCGGCGCGAATGAATGATATACCCTCGATGACAAGGTCTCTGACTGCGACCGTTGACTACCAAATACAGATATATTGATACATCACTCACCTATGAAATCAACTTCATCTTGGCGCATGATGATGAAAAGTCTGCATAAGCTATCAGACAGACTGGTGACCACGTCGTGCTCCTCCGAGTTGTTCTCGAAAGCATGCAACAGTTGTGTCGCTGCCCAGCAGGCCTTAAGTGTGATGTCCTGCAATCCGACACACGGAGTTGCGCTTGTCGCTGCGGTCAGGGCAGACATGATGTGATGGATCAATCGCTAGAATATGCCGACATCAGCGCATATATGGTCGATAATAGGGGGAGACTAACTGTGATTGCAATGGCCGCGGCCAGGGGAATACGCGCTATTGTGAAGATGAGGGTCTCATCCCAACGCCGGGGGTCCGCAGCCTCAATGACAAACTCGTCCGCATTACGATCATCTGGGATCTGATGCAACCAGCTAGCAGTCTTCGCACATCGCAACGTGAGGAAGTCTCCAGGTATCAAGCGCAAACATTTGCTGACCACATAGTCTATCACCTCAGCATCCATAATACGTGGGTCGTGCCAAGTCGTCCAGCACCATGTGATTGTTGGACCCCATCGTAGAAAAATGGCTTGAGCGGAATCGATGGTCGAATCTGGAGTTACGATATGCAATCCAGATGAGAGAGTCTCCGGTGGGCGCATGACGGCTGCGATGAGGCGAAGTAACTTAGACTGAGTGTGAGGTCGATACAAGCCTATGTCATCGTGATCTTGAGACGAGTCCAGCGCCTTTATTTCACGCCGTCATAAGATCTTCCTCAATAAGAATAACAATGTGTTCTCACCGCGAATATACACAAGGTAAGGGCATAAGAATTCCTCACGTGTGCGCTTTGCTCCATATCAAACACATCGTCAGCGCTGGTTTGACGCTCGATGTGGGCCTTCATGGTGCGTAGAACATCCGCATGGGGTGATCTGACAATGTCGAAATTTATAGATTAAGCCAAAATAACATAGCCTTACCCCACACACAGTACACATCCGATTTGCGGCCCCATGACGTATACGCCGAAGATGAGCTGCAGAGCCAAACGTTGGACGGCAGGGGATGCTTGTTGGGTGGACAGCACACAATGTACGTCCATCCATTTGCCTTCAAAGCAGAACAGTTGAACGGTGACCATAATGCCGAGTACATATGACTTGCCTGGGAGCTGGGTAGCAACGCGGAGGGCATCGGACTCTCTCTGCTTCTCTAGAGAGGAGAAGGCTGTGGCCGATGACATAAGAGTCGAGGAGCCCCGGGCAATGGAGACTATTATATCGCCCAGCTTCGATAGCAAGAGGTCAACCCAGCACACTGTCGTAGGAATAATCGTCCCATTCGGCACGTCTTTCGCAGCAATACTGTGGAGGATTTGCCTATATGTGAACAACAGTGACATGAAGGACTCCTCTACTATGATGTGTGAAGAATTAGTCTGGATACGGTGCGCTGTTGATACAAAAAGCTCACATAGAACGCGCATGGCGGCATAAACCTCTGTTCTGCTGATTAACTGTTGAGCGGATATATTGTCTAGGAAGTCCAAGATTGCGGTCGCCGCACGGGCAACAACATCGTGCGAAGAGACGTCCTATGGACCCGTAATCATGAGCGGATTGTCATACGTTTGGGACTATTAAATGGACATACATTTTCAATAGCCGACAGATCTAATGATCGCAATTCCTCTGCCACGAGATGGATCGCTTCAGCGGGCGATGGGACGTCTTCACCACCATCTTCTCGAGTGGAGCCTGCCAAAGCAGTGGATATATGCGTGTATTCAGTAACGTCCCAAGCGGATACCGAAATCTGAGACTCGGATTCCGTATCACTATCGGCGTACGTGTCCATGCTGCGATACGAGACTTGTTAAAGACAAAAGCTGGTGTGGAACGCACCTCACACCGCCGAATGCGAAGAGCACATCGCACACGTGATCGGTCCAACTTGGTCGTATTCAGAATTAGAGCAAATTCGGCATTAGACGTCAAACAGACACCCAGCTTGATCGAGAGCCGCATCAAATACGCAAATTATTACTTACTACACTGCTCACAAGCTTTCATCGCATTGGCGAGTGGGATATTGGTACTCACCGCTTACGTTTCCCGAACGGTTTGGCACGCAAGCAACAGTATTAGAGACCTCGGATATCTTTTAGAATGCTGGTAATATCTGTTTTACATTCTAATTGTTCGTTACTGCGGGAGAAAACGGCCTCGAAAGCATCATTCGACTCGGCAGCCTACCAATATCGTCAGTCGCGAGCAGTATGAGTGTCCCAGAACATACCTCGCCATCACAATACTCGTAGTCGACCCACTTCTCGTCCTCCTCAGCGTGTATCATCATAAGCATTTCCCTCCGCACAGCGGTTAACCCTCCCTGGAATTGCACCCCCTGTTCGCCCGTTTTCCGCACTGCAACCTGGACTTCTTTGACGTCGCCTGCAGGCTTCTTCTCCTTTTTCGGGGCTGGGGCTGGGGCTGGTTCGTCGGGATCCGGAGGTGGTCCATCATCAGAGTCGTCGTCTGAACCATTCCCTGCGCGACTACGTCTACTCTTGCGAGACAGGACGTCCATGTAGGTCAGGGTAGGTCGCAACTGATGTGTCTCGTTTATTGGGTGCAAATGCAGCTGCCCTATGGTATACCGTCCATCAGGCGGGTTCGTAGTAGATACGTCTGAAAGTTACCATCCCGGACAATACCCAGCACATAACTCCCCATCTGCGAAAGTTGTTCGCTACGCATACGCACCTCTTGCAGTCTGGGCTCCTCGCCTTCACGCTGCTTCACATTTGGTAGCTCTTGGTTCTTTTCTTTGTCATCCTCTTCTCGTGCCTTTCCAAGTTCGTGCGAGCGCTCGCCGTTCCACACCTCTGGCCGCGTATCGACAGGAACATGCACTTCCAGGCGTCGTACGCCGGACTTCAGGCGGGCCCGGATGCGCTTTCCACTCGCTGCAGCTGAAGGAGGCACTTGTAGTGGGCGTGTAAGCAGTGGAAACTGGTGGATGTGAATGTTTGGCACTAGGGAGTTTGAATAACGAATAGGTAGCACGCTGACGAGCCGGTCCTCCTCATGCATGGTGAGTGTAATGTTCAGCTCAGGCTCAAACAAGCAGAAGTGAATATGCACCGTGGAAAAGCCCCGATCGTGGACTGAAGATCCCATCACAATCTCGATCTACCAACTTTGCGCCTGTGGCGCCGCTAGTGCAAGACTTCGCATTCACGGTCATTGGCTGACCATGTTCGCTTCTTAAATCCTATGGTATGGGATGCTAACATACTACGACATCTTCAAACCCACGTGGACACTGCGCACGAGTCGCACCCCACATTGCGGAAGCGAAGTAAATGAGTTGACCAGCCAGATGACTGAGAAGAATCAGAAAGGTCTAGAGTTATAAGCTACCCAGAAAACATGCTGTCGGAACCCAATTACATATACCGACAGACAGAAATATGTGTGAGTTTAATGAACTGTCTCCCAAAAGCATAATCCTACCGGCCACACCACATTTCAATGCTCGGCAATCGTCTTCGTAGTAAGATACCACCTGCGCTCTTGCTTGCGTATTTTGACAAGCTCTCGCGCCATGAACAGACACTGCGTCCATCTGTGCCACTGCTCCATGTCCTCCTCTTTGACGTCCTCATGGTAGCGTCGATCCGGCCACGCTGTCCTGATGTCTTCCAGATTCGGAAGTAGCGAAGACAGGAAGGTCGCGACAAATGTTGGGTCCGAGATTTTAGAGTTCCCCACCTTAAGATACTTGACGCGCGAGTCTTCTGCGAGATCGCTGGGTGGTACTGCCAGTAAGACTTCCGCTGTTAGATGCTCAGCGTCCATGACCACCCCAACCGTCTTGAGGCGGGGACAATGCTGAAGCAAGGGTATGAGACCTAGCAGAGTCGCCTTCGGCGGCGATATGCTCGACCCGCGGAAGCTCTCGAGATCTATGCGCTCCAGATTCGGCCACGCTTGCGCCATTGCGGCGAGCATGTCGTTGTCTACGTCGATCGGGCAACCGTCGGAATGTAGCACCGTCAAATTCAGCTGCAGCAGAGGTTCCAGTGTTTCGCGCGTAAGCAAGTACGGCTCCAGATCCTCGATGCTGATCCATGCCTCGAGTGCGAGGGAGTGAAGAGTCTCTCGCATATGATGTGTCGTAAGCGAATGAAAGAAGTCTTTGGCGTAGGGCACAAGCGGGGCTCGGTCGGGAAATGCACGCATATGTGTCAGCTTATGGGAGCTGATGTACGGAAGGAAAGCCGTGATGGTAGGAAGCCGCCTTGCATATAACTCGACCTCTTCCAGTGCACAGAACGGGCTGCCGTGGACCGTATTACTGCAATACGCCTCGAGTACCTTGACCAGTTCATCACTCTTGCGCAGGACTACGCCCATCTTCCGGAGGTTTGGCAAAGCGGCGAGCAAAAGCAACGCGTCGTGCGGAACCACCAAGTGGGTCTCGAACGTCGTGAGGTAGTGTAGCTTGCCTATGACGTCTGGTAGCACAGCGGACACCCTGGGACAGTCTGCGAAGAACATGAAACTGGCCTGCTCAATCTGTGGGGATTTCTCCGCCAACTCCTTGAGCATTTGGATACTGGCATCCTCATGCCGCTTCGCGTGGGCCCATAATTTGACGGACATCAAGCGAGGCCCGAAGAAGATGCGCATTGCCGGAACAGCGATACCCCCGATATCCAGGAACAAACCATCGTATTCCAGACTGTGCAGATTAGGGAGCGGCGGGCCTGGGGGTTTGGCGACTTCCAGAATGTGCAATGCGGCTTCAGCAAGCCTCAATTTGGAGGACTGCCCGAGACACACATTCCTCCCATGCCCTCCGAGGGATTTGACGCGAGGCGCGTACAGCAGAAAGCGAGCAAAGTCGTCAGGGACCAGCGGCCGCACAAATGACTGGAAGCAGACGAAATGAGATGATGTTCACCCCTTGTCAAGGAGCTGAGTGTACCGCAACTATGAACTCGCCCTCCGCGCGCGTGACGCGAGTTTCGGTTGTCCACGAATCCGGTGGAAAGGTGTGCATCAGGGGTCCCGGCGTGATGAGAGAATCCCATACGACGTCCATGGACGGTCCATAAACTGCCTTGCATGTCCGAGAGAATGCAATGAGGCTGTTGCCATCTCGATGAGAGTGGAGATACGAGCATATATTGGTTATGATTTCTGGCGCTGAGAAGAGAGGGTGCATCTTCGTCGCATGTTATCAGACAATTCCAGATGCGAGTTCCGGGAAATACGTTTGCGTGTGTCCAAGACCTCAATCCGCGCCCGCTGGGATTGGTCTGAGCTTATAGACAGTCGCCCTTCTGCTGTACGTATACGCGGTGATCGGATTGCGGAATGCTTATTACGATCGAGCGCCGCTGAGTACGTGAGCTAAACAAATCTTGCAGTAAAGTATCATGTACCCCAACGCGCCAATAAAATGCATCGAGTATTCTATGATTGTATGCAGTGTCAATAGCGGGGTCATCGTGGAGAAATACATACAGCCGTGCCATCGAAGCAGCAAATTGCAGGTATAGTACACATATGCGTGAATCAGAGAACGAGGTACACAAAGCGACAGAGCGTGCGTAAGCTAACTACTACTACTAGGACTACTATGTGTACTATCCAAATGATGTGCGGGCTCGATATCGTATGTTCGTACGTGAAGAGGCTCGCCAAAGGTGAACGCGCGCTCGTCGCAGCGTGTCCGTGCGTCTGCAGGAGCTGTCGACGGGCGCATCTGGTCTGGCGGGATGGCTTCCTCGCGGATGGATGGAGGCGGGAGGGAGACGGCGGAATCCCAAGAGTATGGGCGGCTACCGAATGGGGACGGGGAATGCACGTGGAACGACGGTAGGGAAGACGAGGGTGATCCCTTATAGGGAGAGTGCGCGCTCAGCCGTGGCGCAATCGTGAATGGAGACATGGATGTGTCCGCGGAAGGGTCGAAGGCCGTGTGCATGCTCGCGTCAAAATCGTCAGAAGGCTCTTCTCGATGCCGGGGGCGCAGCGCAGACCCCGTGCGGACTTTGGGCGATTTTGAGCGTCGCGAGCGTTTCTCGAAGAAGACTTTTGCATGATCGGTCTCGCTGTGCAGGATCCTGTCCCATGCGGCTGGGTGTTGGAGGACCGCTTCGAGTTCGTGACGATGGACCACTCGCTCAAAGCTATGCATGGTGAAAAGCGTCACAAAGATCCCTGTATAGCGAAACGTCAAGAGTCATCAATGAGCACTACAGAACCACATACAATCGAGAATGATCCATCCTTCCACACCGAGCAGGATCTGCTTGTGCGCCCCAATCAACATCAGCAATGCGACTGTCAGAAACAAAACGGCAAGGAGTGTGGTGTAGAGAAGCTGACAGACCCGATAAGCCCCTTGATTAGACTGTGAAGAGTAGCCCTACCTCGTTTCTCAACATCTTGCGCAACTCCAGACGGGAAAAGTGCATAATCCAACTTCGCAATGAACCGAGTGAACGCGACATAGGGCGACAACGACACGCCCCAGGGTGCTTTTGCGGATTGGTCCTGGACGGTTGGGAAGGGTACCTGCCATTCATCATCTGAACATGCGGGCGGGGAGGTTGAGGGATGGGAAGCTCCCCAGGCAAGGAAGGCTTCCGCTGATAAGCGATACTGGGTGGGTATTCTTCTCTACTCCAGGCTCGATGCAGCCTCTCACCAAGCCTTTTGATGATACCGGGTAAGGTTGTGTGCTCAGCAGGATATGACTGCACCTCAGGCACATAATCCCACCACCCCCGGCGAGAGTTAAGGCCGTCGTCCTCCTTCGTAAGGATCTCCCAGGTGCGAGTGTTGTTTTCCTCTGGAGTCCTGATAGTCACGCGGGCGACATTCTGCGTGCGGTATGTCCTCCAGATGGCAAGGAGAACTGCATCTCGATGAGCAATAGCGGACGCTTTGAGTAAGTCAACCGTGCTGGGCACTCACAGCAGCCACAGAGAATGGCAGTCTCGACATATACGGTTATGATAATTGCAAACAGCATGCGTGTATTCTCAATGTGTGCACAGTTACCTGTGAGTCGGGCTCGGTCAAGATCCGCCGATAGATCTCAGGGACTGACGTCAAAGGCTCACCATAAATGGTCCTTGATCCCTCAAATGTGGACAGTTCGAGTCCCAAGAGCACAACCATGACAGCGGCCACGGATATTAAGAACGCAAGAATGATGCGGGAGTTGCTCAGACAACGGTAGGCCTTCATGCCAAGGATTCCGGTGATCTGGAGCGCTGTTGGTAAGTCTTGGGAGCGATCACGATAGAACCTACCGCTCACCATGGTGTCACAGGAAAACTTGGAGAAGACCTTCTTAGCCGCCCCAACTCTGTTGACACGCATGAACGATGCGCAACTGGTGAATAGGGGAACGGAGCGCACGTGTTACAATTGGCGGACATATCGAGGTCCCCAACGGTCGTAGTAATGGCAGCCAACAAACCCAAGACTTGGCTGAGAAGGAGCAGGTAGAAGAGGGTCTTGTCTTTGACTCTGCTCCTGCGAATGTAGGATAGTGCTAGCCATGTATTCCGCAGGAAAAAGATGCACAGGGCGCCCGCAATGCAAAGCCATACTCTCGCCAGTCTCTGACCCCTGACATATCGATCGGAAAGCAGCGTGCCGTCGTCGAGAGCATAGTACTTGGGCTGAAACGATTCGACCGGACCATCATAGTAGTCGCGATAATGAGATATCGAGACGTCTGCCTGGAGTCTGATGACGACGTCAGCGGCGGCTGATGCTACAGCCTGGGTCACAAGCGGAACGACCTGAGCAGAGGTAATGGTGATGGGCGCCCATGTCGAAGCCGGGACGAGGGTCGGGGACGCATAGGAAAGGGCCGATGGGGGGATGATAGACGAGGATGATGCCATGAGGGTGGCGGGGCCGAGGGAGAGGGCGAGGGGGCTCAGGAGGGTGGTGGCATTTGGCAAGGAGGCGGAGAGGAGAGGCCAGGGGACGGGGGAAATTGATGAGACGTCCGGGGGGGATGTTCGCCTCGAGCAAGAGTGACGGCTTCCGGGGCAACTCAATTGTCAGGAGCAGACCCGGAGCAGTCGACTGCCATAAAGCCTTATATATCGACGACCACGCGAACTGCCCGAACTAGTCCCAAGCCGGTTTAATGGACACGACCTGCCCCATCGACGATGCTTCGTGGTCGACCGCGTGCGAGAGAGCCTGCCATTCTGCCTGCGATGTTCGTCCCAGCCGCTGCATCCAAATCGATGCTCTCCTCGCCCATTGCAGTAAGAGAGTCCACCCGTAATACAGGCACCCGCGATCAATCATACCCGCGATCGGCCTCGGCCTCTTCCGGCACTTTTCCTCCCTGCATGCCCTTCCGCTTACCCCTCCGCTTAGCTCCAGATGCCGTCGTCCACGTCCAAACACGCCCCCGTCATCCTCATTACCGGCACTCCCGGAACGGGCAAGACAACCCACGCACAACTCCTCGTCGAAGAGTCCCCCCTGCCCCTACGCCACATCAATGTAGGAGACCTCATCAAGGACAAGGCCCTCTACGAAGAGTACGACGAGGAGTGGCAGAGCTATACCGTTGACGAGGACAAGGTACGCCTCCGCCCTCTGCCATGACCCTTAGCATCATTTCCCGCTCACATCGGTGCGATCTCACGTCAGCTGCTCGACGAGCTAGAACCCCTCGTCTCCGCCGGCGGGGTCATCTTGGATTGGCACACGGTCGACATTTTCCCTGAACGATGGGCCGATCTCGTCGTCGTACTCCGCTGCGATCACACGAAATTATGGGACCGCTTGGAGAAAAGGTCTGCCCGAACGCCAGTGTCCCAACTCACGATTGACAGGCGTCTGTCACGCAGAAATTACCCGCTCAAAAAGATCCAGGAAAACAACGAAGCCGAGATCATGGAGGTTGTCCTTGACGAAGCAAGATCGTCCTATGCGCCAGAAATTGTCGTCGAGCTGAAGAGCGAAGGCACAGACGACCTAGAATCAAATGTCTCGCGCGTCGTACAATGGATCGAAGCATGGAGACAGGATCACTCCGTGTCAGATTAACAAGTGCCTAGTACGGTACTATCAAGCAGGCAGCTACATCGCGGTGCCTACATTATGCAATCTAAAGGTAGGTAGTGACCGCATCAACGTCACTCACGGGCCTGTGTACACCCACACTCCTCGGCGGTCCTGCAACGGAAGGCCTTCTCGATGCTCCGCCTCACTGCGTTCGCGCTTCGCCGTCTTCTTCTTCCCTTCGGCAATCCTGACTTTTTCAAAGTAGACGTAGCTGCATTGGAACCAATGAGTACCACGATGTACTTAACAATCATAAAACGTACGCGGCATAGTATGTGCCGTTCGAAGCACCTCCTGTCGGTCCTGTGGCCTTCACTGGGGCAGATATGTCAATAACTGCTCAGACTGATTATGCCTGGCGTACTGAAACGCTGGAATGAGTTGCTATTGATGTTCCCGATCTCTTTCAGCCATGCCGTGACCTGTGGAAAGTCGCGTTATTCCTGTTGTCGTATCTGGATACCTCGCCCTACCTTCCAGTTTGGCTGCTTTTGCAGCAGGCGGATCTTCCGCCGAATATCGTTGCAGTCATCGCTATCATGACATTGAGACATCGCGAAATGCTTCAAGAAGGTTACACTCACTAGACAGACACTCCACCATCCTTTGCGTACGTAGACATGTTCCAAAATTATTGTGTGTGCGCGCACAGAAGTACGGACATACCTCTCCTTCGCCTTCCAGAACAATATCATGCCAGTCCTTGGGTTCGGCGGCCTGTTTGGCCTTTTTGTCCTTCGAACCAGATGCCTCTGGCGCGTCAGAGACTCGTGGCTTTTTTACCACCTGCTCTGCGTCTTCCCCGGCAGACGCGTCCGCCTCGATAGCGTTCGACTTGCGCTTGGGAGGCATTTTACGTAGTGACGTATACGAGATGTTCTATCTCGTCCAAGTGGCGAGCGACTTCACGCAGCGGGGTATCGGTCGATAGATGTACCACAAAGAGAACCGCAAGCAGGCGCGAGTCGTGTTTTATATCGCTGCTAGCATGAGAACAAAGGACTGGCGACGTGCGCCTGGTAAACAGCTGCGCCAAGGTGGCCCGTGATTGTAATTGATGCGAGCATAGACGTCACCAGCCTGGTACAAATCCATGCCACTGCTATCTACCACTGGTGCGTACTATCCAGACGCATTATTGTGTCATATTTACGCTTAGAAATGCATGAGAATGCGGAGGGTATATGTTTTGCGCAACCGATCGAAGCAAACACTCGAATGGCTACTCTCAGGTTCAGACCTTTCAGTGCGAAGCGGATGCTCTCGTTCACTGCGTTCACGCTTGAGCGTCTTCCTATTGCTTTGTGCAGTGTGGACCTTCTCAATGTAGGTATATGTACATGTCAAATTGAACGTGAGAGGCATGAAT
Organism: Postia placenta MAD-698-R-SB12; assembly: GCF_002117355.1. NCBI lineage: Eukaryota > Fungi > Basidiomycota > Agaricomycetes > Polyporales > Adustoporiaceae > Rhodonia > Rhodonia placenta. Next base: position 2,509,420 of record NW_020169832.1, on the reverse strand, counting down.
AGCATGCACGGTCGATGTCTGCTCCGTTACCGCGCCTCCCGTAGGGCCCGTGGCTTTCAATACTGAGCGCGCTGTTGGTGCAGAGGGTTGACCTGACCTTCCTATATATGCACTCGAAACGGTCGGAGCGAGCGGTGGTCGCGTCCCAACATTGCGGCAACATTGCAAATGGAATCCGCCGGTGCAGCTAAGGTACAGTCCCGTGACCGCGACCTGGTTCGTGACGTCACGCGTCTGGGCATAACGTTATTTACGACACGCCATAAGCGCCAGTATCCTGTTAGGCGCCGGGAGGTGTTGCGAATCACCCTCGAATCCGCAAATAGCAAAAACAGACATCAGCCAGCTCCATATATACCGATGGTGAGAAGAATACCGGAGGGAGTGGAATCAGACGCAAGCGGTCAGTTCTCTTGCCCAGCCCTCGGCGCTATCATTGAACCTCGGCTTGACCTCTGCGGCAAGGCAGACATGCAGATGTCCCAGTCCGATGCCGACCGGATGCTCGTCGACCCGGATGACGACGACGCTGAGGAGGACACCAATGTGGTCGTCGACGTGCAAGACGAGGACGCTGCAGAGGACAAGGACGTCGAAATAGAGGAGGACGAACTGCCCGATGTGAGAGCGGTTTCCTACGCCTGTCACTTGACTCTCCGACAAACCCTATGCGCTGTGTCAGGATAACTCGGAGCCTGATGCCTTATCTGCATCTTCACCACAACCAGACCAGGGCGAGGACGACATGGCACCAGCGCCACAGCCGCGGCTGAGGATCAAGCTGAAGCTGCCTGCGCAGGGGAGCTCGGGAGGTCCGCAGACCGCTGCCTCTACACCCGCGGAGGAAGAGGAAGAGGAGGACGAGGACGAGGATGAGTCCGAGGAGCCCCGGCGCCGTCGTATTGTTCCTCGAGGTCAGTCTTACCACCATAGGCTTGGAAGGGGGCATTCACTCCGCGCATCACGACAGATGACGACGTTGAGTCCGAAGACTCGGATGATGCGGATGACGGCGCACAATCTACTCGTTCTACCTCCGTTGCGACGACAGGCACGGGCGCAAGGGCCCTAACCGCACGTCAAGCCGTCCTCGCCAACGTCGTTGACTCTTCTCATGTCTCACTAGGTACGCTACTCCTATTTGGGCGAGGCATAACCGACGTCTAACAATCGTTTTACCCTGGAATGTTAATACGTCACACGCGGCGCCGGTTGCTGTAGATGAGCTCCCCAATCCCCGTAAGAAGAAGCCTCTGACGGAGATAGAGATGGCCCTTAAGCGCGAGGAAACGGCGCGGAAGAGAAGAAATCTGACGGAAAAGAAACTAGAAGACGAGAAGGTAAGCCTCGATCCTTCATCCAAAACAGGCACACATGCGTTGTTCCCGTGCTAATAATCTGTCCATACCAATCTAGACAGAGACGATTAATCGCCTGCTCAAGAAACAATCACGCGCGAAGGGAAGGCGGAATGCGCTCTCGACTGCCGAAGATCGGCCAACGCAGCAGGCCAACGCAGATGACATGGACGACGGCGCGGACGCGGAAGCCCCTGAGCCCGTCGCCCCTACAATGTTTAGATGGGTGTCATCTTCCAGGGTCGGTACCGGACAAGGTGACGGCAAGGATGACAGGGCAATGGCTTTGTCCTTTTCTGTCCCCGTGTCGGTCCTGTCAGACTCGAAGCGAAAATCCCTCGCAGGTGTCGAATCGCAGAGAAGGGAGCAATCGTTACCGCGCTGCGACGTGCAAGGCTGCACGTCGATGAGGAAGTACAGGTTAGTCAAAGACTGGGGAAAGGGTGCTTGCGGCATGAGTCATCTGAAGATGCTCGAGGGGCAATTGGCCTGACTGTGTTACGCTCTACCTGATTGTGCTATAGGTTGTTGTATGTAAATTTCTACTGATCTCCTGAAGGTTCTCCTTGTGTTCTTTTCGTGTTGATCTTCAGCAACTGTACCGTGTGTCAGATTCTCGACCAGGCACCGGCGTTTGCTATGTGCCTGCAAATATAATATAGATACCCGCTCACTTGTTCGGCACGATAGCCATAGAGCAACGTGATCATACATAGGTTACACAACAAGCCCCACAGAGATGATGATCGAAAGCAATATTGGCGAGCAGATCGAACACAGCTGATAGATTGAACCAACTCCAATATGCATCGCTGCATTGACAGGTAGGAAATTCCCGCTGGCGGATTCTGTCACAGCAACCATCGTCGTCGATATCATGGTCTTTCTGTGGGAGTAACAGCTGAAATTAAGTCTTCTGTGGTTCAGAACACGTTGGATGTGAACATACGTAGAGGTAAACTCGATGGTGGTCCCGGGTGCCGTAGTCGTGCTGACAATGGTCTCCAGTGATGTTTTCACAACTGTGACAGATCCCAGCGCTGTCGTGGTTGCGGTGACAGTGACGACCGAGCCTGATGCATTGACAAATCCTGTTGTGGTGTATGTATGGTTTCCGTAAACGGTCGAGAAGCGCGAGTACGACGATGCGGAATCGGTGAACGAAGAGGATACTGAGGACACCTTGCTGAAGGGGAAAGTGGATGCAGGATACGTGGAGGAATATGTGTCGGAGTATGTGTCAGAGTATGTGTCAGAGTATGTGTCGGAGGGCTGTTCCGTCGAGGAAGGGGCTGTAGCGCTAGGGGATTGGTCGGTAACTGAATCGCGCCTTGCTAATGACTGGTCATTGAGCGGAGATCTTGGCTCGTCCGTAGCCTCCGAGCACGATATTGTATCCCTGTCGCTTTGAATTGTGACAACCGTCGAGGAGACAAGCCTGTGTTCATCTCGATAAACCCGTATCTATCATAGAGATAATCAACGGCGTTCTCATCCACATTGAACCGAAGAAATCTACCATGTAGTTCCCAGAAGGCATTGCAGATGGAACATCCCATTTGTAGAGGATGCCATCAGCATCTGAGCTATCGTCTCGGTAAAGCTCGTTGCGTATCAGGCCGATGAGTGGTGTGTGGTCGCACGCGCGGCCAACAAGAGACAAGTCCGTACCAGCGGTATTCATGGTATGCTGTGCGAGAAGCGACAACGACCCATTCATGGGGATCTATGCATGTTCTATTATCAGCATTGTACTGAATTAAAGGAGGATACATGAAGCACAGTGAAGATAATGTACGCCGGACTGCCTGCCTGCCATCTATGGTGGGCAAGCTTTAGTAAGGAATTGTAGAACATAAACAGCGCCCTCGCACATTTCAGGAGAGTGGATTACTGTAGAGCTATCCCATGGGTTGTTCTTCAGAAACGTCTGCGTCCCATCTGCGTGAATGAGCTGCGGAAGGGATACCAAGCAAAGAATGATGATATAGACGAGCGTGTGGCCGGCAGTTACGGCAAGCGAATCAAAAGGAAGGTGGGCCGGCACCTCTAAACGAGCCATAATTCACATATGACCGCAGACAAAGCCGAAAGAGCAAGCCTGAGTCAGGCCGCAGGAGGAGGTCGAAACACAAGGAGACCGCGCAACAGCTGACAGGTCAGTGTGTGAAGGTATCTGTGCATGTCGCGCATGGCCCAACACTCATGGCGTTGCCAGTGCTACGTTGATTGCCTTTCCCGGCCGCAGGGAACATGATCGAGATCGGATCTATACATACATGCTTTCACGTGGCTCTTCACGTCGCGTCCCAGCTGCCACAAGCAGCCACAACCGCAGAATACCGCCATACCTCCCAATATCTTCGCGAAATATCAACTGGAAATATGGCTGCAGATGATGCTACACTATCCAACGCTGGAGCGTCATCAAGCAAGACGTCCCTCTATGAAGGCAGCACTCAGTATCGTCATTGGCGATTCTCTCCAGAGCAGCTTGCGCAGACTCGCGGCTCCCTCAATGCTGCTTCGGTATCGGCCATCCGGGAGACCTTCGAAGCCGATTCTGCACGTCTCCGTTACTCCATGCACATGCTACCCGACTAACGCTGCATGCTCTAGCCAGGCTCTGCGTCAAGTGTATCGTTCCTCAACGCCGAGGAAGAGAATCTGCTGGCCAAGCTCTATATCGGAAAGATATCCCAATTATGTGGTCATTTTCGCTTTCCAGAAGAGGTTGAGGCCACTGCTATGACCTATCTAAAAAGGTTCTATCTCAAGAACACTGTGATGGACTGGCACCCAAAAAATGTCATGTATGCTCGATTTTGCCTCTCGCTACTTCGGTTACACTAAGCATAGGGGAAGTACAGGCTGACAGCGCTGTTTCTTGCGACAAAGACAACCAATCATCCAATATCGCTTGAAGCTTACACGTCTCACATCCCCAAGACAGCGACGTCTGATGTCCTGGACCTTGAGTTCCTAGTAGCGCAGAGCCTAGGCTTCGATTTTGCAGTGTGGCACGCACATAGGGCCCTATGGGGCTTATGGCTTGATGTACAAGTACGTGGCGAGCCTCTGACAATATAGTGACGATTTATTTGGGGTGTTCCTAGAATCTGCCTGATGCGCCCGTCGAAGAGCTACGAAGCTGCTACGACACCGCCTTGAAACATGTCCGCGCATCGCGGTTAACGGATGCGGAGCTAATCTACACACCATCCCAAATTGGCCTTGCGTGTCTTTCCCTGGCTTCACCAAGTTTAGCCGCAACTTGGCTGCGATCGAAGTATCCAGATACCCCGGAACCTCCGGCGCTAGCCGTTGTCGAGACCATCTCAACACTCATCGTTGCACATGGCAGTCCGCCGGATGTTGAGGCTGTGCGGGAAGTTGACCGGCGTCTCAAATTATGCAAAAATCCGGAAAAGGTTGTGGGCAGCAAAGCGTATGCAAAAAAACAAGATGAGGCAGAGCGGAAGGCGGAAGAGAAAAGGAGGCGGAAAGCTGCCGAGACGCGCAAGGCAATGGAGGACGGAGACCCCTTTGGCAGCGAGTTAACGGGCGACGCTGGGGTCGACGACGACGATGACGACGATTGATATCGCAATGGCTATTCTCAGTCGTGATACGCTTTCAGATCGTTGCATGTGCTCAAGGGAACTGTGATTGTCGGTACGTTTTGGGACGGATCGAGGCTTGTTCTGTCAAGGGGTGCGATTCCCGAGTAACCCGCTATTCAGTTGGACAATTGTACCACAGCCTCTGTATGTCCTCTGAACCAGATAGAACAGGCTGCGCCGAGAGGGGGCGATGTGATTATGGGATGCGAGGCGGCACCCAAGCCGCGTAGCAATGCCAGTTGGGCGCTTCTTACCTCGGTCTCTCCTTGAGCTCAACCGAATCTCCTCCTCACATCCGCCCTCAATTTTCCCCTCAATTGTTCTGCCAAGGGGCAGGCTTTAGGCGGCTGAGCTCAGCTGAGCCGTCTTCGCCTTTAAGAAGCGGTATCTATCGTTCACGATCCTCTTTCGGGTTGTCCTCCTCTCGGCGCCATGTCTCTCCACCCAGCTGGTCTCTCTTCGGACAGCATCGACCTCAGTCTCACCGCGTCGACTCATCCTCCATCATTGCCCTTCGACCAGTGGAGCGATGCTCATGGGACGATGGAGACCGACGACGAACGAGATGAGCAGGACATCCAGGAAGCATCGCACCCGGAAGACATGCCTCTCGGAGCTGACAAGGTCGCTACGGGCAACAAGACCATCGAAGTAGGGACGCCTTCATCGACTACCGGCGGCCCCCAAATGAACGGTCACACCTCAGATGGAGATGCCGCCAGTGTGCACAGCATGCCAGTTGTGCAAGTCACTGAGCCTTCTAGCCCTGTACCTACATCTGCGCAAAGTGCCTCGTCCAGGTTTCCTCCTTCCCCCAGCACCTCCCTAGCACCTTCACCAAGTATGCAGCATGGACGCAACCGGAATCGTACAGCATTGGAGGTGAGTCCCTGCTTTAAGCTCTTGCCCGATGTATGCTAACGAGACCAGGTCCGCGCATCCAACCGGTTGTCCGGCTTTTTCTCCTCTCTCATCCATCGTCGTGAACCCGTCCTTTCAGCGACGCCCGAAGGCAGGACGCCGAAGTCTCCTCTGACAAATACTTCTTCCCGAGCATCGTCACCTGCACCCTCCCGTCCGTCCACACCCCCGCCGCGCTTGCCTCCTCCGTCTCTCCATGACCTCGGTCTCACACTGTCTTCGCTCACGGCTCACATTTCTCCTTCTCACGCGAACGGGCCTCCGGCCAGCGGCGCCTTCCTCAGGCCGCATTACTTACTTCTGTGTCATGCACAGGGCTTGGACGTCTTGTCGCTCGTCTCGCCGCCGGCGCTTCAGCCGTATGCATTAATTCGAAGGGTCGCGTTCAAAAGCGTCGTAGTGATGGAGCATCGCGGCGTCCTTGTCGCTATCGCCGGACGGAGGAACGGTGTCCGGGTATATGCGCTGGAAGACATTAAGCGTGCTGTGGAATGGAGGATCGAGGTTGAAGTCAGACGAGAACAAGACCGTGCTCGCAGGGAGGAAGCGAAGCGCAGCGTAGGGAACCCTGCCACTACTGTCCAGTTACGCGCAGAGAGGGGCAGCTCGGTAGAGAAGATGCGAGAGAAGATGCCTCTTACCCCCGTAGCTACGGGGGCAAAAGAGAAGCTACCTCGTAGGTCTTCATTATCCGGCGCGTCACCCGGCATTCCACGGACGCCTACTGTGCGGAGACCGAAGACGGCAGAAGGGGCGCAGCTACCACCTCCCGCACCCACGCCCGTAGGTCCACCTCCTTCGTATTCCAGCACTACCGCCCCGCCCCGTGGACTCGATCACTCCACCATCTCAGTCGCCCCATCTCGGTCTCGTGCGACATCACTCAACGACGTCCTCTCTGGGACTATGAGCCGACGACAGACTGGCGAGTTTCATCTCGAGCAGGAAAGTCATCGAGAGGACGACATGAAGGCTGATTGGGCATCGAGTGACGATGAAGCTATCAACGTCGTCGCTGCTCCCAGTGGTAGTCAGCTTCTGGACGAGCGGACGAGCACCATGGTCGCAGATCCCTCTCCAGGGCCGTCTCCCGAACCAGGAGTACACATGAGTCGTTCTCAGACTGCACCTTCGCTTCACCGTCGGAGTCGCCCCGCCAACCTTGACTTGTCATTGACGCGCTCAAATTCTAGGACAACGGCGACATCTGGTCCCCCGCCATCTCCCACGCCTACACTACTCACTCTCCGCCAGGCCTTGTCCATATCACCTCAGAACAACAGGACTATGCCCGCGATGGGATCCCTGACCGGCGCTGGTGCTCCAAGCACAGAAGGCGACGCAGACGGTGATGCCGATGAAGAGGACGATGGTGATGCCGATCCATCGTCGCCCACCACACCGACCAGGGAACGCATCTCGCTCGCCGATGCTCTGATGGAGAGTCGCCTACCCGATATCCCTCCAGCCGGGAGTCGTTTACTGCAGGATCCCATACTCATTGCTACTACGACAGATGAAGTCCCCTCGAGCCCTCGAACATCTGAGTCAGGTACAACCTACACGAGGCGGAGTACAGGGGATCAATCACAGCGTAGGCGGAGACGATGGTCTGTGCTGGACGGTATATTCTCGCATTCACCCTCGAACAGTGCCTCCTCTATTACCCCTCTTCAGGAGGACCGTGCGCTCGAGTCAGTGGCGTCGCCCCTCGGTCACGGCACTTCAGAGACAGGAGGCCAACCTTCCTTGTCAGAACTTTCTCGATCACAGACCACGCGTATAGCACCCTCTAATTCTAGCGGCACCATTCGCCCGGAGACCTCGAGACGACCGTCCACATCTACTGGGGTACCTGCAGGTACAGGTTCCCAGAGCGTACGAGACCGTGCCGCTACGGTTGGAAATGCACCTTCCGTTCCTTCTTTGGCTTCCACAGTACCTACCGGCTCTCGTTTCCTGCCGCGAATCATCACGAACGCGTTCCAAGCACGGCGGTCGGATGATCTACCTCCGCTTCCGCGGTTAGGAGACATTGACGCGAAAAAATCATCTATGATGCTGCCCCCACCGCCTCCACCAGCTCCGAAACTCGAGTACGCAAAGCTACCTGGAACCAAGGGTGCTGTTCTCATTAAAGCGGTCGAAACGGCGAAGAAGAGGTGAGTTGATGTATATCCTACACGATGTCCTTGGGCTGAAACATCTTGTCAGCTTCCTCGCCATATTGTGTGGCGATACAGGCGAAAAGGTCGAGCTCTTCGCAGGAACCTATCGCACTGCACTTCAGCTTTCTCGCACATTCATTCTGCCCGATTCGCCGCGATCGCTCGAATTGCAACTGCAGGGAGATGACCTCGTTGAAGTATTCCTGGTATTCACACAGAACGTGTTCGGCCTGGAGCCGGCAACTGTGCGAGTACGTGAAGTCAGGATTGGACGAGCGGAACGGAGGGCCGCACGCCGTCGTGCAAGGGAGACTCGCCCCGAACAACCTGGCGATGCCGATGGGGAGGGTGCCGGCGCTGACGACGACATCCCGGTGAACGTGACGGTTCTGACATCATCATCGCCGCCCCCTGTCGGCGAGGATGGCCCAAGTAACTCGTCAGCAAGTTCCTCGCTGGCACCTGGCCAATCCGTTGACGCGACTCAGCCGCAAGGCGATGCTTCAAGCTTGACGGGCAATTCAACCGAAGAGCTACTCGCTGTCACTGCCGCGCAGAGTAGTCCTTACACCACCTTCCAGCAGTTGTCTTTCGCGCCGAACTTTCCTTTGGCCGCAATTGCGGACGAGTATATCATTCCTCCTACTTACGCCTCGTTCCTGGAGTATAGATCTTCTTATGAACCGGAAGTCAATGGCGATACGAACGTAGATCTGTCTCAAGTGCAATTCTCACCACCTGGCCTCCCTGTCCCTGTACCGGCTCCGCCATCAATGTGGTACTATCGGGATCCAAAGGGCAATGTCCACGGTATGTGATACGCTGTGTGGAAAGCATCCTGTACTGACATTTCCACAGGTCCGTGGAAGGCCGCAATAATGCAGGCATGGTATAGGGACAGCCTCCTGCCACCCGACCTTCCTGTTAAGCGGGAAGAAGACTCCGAATACATGGTGCTGAAGGACTTGCGCGCTCAATGCGTAGACCCGACGCATCCTTTCAGGAGTGCACCTCCACTGCCTACTCCTACGCCTCCAATACCAGCTCCAGATGATTACAAACCTCTTCTGTCCCCCATTTCATTACTCAGCCAGCCGAGACATTTCGGACCACCGGCGCTCTTTTATTCATCTCGGGGAGGACACAGCACTACCATCGTTGACGCTCGCGGTCGATCTGTACTCAAAGGGCGCATTACTTGGAGCGCGGATAATGAGGATTCATTGCTCACAACTGGGCGGCTTGGTGACGTCAAGAGACTGGAAGCATTCGACGTAGACGATCGCGCCGTCCTCGTGGCCATGCGCCAAGGCGGTCTCGAAGTTGTGGACTTCGGCGATGCTCTCCTCCGGCCTGCAGATCACTCGCGCACCGTGTACCCTCACTTCCAGCCTCCGTACTCGAGCGTGAGTCGACGTGGCGCGTTTGTGTGGAAGATTGGCACTCCCTTGACGTCGCACTCGTCGATGTCGTCCTTGCACTCGGTGGTCGATATTCCCACGTCGAAGTCCGTGAGCCACCGCAAGAAATTGAGTACAGGCCCGGCTAAGTCGCCTCGGTCGGACTTCACTTTGTCCAGCGACGGAGACTCGGATAGAATGCAAGACGAGGTGCTCTTCTTGGGCCGGAAGGACAACGAGATCTACATCTGCGAAAGGCGAGTAGGCTCTTTCCGGATACTCAAGCTGTCCCCTCGCGATACCTCAACATGACTGTCACGACTGCTGCATGTGAAACCTGCTTCATCTTATGGCACATGGAACGTCGTTCATGGATCTTATTCTCGCACGCCGTAGCTATAGCATATTATTTCCGTCTATTTGCACGTCATTTCTGGACACTCGTTCGACACTAAGTTTATTCTTTTCTCATCTCCGGAAAGTAAAGGAGGATGTACATTGCAATCAATATCCAGATACATGACGCGCATATTAATGAACGATGTGATTAATCTAGGGGTCACTGCCGCCAATGGCTTTCGCCTCCTTGACATGTCGTACCCACTGGTCAGTCCTCTCTTTCTCGACTTCTAGACCGTGTTCCGATAGCAGATGGCGCCGGAAGTCGTATGCTCGGCTGAACACATAGGAGCATTTTGCAACTTGATTACCAGAAGACCTTGAATGTGTAGCAGCTAGCTCAGCGGCCAGCATAGCAGGCAGATTGGGGAATGGGCACTGGAGCTTCTTCGTGGTGATCAGTTGTGCTTGCGAGCGGGCTGAGTACGCGTTGCCAGTAATGAGGTCGATACTGAAAGCTGGTTGATCGTCGGAGTCGGCATCAGACGATTCGTCTTCTGATCCGTCGGACTCATCAGGACCATCGCTATTAGGCGGGTCTACAGGGTGCGCCTTGGCTGCGTGCCGCTGCAAGAGATGCTTGTAGCCAAACGTGCGTGCGCAGCTCAACTGTGGACAGACGAAGTCTCGACGGCCAAGGTGAGCTACCCTCAGATGCGTATTCAGCGCCTTTTTCTACGTAGTGGACGTTAGTGAGCGATCGAGGACAGCTGACAGGATAAAACGACGCACCGACTTGAAATCCTTGCCGCAACCAGTTTCCTCGCAGACCCAATCGCGGCCGATTTCCCCGCCCCTGCGGCGTTTGCGCGGTTTCTCGTCAGCCTCGTCAGCAGACTCGCCTACGGCGTCTTCTAACTCTGCCTCGAGCTCACGCTCAGCGTGTATTTTAAGGTGTGCGCGGAGACCCTTTTGCGCTGTGAATGTCCTTCCGCTGCACGAAGCATAAGGACAGGTGGGAGGATGCGCTGTGCGCATATGGTGCTGGAGGGCAGTCCATGTAGGGAAGTAAGTAGGCGGGACACCAGGTGCAGGTAGGCACGACTGATGAGCACATGTGTAACGTTTATCTGACGGTCGATCATTCAGCGTGCTGATGAGTACCATGAGTAAACATGTAAACATACCGTCGTGAGTCTTCATGTGTGCGCGCAGCTTTTGGCTGGTAGCAAACGATTTTGTGCATTCACTATTCTCACACCGATACAGTTTAGTTCCTGCGGGACAATGCACTGTGCATATGTGCGCCCGCAGTTGGAACTGCTTTGCGAACGACGCATCACACGAAGGTTCACTACACTATTTTGCAATGAAGCTTAAGAATTGCGACCTAACTAAACGTAGGCAGTACACACCTGGAACGGCTTCTCACCCTTGTGAGTGCCTTCATGGACGTGGAGATGCTGAGTGGTCCAAAATCGCTTGCCACAATTATGTTCCCCGCACACGAATGGTTTTGCGGAATCAGGGAGATGTGAGCGGGCATGGGCCTGCAAGTGACTTTCTCGGAAGTAGGTCTTGCTGCAAGAGGAGCATATAAAGGGGCGCTGCACGACATGGCGTGAGGATCAGTTATATTGAGACCAACATAATGAACATACATCTCCTGTGTGTGACCTTTCATGCTCAGCTAGTCGTGATGGCTTGGTATAAGACTTGTCGCATCCTGGATGAGGGCACTGGTACGGTCTTCTCCTCGGGCTGACCTCTCTCTGATGCTTTGATGGGCCAGCAATTGGCTCATGCTGAGTATCAGGCTCGTATTCCGACTCTGACTGCGAGGGATCGTAGCCGGGGGACGGAGATGAGGATACACGAAGGATGGCAAGCGGCTCTGCTTGCCTTTTGCGCTTGCGAAGTACAACGGTGGATGTGTAGGTGTGGTCGGTCATTCAGTGCTTCTCACGAGGCCCGTAAAGTGTTAAAATATGGACAGGAATCTGGTTGAGCACTACGCTAAATTCCAGCTGAATGAAGGCGTCGAATGAGAAGAGGAAGGATACAAACGCCCGACGCGGTACACGTGGTCTATGATGGACGCGTATATTTGACGCGTCCGACGAGTCAAACCTGTTTCTCGACTAGTCTTTTGAGCGAGGAGATTACATTGGCATCCGACTACATCTCAAGTAGCATCTTGTCTCTGGCACGTCTTCTGTGAATACTTCATGTCTGGTGGTCATCCTGGACTGAGTCTCATTTTCGGCATCTGTCGTCTCAGCCCAAGGGATGAGTTATCCCGATTAATGTTGTACGTGTGCTTATTCTATGTCGCGGGGACTGAAGTCTCCACTGACACGCACAGAAACGGGTCAAACCACAGGAACACTACCAGTTACGTCTGAAATGTTAATCACCCTTGACCGTACCCCAAATGTCAGCCCACTAGTCCGAGACGCAACGTTACAATGGGATACTGCCATACACCAGCCTACGCCCCTCCTAACTCTTTGCGAACTCCTGAGTCTCTCCGCACTGCTCCTGGCGAGCCCCGCTGTTGACCCCTCATCCGCTGCACTTAACTTGCTGCTTCTATAGCTTATGCACGATGAAACGCTCGTCGCATGTGCACACATATCAAGCGTTTGCAGTGCTGCTGGTGTCAGCCTCGATGGCCCTCGGTGAGTTTCATTCCTCGAATGCTGACGTGTTTAAACGTAATATACTCTCAAAAGCCGACTCAGTGGCCAACGACTGGGTGAGCATTAACTATGCGCTCAAACAAGCCGGCGGGAGTGCTTCTCAGGACACAGCGAGTGCACGCCAAGGTATCATAAGCAGCGCAGGCAGCACCGCAAAGTCAGGACCCTGGAGTACGTGAATCATCCTAATTCTACGCCAGCTGCTGTCTGATATGCGGAATAGCTGTCGTCGACAAGGGAAGCGTTTCACCCCCTAGTGGTAATCCTCAGGACTACTTGAGTTGGGCACCATAGTATGTCATTTCATGGTGGGAGCTGGCGGAAGTTAACGAATGTCTAGCCACTGGCCAGCATGCAATTGGTGTACAAAGGGTACCACCCATTTGTCGAATCCGGGTTCGAGCGGCAACGACACAGGAGATGATTCCGACGATGGCACCGACGGTGCAGACCCAGACGACTCGGACCCGTACGAAGATGGAGGTTCGGATGATGGTGGCGACGACGGTGATGAAACGCTAATTGTCATCCGTGATCACCACTCCGCCTTCTCAAGGCGTAGACGAGGGGTCTTCGGATCTCACCGGCATATGAGGAGGTTGCGACGTGCAGCCCTGCAGCCCCTTGTGCAGGTGCGCGACGCATCAATACAGGATGCACAGGCAAATGCTCCCATAAGTGGCTCGCCCATTGCACAACTGGCCGGTCTAGATGACGTCCCGACGAGCTTGCTTCCCACAGTCCCAACCCCCTTACCATCCGTCAGCGTCCCACAGTCACCCTTGAGCGGCCCTGGTAGCTCATCTAGTGGCTCTATCGGCACTATGGCAGGCACGCCTGCGCCCGCTGAAGCTCCTGCCAAAACATCAAGCCCTAAAAGCTCAGGCTCGTGCACACCTTCTCCAACCAAGTCGTTAGCTCCCAGCGCAAGTACGTTTTCTTGATCCTTTACGATAAGAACGCTGGCATGTTTACAATACGAGTGCCTTGCAGCTTGGACCACTTGTCCATATGAGGTCCGCGACGGCAAGGTGAATCCAGACGTGTCCACGCTGCCCGATTCCCCAGCGGTTGTCCACATGACCGAGTCGGTGCTCTACAACAGCCTGGCCTATGTTATGCAAAAGACGGGCTCGTACTCGAAAAACGCAGCGTCGTTCATTGATGCCTTCTTCCTCTCGCCTTCAACTGGTATGCGCCCGAACATGAACTTCGGCCAAATGGTGCGAGGTCCGGGGCAGGACCACCAAATAGGGACTTTCACTGGAGTGCTCGACCTTCGCTTTTTGGTGAAGGTGGTCAACAGCGTGCAGTTGTTGAAAGCCGCTGGGAGTCCAGATTGGACATCCGCCAGAGATCAGGCATTGACGTCCTGGATGAACCAGTACTCCTCGTGGCTGCAGACCAGCGATCTCGGGAAGCAGGTTGCTTCGAAGGCTAAGTAAGAACAAACCTCCCGCTCGTGTGTTTGCCTTCGCTGATAAGATGTACAGCAATCATTACACCTTCTATGTCAACCAGCTCGCCGCCGCAAAGATGTACGTTGGCGACACCAAGGGCGCAACGGCAGCTCTGCAGAGCTACTTCTCCAACCAATATTTGGATCAGATTGCCGCGTCGGGAGAGCAACCATTTGAAGCCGTCAGGACTAGGCCGTACCATTATCGTTGCTTCAACCTGGAAGCCATGATTGTGAGGAAGGACGTCACTGAAATGATTGTATCTGACAATCCTATCTCCAGACAAATGCGAAGCTAGGTGACCAGCTCGGTACGAACTTCTGGTCTGCCAAGTCGAAGTATGGTGCTACTATTCAGACGGCTCTCGACTACACCATGGGGCTCGATCCGAAGGGTGAGGACGTCTCTGACATCTTTCCGCATGTCGCAGCTGTAGCTGCGGCCTACGGTGATCCCAGTGGAAAGTACGCAGCATTTTTACAGAAGCAGGTCAGCAGCTACAAGAGCATGCCCTTCTGGTTCTATGATCAGACCAGTGCCTTGCCGAACTCTCCTGCCGCACACTCAACACAGAAGCGAGCAGGCATGGACAAGGCATTCGCGGCTGCAGAGGACATAAAGGAGATGATGGTGAACACAGTGCTTAAAGCCTCGCAGATCCCTTTCGAATGTCCGGCCGTCTTTACGCTCGGCCCTGAGACGGAACTCGATGATGGGATATTCGTGACGTGCAAACAGGTGGAGCCATTCTACGAGATTCAAATACCTCTTAATTCTAGTGCTATTGCGATGTAATGTGTACCTGAGTATGGCTGGTATATACTCGTTTCCTGCCACTGCGTAGAATCGAAGGCGGACTGAGCTCGGCACATGCGCATGCACGCAGCACCGCGCGAACACGAGATAAACAACAAACACCACTGTGACGCCCATCCGTTCCTCGTTACACCATCATCTCCCAGGGCTGTTCATCTCTACCTTCTCTCGCATCCTTCTACACTCATGGCCGACGGTGCATCGGGTGCTGCTGAGCGGTCTGTTCAGGTCAAGTTAGTTCTGCTGGGTGAGTACACAATACACCAGCAGTGTATGCCGTACTCCAGCGATCCGATTCGTCCGCGTGGTTCATATCGGGTTGTGGTCAACGAGCAGCAGCAGTGCAACGTCTCGTGGCATATGCTACAGTCATGTACAAGACAAGCGTATCCGTGTGCTGACAGTACTTCTGCTATCTAGGCGAGGCGGCTGTCGGAAAGTCGTCTGTCGTCCTGCGATTCGTGCGTAACCAGTCCCCGCTTCGCTGCCTATCTTTGAGTCCATTGTTCTTACAGGTTTCAAACGAGTTCCAAGCCAACAAGGAGCCCACAATCGGCGCTGCATTCCTGACGCAGAAATGTCGTCTGGAAGACCGTGTCCTCCGATATGAGATCTGGGATACAGCTGGGCAGGAACGCTTCCATTCGCTCGCAGTACGTTGTTTTACATATCACGAAGCTTCTCTGCGTTACCTGACTGTTCGTAGCCCATGTACTACCGCAACGCCCAAGCTGCTGTTGTTGTTTATGATGTTACGAAAGCGTCCAGTCTTGAGAAGGCAAAGACATGGGTGAAGGAGCTTCAGAGACAAGCGAACCCTAACATTGTCATTGCACTCGCCGGGAACAAGGTCGATCTCGTCCAGCCATCGTCGTCATCATCCGGCGCTGCCACGCCTGAGACGGAGGATGAAGCTGATGACGCAACCGCTACACCCGGAGAGAACGCTGGAGCGGCTGGTAGTGAGCCGGAAACCCTAAGACAGGTGCCTCGGGAGGAGGCAGAGGCGTACGCACAGGAGGCCGGTCTCCTCTTCTTCGAGACTAGTGCCAAGACGGGCGACGGTATCGTCGAGATGTTCACCGAGATTGGTGAGTATATCCACTGTTTCCATTTGAGGACTTATGCTCATTGGTCTTCCCGTATCATAGCCAAGAAGATCCCCATCGATCAAATACTGGCTTCGTCTCGTGGTACTGGCCGTCCGGGCGCTGCTGGAGGCCGTACAGGTGCTGGGCAGGAGGGTGTTAACCTCGATGAGAACGCCGGCAAGGGCAAGGAAGCGTGCAACTGCTGATCGCCTATTGCTCGAGTGTATGGTGTGCGCATACAACATCCAGCTCTCACGATCTCCTATGGTTACAGTACTATTATCGTCTGCCTTTTGTTGTGTCCTGTCTGATCTATATGGTTTTCTCGCACCGTAGTACATGTATTTGCTTTTATTTTACACTGGACATCAGATTGCAGGAGTTACTACAGATGAGTTTGTGACAGCTATGAGCAGCAGATTTGATCAATGCGGGTGATGTACAAGGTCTACGTAGGGTGGCGGTCCTGAGCTGTGATCGTGTCCATCGTCGCTATCGGGGACGCGGTAAGGCGGAGGGGCGTGCCCATCGGGCTGACCTACAATATGGAGCCCGGGCGGATGAGGCGGACGAGGACTAGGTGTCTCGTGAGTCCCTTGAGGCCCGCGGAAGTCGGAGTCTATGGAGGGCGGGGGATCGGACGGGTCGTCCATGGGTGGGGGCGGAGGCGGGGGCTCGTGCTCGTCATTTTCGGGATCATCTAAGCCTAGAGCCACACCCAACGCCTGTATGGCGACGTTAGGGCTGAGGTTCGCCAGGCCCGTCACGTCAGTGTCGCGCGTTGCCATTTCGACGGTCGGCGGCGGGGTAAACGAGCGGTCCATGTCCGCATGCCCGTCGAACTGCTCCGTCGCGGCGAATCCGAACAGCGTGCCCTCGCCTTCGATAACGAGGCTTTGGCCGGGCAATGTGTGCGAGTCGAGGCCGTCGTCGTTCGAGGCTACGTAGATCTCGCGTTCCGACTCGAGGAACGTCGGCAGCCGCGTCGAGGAGGACGCCTCGGGGACCGTGGAGAAGAACGGCGGCGGGGCCTCGCGCTCCTCGAAAGGCGGGGGCGCCCCGCTGAGGAAGCTTGGGCCTGCCGCGTCATAGTGCGGCACGTCGGCGTCGTCCGCGCGGTGTGTCCGCGACGGCGGGCGATCGTGCTTCTTGTGGTACGCTGTATTCATCGACTCCTCGATCTCGGGGAGAGGGGCGGGCGGCGGAAGGATGACGATGGGGATGCTCACTGTTGAGATGCGCTCGGTGCGGGTCGACATGTGCATGAAGGCCACTTTGACGCGAAGCTTGAATGACACGGAATGCAGCAGGGTCGTCTGCGAGATAGTAGCGCACTCGATGGTGTCGGCCGCATAGAAGTCACCGGCGGGGAGGTCTGATGCTGGGAGCGCCGGGGGCGACTCCACTGGAGGATGCAACACGAGTCGCATGCGGATGGGGCGTGTTGGGTGCAAGCGGCAGGACGCTCCAGACAGAGAGATGACCTTATGTTCTCCCGAAAGACCAGCAGACGATGCAGCTTGCGAGGATGAGGACGGCAAGGCGTCAGCTTTCTGCCTGCCCACATCGCCGTCATCAAGCAAGTCGTCGTCGAGCCTCGAGCCGAAGGTGGAATCGTCTTCGTCCTTCCCCTTGATTCTCACAGTCCGCACCAGCTCTGCGCGGATGTTCCGCAGCCTGAGCCCTTGCTCGACGACCAATTCGCGTCTAGGAGCGGGCACAGTCACGTAGATCGGCAGATGATCACCCAGCCTAAACGTTGTGCGCGGGATCTGGACCTCGACACGCGTAGGATCGTCGAGCGACCTGCTCTCCGGGGATATAGGGCTGCCGAACGAATGCGTGGTATACCGGCGTGTATGGGCAGTCACTGACTTGGACAGCACAGGGGTAGCATTGCCCGACGCATAGACGTTCGCGGTCAGAGTGTGCGTCAACGACGAACGGGCTGTGTGTATGCACTGTGGCGTGTCCGGCGGCAGTGGGATCGCGAAGGGAAAGCTGGACCGCAACGAGCGGACCTCAGAACTCGACGAATACAACACTACGTCCGAGGCGGCGAGCTCGATCTCGGAGCCGCTCGCGGTCTCTACAGTCCGTAGCGACATGGTTCTGGCATGGAGCGGGGGTGTCAGCATTGACTGCGTGCATCGTGCTCGAGACACGAGCTCACACTTTCTCCCAATTGAAGTTATCCGCACACTTGAGCTGCAGCTCACCCTCAATGGCTGCCCGCTCGCCGTCTGCGCCTAGGTATCCCTTCTGGAAGCTGACATCGTTCCCGGTAGGAAGGATGAGGATTTGGGGCTCGACGGGGCCGCCGCCGCCATCGGACATCGACTCGTCGTCGGGCGGCTCTGGCGAATAGACAGGGGGAGGCTCAAAAGGCATGGTAGGTCAAGTGGTTGTCAAGTTGGTGGAAATGGAGATTGATTTAGGTAGGCGTTGGAGAGGACGAATAGAGCGCCATAATCAGCCACATTAGATGAAGGATACAAGGAGGTCGGCCCCGAGGCAGTCTCGAGCGCTGCGCACAAATTCACAGCGCTTACTTCTTCGCCGAGTACATTCTCGGGTTGATCCTGTTCAATGAAAGGCAACATTGTCTGCCGACTGCATGTATTGGTAACGCAAATACATCGCAGAATACACATTGACATCAGCGTCAGCGCGAGGAACATATCCAACTAGCGCAACTCCACCAACAAGCCTACGATCTGTCGCCGCGCACAGCTGAGGTGCTTCCTCAGCGTCTGCATCCCGTTCATCAGTATCGCACCCGCACCGCATTGTGGGCTCGAGAAGAGGTGTTCGGGACGGAGACTAGGCCCGATCTTGGCTACAATTTGACCTTGCCGCACCGTGGATTGCTGCGGTTACGAAAGGGTACTTGATAGCCCATGCCGAGCATCGCGAAACGAGCGGAGTCAGGAGATATGAAACTTGTGGCATTTCATTACGGCGATTCGAGTACGCTGATACATGCTCGGCGACGAGAGAAAAGGTATGATTAATTACACTGAGATCAGAGCGAATGCGTCAAATCACATCTGCTAAAGTTCGTTGTGCATAGCACTCACCACTAGACCAGGAACGACAACGACAATCGTGTTTCCTGCGTTAGCAATAGCATGTACCAAATCCCGCACGAGTAGAGAGCTCAGGAGAGAAAAGTTGACAGGAAAACAAAGGCTTAATATAGGCTACACATTGACCTCGCACAACCCACAGTTCGGTAGGCGAGGCTTCGAAAGAGCCAAGCTCGGAGTCATAGGAAATAGGAAAGAGAGAAAGAAATGGATTGTATTGGGATTGGCTCGATTCGGATCAGTATGTACACTAAGAAAGTTACACTTACAGAATTTGCTGTTTAAATCTGTGCTCCCCGGAATGCTTCATCATCAGCATGTGTCAAGGCCGTGACGAGTATATAGGGAGTTGCAATTGATCTTGGCTACAATATGACCTCGGGTACCACGGAAAACGGTATGCGAAGCTTCGAAAGAGCCATTTAGAGTTAACTTGAAGGAGTCGCGCAAGACCAAGGGTATCTCGTTCCATTTTAATGATACATCGAATATACAGCAATCAGAAACCTGCAGAACGCTTGTCAGGAAAATACCGGCATAGCATCGGGCGAAAGACGTACAACATTGACAATCAAAGGGACATAGTGGCGTGTCTGAGGTGGCTCGTCAGTATAACAGCCAGTATGAGGTGAGGGGTATGCTGACCGCCACCCTGGTCCGTGATGCCCAGTTCGTCTTCTTTGTAGACTGCCCAGCCCTCCTCCGTCTTACGTCCTGGAAAAGGACGGTTCGCGAACAGACGACAGGCAGAACACTTAGCGACATACTAGGCCCGGTGCCTCTCGAGTCTCGGAACCATTCCTCGTCCTCGTCTACCTTCCGTTTCTTTGTGCTACCGGAAAGAGCGTCTGACGACTTTGTTGCCTTGCTCTTTTTCGGAGCAGCAGCTGGCAGACGAGCAGATGGGTCAAGCACAGTCTCTGGCACCGGACGTTTGACAGTCTGCACGCGGTGCGCGTTATCCTCGGCGCCGAGAGCAGAGTTAGAATCACGCTTCGTGCCCTTCTTCTTCTTTTTCACCTTGTCTGCAGGCGGTAGAGATGAGGAGGAGGCGACAGGCTTGGTCGCCGCCTTACCCTTGGACGCAAAGATGTCGTCGATCTCAGAGGTGGCCATGGGAGGAGGAAAAAAGACAAGACAGGAAAAAAAGACGTGGTGGTCACGGGCGGGCGCCTAGGTGCCGGGAAGGGATAGCCGAGAGGACAGAGGGCGGCAGAACAGAACAGACACGCTGCAATCCTCGCAAAGTCAGCACAGCGGGCTCGACGGTCGGCAGCGGCCTCATGATGTGCGTGATTCCCTTTGTTTTCCAGTCTTGTCGTCCTCGGTAACACAGCAGTCCGCGCAGGCAACAACCACACGTATCACACGGAGCGGGGCAGCAGCAGCAGGCGTTCGCCCCCGCCGCATCACCGGACGGCGCAGATGGGTCGCTGGCGTTCAATAATCTCGATCCGCTGGTCGCAAAGCAGATGGCTGCGCTTCAAGCCACCAGCCTAGCAAAAGCCGGAAATCGCTCTGCGCCAGGCGGAACTTCGGTGCCTTATTTCGGGGGATTGTTGACACACCAATCACAACCCATCCGTCGCCCAGACCCTCCTAACCATCCGCTCCAAGGTCACCACCCCGGCCTCTCCCCTGATCACATTCCCCCGCACCCATCTAACGTCAGTCCTGGTCTCTTCCTCCCTCTTTCGCCAACTGATCACGCCCCCGCCCAGCCTGCCATGGCCCACGCCAACCCTGCCGTCATGCAGCAGCAGCTCCTGCTTCAACAACAGCAACAGCACCAGAAACGACGGCAGTTCCTTCATGGCCTCGCGTCCGTCCACATGCGCTCAAACCCTTTGCCGCCCGAGCTCGTCGGCACGCCATGGCCCGCCGGATACGACCCGGCCCAGTCGCCGTGGAAAGGGCTCGATATATCGCGCACGGAGCTGGGCCACATTCGCATAGCGGGCAAAGATGTGGATCTGTATAGGTTCTGGGCGCTAGTGTCGCAAGTAGGTGGTATCGCAAAGGTGTGCATAATCCAGCGCCAGTCCGTGCATTGTATTCATTGCGTTGTAAAACTCGTGTCGTCAGATGGACCAACAATGGCCGTCCCTTCTACGTCATTTCGATCTTCCGGACCAGCATCCCGATCCCCAGCCGAGCGGGCAGCAGTCGGTCGCGGTGACCTTGAACAGGCTGTTCATGCATATCCTCGCGCCATTCGATGAGGCGTACAAGAGAAACGTCCGTGAGCAGCAGGCGCGAGCGGGAATGCGAATGCAGCCCGGCGTCCAACAAGGCATGCAGGGCGGTGCTCAGGGTGCAGGCGGTGTTCCCGATGTTATGTCGGGCCCGTCTCAACTTAATCAGGCGCAGAGCATAGCCGGAGACTCCTTCAATATGAATATGCCAGGCATGAATCAATCCATGCCCAATAATCCGTCGCAGGCGTTCGATTCGGCGGCAGCGGGTCTTGGTGGACAGACGAGTCAGCCGCACACACCCCAGATGCCTCAACATTCGCCCACAAACAGCATAGGTGGGGCCCTGGGAATGGTGGCATCATCATTGCTGTCTCAGCAAATGCACGGCACACCGAGCGCCGGCAGCACGTCGGCGCAAGAGCCCAATGGCGCCGATGCAGACGCGGAAGGCAGAAAGAGGAAAATGCGGCAGTCAGAAGAATTCGATCCGAAACGAGTTAGACAAAGGACAGGTGCGTGCTTCGGCTTCGATGGAGCTATCTGCCTCATATATTCATTTCAGGCGGCTCTGACTCGTCCGACATGCGAGCTGTAAGTACAAAGGAAGCGCCCACGTGCTGTATATAGGCTGATGTCTGCGTCTCTAGTCCCTACCCCCGTCCGGCATGAACGGACAGTCTGCCCCAGCCGCCGCCCCGCGCACAATACGCCAACCATCGAGACGAAAGATCGAGTATGTTCCTTTCTCGCGGGAAGTCGATACCGACGGAGGGCGCGATCTCGCTGCTATTCAAAAGGAGTATGCGCGCGCCGCGCACAGGCCGATGAAAGACATGAACGAGTGGGGCCAGGTCGATGTGGACGCAGTTACCATGTCCCTGCGTTCCCGAATATCCACCGAGCTGTCTTACGGCCTGACGACGTTCACCTTGCTAACGCTTATGCAGTATCCTAAGAGGGAGCCGGGCTTCCCAATAGCACAAGCCCCAGATCTGCTTGAGGAGGTGCTTGACATTCTCGAGGATGTTGGGCTGGAAGGTGATGAGGACGATACGGTGCTGGGAGCGCCTGTCACACCTGTCAAAACCTATCGAGAGCTTGTAAATGCTGTTCTAGAGGATGGGTCCAGACCGTTCGCAGGGCTGGAGAGAAAACACGGTTCGAAGGATTACAACATCGGTCCTCGGCCACGCCATGGTGAAACGATCCTCACCGTGACTAACATCATCCGCAACCTCTCCAATTTCGCCGACAATCATGAGTATCTTGCAAAACATGATAGAGTGCTCACTATCATGTTGCGGTTATGTATGTTGTCCGCCTCCGCGGCGGACGATCTCCCAAGTCCGGCTTCACCAGCGCTATCTCTGCAAGACCTTCTCATCTTACGCAAGGATACCCTATACCTCCTAGTAAATATTGCAGGCGCCGTCGACTTGTCGATTTCAGGCTCGACGTCAAAAACTCCACTGTTGAATGCGCGACGAGCTTTCGAGCTGCTGTCTTCCTTCCTCAGCGATCCAGTAGAGTCCGTCTCGCCCCTCGGTTGCCTCCTATTGTCCGGCGTCCCTGCTACAATCAACCCACAAAGCACGCCGTCTCCGCCCTCTATTGCCGACACTGCTCTGGAAGTTTACACGCGATTGTTCCAGCCCGATGACAATCGCCACGCCTTGTCCAAAGCAGCACCGCAGGAGTGGCTGTGGACGTTCTTGGAATCGCTAGTCCATCGTCTTCCTGTCTCGAATACAGATTTCCAGGTCGTGATGCGCGACGTGTGGCTAGGATACGTGGAGAAGATCCTCATGGCAATCTTCACCATCGCGTTCCTGGCGCCGCCTCAGCTAAAGAAACGCATCAAGATGGATCGCGAATTGGCGTTCCCCAAGGTGCTCCTGCGCCTCGTGAAGAGGTTCACGGTACTCACCCCTCAGGAGGCGCGTATGTACTTCACGATTTGCGTCCGCCGAGCGGTAGAGGCCTTGAAGCTCATCGACGACGCTGAAGACTCGTTCGATACTTCCCAATCGTCATCACCCACACTCATGTTTGGCATGGGCTATGGCGAGCATGGGGAGAGTCGTATCGAGACTGGCACGGGCCTTCTTAGCGGATACCAGGACGAGATTACGTGGAACCTCATGTTGCAACGGGAGATTTTCACTGACCCGATAGTGTTTGCGGAATTGGAGAGTCTAGTCAGGGTTGACAGGCTCGCTTCTGTACCTTAATTACTTGTTCTTCGCTAACGGGTCATGTATACCTACGTTGTTGTATCTGTAGTCTATTGCTTCAAAGACATGATATATCCATTTACATTTGTGCACAAGCGTGCACAACGCTCTCGCGGTTTGTGGAAGCTCTAAATTCATCTCATGTCGCGATCAAAGATGGTTACTTTCCCCGCCGCCGATTCACCTCTGTTGTACTTCAGCTGTTGTTATGGGTTTCAGTTGCAGTAATCGACTCACACGACAAGGGCCCGTTCTTGCCGATGAACATCGCCGATTGTAAAGTGTCCAATGTCCGTCTTGCATTGTGCTAGTACTGTACCGTTATAGGGGTCATCGGACGATCTCTTTACGTCCCATAGCCGGACACATCCTAGACAACAGGAAAAATATTAGCTGTGTCCGTCGCAATGCACCTAATCCATTGCATACCGTCAGCTCCACCAGTGATTAGCCCCAAGCCCCTCGACACGCATTGCATCCAGAAAAGCTCAACAACGCCGTACATTTCTTCCACATTCTCGCCCGCATCGTGGTGGAACTCGTGCACCTGTCGGCTTAGAAAACGGGAGTCATAAACGTGTGTTATGTTATCGCTCCGCGCAACAGCTAAGTAGATCCCGTCATTGCTGAAGGCAATCCGGGGTACATATCCATCGAATTTTACCATGTCGACCTTATCAATGGGCCGCGTGTCGCGAGTACGCGCATCAAACAACCATAGGCTGTGTGCGCGTTTGGACCGCCTTGTCGAGATGATGAGTCTTGTACCTGGACCGCAGAAGAAACATCAGCTCAGTTTGCGCTGCAAGAGTGGACATGTACCACCGACCTGACTCCTCTACAGCGAGCTGTTCGCCGGCTTCGTCAATCTTGTACTCGCATACTATCTGACGAGTTGTCGCGTCATATGCTCTGTGGTAGCCTAGAAAGTCCTGCTCGTATCGGGTCATAGTCGACGCAAAGAGCATTGATGACGAGGCATCCCGTCCCCACAACAGACCGGATATCTCTTGATTGCTCACTGGAGCTACGCGAAGCCGACTCTTTGTCGGCGCCGACATGGCGTCGGCGTATAGATAGACATTCCTAAATCCGGTATGAGTTCTCGAGCACTGAAGAGAACGATGGTTGTTACCCGTCCCAGCCTGCCATCGCCAATAGTGCCTCTTTTGGCTTGAAGAGCACTGCACCCATAACGCAGCTGTAGGTGACTGGACACAACAGTGATGAGCTGACTTATACTGCAGATTCGTAGGGCGCCGATAACGACCTGTGCGCACGGGAGATAGCTCTCGGTTATCTTGAAGTCCTAAACAATCCCAGACCTGCAGCTTCCGGTCGGTTCCCACAGACACCAGTCTCCCCGGGCTGGCGCGCAGAATACATTAGGATGAATCTAGACGCAACGAGGTATGAGCAGACGCACACGGTAGGATTGAATTGAATGTCATTCAGCGAGTAATGCTGAATTTCCTCTGTGTCCATTACGAAGGAAGCCGCATGAATTGTGATGGCCATTGAGCAGAGAGATGGGAACGTACCCCGACCACGTAGCCTTCTTCGTTGCATGTGGGCGGGCAAGGTGTGCACTCCTCCTTTTTAAGCTTGACGGCTGTGCTAATACATGTAGAGAACTCACATGCACCTTTCATTGAGACTTTGAGCGCGCCGCCGCTGTTGTAATGATCCAAAGGCCGATTACTATTACCTGACTTAAGGTTAGCCTCGGGAGGTGGGTATAACGGAAGACAGTTACAAACCCCACATGCCGTCACTAACTGTACTAGCAACAGCAATGAGACCTTCGTATTGTACAATTTTCTGAATATCTGCCTAGAGGTGACGAATACCACAAAATACTCAGGATGCCAAGTACTTACGACCCGGTGCATGGTCGATAGTGGCTATCTCCCTTAGGTCTGTGAGCATGTCGAAACGTCCACGGGAACGATACGTTGTACGTGACTGCCTCATTCGCGCGCTGCACTGTCGAAGCTAGAAAATCCTATCAGATGTGCATATTCTGAGCCCTTAGAAAATTAGTAGACCCACCTTGTCCCATATGAACTGGTTTCCTCGATAAGACGTGGCGTTCGCTTCTGTGAGGCACTGTGTGGCGTGCGCAACACCCTGTCCGGGCGCACTTGAATTGTTGACGGCTATTGATGGCAAACCTAGCACATGCATGTGAATGATCAAATCCTCGTCCTCTCTCAGCCCAATCCCCTGTCGGTGTCCACGACGAGTTTGAGGAGACAGCGACGGCTGGTCAGCATAAGCGGTGTACAGATGCATACAACATACTTCATCCAGCGGGGGGAGTGCACTATCATTGGGGGAGTTTTGACGGGACCGGACAATTGCTGAAGTACATGGCTTAGCAATGGACCCAGCGTTGGCGATATTTGTCAATATAGGGCGCATGAATGTAAGTTCCTGGTGGATCGCTAAGGGCATCCTCCCGCGATGCCTCTGAGGTATACATGAGATGTGTTGCTGTCCGGTAAACATTGTCTAGCTACCTCCACGGGGCGCACTATTTCGCAGAGGCGATTTCCAGTAGAACCAAGTTTGCGACTTGTGGAGTGCACTGGCGGGATGCTGGCTGCTGAGGAACCATTTGCGGTCTTCTGTCTCTTGACACCTCTAGGGGGACCGATCTTGAGTAACGAAGGCGTGCGTCGCTGGAGTGAGATTGACTGCGAGCGCGAAGTCGTGTTTAGATACAATATGATATGATTCTATATATGCCTACTTGTAGTATATCTTGTTCGTCTAGAGTGAGATCTACCTAATGCCCAGATTAGTCCGCGCAATGTTTGATGACGGGGACACTGACCACTAGCTGCGTCACCGGTGCTTAAAGGAGCTGTGACGGCCCTCAAACCTTGCTCGTTTGCTGAGGAAGTGGCCCTCTCCAGATGACCCACAGGTTTCAGGACCTTTTGTTGAGCGGCAAGTAGCTTTCGCCGTAGTTCCCAGTTTTTCTGGTCATGGTGCCCCATGTACAACACTCCTTCTCTCTCAAACTCTAGAGTGTGCATTTCCTTGGTGTCATCGCGTCTGTACCCGCGGTACTCTATCTCGTCAGAATCCAAGTTGATCGCGTCTACGTCGATAACTTCGGAAATGGCTGACGATTGAGAGGGCGCCATGCGAGCACTGACATGTACGTTGAAGCTATCAGTGAGATACGTAGAGCGCCGCAACTAGCGGGTCATTGGTAGAGACCTCAGAGATAATATCAAGCGAGCAAATCTAGTGATGACCAGTAACGCGACACGCGCTGACACGCGTCGAGGATACATGGACCCAAGGAACGTCACGGGACCGCACACCGGAAGCGATTTGAGCGGCGTTACGCACAATTCATAATGGGATGAGTGGAGTCCGAGCTTTGGCTCGCCCACTCGTCGTGCACCATGTACTCATCCCGCTGGTCTCTTGCTCGGCGATGCTTGCCCACTCGCCCGCTTCGACGGCAATTCTCCCAGTTGCAGTCAGTCACCGAGGCCGATCTTGCGCACTTTTCCAAAATACTGCCTCCGTCTGCCATTCTCTCTACTCTGTCATCCACGCCAGCTTCTGAGCTTGAGCCTTTCAACAATGACTGGATGAATAAGTATCATGGCAGATCTACGACCGTTTTACGCCCTCGGAACACCAAGGAAGTTAGCGAGATCGTCAAGCATTGCAATGAGCGCCGCATAGGCATTGTCCCACAGGGAGGAAACACAGGACTTGTCGGCGGAAGTGTGCCCATCAAGGATGAGCTGGTTATCAGTCTCGGCAACATGACAAACATCCGCTCCTTCGATGATGCTTCTGGTACGAGTGCGAGTTTATTGCAGCATTTCCACTCGTCTGAGCTCGCCTCAGGAATCCTCGTCGCGGACGCTGGCTGCATTCTACAGTCCCTCTCAGACTATCTAGCACCGCATGACCATATTGTCCCCCTGGATTTGGGGGCCAAGGGAAGGTAAGTTGGTCGAGAATCCATAGGCCAAATGCCGACACAGCATGTAAGTTGTCAGATCGGCGGGAATGTCTCAACCAATGCGGGGGGTCTTCGGTTACTTCGCTACGGCTCCTTACACGGCAGTGTACTGGGTCTGGAGGTTGTTCTTCCTGATGGGACAATTCTTGATCAACTCACCACTCTCCGCAAGGATAACACAGGTTCGCCCATCCTGTAAATCGGAGTAGCTTTTTAACCCAAGTTATGCCAGGCTACGACCTGAAGCAATTATTCATTGGGGCAGAAGGGACTCTGGGGATTGTAACCGGTGTCTCCATTCTGGCTGCGTCTGCACCACAAGCATCGAATAATGTCATGCTCGCGCTGCCTACATTCGACAATGTCCTTCCTCTCTATCGCGAAGTAAAGCGGCAATTGTCTGAAATCCTCTCCGCATTCGAGTTCATTGACAGAAGGGCGTATGACCTCGCCGTTAAGCATGGGCAGGGTCGCGCTCTGAACGAGTCGGATGTCGAGGGTGCAGAATGTTTCGTACTTGTGGAGACCAGTGGAAGCAAACGCGAGCATGATGAAGAGGTACTAGACCCCCTTCACGACCGACGAGCTTGCGGATTGACAACGCCCTCACTTTAGAAACTCAACACGTTACTGGAAAACCTAATGGAGGCCGAACCTT
The DNA here is from genome assembly GCF_002117355.1 of Postia placenta MAD-698-R-SB12. Taxonomy (NCBI): domain Eukaryota; kingdom Fungi; phylum Basidiomycota; class Agaricomycetes; order Polyporales; family Adustoporiaceae; genus Rhodonia; species Rhodonia placenta. The sequence continues at coordinate 2,481,366 of NW_020169832.1, read as the reverse complement.
CTTTGATCAATACTGGGGTGCTCGCATCTTCACCGGCTCAGTTTGCCTCCCTGTGGGCTATTAGGGAGGGCCTCACAGAGTCAATGTCGAAGGAGGGCAAGGCGTATAAGTACGATATATCGGTACCTCTGCACAAATTTAAGGAGGTTATCGATACGACGCGGGATCACCTACAGTCCAAGGGACTCATGCGTGACGATGCTGTAAAGCATGTGGTCGGCTATGGACATGTCGGCGACGGTCTGTGATCATGCTTGTAATAGTCTCATTTGCTGATGGTGTTGTTCAGGCAACTTGCATCTGAACGTCGTCGCTGATGCATACACCCCGGAGATCGAAAGTGCTCTTGAGCCTTTCGTCTACGAGCTCGTCGGTAAGTTAATTTTATCTTCTCGCCCTTTTTTGTGCTCAGTCCGTGGGGTCATCAGCAAAATACAAGGGCTCCATATCCGCTGAACATGGTATCGGCGTCATGAAGACTCACGCTCTGCCATACTCCAAGAATGCCGTTAGCATTGAGGTGATGAAGCGGATCAAGCACTTGTTCGATCCGAATGGCATTATGAATCCTGGAAAGGTCTTGGAGCTATGACTGATTCCTTCACACTTCACACAGTGTATCGTGTAGATCTGCTTGTATAACCATTGTATCTACGACACGATCTTGGCTATTACACGATTCAGCTGAAGTGAAGCGAACGAAGTTCAGTGAACTTGTATTTCTGAACGAGACGGTATCAAGCGGCTTGAGTTTGGCCTTGCGTAGCCAGCTATCGAGGAGTCATTTGCACACGGCCGCCGCGACCCACGACGCGCGGACATACCGCGTAGCCACAGTCACGTGGGACGTGCCGAGTAACCACAAAAGACGACCCTAACCTGAGTAAACACGACCTAAACTCTAACCCCCAGACAAGGTTACCCCTTCGACCACTGTCTTGAGTCTCTGAGCGGTCGGACACACCATGGTCAGCTATTCAGTTCCTGTCCCTTTCCCCTACAATTCTGTGGACTTGCTTGTGTGTAACCTTTGTTAATTTTCAGCCTATATTCCAAGACAGCAATGGCCTGGCCATCAAATTCTTCATCCAGAAGGACATCCCGCAGGAGATCCAAGCCGACGTTTGCGAGACCATTGCTGTGGGTACCCTCTCATTACTGGGTTAAGACATTGCACAGTATTGATGCACTATGCAGGCCCTCGGGGGAAGAGTAGAGGCAAAGGTACCACGTGCGGGATACATACTCGTTCAACCAGGAACTGCAGAAGAGGAGAGGTTGCGCCTATGTTGGAACACTCCCGACCGCCCGGACCGACACTTCGTGCCTTATACATATGTAGAGGCTTGCAAGATTCATAGCATGCTGCTTAAACAAATATTCGTACATGAGGGTCAGCCCATCCGAATGCACATTGACTCAAGTATCGCGAACATCAATGTCCGGGCAACGCTTAGTACTCGTATCATGGTGAGTTAACCGTACTGCATGACCACTAGCCAGCTACTATCGTCAGGTAGTGACCCATAATCCTGACAGCACTCAGGTGGTGATCCGACTGCCTCGGCTCAATCCGCACGAGTGATTCTCGCAGACCCTAACACCGAAGTCTTCCAACATCTTGTGAAGACTTATCAAGGAGAGCCTGAGAAATTCGTAGAATCTTATCTCTGGGTCAGGAAGTGCATTGAGAAGGGACAGGTTATCTACACACCTGTAGTATACAAGAATCCTGGTGGGAGACGGCCTGGCGAGGAGTGAGTAACCACATCGCATACTGTCTGCAATGCTTACAGATTCGTCGCAGACGCACACAGTTCACAGAACAAGATGAAGAAAATCTGTGCAACTGGATAGCGGCTAAGATCCCCTACAAAGAGACCGGAGGTAGGACAGGCAACCGCCTCTACCAACAGCTGTGCGAGCAGGTATGATATATTTCAGAGGCCCATAGTTTCTCATGCTGAATATAACGTTGGTGCAGGCAAGTGAACCCGAATTCGCGTGGGTAACACGGCATACTTGGCAATCATGGCGCGAACGATACAAAAAGAATATGGCGCGTCTTGATGTAAAGATTGCCGAGGTCGTGGAACAGAAAAAGCCCGCTCATGGTGAGAAGGGGCAATATGGCTACGTACGCAAGCCGGAGGAGAAGCCTAGACGTACTCGCAAGAAGGCACGCACCAACTCTACAGGAGCTGGACCTTCCCAGATAACAGATGAAATGCGAGAACTTGAGAACTTCCCGCCAGTCCCGGTCCCGGTCGCTGCCGGCATTCTACAGGCGGTGGGCGTGCCCAATGATCCCTTCAACTGCCTACTGTACCCCAGTCCACAGGCCGTCTTCCCGCCGCATATACCTGTCCCGGGTGCTGGCCCAATGGACCCGGCCATAGCGCGCCAGCATGCGACAGAGGAGGAAATGGAAGATGATGAAGTTGAATGGCAGATTCGGGAAGGTGACCCTGATGTGCCTCAGCCTCCATGGGCGAAAAGGAAACTGGAGGATGATGGCAATGATACGAATAAGAGACAAAAAATCAGGTAAGCCGTCAGCTCACATGCGCAACGAGCCTGGGCTGATGCAACCTCTAGTGGGACCCCGGAGCAAGAAAGCGATGGAGAGTCGACCTCTGCTGGAATGCACATTGTCGACAGGACTGTCCGTGATATTGCGCGGGAATTCCGCTTTACTGTCGAAGAAGTAAAGGAGTATTACGACAAGTGCGGCGACGCCGATCGAACAAGAACACGCTTCAAGAGGATGCGCGACGTACTCTCAGCATTGGATGACGATGAGCCAACACCTGTGGCTGGACCATCTGCGGCGGCGTCTGCACCTGAGCAGGCCGTGACCACGGTTCTTGTGCCCGACCTTCCTGTAGGTGCGGTTCCTGTGTCTGATCTTGCTTCAGTTGTCCCCCTTCCTGTCGAATCCCGCCCCCTGTAACTGAACGATGATTTTTAGCCATGCTCGTATTCCTGACGTAGCTCTCTTGCGTATTTGTTCACTGCACGCCGATCTACACCTTGATTTGTTCACAATATACCATATCCACGATCGAAAAAAGTGTAAAGTATATAAGGGTCTTACACGGACGTACTATGTATCAACCTCGGTGAGTAGCTTGAAATCCGCCGCACGGACAGGAGCCGATGGACTCTCATATGGCTTGCGCCGCCTGTGTGAGCGCCATCAGAAGATAAGTACCCTATCAGGGACGAGCACATACTTTTCGCCTGCGGCCGCCGATGGAAACGAGCCAAAGAGGTCAGGGTGTTTGGGAAACGGCGACTCGCTGGGATTGTAGAGTTCGATTCGGTTCTGCTGTTCGTGGGAACGTGTGGCTTACCTAAAGTACGGATGTTTTAAGGCCTCTGTGGCGGATATCCGTCTCTCAGGGTCGTACGTGAGCAAGCGCGAGAGCAAATCAACGCCAGCTGCTGTGATATAGTGGAACTTCTGCTGCAACTGCGGCAGTTGCGGAGGCGGCAGGCTGATTGTCTTCGCTAGAGGCAAGGTGTGGTAGTCTGGCCAGGAGTGAGTGGTCGGCGGTCCGAGCAGCTTGAATATCATGGATAGTAGCTCAATCTCTCCTTTTGCTTCGAAGAGCGGTTCCTTGAGGAGCAGCTCGGCAAAGATGCACCCGACCGACCACATGTCGACGGCGGTCGAATACTCCTTCGCACCGAGGAGGATCTCAGGCGCCCTGCATCACGCAACGGACGATAGTGTTGAACACATGCGCAGGGAGATTGGCCAACCTACCGGTACCACAGCGTCACTACAAGTTGCGTCAAACCGCCGACACCAACTGGGTCTCCATATCTCCTAGCAAGGCCGAAGTCGGCCACTTTAATGGTGCCACGGTTGTTCATCAATAGATTGCTGGTCTTTAGGTCACGATGCAGAATCCAACGGTCGTGGCAGTGAGCGACAGCTGATAATAGTTGCAACATCAGTGTCTTGATTTCGGACTGCAGGAAGGGCGATGGCATGACAGTGAGAAGCGTCTTGAGGTCATGTTCAATGAAGTCCATGACAATGAACACTCTCGTATAACACCTTAGCGTGAGGGGCGAAGCAGAGATAGTGTGGACATACTGTGTTAGAGTGTCTCCAACCACAACCTCTCGTATCCCAACTACGTTCTCATGCTTGCACATCATGAGCGAGTTGACCTCGCGCAGCGCTGTAATGGGGAATCCGTTCTTCTCTTCATCTAGCTTCAGCTTCTTCAAAGCAACAATGTCTCCGGTTTGTTTATCCCGCGCACGAAAGACAACGCCATAGGAACCCTCTTCGATCGAGTTCAGCCTCTCATAACTATAAACCGAACGAGATGGCTGTAGTTGGGGATGAGAAGTCCGTGGAGGTACGTATATGCTGTGCGTCGGGCGGCGACGCTCTGAGCTGCCCTGCCTTGCCTCAGGCTTGCTAGGCTTCTGCTGTGGTTGTGGGTGATCGGGAACTGACGAGATAGTAGATCTGCTTTTTGAACGACGTTTCGGGGGTTGCTGGCTGAGTGGTATCTGAGTATCCTCTTCATCGACATCCCAGCGAGACCGCTTGCGGGATGGCGTCAGGTAATCAGCAGTATCTGACATGTCGGCTGTATGAGGAGTATGAGAGTACATGTTTCAGCTAACCTGGCTCGAAAGAGCAGTATTACGATATTACGTAATATCGTATTGATGTCCGATCAATCTCACGGTCGTGTCGTTGAACATCAAGTGTAATTAGCACTCAGTTACTTGAATCTGCCCAGACCTCAGATAACTCTCTCTTGGCTATCCGCAGGAGACAACCCCGGCAGGATATCGTGGGCCTGAGAGTGATCTAGAACCACTTAGGGCCGCATTGCCAAGATGGACCCAAACCTACTAATCGACCATGACCATGACCCGGAGCTGACTCCAGGTCTGATAAAATTGCTTAGTGACAGAATCAAGGACCTTCGTCAACAGCTACGAGATTGCAGGTGCAAGGTGGTCATCGTTCCGTACTAGTCAATGCTCTGCCGTCTGAAATTATTAAGGATGCAAGTAGGGCACCATCACAAGCCACGTTGGATGAGGGTCTCGACCTAAGTGAAGAAAATAGGAGACTCAGGCATGAAGTGGACGACTTGCGTCTACGCCTGCAAGTCGCGACAGAGGGAGAGGATAATAAGTTGCAATTGTTGGTGCCCTCGGTAATACTACATTCCTCTATGTCGTTAACTTGTTAATCATGAATAGTAGGATTACGATGACGTGTGTCATCGTTTAACGAGAGCTCTGGAAGAGCAGAAGCTAACGGAAGCTCAATATGTATGGTCTCTGCTCGAGAATATTCATCTACGACTGAATCTATCGCACATTCAAGGCAACTGATGTTGAGCAGCTCAACTCAAAGGTGATATCATTGCGTGAAAAATACAAGGCCACGAAGGAAGCCAGAAACACTATACAAACTGTAGATAGTTTAGGGCACTTGTTATTTGCACAGCTGATTCCTTGCTAGGCTTTTGACGACCTACGCTCTCGTTATGATGACTTTCATACTGGTCACAATGATCTTCAATCTCGCTATGATAAAGTCGTTGAAGAGAGAGATTTAGCCAGAACAAAAGAGGCGAAGCCTGAGGTGTGTAGGCTTCATTGTCATAAACCATTACTGACGGACAACGCTTATGTTAGCCTAATATACCGGAGTTCATCACCAGAGTACGAACTTCGACTCTTCAGCCACAATCCATTGTACACTTCGCTGGATCGAAAGGCTGGATCTCAAACATCCCTGATGTGAGTCAGAATAATACACCGGTCTTAGGCAGAAGCTCATGTATGGGTGAACCGATAAGTTGTCAAAGAGAAAAGGCAGGCTCATATCTGGACTGCTCTTGCCAAACTCAAATGTCTCATACTTATGAACAGTGCTTCCTCCGGTGTTCTGATGACTAGACCAGATGAAGTGATCTGGCCCGAGAATGCAGCGACACATTTCGTTATAGTGATACCGGTGTTTCGTTATAACCCTCGTGCTCTGAAAGGAAGCGGGAATATGGAGCGATCTGATTATCCTCATGACCTCACCAAACAGCTAGGCCAGCAGCGCGAAGTCATCGCCTGGTCCAACGGTCATTGCTCCTACTATGGCACGTTTGAGCATGTAGGGACGGGCACCATCTCCCACGAGACCCTTAGCAGTCTGGGGCCGGAGGTACATGTCACCGCAATCTACGGTCGTTTGGTCTGACACGTTCTCTGGCGTGTAACAAAAAGCATTACCGACTCTGCCGTCTTGTCGCCTAATCTGGTTCCGCCAGTGATAACAGCCCTAATCCGACAGATGTACGCCCAGGGTGTCCTCCAGTTCCAATGTTTCGCCTTCGAATGTGTTGGATTCAACCACGAACTGGATGCAACGTTCCACGGCCGCACCCAAAGCATGGGCACTATAATTCCTATCCCTCAAAATGGCCCCACAGGTTCCAAACCCCAGAAGCGATCTCACGACGAGGAGCGTAGTGATCAGCCCCAGAAGAAGGCGAAGACGTCGAAGAAGGCGAAGACGTCGAAGAAGGCGAAGACGTCGAAGAAGGCGAAGACGTCGAAGAAGGCGAAGACGTCGAAGAAGGCGAAGAAGACGTGATTTTGTACGGATATGGTGGTGTCGACGGCGCGCAGGCAGATAGTAGACACAAATGGGCGTTTGCCCCCATTCATTCATACCCCTTCTGCTATTTAGCTCTTCGTGGCGCTTCATCGTGCAAAGGCGCACACTCGTTACGCAATAAGAATTGCTGGTACAAAAATTGTGCCAGTTATGGGATTGTGCATTACGAGCCGACATGGTAGAAACTATTCAATCGTTGAGCCAGTGGTGAATAGCGGTGGATCGTCTTCAATAAATTGCTGAATTATACGTCTCATCTAAGTGAATCGTAGCAGCAATTACTATTGCATACAAATAATAGTATTGTCAGGTGTATTGAGATGTGCAACGGTAATGTCACTGACTAGATTGCGATCTCGAGCTGGCAGACCGTGGAACTTGTCACAGCCTATGTGTTTTTGTTGACGAGCAGTGCGCGCTGGTTAGATGAATGACAATGACGTCTACGACAAGTAACGAGATCACAATTACATATCCGATTAAACTATAGTACTGAACTATTGATAAGTACCGCGTGCTTGGAGAGAAAAACAAATGGACGAACCAATCCTCATGACGGTCATCAAATATTTGGGGGTGTCGGTCAGTTGACAGGCAATTCACCTGCTTGCTGTTCCCTCTTGACATCCTCTTTTACTTCGCTTACACTGGCGAGCCCGGGCAACACGATTTTCCATGTCCCTTTCTCTAGCAATACACGTCGTATCTGTGGTACATGAACAATCTTCGTCGCATAGCTATGAACAACTTCGCTCACCTGGTGTGTAATCAGTTCATGCAATTTGGGTACATCCGCAAGTTTCGCGCGACTGCCCATGAGGGATTTTGTCTGTATGTTAAGCACGAAGTCGGTGCCGGGTGAAGGGAGATTGAGTGTGACAGTCGGGTGCTGTGCATGTGGCTGTGGAGGTGTCAAGAGGACCTGTCGATGGTGAGGTCATGATAAGTCGTATACTGGAATGTACTGCCAAGTCCAGGTGGGGCTCACCGAAGATGAGAAGTGCGACAAGGAGATTGTGAGGGAGACTGGGAGGCGCGCAAATGACGCGAAGGGGTAGTTGAAGAGGACGGACGTGGAGAGGGAGAGGGATATGGTATCGGCGTATGACATATCGAATTCAATCGCCTGTGTAAGTATTTAAATGATCAGGGTAAGATAACAGCCAGTGTAGTGCAACATTACTGACCGGATCTGAATTCGGCGCTTTTTGTGGCCTGGGGCGCGCCCGGGACAAACGAGGGGCTGTTACTCCCAGGTCTACAGAGTGGACCTTGATGGGATCCTGCAGGTCGCGAATGGAATCAAGAGCATTGCTATGTGCTCAGCCATGACGCACCAGAAATCCTGGAGGTCGCATCTGGTTCGCAAATCTTTCCACTCGCTTTCGTGCAACCTCGTCTCCTTCCGCGCCAGGCAGTCCGTCTCGCAGCTTGACACGGTATGCTTCCAACACCTGGACAACTCTCAGCGTATAGAGAGAGTATTGGTATGCATTTGCATACCTGTATAAGAAGAGCATTCAGCCAGTCTGCGCTCTCGCACTCGTTCCCGCTCTGCTTCCCGTCTTGTGCGGGTTTCGGCGCCAGCCGTTCCGCGACTAGAGCGATGCCGTCCTCATCTTCATCCCGCTCAATTTTTGGTTGGTACGATGACGTCCGGTACGCGTGATCGGACACGGTATCAAAGAACAGGTACTTGAGCACGAGGACCAGCAGGAAGAGAATGGAGAATTGTCCCAAGATGAGCCCCTGGGTGAACGTCGGCTGCAGACTAAAGATGTACGCGTTCCCCATCTCACGGCGAGGAGTCTTGGGCAGATGGCGAGATGGAGACGGGGTCGTGTGCGGATGGTGACGCGGGGGGACGGCTGACTACCCGACGACGACGATCGAGCATGGGAGACTTGACTGCACGAAATCACAGGCCGGCGGTCAACGCGTCTCACGCGACACGCGTGACGCACATCCATTTCGCGTAGCCGCCGTAGCGCAGCCGTCCTCCTCTTCCCCAACCTCCATCGTCGCCGTTCTAAGTCCACACACCCGCCGCATGGAGACGCTCACAGCATTGGTGACTTGGCCGTCGGCACCGCTGACCAATTCCCTCGTTCAAAAGTCCCTTTCGTCACTCAATCCCCAGCCAAACATCATCACTGCCCTCACAGAAGACTTGACCGCTTCTCCCGGGAACCTGCTACAGTGGTCGACGTATGACGCTATTGAACATGATCTAACTCACATGGTACCCTCTGGGTCGAAGGTCCTGTCCTCGTCGTATGTCATTCGGAAAGCTCTCATCCGCAAACACTACCTCTCCCGATGCATACACAACTACCTCGTCAAGCATTCCGAATCGGTCCTTCGTATCGCTGTGCCAAAGACATGGGACATAGAACTCAGTTTTTCTGACGAGCTCGACGAGATGTGGAGCGACGATCTCTTCGACCTCGGTACAGAACTGGACAAGGATGATCCATCGAAATGGTGGATCCTGAAACCCGGCATGGCTGACAGAGGGATGGGCATAAGGCTTTTCCATTCAAAAGATGACCTTGCGGAGATCTTCAAGTCCTTTGAACAAGACGACTCGGATGAGGAGGACAAGCCTGAGGACGGTCGTGGTCCAGACACAGCGGTGGCGACCTCTCAACTTCGGCATTTTGTAATCCAGGTGGGTGCGGAACCCAGCCACTCTGAATCTACTGCGGACGCCATCGCCTCATGCAAGGGACCTTCGAATCATCTGTTGACTAAGGATACTTATAGGAATATCTCTCTAAGCCCGTGCTTATGGATCCTATGGAAGTGCCTCTGGACAAAAAGCCGCTGCCACAGTTGGACGACATGCGCGGTCACAAAGTCTGCCTGCCTCCCTGAATCTGCTTCAGCCTGCTCATGTCAGAATAGTTTCACCTTCGTGTCTACTGTGTTGCTTCTGGAGCCCTAACGGTCTACATGTACAACCATATCCTATCGCTATTCTCGGCAGTTCCATACTCTGCGCCGACTGTCTCCGCTGACAAGTCGACGAGCACGTACATCAACGAAGGCTTGGCTGCGCATCTCACCAATACCTCTCTGCAGACGCAGCGCGGTGAGGCTGGAGTCAGATTGCTCGACGAGCTCATCGGCTGCCATATCGTGTCCTCAACGCCTGTGGTTCCAACTGTGCAACAGGAGCGCCGGTCACGTCAGCCAAGGCCTCCGCGTGCGATGGGAGAAGTTATGGATGTTGAACAGCTACGTTCCGCGAGGCCCCGCCACTCAGAGCAAGCATCCCCAACAGCTGAGCCGAATCGTTTCACACCGGAGGACGTCGAGGACATCAAGTCACAAGTCGCTGATGTCCTTGCTGAGACGTTCAAAGCGGCGCTAGACATGAGCGTGCATTTCCAGGTCGGTGGATGCTCGGAGCCTGAGGTATTTGTCTATTCGAGCTAATAGAACGTATCAGCCACTTCCCAATGCGTTTGAACTCTTTGGTGTCGACTTTCTCGTCACTCACCACACGTCTCCGACTGCGTCCCGCAAATACCAGGTTCATCTCCTTGAGGTCAACTCAGAACCCGCCATTGAGCTCACCGGGCCGCGATTGACATGGATCCTCGAGGACCTCTTCCGTTCCATAGGCAAAGTTTGTGTCGCGCCTTTCTTCGGATCCGCGAAGGAGCAGCCCTGGGAAGTCGGGCATACGAAGGAGGCGTTAACGAAGTGTTTGGAAGTAGAAGTTCGGGGCGCGCAAGGCTGGTAGTCGACCCAGTTGGAAGCAGAAGAAGTACTGTAACATCTGTTAGTATATACATAAATCGTGAGAACTATGAGCTTTACAAGTGCCTTATTTAAGCCTCGTAAATTGCACTTGGCTGAGGTTTACGGTCGATCTGAAGTCTTCAGATAGTTGATCGGGAAAAGCGCGGGCTTTCGATCGAGCAGCATGGGCGCTTGTTATCCCTAACATCTTGCTCTCTGTTCTACTTTGCCGCACACACCGGCACGATGACTACCAACGCCTCAAATGTCGTATTTGACGACATATTCACGATAAACGCCATTGACAAGGAGGGCAAAAAATTTGACCGAGGTACGTCGTACGAATCCCAGATCCTCTGCGAGAGCCACAACCTGCTCCGCACCTTACAGTTTCCCGACTTTATGCGCATTCAAAAAACTACGACATGGACCTCACGTTGGATTACAACGTCGAGCTATATCCTATGCAAAATGGCCAGGAGTTTGCGCTCGCACTGGCATCCTCTCTAGCGAAAGGCCCACCAGGGGCAAACACAGAAGAAGAGGAGAAGGATTCAGATGTGTGGCGGCCAGACGGTAAGGGGAGACGGGGCTTGGAGGAGGACTACGAATACGTTATGTATGGAAAGGTGAGTGTGGCCTCTGAACGCATTAGCAGTGGGGTGGCGCGACCGCCAAGTTCGTGCGTATGGGTTCTCATGCTCTGCTTCAGGTCTATAGGTTTGACGGCGGAACGGCCGAGATTGTGTGCGTGTTATCCGCTTTCACTCCAAGTGAATCACTTATTGATTCAGTGAACGCATGCTCAGCACGGCGTACGCGTCCTTTGGCGGTCTGCTTATGTCTTTGACCGGGTCGTTCAGGCATATGACTAGCATTGTCCTTGGAGACCCATTATATATCCTTCTGCGCAAGTAATGTATCACAATCATCCCTTGATTACTTACGTCTTATTTCATCGTGATATGCGGCGACTCTCAGTTGTAGTCGCTATAGTGTCTGCTATGAGTGAGCCAGACTGCAAACGGCGCTGCATCATTAGAATGCGCTCAACACTCAGCTCATAATCATGGTCGAACTAGCAACAGACCGTTATATTACAAACCGACGATCAAGGTACGATACTAGTACAATTTATGCTACAGCTTCTGCGCTCATGTCCCCAAGGAGTTCGACCGTGTCAAGGCGCCGCTGGGCATTCACTCCTGATCCATGTCTTCGAGGACCTGAGCAGAGTGCTCCTTGGCCTCCTCGGAGATGTTCGGGTTGGAGATGGCGGCCTGTTCAACACAGCGTGAGCGACCTCCCCGTATCAACGCGAAGCAGAATCCGTACCTTGTGGCCAATGGCGACGTTCGCGTCGTGCGCCTCACGCGAGTCGAGATGTCCGGCGTCCTGCAATTCCTGCAGTCTCTCGGATGCGCGCTCCTTCGCCTCCTCTGAGTTGTTGGGGTTGGAGATGGCGGCCTCTGTGGAATGATATATTAGTATGCGAGTGGACGAATTAGCCGCATTCGAGCTACTAACTCAGACCACGAGCAACCTGGCAAAAACGAGTCAGCACCGCGTATCCTTGCACAAGTCAGATACGATCTACTCACGTTTCCTGGGTTAGCCATTATGAGTTTGTGAACGGTGATAAATCGAGTGCGTGAGAGTAAGCGTGGAAGTATGAGATGAGTAGGCTGTCCTTTGGCGAGCAACTTATATACACCTTGTGGGCGCTCGAGTGGGTATTCGTTGCGTCAGTCGTTTGCCCCACCTTGCCCCAGACCGGGTGATTCTGAGCGCAGCATCATCATTGTGGAAAGCGCCTCGAAGCTTGCCACCTTCGCGATGCTGATTCTGTCTGATTCTGTCTGATGTCAGCACAGCGTCAGTAGGTTTTGCACGTGCTCGGGCGTAGTTGTGGCACATGTGGATCCATATGGGTCACCCCCGTGCTGATGCCAGCTGTTACTCTGTGCCGTCTCCTTACCTTCTGCCGTAACTACGCGAGAGCGACTATGGCCCTTGTGGGATTTGTGTTGCGCTCATAGTTGACGTACTTTTGGCTTGGAACTGTGTGACTTATCTGCCCGGACGTTCTTCATTTGCTGCCCAATGGGGCATATAGCACGCTATTTGGGCACCTTCAGGCAGATCACAATATACTGCCATCATTCTAACGAAGACGTGACTGCTCTCAGAGGACGCCAACATTCGACATCGGAAGACTCTTATTCTGACTCGGAAGTCCAATCTAAATCCTCCCGTGAACATACCCAGCTCCACCTCTCGGGCTTCCACCGCTTCTGTTGGTCTGGACGCGTGAGGCAGATAAGCCCCTTCGCCCAATTCAGACCGGTGAAATAGTCGCTGTGTGGGACATACACCTTCATGTCTGATGATTTGAATATCCCTCGACCGCTCACAAGCCGCTCAAGCGCGTTCGTGTCTTCATCGATGCTTTGGAGGAGTGAAGAAACGTCAGACTTCGCAATTTGGACACGATGCTACCAGAGCTGTTGGAGTACTCGTTGCGCGGCGCAAAGTATGGCGCGCAATCGTCTGCATTTGGTCCGCAGATCACTAGCTTTTGCAACTCAGGAAGGAAAGTTAAGAACTTTCGGAATTCATCAGGTTGCGCTTGCCACTCGGAGGAATCAGAATTCGATCTCCCGGCAACGTTCTTGTCGTATCGTATATCGAGCCAGAGTGCATACACCTTGCGTGATTTCTTCTGCGAGGAAGTGAGCGCCTTCACGAAACACTGCAGATCGTTCGCGTCGAAGACATTCATGTCTACGATCTGGAGCCGCGACGGTTCGGGAGCGTCGATTGCTCCGAGCACATCAGCCGTGTTCTTCGCGAGATGAAGGACCAATTCCTGAAGGGCAGGAAAGGTGAGTCTCTGGACTTTGGGCGTTTCGGGTACGATGCGTCCCGCTAGCAGGAGATATGTTAGGTGGCCGAAGCCGCGGGGCACAAAAGCCGACAAGGTGATCATTGTGTGGGTGATCAAGAGCCGTTCCAATGTGTTGTATTTCACGGCCGTGGAGAGTGGAAGACCGCATCCTAGAAAGCGAGCGGCTCGAAGTACTTGCGCTCCGTCGTCTAGAATTCCCAAGGCTGGCCTTCGATCTGGGCCATTTCGTGGCCCAACAATTCGCAGGTTTCGGAGGGTCCAGACGGGGAGTTGTCTCAGATGCACCAGATAGTCCACGGCGAGAGCAGTGGCATTGCCAACGTCGATCTCGAGTGTATCTAGGCGGTCCGACCTCTCCCAGATAAGGGGGAGTGCCTCTAGTAGCTCAGTATCTTGTTCGCGCAGCTCGCCTCGTGCTATGGTGCTGACGTTGAGGAGAGGAGAGTTTAACGGGTCAGCATCTTGAGCTTTCAATTCTAGTAATAACGCCTCGCGGTTGGTTTTACCGCTTTGCATTTTGATCCTCTGTATTACGGGCTCCGGCGCAGTCTGCGGCTGGAACGTTAGCAACGAAGACTGAAAAACACGCGCCACGTTCTCACCTCAGCACAGATGCTGGGAAACTCCATGCCCGGCATCCACTATTCAAGTATGACGGGACACTGGGCCACACAATCGACTGCTACTCAGACGACAATAAAATTGCGTCATGACCTTTTCGGAACAAGTGTGGCGACGAGTCAATCGGGATATGTGGTCTGCGCAGCTATACAAATACGCACGGGTGGAGTATCATCCTGTTCCAAGCGCGAAGACTTGTACCCCATCCCATGTTGGTGGCGCGCAGTAATGGCAGCAACGATAGCCCGTCCGCAGAGAGATTTTTGTGCGGCCTGCGCTCACAACAAGGCAATTTTGGCATTTTGGCATGCAATACTGTCGTGGCAATTGGGAAGTTCGAGGCGTTGATCAATCAAGGCATGGATAAGTGGTAAGTGGCGGCTTGTCGCAGACCTGTGAAAAAGAATCAAGTGCCTGTCGCTTTTCCTCTGCCTATACATCGGATCAATAACGAGAAAATAATTACCACAAAGGCCACGGAAAGCTCTGCGACAAGGCGCATATATTACTTGAGCTTGAGAACGACGCCTCTGACGCCACACGTCCTCCCTGCGCGCGGTGTCATTCCCGGTTTGGAAGGTGAAGTGAACGACGTCGATGACGCTGCTCGATGTCTTGCCTCCTTGACAGCCTCCTCCGGGGGGTATATAAACCTTGCGACTCATGAGATGAGGCCTCCACAAACTCTTCCCCGTACCACCACATCGCACAGTCACTCTCATAACCTCCTTCCCATCTTGCACAATGGCCAACCCTGGAAACGTATGTCTACTCGCTTCCGCTATTGCCTAACTGATTGCTGGTGTTTCGTTTCGCCTAGGTCGCTCGTGGTCTTAGTTCGTCTCGTACACTCTGAAGGTGTCCCACTTGTGACTGACCTTTTCCATAGAAGGCGCTATCTCCAACCCGAACAACTCGGAGGAGGCTAAGCAGCGCGCTCAAGACCGCTTCAACGACATGGAAGCCCGCGGCGAAGTCGACAGCGCAGAGGCTCACGCCGGACAAGTTGAGCGTGGCCACAAGGTAGAGCTGCTCCTCTTCAATCTCCGACTACTCACACACAGCACGTCAGGCTGCGATCTCGAACCCCAGGAACTCCGCAGAGGCCAAGCAGGACTCCCAGCAAGTGCTTGAGGATATGGATTTCTGAACGCCTAGATGTCATAAGACTTGGATCAGCGCATGTACAATACGCCTCAGGACTCCCTTGGGTATAATAAATCCCATCATCGAGAAGTGAGTGTGCGACTCCAACCATGGCTCCAGCTCCGCTACACTCTTCCCGAAGAACTCTGTATCGGAGCTTATTCGATATGCTGTCATTGACTGCGTAGACTAGTACTCGACTTGTAGTGATTGATGACGGCGGGAAACAACAAACGAGTGACTGGCGCGAAAGGATCGTTTCCTTTGCGATTGGTAGCATGGAATAGGGTATGCACTAATAAATAGTGATAGGAATGTATGATAGGAAATACGACGAGCAGCATGGGAATTTGTCTGCCTTGGTAACCAAAGAAATAATAGGGTAAATGTTAGCCCAAAGATTCGTAGAAGACCTCAGATACCCTGGCAAAATGATGTAAAGCCTAGATGAAATACCGCGCAGCGGCTACTGTTGGGGATTGAGTGATAAATTAGACTTCGTGAGGCTATAGACCCAGGCGTCCTTTGACCACTGAGGCTATCGCATGCGTCGAAGCTGATTCAATATGTCGGCCATGTCTTCCTCCTGCACGGCCTTCTTCTCCGGCCGCCCAATACGGAACGCGCGCGGGACCTCGGTTTGCACCTCGACCGTCGTCGACGGCGCGCGCGCGTGTCCCTGGGAGGTGTGCGGGCGCGGCATCGACGTGCTGCGTTTATAGCTCGAGAGCGTGGGTGACTGCGGGGCGGGCGCGAGCGCGCCGGCGAGGTCGTGCGGCGCGACGCCGAAGAAGCGCGAGAGCTTCGCCGCGCGGCGGCGGCGCGCGCGGAACTCCTCCGGGGGCGCGGGGCTCTGCGCGCGCGCGGGCCCGGGCGCGGCGGGCGCGTCTGGCCGCGCGATGGTGTTCGTGAACGGCGGCGGGGTGCGCGGGGGCGCGGGCAGGGGCGGCTCTGGCTCGTGTGCGTGGCCGTGCGGGTTGAGCGGGGCCTGCGAGTGGAAGGAGAGGGTGCGCGTGTGGGAGGTCGTGGACGCGGCGGAGATGGACTGGATGCTCGGCTTGGGCCGGGGCTGGTGGATGGGCTGCATGGGCGACAGGGGCAGCGGAGGGAGGTCGCCCTCCTCGAGGCTGGACTCCGACTTGCGGGCAGCGCCGCTTGATTCAGGCTCTGTGTGTGACGACGCCTCCGTCGCGTGCTCTTCTATCGCGTCTTGCGCCGAAGACTGCGATTTGCGCTTCTCCTGCTCTTGTGACTGCTTCTTGTCTTCCGGCAACTCGCTCCCCGTGAACGCGAGTGGTGATGAAGGCTCCGATATCGACTGCACGGAATCGCGCACGCGCCGATGCACCGTCAGCGAAATTGTGCTTGACGTGAGCGAGGTGAACGTCGCGCGTGAATCGCGCCTGTTCTCGGAGACGGTTGTGAGTATCGAGATCGTGTCGATGGCGTCGAGCGTATCGTCTCCTGGGCGCGTCGCCTGCGTCACCTGGAAGAACTCCTTCGGGGGCTTGTCGCCAAAGAGCTGTAAATCAGCCGCGCAATCAGCGACCTACATATAAGTGGCGCAGGCATGAGTATAAGCGCACCTGGAGGATCTTCCTCGTCCTCTTCAAGTACAGCGCACGCTCCTTGTCACTGAGCGACCCGGCGACCCTAAGGGTCTCGTCGTCCAGTGCGTCTTCCATCTCATCCGTACTTCTCTTGCGCTCCTCTTCCGCAGACTTCTTCGACGAAGACACCAGCGCGGACTTGCCCTTCTTCAGCTTTGCACCCTTTACAGGCTCAGGCGAGAACGAGCGCAGATCAAGACTCAGCCGCCGCTTCGTGGGTGTACGCGGGCGCATGACACGGCGGAGGGAGGCCGTACGCAGAGGCAGGTCTATGCGCGAGCGCTCCGCGTCGCGCAGATGCGTCGGTATTGCGCTGGGATAGGATGACGGAGTGGGAGAGGGGGAGCGTGAGGGCGGCGCGGTGGCGAGACGTGACAACGATGGCGACCGTGGCAGTAAATGCGGTGTCGGTGATGGTGATGGGGCACGGGATGAGCTTGCTGCAGGCGGGGGCGACGCGGGGCGTAGACGGACGCGTGGAGCTCCACTGCTACTCCTGCTGCTGCCGCGTTGCCCCGACGTTTGGGATCCTGATGCGCGCTCGGCTAGCGAGGTCGTGGAATTGCTTCCCATGGCATGCTGTAAATACACGTCGTCGCCTTGGGCACCAGATGAGTGCGCGCCGCTCCCGCTGACGGCGTCTGCGGTGGGAGCTTCGGAAAACGGGGATTCGTCGTCGACCTCCTTGATCTCAGAGCGCAGCAGAGACGGGGAGCGCGAGGGGACGCGTGATTCGGAGTAGAGTGCGCTGCTGGTCTCCGAGAGCGAGCTGTGACTACCATTGGGGCGTGCAAAGATAATCGGCGATACAGGCGATCTGCGGGGGGATGGTGAATGGGATACGGTGAGTTTAGGCTGCAGCGCAGCTAAAGACCGAGCGCGTTGGATGCCTTGCGCGCCCTGCGCAGGGACATCTGTACTGCTGCGCATGGTAGCAGCGCGCTTGAGGCTGCTGGAGGGCAGCTGCAGATGTGATTCTGTGAAGGTCGACCTGGAAGGCGAAGATGAGGGCGAGGACACTACCGCAGGCGGCATGGTCATGAGGGAGTAGGGGTCCTCGAGCATGTCGCCGATGCGACGGCCTTGAGGGTGGTCATCGGCGGCGGCGATGCGACTGAATTTTCTGACCTTCCGAGCGAGCTTCATGCGGTGAGTAGGGAAGTATGTCTTTGGGGGAACAGAGGGCGGGGATGTGCCAGGATCGGAGAAATTGGCGGACAGAGGGGATGACGCAAGGAGCGAGGAGTCCTGATGGGAAAACAGGGAGGTGGGGGAGAGCGGGGGCGAGGTGGTGCTGAGGGGAGATGGGGGGTTGCCTAGTGTGCCAGCGGCATGACCGCGCGCAAAGAACGCGGTGGGGGAGCGGGGCGGAGAGGGGCCAGACCTGAAGAGGCGGAAGGAGGAGAGGAAGGAGGGCGACTTGCGGTGTGCGGCCGGCTGGCGGGTGTCGACCATACGCGTATGGGGCGACTGACAGAGTGGATGATGACAGCGGAAGAGGCGCGACGTGTGAGAGGGCTGTCGCCTCTGGCACTGGACTGTGAGTGTCAGCGCACAAAGGCAAACTACAGCACCACAGGGCTGCCACAACGGCTCGCTCCAAGGCGACCCCGCCGTCCTTGAGATCGTCCGCGATCCACACTCCACCTTGATCCCATCAGTGCCCCCTAGCAACCATCACGCTTCGGCCGGTGCCTTGCCCCCTTTGGGGCCTGCATCTGTCCCTCATCCCAACGTCGGCCTCGCCCAACTACTGCGGCCGCTGTGCGCCTGGCGGTCCTGCGCCGCCATCACCGTGTGCGAGCCAGACCGCCAATCGTGTCTGTTGCGCCATGCCTCACTCGACACACGGCTCCAGGCTTGACAGCGAGCGCTTTCTGTACATTGGCAGGGCCGATAACGTCAGATCATGGGACAAGAGATGTCAACAGCTGCGCACTGCTTCTATCATCTGCAGTATGTAGAGTTGCAGGGATCATGGCGGAACAGGGATAAGACGAACAAATGAGCCGCCGACCAGCCCGCGGATATATCCCAACTACAGCACCCACACGTCCATATGACGTGTGAGGTGAGCGAAGAGAAGCATCGAAGCCATCACAAGTTATACATAGATCGACAAATTCGTCATCGAAATCCATAACTAGAAACGACGATACCGTAAACGGAAGGTGCCTCCGAGACTACACCGGCTCTATGTACAGTACTGGTGTCGCACAATAATTTGACCTTTCGCAGCGTGATCGCGCGTACACCTATGTTTGAGGTGTCCATAGCCCGTCCTTCACTACGAGGTACCTCATACTTGTGTCATGTTGACACGGGGTATAGTCCCGGGCCATCTCGTAAGAAAGAAACCCCGTCACTTTATATCTGAGGGCTGCGAAATGACATCTCCATCTCTTATGCAGCACACTAGCGCGGTAACAGACGAGGTGTGTCGCGCGTGCACGACGGTGACCAGAATAATAATATCATGCCATAAAGCTGCCTGGTCGCCGCAACGGTATTAAGTACGGTACTGTGGCAGACGTCTGCGCGTCTCCCTATATATAGCGCGCTAACAATACATATTCCATAACTCAACGCTGCTATCAATAAACGTGCTAATACTCTATCTATGTATGCTGTAATGCAATGTAAATATGCGACGACACGAAGGAGTGCAAATATCGACAAGGGTCCATCCACACATCTACTGCTCACCGTCCATCCCGCCCTCACATGTCCAGCATCGTAAGCGTCTCCCTCGTCCGCGTGTACGGGCTCAGACCCGCGCCACCCCGCGTGGGCGACGCAGGCGCCCCCGTCGCCGTGTCCTCCGAGATGCTCTCGCTCGCCGCGCGCCCGTGCTTCCCGAACAGCACCGAGATCCGCAAGTCCGGCGGCAGCCGCACGAGCGACACCCGCTTCGCCGCGCGTGTCTTGTTCCACTCCTCCGCCTGCTCCTCCTGCGGCTCGGGCGCGGTGTAGAACTTTTCGTGCATCCCGTGGACCACCGACGTCGACGCCTCGCTCTCCGTGGACGGCTGCGCCACCATCGGGCTCGCCTGTGCCCGCCCCGACGCATCCGGAAACGGGAACTCGCGCCGAGCGGCTGTGTCCAGGGGCGATGTCCCGGGCGACTCGAACGTGTGCGTCTCGTGGATACCCCGCGAGTCGAGGAACGCCGCCGAGCTTGGGCTCAGGTCGTGCCAGTCGATGCTCGACACGGCTGAATGGAAGGAATCCTCGGCGAGCGACTGGTCGCGCTCCTGAGAGCTCAACGACGTGCTCGTCCGCGATATGCTCAGCGGGGAGGACGACAGCGGCTGGTCGATACCGTCCAGCGTCAGCGATGGCGGTGCGTCCGACACGCGCGGCACGACGATCTGGCTTTGGAGTTTGTCCGTCGCAGCGCGCATCGCGATCTTCTTCGTCCGCGCCCAATCACGTCCTTCTGCGCGCAGGTCGTCCGAGAGCACATCGCGGTAGCACACAAGCTTTTCGAGGTCAAGCCGCATCTGCATCACGCGTTTGGCCGCGCCCTGCACCGCAACCTGCACGCGGTCCCGCGTTGCACGCTGGAACGGCGTTAGCACCGCCAGGTTCCGCACCAGACGCATGTCGGAGTCCAGCTGTGTCTGCGCGAGCGTGATACGTGCGTCTAGATCACGCAGCTTGCGGCGGATGATCTCTGACCGCGAGGACCACCGGGATGACTCGCTCGAGTCGGACAGAGGTGACATCGGCGAACCCGGAGGCGATTGGGGAGCAGACTCCAGACTGAGCGTGCGAGGGCGCCCGTTACGCTGGCCATCCGACTTCTCAGATGACCATCGACTTTGGGCGAGCTCAGTCTTGACCTCGTCAAACGTAGCCTTGAATAGCTTCGCGGAGCTCTCGACTTGATACGCGGTCGAGTCTGCCGTGGACGACATCGAAGGCTGTCGCGCCGGCGGGGCCAACAGCCCGTTAGGAGAGATCGATAGGTCTGTGGAGGACATCTGTAGGTCCTCCGGCGATCCGCCGTACCACGTCCTCACTCGCGGAGAAATGCTCGTTGTAGCCCGATGCCGTATCTCTCGCAGATGCGAATCGGCAGCGGCGATGCCGGTGAGCTCGATGTCACGGTAGCTCATACCTTGGGCCCGCATCCGAACACCGGCTGTCTTGAACGCGCTCGCATAATTGATGCGGGAGATCCATTCGTTCATCTCTTTCTCATCGGGGGCCTGCAGCAGGAAGTGACGTCCGTCTGACATCACCAAGCGCAACGTATGACGATGCTGTCGGGCCAATGTGTTAACTACTCGCCAGGTACTGGGAGATGATCACGCACTTTGATGTAGGATTTGTCAAAGACAGCAACTGCGTCTTTAACGGATACATACTCGTCGGGCTGCGGAAGCGCCGCACGGGAGAGCATTCGGTTGCCGGACGGTGCGATATGCGCCTGTATCGCGGCCGTCCACGTCGGGTCACGGAAGAAAAGTAGCTGCGAGCCAGTCAGAAGCACGCAACACTCCCGCCACTTGCGGTTCAGCACCCGGCGGCCGCCCTCAACAGTGTCGTCCTTACGTAGCAGCAAGCCGACCTTTGTGACCTTGATCGAGTGAAACTGCCCGGATTGCATTGTCGGAGGCATCGCACCCATTGAGCCTTGAAACAAGGGGCCCGCCCCTCCGGCCGCGCCAAGCGCAAACCAGGGGGCATTTGGATATCGGTTTTCCAATGCGATGTCAACGGCCCCTGCCATGGTGAACGCGCACAGAAGCTCCTCCTCATCCCAAGCACCACCAGTACCCTGATACAAGTAGGGACTCTCCGGTGGTACGAAGGAACTCACCGTCACCCGCAGGTCGTCCAAGAGGTTCTGCGCGGGCCGAATCGTATCAATGGTTGGTCACCAGGGTAATGCGTAACACCTACACGGGCGATGAGGTAATACGGATCGATCTTGTTGCTTTTGCCCAGTAACGTGGTTGACCCGCCAGGAGTAGTAGGTGCGTTGAATGTGGACATCCGCCGGGTGGCGATCGCGTCAGGCACCAAGCCACGTTGTCCGTTCACGTCAACAGGATCTTCAATAAAGATGAATGGCGCGAAGACTATGTTATCATAGAAGCACTGCGGATATGGTGTATGAGCTACGAATCAGTGGATACTTTGCATCGTATCTCACATCCAACACCTCCGGAGCGACGCCGGGGAGGCGCGTATTCTTTACGTAGTCAGGCTTCGTCATCTTCCGTTTGTTAGACTTATTGAACGCATCCGTATGCAGCATTATGAGACTGAACGCCAAGATATACGGGTGATCTAGGCCATGCTATCGATATTGAAATTACTCATCGTTTAAACGCTGGAACTCACCGTCAGAGGTGAAGAGGTTGGGATTGCATTGCACATATCTAGCTGCAAATGCTTCGATGACACGGTCGATCTGCTGCGTCTCACGCGGAAGACCAACATCCATGAGCAATTTGCGCAAGGAAACGTCCAATGGATCTCCCCAAAAGTCAAAGCGATCAACGTATGCTCGCAGAGCCCGTGCGTGGAAAGGATCGGCGCTATAGGCACCATTAGAGTTGAGCACCCACCAGCAGTGTTTGACTCACTTTGAGGCCAGGACTGTCGCGACTTCGGCCTTACTGACAGCCTCTGTCAACCTCTCGAGATATACCTCTGGCGACTCCTCATCTGCTCGAGGTTTTGGAATCTCGATGGATCGTTTGTTTAATGAGCGTCTCGATGACTCGTGACTTGATGACGGGGAGGCAGAGAGTTGATCATTCCCGGTGATTGTGTCGTATAGGGGGCTCGGGACAACATGTGAACTGGATGATGTGGGAGAAGTTCCGAAAAGGTTCATAGAAAGACGATGAAGGAGAGGCGGGTTTGTCTGCGAACGGGGACGAGGCGCGGGAGGTGGTCGCGAAGACGTTGGACTAGGAGGGAGCGTGGGCGGGTGAGGTTCATTGTGATCGTGCTGCGGTAAGGGGTGTTCAATGGGAGGAGGTGAAGACGTGACAACACGAGGAACATCCATGAAGAACGACCCTGCGCGAGGGCTCGTCGCAGAATCAGCTGTCTTTGGTCGTCTCTGCCGATGGAAGCGAGATGGACGGGGAGTTGCAGGAGGCATTGCCGGCACTTCAGGAGGCGGCATAGCTTCAAAGTACTCGGGTTTGAGACGTGAAGACGAACGACTCCGTTCAGAGTGTCTCCGGCGCAAGTCAGCACTTTGCTGGACAGAAGGTCCTGGAGCACTAGGGATAGGAGTCGGGACAGATGTCTCCACATAGAACGGCGAGATAGGCTGCAACGAGGGAAGAGAGGGATGTGGAGCAGGTTCGACAGTAAGACGAGAGACTGGCACAGGTGCATGTGAGTCTACTCTTCTCCTCCAGAAGGAACCCTTGCGAGACAACGCCTTCGGCGCAGGTGCAGACGCAGGGACCCCCGGCTCCGGATCTCGCTGCTTTTCTTTCCCCTTATCACTGGTCGCAGCTTGCAATGGTCCAAGGGAGAGGCCTCTCGTTCGCCTGCGTTCTCTAACAACTGAGGAGGAGATATTTTCGTCACCGGACGCGTCTGGGTCTTTGTAATAGCTCTTCACACGTCGCATGGTGGGCTGCGAAGAACGTGGTTCTGTAGGAGGCGAAACAGAAGGGGGAACGAGGGTGAGGGTGTTCACTTCGGAGGTAGATGAAGAGGCAGAGACAGAGCCGGGCATTACATGAGGGAGACCGAGCCCCAGTGCAGCGCGAGCAAGCGCGACGGTGGAGTGCGACGAGGACTCACCCAGCGAGGGTGAGCTTCGCAATAGCGCAGGAAAGGAAGAAGAAACCGAGGCACGACCTATGTCAGCATCATGGTGGTTTCCCACCTCTTCAATCCCACTGTCATGCCGCCAAGCTGATCCCGTGGCAGCGTTAGCTGATATGCGGGCTTTCAGCTCGTCTGAGGACGGCGTCGGTGGCAATTCCTTGTCCCTCACTGACGCATTAGGCGAAGAGGAGGGACGTCTGACGACACCTAGCTCGTCGGTGGATATTCGCGATGGCTTCGGTGCTGCGGTAGAGAGTGCGGGAGGGCCGCGGCGGATCCAGAGAGGAAGAGAGAAGAAGTGAGTGGTCGTGGTATGAGTTGTAGTCGTCACAACATGGGTGGTTGTCGTGGTCGTCTCGGCCGCGAACAGCTGGTTCTCGTGCGCGAGTCCGTTCTCCTGGTATGGTGGAGGAGCGCCGTTGTTGTTGGGGGACCGAGGATGCCTGGACGGTGAGGACTTTCCACCAAGGCCGAATTTGCCAACCATACCGCACCAGCGGTGCGCTGGGAGATGAGAAGGGAAGAGGGGGGAAGGGAGAGAAGTTGCAGGGATCCAGCCTGGCGGGGGACTCGGTGGGAGTTGTTCGCGGTCAGTACTTGCGAACGGGGGGGCGTCATGACCCGAATAGGCAAGTGGGCGCTCGTCACGCCCCAGCATGCGCCCCTGTGACCTCGTGACACAAGTGACAGTGTTGTTCGCGGGAGATCTTGGTCGGATCTTTGATGGATCTGATTGGACACGATTGCGCGAAAGAGAGATCCAATGGGTGGCTGCTCTGTACCTCACTTGCTGCCTGTTGTGGCAAGGAACTCTCCCGTGGCAAAAGGCGGTGGCCAACGCCTTTTATTCCACCTTTCTGGCCGCGGTAGAAATGCCCCACGCTCTTGCATCGACTCTTCCACACTCCTCCACATCGCTGTAACTGCTCCCGGTTCTCGGTAGAGGTGTGTCTCCTGCTTCACGCCACTCGCAGAACGTGTCCTCACAGCGTCTAGAACAGCCCACACGACCCTGCATACTTCATTTTTACGTCAAAGATCTACACCGAGGTACGTCTTCGTTTCTGGTTCTAGCCACCTCGTGCTCAGGCCACAGCCGTCCTAGATGGCTGAGACCGAGATCCCATCTATGGCTGCATTCGACGACGCCCCCGATGGCTCGTCCGAGGATGCATCCTATGAACTCAACATTACCCAGAGTTGGCGCGGACGAGATTATCAGGGCGGCTTAATGCCCCTCCACTGGGCCATCACCGTCAAGACCGCCAGTATCGACGGCAAACCCGTGGGGAATGTCTACAACGCTGCTGGCAATATAGACTCCTTCATGTACGACGCGCCCGTCAACGTTCTTCTACAGGATGCGAACTGGCGCGGCAATCTCAAGATCTGTAGCATCCCCCAGACCTACCTCCCTGAATTGACACGGCTCTTCTCTGAAGTTCCTGTCGAGAGGTACAACCCTGACTGGAACTGTCAGAACTGGGTCTGGGGCGCTGTCCATGCTCTTCGTGAGTCGGGTCACGAGGCCCTCAAGGGGTTTTCAATGCGCGATCTCCGTTCCAAGATGCTCGAACTGCTGGACAGCTGGGAAGCAGGCGACATCTAACACCTCGCGTGGTCTGTTTGTAAGGCGGATCTCATGTCAACGTTTGTCAGCTTATAACTTCCTCGGATAGATACAATGTATCAATGTGGAGAGAATTTCCTGAATGAAGGTCGCTGGAACGGATTGTTTATGGAGGACACTGTACATTTAGCTATATTGTTCGCGCCTTGATTATTGTGCGACTTCAATTCAATACCGATATTGATTTTGGATGTAGCCGATGTGCAGCTAGATGTATTGGAATAAAGAGGAGTACAAAGCGCCAGATTGCTAAACCAAACCGATGAAGGAACTAAGACGACTAATGCTATCAACTTTTGACACGCCTCTTCTTCTCCTTCTCGATAGCTATTTTCTTCTGCTCCAGATTTTGCCGCTAAAGCACATACATAAGTACCAGTCCGCTCCTCAAAGCGAACCAGGCCACATACCTCTGCTGTGCGTTTTCGCTCGCTGTACTTCATCCGCTCGTATAGCTTCCGCTGCTTGTTGCTCATCATCATCTTGTTCATCTCCTGCTCGGCGTCGCCATCGGCCTTGCCCTGCGCCTTGTTCTGCTTCGCCTTCTTGGCTTTTTTTGCTTCTTTCGCGAACGTCCCGTAGTCCACGCCGGCCGCTTCTGCCTCGAGCTCTGCGGCGCGCAAGGCAGCCTCGTCTTCCGCAGTGGCTGCCGCCTTCAGGGCAGCCTCCTCTGGTCGCAAAGCCTCTTCGTCGCTCTCGCCATCGACCTCCTGGTGGCCGCCGTCCTCGTCTTCCACGACCTCTTCTTCGTCCTCATCCTCCATGACAGCGTCCTCGTTCGTAAGGCCGATGGTCGGGTCGTAAGCTCCAGCATGCTCGCCGAACGGACTGAGATGCGGCGGCAGAGTCTTGCCTTGCAGGTACGGCTCCTCAAGCAGAGCTTTCCCAGCATTTATGCAGTCGACAACCCACTGCGGCTGGATGTACTTGCGCTTCCGTCGCCGCTCCTTCTCCTCCTCGGACATGTTCGCGCGGTCGATGAGCGGTCGGTCAATGATGACGTGCGTAATCGACTCGTCCGACTCATCGAACGGTGAGCCACTCCCGGAGGACGCCGGCCAGCCTAATCGGCCACCAAACGAGCGCACAATGAACTCGAAAATGGGTCGCGAGGTTTCGCGGGATAGCCAGAAGGTGTAGGGTGCGAAGAGTCTTGAGGAGCCAGACTGGGGGAGAGCAGCCAGGGTTTTTAGCGTCGGGAGGGCAGGGGCGTCGTCGGGATTTGATGTAGATGGATGGGGTACGAAGTCCTCGTCCTCGTCCATTGGTGCCGAGTCGTCGGCAGGCATGTCCACGTCCGCATCCGCGGGCGCAGAAGTGGAAATGCTCTTGATGGTTTGTCGGACGTCCTTGGTGGACACCTTTTTGCCATTGATCTCTACTTCTTTGATTTTTGGTGCAGAGGATGATGCCGATGTCGTCGCCCCTTGAAGATGGAATGCGCCGACACCTGCTCCAGCCTCATCCTTCTCCACATCTTGAGGGGGAGGGTAGACAAGACCTGCGTCTGTGTAGAGCTTGAAGAACACGAATCCGAGAAGGGTCTGGTAAAGCTCCAAGAAGGTCAACATGACACGGACATCAACGTCCGCAGGAATCTAGAAAACTGGTGTGAGATTGAGGCACTCCGGAAATAGGTATGTACGTACGTTCTGCGTGAACTGGTACGGTACCAGCCATGTCACTGTCTGGTCCATGACTTCAGCTTGATAGTAGACGCCTTTGATAGATAGGAAGATTTTCCGTAGGGCGTGAGTATGCATGACGTATAACTGCCATTCAGAAGCCAGACGGGTGCAGTTTTCGACGAGTGAGGGTGCGACCTTGGCGGTCGAGGGTAACGAGGCGAACAAGAAGATCATGCATAAAGCATCGTCTATGTCTCGGACTGCATCAACAAATGTCGGATATCTATACCCACACACAATGTAAGTGCGTGTTCAAAAAGCACAAATTTGTGACTTACCGTTCTTTGATAATGTGATCAAGACGGTAAACGGGCTTGTTCTCCTCCAGACTTTTCGCGCTGCTCCATTCTCCTCTCCCTAGTGCACGGGAAAGCTTCTTTGCAAATGCCTTATGTTCTCGCAGCTTCTTGAGAACCGGCTCATGGGCGAGATATGCAATGTCCTTGGCGTAGTAAAAGGATGTGGGTGCCGAAGATCCCTTGTTTGCACGCTTGCGACTCCGAGGCTCGCGAGGGAAAATACCTGGTAGCGCTCTGAGAACCACTTCTGGGTACATACTTGTTCACATACCTTTGAGGATACACAATCGTCGGAAATCCGCCAGAGAACATTGCAACTTCTTGACGGCGGTCGAGCGGGTCATATATGCCTTTGCAGCACCCGCTTTTCCCTTTTGCTTCAAACGACCCATTTCGAGAGTGACACGGATTCAGAGAGACGACTGTAGTTTCAGCGGCACCCGGAGGATGAGTACACTTTGTGGTGACTTTCTAGGAGGACACCGCTTGGAAGCGCTCATAAAGTGATCGAGAGCCAAACTTTTCGATGCCGTGTTTGGCGCGGCGCCAAACACGTTTTCCGCTCTCTCGACCTCCGCCTGCAGTCAATCCGTCCATCATGAGGTGCGGCCTCACATAATAATTACCCTCTTCCCTCGCTTAATACTGTTGACAGTCAATATGTGCATGTTCCCAAATCTGAGCTCGACGAGGCTCAGTTGCGTGCTCTCGAGGAATTCGAAATCAGCCAAGGCCCCTTGTCCGTCCT
Organism: Postia placenta MAD-698-R-SB12; assembly: GCF_002117355.1. Classification (NCBI taxonomy): domain Eukaryota; kingdom Fungi; phylum Basidiomycota; class Agaricomycetes; order Polyporales; family Adustoporiaceae; genus Rhodonia; species Rhodonia placenta. The sequence goes on along the minus strand of NW_020169832.1, from coordinate 2,453,489 downwards.
TCAGCAAGCTGTCAGGAACCACACGCAAGTCCTCATCTCTCTACGAAACAACAAAAAACTGCTTGCTCGTGTGAAGGCATTTGACAGACATAGCAATATGGTGCGTCTTCCTTGTCATTCGCGTCGATCAGCCCTCTCACCGTTGGTACAGGTCCTCGAGAACGTCAAGGAGGTAGGCTGCTTATCAAGTCACTACCTGGTCCCCTCTGACGTCCTGCAGATGTGGACAGAGATGCCGAAGGGTAAGAACAAAAAGCCCGTGAACAAGGATCGCTTTATTAGTAAGATGTTCTTACGGTGAGTACTGATTGTCGCATACCCAACCCAGACATAATGTATTGATATATACACGGTAATAGCGGTGATTCGGTAATTCTGAGTGAGTACTACTCGTCAGCGGCATTATCGTATGCTCATATATGTTGAAGTCCTCCGCAACACCGCATGAAAGACGTGGTATCTTTGCGCCCCAGTGGCGCGAATCTCCGTTGCTTGACTGCCACACCAGATCCAGAAGTGAAAATTCGAACGGAGGAATATTCGCTGCTTTGTGAGTTGGACGCTTTGTATGTATAGTACACTTTACACGATTCCGATACAATGTATCATGCGCATCCCAGAGCCAACGAATGGGCATGCTCCTGCTTCTCTTGTTGAAATATTTCCACCCTTCAAAGAAACTATCTCAGTAGCCTGCGATCCTCCTCCTCGATATCCTTTATCGCGTCGAAAATCTCGCCCAATGCAATCCATGCGAAACTCCGCGCTCCGAAATAATCATCCTCCATCAGTGCGATGTTATACGCGATCCAAGCCCTCTCAAGCGACTTCTCAGAGGGGGTGTCATCCTCGCCAGCGATTTCATCACGAACGCTAGCAACGAGCGTCGCGGTTTGCTCTCGCAGCTGGGACATGAGGTCCTTCCGTTTCCGTGGCTGAGAGCACTTCGCCACGATCGTACCTATGACTGCTTCTTCTTCAGTCAGCATGGCAGAACGAGAGTCGGAGAGCGTGTGATCCGCGCATATGGTACGAAGCCGGGAGGAATAATACTCGAAGAGCTCCCATAGGCGGGATATGACATCCTCGTCAACGTTGTCTTCCTCTGGGAGTATGATGAATTCCGATACGCGATGCTTCACGGTGAGCTGAACGCCATTATCGTGGTGCGGCTCAGGCGTACGGAAGCCGTCCAGGATGTCCGCGAGGGTAAGCTCGTGTCCATCTTCCAGGTTGCGCCGTTGGAATCTAGACGCTCGAGTAACTGTTCTCAGTGCAGGTAATTCGATTCTGCGATACAGACGACCTATAGCCCTGGTACTCTCGTAGAAATCAGGCGTTGCTCTTGTCAGTGTCTCAGGGGCATTCCAGTCGGGTTTGGCTTTGAACTTCAGCCTCGGGATCCTTTCCAGCGGTACTGGGTTCCCGCTCTTGGGGTAGTCAACAGCATCACTGTGAAGCTGGGCCAGCCTGAGACAATGCGGGTCTAGGATACCTTCTGAGCTCTGATCCGCAATGATGAGCCAATTAATGGCGATGATGCCCAATGTCTACAAGACTGTCAGCTAGATCCATGCGTGACCTATGATGATGACTCACATCACTGCTGATATATTCAGCGACGAAGTCAGCGACATCCTCCATCGTGCTCGGGTGGTCTACTGTCTTTTTGACTGCGGGTTCATAGCTGCCTGACTGATATGTCCTTGCAGGACGGAGAGATGGCATTGTCGTGACGTTGTAGACGTCGCCATCGAGATCTCCACCACCGAGGCAGGATGGCAATGGCCGTTCACCTGTCGCCGTACACCATGTATTAGTCAGCCAAGGATTGGTACGAGTGTACCGAGTAGAATGCACCTTTGATGGAGAAAACAACACCATTCCTGAGAGACTCGTGCTCGAAGGGTGAACCGGGAGGAGGCCTTCCGATCGCGTGTACAAGCTGGACATCACCCGGGTGAATAGTTGGCGAGCGTGAGATCACAGTAGGTCCTTCCAGGTAAATCGGCTCGAGTAGATCAGGTGAGTCGACGCAGGCAAAAATCTCGCCCTCCTCTAGATAGCCATGGACATCAGCCACACCGACCAGGGTCCACCCATCGGGAAGGGGAATGCGAGCGTGGTGCTTGAGCTCTCTCAGGACATGGTTGACAGCAAAGTCCATCATTTGCTGCCAAAAGATGTCCTCGGAAAGAGGTCTAAGCCCAAGCCTATGCATATTGACCATAGTCGATGGCAGTCGAAACGATGCGCCGAGACCATATGCCTCGAGCAGCCGCGCGGAGCTCTCCAACGAATGAACTGCCCCTTCTGCGTCCTGGACGGCGTCATCTTGCAAGGCCTCGAATACCTCGTAAGGTACACCAAGCCCTTCCAAGAGCATGATCAAGGGGCGGTTCAGATAGTACTTTCCCGGCTTGTCAAATGCCCGCGCGATCTCGACATTGAGCGAGTCGGGAGCATCGAACTTGATCATTGATGGGCGTAAGAATATGCTTCGGTCTGAAAGCTGGTAGTCGACACTCAGCATACCCTTTGATCCCATGAAACGGATCTGGAAGAGACGGGTGTACGTCCGGGCGCGACGTGCCCGACGTTTCTTCGCTCGAAGTTCGCTCGATATTGCACGTGCGAGAGCTGACGATATCCGACCGACCCCGTCTGTGAAACAATACTGGCCAGTATTGTCCTTGATGTCGAGGTCGTAGAAGACTTCTTCAAGCTCGACCGAAATTGACGAGTCCGTGGCGGTGAACGCCTGCGAAATTCGAGCTGCATACCGAGCCGGGCAGTATATGAGCTGAGGCTCGAACGCGGGGCGAAAAGATCCTAGGCTAGCGATTATGGTGGATGCACGGACTTCACGACCGTCGGGATCGCGGAATGGAGTGACGAACCACACGGCGTGTTCTTTCAAGGCGGACTGAGAATAGGCGAGGAATTCGAAATGACGACCCGCAATGGTGAGGCCTTGCACCAGCATATGCCTGACTCGTCGGTTGATGAATCCTCGACCGTCCACTTCACGATCGAACCGATACATCAGCCGAGTCTCGTCCACAAAGGTGACTCGCAGGAAGTTCTGCTCTTGACCGGGGTAACGGCGAAAGACTCGATTAGAGCGTTCGGGGTCAGGACCTTCAAGGTGTAAACATGTTGGTGTGACAATCACGCGGAGGCAGTCGAAATTGTCGTCGGTCGTGGGAGGAGTGAATCTAGTCGGCTTGGACAGGTACTCAAGTTTCGAGCGAATGAAAAGCTGGTCGATGCTGTCCGACGTGCCTTGAGACTCGGTTCCGTACCAGAAGATTGACTTCGCTTGTCCTAGGAAGTTGCGAAGGAATGCGCTAGTGACCTTGGGACCGTGTTCTGCCACCATTTGCTCGATTTCAGGACGCAGTCCCATTGTCTGGCGCAAATCAATAAATTGGCTTCGCGCGAGAGCTTCGACCTGGAACGCAACGTTCCAATCTAACCCTGATACCCAAGCCTGGTACTCCAAACGCCGCTCAGGAGAGAAAAGGCTGCGATAGGCGATTGGGTACGATGATTCATCAACCCTGGAGTTGGCAATTCGACAACATCGTCTCATATTCTCCAAGTCGTTGGTACTTTGGCACACGACGCGAATGGCAAGAGATGTTGAAGGGGCTATGCATGCATGCTCGTCGTCAAACGCAGACCATCGTTGACGAGTAGGTTCAGCGTTATTGCCATGTAACATGAGTCCTGCGAACAAGGTGGACAGGTCATGGTGCATAGATTCGGTTTCGAAGGATGGCGGGTAGTTGAGGTAGAAGAATATGATAGGGCCATCGAGATGATCGACACTGGCAGCCATCCAATAAACTTGCGCTGCACGGATGGCAACGATACGGACGATGTCGGCCTCATAGACTTTGATTCTCCACTCCCTGCGGTCTTGCCGAAATTCGACGCTGCCTCTTGAGCAGTGTTTCTCATATTCAACAGAGAAAATGTCGTCTCGGCAAACCCACCCGAATTGGATGGTAGAGACGGAAACTGTCAATTGCTCGAGCTGATTATCTCTCTCCTCTCGTTCCACCTGTTCTCTTGGATCAACGAAAGGAAGGCGCCGAATGACTTCGAGGGTGTCCTCTCGCATGGGCCGGTTACTTTGCGTAAAATGGATTCGAATTCCGATGACGAGCGACTTGGACGGAGTCTGTCCCCCGTACTCTCGCAGGAAGTGTTGTCCAATCTCTTGTGTGGGTACGGTGAAGATACCGAGCCGTGGACCCCTCCCACCTCGGCTGCGAAAGATGTATACCTCGAAGTTGGCTACTCTCCCTCTGTAGCGGGGATAATCAGGGCTATGTAGAATGTTAGCTAAACTGATCTTCAGTTGCGGGGGATTTGCCGAGGGCGCGATGTTGCGCATGAGAATCTCCATATTTCCTGCGGGAGAGGCGCGAGCCGCGGAAAGTTCGAGGGGGGAAGAAGTGCGAGACTAGGAAATATAGAGTGATATGAAGGTAACATATAAGGTTTAACAGTAGAAGAGCTTACCACAATAGGAGAAGGCTGGACCGGAGAACCAGGTGTCAAGCCTGTACTGCACCGAGGCGCTGTCCTCAGCTGACAAAGAGTACGAGGATCCCGTTGACGAACTGCCTACATACGTAGAGGCAACACGGTCGGCAATCTCTGACAGCTCTATATTCACGCACGAAAGTCCGGTCGAGTACTCCGCTTACAAGGAGCTGCTCAAGTCCTGCCCACTCCAATCCGCGTATACTAATCCAAGGCGTCTGATAACATGATAACGATCCACGGACCGTGTCATGTTACAATGCGATCGAGTAACGCGTTTACCTTGTGAGACGTGCGAAGTTGCGTGCAGATGTCCGTTGACGGAGTCGTAGATACTAGACAGTAGGATGTCGAAAAGACGGTGTTCATGTTGATGTGGAGGATATGCTAGGATACTAACAGTATATTATCGTAAACACGTAACAATACTACACAGTCGAACAGTATCACCGTTAATGTCACATTCGCTGTGCCCAACAAACTACCGAGGCAGACACACCGTGTGTGATTTGTTTTCATGCTCCAGATGTCGGTGGCGCTACGGTAGCGCTACAACAGGGAGAATCTGTTTGAGCTCACGTCTACCTGCTGCTATCTTGTCCTCGATCGCAGTCTTTGAGGTGTATTTGCATTCAAGTCAGCAGCAATGAGAACTGTGCAATCAGGGTACACTTACAACATCATGCAAGTGTCTATTTCTCTCGAACTCACTCCGAATCCATACGATTGTTTCGCGTCGAGCTGCGGGATCCGGTATTGCTACCAATCTGCTTCAGAAATAGCTCATTCGCTATAGACAACCCGATATACATCGTGTGGCCCGTACAGCCTGGCGGTATAGCTCCAGGACCCTTTGTTGCAGAATGAAATGTTTAAGAGTAGGTTCCCGCATGACGGCAAGTGTTGAAAAAGAGTTGAACGTAGAGAAACAGTACCGCTTGAAGTGCGGCGCTTGAATCCCTCTAGCGGATCTGGCCCATCCGGCGAAGACCTTGGCGGCAGGCGCCAGAGCGGCAGTGTGTAAACCTCTGCGTTACACTCACTGCGTTCTTCCTCTGCATTTACTCGCCTTTTAGGAGCATGGCTTCGTTGCACACGGACACTCGTACACTTGATGAGATCTGTCCGTCGCCACCACCACCACATCCTGCTCTCGAAAGTCTGGTACATGCCACAGCCGAGGTTACTTTGCAAGATGTTGACACACCGAACTCTACCGCGAATGAGAGCACTTCTTCAAGGCTACCTGCAGTATACAACCGAGCTCAAATACTAAGTTTACGACGATCCCCTCTCGTAAAACCACCCGATGGTATGCCCGCCCTGAAGGACTGGTTTGGGTGTGTTTTCTATCCCACGTACGTGTGCTGTATTCACGAACCAAACGCATATTTCAGAGACTGGAGCGAACAACAAACAGCACCGAAGAAGGATTTGGATGCATCCAACGTCTCGAGTAATGCTAGGGAAAGACGGTAATTCATACGAGTTCTTTCGACATGCAAAGATGATACTGATGTTCCCCCAGCTTCCGTCGAGATCCAGAGGATGGAGGTAATTAGCAGACGGGCTTAATCTGATGCCTTTTGTCTAACAATACTGCGCAGACTCTAGCAGGGCATCCTTCCGCTCGGCACTGACACAGCCCTCGCAGATGGGAAACTTTAGACACCAGTCGATACGCACGACAGAGCGTGACAAGGACCGTGATCTGGAGAGGGAGAGAGAACGAGACCTGAGGGAGAAGGAGGGTCAAGAAAGGCTGAGAAACGTGAGTATTATTTTTTGCTCACGCGGGTCCACAATCTCATAAATGCGCAAGCTGTCCGACAAATACGATCGGGATCGCCTTGCACTTTCGTCTACCACCAACAATCTCCGCAACAAGGAAAGAGATTCTGCCCCACATTTAGCGTCGACCGCGGCAACCAGACTCGGACAAGGGCAGAGCACAGCTACCACTCGTCGCAATGATCCAAGAGAGACGACCAGGCGTAAAGCCGGTGAGAGCAGCGACGACTGGAGAAGAGGTATGTTGGTGTCATTCACGCCGCCAGGCGACGCGTTAATAATATTCAATCAGGCCCCGATACTACTCGTGCCACCCGAGAAGACAGTAAGTATGGTCTTGTAGGTAGCCAAAACAGCTAATAATTCAGCTTCAGGGACGGATGCTACCCGAAAAGACCGTGACAGACCGCGCTCTCGCGTCCGCGAATCATCCCGAGCCCGACGAGAGACATCTCCGAGTAGGCGGGATCGCGAGGACAAGGACAGTGGCCGTAGAGGTGATGATTTCCACCGGCGCGAATGGGACGATTTCTATAATCGAAGTGACCGGGACCGAGATGATCACACGAGGGACAATCGCGACAGGTATCGCCCCCGAGATCCAGACCGCGACCCGGACGACGATCCAAGACGATGGAGAGACGATGGCAAGCGCGAGGAACGCATGACTGTCAGACGCGATCGCGAGCGAGACCGTGCATGGGACCGGCATGAGGACCGTGATAGAGAACGACCAGACGAGCGCGATGGACGTACCAGGCGCGGTGGGCGCGAGAGGCGACTAGGAGGCCTTGCTGATGATGGAAAGGACAAGGACGAACGCCGGGACCGCGACAAGGACCGAGAGCCAGAGCCTGCGTGGATGGAGACGTATGTGCCGATGACTCCTGGTGGTGGGATCCTCGGTGGTAGGTCGGGTGACGGGGAACTGGACGGTATCCAAGCTTGGAAGAAGGGTATGAAGGAGAGAGAGCAACAGCAGAAAGAGAATGGCCGTGACGTTGAAACTAGGCGGAAGTCTCAAGTCGACCAGATAACCTCCGATGCTGTGTCGTCTGATCAAGTTCAGTCCCCTGCCGCACCAGAAAGTCAGCTCGACGAGATTCAGCTCTTCAAGTTGATGATGAAACGTGAAGCTCAGAAGAAGGAAGATGACAAGCCGCCGACAAGTCAGCCAGAAGTAGTCGCTGCGAACATAGTCTCCACACATTCAGAGACTGCCGCTGTAGCTGGGGAGTCAGAAAAGATATATTCTTCTGGCAATCGTGCGTCTGAGTCTTGGCTGTCATTTTCTGTGTGCTTATTCACCTTCACAGTCGATTCTCTGACAACCTCTCTGTCGCAAGCCGCTGATACACCCCTGCAGCGCAGCACTTCGCAGTCAGCTAAGTTAGGCAACGACCCCTTCGCTACGGATGATCCTCAACGAAGTAGGACCACTACGTCAACTGCAAACGGCGCTCAATCCTTTCTGTCTGCATTGGTCTCTTCAGCACACCTTACCTCTGGTCCTCCCAATTTCTCAACTCCTTCTCAGGATCAATTATCAGCAGGCCCGCGATTGCTGACATCCCGTGTAATTCCCACAGCGTCTCCCTCTGGGGTCTCACCGTCTACTACGCATACATCCGACATACCTTTTGACAACAACAATACTACACCTTCTACCTTTAACCCCCCTGCCGGTTCCCGCCTTCTCGCTTTTGGCTCGCGTGTCCCCTCAGGGGGCTCAGCGGCTGGCGATGTCTTCCCGTCCAAAAGCCACTCCGCTCTCGACTCTGGAGTCGGTCAATTCCCTCCCCCCGGCGTTTCTGGCGTCAACCCCCACAAATTTGCTGGCATACCCTCTTCCATATCTACGCATGCTACTGCTCAGGATGCCGTCTCGGGTCTTGGGGTCGACGCCCACTTCGGCACCGGTCCCAGAAACTCGCCACTGGATACATCTCGCGTGATGCGAAGCTTCTCGCCACACAATCCTCAGCAGCCGAGTAGTTCATTTGACGAAATGCGTGACAGCCCAGCTCTTGGTCAATTCCAGCAAATGAACGACCTTCGACGAGCATCAGCTGTCGAGCGCGCTGCGTTCGGCCTCCCCAATGAAGGCGTGATGCCCTTCAACGATGTAGGGGCGGGTGCTGGCGGTCTGATGTCGGGCGGACCGCTCGACATGTCTGGTGCCAACGTCCCTGGCGGCGCTGGTTATGCCGCCGGTAAGGGCAGTAGGTTCGCCAAATTTTTCGATGCGAAGACTCGGGATGGGCAGCCTATGACCGGACGTAAGGGTCCTGGATTGCCTGGAATGCAGTCGTCTTCACCCATTCCTGATGGCCGACCGCTCGGAGGCGGACTGAACGGAATACCCGGTACTAACGGGGAAGCGAGGACTATGGAAGACATCTTTGCTATGCTGCAGAATTCAACGCAGGTTTGTGACTATGCTTCTTTTATGCGTGGAACCCACATCGAATAATAACGTCTGCGTAGGTACAACGTCCTCCATCGCAAATTCCTCCCAGTGGTCGGGTGCCTTCAGGGGGTAGCCCATTCGGCCAGCATCCTCCTGAACTGCTAAACGTGCAGCAACAAATGCACCCGCAGTCACATTATTCCCAGAACAGCCACCTCGATGCCCTTTACGACAGCAGATTCGATGACAGGAATTTCGTCCCTGACGGCATGGTTCCCGGACTTCGTCCGGCGCCTCCTCGTTCTCGAAGCCGCGAACCGAGCGGTGTACTCTTCAACGAGCAGCTCGACGATCCACTGCATTTCAACGTTCGTCTGCAGCAACAACGCAATCTCAACCTCGAACAGCTGTACAATGGCCCCAATCCTGCCTTGTACAACCAGCAGCAAGCTGCTCTGCTCCGCAATGGCGGGATACCTATCCAACAGCAACAGTTTCGCGGCGCACCATCACCGATCGCAAACCAAAACACCATGGGTGGACCCCCGCAGCGATTGCCGCCGGGCTTGGCGAACCTTGGGGGACGGCCTCCTCATGACCCTTCGCAATACATCGGTGGCCCTATGGGCGCTAGTCTGCAGGGTGCCGGCCTGCAGGGTGGTCTGCAAGGCGGATTGCACGGCGGTTCACCTGTGCAACAACCGTTCAACAATTTTGTCAACGGAGGCACGCTTGGGTACGGTGTTGTTCCTCAAGCTCGTGGTCCTCCTGGACCGCAGAACCCCCTAGGCTTGCCGACGATGGCCGGTCTTGGCTTGCAGGGTAACATCGACCTGCGCGCTGCTAGCCAGGCGCAGCTGCTCGGCGTGGGCGGAGGACTCCGTGGCCAGGGGCCAGGATTTGCACCTCAACACATCCCTACTGGGCAGCCGTCTGTCGCGCACCTGGGAGTACGCCAGCAGCAGCAGCAGCAGCAACTGCCCCCTCATATGATGCCCCATATGATCCCGCCTCATCTGCAGCCGCAGCACGGGCTTCCGGGAGGCAATCCTCAAGGCGCTCAGGACTTGATGGCGCTCCTGATGGGCGGTCACCGAGACTAGGAGCGGACAGCAGACGCCTGGCTGCTGAGACGCTACCTCGTTCCCTGGAATGTCGGCATGAATTCGATTTTCTTGACGTGTCAATCGTACCACCCGACGGTGGCCGGGATGCGGTTGCAATACGTCGCGAGCTGGTTCCTCTTATCGGCGGTACGAATCCCTTTTCACCCTTGGCCGTATATTGTCCCGAAGCTGTCTACTCTGGTACTCGTAGTGTACACATATTCACGTCAATTTGCTGGACTTGCCGAGCACAAAATTTCAGATTGATATATACCGTTTGCCGCCCCCCAACCCCCATCCGAGCGCTTTCCATCCTCCTTCCACATTAATAGACACGGCCATTTCTCACTGTCGAATTTCTGGACATGGTCTGTTGTACTTTTCGCAGGACTTCATGTGTAGTCAGTGCAGTATCGCTTGGGATCGCGAGGTCACGTTCGTTGAGGCGCTTAGCAGATGCGTTTAGGTGTGTAGTGAACTCGATGTCCAACCCTGTCCACATGCAATTTGTATTGGCTGAAAGAACCCTACTGTTCTCTGCTGAATGTCTCGAGTCGCGTCCACAGTGTGAGCGCTTAATGGGCCAGCGCCAGATTCCAAAGATGGAAATGCATGCCCAGCCGTCACCGGCAAGATCGATCCGATCCAAGTCTTGTTCCAATTTGGGAGCTCAAGGCCCGGCGAACCGGATGCAGATGGGCGACGAAATGCTTCCTTTGAGTGGCTGCCCGTCGTTGCCCTCTCGGCGCGCTCCTCACGCCTGGGCTGGACTGCGCACCCGCCCGCAATCTCTTGGAACCTTAACAAGCTTCTCGTCACGCCACCTGTCTTCCGTTACACATGCCCTCGTCTCGCTTCTCCAGTCGCAACCGTTCTCAGAAACAAATGAATGATGGCCAGCTGTCCGTACTTTCCGCGGCCGACTTCACTTCAGGAATCTTGAAAGAGCCCAAAGCAACCTTGACTGCCTGAGGGACGCCTCGCTGTCAACGTCAGATTAGGAGTATCAGACAAAATGTCGGCGTTCTATTCTGCTCGGCGACATCTTCTCGAGCTGCTCTCACATGGGGCTTCCCCCACAGGCAAGCGGGCTTCCACGCCTGTCGGACGTATTACGCCCTTGTGGCCAAGCATAATTTCGCACCATTCAGTCCTATTACCAGATTGTTACCCTGCTCTTGCTTCGCGGCCAGCTGTAAGCCATCCATTGGCTGCGGCATATAGTCTTGATACAATCCACCTGATGGGCCGGATAAGATGCGCTTGTATTCTCACCTACGCTGGCCTTATTGGCGCCGTGTGCAGCACCACGGCTAGAAGCTGATGATGGACAGGACGCCGCACAGCGTGCAGGCTGGATGTGCACAGCTCCTGACTGCATGACGATGGTCATGACGAGCGTTCTCCGGGCGCGGAAAGTGGCTCAAGTGGCGGCCGGCCGGCACGCTAATGAGGGCCACCGGGCCTGAGGATAGTGGGCGGCGGCGGCGACCTGACACTCTGCGATTCATTGCTGATCCCCGGTGCCCCAGCCCATCGTATTTACAAGGCTCTTTGTTTCTGGACATTGGACTCCCTCTCGCGGGCACGGGCGCCTCGGAGGCGATTTCTGCGCAGGCCGCATCAGCACGTCGTGCTGTCAGGCCGGGAGCGCAACGAACGTCAGGAGTACGTCAAGGAGGCCCGCAAGTCTTCCAGTCAGCTGAGTGCCGTGCCGCGAGCGTTCCGATAGACTAGATAAGAGTGCGAATGATGTGAGGGTGCAAAGCGCGGACGTGTGAAGGGCGGTCTAGCCACGGATGCGATCTTGCATGCAATCAAAGCGTTACTCAGGGGGTTTACATACGCTCTGGACTAACGCCATCTGTTACATTCGCAACGAGTTCTACAAATGCACCGCCAACGGCCGTTAGTGCGCTACTGTATATTCCTGGTCAGTTATATCTCCGGGCGCTCAGTTTCACATACGCGAGACACGCTCTGCCGAGCACGATCATTACGCTCACCATGTCGGTTGGGGGATCCGACGCGTGCCTGGGATCGCAATTTACGCTCACTGAGAATCACGAGTCGATGCGGAGAGAATCGACGACGTTGTGCAGGGTGCAGAAGTCGGCGCTGGATTCCGTGACAGCGTCCCATTGTTGGAAGGAGCATTTTGAACGACAGGAAGCAGGAAGGCTTACCTAAAACACCGAAATTGGTAGAGATGTCTGACCGGGATGCCTGCAGGCAGACAACGTGTTGCGGGTTCACGCAGCTCCCACACAGATATGGGCCAATGAGCGATAGTTCCGGACAAGCCCAGCGTATTAGATGGCGTACGCCGAGGGGATAAGCGAGGACACGCCGGCGGGGCGTTGCAGTTGACTTGCCAAACTCACCCACGTCGCGGATATTCAAGCTTGAAGACCTGGAGTTCGAGCACTCAGTGACAGCTTTTCCCTTCTCCTCATCGCCGGCAGCCTCAGCGGCTCACCGTGAGCTCGCGCGCTGAATTGGTCGTCTTCCGAGACTGCCTGCTCGTTCAGTGTCGCTACCCTCCCGCACCTCCCTATCTCGCAGCCCGAATCGACAGCGTAGAATCGGCATCGTGTTGCCACCCGTCTTTCATTTACATCAGTCCCTCTCTTGATCGGTCGCCGCGACCAGCAAGCAGCAAGTCATCTCGCAAGGTTCGCGCCAATTCCTGTCTTTTCCGTCGGTTGTCTTCGTAAGACCCAAGCTAATACACCCATTTGAATACGTGAGTAAATTTCTGCTTGTCGATCGGGATGAGAGAAAAAGCGCAAGGAGTGCACGCGAGTGGCCGGCGCGCGGCGGTTGTCGATGTGCTGGATGGGCGGGATGTGAAGCGGATGTGAATGCGCTGTGGCGGGGGGCGGCTGTCGATATCGATTGTGACGAAAGCAAGGGCGAGACTGAATTTCCTGCAGCAGGTTTACCCCGGTCGGAGAGCGAGAACGTCGTTGGCGGTGAGCAGGCTGTGTGTGGCGGGGCAGAGCGGGATGCTAACGCTGTGCGATTGTAGGATCTGCCGTAGAGCAGTACTAGCACTAGTCCAAGGTGAGAGGCTTATACTTACGTCACCGAGGGGAGGGGCGGCGTCGAGGAACGTGGAGCGTGGGAAGGCCGGATATGGGCAGGGCGGGCCGGGCCACAGGAGAGGGCGATCTGGATCGGCTTGGGAGAGGCAGCTCAGTGATGTCGGGCGTGTGATCTCCGCCTATTGTCCAGCCTGCCTTTGCGCTTGCCTTTGCTCCCCGCTTTGGGCTCTCTCCGCCATTGCATTTCTTGTCCTCTCGTCGGTGTCTGCTCGCAGTGCACTACTTCTTCTCCCTCTCCCTCTGTTCGAGTAGTAGACAGCCACGACCAGGTAAGAGCACGCACTGGCAGCCTGACGAGTGGCCGACTTCGTAGTGATGGCATCAGAGCCATGTCCCGATACGCACATGATAACGACGCGATGGCAGCGATTGCTCCCCTTTCTGGCTGCGGCTTGTATTTCTTTTTCCATTTGATTTCTGGGACTTATCCCTCTCGTTTCTCCACACTCACGCTCGTCCCGGGCGCCCGGGCCCTTATAGCCTTCGTGTTCCAGCCTCTTCTCCCGTTTCTCTTGCCTCGTCGTCCTCGACGTCTCCCGCGTCCTCGACGCTCCTCCCCTCCTCCCTCCTCCTCACGACTTTCAACGCTGACGACCTCCCTCGCCTTCCCTCCCTAGCATTCGCACCGCGTCTCCACTACCCCGCATCAGCCATCACACTCAGCATTTTCCCTTCTCCATCAGCCACACAATCGGCTCAGCATCTGCTGCATGAGCATATACTCATAATCGGTAAGTCTTCCGCCGCAGATTTTATTGTCTAGGTCATTCGCACATGTCGCCTCTGTACCTTCATACAAAATGCGTCGATCGTGGCAGCCAAATTCGGCACACTGACGATCGGACGTGCTCTCTTCTTGCTACTTTCTTTTGCGCGTACTGGCCTAGACACAAGTGAAGGGTGTTCTCGTCATGTTTTTCTCGCGTGGCGGCGACATGGCAGGCTGTCTGTCTTGTCCTCCCTAGATTGGCGGACGGCCATTCGCCCCCTCCCTTTCTCAACCACCACGCACGGCGGTGAAAGTTTCCCCTCCCGCCCCCGTGGTGTATGCAGGTCTATCACGCCCGACAATGATGTCTCTCGCCGTCGAGTGCTTGGAACAGCCTGCTGATGTCGCACCCTTCGTTTCCAGCACTCAGGCAGACCAAATCTCGTCCACAACGATATCCCCCCCAGAAAACATGAAGGACGCAAAGCAATCTTCCACAAAGGCAGCTCGCCTATCCGCATATCCGAGGAAACGGCCATCACCTTATGGTGTCTCGAAATCACACCAACGTGCTCCCTCTGCCTCTGCCGGCATTCGCAAGACGCCACGAGCCACAAGAGGGGCGCCCTCACAGCGTAGACTCAGCCGCGCTGTCATCGTGGCATTGCGTCGAGATGGGATCTTTCTAGAGGAGGAGTATCAGGACGAGATACGGTTTTATATGCACGAGATGGAGGTCAGCCCTATTCGCGTTCTCGATGACCTGCGTTGCTGAACGTCGAGATCACGTTTCTTCAGCTACAAACAATGGCATCACCGCACTCTATTGACCAGCAGCCCGAAATCCGCTGGGGCATGCGACCCTGTCTCGTCGACTTCCTGGTCGAGATACATTTCACGTTCCGCCTGCGACCCGAGACGCTCTATTTGACCCTCAACATTATTGACCGCTACATCTCGCGGCGTATCGTCTACACGAAGCATTATCAGCTCGTGGGTTGTGTCGCGCTTTGGATCGCGGCAAAGTTTGAAGACGCAAAGGAACGAGTACCAACCGTTCAAGATCTCGCGCAGATCTGCCGAGACACATACGACGCTACGGCCTTCATCCAGATGGAGGCGCACGTCTTGCAGACAATTCAATGGTCCTTGGGTCACCCAACTGCTGAGGCCTGGCTGCGTCTGTTTTGTTGTGGTCCCTTCATTGAGGACTCCAAGGTTCAGCATGTCTCCCGTTTCCTCATGGAAGTTACTCTGTTCCATCGGGAGTTCTGTGGATACCCGGCATCCGCCATCGCTCTGGGCTCCTTGACACTGGCACGGTTCCTGTGCGGGAAGAGTCGTCAAATTCTCGAGGAAACCGAAGAGTCCCTTGAAGTTGTTGAACACTTGGACACGCGTCTCTCTCAGATAACCGAGCTCTCGGAGACCGTGGTCAAAAAGTATTCCTACGCATTCTTCTCCAAGGCAGCGACGTTTGTCCTACACTTCTACTTGCAAGGCGGACGCTTCTCGCATCAACCTCTCGTTGAACTGCCGATGACGCCGATTCGTTCCCGTTCATCGAAGGCAAGCACCCCAATGAGTGTGTCGACAACGGCGTCTGATCTTTCGGACGATATGCCTGTCACGCCGTCAAGCCCTGGGTTTTCAAGCGACATGTTCTCTGGCTCTTACATGTCAGACGACAAGGAGAACCTCCCTTCGGAGACGTTCGAGCCCGTCGTCAACAAGCAACATCTGGAGCCGACGCCAGAGCAGTACCTGCCACACGATTTCGTCGCGTTTGGCAGGCCTGCCCTCCACAACTTGAACATCTCCTCTCCGCGCCCTGCTGTGGTGGCATGATGCTCGCCGTGAATGTACAGTCGTCCTCGCGGGTCTCGCCGTTCCGGACTCTGGTGTAATAGGTGTAAAAGTCCTCCTCGTCCCACTTGCAACACTCCCACAACGCACGCAAAATGTACAACAACTACCATACACGTCGTTTATCGGCCCCTCACGCGCAATCTGTCTTTTCTGTCTGCAATCATCAACATCCATCCATGCATCCCCTTCTGCAATCGTCTCAATTTCTCCTCGCTCCGCATCCAAAGCAGACGCCTGTACTAGTCGACGGACAAGGTCGTGTCGAGGGGACGACATCGCGCCGTCGTGCGCGATGATGTACGATTACTCGGACCACTGCATCCGCTGCCTGGTCTCCTGTGTTTCTACCTTGTCCGCCCGTGTCGGGATTATCTGTTCTACTTCTCCATCGAACTCTCAACACATTCATTGCCGATTGTTACTCTATGCATCCCCGTCATTCTAGCGCTCCGACTCTATCCTCCCCTCCCCCTGATTCGCTTTACGCGAGGAGCTCGACTACGCTCTATCCTTAACTCGCCTTCGTTCTATCTTATTCTTCACGTTTATTGTACAAAGTCTTTCACCCTTTATTTACCCCCGAGTCCCGTTGCATCCAATACGTTCCGTCGCCCCTTCACCTTACCGCGCATTGTGTCCATTCTTCATTCCGTAGCGTATCGTCAATGTTGCAGCATCTGGCGTGTTCCACCTCACTGTCCCCACCTCACGAGCCTGAAGGGCTATCCATTGTTCCGCGCATTCCTGTCTACATTACCAGAGTAGCACGTCAATCGATTCTGATTATTAGCACTGGCATCGTCGGCGTCGCCTGTCCGCCGTGTGGCGTAGATACGCCCCTTGGCGCCCCCGCAGTTGATAGGAGGCCAGCGTGCAAGGTACCGTGCGTTTATCGCCCCACAGTGACATACTGACTCTGGCGCCTTCCATTCCATGCCTAGGACAAGTACATCTTATCTGGGCTTCGAATCGTCGAATTCTGGGTAACTAGGGTGAGGTAAATGCATATGGCCGCACCACACAGCCTCGTCCGGCCAACGATCATCGCGGTCTCTTGGAGCATCTCCCCTGAGGGACCGACAGCGTGAGCGGCGATGGCGGACGGTGCTAGTCTTCTCGGAATTTCCTGGGCGCACGAGGACATCACACGCGCCGGACGTGATGGCCAGTATTACCCCCTCGGTCCTCGGAGGTGTGCTCCTACGTCGGTGACGCTCGCCATCTGTCATGCGCATAATGTCTTTAGGTACAAACGTTGAGAGACGTGATCCATAGGCCCGACAGGGGTGGTGTGACCGACGTCTATATCTGGCGCAGCCGTGCATCTATGGACGTCAGGCAATGGTCACCAAATCACACCCGATATTGCCGAATTGAAAGGGGCCTGCCACTGACGCGACAAGTTGGTGATTGAGGAAATGATGGTACATTTGATTTTATAATGACATTCTTCACGTAACGTTTACCTCCGATCGCCTGCCACCCATCTTGATCGCAGGGCCGCCTTACGACGCAGCAGCAGCAGCAGCAGCAGCAGCGCCAGGCTACTCGAGGCTCCATTCGCCATTACTGTGCTTGATGTTCACAGGCCGCTTCTCGTCCAGACTGATCCGACCCGCATGGAGGATCGCGGTGGTAAGGACGGTGTTCGCAATCGTCGGCAGACCGTGCTTGTCAAAGTCGGCGGGCGACACGCGCCCGGCATTGACTTCTCTCGCAGCGTCGACGAACTTCTCGATGGAAACATAACCGTAGCCGCGTTGGCCGTCGAAATGCCCGCTCTCGGATGGAGAGTACTTCATGCTGCACTCGGGCGTCAGCAGCGGCTTTAGAGAGGGCCGGACGTAACGCACTAGAATGGGTTGTACCAAGCCTTGCCCGTCTCGTCGTTGACGATGTCGTAGCCACGGTGAGCTTGGTCCACATTGATCTCACCCTACATGCGAATCCGGTACGCTTCAGCATTTTCAACATATTGCATAATTAAGACTGACCTTCTCGGCCATGTAGTACCAGTGCTGTGCTGAGTGGACACCAGACTTCAACGGAGCGGTCCATGACGCCGTGTATACTGCCGTGCCTCTGTGCTTGGAGCTAGAGAGTGACTGCCAGTCAACGAGAAGCGTGATCGTGTCTTCAGTTTGCGGTACGCAGTTGTACGGCTCGCTGGTAGCAATGCCGGTAGCTGCACTCGCTGTCACACGAGTGGGGACTGCCTTGTCCTGCATAATCCAGCAGTGAATGTCGATATGGTGAGACGACAGGTAGTAACTGTGCGATACTCAGTACCAAACAGCAAGACGTCGACTTTAGGACGGCTTGCCTGATATCGGAGTCCTTTCCTGCCCACGCGCGGAATGTCTCAAGCTGGCTCTTGGGCTGGCTCATCCACGCACTGAAGAAGTTGAACTCTCCAAGACTAGCTGCGCGAGCCTTCGCATCGCTGTACACAGGGTCAAAACTGCACGACGAGGGGGAAACTGGTAAATTCATGTAGTCATAATTTAACTGAAAAATCACTGACCGCTTATGGTGTTCTACAAAACAGACAACGTTGTGTTTCCTTGCGGCCGCTACAAGCTCGTTATGGTGCGCAAGGAGTTGAACGGCAGGCTTCGTAACGAGAACGTGAATTCCCCGCTCAATCGCATACAATGCAATCGGGTAATGTGTACCTGTGTTCCCTTTTAGTCCCCCATGACCACCTCGGGGTCTTTGGCACTTACTGTCGGGCGTGAAGATAACAACAGCATCTCCGGGAGATAGCTTGTTAATGGCATCTTTGTCTGGAAGCAGAAATTTGGTCGCTATCCTACACGGACCCTGAGTGAAGTACTCACAAGCCTCCGGATTGACGACATTGCCTTCCGGGAAAGCATCGAACCTGGACCAGGTCAGATATACATCACCTCATGTATGGGAAAACGTACGTCGTGTCCATATCTTTGTACACATGCGCGATGTTCTCTTCCAGATGTGTCCGGATGGCAGGGAACTTGCCTCCATTCGTCCCCACCATACCAAGTTTGTCGACTTTGCCCAATCTCCGGAGATCGAACAGTGTCAGACCAACAACCTAGACGAAGGCTAAATACACCGAGAGATGTGACAAACAGTCCGGATGCTTACACCGATCTAGTCGTGGGCAGATGCTATTGAGGCTGCAGACGTTGAGTGAAATCACGACAGACTTACCTTCTTGTCGGACTTCGATGCTCCGGAGCCTGTCCATCCAGTGGTGTACTCTCCCTAGCGTTAAAGTATCAGCAAAAATAATCCTTCAGATGGTTTAGTCAGGGTCCTTGCGTACAGTACCACCTGTGCCGAAATGAAGAGCTTCGTGAGTACGTATGACAGATGCATGTTCCGGCCTTGCTCACACATCAGCAAGTTGAGCTTCTTCATTTCGGATGACATGTCTGTATGGTATATGCTGCGTCGATACTGGACGGAGGAGGGGAGCAAGGCGACATTTTGGGTGGCGAGGATGTGCCTATAAGGCCGCCCGCTCTGGCTTGGAGGAGCCTGAGCACGATCGAGCCGATCGCGGGCCGGGACAGTCCCACGGCCCGGTGCTTCCGCTAGAGCAACCGCCACAGTCACCGTCGCGTCTTCGGACTATTAGTCTCCAATATTCAATCTCGGACAACTCTCGGTAGCTGCAACGTGCGGTGCATGTAAATCTTCATGCCTCTTAGGTTCTATCAATGCGAGGAAGAACATTCACTCGCATTAAACGGGCAAGTTCAAGTATTGAAGATCATTGTTCGGTAAGTCTTCGGTCACATAACGCTTGTCTCCCACGTCAGTAAGTACAATCTGGTCTCAGATGCAAAACAACTTGGATTTGGCCTCGTTCCGTGAAGGATGTACAACGTGCATTATATATTGTCAATTCCTGGCTGCGCTCGGTCGCACTCGGAACAATCCTATGATCACTTCTCAGGACAGGCTATTTCTGGAGACAGGAGGCTTTCGACAGACCACTCCTCCAGCTCGTTGGTTCTTCGCACAGCGAGGCCTTCTACATCTCCTGAACCCATCGCCAAGGGCTGCGTGTCGCAATTGACAACTTGGTCTTCAATGCTCTACTGAAACGAAGCTCACCAAGGGTGCATGCGATCATAATGTCTTGCTGATGCGCGAACATGCTAAGTCTTGTTAATTTTCGTGGTCTGTGAGGGCCAGAAACGCTCTTGCAAAGTGTGGTACGAAATATCCTCTTCGTGAGTTCTATCTACATGTCTCATTCTTTACTATAGCATGGACGATGTCTGCACCTCATCTTATCCATCGAGTCTCTCCACGGTTTCGTGTGCAGTGACAAGATTCTTGGTCAGTACCTTGTGATATGAAATGAATCATACTGTTAGGTGAGTTTGCCATTCCATGGATCAGTGGCCGTCCTGGTCGCTGTTGGGGCGCCTCCGGCCGACGATCCGTGGATGGGAATTCACGTGTATGCCACGTGGGGGCGGCACCGTGACGTTCGCGCTGCTGTGAGTTCCACGGCGGTCCACCGCAAGGCGGACGCAGTCACCACAGTGCGAAACTCTCCTTGCTATGGCACGCCAGGCTTGCTGCATGCTACCTCCATGGCACAATTAGCCTCCTCAAGTCCAACACCCAGAGCCCTCGCTTCGACCTCTCCCAACCCCACTGGGTCTGGCTCTTTCACGCCCCGTAAAGAATTTCTAACGCAACAACGAGTCATTTCCACGTTCTCTCTCCTAGCACTCTCGAGTGCGAATCTTGTCAGACTATACAACTTCCCCTCATCTGTCATCAGTGCGCTTCGTCGTGTATTCGATCATCAGGATCTAATCATCAGCGTGCGAGAGGATAATCGCAAGGATTTTCTCGAATTCTGTCTGGACCGAAGGCCATGGGCGAGCCCAAAGAGCGTCGAGACGGAGGAATTATTTATTGCCATGTTAACAGCCATTCTGCAGTGCGGATATTCATTTTTGTCTACCATTGACTACGGCCGTGAGCCAGACGATCGTCTGGCCATCGCATTTTCCAGGCCCGATTCCGTTTTGCCTCCCGGAGTTCCTGCGTCTGTGTCCGCGGTGACCCTGGCTCAGCCCCTACGCGCACTATTCGCTGTATCATTTGTCTCTACCAATATCTTGCGCGTCGTCAATCCTCCTCTCCAGACCACGCCGGCTATCTTGGCTTCCGTGAGAAGTGCTTGGCCCCGGGGAGTCGTATCAGAGAAGAAGTTCGGGGACGCTACCTATCAATTCAAGCTGAAAGGGTATAAGAGTGCGTATGGACTGGCTCTACTCTCAATGTGACAAGTGTTGAGAGTGTCATAGTCTTCCAGGAGAACACCTTGGCGGTCGATTCTCTGCAGCAGATCCTCTCTCTCTTGGGTACCCTCGATAAAAATGCATTCACCCTCCTCACCTCCGTCACCATGTCCAGTCGCTCTCGCAAGCAGGATTTGTGGATATTCACTGGTCCACCCGCCGATCTTCCGACTCACGACTCGCCTCAATCTAGCCCAGGAACCTTGTCCGTAGAGCTTAGAGGTGATAACGCTGTGTACGGAGGCCAGACCTCCATCGAGAAGCTTGCGCCCATCGCGTCTTCTTACCGAGTCGGCAACTCAGCGCCAACCACTTCGTCTCCTCTCAAGCCCAGTACCCTCCTAGCACACAAAGCTCCGGGTAAGATGCTGCGGAAAGCGTCACCCAAAGTGAACATCCCCCTCGCCTATCTCTCGGACGATAGTGCAACGAACTCGCCTGTGGACAACAAGCAGCATCCGTTTTCCAGTAGTATGGGCAGTGTGGACATGACGGGAGTGGGTACGAGTCGCGGCAAGGGCGGAGAACGTCTTTCGCAATCACCGGACGTCCTGCTTATGACCGCCGGGATACCTCCGTACGCACATGCGCAGAACTATCTCTACGGTACAAATCCATGGCAAAACATGCCCTTGACACATCCTGCGACGTCGCCAAACTACTTGGCTGGCCGTGCTAGTACCGGCTTCGCTACCTCGCCGACGCCAGAGAACGTCCCTGCCTCGCACTCTAGTGGTCCATCATACGACCTACCCTCATCTCAGCCCCAACCGTCACCTTCCTCCCAACAAGTGTTAGAACAGGGTAACGACGATGACGCGGCGTCCCCTGCTCCACCTTCTCAGGTAGAAGGTCAATCTCCATTAACAAGGCCGGACAGTCAGGACTACTTTGGCAATGCACAACTGCTCGAGCAAGGTCAGAGTATGTTCAAGGATGTGCCAATCATCACGTTGGACATTCCCCGTACACCGACACCGCCTCTGCTTACGGCTGGCGTGTTTCGCGATTCCGCCTTCTCCTCGACGACGGCGTACACCGGCAGAGACTTTGAACCACAAAGAGGTACTCTCGCCGAGATCAAGGAAGAAGAGGATGAAGGCAACAGGGAGAGAGAACATTTGCAGGAATATTTCCAACGAAAGCCGCGGGAGCACGCTCCTATCGGCCCGATGTTTCCCGGCGCTTGGGGCCCAACTCCAAAGGACGAACGCAGGTACGATGACGTCGTACCAAACATGTTGCCTCCCACCATCCAAGAACGACCCAGCCAAGAACTCGACGAGCTCGCACATGCTTCTCGCAACGACAGAGCTCACGCCAGGCCAACGCCGTCACCTATCTATGCAGCACACGTCCCATCGAGGATGGGTGAGGTAGGATCGGAGGCGGATAGCAGCAGATCGAGGGGCAATGAGGCGGGCTCAATGACAGCCTCGTCGAACAACGCTCCGAGCAGTACACGCAGTGGTACTCTCGGTACTCTCGCTAGCAGCAAGCGCCCTGGCCCGACACGCAGAGACACCGACGACTCGGGTTGGGTCGTCGTCAACATCAACGCAGGTCCTCGAGGCGATCAGGATAACAAGGGAAAGACAAGGCATGCGCAAAGCGCATCCCCGGATCCAGCGCGGCGCACCAGGTCGCCCACCTCTCCTCCCAGCACGAACTCTCGTCCCTCGGCGCACACGCGTAGCAGTTCGGACTCTCGCGTCCCTCGCTCGCAGGGAACGACTAAGGACGCAGGAGCGATGTCCAGCATGCACCCGGCTGCGAAAGCCATCGTCATCATTGACGCCGTTGGGGCCAAGGAGAAGGAGCACGAGAAATCGCAATCCGGATCCGGATTCAAGCGGTTATTCCAACGAGGCCGAGACAAGGGTCAGTCTGCCCAAGCCACGCAGGCACCCGCGCGGCCATCTGATCCCTCGAGACGGCTAAATAGACCACAAGGAGGCGGAGTGACAACGAAGAGACCTGCACAAGAGGGTGCTGATAGGACGACAGAGAGGCGGAAATCGCCTCCAGCAACGACTCGGAGATGAGGGAGTGACCGCTACAGAAATGCTCATCCCGCCCGTTTGTATTTATTATAGACTGGTGAGTAATGTGCCAGCGATATTGCAGAGGCGACTTACTCAATCATCTTTCCTAGACCCTTTGTATGTTTGTGAATGTATTGGACAAACTTGGTATTAACCCCTAGTCAGCTTATAATACCTGACACATTTACGATAACGAACTGTTTTGCCTTCCAGTTACGGTCGTAGGCCGTGATGTCCCTGAGACGACTCGTATATGATGATGATTTGTATTATTGTTACTTGAGATCATGTACCGTTCGCTAAGCAGGCCAAAGGCCTGAAATTGAGCACCTCAGACGAAGTAAGTACTCCGATCGAGAACGCGCTGCAGCGCTGCCCAAGTCGCCACAACCTGAGTTGACGCTGGGTTAGCCCCATTGGGCGCTTAACGCGACACGCCTCACGTGACCGTTCTTGGGTACGGAGGCAGCACAAAGGCCAGTGCTCGAAAACTTATTGTGGGCAAGGAACGGCGAGGTGACTGTGCTTCCATGAAACCCGTTATTCCAGTCGATGACTGAAGGAATAGCAGCAGGCAGTTGCGCAGAGTGAAAACGGCAGGGTATCGGAACGTTTGGCGCGGGCGAGGCCGTCACGCAGTGTGCGGCGTACCAGATACACCATGACAATGAACCCAGTGTGTACGTGTCTAGCCTCAGTAATACGCAAGAGATGCCACCAGCTCGCCCGTTCATCAATTGTCTGACCATCGAGCGTCGGCGCTAAAGGGAGGCAGGACATAAGGATGGTTGCAGCGCGGGCATTGTACACGAAGTCAACGGAGATGAAGAGTAACGTAGAATGCATAGACACGCGCATAACGGGACGGCATAGTCGATGTGTGCGAGCTGGGAGACCAGAGAGAAAGGAAAGGAGAACAAGAGAGTTAGCCCCGCTGGACGCCGCAGGTGCGTTTGACGGGGACGGGGCGCTTGGACCGCGGTAGGCTGGGGCGGCGTAGAGAAGGAGAGAGACAAGGCGCGAGTACAATTACGAGCCCAGAGAGGTGGTGGTGAGAGAGTGGGAGAGAGGAGACAGCTGAGTGTGAAATGAAGGAGGAGGGTGTGGCTGAGCGCGGTCGGCCTCGGGAGTTGGCCTCTACAGCAAAAATGCGAGCGACCGCCTCACGGCCCCATATCCCAACCAGGCCACCTGGCCGCTTGCCGTGCCCTTCCTTCTCCTCCTTCATCATCCCCCTCCGTCCTCCCACTCCCTCACGTCCCCATCATGCCTACCTGCAGGCGCAAACGCGTGCTGCTCACAGAGCCCTCTCCGGAGCTCCTCTCCGCTCTCAAGACTGATCCAATCAAGGAGGTCTACTACCTAGCCCAGACTGGAGAAATATTCGAGACATACGAGTACATCCACTCTCCCTCTTCCCTGTGACCCTTGCCAAGGTCGACTGACCATCCCCCCTTAGGACATATGCTGCGCGGATGTCGTTCTATCGCCTCAAACAGTTCCAATGTGAAGTCACCGGCAAGAGCGGTTTGGACTACTTCCAGGCCCTTGAGAGTGAAAGACAAGAAGCTCGCACCATGCACTCGAGGTTCCCCGACCCTCTCAAAGCTGCCGTCCTGAAAGCCGTGCAGTGGCGTAAGTCGCGTTCATGTATCCGCCCTCTTCATTCACCGGATGATTGACATATCGTCATTGTGGTATGTGGCAACAGAGGTCATGGGCCGTTTAGACCATCTAGTAGAAGCTGTGTATGAGCGGTTCAAAGACCGCTACTTCCCACATGAGAGTGCGTTTAGTATCCTCCACGAGTGACTTGCACCTGTATTGACGATGTTCTGACAATGTCTAATTAGATGTGCTCATCGACATCAATGGTGAAAAGTATGTGCTGTTCCTCTGTGCCAAGTTGCTTCCGCATGTCTTCACGAATGTCCAGATTCTCCGCTCGCGTTCTCCAAGCTATCCCTCCCCCTGGTTCAGCATCCCGACCAAGGGCCAGCCCAGGCCCCTCTAGCTCTACTTCATCCTCACCGTTGTCTGATGATGAAGTGCCTATACATAAAGTTGCCGAGGATCTCAAAGTCTCGGTCAAGGATTCCATCGCGAAGGATGATCCAACCAAGTACGATTACACGGTCCAGATTCTGGATGAGGATCAGCAGCCTGGCTCGGGGAGAAGCCACGAGAGGAGCAAAGGGAAGGACGCAGCGAAGTGGAGCGGAACGTGCTTGCGGGTAGGATGTTCCATGATGAGGTACTTCTCACCTTTGTCAAACACTGTTCGCGACTGACTGCCCTGTCCTTGTCAAGTCGCGACCGTCTAACATTCTCGAAATCAATCCTACGGCGCTTCATTCGTGACTGCGTTGACCGGGCCCCAGCTGTGGCTTCGCCATGGACCGTTAAGCCAGCGATTGCCGAGCGGTACGGTGTCGACACGGTGATGCCAGAAGAAACGAGACGGGGAGTTGAAAGCATCAAGAAGGGTGAGATCGACAAACGGAAGAAGGTCTGGGAGGACAAGGAAGGTCCTGCGACGAAGAAACAAAAGAAGATGACCGCAGCTGCCGAGGAGAAGGGTATGTTTGACGTCTGCAATCGTCAGCGGTACAAGCTGAAAATATGTCACAGTGAAAGCCCTCGCTGCCGTTGCTGAGAAAAGGGAGCGCGACGCACGCGAGAAAGCGGAGAAACTACAGAAAGCTAAGGAAGAGAATGAACGACTCGCCGCTGAGAAAAAGAAAAAGAAGCCTATACGATACCCAACAGAGGACCTGGATGTTGTCATTGGGGATAGAGAAAAGAAGGCTGGCATGAAACTGAAACGACCTGTGCCAAGCTATGTCTCAATGCCCTTCGGTAACGATACAACCTCGAACGAGGCCTTCCTCATGACTTGGAACTTCCTTGTTGTATATGGGTGTGTATCACAAACCTCGTTATGTTATGTCATATTGACAATTCAACGTACGACAGGCAGCCTCTACATTTATCGCCGTTTACGATGGATGAGTTTGAGCAGGCTCTGCGGCACTCAATACCCGACGTGCCGTGTACTCTGCTGGCGGAGATACACGCGACGCTAATTTACAACTTGCGCACTGTTCCCTTCAATCGGCATAGCGCAGCGGTGTCCCTTATACGTGAGAGGGATGAAGGAGGTGAGAATGACGGAGTTCTTGGTGTGCCTATGGGCACGCTTGTCAGTGCAATGGCCGATGTGGGCAATAACTGGGAGCGAGCCCCGCTACGACATTCGGAAGGCCGCGAAGGTTGGGAAGAATCTCTCGTTGGATGTCTCAAAGATGTAAGCCTCATGTAGTTCTAAGCAGCATCGCATGGAGCTGACAGTCCTTGACAGCACGCGAACTTTGGAAACTTCCCGCGGATACGCGAGATCCTCACCCAACTTTTGTTCAGCCCAGAGTCCACGAACGAGCCGTCGACATCTTCTGTAGCCTCTCAACCATCTAGCCCTGTTCCCATGCCCTTGAAGACCCCGGCGGATCCCAGTCTGCGGTATTACGCGCTTCCACCAGCTGACCGAGTGGCCATACTGGCCTTCATGATTGACCTAGCAATCTCGAGCAAGGCCATTCATGCCCACATGGAGTGGTGCGAAGAGCAACTTACCGCCCTGCGAAAAGAGAAGATCGAGGTGAACAGAAGCAAGAAGCAATAGTGAGTGAGTCATAATTGATGGACGCATCCTCTTGCTCAATATAATGCAGCCTAGAGGAGATAGCTACTCTTAGCGGAGAGACCAAGGGCATCGAGAAGGCCATGGATGGTGATGTCGCCATGCGAGACTCTAGCGAACTCTCTGAGGTACCTGGGTCGGATGGAGAAGACGCTACTCCTGCCACACGTCCAAAGGAGACCCGCCGAACAGCGGCAAAGGAGCGGGAGCTCGCTCGTGCAAAATCTGCGTCCGCCAAGCAGGCCCTTGCAGAGCAGCGCCGCTTAGACGAAGAAGTGAACAAACTGGAGCGACGACTCGAGGGCATCGAGCGCGAATTCAGGAAGCTCCTTGGCTCCGTGCGAGTCAAACCCTTGGGTAAAGATCGGTTCTACAACCGTGTCTGGTGGTTTGACGGCATGGGCGCCGCATCGCTCGTCGGGAGTGGAGGAACGGTCCAGTATGGATCTGGACGCATTTTCGTGCAGGGTCCCAGCGAGTTTGATGTCGAGATCTTGCAAAGAAGGGATGAAGACGTTGGTATACGCCGGAGAGCGGAAGAAGGCGAGGAAGGCATGCTTGGTGTAGGCGAATGGGCGGTGTACAACGATCTGGAAGAGGTATGTCTTGACCTGACTGTTCGCAGAACTGTGGCTGACGATAGAGCAGGTCGACGCATTCATAGCTTGGTTAAATCCCAAAGGAGTTCGTGAGCTGGCCCTCAAGAACGCCTTTGCCAAATGGTGGCCGCACATAGCACCAGGCATCCGGCGACGTGCTGCAGTGGGTTTACAGCTCCTTTCAAGCGTTCTGTTCAGTAGCTAACTGATTCTCCACCAGGATCTGGCCGCCAGTGCCAGAATTGTCGAGGCCAGACGGAGTACACGCACGAAGAGTGCGACAACTGATATCTCTAGAGAACCATATATGCAGTGGACGAACCGCAAGGCGGTCAACTCCTCTTGAACGATTTGCTTGTATTACACTGTCTTAATTACCCCTGTCCTCTCCGTACCGTTTGCATTATGGTTTACATTGCATAGCATTATTCTACTGTTCATATTGTCTCTAATAGATGCGCTCGTCATGGTGGCTGTTGTCGTCGTGGCTCCCGCACTCAAACTGGCGCGATGATGTCCTACAGCTGGGGATTGCGTACATGTAACGCTCGGCTGCATGATCCTCTAGGACTCGGCCTAGTATTGCCTACCGGCTGTCAATGATACGGACGTCACAGTCTATTCACGAGCCTGCTACAACCCAAAGCGATGGTCTTCTTCCCGGATCTTCGACAATTTTCTGGGTTTAAAGGCGACGCTGCCAAGGAAATTTATGTGCTGTGCTATTCCCCCTGAGCCTCCAGCTACACCTGGCTAGCAGCCTCCATTGGCAGGTCTTGGTCGCCTTATACCCATTGTTCATACTGAGCAGGCGTATCTGGTCACTCCTGTATCACGCCGGGTTTCCTTTCGGACGAAATAAACGACAACGACCTTTCACGAGTTTTCATTGAGGAGTGTCATGTCCTCTCTCCCTCAAGACTTGAGCTTTCGTCCCCGTTCTTTGTCTGGAGTGAGAGATGTCATAGAATCTTGTGAGTGTCAGGCTCGTTCTCGATGCCATTGGAGGAACTGAAACTTTGCCCACAGACCGACGTGCGCAAGAGTACCTAACAGATTCTATCTCTGCGTCCGCTTCTAGCACGTCAGACGACGAGGCTTTTCAGGAGCCTGAGGAGCCAGTGTTTGAGGAGAACGAGCCCGAGATCACTTTCACTCGCGAAGACCAGCCTTATGATGGCGTAGTGAGCAACCTCCAGTGGGACGAAGACTTAACATCAGGTCCCTCGCAAGTAGGCCGCGTGCAAAGCCAACGGTTTCTCGTGCCAGGACCGCGTCGTCAACTCACTCGTGCTTCTACGACCTCGATCGCAATTCCTACTACACCTACTCCAACAGCGGAGGAACGCACGCCTTTGCTGAGCGCATCCCCTGTCGAGTCTTATGTTGTCAACGCAGTCGATCCCCCGGCTGCAGTGCAAACGACCTTAAATGTTCAAAGTGCTGTTTCTAGTCTAGTAGCGCGCAAGCCCTCCCAGCGGAGCATGCGAGCAGGGAACACGAAAGCACCCACGGGACACAGCACATTCGGTCAAACAGTAAATCAGTTACTTCATGACGCGTTTGCGCGAATTTCTCATGTGACAATCTACAGCTATTCAATGCCATTGCCATCTTGTTAGGCATAGGCATGCTATCCGAGCCATTGGCATTCGCCTTCGCCGGTTGGATTGGTGGTACAGCGATCATCATCTCCTACGGCTTGATCACCTGCTATACGTAAGGCTACTCTTTTGCATTAGTTTGCTGGATATTTATGTTCGGACATCGCAGTGCCAAGATCCTCGCCCGTATCATCTTGAGTGATCCCCGTTTGAAGTCTTACTCGGATATCGGTCGAAAAGCTTTCGGTCCTCAGTCTGGCCCGTGGATCAGCGCCATATTCTGTCTGGAACTGTTTACCGTCAGGTCAGCACAGGTCTTATGTGCTTGCGCTGAGACTGATCCCCTATTCTACAGTGTTGCTCTAGTCACATTATACGCAGACTCACTGCACGCTGTGATGCCTGCATACTCATCGAATACCTACAAGTTACTCGGTTTGGTGATGTGCGTCTCCATTTACCCGTCAAACAGCGTCGTCGATTTCTAACACTTCCGTGCAGTTTGATTCCGACGATGATCCTTCCCTTGTCTGTTCTATCATATACCTCCATCATTGGTATCATCTCGACACTACTTATCATTGCAGTCATCCTCATCGACGGGTTCTCCAAACCTGATAGCCCTGGTAGTCTATGGAGCCCTGCCGAAACAAGCCTTGGCATTCGTGGCGTAGGGGAATTAGGCCTGTCGTTCGGACTCTTCATGGCTGGTGTGAGTCGGTTATCATCCAATTTGACGTATACCTTGCTCATTTATTGGAGTGCAGTTCTCTGGACACGCCGTCATCCCGTCTCTGGTCCGAGACATGGTTGATCCTACTCAGTTTGATGATATGATCACACAAGCCTTCGCTGTTGCTACTGCCATCTATGCAGTCATTGGGATGGCTGGCTATATCATGTTTGGCAATGCTGTGAGCGAGGAGGTGTGCGCGTCCCCTCTACAATATGTGGTCAGTAATCTTACCGTGAACAGTTCAGCCAAGATCTCGCGAAGTACAGTGTATACCCTGGTCTTAATGCGATCGCTTTATGGGGCCTTGTGTTGGCTCCTCTGTGAGTCTCCTTTTGCGTCAAAGCTATGACTGCGTTCGCTGACGTGCTTCTAACTAGCTCGAAATTTGCTCTTTCTACGCGGCCTGTGAGTATTTTGGTAGCTTGCTGATTTGGAGGTATGACCAAAGGTTTTTTGTTTAGCTCAATCTCACGATTGAGATGATGCTCGGCATTGAGACCGGCCCCATTTTCGCCGATGACCATGGGGCGAAACCCACCTCTCAGGACATGGAATCAGCTGTCACCAACACCAAGGGCGGTCGAACATTGAACCACATCTTGACTGCCGTTGAACGTGCCTTATTCACGCTGTGCTCCGTCGTGGTGTCGATTTTTGTGCCGGAATTTTCTTCCATGATGGCTTTCCTCGGTGCATTCTCCTCATTCTTGCTGTGTGTCATTGGACCCATCTCCGCGAAGATTGCCCTTGCCCGACGTTGCGGTTTCTGGGACGGGTTCCTACTCGTGACTGGGGTCATCATGGCCGCATGGGGTACGATTGCGGCATTCTGGTCGATGCAGTAACTCTTCCTAGACTTACGATGCCCATTCACGATCTCATGATACATATAATGAGAAGCTGAAGACACATGTATACAGATGGCGCGGTGTTGTGACGATGTCGCTGTGTGTACAACATGACACGAACAATGGCATTTTGGTTTGTAGATTATACTGTTTGTGCAGCATGAGCAACAACCTTTGTGAGCTCTGCATAAGCCGTCAGCAGTAAACAAATGAAGTGAACCACGAGAAGGCATACGGGATAACTGAATGTTCTCTTGGACCACCGTAGACTCGATGTGGTTATCAGGATTGCGTGGGACGCTAACAATCCCAGTGGAAGGATCAATGCTCCAGCTGATTTTCTGGACATATGCGGCCAAATCGTCCTCTGCATCGCGGCCGTCAGAGCCCTGATATTCCTGGTACAGTTAGGGTAGACTGACCTGCAAGGTCAAGATATGTCCCCAGCCGTTCGCTGCTTATCCGGGTAAATGCAGCCTTCACTGCGCGGATGACTACGTCTCGCACGGAATTCTCGAAACCCACACACTCGACAGTGTAGTTGTCCCGCAACGACTCGACTTCGTCAGAACGGTACATCGCCCAGAAGGCCGGGAAGCGACATTGTTGTAGGAGGTTGTGAAGCGTTGTAAGGGTGGGAAGGAGGGAAGGAAGGGGATCGGGCTCGTCTGGGTTTGTGTTGACGGGGCGTTCGTCGAGGAGGGAGATGCAGAGGTTGAAGTCGGGGAAAGGCGCGGAGGTGAGGGCTTTGATGAGGATGTTGATCACAACATCGGCATTGTACAAGTCTGGGTTGAACTGATATCTGAAGTAGGTGCCCATGTCAATTGTCCGTAGTATGAAGTCAGTGCGATCACGCACAATTTCAGAATGGCAAGGTTGGCGAGACAGTCATATTCTTCGCTCCGGATCTGGTGGTAGAGATAGTCCTCTAGAATGCCTACATTGTTGGGGTTGTATCTGTCTGTACGTCGCAAGATAAGTATTGTATCAGAATCGGTAAAGAAGGCAAGATGCGCACCGACTCCCGATACCAAATTCTCGATTAGCGGCGTGCGTGTGGGCGGCGAGGCCCAGGTGGAGGCGACAGAAGGCATATTTTCGAGTTCTACTGCAGCTTTGCGGGCCGTCGGATTGAAATGGATGTCTTGTGAGATGCAGTCGCCAAAGGGAGAGTATGTAGAAGGTATTGGCAAGGTGGATGCAACTTTTTGCGGCAGTAGACGCGCATGAACGGGAGATCGAGTGATCGACGCGTCTGCCGGTGGCACACCCACCTTTTCCTTCCACTTCGTCCATGGAGGACACCAATGGTCTCGACGTCTTTATCTCTTCCGACGCACATCTACAGGTGCAGAACGCTGGACAGGCCGAGGTCGACTCAAACGTCAAGACGAACGGCAGCCCAGTAATCTCTCCCGCGTCCCCGGAGCCTTGCAAGCCATCCCCTCAAAGGGAAACAGCTTACAAACTTCGGCTCATAATGAGCGGGCATTCCAGATCAATCTCCTCTCTCAAATTTAGTCCCGACGGGTCTATGCTAGCTTCGTCTGGTGAGCACAATATCCCACCCAAACGCCTAGTCTCTCATTCGCGTCGTTCGGAAGCAAGCTGCCGATAAATTAATCAAGATATGGGACATTGAAGGAGGTGCTATCCTGCACACGCTCGACGGGCACACAGAGGGTATCTCTGACATTGCGTGGTCGCCCGATGGTGAATTCATTGCATCGGCCTCTGACGACAAGACCATCCGTCTTTGGAGTCTTGAGACAGTAAGGAATGATGCATCTGTATGCTGTTCGTCTCGTTGAAATTCAATTGGATATGTCTGGATAGATATCTACAGTCAAGGTACTGAAGGGGCATACAAACTTCGTGTTCTGCGTGAACTTCAATCAGAAGTCGAACCTGTTGGTGTCGGGAGGGTTTGACGAAACAGTGCGTGTATGGGACGTTGGGAGAGGTATGTCTCTCTGTGCAACTTGCTACATTACCTCATGTTCCATAAGGGAGGACATTGAAGACACTACCGGCCCATTCTGATCCTGTCACCGCTGTCGTATTCAATCATGACGGAACACTTATTGCGTCGTGTGCAATGGATGGCCTGATGTGAGCGAATTTCCTGCGCAGACAGATCGTATTACTGATTGTGGAGACAGTCGTATCTGGGATGCGGAGTCAGGACAATGTTTGAAGACCCTAGCCGACGATGATAATCCCATATGGTACAGTCAGATACGTAGAAGTCTTGTGGATGCCGCTAACCCGTTCGTCGTAGTTCTCATATCAAGTTCACTCCAAATTCACAATTCATCCTTGCTTCCACACAAGACTCAACCATACGCCTCTGGAACACGCAAACATCGCGATGTGTCAAGACATACACAGGTCATACCAACAGGACTTACTGTCTATCAGCAGATTTTGCTCCAGGAGCGAAACACATCTGCAGTGGAAGCGAAGATATGAAGGTGTACATTTGGAATCTGCAAACAAGGGAAGTGATTCAGGTCTTAGAAGGTCACAGAGGTACGTGTCTTGATTCGGACATGTTGAGAAATCTCACCAACTCCTATCTCATGCTATTAGATGTTGTAATCGCTGTTGCGGTATGTTAGGTTGTCGCTGTCCTAAGCTTTACGCTTGTGCTAACGATGTCCAGGTACATCCGAGAAAACCTATGATTGCTTCGGCATCCATGGAGAAGGATCTAACGATCCGGGTATGGATAGACGATTCGTTGTAGGCCTGAGAATTGTAGTCATCTATGTATCACTATATCCACAGACAGAACTCCACTGGATTCACTGCGCATTCTTAAGCCATTGTGGCAAGTATTGAGCAAGGCGGTACCGCGCACGTAACTTGAAGGCAATACATTAGTATCACGTGACCGTGTATCCATATAAACGCGACTCCGGATCGCGATCTTAGTAGCAGGCACCTCGCCCATGTTTCTTTTACATTCCATCTCTCTCGTTCATAATTAGTGTGTCAATGAGAGAAAAAGTCATCGAAGTCATCGACGTCGATGCGTACGGCTCTGACGTCGAATTTCGGGGCATGTATCGAAATAGGAAGCAGGCTCGAGATTTTGTAAGCAAGTCCTGTGAACATATTTCGGATGCAAAGCTCTACTTACATGGTAAAGGATGATATGAGGACCAGGCTCCAGTCTGGCCCTAAGGTCATTAGTCTAGTCTCAGACTCAGACGACTCAGACGAAAACCCGGAAACCACGGCATCTAGTTCTGCTACGCTCGAAGTGCGCGATCGACATGGGAAGCCTCAGGTGCCCTCAGCAGTACAGAATGTAAGAACGCTAGCACTCATATTGTTCCGGGTGTGCCTACCTATTCCCAGCGGCCAGCTCCTGCAAGAATGAGCATGCAACCAGGTTCATCACGGATTGCAGAGGTCAGTATGGTCATGAAGTGATGCCATAGCTATACTCGAACACGACTCTCTCTTCCATAAGATGCGTCCTCACAAACGGCCCGGGCCAGATCCTCCTGCTAATGCGATAACGCCACCTCCCAAACGTCTTCGACCGGATACCATCATGCGAGCTACACGAGAGACTCGCATTGCAGAAAAGCGGTCTCATGTTTCCACTGATCAGACGACGTCAAGCGGTGACTCGGTACTGGAACGCACCCGAAAGGTCTGTTAGATTACTCCAGAACCTGTGTTCACGCTCACATAGTGCATTGAGAGAGTCAAACAATCTCCGATAGCAGAAGACTACTACGAGATGAATCTCAGATCTCCATCACAAGCTCTGGAACAACAAATAATGGATAGAGATATGGATGATAAACTCAACTCCATAGCGCCCTCCCAGGACGACGGTGAACAAATTACTGATGATTACCAGTCATACCATAGTGCTCTTGACATAGATACGAACGCCAACGTAAGTCGTATCACAGAAGGGTTCCCTCCATTTTGCTAAGGCACTATCTCCAGTGGAAGTCGTTGCCCAAACGCAAGCCATTGCTTACGTTCGCGAACGGAGGCGAGGACTTAGAGCTTGCCTTGAGATTAGCAACGCTATCTGTCGCACCTTCATCCGCGCCCTACTCAGAAGCTAAGAAGAGGGTAAAGGGGCATGTCGCTATCAAAGACTTCGGCACCCCTTCGTATGCCTCCTCGGGACTTCGGGCAAAATCTCAACGAGAGCTTATGTGGGCGCGCGTAAGTTGCGTCTTCTCATTCCTAGCCGTCCTTATCGCAATGTCGCGACTCAGCTGCGCAGAGGATTTATTCATGCCGACAACCGTACACATCACCAGTTCTCCCTCTACCACGGTCTGAAAAGCAGTCGTACGCTAAGGGTTGCCCCCGATAGTGCGTCCGCAAACAACGTATCTCGATGTGATGAACACATAGGTATATAGCGATCAACAAGATTCATCAACACCACGGCCTTATTGCGATTGCGAGTTGCGTGGCAGGTGGCCGAGTCAACGACATTCTCGGTAGAGTGATTCCTCTGGATCACGGATATCCAATTGAACATCCGTAGACCATAGAACTGCTCCGTACAACCGCAAAGGAAACCTGGTATTGTGGCACGAAGGCACAGGCAAGTGTTATGACTTCGGTCAAGAATTCTGCAAAGCTCATGTGTTGTCAAGGCCATGTTTTAAAAGCTCATAGACGTAGTAATAGTGAGCTCTTTTATCAATCTCATTCGCATGTGTAACCACCATATCTGACTGATATGTACAGATACTCAGACGCACTATTACAATGTAAATGATATCCAGTGGCAGCCCGTGGCGTGAGTTGAAGCTGCTCTTTCGTTCTGCAAATCCCTGTCAATGGTTTCACAGCCCCTATCGACTGGTGTCTTCAGGGGCCGACGGCACCGTCCAAATTTGGGACTGCGAACAGCTGAAAGAACGACGTAAACCAAAATTAGTGCGGTCAAGTGAGTCGTTGTGCTTCTCTAAGATGCATGTCATTCACCATTTGAGCGAGTCAGCCAAGCTTGATTGTGAGCCATCTGGACTGTCCTTTAAGTCTCAGGACCCGGTTTTCGCTGTTGAAGGGTCGGATGGGTACGTCGCTACACCCTGAACTTACGAACACTTCATCACGGAAGCGGATCGTATAGGTATATCTACATTTTTAGGGACACTCCAGGTTCTTCTAATGCTCCGACGGGGTTACCTCTGGCACCCGATATTGGACATCAGACCATTAATTCGATATGGGGACAAGATGTCTCATCACACATCATTTTCGCTTCGTCAGCTGCTCATGATGGAGATGATTATACGGGCTACCATAAAGCATTTGATGTGAAGAGTGGTAAACAAGTATGTGAGTTTGATGCCAATGAAGCCGCACAGAAGTTGGCAGTTGACAAGACTGGTACGTGGCGTGACAAAGTACTGCATTTTCATATTGACTAAAGCTATACCCTTTTGATCAGGACATAGTCTAGTAATTGCCACAGAAGCATCGAAAAGTGACCATTTCCTCAGGCAATACGACGCACGGCGGCGTCTTAAGCGGACACAAACAAAAGTCGAGTTGCAACCGTTTGCAGGTGCAGGTCGTGCAGAGGTCAACCAGCTGTCATTTAGCCCAGACAGCGTCTACATTGCTGTCGCACGGTCAGACAATATGACGCACATATACGACAGTCGTTTTCTCAGTCACGGACCTTTACATGTCTTTGTACATGATGGAGAGCAGCAGACCGCTGAGGATTCGTACGGTATTGTTGAGGCACAGTGGGTTGAGGGAAAAACATGCGGATTAGGGCTAGTGACCGGTGGCAACGATGGTGAGATAACAGTATTGTTATTCATCTTTGTGCTTATGTGATTCTTAGGTATGGTGAGACTGTGGGATATTGGCCGAGCATCAGATGATCCATTGAACGGTACACCGCTAGTTTCGCTTCAGAACAGCATTGCACATTTCACCCTTGGTAATTTAGATGAAGATGAGGTGCCGTTGGTAGTGTGAGCTTTTGATGCATACTTCTTCGGATAAGCACATGCTGACGGACATGCACGACGCAGGGGCGACTCATCGGGATGTGTCACAATCCTAGATCGTCCGGGAGGGATATTGCCTGAATAGCCGTGATAAACCCTACGCTTCACCTACGCGATGCCACGTCGCTGTACCTATAATATGTTTGACAACAATTAGTAACTTAGAGCCAGTACTCAAGTACTCAAGGTCCATTCTTTCCGCGAGGTACCAAGCGAGTTGTCGGAGACATTTGTTATGCCATGGGCCGCGATAAATCAATATCATACAAGTAGCTGGTCATACAGTCAATGCTAGTATGCCTATTCGGACATACGACTGTCGCAGGGAAAGTTAGAGGCGATACTGCAAGCTTCGCGAACAATCTCAAGCGCGCCACCACCGCTGCTGCTTCCAAATGCGGTGTAACATAGGACCGCTACGCTGCGGCATCGCTGAGTCAACATTTCAAACTCCGCGTAGTCAGCCTATATAACCAGCCACGCGGTCGTATCATGTAACTACATCCTCTCTCTTCCTATCGCCACCTGCTCAACAACCACTCCCATCATGCAGATCTTCGTTAAGACCCTCACTGGCAAGACCATCACTCTTGAGGTTGAGTCGTCCGATACTATCGACAACGTCAAGGCCAAGATCCAAGATAAGGAGGGGTCAGTACCATTTCATTCCCTCTTGGTCCGTACAGGACTAACAATAGTTGTAGCATCCCCCCTGACCAACAGCGCTTGATCTTCGCTGGCAAGCAGCTCGAGGATGGGCGCACCTTGTCAGACTACAACATCCAGAAGGAGTCCACCCTTCATCTTGTCCTTCGCCTTCGTGGTGGTATGCAGATCTTCGTGAAGACATTGACTGGCAAGACGATCACCCTTGAGGTTGAGTCATCCGATACCATTGACAACGTCAAGGCGAAGATCCAGGACAAGGAGGGTATTCCTCCGGACCAGCAGCGATTGATCTTCGCCGGGAAGCAGCTTGAGGACGGCCGTACGTTGTCTGATTACAACATCCAGAAGGAGTCCACTCTTCATCTTGGTATGTTCATAGCGTCGCAGATGATTGGCGTGTTGCTAACATTTTACAGTTCTCCGCCTTCGAGGAGGAATGCAGATCTTCGTTAAGACCCTCACCGGCAAGACGATCACGTTGGAAGTCGAGTCATCAGACACAATTGATAACGTTAAAGCGAAGATCCAAGACAAGGAGGGCATTCCTCCTGATCAGCAGCGTTTGATCTTCGCCGGAAAGCAGCTTGAGGACGGCCGCACCCTCTCGGATTACAACATCCAGAAGGAGTCCACACTCCACCTCGTCTTGCGTCTGCGTGGAGGAATGCAGATATTTGTCAAGACCCTCACGGGCAAGACGATTACGTTGGAAGTCGAGTCGTCAGACACGATTGACAATGTGAAGGCGAAGATTCAGGATAAGGAAGGTATTCCTCCAGACCAGCAGCGCCTGATCTTTGCGGGCAAGCAGTTGGAGGATGGGCGTACTCTGTCCGACTACAACATCCAGAAGGAGTCTACTCTTCACCTTGGTATGTCGCATTCACTTACGTGGGTGTACAATGATGCTCACAGCTTGTCCTTGTAGTCCTTCGTCTTCGTGGCGGCCATTGATCTGT
The DNA here is from genome assembly GCF_002117355.1 of Postia placenta MAD-698-R-SB12. NCBI lineage: Eukaryota > Fungi > Basidiomycota > Agaricomycetes > Polyporales > Adustoporiaceae > Rhodonia > Rhodonia placenta. Next base: position 2,415,442 of record NW_020169832.1, on the reverse strand, counting down.
TTCGTTGTCATACATTCTATCGACTATATGTCCCGGACGGCCTCTTATCTTCTGCACATGGTATCTGTGTTGTACATTACCTCAATGAGTCGTATATGACTTTCATGACTGGAATCTGACGAGGGTTGAGCGATCCTGGATGAAACATTTCCAAATAGTAATGGTACAGGTGAGATCGTTAACCCTATGTAGAATGGTCTCCCGCATCGTCAGCGCCGCCACTACTTGCGTGAGCTTTTCGCCGCCGCTTTCTTTTGTGACCACTACTCTCTTCAGGCGAACGAGACTGCTCTGCGAGATCACCATCTGTTCGTTTGCGCTTTTCTCCTATTTGATTTTTATGTTGTTCGGACTTGCTCTCCTTCGGCGCAGACGGAGGCTTAGCCTTCTTTTTCTTAACGCTAAGTGGATTGGGACCCTTCGGGCCCTTCTTCTTTAGCGGCTCATCAGGGACCGTCGATGGCAGACTTGCTATCTCTGGTGCAGATGGATGTAACGCTTTCTCCTCGACCTGCATCGAAGTGAGAGACCTGTTTAACAGCAGAACGATAAAAGACGTACAGATTCCTTGGCTTCGAGAGTCGCTTTACTTGGCGGCTCAAGTATCATAACTGAACGGTTGATGTGAACGATAGGGACGGCCGGTATTGCGCGCAACTTAGTTCGCAGCTCCTGAGATTGCGTCGCAATCACGTAACGGTGCTTGTTGGTCTCCCCTACTCCTGCTGTTAATCGGGAGATAATGGCGGTGATCCATGAGTGCTTGCGTACCGACGACACTCGCGAGGCAGTCGTCCCCTGGAATGGCTTCACGATGGTTACATTTTCGCCTCTCGAACGTCTTTGCTAGGTCGACTGCAGGCTGTTGGTCTTTCCCCTGCAAGTAAAGCTCATGTATGCAACATTGCGTGACCACTGAGCAGCGGCTTCGCCGGGCAATCAACCACTGCTCGGTTGGCACTGTGCGGAAGCGCACTCACTGGGTTTCACGGAGCCCTGGAGGACGATACCCAGCTGCTTGTTCAGCTCTAGCTTCTGTGCTATGGAGGCCTTGCACATCTCTGAGTCGACTGGGTTGGTAGTGATATTCAATGAGAGCTCTATCGGCGGAGGATGATCTATTGTGCTCACCAAGGACTTGGTAAGGCTGCCTGAAGCCGAAGGACATAGAGTACAGAGACATGAGCTTGCGGTATGCTTTGGCGCGCTTCTGCCGCATCTTGGATTGATTCAGACAAGGAGTTGAGCAGTAGTAGTATTAGCAAGGTGGTTATGAGAATGAGATGAGCCCGAGAAAATGGAAGCGCCGAAGTGAAATCGATCGCCTGTGTGGTCGTGTTGTGCGAGAGCCTGTAACGCGGCACCGATCAACCACGTCTCACTTATTCCTTCTCCGCACACTGCAATGCGAATCCCTCTCGGTCTGCTGGCTCTGGCCAGGTAGGATTCTCGCAACGCTAGAGAGCTTGTTTGTGCTAAGTTTACTGCTCAGCTGCTGCTACCCTGTTCTCGCACTGGACCTCAAGGGCCGAATACGCTGGAATGAGGTGTGTCCGGGTACGTCACTCGGCGTCGCTCTCGGAGCTGACGCTAATGCATGGAGAGTGCAGGAATTGGCGATCTGGGGCAGGCCAAGGTCGTCCTTGACAACGGCAAGCTTCGCGGAGGCGTGACGAGAGATGGGAGCTTTGTGATGTACGTCACCTCCCTTCCCTTATTATGCCCGACGTTGCGCACTGAACGCCATCCTAGCCCTGATGTCCCTGCAGGGACCTATGTCCTTTCAGTTGCTGCGCACGATCATGTTTTTGATCAGGCACGTAGTTGCCGGATGATAATGCGCACTTTGCTGAATGTCTACTCCGTATACAGCTACGAGTCGATGTTTTCGAGACCGAGACATTGCCAGAAGTCCGGCCGTACATTCCAGGGACGCCTCTCTCCCCGGCCGCTGTGGTTACTCTACCATACCCCATCGTACTCGCGCCGCGACAAAGGAACGATTACTTCGTTCCTCGCCAATCATTCAATCTCCTAGCCATGTTTCAGAACCCCATGATGCTGCTCATGCTTGGCATGGGCGGACTGGTTGTCGCAATGCCATACCTTATGGTACGTTGGGGTACAGCCAATGTCACCGTTGAATTATTTCTAACAATCCGCCATCGACAGAAAAACATGGACCCAGCCATGCTACAGGACTTTCAGAAGCGACAAGCACGCATCGGGTCTCTCCAGAGCTCCCTTCAAAGCGGTGATCTTAGTGGAGGGTGAGTGATCATTACATGGGATCGCGCAACACTGACGAAATATCTGTATAGACTGTCCGCGCTCATGGACACTGGTGAGGAGGAAAAGCCAGCGCCCAAGCAGACGACGCCGGCGGGCATAAAGCATCGAAGCGGGAAGGGCAAGAAGCGCTAATGCTCGTTTTGCCTGTAACCTATCAACTGTCTCCTGTATCATACCCCTGATCTTCTTGAACCTGTGTGGACCTGACGATATATAGAGCTCTCGACGGTGGCGACCTCGTGATTCTTGTCCCGCATTCATAGCAGAGGGCCCGGAAGCGTCCCCGCATCTTGAGATGCTATACGCCTCGTACCGTGCCCGATGAGCTCGTATGCTAGTCCTCCGGTACAGACTATGGCTGTCCCTGTGGTCCTGGTGCCGTGAGCTTCTGTTGTATCGTATCATCCATGGCGGCCGTATCGCCATACTCCAATGCCAGTCTGAGGACAGCGTTCCTAGGGTAAAGTGAGTGGAACGATAGTGCACGGACGGTGGTACATGACATACCGCTGTCTGAACCGAGTGAGAACTGCGCTGGGCGACATGTATTCATCTTCATCCATGCTATTCACGCAATTGAGTAGCGATTCGTATGAGGGGGGTAGGGCCGCACTTCTCCTCGGGTAGCACAGTGGTCTCTAGGATGTACATCTTCTCGTTTCTCCCCATGTCATCCTCCGCGGCTCTCGCCCCAGGGGGGCTGGTGACTCTGAGGCCTGTCACTGCGAGGTCAGACGACAGACTCTTGACTGCTGGAGCTGCGCTGCTGTTTGGATCATAGTCTATGATTAGGATCTGTTCGCCAGGATACTGAGGCAACAGGGCGTCTGCAGGGTCGTCAGCGTAGTGGTATTGGATCACAGGATGGCTTAGAGTTGTCGACGGGACGCCCGGTGCGTTTGTTGGTGCAGCACTGTGTGAGACGAGGATGTAATACGGTGGGTCTTCAGCATGTATACTTCTCTGTGTAGATTCGGGCATGCTGAGCATGGGGTCTTGAACAAACCAAGCGGGAGTGCGACACTGAAGAGTACACGCGCGCACGTGACAAACGCGTATGTGATCGAGACGAGTCGAGAAGGCCATCTGGGCTGCAGTACTACTCGTTGTCCATCTCCACCATCGTTGAAGTGCCTCAGCCACATATGCCCGACATCTCTCTGCAGCGCGTAGGTCGACGCTCGCCCCCACGTCGGTTCGCTGCTAGGCTGCCAATGGCACGATCAATCGATCCCCCTGGCGACAACCAGCTTCTCGCCCGACCCGCCTGCATATTTAACGCATATGGCAGCAGACCGCGCCGGCAGCAAGCTTTCTTCCTCTATCCAACTTTATTCTCCTCTGAGTCCGGGCGGCCTTTCCTTGCTTTCTTTCCTTCACCAGCCTTTCTTTTCACTTACACTCCTTCCCGCTTTGCGCCCGTCCGTCCGTCATGAACCGACTGTTGGTGTTGCTTGCTTTCGCAGCCGTGATCCTCAGCACCATTCCTGGTGGGGAAGCTGGGCTTGCGTATGCTCATCGCTATTACAAGAAGCATCCCCGCTCTCTGAGCATTAAGCTCGAGGAAAACATCCTCAAACCTAGAGGGAAGATTACTCGCAGATCCTGCCGTGCTAGGCCTAGGTGCGTATAATACGCTGCAACGTCCTGAATAAAACGCTGACTTGTGTCGCTGGCATGGCTGGTAGCTCCTCAATCATCGCGTCGTCCACGCAAGAGCCATCCTCTGCCATAGTGACGCCATCAGTGAATCCGCTAGCGATTTCATTTTCGCCAGACACACCATCTGTCACCCCTGCGGCGCTCTCCACAACAACTTCGACAACCAACACACCCCTTAACACCAGTAGTTCTACCACTGTATTCGTGCAAACGCAAGCCCAGGCTGCCACTACCAGCATCGTTCCGACCACTACCCAGGCCGAGACCCCCTCGACCACTGCTGCAGCACCCACACAGAGCCAGGCCTCCTCCTCTAGTTCTTCCTCTTCCGGCACATCACAAAGTGACATTGATCAATATCTTAACGATCAAAATACGGTCCGCGCGCAGCATGGCGCCTCAGCCTTCACATGGAACAATACTCTCGCGGATGCGGCGCAGAAGTGGGCCAACGGCTGTGTCTTCCAACATTCCGGTGGCACTCTTGGTCCCTACGGAGGTAATTTCACCGTGTATGCCCGTTGAGCTTCCATGACACCGCTCGTAGAGAATCTTGCTGCCGGCACGGGCAGCAGTTATGGCATTTCTGCGGCCATTACTTCGTGGACAAGCGAAGTTTGTGCGTATATAATGATTGCACCTAGTGTTATATCTCACGGTGATATTCATCAGCTCAATATAATGCGAATGACCCCGTCGCGTCGCATTTCACTCAAGTGGGTTTATCTCTCACCGCTCTCACCGCCCACAGTCACACATGTGCGTACAGGTCGTGTGGAAGGCTAGCACAGAGGTCGGCTGTGCTGTTCAAGATTGCAGTGGCATCTTCCCGGCCAGTTTCGGCGTGAGTGCTCCATTCTGCATGGGCTTCCAAGACGTTGGTGTAATAACCTTCGAACGCAGCTGGCGCAATACTACGTATGCGAGTATTTCCCCCAGGGCAACGTCATCGGGGAGTTCGCGTGAGTAGCAATTTGGTTAGTACACATGCCTGAAGTGACTGAATGCGCTGTTGCAGACAAAACGTGCAAGTGTAGTTCTGTGTGGATTTTGGCGGCGATGGTCGACAAACTTCTAACTTCTCTTTTTGACGCATCTGGAATGTCCAAACCTTGCTTTTGTACATTACTACTGTGCTGCGTAGGAATTCGAATACATGAAGGAAAAGCAAAACGACCACACGAACCTGTGAGAGCTGGCTCGTGTTGGTGGGGGTGTCTGCATGTGATTGTGTACCCCGCGTAATGTGGAGGCGCCAAGAGGTAGCTGGCTTCGCCCACGACACAGCGGATGTTCTCCAGGCCGCAAGGGATCCGGACAATCTGCTGGTTCCTCTACATCTCACTCGTCCTCGTAACGACATTCTTCGCTGCAGTCTCCTGTGCATTCCTCCTTTCTCAGGCCGTCAGGACCGCTCCCCACCACACGTGGGAGAAGAACTTCAATGCAGTAGTTATCGGTGCCGCGTATGCCATTGTGGTCAGTCGGCTATTTACCACTACAGGTCTGGAACACATAGGATAACAACGCTGTCTCTTATCAAAGTGTGTCGTCTCGCTGGCCGTTTGCCTCAACCGAAGGATTGCGGTACACCGGCGGCTGCAGAGGATCTCGAAGACCTATCGCATACTTGGAAGGGCTGATCTCCCTGACGTTAGTCCCGACAGCATTTAAGCACTTCCCTTCTGCTTCTGACTGGAATGTGCAGTCTGTCCACCGCTACATCCAGCAGGAGTACACGCGAGCGTGTCTGATAACCTACGAGTCGCAACCTCGGGACGGCTCTCGGGAGGGCTGGGGCAAGCCCGGTACGTCATTCTAGTCTGTGCAAGTCCCCATGCATTCAACGCAATGCAGGCACGAGCTACGCGGGCGTACGATTTCGCCCAGCGTTGCTGGACACCGTCCGTACAATCGGTGCGTTTACGTCCTACGTCCTGCGCTGCCCGCGACTCATACTGACAGCGGCTGGCTGCATCTCAGATGGCCTTGCCCACCTGATCATTCCCCACCATCCCGTCTTGCGCCCGCACGTCCGTATGCTGCACCACTTCCGCTTCATCCTGCCCCTCTTGCCCAAGGACGTGGACGGTCTCACACCCCTCCATACGTATGACGCTGCGATCCAGCTCGTGCGCTGTGCCTCCCGCGAACCGACTGAGGCCGAATTCGAAGCGGGCATGACTGCTTACGTGGAGATAAAGCGGATGTAAGTGGATGCGCAGCTCGACGTAAAGGGCGTCACTGATCACCCTTATGGGCACAGGCTGGAGGAGTGCCGGATGGAGATGCTCGAGGGCTCTAGCTCGGACCTAGGAAGCACCATATCGGCGGAGTTCTGATACGAGGTACGTGTTTGTTTGACGGCGCATACATATACCCTGGGAGTCAGACCCGTGTTCAGAGTATGATACCCTTATTTCCGGCCTCCGTGGAAGATTTGTGCCTCATGCTGCAGCAATACATTGCCCGGTCCCGCGAATGTTGTTCACCAAGCGCTGAATGTTAGAAGACTACCTTCAGGGATTCTAGAGCAAGTCGCGGTCTGAACCTTGTTAGTGAATGCGGACATCAAGACGCTCAGCTGTGGAAAGGAATATACTACATCGCAAGGGAGAAACTAATAGGACACGGAAGGCTATGGAACATGTAGTGTACAAGAAGAGCATTCCACGACGAGGCTAGTACAATACCCAGACTAATACCGACTCAGAGAAATCAGTGCAGACCCTCGGCGTACACCTTCTGCCAGCTGGGCCTCTCGTTCCATGAAGCCCAATACGCGACAACCTTCTCAGGGATCGGCTGCTTTGTCTCCTTCTCAAGTGCATTGATGCCGTCTTTGCCAATCTTCCCGCCCGCGATGTGCACAAGACGTGCGAGCCAACCGCCGAGATGGAAATCGTCCTCTCCGGGGATAGCACCTCCAAGGAACGTGCTTTCGGGCAGCAGAGACGGGAGGTCGTTGACAATGAACGCGGAGATGGTTTCCCAGTGCTCCGTGGACTGTTTGAAGAACGCGGCCTTGGCGTCTTCGGGCGCCTCGCCCTTGTAGATGGCGAGGACACTGCCGTTTGACGCGATCTTCTCTTCGTAGAACTGCTTGAAGGCAGCTGCCTCCGGTGTCTTAGAGTACTTCTCCAGAGCGTCCTGACCTGATTGATATACATGTGCTCAGTCTTTCTCATTCCTCCTATTCGAGATTGTTGTGTACACTCACGATTCTGAACAAAAGTCAAGGGGAAGCCAGATGAGGCAGCCTTCAGCTCATCCTCATTGCGCTGAATATGCAGAACGTCACCAAACACGACAGATATCTGTAGTTGCATACCACATACCACCAGAAGTAGGGGGAAGTTCGGGTCATATTTGTCCTCGTGCAGCTTGGCAATGAATTGGGTGCCGGGGATCACCTTCTTCTGGCCATGCTTCACAATCCAGGCCGTCACCGTCGCGGTATCTGTCAAGACCTTGCCATCAACCTGCAGAGTAGGGAGGGTCGCCTTCGGGTTCTGCAGCAGAATTTGTTAGTACAGGCATACATGCGGCCCATATTGAGACACACGAGGTGCAGGAATTCGGGCGTGAAGTTGGCACCCTCGACGAGATTGACAACCTTCTTCTCGATGGCGCCGCTAGGGTATCCAACCTCCTCACTGTGATAGTCAGCAGGATCCAGGGGGTTGTGCTCGAATAAACTGACACGGCTAGTTCTGGAACCGCGGACCAGACAGACAGACCGAAGACATAGAGGACAGCGGGCTGCCGCTTGGTGAACAACCGGCGGACTGGGGAGCTGACTTTGGACAACACCTTGGACATCGTGGCTGGAGATAGCCTGTTGGGATTGAGTCGCGGTCTTTATATATGCGCGGGGCTCGGCAGCGGAGAGTGTGGGTGGTGGGATAGAAGCGTCCACTTCACCTCTAACGCGTGCTCTCCATATAAGAAAGACATCAGATAATCACATTAACGATGGCGTGCCCGCAAGTAACCGCCGATCATGGGCTCGTCAACTTCGCCATGCTTGAGGCGAACAAGTAAGCCTCAGCTGCCTGCACGCGACGTTCAGGGACCCTACACTGCACCCCTAGTCAGCGAGCACGGGACAAATAGTGCTGCGGAGTTCACCATTTATGGCCAGCCCCTTTTGGTCGCAATGATGACAGTGGACATTCGGTGGTTGGATGTAACGAGCCTCGGCCAGAGCGCGTAGATTGCAAGACAACAGCATGCCTGCTGAGTACAGCCCCGGTCCCGCTCGGATAGTCGACATCTTTCTGATGCACAGGCGGACAATGCAGGCGGACACGGCAGGGGGCTTTGGGGCGAACGCAATAGTATGTATTTTCACAGCTTGAGCACAGCAACCAACCAACCAAGCACTACTACAGCACCACTCTAAGCGCGTGTATTGAACAACTCTATGCCGAGATGTCCCCAGAGCCCAAATAGACCGCTCAGAAGAGGAATACCTGCATTGGGGTTAGTGGCGCACACGCTATATGAATTTACACGGTACGTGCCTGATCGTCCAACTTGCTCACTGTCCGCGGAGCCGGGTACTGCAGCTCCTGGAGATGTTTTCTGCAGAGGATCAGTCAGGGAGCCGTGTGAACTAAACTCATGGCTTACTTCATTGCCGTCATCATAGACGGAGGGCCTGCAAGATAAGATAAGCGGTTGTGCAGACACGCGATTTAGACGTCGCAACATACCACACAACAAAATCTTGATGTCATTATGCGGGTTGGCTGCGGGCATATAGTTCTCGACCTGCGCCTTCGACACGAAACCCACTCCGCCAGTCCAACCCTCGGGTGGGTTGTTGAGGACGTAGTAAACGCGGAAGCGCTCCTTGTGCTTCTCAGCGAGCTCGTCCAGTTCTTTCTTAAGCAAGATGTCCTCATAGTTGACGTTAGCATAGATGAGGTTGATGTTCGTGTGGTCGTTGGGATTTTTCAGCGCGGCACGGACGACCTGGAGCATAGGCGTGATGCCGGTACCGCCAGCAATCATACCAAGGACGCGCCATGTCGACGGCTTGTACGTGAACTGACCCTTGGGGCCTTTCACGCGGACCTTGTCGCCAATCTTGAGCAGCGAGACATACCGAGAGATGTTGCCCTTCTCATAGGACTGAAGATCGAAGTGTGAGATGTGAACAATTAGCTACTAACTGAACACGACACACCTTGATAAGGAGGTCAAAGTGGCCTCTGTCGTCGTCGCTACTCGTAGGAGTGTAACTCCTCATGATGTCCTTCCCATTAATCTCAGCAGACACCGAAATGTGCTGGCCGATCGGCAGGCCCAAGACGTCATCCTCATGGGGAAGCGCAAACCGGTAGCTGTACATGAGTTAGGACATAACGACCTCGACGTCCAGCCCAAGGTACACTCACATTGCCGTGTTGGGCGAGATAGAAATCTTCTCCTTCAGCGGGAACTCCTGCCATACCTGCGGGTCCAAGACCGGCTTGCGCTCTAGCACAGTATTTTTAGTTGACGCTCGTGACGTGAAACCGATTCCGGACAACTCACTGGGAGCTTTGCCAAACTTCAAGTAAATGAATGCGCTGGTGGCGACCGCGAGCGCGAATGCAATGAGCTGGCCTGAGCTGTTACCCAAGAAGCTCGCGGGGCTGGGCGACGTGGAGTTGGAGGAGTCCATGTAGTCTTTCCGCGGGAGACCGATCAAGATCAAGTCGGATACGTAGTACCCCGCCGCGTTGAGCTTCGAGTTCACAAAACGCGTGAACGCGAGGAGGGAGGAGAAGGTGACGACGAAGGAGGCTATATAAGCTACCTGGTACCGGTTGGGCATCCGTGACCACGAAATCGAACGATTGGGATGTTGGGCGGATCAAAGTGGCTAGGCGCTCTGGCCAGACCTCTCTACTCACTGCTCATCACTGTGTTTCTCAGGTCTTATTGTGTAACGAATATCTCGTGCGCAGAGGCCAGAAAGAGCTTGGCAATCCGTCGACATCACCACCCGTAAGTAGCTCGTGAATCGCCATGCCACTCCTGTACTTCAGTGGGTCTTACTCGAAGTGGCGATTTTCAATCATTTGCATAATTCAGGGTCTGTCCATACTCTATCGAACGCGGCAAAATGTCAAGTGACCACACCATGAAGAACACTGTGCTGCGGCCCAGTTCGTGACTGTCATGATTCGGAAGAGCTTGAGATTGAGGCGAAGCAAGATGATGTTTACTCGAGTCCACGCGAGCTGGTCATCCTTGACCTATGAATGTATGCTGTATATATTGTGCGGGTTCATTTAGCTCTGTTTCTGCAGACTGGAGCGGGCCGGAGTGAGAGGCATGACAAGTGCAGTCCGTCATTGCCCTGAGCGTCAAGGCAACCCATATGGAGTCGGATCACTCATGAGGGATGATGGTCGTTACATCCTGCCGCGGATGCTAGCGGTGACAGCGGATAGATGCACCGAGCGCAGTGTAAAAGCTGCAGATCCTTTAGTCGCACCTATGCCATCCTGGGAGCACAGCAAGTCCGCGCTAGTCATGCATCAGCGATGTGTCCCGCACCGTATGCGATGTCATAATGCGGAACGCTGCGGCGACGCGGACTCAGGTGCATGTATTGATCGCTGCAAATTGTCATTAGCGCGATACATCCTTATTTCGTTGGATCGTCTCGCCACGTCGGCGTCCAGAGCCGTTCCGAAAGCCGCGGACAGCTCAGTTGCGCGCGCATAGTAGTAGCGCGGGGCCATGTCACGCTGTACTGTACAGGATTAGCGAGACATTGCACGCAGGTGTGGTGCAGAGCAGCGATTCTTGCAGTTTGGAGTTAGACGAGCCATTGATATGAACAAATGCACAGGGCTGACGAGTGAGAGAGAGGACAAGGGCATGCCGAGGTCGAGGACGTTGTCTGCATTTGCACGCGGGGAGCAATTATGATTAATAGACACACGCGGAGCGAGTCCGATGTTTGTGCGTTGCGACAGCACGTGACCGGGGACAAATAGAAGGATCGCAGATTGGTTCATATTGCCCGTTGCGCCTGCCCATGCCGTGTACGACCGCCTCTCTCTTCCCCCCTCCGTCCGACTGACACAACTGCCGGGGGTCATTTCGCTTTCTTCCCCCTCCTTTCTTTTTATTTGCTTTTCGTATACCTCGGAGGTTTCGATCCTCCTCTTTTGGCTCTTCATTTGCATCCTTCCAGCGCTCTCGCACACGCCGGCGTGTCGACTCAACCCAAAAGCATGGACGCAGCAACCCCTCGTCCACACTCTGCCCTCCAGGCGGCCACGCACCGTCGGAGAGGCCCCCCTACTTCTCTTCGCATCGACACCCCTTCCCAGAACCACGACATAGCGCTTGTGCAAGGCGAAGGCTCTGGCCCGATTTCAGCCCGTTCCTCTGCCACTTCTGACACCGAATCATTTATTCTTCCTTCCCCCAGCAAGTCACGGTCATCCAAGAACATGAAGAAGCTGTCCCTAACACTCCCGTCCGCCCAATCCTCCACAAACTCCCTCGGGCTCCCAACCGAGCTACCAGAGCCAAGACGACGACTTTCTGTCGTCTCTCTCCCCGCTCCTACCACTTCTACACTTCTCCGCAGAAGGGGTGAAGAGGACCAAGGGGCGGATAGCGCATCGTACGCAGATGGCCCAGTGCAGGTCATTCCAGGCATTTGGCTTGGTTCAGAGGACAATGTCCGCGACTGGCGAGGACACATTCATCGTGGCATCAGGTCAATTCTCAATGTTGCCAAAGAGGTTTCTACTGTATTTGATCTGGCTCGGCCACTGCGTCCAGCCATGTCGACTTCAGATCTGAAGGCTGGAGCGAATGGTATGGACCCCACATATTACCCTGCCAATGTTTCTAGTGGGCGGCCAGCCATGCATTATCTCAAGCTGCCCTGGTCGCATGGCCAAGCGGATCTCGTACATGAGGGCTTTCCCGCTGCCATGGCGTTTGTGGACCAAGCCCTTGAGCGTGGAGATGGCGTGCTCATTCAGTCAGTTCTACATACTTGTTCCGTGAGAAGCTGATTCGATCTCACGGTCATTATAGCTGTCAATGTGGAGTTTCGCGCTCAGCGACACTAGTAATTGCCTTAGTCATGCGGGCTGCAGCCCAACGTTCGCCCAACGTGCCTTCAGAAGTGTGGAGTCTGAAGGGCATGCAAGGCGCTTATTCCTTCGTTAAGGAAAAAAGCAATGCAATCGGACCTAATATGTCGTGAGTCGCAGCACTATTACCCAATCGGGCATGAATTCACGTAGTATCGCAGCCTTATTTATCAGCTGTTAGACTATGAGAGGGCTCTCAAGCCTGATGACAGCTCCCCCAACTCGTCGGATCAATCACCGTCCGAGGAAGAATGGGGGAGACGGCGTATGGTCATGGAAGAGACGTCCCCTAACAATGATAGGGAAAGCGTGGAGATCATGCGTGAGGCCAGAGCACTTGATCAGGCCATGGAAGACCGTCTGGTCGCACGGATGTCTTCTGCGTCGTCCCTAAGCTCTTTCAGTGGAGCCTCTCGAAGATCTCGGTTGGGACGGAAACGGACCGGATCCATAGCCAGCGTCATGACGGGGACGAGTCTATTGAGCGAAGAGCTCGTCGAAGAGGACGAGGAGCAAGAGTTGCTTGGGGTGGGTGGCGGCTTCGACGGCACGAGCGTTGAAGCCAGCTGCTCAAGCGCAGAGCCAACAGAAGACGAGGCAAGCAGCACGTCACGCATCTCGCCGGATCCATCTTTCCGTGGGCAGCTGCCGTCTACTGCACGACAACGTCTGGACGTCCGCATGCCTCCTTCTGCCCCCCACGACAGGTCATCGTTCCCTCTACCTCCGCCGCCGGCGACGGCATTCAAGGCCTCGTTCGACATTCCCTCTCGGCTATCCAGATTGCGTCGCCGACCCCCACCCATTGGTATCCTCCCTCCTGTTCCGTCCTCACCTGTCGTCCCTATCAACGTTTCCGAGCCTGTCGACCCGGCGCCCGAGCCTGTATTTCAGCGTCGTCCCCGCACGGCCGCACGGAAGCCTGATCCTCCCTCTGCCAGCCTTCGCACACCAAGGAGGTCGCAGCCTAAGACGAGGCCTGTCTCCATGGTTTCAACGCCGTCGCAGACGCTCTTCGTGTTCCCACCTTCGCCAACGCTGACCGCTCGCACGCCATCTACGATGACTCTGACGTCCAATGCCTCAGTGCCTTTCCCATCGCTGGCTACTCCGCGCGTCTCGACGTTCAAAGCGGAGGGTCGACGGCGCTCCTTCATTGGCGTTCCGCCGCCCACAACGCCGACTGTCGCTTCTTCCCGTGTCGACGCTCGAGGCTGGTTCGGCACGGCACGTTGACATAGGTGACAGGCCCTATGTTGTATGTTCTCGCATGCTCGGTCCCGCACGGATCATCTCGTTCCTCGCACTTTATCGCCGCATTCTCGATCACGCTTCGGACTTGTCCACTGTTTATGTAGCCGCACACATGAATCCCGGAGTTTGGCGTTCATGCTTTGCAGTATCTTATTGCGCATCGCATAATTCTTCACGTACTTATGAAGCCTGGACTTCGCATTGCATCTTTCGCGCTGTATTATATCCGCACGTTTCCTCGTCTGGCTCGCTTGCATTCTCGCATCTTCGACTTTCGGTCCCCCGTGTCGTTAGTGTACGTACCGCATTTTGGCCGCTCCGCAGAGCGGACGATGAGCAAAACAAGTAAATAGAACAGATATGTCCAAAAGAGAACCTCCAACGTTCAGGGATGGGGAAATGCGTGACGATTATGAATACAGAAGCATAACGTATGATCACTTGAACACTCGACCAACACTGTTCTTCACTACGCCTGTCAATATGGAGCCGCCGATGCCACCCATGCCCATACCCCATCTTGACGAGATGGTATCGGCCGCCCACTTTTGCTTCGCATCGCGATCGCTGTGGAGTAGAATGCCTTTAATCAAGTGTGCAGTTATCAGCTGGCAAGGACACTCACGCGAATGTGAATGCAACAGCATTGGACACATTGAAGCCCAGTGCAACCAGCACAATTGGGATGAATCTGACAGCCATGTATTCTTGAGCTGATATATGAACGAGATCACCAATCACTTACGAGACGTTGAACTTCAGTATCGAGACGATGAAGAGCGCTAGCCATAATAGGGGGAATGCGTACAATGCAATCTGTATTGGAGATTGGCAATTACGCATCTACAATCAAGTGGTTTTGCCTACCCAAAACATTCTGCGGGAGTGCGATTAGCAGTGACAATGAACATGTGTGAAACAGCACTTACTTGGAATCGATAGGGTTCGCAGGTCGCGACGGCTGAAATAGAAGAAATGTCAAAACGCATCGGCCATACGGAAGACTAGGCACTTACATCTCGGCTCTCAAAGACCCAATGGCTTTCGCCGTCTTCATCGACCTATGGAGCTGTGCGTGAGGAGGGTGATGGACGTCGGATACTGATATTGGCGAACCTGGTTCCAGTATCTCAACCCAGCCAGAATCCGCCCGGCTACATTCTGGGTGTAGGTGGTATCGTCAGACCGCATATAAGCCTATCCACGCGTTGTAACCCACTCTGCAGTTCCAGAAGTCCATCGCGAGCAACACGACTACAAGCACTGTCTATGAACGTGTACAGGTCGGTCAGATTGTACCACACATGGGTTGTAGACTCACCGACAGGACAAAATTGCTTGTGAAGAATCCGCAGAACAAATACACAGCAATGGCAGCTATGCGGAAGAAGTATAGGCAGAAGAGTGCCAGCGGATGAGCTGACTATCGGCACATCGTAAGAACGCAGCCACTCGAGGAATCTCGCAGCATACTTGTCGGAATATACCCGCTATGCCTAAGACGCGACAGAGTATGAGATACGCTATGTACTGAGATATGGTACACAAGACGACGCACCAGACTCTGCATCGTTTTCGTTTGTTGCCAGTGGCTGCGACGCGGTCGGGCGAGCACCTGGGGTAAGGACGACTGCCGGGGACTTCGATGCAGCCTGAGCATTGATGTTGCCGGAAGGGGCCTCCTCGATGAGCTCATCAGGTTCTATAGTTTGCAGGAGCGGTGTCGACACGCTCATTGTCGTGGTCGAATACCCAGAGAACGAAGACAGGCAGGTATATAGGGGACTGCGTACACGGTACAGCCTGGTCGAACGCCGTGATCGGGTGGCACGTTCACGCCCTCTCTAGGCGCTCATTTCGCCGCGGTGACCATGGATGTCCCCAACATCATACCCGACGGCCAGCAGCCCACAGAGACGACCGCCTTGCTGCAGAATAGGAGAGAAAGTCGCAGCATTACTCGCACGATCCGCCCGTCGCCTCCGCTCCCGCTCGTACAACCTGTCCTCGTCCAGATCGAAACCAAAGGCATCACCTCTTGTCTCAGCAGCGATTTTTGTCCGTATGCTCTCCCTAGTCGTGCAGCAGAGACTGCCTTCGCTCTCACCACTGTATTCTATCTGCGCCAGCGCTTGTCTCATCTATTTACTTCGCGTTCTGATGTCTGGGAACAATGGTCGCGGGAGCAGCAGAGGGCCGAAACACTTGACTACCTAGATGTAAACATCTGTCGGCTTTGGTCTGACTTCCTCGTTGAAGACCGGTCTGCGGAGGATATTGAGGATGTGCTGTGGCAGTCATTTCCCTTCAACAACGACGGAAAGCAGTCGGATCGAGGTAGGAATGACAATGCTGTGACATTACCGTCGTCCTAATTGATAGATATTGATAGTGGTCGACTTCCTGCGCAAGGACGATGCGCCGCATGAGCTGCTCGCTCATCGACTCGTTCATTTGAGTCTGCTGAGGACGTGGACGCACGGCCGCGCCTCAAGGTGGGACGATGTATCACTTACTGCGCGGCTTCTCCGCAGAGTTGACGCAGCATGCACTCCAAGGTTGGTGCTCATTTATGGTCGATGTTTCCCATGTGCTGAATAGCATGTTTCAGAGTTCTCCACGCCATGGACTTGTCGTTCCTGCTCGCATATCTTGCTATCCTGGCGCATTATCTGATACTCCCGCCCTCAACAGTGTTTGCTCCGCCTCAGCTCCCGTCTCCAGATGTACGGGAGATTTTCATGCTCGTCTACTCGTTGACCAAACTCCTACGATCATCCTCGTTATCCGCCACCCCATACGCCTTGGTCGTGGCTGCATTCTTTACACACTTACCGTCCGTTCCCCTTCCGGACGACTTTGCATACGCCATATTACTCTTCGCGTTCTCATGGGTCATCGTTGAGTTGCACGTCCCTCATTATCCCACGCCGCTCTACTTCCTTCCATTCGACAAGGTCCTACCACTCATGATCCTCATCTGGCACGGGGTATCTCGCATATTTGTCCCCGTGCTCGTGTTCTTCCTCCCTGCGATAATCTTGTCGCTGTTTCTTCTGTCTACATCGCTATGGGATATGTTTCCACAAGGGCTCGCCTCGATTCAAGCAGTACCTGCACCCTTGGAGGCGAGGATGGGCTTCTTGTTGCTATGCTCCCTGCTGCTTTTGCTGTTACTCTTATCGCTTGGCATACTGGTCCTCACGTACCCGAGTCTCTCGTCCAAATCGTCCTCAAGCACTTGGGACCGGTACTCGGGTCATATTGGTATGGAGGCGCGACGAGCCTTCATCAATGTCGTCGTCGAATATTCGGCGCCATTTTACTTCCCACCTCCGCTCAACATCCTTCAATCACTCGTGCAGCTTCCCGCCAAGCTTGGAGCCCGTTCAAGGCACAAGGAGCGGATTGAGAAGGCAAAGATGGTTGAAAGAGGGGTTTGGCGGGTGAGCGTCTTGCCGTTGGCGTGGGCCGTAGGTGGACTATGGCTCTGGGGCCTAAGGCTCTCGTGACTCGGCGACATGCTGAAGTGTCTAGGTAGTTAGCACAGCCTTTCGAAAGACTTGTAGCCATGTCTAAGTAACGAAATCCAGTCGGGATAAAATATTAATCTAAAGGCCTGTTTGATTCAGTTGCTCTTTCGGGAATAGCTGGGCTAGCTATACCATCATATGGTTAGTGCATGACGGCGGACAACGTACGTATATCTACACGCATTGCAAACGTTACATAGAAGCTGTGGGTGGGTGCGAATCTGTAGATCGGTTCATGATGTCACCGATCATGTTGAGAATCACAGTTGGGTTTTGCCGAGTTGCTTACCATCAGGTACCTGACTGCGTACCCCTGGCTACCATCTCGCTTTTCAGTCTGAGCACTAGCATCGACAGACACAAATGTTCCCGTGTACAGCACATTGACGGTAGTTCTTGTCCCCAATATCAGCAACGGCCGTAATTTGTTCATTCGACCATGAGCTCCAAAAGCCGCGCCTCCACCAGTCGTCCCACGAAGCGGAGAAGAATCGAGTTCGGCGCTGCTCGCGAGGATGATATACCCACACCTCAAGCGCAGGCGAGCGCGCCGTCGGCTACCGCGCTGTCCACGAGAGCGCTGCCCATTGTTCAGATTACCAACCTCGCAACGTTATGCGTTCGAGTGTTTGCAGACAACTTACGGAACCTGTCGGCAGATGAACGCATATGGGAGTCCGTTCGCTCATACCTCAAAGCACTGCCGGACTCCCTCGCCTCGAGAGTGTTCAACGCACTCAAGTCAACGTGTCCGACGATCCTGAGCAATGGGTTCATACTTGCAGTAAGCTCTTCCCATGAGAACACTCACGGCGCAGGCTGATCTCGAGCACTCACAGTATTTCATCAGGGGCACCTCTATTGCCTTAGACAAGAGCTTGCTAGCAGGCGTCAACAAGCAGTCTATAGCGGCCGTCCGCGAATCTACATCGAGCAGAACTCTGCGGGAACTGCGTCTAAACGACTTCGAGAAGGAACCAGATAGCTTGTTTGCATCCGTGGTGTTAAATCTCCCGGCACTGCAGGTTCTCGTTTTGCGGTACTTCTTGTCTTCGGTCAGGAAGGAATATTCTTGTTTAACTGGTTCATAGCGGATGCACCAAAGTAGGCAACAAGACAACACAGGCGGTCGCCAAGACTTGTGAACGGCTGACGGCTCTCAACCTGAACTACACATCCGTGCTGCCCGCATACCTGGAAGAGGTGCTCCTTGCTTGTAAAGATCTTGAGGTCTTGAAGCTGGCAGGCATCCTCAAATGGGTCCGTCATATCGTGATGTGTACTACCGCGGAGAGTAACTTGTCCGCTCTAGTCCGATGCTGCGCTCGTCAAGCTATGCTCGACCCTGAGTAGTCAGAAAGACTTTGAACTTTCCTCACTACGCTCAATCAAACTGCGTCAATTACCTCTCAGCGACACCGCTTTGACGCCCTTGTTCGCATTGTGTCCAAACCTACGACGCGTCGACCTGTCATTCACGCTCGTCCGACATCCGTCCCAGTTATTAGCCGGCCGAAGTCTCGAAAAACTGTCACTAACCTCTACAAACATCACTGGCACAGAACTTCTTGCCACGGTTTCTGACAAACACGAACTGGCGACCTTGAACATCGCCGCCCTGGGAGGAGGACAGGGATCCTCTGCGGCCATCTCGAATTCGTCAGCCATGAGCATGACCGACCAGGTGCTCCGCGACCTAACCGATATCCTGGACGACTATCCTCGTCTAGAGCGCATCAATCTAGTCGGCAACACGAAATTAGGGATGGTTGGGAAGCGTGACGGTCCTCTCGAAGACTTCATATTTAGAGTGGGGAGGAGGTGTAAGGTCTGTTGTTCTGCCATTCCGCGTATGCAATCTGTGTAATTATTGTTGCTGACGAGGAGCGTAGATACTGAACCTAGCAAGACTTCCGTCCTTGAAATCAACAGACCTTGAGGGTCTGGTGTGGAACGGTCCGCCCGAGGAACCCTCGCAGCTTCGCGTCTTGATTTTGAACCAGACGGCCGTTGACGATCTAGCAGCAGCATGTATATCAGGTTGTCCGTCACTGGAAATGCTGGCGGTTGGCGGCACGCGATTTACCAGTAAGCACCCCATACGAGCTACATTGTCTCTTAGGGTGCAGACTGATGTATCCTGTTATCTCGGATGTACGCAGGTACAGGGCTGTTCCAGATTATCAATGCCTGTCCGAAGCTACAGGAACTCGATTTGACAAGTTGTCGCGGCGTGAGGGTCGGCGATCGCCGCAGATTTTTTGAGGTCAGAACGCACGGCTGGGTCAAACAAGTATGTAGCTGAAAAGACACCTTCATAGGTCTGGGAAGAAGAAGAGGAAAATAAGTGACGTAAATATTGCTCACCGATGTCACTCTGAAGAATGTGAAGAAGCGATATGGCACTGAACTGTCGCGTCTGTTGCTTTGCTATATGGGGTTCAAAGCCCGACTTCCCTTGAGTCCAAAGCTGCTGATAAGAAGGAATCTCGTAGCTGGATATGAGCGTCGACACGCCAGGAGACCTACGCTGCGATTACCGGTCAGCAAAAGTCTAGTATTGGCGGTTGAGCTGACACGGAACGTCAATAGGGCAAAGTGCAACAGAGGAATCATCCACCACACGGCAACAATTTATACGCATGCAGTTGCCACTGATGTTGCCTCTCCTTCGATTGTGTGCATACTCTCAGCGCACAATGATGAAGGCGCTAGTCAGGAGTGGCATCCGCCACAAACGCGTCAGTCACGTGGTAACATAGATATGCCTAAAAAGGCAAGTGTTATTCTCTTGTTGTCACCTCGGCCAAGTGAAGCCTCGCGCTTGTATTCCCGATGGATCCAAGTGATGGACAACGACGCGCCCGCACAAATAGTTCCATCCTTTTTCTTCACTCTCACCTTCACCACCACTATCCACCGCATCCTCTCCCGACACGATGGAAGACACAACTATGTCATCTATCCCTTTCCCTCAGCAACCCGCCGAGGACGACGCCACATCCAATGCTGTTGATGCGCCACCCAGGCTGCACCGAATGTGGACGATAGGATACTTGTATGGGAACTGGGGAGACGAGCCACATCGCCCGACAGTGTTCTACGAAACACTCACTGCGCCGTACGTCCCAGTTTCTCCAGAGCCCGAGCGTCCACGGGAGCGCAATACTGCGCGTGCGTCGCCACCTCCAGGCTACTACCCAGCAACTCCGCCGTCTGTGCAAATGGTCCAGTGGGACCACCTAGATCCTGCACAACTTCCAGACGACGAGTCTGACTCCGACAATGAGGCAACTGTGGAGGACTTGCGGGATGAAGACCTTGACTTCCGTAAGCTATATAGGCAAAGCAATCCATTTGAATGGGCCACTGGTCATGCGATGGTGAACTCGCAACTTCTATACCCAATCCGCCGTGAGTACTAATGTAATTCTATTTGTCCTGGCCTTGTACTCATATCCCTCTTTGCAGGCTGCGTTTCGTATACCCTTTCTGCCAATGTAGGCGTGCTCGGCGTCGCACCTATACCATACATCAAGAAATCGTATGTCATCTCCACTCCCTATCTCTAACTATTTACTGAACTTAACAATGTAGCTGGTCCTTAAAGCAGTCGTCTGCATACGACGACTTCTTGAGAGAGGTCTGTCCTTGCATTGTAGTTTTCTTCACATGGCTGACATTGTGGCTGTAGCTCGCTCTCTTCAAATCTTCAGAACACCTGAAGCCTCTACAAACTAATGTCGCGCCCGGTATGATCGGTGCGTACATGGACACACGGTCAATCTCTTTCGCCATGGAGGTCCCGCACGGCTCGTTCTGGATCGAGGCGTGCCCGGATATGCCATTAGCCCTTAAGCAGCAAGTCATGTCTGCTCTTGCCAAGCTTCACGAGCGCGGTGTTCTTCACGGCAATCTACAACTCTATAACATTTGGATCGGCGCAGACGCACGAGTACAATTCATCGACTTTTCATGCAGTCGCTCCTTGCGTCCTATTCCGGAATGTGACATCAGGCGGGCTACGAAAGCGGAGCTCGAGCAAGAGAGGATCGTGCTTGCTACCAAACTTGACATTAGATCCACCCGCCCGCCAAACCAGCACGAAATCCCACACCGTTTCATGATGCCCGGACAGTCACCGCAGCAGGTGCAGGACGCCATCGACCAATTCCGGATGACTGTGGAAGCGATGGAGGCTCTACGCGTCCGTAATCTCACTCCGCTCGACGATTACGATCCATACAAGCAAAATACACGCAAACACCGACATTCTGACGATCCGGAACAGCGCCACGTCAAGCGGCGTTACAGGGACGTGCCGCCAGAGGTCATGCCCCTCAATCCATACCCCACTTCTTCGTGGCATGTCTTCGAACTGTCATCCAGCGTCGGCGATCTACCTCCTGCGTGCCGGTCACGTAAGCGACAGAGAGATCCTATCGTCCGCGACTACGCCTTCAAGCCTTCTCCTTCTTCCAGCGTATTGAAGTCTTACGAACGCAACACGAAGTCCTTTTCAGAGGTTTCGTCTGCGCACGATGATCTTCTTCCCGCGGCTACCTCGTCGGTGGCTTCGACTCCTATCAAAATACATGATTACGCTCACCAGCGTTACCCAGGGATACGAGGATGGTATGTCCCGCACCCACCGACCGAGAACAGGATGTCCATAGACCGTGTCATCTACATTCGCGGAACGAATTCTGCCGAGTGCCTGCGGGCAGGTTTGCCGTACTTCGAAGGCGATATGGACAACTGTGTAGCCCCGTTCTTCAAGAGGAGTGGCATGGGCAGATCAGGGCGGTCCATCTCCTATGGCACACTGAAGCGACGGAGAGATGCAGAGGAAAACCCCGAGGGAGGCGTCGCGCCCCTCTTGAAGAAGAGACGTTTCAAGTTGTCTGAGGAAGACTACGATCTCGATTTGCTACAGTCAAACGAATACTTGGACATCAGAGATGGCCCTGTAGCACTGACACAAGAGCAGACTCGCTACCGGCCCGCAAATAAACGAGATCGGACATGGCGGCCTAAGCCTCGCGATCAATCTAGTCCACGCGGCATTCTGCGCAATAAAGTGCAGCCGAGGCCAATACTTGGGCATCGCGCACAATGGAGTGACCAAGCCGACTTGTGCTATTCGCCCAAGTTAGGTCCTATACCTCTTCCATTGCCTTATCAAACGGCCACGCCGATACTTGGCGCCTTTCTTGAAAACGATGAAGAGGATGGACCTGCGCAGCTTCCACCATCGGACGACGAACTCAGTGACGACGAATCCTCTGACACTCTCGATGGAACGAGTCCTACCCCGTCGGTCATCGAGCCGAAGGACGACGTCGCTTATGCTTTGGCTGCCGCTACTCTGGGGCTGCCCAAGCCGGTGCAAGAAGATCCAGCTCCCATTCGTCTTTTCCCTGAGCCTAGAGTGTTCCATGTGCCGGGCTCATTCCCGACCTCTTACGAGGAGTCAAACCCTCAACGAGGTCCCCTGTACGGATCTGAATTCAGTCTCGCGAGTGTGCTTCCGCCGAGGAGGAAAGTACCGGCGAAGCGACACTCGCGCCGGGATACTCATCTGCACGGGCGGGGTGCTGTCAATCGAGCGCAGATGTTGCTTGGCGTGAGGTCTTCGGAATCCGTCTTCAGCAGAGCATCCAAGACCTTGCAAACGCTATTCAGCTGGTGGCGGTGAAGTTCCGGCGCAGCGATTCGGTCTGGAAGGTGGTGTAATGAACGTCTTATCAAAAACCTGTCTAATATACTCAGGTTAGTTTCGTCATGCGACACCGGTTCCTGAAATTATTTGTTATTGGGATCTTTTGTGGACCCTTTTATTAGTCACGTTGTGATCTCCTGTGTGCTCTTCGCTCGTCGTGTTTTGACATATCGTGTGTAGCTTGATTTGCATTTGTACAATGACATTGCTCGCTCTGGCGCCAGGTCGCCCAGTTTCTGTTATCTGGCGCGTGACAAATGGGCCACTACTCAGCTTGGTCTGCGGGAAGCAGCCACCAAACCCGATCGATCGAAATGTTTTGGAGAGTATTTACCAGGAGAGGCCCACAGCCGTCTGTCTCCGCGAACAGTAAAATTTCTGGAGAGCACCTGCATGGAGTGGACGCCGTGATGTTCAGAATCCACACCACGCGTCTCGAGACCGCTTCGCTGTTGTTCGAGGCGCCCAAGCCGAGTACGGCTGTCACGGAGCTTCGAGCTTGTTCAGGCAATTTCAACATACTACATCACCATTCATATAGAGAAGTCTTGCTGGTGCGCCCCCATATCCCACCTCGCCAAGCTACGCGTTGACAGCCTTGGCCAGCCTTGGCTCGGAGTGCTGCGCAGATAAGGCAGGCACCGACACACATACGCTTCAGAAAAGCGAAGATACCACCGGCGCATCATTGATCAATCTCCCGAAGCAGAGCGAGCACCCCGATTCTGGCTAGTGCACTATCAGCAGATATAACTCACCCGCGCGCACTTCCCCGTCTTTCCCCTCCCCCGCTCCAACACTCTGTCCTAGCCATGTCTGATGAGTTCGACGAAAAGACGGGCGGTCTGGAAAAGGGCTCAGATGGCAGCGCCGTCGTCCAGGCTGTAGGCCAGGAAGACGCAAATAACATGGACAACCTTGTCCCCGCCGACGCGAGGTTGAAACGCCAGCTCAAGAATAGGCACATTGCTATGATTAGGTGGGTCATATAAGCTCGTGTGACGACTTCCAACCATGCTGATAGCCCCATTCAACCAGTATTGGCGGTACGAATGCTCACACGACACTGTATTCTTTCAGGTGTTCAACTTATCATATACAGGTGTGATTGGTACCGGCCTTTTCCTCGGAACGGCAAACTCGCTTGTCGCCGGTGGTCCTGTCGGGCTGCTTCTTGGCTATATAGTTGTGGGTACAATATGCTATAGCGTCATGGTATGTTTCTCGGATAGCTGCATTTGTCACGACTGTATCTGAGAAATATCTGCAGATCTCTCTTGGCGAAATGATTGCCTTCCTGCCTCTACCTGGAGGCCATATCAGACTTGCTGAACGTTTTGTTGATCCAGCGCTCTCGTTCACTATGGTTAGTCAATCCCTCTGTACGAATTTGAAATTTTGGGAGCTCAAGTCTCTTTCCTTAGGGTTGGAATTACTGTCGGTCGACATCCCGTTAACATATCTTCTCAACACTGACGGTCACTTGTAGGGTACAACTGGACAATTGTCCTGCCCGCAGAACTCAGCGCGGCCGCAGTCCTAATCAATTACTGGAACGAGACAGTCAACAATGCAGCTTGGATCAGCATTTTCCTCGTCGTCGTCATTGTAATCAACCTGTTTGGTGCTGGTAAGCCTCATTTCGCCGGAAGCCTGTTACCGATGCCGACTAAAGGCTTGCAGGGGCTTATGGCGAGGCTGAATTCATCTTCGCGTATGTCATGACATCACAATGCGTACTGTGCTTGACGTTTTCGTAGCTCCATCAAAGTTATCACAATCACCGGTCTCATCATCCTTGGCATTGTTCTGGACCTCGGCGGGGGCCCCAACCACGACCGTATTGGTTTCCGGTACTGGAAACACCCTGGGCCATTTACTCAGTACTATGGCATCGAGGGCAACACGGGTCGTTTCCTTGCGTGGTGGGCCGTCATGTCCCAGGCCGCCTTTTCGTTCATTGGCACTGAGATCGTAGCGGTGAGTAAACCCAAACCCAAACCCAAACTGCATGGATTGTGCCAGCGACTGATTCTCGTCACAGATCGCGGCTGGGGAAGCTAAGAACCCCCGGCGTAATCTACCCAAAGCTATTCGCCGGGTGTACATTCGTATTCTCCGGTTTTACATTGGGGGGGTCACCATCATTGGACTTCTCGTGCCCTCCAATAACCCCGATCTCAATCTCAAATCCTCCACTGCCGCAAAGTCTCCCTTCGTGATCGCAATCAAAACCGCAGGAATCAAAGGGCTTCCATCGGTGAGCAACGGCTTGTAAGGGGTGAATTGAGAATACCTAACACGGTTTTAAGGTGATTAATGCCGCGTTGTTGACTTCGGCGTGTTCTGCCGCATCTAGTGACCTCTATACCAGCTCCCGCGCTCTCTGTATGTTCATGGTTTTGTCAATGTAGAATACCGACTAACACTGTAGTCCAGACGGCCTTGCTATGGTGGGCAGTGCACCAAGCGTCTTCAGGCGGACGGCTCGCAATGGTCTTCCTTATGTGTCCCTCCTGACTTGTGCAGCATTCTCTACGCTTGCGTATATGGGTATTAATTCAGGTTCCGGGAACGTTTTCAATTGGTTCGCGAATAGTGAGTAACCTTGGCGAATCAGTTTTTCCCCCATTTAGCTGACGAATGGTTCGTTCTCCAGTGACGTGTAAGTAGTCTCCCTTTTCAACAGAACAGAACCGTTGTTTAGTCTTCGTACAGCGGTCGCGGGCTTGATGACATGGTTTGGCATCTGCGTAACGTACACCCGCTTCTACAGCGGATTCAAGCTCCAAGGCCTTGACCGCAGTCAACTCCCATACGCTTCCAAACTACAACCTTATGCAGCGTGGTACGGCCTCGTCTCATGCCTGGTAATCTGCTTCGTGCGTGTATTTCCGATCGTGTGTGCTGCGCCGGAAATTAAAAAGTCCGTACAGTTCAGCGGATTCGCCGTCTTCCTGAAGGGTAACTGGACGTCCGCCGACTTTGTTACATCTTATCTTCCTTTGGCGCTCTTCCCGATCCTGTACGTCGGCGCCAGACTGTGGTTCAAAACTCCTCCTGTCCCTCTGCACCAGATGGACTTCGTGAGCGGGCTGAAGGAGATCGAGGCAGACACGTACGTCCGGGTCCTGCCGCGCATGCTTGGCGGCTCACTAATACGCCTTTACCGTTTGATAGGTACGATGACCCTCCGCCGAGAAACAAGGTGGAAGCGTTCTGGGCGTGGCTGGTGAGTCGCCCACGTTGCCATCCGACCGGATCATGTCACTCACATGCTACTTTTCGTGTCAATGTCAAGATGTGAGCTTATTACAATTTTATACGGACATGATCGTAGTTACGTGTAATGTACATGGTGTAGTCGCATAATTTTGCGAAGGGCCTCAAGATTCCCTTATATCATGAGGATTTTTATGTACTGCTTGCCTATTTATGTACCTACGGCTTGCTCGGCTGGCGTCGTGTCCCCACTAATGTATTGTAGCTCAGCTACTACTTTGCATTCCTGTCAAATGCCCATCACGATCCTGTCGAGCTGTCAAGTAGATTGCACCTCTGGTGGGTTTGTGCGCAGGACACTGCGGCCGAGGAGCAATGCATCTGATCGTGTAAGCGCGGATAGCGAGGGCTGTCTGGGGTTCTAACTAGTTTTACCTTCCCGAAGGACAGGTCCACAGATGGTGGTTGTGTGATGATCAGTCTGCATTTGCGGGGCGCCAACACGGCCTTTCATTTCGGAGAGCCGACGAGCAACATCGGGGGTGTGGAATAGGGCGGCGGAATGGAACATCGTGGACATTGCATGTCATCAGGGGTGTGTTGCGCGTCGCTACGCCACAACGCAGAGAGTGCGGAAGAAAGATTCGCGAGGAGACTGCCAGGGACTGCCTGAGAGGGTGCCGACACACGTGAGGACTGATACGCGCTATGAATGCAACAGTCGGCGAAAATTACTTAGGCGCCGGTCTGGAGCTCACGACTCAATTTAACAACGGCCTTGGTGACCCCTGCGCCGGTAGACCGACTTGAGACCTACGATTCGTCCATCTTACTCGAAGCAAGATAACTTTAAGCCTCTGGTCACGCCGGCGGCACGAACACTGTCAAATGCAGGCACCGGCCGAGAATGGCGTCCTCATTAGTCCTGCTGCGGAGGACAGAAGCGACAGTCCGACCCTTGGCTTTTGGGGAGGAGGCTTGCGTTCTGGAGAGACAGAGTCCATGCACGGTGAGTAGACTGCCCTCTTGCAGGCCCCTGCGGTCCCGAGGAGTGATAGCGTGCAGCGTCGAAGCCGACGCTAGCCACGTTGTAGCAGCCTGTTTGTTTGTCTGCGTTGATGCGGTCCCATAGCACACCGTTTCGTTGATCCTCAGCCTGATCCTTGTGCTCCTGCCTCCCGCCTCTCGCTCCCTACACTCTCCTTCCTTCCTTTCGCTGTCGACCGCTGCTTGCGTTTATGCTGATTCTCCCCCTTGCTTCTCAGACCGGGATTCTTTCGACGCGCACCTCATGCCCTCCCCCTACTCGACTAGCGGGTTCGGCATGGCCGACAAGCCTCGCTCCATCATTCCTTCTACAACGGTCATAACTGCTGTTCACGACGACTGGTCGTCCGAAAATGATATCTTACATTCCCCTGGCGTGTCCCCCTCTAGTGCTTACATCGTTGACTCGCCATCGTCCATGCCGCATTCTTCGCCTCTTATGCCTCCCAACAGGCAAACTTTCTTGGAGCGCTCAGCATCTGAGGATGATTCTGTCCACTCCGACTCTGGCCTCTCACCGTCGCACACCCGCTCGCCTGGCGTGCCGTCATCTTTGCCAGATCCATCCCAGTTCCCTGATCCATACCCTAACCGTCCTCCGCGTTACGGCTCAGCTACGCCCGCACTCTCCACTGCAGACTCGGGCTCCGTGTCGACACGATCTTCTGCATATACCAATTCTGCACGTTCAGGGGACTACGGACACGTTCATGTCGTCTTAGGCGACGGAGACGTCAGGAACAGCGTGGGCATCTCGTCAGATGATGTAGCCCAACTGCTCGCTCGCGCAGCGAGCACTTCTTTCTCCCTGACATCTCAAGGCAGGACGTTGCAAGACCAGGGCCGCTGGTCGGACCTGTATGCGCAGAGTGTTCGCTCCCGTTCCTCTTCGGTTGGCAATGGCAGAGGCGACTCTACGTCAGAAACCGGTTTTCGTGCTCTGCGCGCAACGCCGAGTTTTGACATCAGCTGGCAGGCTGTTGATGAACGCGACGAAGCTGGATTGAGTGAGGATGAGACTACGGATGATGATGTCCTGGATATCGATGAGGAAGGCGATGAGGAAGTCGATGATGAGGAACAGCCTGCCAGTGCAGTAGTCATTGCTGAGGAGGGTCGCGGTGTCATCGTAACTGGAGATGACGTTCCCATCGTCCGGTTGCAGGTGAAGCCTGGTGAGTACATGTCTTTTTATAATATTAAGCACCGCTCATGTGTTCGCCCTAGGCACGACACATCTATTGATCGGGTCATCCCCTACGCCGAACGCGGTTCCATCGTTCCTAACTGGCACACTTCCCCAGATTGCTGATACCCTCCTCGCTCTTGATATCTCAGCGAATTTTCTTGTTGCGCTCCCGCCAGCTCTTGCTGCGTGTACCAACCTCGAGGAGTTGAACATCGCGTCGAATCCAGTCCGCGCACTCCCCGAATTCCTTGCTGGATTGACGGCATTGCGTCTCCTCATCGTGGACTCGACAGGTATCAACACACTCCCTGAATCACTGTGTGCTCTCGAGAAGTTGCACACGCTCAGCATCAGGCGAAACAAATTCAACTCCCTTCCTAGCTGGCTTTGCCTCTTGCCCTCACTTGAGACGCTACTCATTGACGGTAATCCGTTCCAGGGGCCGTGGAAGGCCCTAATGGAGCCACTGCTGGCAAAGACCCCGATGAGCCCTCTGTATCCTCCGTCGACGCCCATTTTCCCTTTGCCTTCTGCCAGCCTGGCAAGCACACACACCGAAACTGATACTGAAGACTTCGCTGACCCTTCATCGCAAGATGAGGAAGCTCAGCGACAGGCAGCGGCGGAGGAGGAAGACACCATTACTCCTGCGCGTGCTCCGCATATGGCGCGTTCCGTAACCGCTCCCATTCCTGTCCCGTCTGTAGAACCCATGTCACCCAAGCTTGCACGGACTCGCACGACGCCCAATCGAGCGCATTACGAGAGGAATAGAGCAGCCAGCCGCGCCGGTCAGGGTTCAGGTGGATCATCGCGGCCACCATCATCCAAAGGATCGCTAGTGGAGTCGCCCAGTGAGAAGGAGGTTAGGCGGATGAAGAGTGCGGGTGAACTGCGGAGGAACCACGCGAATGCATCGAACATCGCCTCGAAGTCAGCTGCCTCGTCGCCGCAGCGAGCTGCACTGTCGGAATACGTGACTTCCTCTTCGAGCTCGAACCTCCTGGAAGCAGTATCTGTGCGTGACAGCCAGGCCTTGCCAAAACGTTTTGCGAGTCTCGGTGTGTCGTCCGTCTCCGCGGTGTCGGGCCCTAGCAGACCGCGGTTGGCGACGATGGAAAGCAGCTTCTGGGACCATACGCCTGTTGAGGAAGATGGTGATGTCGAAGACGAGGGTAAAACTATACCTCGAAGAGCGACACTGTCCCGAGGTCATCCACAGGCTCCGCATGCGATGGTAGACACTCAAGCCCTTGCCCAGTTACCCTCTCCGCCTCCGAAGGATGAGACTCAGAAGAATAGCCGATGGGGCTTCCTCAAGAAAATGTCGATGGGAAAGATGCGGTCGGATTCCTCTCCTAGAGTGTCGATCGTTCAGAGCAGGGGTCATGGGCCACCATATGCTCGTCAACCACTCTCCAGAGCTCCTTCCACTCACCTCGCGTCCGGCATACCCCAGATCAATGTTCGCATATCAACCACTGGCACACTGCTGAACAACGCCAATCATGCACTTCCTCCTCCGCCTCCACCTCCATCAGAGAGAGTGCCCTCAATTGTGATGGCAGACTATGCGGATGTGCCTCCCCCGCTACCTCAGAAGCCGACTATCGACGCACTCAAAATTCCCGCAACCTTGCCGTCATCGAGTTTACTTGTGCCCTCGCCTACACCGCGAGCTACGAAACGCCGAAGTTTCCTACCCATCGACATGTCGCCCATCCCGATACCTGCTGCTTCCAGCTTCATACCTGGTATTACTGCATCGGGTAGCGCTGAAGACTTGCACGATGCCGGGGGAGAACCGTCGCCGCCGGCTCCAGTTCCGAAGGACACGATGGAGGAAATCCAGCGTCGCGAGGAAGAACGAGCACGAGATGCCCGCATGCGTGCTCTGCGCTCTGTAATGGCGTACCTTAAGGACATGCACGACCTGGGGCTGTCGCAGACCCTCCCGGTCACAGATTCCCCGGGTGGCCTTCGTTCCCGCAGACCGACAATGGTGGACAATCGATTACCATCCGACGCTTCTGTCAATTCCTTGGCATCCGTTCCACCTCTGCCATCTCGGCCGGAATCGTCTGTGAACCTGCGATCCACCGAGTCGCGAGTTGGTCTGCGCAGCGGCAGTGCTATCCAGACAAACAGCGTCGCCACCACGGATAGCTCGGGCTCGGGTGAAGAGCGGAAGTACAAGGACGACCGTACGAAGCGTGCCAGGATCATCCGGGAAATCGTAGAGTGCGTACAGTCGTACCTAGCAATCGACTCTGTATTGACGGCTGACGTCTATGCAGAACTGAACGGACGTATGTCAAGGGCCTTCAGGAACTCGTGGATATCTACATCACTCCGGCAGCCGCTTCTGTCAACGTTCTCAGTGGTGTCGGTCAACGACAAGAGACCGTCGTCCCTGCAGCAGAGCGCAAGGTTGTCTTCAACGGCGTCGAGGCTTTGTTTGTGCTTCACAAGGATAGTTTCTTGCCAGCACTGGAACGTGCCGCAGCACCGCTGTTGATACCTTCCGAGGATTTGGCCCTGCAGGACGCCGACGGCTATCTCTCGTTAGATGTCGCGATGAAAGTAGCCCAGATATTCCTCTCGCAAGCAGCGTTCCTGAAGATGTATTCGACGTACATCAAGTGAGTCTACCCATGATGTATGACATACGCGCGTTGTCTTATATTCTTGATGCAGCAACTTCGACAACTCTGTGCTGAGGATCAAGGCGTGGACGGCTGACAGGCCCCCGACATCATCAGGGCAGACGTTGTCGCCCTCATCAAGTAGTTCCCAGCTTGCTAGTATGAGCCTCTCGATGGCTATTAGCGCCCCTGGGGTGATGGCCGACAACAACACGGGGACTGTGACCGCTACGTTATCCTCGGGCCAGCGCAAGAGGATCAAGAATTACTTGAAGCGATGCCGCATGAACCCGAGACATTCACAGCTCAACTTGGAAGGTTACCTTCTGCTTCCAGTACAACGTATACCGCGATATCGTTTGCTGGTAAGGTTAATCCTTACTCAGTTTGGTGATGAGACACTAACTACTTTATGTAGCTGGAAGATCTGGTGAAGAGTAGTCCCCCCGTGTATGACTACATGGATGATCCCTTGGAGCGAGCGTTGACAGAGATCTCATCACTGGCAAACAACATGAACGAGGGCAAACGCGAATCGGAATCACGAAGGAGATTGGTGCAATGGCAAGCACGAATTCGTGGAAAGTTTCCCAGCCCTCTGGTGCAGCCTCATCGGTACGTTATCTTAACGTATGGATGCGAGGTCGCGCTAATTGGTCGACGCAGGCGTCTTATTATGGATGGACGTTTGAACCTAACGCGAGTCGTTCGGAAAGCTACTGTCCCTTACCAAGTCATTAATGCGCAAGGAGATGCGTCCGAGGTCCAAGTAGAGTGCTTGTCTCCCGAATCGAATCCGCGTGCTTTGATTGGTATTCTATGCAATGACCTATTGGTTCTATGCCGAGATCCGTCAGACGGCACGGATCCAACTGCCCAAGTTGACCTATGGGCTGTTTTGCGAATGCAGACGCTGCCGCAGCCAGCCAGCATTGTACATGGCAATGGTGCGGCTCGATCTCCTGTGAGAAGTGGAGGTTATCTGACCATTTGTTATAGCTTTGCGGCTAGTGGACAACAAGGCGATATTATATTTTGACGCGCCGTCGACAGCTGACGCACTGACGTGGTTCAGAGGTAATGTCTTCGAGTCCATTGGTCTTCAATGGCGCTGACTGGACGGTCTGTGACTAGCCATCAATCTACACATCCCGGCATCAAAAGCATAGCTGTCTTCTGTACTTCGGCCTCTTTGACCATGCTGACCGCCATTCGTTCATCTAACCGCGCTGCGCTGTCGTTTGACACATTTGTTGTCACATATCGTTTGTTATTCTCGCTCGTTGCATCCATCGCTCCTTCACTGTATTTCAGACAGCACTCCCGACTGTGTTTATACGCTACATAGATATACACCACATACTGCATTGACCTCTGGCATTATTACATTAGAACCCCGGGTGTATGAAGGGTAGGCCGTATACGTAATAAAGTTGTTATCTATCATTTACGAGGGGCGATCTGGTGTGAGTGAGTCAAAGTGCCTGACACACGTGATCATGTAGATGCGGTTTTTGAGTTATCAGATAAACGGCGACGGGTGACGCTGCCTGTACGGCACTCGCTCCTTGCGGCCGAACCATAAAGTCAAACTCCTCACCTCCGACCCGTCGCTAGCCTGGTCTTTCCCCTCCTCGACGGTCCATTTTCTTGCAGGTGCTCTCACTAAAGGGTCTACCTTTTCGCACCCATGAAGCAATTCAACGCCAAGTTGGCCGCGGCAGCGAGCGGCTCTACGCTCACTGCTCTGACAAGTATGTTCGTCCAGCTCGCGCGCCATGCCACTCCTCATTCCGTTTGTGCTCAGTGACGCCGTTCGATGTGGTGAAGACCAGGCTGCAGACACAACCCCCAATGCCACCACAGCCATTGTTTCCCAACCCTCCGTCAAACGTATGTTGTCAGCCATCAACGTCCATCCCATGTGTCCGCCGAATGTCCTCGCTCGCGCCATCACTCGAGGGCGACATCGTCTGCATATGGGACCATGGGGTGATGCGGACGGAACGAGTGAACGGCTTCTTCGATGCATTCCGACATGTTGTGAGGGCAGAGGGCATACCAGGCCTATGGAAGGGCGCAGGGACGACTCTGTGAGCACGTTGTCAGTCGTAGTCCAATTGGGAGTCTCTAATTACTCCCTCTGCAGTCTCATAGGTGTACCGTCCTCAACATGCTACATGCTGACATATGACCACCTCCTCAAGGTCACACTACCTCCTCTCCTCCCCGCACCTGTTGTCCCTCTCTTCTCCGGTATGCTCGCGCGTACCATGATGTCCTCCATCATGTCACCACTCGAGCTTGTCCGCACAAATCTCCAGTCGACACCACTATCACCGGATAACCCACATACCCTCCGCTCTGTTCTTGCTTCTGTGCGTGGTCTCACACGTGCTCATGGCCCGCGGTATCTATGGAGAGGGCTTGGGCCGACGCTCTGGCGTGATGTCCCGTTCAGCGGGCTCTACTGGCTAGGCTACGAGACCATCAAGGCCGCATTCGCGCGACAAGGTGCCGCAGGTCCACAGGTTGCGTTCGCGAGTGGAGCGATCAGCGGGACCACGGCGGCACTTCTGACGTCGCCGTTCGACGTCATGAAAACGCGGCGGCAAGCAGTATCAATGCAGGGAAGCACGGCGAAAAATGCGACGTTCCCGCTGATGATGCAAATCATCCAAAATGAGGGCGTTTCTGCACTGTACGCTGGTATCCTTCCCCGAATTGTGAAGATTGCTCCAGCGTGTGGGATCATGATTGCATGTTTCGAGGTGCGTTATCCAGCTTTTCGAGGCCTGGAATCCTTGATTGACATCAAACGCAGGGTGTCGGCAAGATGCTCACCACGGAAGAGTCATGACACCTGGGTCATTTAGGAGACATAGTCGTATTGTCCCATTAATATGACATTACTATCCCGCATGCATGAGTACCCCAGCTAGATTACAACATTTGTAAGAACAGCAACCTCTAGACAGCTCCACAGGGTATATGGTATCATCCTAATCTGTTTAGCTGCTTCTTCGCCGAAGTGAGTTTGTTCCCCACTCGATCGACGTCAGATGTCAGATCGTCAAGTAACTCATTCTGCTCCGCGATCTCGCTGCCTATTGCCAGTCCCAAGTGTTTCTGCCGCTGCAATATTGTTGAGAGCTGTGCTAGTTGCTGGTCCTGCTGCTCCATCTGTGTCTGCCCCAGCTGCATCAGACCATGATCGTCTAATGGACGGGTTTGCTCCGTCTCCTGCGGGCGTGCCGCCGCTCCGAAAACTCGTGTCGCAGGCTTGTTGAAGCCTGAAGACGATGTTGTCTCCAATAGTGCTGCACGATCCGATGGCGCTGCAGGATTTCGCTCTGCAGCAGAGCCAATCCCGCGCGAAGTCATCCGTGCAACCGTCACCATCTTCGCGAGCTTCTCACAGTCGTCTCGTAGCCGTGCAACCATGTCTGTCCGCCGCTGCAGCTCGCCCTCGCTCATCCCACTCAAGCCCAGCGACCGCAGCCCGTCCTCGAGTACGCCGACCCTCGTCAAAACCCCCGCGAGCTTCTTCTTCGCCTGCACGTTCGACTGATGCGAGGCGGAGATGTCGCCCCGATCTGAGAGCGCGTCGCGCTTGTTGATGTCCGCGCGGACGTCGCGCACGCGGGCGAGCAGGTCCTGGTGCTCGTCCAGCCACGACGAGGACGTGAACTGCGAGGGTGCGGCACCGTCTGCACCGTTCTGGCGGCCGACGGGCACGCCGAGGAAGTCGCGGAAGGCAAAGCTCTCGCGCCAGCGGTCGTCCCTCGCGCTGAGGATCGCGCGGAGGTATATCTCGAGGCCGGCGCGGCGCTCCTCGAGCATGGCGGTGTTGCGGGTCTTGAATAGTGAGAGGGCACGCTTGGGCGGGAGCTCGGCGGGTGGCGGGGCGCCGGTGGACTTGGTGAGCTCGACGTGGAGGTCGGCGAACTCGGAGTAGCGCCTCCACATCTGCCAGGAGCGGACGGAGGCCTGGATCTCGATGCGGTAGACGACGTGGGCCTTGGGGTTGGTGCGCTCCTCGTAGCCGCGGATGTGGATGGCCTGGATGGCGGACATGGCGACCTGGAGGAGAGTAGGGTGGCTTTCACAGCCTGAGTCGCAGGGCGATCGGCTGCTCGGCGCAAACAAGCATCCATAAGTATCCTGATCGAGATCGCATACAGACGCCCAAGGCTAAAACATCTCAAGTTGATGATTGCGTCTATATTGACCTGCATGGAGAACGCCACTGGCTACTGTACACTACATTCCCGTCCATGCATCCAAAACAATTGCGACAATTCACTCAAATATGGCTACACGTTGGCTAGATATCGCGACCATCCGCCCGCAGCGGTCAGCTTTCACCTGCTCCCCCTGCCTTCTCTGCGGCCTCCTCGCACGCCGGATGCTCGTCCACTGGCTCTAGGGCCTGTCCTTCCGTGGAAGAAGACCTCTTCTCTTCGGCTGCATGTGGGACCTCCTCTGGCTCTACTGGTGCGCTCTGCGCTGCTGGAAGTTCTGCCTGTGAGGCTTCTAGCGAGACTGACCGATCGACACTCCGTTCCGCGTCTCCAGATGGCCGCCTCTCTTCGCTGAGGGTCACTTGGCTAGAAAGCATGTTCTCGCCAAAAGCCGTCTCCCCAATGATGTACCGGAGAACATCGCTGAGGGTGATAATTCCAAGCAGTCGGCCCTTCTTGCCGCCTTTCCGCTCCTCCTCCTACATATTCCTTCAGCACAGTAGATAAGAAAGGAACGATGATTGACGGCTCACATCACCCTCTACAACGACGAGCCTGTGGACTCGCCGCTTCTTGATGAGTTGCATTAACGTAGCAAGCGAGTCCGACGCCGTACAAATGACAACGCCTGGGAAGTCCGGCGACCGCTGGTTCAACGCTTCGCCAACTGTGAGGTCGAGCGACTGGTAAGCACCCAGTCGAACAAGCGTCTATGAGATCGTTAGCCGATGCTCCTCCGCTACAGTAAGGGAGTGCGTACAATGACGTCGACGGTTTCGTACAGGTTGACCACAATGCCTTCTTCGTCGATGATCGGGACTGCCGAGATGCCTTCCTCTGAGAACATGTGTACGACGTCGAAGACTGGTGTAGACATGGTTGCCGTCGCAATGGGCCGAAAACGCTCCCTGTCAACAGGAGTGTCCTCTGGCGGCGGTGGATCATGCACGTATGTCCCAATATTCAGCTTCCGCAGCCCTATGTGGAGTTGTTGGATGTGATTCGGACACTAGAGTCCGAGGTCGTAAGCAACCAACACGAATGCACAGCAAAAAGAGGGACGTTTGAGACTGACATTGATAGAAATGAACTTCAGCAGGCGATACTGCGTCAGGATGGACACAATGACCTCATGCCCAGTATCTGAGTCGTTGTCTAGCAGGGGCACACGACGAGCATGAGTCTGAATCAAAAGTTTCGCCGCGTCGTACAAGGACGACGATGGATGGTCTCGTAGCAGAGGCGGTGTTGCTACCCCAAGGCTCTTCTCAATATCTGGTATTACCCACGCGTGAGGTTCCACAAAAGGAAGAAGACGTAAAAGAAGCCATGCCTCGCAGTGACTCCAGCCGGAACGTCTCCACGTCCTGAGAGGCATTGTCATAGGAAGAAAATTGCCAGTAGTATTGGATGAGGTGGATAATGTCTGAGACAGTGAACATGCCAGCGAAACATGACTGTTCGCTATTCCACAGCGGTGCGGAAACGACGCCTAAAGTTAAAGTGACATATGAAACAATGCTTAAGAATACCGCCCTAGCCATCGATATGAACACCCACCATTCGATAGGAGGCATGCTAGGGCTTTCCTCACCTCCAGCTTTGAATCTAGGACAATCAGGCGGAAGCTGACGGGGAAGGTGTCGTAGCAGTTGCGGCCTTTGAGGTAGTTGCGGATGGCATACAACGCAGCATCGTGGGCCTCTGGACTGTAAGGCGGGAGATGGGAGACAGTGCGAGCCCGTCTAGTTGAGCCCTTGCGTCTGACTTTGGGGGAAGCTGAAGGGGAAAGCACTGAGTTCATGATGGAGGGGCGTCCATGCAGGTCGGGGCGGTCAATCAAGCGAGAGCGAGTTAGCGTCCGTTAGCAGCCACTCGCCGGCCGCGTTGCGGGGCAGGTGTGCTCCCCCACGCTGACTAAGCTCGTCGGCCCCTGTCGGACCCCCGGACCTCCGGACCACGGAGGCGGACGCCGTCGCCGGCCTGCGCCCTAGTATGCTCACCGCCTGCCGAGTGTATCAGTTCAGTCCGTTGCTCCTTCCCACCACTCCATTTCCGTTCTTTCTTACTGACCCCCTCCTGCTCGCGTCTCTCCTAGGCCATGTCCAAGAAGGGTCGCTACCCCGTCTCCTTCGACAGGCATCAATGGGACCACTCCGCTGACCCTCTCGCAGTCGGCCAGGACCCGCTGCACGATGCGTTCAGCCTCAGAGGGCCCGCGTCCGCGTACCAGCTGCCCGACGACCAACTCCCGCCCAACTCAGGCTCGCGCGACGCCTTCTACATTCTCCTGCCCCTGCTCATCGTGCTCTCGACGTTCCTCTTCCTGCTCCTCATCTTCCTAGTATGCGTCATTCTCCTCCGCAGGCGACGCGGCATCATGCTGCGAGATAACGATGGCCCGATCGACATGAGCCGCGAGGACCTTGTCGAGGGCGAGGGCGGCTTCGAGGGCGTCGAGTCTCGCTGGCTGGAGACGGTCCCAGAGCCCGACCGTAGATCATACTTGCGCGCCAAAGGTGTGTTGATCGTCTCGTTGCACTGGTTAATCAACTCACTCGCTGTGTATCTATCCAAATAGAGTACCAAATGCAGTACCCGCCGAACTCCCTGCCGACAGACATCACCCTATCTCAGTTCCTGTCCATCCAAGAGAAGGGCGTGTCGGCATGGTCATTCGAGCCTGACTTTGAGGCGATGAACTCGATGCTTGTCCACGCTCGTACAGAGATCACGTTCCTCCCTGACCCGTCCTCGGCTACGTCCGTGCAGTCTAACTTGCCGCTGCCGAAACTCAACGAGGTCTATTACTGGGAGGTGAAGATGTTTGACCTGCCCGAGACGACCAATGTTGCCGTTGGTCTTGCGACAAAACCTTACCCATCTTTCCGGCTTCCGGGCTTGTGCCGTTTCTCTGTCGCATATCACTCGAGCGGTGACAAATCACACAATTACCCGTTCACGGCGACTCCCTGTGGTTCACAGCTTAAGGAGGGTGATGTGCTCGGTGTCGGCTACCGCCCTCGCACGGGGACCGTGTTCTTTACTAGGAACGGCCGGAAGATGGAGGACGCGTTCATCGGGCTCAATAATTGGAATCTCTTCCCCACCGTGGGCGCCGATGGTCCTTGCAGTGTGCATGTAAACCTCGGCCAGTCGGGCTTTGTTTTCATAGAGGCGAACGTGAAGAAGTGGGGACTGGCACCTAGCGTAGGGACTCTTGCGCCACCGCCTCCGTATGGCAGCGAGCGAGGTAGCCTACTACTTGCCGCGGGCGGTGACATCATGTCCGCGCCGAATGGCTTATCCTCTGCGCAGAGCCCGCCGCCGGGATCGTCTCGATCAAGACGTTCTCACCGCTCGCGGAGACCGAGGAATGCGCTTTCTACCATTACGCCTGTGGGGATCTCATCCCTACAAGGGAGCTCTCCCAGGTCGTCATCGATTCCCGACACTCCGCCTCCGCCAATTACGCCCATAGAAGAGGAAGCTGAGGGCAGCGTGGGTGGAGCGCCCTCGATATCACGGAGGTACATATCACCTACAGATTCGCCCTTCCATACACCTCCTAACGCTAATATACCTTCCTCGCCGCCACAAAGCGCCAACGCTCGCAACTCTGCCGTAGCCGAAGGCGACGGCGAGTTGTCGTCGGAAGCCGGCTCCTCGCAGACTTCCCGCTCACCTTCCCGCGACGTCACACGCGCAGGTGCGAACCAGTTCAACCTGCCTCGCCCGCAAGCATACACGATCACTCACCTACGCACGGGCTCGCGCTCATCGCATGTAGGTTCGGAGCTCGCGATACACGTTCATCCACCGCCCGACTCCCCTATGAGCCCCGAGCCGCCCACACCCGATCTACGCGACATTCATCTGCAGGCGTTAGCGTCTTCGAGTTCTGCTCTTGCCACGTCTGGTTCTCACGTTGCCCACAGTGGCCAGACAGCGTTGGGTGGCCTCGCTGCGCCGAATCATGATCCACCTGCGTACTCCCCTCTGGATGCGTACGCGTATTCGGAGGGAGTACACATTGACCTCCCAGCCGAGGTCATTGCTGCTGCACTGGAGCGGGGGACGATCCCGTCCAGCATGCTTGGCACGTCCAGCTCCTCACGGTCCGATCGGCATCGTAATCGCAGGGACAGGCGGTGAGAGTACGCATGGGGACTTTGCTCGTCTTCGTCGGTCAGTTCCTGTTTGCTTATTGTATCAATATTGGAAGGAGCTGAGTGTGCGGATACTGGGCAATCCAGACGAGATGACTACATAGTGTAATATCTGTTCTTTCACCATCTCGTGATGCATCTTTTTCTCTATCATATCTTCGTACTATCAGCATTCCACGGACTGCAAGCGTCTCAGTTACGAGGTCAAGCAAGCAATACATATAGACCCTATCCCAAGAATTGTGAGAGCACGAGAAAGGAGTTGCATTAGCCCCAATAAATCATGCGTTTGGGCTGCGTAAAGTGCAGAGCAGGTGCGTAGAACGAGCACAGGCCTGCCCTGAACTCAAATGGTCCGTGCGTGGATTAGGAGGGTTTATAATGAGCGCATGGACATAGAACAATCTTCATACTTACCTTGATGGCACATTCCTCTTCATCTACCTAGGAATGTGGGCCGTGGGGGCCTCTCATAGCACGGCGACCATGTCCTCAGGGGGGCCTTGCGGTTTGTATGGGCTTCGGCTCATGCACCGTCTCAATATTTCCCTGTTCCACTTCGGCCCTCGGGCTGGGTGGGCGGTCACTTTTTTTTTGGCCCCTTCGCTCTCCTAACCCTAACCTTATGGTACACCCACTATTACATCGTGGTTTGTATTCTGTTCTTACTGGTATTCAATGACATCACATGCGGGGCAATCAAATGTCTGTGTTCTCTCCCACCAAGCTTGGCGGCTGTGATGGAAGATGCCCCTCGTACTTGTCGTCTACCCTTGTCTCATCATCTCCTGCAATTTCCTCCATCTTCTGGTCACCATGCCTTGGCTCTGGCGCCCATTGCTTGTCCAACTTGGTTTGTCTCTGCTCCCTCCACTCCTTGAGTTTCTTGCGCGGTCCCTCCCCAAATATGGTGTAGATGCCAATGCCTATGAGGAGAAGAATGATTCCCAGGATAATCCCAATCAAGTTGCGCGTGGATCCAATAGGTACCAGAGGGTGTGGAAGTGTGGCTCGTGGATCGAATGCGGGAGGGTCCCCTGTAACACCTATGGTAGGCCCCGGTCCACATACAGGGTGTCCTGGAGGACAGAGGTTGTTGCGTCGGAGGCGCAGGGTGTTTGGTAGATACATGGAGGAATACTTCAAGCTTTAGGAAAGTCTGGACAGTAGAAACAGCGGAACTGTGCGTTCACACTATGCCAGGGAGGGGTTGGTTTGAGGCGAACATGCGGTGAAGGGCGGCTGACCAGCAAGCATTGGACATTAGCGGGAGGCTGACAGCAGCTATGCTACATTCTTTCTCGTATTCTTCAGATACACTGCTAGACAAAACTGTTACACTTATATTCCTCCGGGCACAGTTCACGGCTCTAGTCGCTTCGGGTCTCTCGGGAAGAGCGACGCCCGCCGAATGTTGTTCAGCTTCAAGAACAACATGAGCACCCGCTCCAGGCCAATACCGCCTCCACCGTGCGGAGGACATCCCATCCTAAATGCATCCAAGTAGAAGCTCATGGTCGCGGGATCGATCCCTTTAGCGCGCATATTCTCCGCGAGCATGGTTGCGTCGTGGACACGTTGTGCGCCCGAGAGGATCTCTTCTCCTCGCATGAAGAAGTCATACGAGTTCGAGAGTGTCTGTGGAGATTGGAACAATTTGTTAGGCTACAGCTTGGTTTGGCTACGCAGAAGACGCACCGGGTCTTCAGGGTCGGGCATTGTGTAGAAGGGCCGGAGCCCCATAGGGAACTTGTCGATGATGAAGTAGTCGGTCTCGTACTTCTCGCGGACAATCCGACCCAATCGCTTTTCGCTTGGAGTGCTAGAGATCGTAGCCCGTGTCAGTGAGTTCCTTGGCACAAGGATGTAGGTCTCACTCAATGTCATCGAGCGCCTCCCTCGGTACGCCGTCCTCTACCAGGAGATCCACCGCCTCCTTGAAGCTCAACTTCAGCGTGCCCTCAGGGCCCTCTCTCCACTTGAACTCGTCGGCCGGGAACTGTTTCCTGACCGTTTCGATCTCCTTCGAGTACTTCTGTCGGAGGCTGCGGAACATGTGGAGGAAGAGGCCGTCGAGCAACTCGAGAACCTCATGGTAGTGCTCCTCAATCGTCATCTCGAGATCGAGGCCAATGAACTCCGTCATATGCCGGTGGGTGTTCGAGTCCTCCGCACGGAAGACGGGGCCGATCTCGTAGACGCGCTCGAAGTCGGCTGCGATCGCCATCTGCTTCGCGAGCTGGGGGGATTGCGCGAGGTAGGCGTTGCCTGGTGCAAGGGCCGGGATGAAGCACCAGACCAAACTTCGAGACAGAGTACGTACCCTTGAAATAGCTGACCTTGAAAACAGATGCGCCAGACTCGGTTGCTGCACCTTGGAGTTTCGGACTGTGGATCTCAGTGAATCCCTGGCCATCAAGGTAGTCCCTGAAGAAGTTGCCAATGGCATGTTGTAGCTTGAAAACGGCTTGATTGGTTGTTGTCTGCATAACAACATATATATAAGTGAGCGGCCCTAAACGACTCAAGCATGCGATTTACCCGCAAGTCCACTACACGGTTGTTGAGACGGGTGTCAAGTAGCACACGTTTGAACTGCGCCTCCTCGCTTTCCTCAGCTTCAAGTTCCGGGCGCGAAGCATCTTCGACGCTAAAAGGCAGAATGCCTTCAATCCCTGAAATCAGGTGAATCTGATCGGTATTAGCGTGTTCTCGATCATGGAGGTGGTGTCGGCTGCTTACCTGCGAGATGTGGATCTCGACGTTGCCGACGGTTGCGCTCTTTATAATTTCAGGTGCCTTCTTGACGGTGCCCTCCACGAGCACAATGCTCTCCATCGCCAAGCCGCCCGCCCACTTTGCCATTTGTTTGCTCACTTTCCCCTCGGAGACGGTGAGAAGCGCCTGTACCGAGTCGATACGCTGACGCAGGACGAAGAAGACCATCTTGCTGCCCTGCATGCGCGACGTCTGTACTCGAGCACGGAGGAGGACCGGCTGACCATCGAGTTCAGGCGTGAGGGACGCGATCTGGATGCGGGAGCGGCGCGGACGGCTCTGGGACTGGTTCAGCGGGAGCTTGCCATAGAACTCGGTCGCAAAATCCTAAGTGAGCAGCATGTGAATATGACCTGCGAGTCGAGCAGAGGGATTTGCATACGACTTCTGCGGCAGCCTTTTGCGCCTCGAGCTCGGCTTGTTTTGCTGCCTTTTCAGCAGCCTTCTTCGCTTTCTCTGCCTCCTTTGTGCGTTTCTTCAGCTCGCTCTTGGAGGGTCCCTTAGAGGCCTCCGCTCCCTCTACTGCGCTATTCACAGGTGGTACGAGCCAGTCAACACTATGTCCTAGACATATCATTGTAGACACTCACGGGTTTGGTGGAGGGGTCTGTGTCGGTTCTGTGTCAGCCATGGGTGTTTAATCAATTGTACGATCACAGCCCTAGGAGCGAGGTTTTATGGTAGACGAAGGCTCTGACTTGTGTAGCGTCTCGGGCAACCCAGAGCTCGATCTCTACCGCAAAAGCCGATCGAGTCAGGACGATATCGATCCCAGGCCAAGGGTCTAGAACTGGATTAGGGTTAGGGCTTTCCCTAACCCTACCCCGCGTTAACCCCACAACACCGGCGCACCGGGCGCACCCGCTCTAGCTCCGTGCACTCGGCCTGGCTGCAGCAATACTTGAGCTGGCACTCTTGCTGTGCGACTGACGCCCATCTTCCGTTTCTTCGCCCCCCTCTCTTCGCTGGCACCTCAATTCAAAATGCAGGCCATCGCCCGCCCCCTCTCCCGAGTCGCGCCGAGGCAGGTACGCGCTGCCGCTCTGTCAACCTGGTCCACCGTCCCAGCGGGCCCTCCGGATCCCATTTTGGGTACGTCTTCTTGGCCGGGTTCAGTTGCCTGGGTTCTTGCCTCTGTCTTGGCTATGTGTGGAGGTCACTGGGTAGACTAGAATAGACCATCGGGAACATCGCCTATTCATTGAGGTCCATATCTAGGCATCCGTGCGAGTGTACATTGGCTGCTTATACAACCTTGATCTCGTGCATGCGTATTGGGATGCTTTCCGTGATAGTCCCCACGACGTCTTACCTTTCCCATAGGTGTGACCGAGGCGTTCAAGGCCGACAAAGACCCGCGCAAGATCAACCTCGGTGTCGGCGCGTACCGCGATGGCAACGGCAAGCCCTACGTCCTGAGTAGTGTCAAGAGCGCCGAGGACCTGATTGCGTTAGAGAACCCTGACAAGGAGTATCTCCCGATCAGCGGCTTGCCCGAGTTCACGAAGGCCGCGGCGAAGCTCGCGTATGGCGCAGACAGCCAGCCTCTGAAACAGAGCGCGGTACGTGGTGCTGCTCGATCTTCGTAAACCTCCATGGCTCACGAGCGCCCATCTCGTCTGCTTATGACGTACAGATCGCGGTCGTGCAGTCGATCTCGGGTACTGGTGCTCTCAGAATCGGCGGTGCGTTCCTGCAACGCTTCTTCCCCCACGCGAAGGCCATCTACATCCCTACGCCGTCATGGGGTAACCACACGTCTATTTTCCGCGACTCCGGTCTCGAGGTCAAGCAATACCGATACTTTGACAAGAAAACGGTCGGTCTCGACTTTGAGGGCATGAAGGCGGACTTGCAGGTCAGCTTCGCAAGCATGAGTCATGGAAAGTTTGTCTCACTTTGCGCTGTAGAGCATGCCTCCCAACTCCATTGTCCTGCTGCATGCCTGCGCGCACAACCCCACTGGTGTCGACCCGACACCTGAGCAGTGGGTCGAGCTCTCGTCACTCATTGCAGAGAAGTCGCTTTTCCCCTTCTTTGACATGGCGTACCAGGGTTTCGCGTCCGGGTCGACAACTCGTGATGCGTTTGCTCTCCGGCATTTCGTCAAGGAGGGTCACCAGGTTGCCCTCGCCCAGTCGTTCGCGAAGAACATGGGTCTCTATGGCGAACGTGTGGGCGCGTTCTCTCTGGTCGCGGCTGATGAGGAAGAGAAGAAGCGCTTGGAGAGCCAGTTGAAAATCGTTATCCGACCAATGTACTCGAACCCGCCATTGCACGGTGCACGAATTGCGAGCACGATCCTGACCAACTTTGAGCTGTACTCGGAGTGGGAAGCCGAGGTTAAGGGCATGGCAGAAAGGATCATCAGCATGCGTGCGCGGCTGTACGACAACCTGGTGTCGTTGAACACTCCTGGCGAGTGGAGTCACATCAAGAGCCAGATCGGCATGTTCAGGTGAGCACCCGCCGTGGAAGTCGCCGTTATACGCTCCACTCTTTGATGTGGGGTGCGCTGGTGCTGACATTGGGGATGTGCTAGTTTCACGGGCCTGACGACGCCGCAGACGCAGACGCTGGCGGAGAAGGCGCACATCTACATGACTGCTGACGGGCGTATCTCGATGGCCGGCTTGAACGCACACAACATCGACTACTTCTCGGAGAGCGTGAGCAAGGCCGTGAAAAGCGAGCTCTAAGCATCGCTGGACGCCTCTGGACGCCGTCTGGATTGCGAGGACGGGGATGCTATGGACAGGCTTGATGTAGATGCGGTCATAGACGGGCTAATCAATGGGTCTGTTGTGTAAGATCTATTCAACTGCGGTCTGGTTTTGTTCTGTCTTCATCATGATGTCGTGTTGAGGCTGTTCTGTGTTGACAGCGGATTGCTTATTGTGAGAACTCGGTGAGTTGGACGTGTGGAATGTCCCGACGCCAGTTCGCTGCCAGCGCCCGCCGTGAAGCCGCCTCGGCTAGCGACGTGAGGTAAAGTCGACCTGTTTCA
Source organism: Postia placenta MAD-698-R-SB12 (assembly GCF_002117355.1). Classification (NCBI taxonomy): domain Eukaryota; kingdom Fungi; phylum Basidiomycota; class Agaricomycetes; order Polyporales; family Adustoporiaceae; genus Rhodonia; species Rhodonia placenta. Next base: position 2,370,558 of record NW_020169832.1, on the reverse strand, counting down.
TCCATTCAACGCGATCGGCAACAGCGACGAATGAGGATCGCCGGACTCCTTTAATGGCAGGTGTTGTGCTTCACGTCAGATCCGGATGCGGACTTCTCTTTCCCTTGCGCATCTATGACGGCCGTCCCTGCCATCTCCCTGGCCAGCGCAGGCCTCTGCTCTCTCTTGTCTCCTGCCTCCATCTCCCTCGCCCCTCGACACCATGGCCCCCTCCTTGCTCTGGCGCCGCAAATCGTCTACGCCTCGCTTCCCAGGTGCTTGGCCGAACACTTCCGTGTCCAGTCATGCCTCTCACGTCCCGGTCCCGCAACATGATCCTCCACCGCAACTGCCCGAGCTGTTGCACATTCGTCCTCGCTCGCGCGGACGGGATGATCATGCGCAGGATGATCAGTACAGTCTAAACGAAAGAGGGCTCGGGTGGGGATTTCCGACTACATCGGAAAGCCATCCAGTTGGGGGCGATATCGCATCGGGTCCCCAGCGTTGGTGTAGAGAGAACCCAGACCCGGACGAGAACGCGGATAAGCCTCTCGCATTTCAGACCAGTCCCGCATCGGGTATGGCCCCTTTGAGCACCAGCTTCTCTCAAGATTCTACTTTTACCGAAGTCACGGCAAGCCTACATATATTGCCAATACATGGGGCATATGCTCATTCATAATTTACGTGTCCAGGACTCGGAAGGTGTACTTACGCCAGACTCTTTCAGTCGTACGCCGTGGGCGCCGTTACCTACAGATCATTCACAGCATTCTAAATCGCAATCCAACATTGTGGCTGAGACGCAAGACAACAACTTTTCCAACAGCATATCCTCCAGGCACGATACCATAATCAGCCCTATACCCGTACATCCCAGTATACCCCCAAGTGCAAGTGACTGTGCCAATTATACAACAAGCCGTGTCTCTACCACATATTCGCATTCCCCCATGCTCGACTTCGTTCCTCCCCTTACATTGTCTACTCTCAGCCTCAATTTGACCGGCATTTCCTACCATACCGCAGACGACGACAGCCTGCCTGCACCTCCCTCGCCGCATTCTCCCTCGGAATCGACCCCTTCGTCCTTCGCCATTCCGTCGCCCTATACGGGAGGCATAGCACTTCATGCATCGGTTGAGATGGCTTCGACCTTCTTCCCTGTCCCGAGCATACTCTCAGCTCACGGGATCAGGCAGACGCCAATGAATCACTCTGCAACCTCGCACTCAGTATCGTCGTCCCTTCCATCGACTTACAGCTTTGCAGACTCTCCTGTCCTTCCCACCGACGCGAACACTGGACTTAGTCCAAGTCCACACCCTCCGCTGACTGCACCTCTAGCTATCCCTGGGCCTTACTTGTCGCCAACCTCGACAGATCTGGATGCCTTTGCACGCGCAGCTGCGGCTGCAGCGTCTGCAACGAGTTCTTCTTTGTCCCTACCCTCCATCGGTCCCTCTAACGTTGGGCCTGATGAGTCCTGCGACGAGGTCCCTTTGCGTGGACGCGCATATACCGCTGGGTCAGGGGCGCCCAGCCCCGCTCTCGCTGTCACTGAATGTTCCAGTCCAGAACCCACACCGAGTGAGAGTGACGAACCTCCTGCGTTCTCGGCGCAAAGACGCGACCGCGACCCCACGTGTCTGCCCCGCATAATGGCCACGGACAGCATACAGGGGACCGCTAGAGCTCGTAGGCGGAGCGAACCTGCATTCAGTGCTCCTTACGACCCGGTCATCCCGGTCATATCAGATCGGACGATCAGCAGTCGCGTAGACGTTGGACACGACCAGGCATTACGTACCGGAGGATTTGATCGGGAGCGGCCCGTAAAACTCCTTGTCTTCGGGCGCATGAAAAGGATTGGTGGCAAAATATTGAGTCTGTTGTCAGGTGGCAAGGCTAGCGGAGGAAAAGCGACTGGCGGACGCCAAAAATCGGTCGAAAGCGACTTGGGTGGAGTGCGCAGGATGACCACGACCTCCGTTACGAAGGTAGAATACAAATCGGTGTGTATATGCGCCCGAAAATATCTCTTCATGAACTGCTCTCTGACACAACGATAATTGCACCTCGACAGGAACATCCTATACCTGTTCCAGAGACTCCCGCTCGCAACCCTCGCGTCTCGCGGCGCTCGCTCGCAATGCCAATCCCTGTTACTATCTCTCCTACCCATCCGCCACGGACGCCTCAGAGAAGCTCATTTCTTCCAATTGAGGACGAACATGCAAGTCGATCCTTATTGTCAAGGCCATTCCGCAGTCGAGCGGGCACCCAGGTACATCCGTCGGCGGAGGCCGACGTCGATGCTGGGATGAACATCATGCCCGTCATCGACACTACGCCATACCATCGTGTTATCCGGGCGCGCACGCAGACAGCCCCTGCAGTCACCATGAACGCACCATCTCCGTTCATGCGCGAGGATGCCCCAGACGCTATAAAGCGGCGTCGGTTCTCCCTGTCGTCTGCATTGTCCAAGTCGCGGATGGAAACACTGAAGGCGACGGTAGTACCGCACCCCCCAGTCCCCAACTTCCCTCGGTCGACTCTTGTAGATCCCATTGTGAGGAGTACCATCGACAGGCCAGTGCGGCCAGTGAGCATGATCTCCGGAGCCGGACTCGACGCGAGGCAAAGTGAGGGGAACATCCGCGCCGCCGCGCTCAAGGATGGTGCGAAGCAGGGAAGACGGAAGAGCAAGAGACCAGTCAGCATGGGGACTGGCGGTCGTTTTAGCAGACACGCCATCTCCGAATCCCTAACTCGTCGCACTGTTCCGACAGCAATGGGTAGTAGTGGCGCTTCACGCGAGGGCAGGACGAAAGGGTCATCGAAACCGACGACCATGTTACTGGGACAGGACCCCTCGGTGAGGCAGAATTGGGTCGAAGCATATGGGCCACGGATCAAAGTCTACCGGGCTCCAGAAAGCGAAAAGGAAAACGATGCAGTAGAAACCGATGCACCATCCATGACTCCGAGGACTCATGCTCTCCGCACGCTGGAACATGGTCGCTCTCCGCCTACATCAAGGAAATCAGAGCGAACATCTCCTAATCTCTCCAACGCCGTTAAGCTTCCTGATAACGCGACCGAATCGCCTGAATCATCCAAGGATGGCAAGACATCTCGCAGGTTTTCTCTTTCATCTGCAATCTCCAAACGCGCGTTGCGTGCGCGGAGCATGATTGTTTCCGTCAGCAAGCGGACCAGCGACATGGACTCTGCCATCGAACCCCAAATTCCAATCACGCCCCCTGGGCGTCGCGCACGCGGCGGGACATTCAGTACGATCGTCGATGCTGGCGTGCGGTTTGACATGCTGACGCCTGGTTTGGAAAATTCTCCGTCTCAAGCTGTCGGTCAAAATGGCGTGCCAGGCCTCTCGATGAACCCGGACGATGTTATGACAGAGTCCGAGGACGAATATGCCCCTGCCGAGTCGGAACTAGACAGTATGAGCTTTGCGCATACCGCGACAATGCAAGACAGCGATTTCGGCAGTTTGTTCGAGCGATATGCGGATGTGGAGTCTTCGCACGCTGGATCAGTACTCGCGGACTCCCAGAATGACCACGAGGTTGGTCTTGAAGAGAATGTACCGATCGCAAATCCTATCACGACCAGCGGGCTTGGAGAACCGTTTGGAGGCAGTCTTCCGGTGATGAAGCGGCTCGAGCTGAGCCCGGCCCTCAGCTCTGGCCAGGAGTCATCTGTAGGTTCGGATGCGGACGATCGAGCTGCGGAGGAAGAAGAGGAAGACCGGGGATTCATGCGCGCATTAGGGCTCGACTTTAATTGTGACCGTGAGCGAATGGCCGAGGTTGGATGTTAAGGTATGGTCAAGTGTGAAGCATATTAAAGATCGTTATAATCATGGACTGGATAATCATCATGCAGAACCTCCCCCTATGTCCGGAAGTGTTATGTTCATCGTGAGCTTGTATCGTTACTTTGCACGGGATACGCATAGAATACAATTCGCGGCACCGCAATAATGTGATTGCAGTGTAATAGCAACCATGTTACTCGCAGAACGCTATGCAAGGCATCGAAAACACTGATGATCATGGTGCAAGATTCGCCGGACGTCCGCGAGATGAGCGACACGCGAGTTTGCAACATGAAACCTTGACGAATGCTATAGGCTTATGACACACCGCATTATATGTCTAAATCCTCGTCAGGATCATCGTCATCAATATCATCCGCTGAATCCGGATCATATAGTATGGCCGCAGTGTCTTCTTTTATTGCGCTCGTTCCTGTAAAGCAGGTCATGTCAGGCGCGAATGCAGCCGACTCAATTATAGATCTACCTTCGTGGGCATAAGGCAGCGGGACTTGGGCTCGCAATTGCTGCTGTTGTGGTGTCAAATTGAGATTAAACGATAGATTTTGTGTAGGGTCGGGACCACTCTGAATAACGGAGAACCCTCAATCAGTCTTGTGTAGTTGTTGGAACATGCCACACACCTCTTCGACTACCTTTCGGAGCCATAGGCTTTTGAGGTCATCAAGCTCGCGCAGTTCGCAAGGCGAACCACCTTGATTATCGGCCGCCCAACCTTCGAGAACACGTTCAACTCCTCGTCTCCGTCCAGGTCCATCCGCGCCTCGGACGAGAACTTCTAAGACGAAGTCGCTACCACCCGAGCCTGCGCCGCCTGGTCCGAAGACCAGCTTCTCGGCTTCATAGTGTCGTTCCGCGATAGGTATGAAGACGCGCCAGAACTTCTCTGGAGGGGACAGTGGTGGGGGCGGCGTGAGGTACTCCGCCGCGACGTGTTTGATTAAGGCAGCGGGATGCGCTGTGATGTGGGCAATTGACGAGGAGAATCTAGTCTGTGTGACAGCAGTAATTACAGGTGACGGGGCGAGCGCGTGCAGGACGAGCCGAAAGGTAGCTGAGGATAGAGATCAGATGTCGGCTAACGCGTTGAACAAGGTCACTTACTTTCTCTGGTACGTATGAACTTGACCAATTCGGACAGAAAGCGCTCTGTCTTTGCAAGCGAGCCTATGTCTGAGTGCAAAGTATCGACAGAGTCGATGATGACCGTCAGAGGCCCTGAGGCTGCTGCCCGAGCCCCGTCAAAACCCTTCCAATAACCACAAGATACTTGGTAACCTACCGGAACGGACGTGCTGCAGAATGCTCTCAGGCACATCTAGCGACTCCTCTCCGTAACCCGGAACATGTCCTGTCCAGTCAAAAGCACGGACATGCTCAGTGTCCTGCTGACTCGCGTCCAGGAAAGATGCCGGTGGGTAGAGTAGGCAAAATAGCAGCGTGGTCCCCGAGGCACCTCCGCTCGCCTGACGCACAATATATTGGACAAGGGGAACACATGACTGTGCGGTCGAGGATTGCAGAAGCAGCAAGGGCTGCCGACTCCGAGAGGAGCTCGTGAGAGTGGATGAGAGAAGAGGTGACATTCCGTGGATAGACGTTAGCGGGAGGCCCGTGATCCCTCTCTGTCCCAATCGCTGCTGCACATCTTGTATAATCCTCACATAAAGTTGAGAGGCCATGGCAGGTTCACAGGTATGATTGTACCAGCGGATACTGAATAATTGTGAAGGCTGATACTTTGGCCACTGGCCAGATTCCCTTCCCGGTCCACCACTCTCTCGAAGCCCTTCCTGCAGACTCGAGGATCCGGAAGTTATATTCAGAGGACATATTCCCAAATGGTAGCGTGGCGCGCTGGCTATATGCGCGCAAGGCTCGTGTTAATTCAATGTGATTTGTTGCACAGGTAATTATGTTGAACTCCCGTACGGGCGCACCCGTTACTGGCTTCTGGGACCTGAGGACGGAATTAAGGTACAGAAGAGTGCTCGACGCTGTGCTCCGCATATATTCTGATTGCTCGTTGTACAGCTGGTCCTCATACATGGTCTATCCACTCCCAGTGTGACATGGACTCATATCGCCCCGTACCTGGCCGCTCGGGGCTTCAGAGTTCTGATCTACGGTATGGACGAAGGCCCTCACAGTTCCCGACATCCAATAATCGGGTCGTACAGATCTATATGGCAAAGGTTACTCGGAAGCGCCCAAGACACATTACTACACGAGTCTGTTCGTTACACAGCTCGCACTCTTGCTGCAGTACCTACGCTGGGAGAGTGCCCACATTGGTGGATTCTCTATGGTACAATTCACTCAGAATGCATACATTGTATGCGCACTGACTAATGCGCACGGCGCATAGGGCGGAGGGATAACTGCTGCCTTCGCTGCGACGCTCCCTCACCTCGTTGCCGGCAAGATCATTCTCATGGCCTCTGCAGGCGTTCACGATGTCAGCATCATCCACCTAGTTCTTCTAGAAACGAGACATGACGTGGCATGGTTATACAGAGACCATCTGAGAGCGCCAAGGAATCCAGACAGGCCGTGAGTCTAACAGGCTTCCTGCCTGATTGTCTCAGATGACGATAATGTACCTGTAGCCGACAAAGAGCCCGATCCCTCAATATGAGGAGGTACAGCAATTTTTGTGGCGCATATATTCCTCTGAACACTCACCTCCATCACCGCCTTAGTTGATCTCTCTTCAGCACGAAGTCCTCCCTGGCTATTCAGCCGGGGTAGCGTCATGCTTCAAGGATGGCCCTATACATGATCTTCTATGGGCGTTCGATCGTCTAGCCAGTGCCCGCGTCGACTCAGGAGCAGAGCTGCAAGTGCTCATCATACATGTACGTCCTTCGAGGACATCGGGTACATGGTGTCTATTCTGATTGCCTCCGGTGATGTAGGGTACTGATGACCCAATGGTCCGATACGCCGATGCTTTAGAGATTCAGCGACGGATACCGACGGCGCAGTTGGTGGCTGTTCAGGGCGGGGAGCACGACATGACGGTTAGGGAGGGACACTGGGAGCAAGTGGCAGAGAGTATTCGCGCATTCGTCGCTGACTAGGCGTTTGTATTGCGGTGTACAATTAACTATGTGGAAGATTCTGTAGTAATACTTAGAACGAGTAACGTCGGTTCATCACGACTTCCAGCCCTTCCTTCTTAGAATGTGCGTGCTGTTTTGCCACCGTAACATTCCAACCTTTTCCGTCTTTGCCTCCAGCTGAAAGCGTGCCTGACGCAACGCCTCGCTAACGTATGGCTTGAGCGGAGTATCCGACGCCCGAATAGTCTGTACCTTCGGGTCCCGACTGAACGCCATCCTGACAGCATGCGTAAGGAGGTCATGTTGTATGCCGGCCGGACGATACAGCTCCTCGACATAAAAGTGTCGGATTGTTGCGGTGCTGGATGTACCCTTTGTGTATTTCACCTTGCCATCCCTCGTCTTAACCGGGGGTGCGGACGTTGAGATGGTCTCGGTTGAAGTAGAGTCGGATGATGCGTCGAGCGCGATAAGACCTACAAACTTGTCACCGAGCTCGAGGATCCAGAGGCCAGAAGAGGGCGAGCGGGAGTAGTACGAGGGGATGTCGACGAGGTCTGGGCGGCGGAGGTCGTCCTGCGCCCTGTCTTCGAATGTCGGGCGATTGAGCCTACGGATGCAATTCGTGTCAGCCCACGTGAGGGGATAAACACTATGCATACGAACCAGTCGCAGAGGAACATTATTGGGACCGCCATAGACGCGAAGGCTGGAAGCGGACTCAAGTATCCCAGATATCCGTGTTCTGGTTTTGGCAGCCAGCCCACCACCTGAGCGAATATACAGGACAACCCGATCCATATGGCAAGGGTCAAGGGATGAAAGTACGCTATATAATCGTGAGTATGGCTGTTCACAAGACACAGACAAGCACATACCTCGTTTATTCGCGACGGCAAGAGCTTCCATGTCGTCCTTGCCGATAATAAATTGGACGAGTTTCTTGTCCTCGGGCTGGTACAAGCGAATTCTGGCGACAGGTTCAACCATGGTCGGACGAAATGGGGTCGAAGAGGATGAGGGAGAAATGCCGAGTAGCAGTTTCGAGCATTTTGAGGACGGCAGATGGTGTTCCTGGTGAACGCACGTTCGTGAAGGAGGCGCCGAGCAGTCGATCGAAAGAGGTACGCGAGATTCCATCGCTACTCGCCGCTCGGAGATCGCCGGACACTCCTGTCAGACTCCACCACCATGCTTATCCAGAAGACCTTCCACGACGTCCCCTCCAAGCTCGACCCCAATGGGCGCAAGCTTCGCATCTTCGTCATTTCGCCCAACGTTCCTAGCTACCCGCACGCCAAGTTTCCAGGTAGTCTCGGCTCATGTCGAACTTATTTCATTTTGGACTGATAAGGGATCAAGGCGTTGTATGTTTCAGGTATGTCGTCATACGTGCCGCCATACCAATGTTAACCCAACACCCTCGTTTCAGCGAAATCTATCAGGTCACTGGCCCTGTAGAACGCTTTGCGGGCCAGATCGCCAGTCATGGATACGTTGTGGGTCCGTGGGTCCACTCGTGCAGTCGTTGTCTTAAATTCAACAAACTGTACAGCGTGCCCGTCGAGCTACCACGAGTTTCAGGGTCCCGAGGCCATCCCGTACGATGCGGAAGGTATGCATAGTTTACGCTTAGTGACCGTCGACGCTACTTCTTCTCACGCTGCTATCACAGGAACTGACAGAGGAAATAGGTTCAAGGTGTGCTGCTATAAGGACGTATACATGCTTTGATCAGCTCTGATCCTTGCACAGATTGAGAAGGAGCTCGCCGCCTACGATGAGGTACAAAATCGAGCTATCATACATATCTATGGTGAAGTAAGCTAACATACTCGACAGGACGCGACAATCACGATCGACCTTCTGTGTTCCCTCACGAACTGCAATGGGAGGATTGCCGGTTTGTCGTGAACCGCACAAGGCGCATATATGCGCTCTAACCTGACCGCACACAGCGACTGGCATGTGTCTCGGGGGCCATCTGGTGCGTCTTACTGTCTCACGCTACCGACTGCTCATCTGATCCGTCATCAGGCGTTCCGCGTACGCATATGTGGTTGTGAGACTCACACGATGTTGACATCGCTACACAGGCCGCCTTTGACGCGCGTGTTTTATCTTCCGTGTGCTTTTTTGCCACGGACGTGCACAGCGCCACGCTCGGCAAGGGCAAGAACGACGACTCCCTGGTCCGCGTCCGACGAGGCGAACTCACAGGCAAAGGCGAACTCGTGGTACGTCTGAAGGCCCGTCCCGGCCCGTGATTGTACATGATTCAGCAGAGCTGACGACGTTGCTTCGAAGATGATATTTGGGAAACAAGTACGCGTTCATCCTTCATTTCAATACCTAGCCTCGTCTTAATGCCCGCCTCTCTGCTGCTCCAGGACACGCACGTTCCCCGAGCAGGCCGAGACTTGATCAGAAAGGAGCTCGAAGACGCGAACGTCACTACGACAGTATGTGTTTTCCAAGCTTTCGTGCTACTCGATATGACAACGCCTGCAGTTCCTAGAGGTGCAAGCACAACATGCCTTTATCCGTGACGAAGAGTCGAAAGGCCGATGGGACGCAGCGCTCACCAGGTCGATCTTCAGCTTCCTGTTGGAGGTGTTTGAGCGTAATGTAGGACGAGACCTGGGCCCTAGGAGCAACGATGCTGTTGCTGTTGAACACATCTGTTGAGGTGCAGAATGCGTGAAGGTGCCGAATACGTCTGTTAAGCTGCTGCATGTGCATGTACGTTCAGGATACATCAAATTTGATATCGCACACTGCAGCGACATATTTCGGTCTAACGCTAACGATACGTACTGCACCGGGTTTTAGCTATGACTCTCAAACGGCATGCTAGGGAGATTTGAGATGCTAGCGATACAGACGATGCCACTTCATTCGCGACAACCTTGCACATTACTGCACATTCGACGGGAGCGTCCCCGTCGGTGTTTTCGTCAACGTGAATACAACAATTGCTGGTAACACAGTAGAGGATCGGAGCACCATGCGAGATGAGGGAAAGAGAAGAGAAATAAACCGAAAGAAAGAGAGAGTAGTCTATACAGTTTACTTCTTCTTGCCCGCCTTCTCCGCAGACTTCGTCACTGCAGAAGGATCCTTATCAATAACGATGATAACATTTGCTAGAAGTAAAGACGTACCCTTGCCACCCGACTTGTCAGTCTTGTCAACGGACTTGATGATACCGACAGCGACTGTCTGTCTCATGTCGCGCACGGCGAAACGACCAAGAGGTGGGTACTCGTTGTAAGACTCCACACACATGGGCTTGCTTGGCACGAGCTTGGCAATGCAGGCATCGCCAGACTTGACGAACTTGGGAGCCGCTTCGAGCGACTTACCCGTTCGACGGTCAATCTTCTCGATGAGCTCGGCGAACTTGCAAGCAATGTGCGCGGTGTGGCAGTCGAGTACAGGCGCGTACCCAGCACCAATCTGACCGGGGTGGTTGAGGATGATGACCTGAGCGGTGAAGGACGCAGCCTCCTTGGCGGGGTCGTTCTTGGAGTCAGAGGCGACGTTACCACGGCGGATATCCTTGACCGAGACGTTCCTAAACCAGCCGTTAGTGAAGGGGCGCAAAAACGTCAAAGACTAGAAAACGCACTTGACGTTGAAACCAACGTTGTCACCGGGAACACCCTGCTCAAGCTGCTCGTGGTGCATCTCGACGGACTTCACTTCCGTGGTCACGTTTGTAGGAGCGAAAGTGACCACCATACCAGCCTTGATGACACCAGTCTCAACACGACCGACGGGCACCGTGCCGATACCACCGATTTTGTAGACATCCTGGAGGGGAAGACGGAGGGGCTTATCCGAGGGACGGACGGGAGGCTCAATGGCATCGATGGCGTCAAGCAGGGTCTTGCCCTTAACAACACCGGCCTTCGTCTCCTTGGTCCAGCCCTTGTACCAGGTCATGCTACGAGACGATGAGACGAGTATGGATGAGAGAAAAGCGGACCTAGACATACTTGGGGGACTCCTCCAACATGTTGTCACCGTGCCACCCGGAGATGGGCACGAAGGCGACAGCCTTCGGGTTGTAACCGACCTTCTTGATGAAGGTGGACGTCTCCTTGACGATTTCGTTGAAACGGTCCTCGCTCCACTGGAGAGACGGTCATTATAACTGAAGTAAAATGTCAACAGAAGACCAACCTTGGTCGTGTCCATCTTGTTGATGGCAACAATGAGCTGCCGCACACCAAGCGTGAAGGCAAGGAGGGCGTGCTCGCGAGTCTGACCGTCCTTGGAGATACCGGCCTCGAACTCACCGGTACCGGCGGCGATGATGAGGACGGCGCAGTCGGCCTGGGAGGTACCAGTGATCATGTTCTTGATGAAGTCACGGTGACCAGGGGCATCAATGACCTAGATATCGCCTTGGTTAAATCGTAAACCGGGCATTATGAGATTTGCGTCTTACGGTGACCATGAACTTGGGCGTCTCGAACTTCCAGAGGGCGATATCGATCGTGATACCACGCTCACGCTCAGCCTTGAGCTTGTCGAGCACCCAAGCTGCAGACGGCTGGTCAGATGGCTGGTATGAGATACAGCCAGAAATACACACCATACTTGAAGGAGCCCTTGCCGAGCTCAGCGGCTTCCTTCTCGAACTTCTCGATGGTACGCTTGTCGATACCACCGCACTTGTAGATCAAGTGCCCAGTCGTGGTCGACTTGCCGGAATCGACGTGGCCGATGACTAGAAAATGTCAGATATTACGACGATTGCCTCCGATCATGGTGATCGGACTTACCGACGACGTTAACGTGGGTCTTCTCCTTTCCCATTTTTTAGGCTGCAAAAGATTGTGATCATAAGCATCTGCTGCTCACGAAAGCGATGGACAGAAGCCCACCGCCTCCGCTGCATGGGAGTGGATCAGCGGAGGCAGGTCGCAAAATTTTCGTTTCACGTTATCGCGGTGCGCTCACACTAATCCGCCCCCAGGATAGCAGAGGAAAGCGAGAACTGGGACAGAGGAAAACACGACCGAAAGGAAAAACTCACCTTGAGCGTAATGAAGGTGTAGGAGCGAGAAGGACGGGCGAGGGGAAGATGAGGGTAAGAGGAAAGCTGTGGACGATCTGGTGTTTAGGCTTATGTAGCCGCACGGCCTCGGAAAATTTCCCGATCGATGTTTGATCAGATTGCACTGACTTCCAGCTCCGGCCGGCGCCCCGGTGCCGGCCCAGCCGCCGCTCTGATTGGCCGCAAGGGTTCTCATTCCGTGATATCCCTTCCCCTCCGCCTGTTCCAGCCCGCCGCGGCTCCAACTGCAAGAAATTTATTTTCAATCTGTTCTCTATCGTACATGCCGAGTAAACTGCTACATTTGAGGAAGCGACAGATAATGATTCGAGGAGCACAGCGTGCGAGATTATATGGAGACAGTGAGTTTGTATGTCGACGATAGCAAACGAGCAGTGTATGGCACAGAACGATCCATGAGTACAACCACACGATAAATTAGACGTAAGTATGAGAGGAACCGTGGGGTTGGTGTATGCACATCCTTCGAAACCTTCCGAAGCGGAAATGCTCTTGACAAGGTCATCAGATAACATGGCTGTAGGGTGAACGCTTGTTATAGATTTCCTCGCATCTGATGGCACAAGGCAGGTTGGCACGCACCTGAACCACGCGGTCTATCTCCCTCGACAATCTACTGGATCAGGGCTTCATTCCCCACCCCCCTCGCCCACTCAAGAATCGGCTTTGCAAAATTGTCTGGAAGGTGGGACGCGCGCCCACATCCACCTGCAGGCACGCTCGGACAAGCGCAGCAGCGTCTCCGAGAGCGCCGCCTCCATCAGATTCTTCGCCCTCTAGCTCTTTGTCATCGGCACAACGTTCGTCGAGCGCTATCGCGGCGTTTGAGAATGGTGACTCGAGACCTTCCTGAGCCTCAGCGGCAGTAGTAAACGGACACTCTCCGACAACCATGACATAAGCCACCACTCCAAAAGCCCAAACGTCCTGTTCTTTGCCAAAATAGCGCTCGCCTCGGAGGATCTCAGGTCCCGCATAATCCAGACTGGACCGGAAATAAGACACGATTCACACAGAAATTATGCGCACACTCACGTGCCACTGAACGTATCCCACCCACCCTTCTTCACGAGGCCGGAACTGCCAAAGTCGATCAAAACGCATTTGCCTGCAGGTCCAAGCACGACGTTTTCATCCTTGATATCGCGGTGCACTATCTACCCATCAGTAATGAATAGACAACGCAGGAAGAGTTCGATGCTCACCGATGCCTTTGGAATGCAGGAAGCTCATAGCATCCGCGATCTGACCCAGATAGGACCTGATTGAGCTGGGGGGCAGGCCGTGGGGGTAGCTCTCGACAAGGTCAAATAAATCAGATGGCGGAGGCGGCTCTCCATCCTTGGGTTCTGGTGTGGTAGAGGGAAGTACGAGGTAGTAGTAATGGTTGTCCTCGAAAAAGTCCAGAAGAGGGCAGATGTTCGGGTGTCCATTGACTACTTTACCCTCTTGCCAAAAGTCATCGACCTCAGGATTACTTCGTGAAGGATCCCAAGGTCGGCGAGAGGGGAGGACGTATTGCGTCGAGGAGATAGCAGACATGACGTATATTTCTATCGGTATTGTTCCATACTTCGGATGTCTCTTCCAGCAGTCCGCCAATATTCGAGACTTGATGATTTGCTTTATAACGAGAGGCGGCTACTTGCGTTTCTCAGCATGCAGAACTTGTACAGGAAGAATGTGGCCTACTCACCCCCAAAGTTCCATCGCTGTTCATCTCCCTAGCACGTTTTACAAGGCCGTAAGCGCCTCTTCCGATCTCTCGCTCGATCACAAACTCAGAGATGCTGCGCTCGTTCAGGGTCTCTACCTCCGGATTTGGAGTGGGAGGACCTGTGCTAGCAGCTACGCTTAGAAAGCTAGCCGCACTATTGGCACGTACAAGTGTCTGCGGTGCAGTCGGCGGCGGTGACGGAGGTTCAGCGGGTAGTATCGAGACGCGGCCTGCGATGAGAGAAACACGCTGCTGGGAAGACCGACGACGCGGGCGAGGTGCTCCATTGAGGCGTGGTGATGTAGGTGTACGAGACAAGGGAGGGCGGACTGACGACGAGGACGGAGACAGGGGACGCGGTGAAGTGGTACGTGCGGCAATATACGGAGAAGCGGGACGAGAGAGAGGTGGCGAGCGGGTCAGTGGCCCTGGGATGAAGCTCCCATAACCTGGGGACACCGAATGCAGGACAGGAGAGGTGACCAAGCCTGTGGATGGGCCGACTAGCAGGTTTTTGGTAGCAGCATGCGTATTGACTCGAGGTAGTCGAGGTTTCAAGGTGGCGGTAGCATCTCTGCTAGGAGCTGGAAGCTCGGGATGCAGCCGAAGATCCTGATCTGCGGGCGCAGCCTTGGTGTCTTCGTCCTGCTTGTGCCAGTCGAACCCTCGGCCTATTGATGTCACTCCCCAGCTGTTGCCTACAGAGGCCGCTCGGAATAGTTTCTGATCGGGTGGCGGTGCGATCCAGTCATCGTCGTCAAAAGCAAGGTCAATGGTAGCGGTGGTAGCAAGCATGTCGTGATGGTGGTGAGAAGCAGCGTTAGCGTCAACAGATCTCGCAGCCTTGGTGGCCGACGAGAAGGTTGGTGGGGCTGAGGATCGCCGGGATCGGGAAGGCGGCTTTGGGGGGATCGTCCACGTGCGCGCAGGCCCGCCGCGGAGCCTCCGCCCAATGGTCACCCAGAGAATGTCTTCGTCGCCGCTTGAGTCCTTCTCCTCGTCGCTCTCGGCCCCACGAGGGCTCTCGTACGTGTTCATGGTGTGCACGAGCCCCACTATCTATCTCCCTCTGGCGTTCGCTTGTTATCGCTCTTCATGTGATACGCATCGCCCTTCAAAGGGGCTGCCTGCTGCCGATTTGAGGCAGAGACCGTGGAAAGTGCAGCGCACGGCTATGCTGGTCTCGGATTTCCGCCTTATCCGAAACTGGATGTGCATCCGACACCAGTTGGATCAGATGCGAAGTCTTCAGCTGCCAAATGGCCACATGATAATTCGTTGCGGAAGCGACCGCGCTTTCCGTGGTCATTTTACTTGCAGTGCATGGTCCCATTTGTTGCTTGAAAAGTAGTATACCGACTAGTCACTCTGTCCTACTCTTCGCACACCGTTCAGCCATAAGTATGAATTCAGATTTTATATCGGTCTGAAGAGGCTGGAATATTAGAGATCGGTGTTGGAGATCAAATTCAGAGGACATCATATCACGTGATTGTCGGCATCGTGCGACCGATTCGCATTTGGTGTGCTCTGGTATTCGACACAGAATCCCGCCGCTACCCTCAAGACCCTAAAAGCTGTGAGTAGTGCATCCTTTATCGCCCAGCCCGACACGCAGGTTCTCTACGGGCAGAATGATACAAATATCATCTCGGGAAACGATCGGAGGATGATGGATTGGTCGGTCTGCCCACGGATGAAGCAGCATCTTGCACACTTCAGCTAGACGTCCTGTACTCCTCGAGAACCTGCACGCACTCTGCTTTTTCATAACGGTATTGAGGTTCCCTCTCGTTCTAGGCGAAGATGGTCAAGGTTCCCATTGTCAAGAAGCGCACGAAGCCCTTCAAGTACGTTCTTTCACTAATACTACTCCTCCTAACTAATACTTTCGTAGGCGCCACCAGTCTGATCGTTATAAGGGTGTGAAGGAGGCATGGCGGAAACCCAAGGGTATTGATAACCGAGTGCGGCGCCGATTCAAGGGCCAGCTTCCTATGCCCAAGGTATATCCGGTGCACTCTCTGTCAGAGTCGGGGGACTAATTTCTGCACGTAGATCGGCTACGGAAGCAACAAGAAGGTACGCTGGCGTTCTCATGGTGGTATTGCCGTATTAATCACCGTTCCTTCAGACCCGGCATCTTCTTCCTAACGGCTTGAAGAAGTTCCTCGTCAGCAACGTGCGGGAAGTTGACTTGCTCCTGATGCACAACAAAAGCTTTGCGGCAGAGATTGCGCACAACGTCAGCAGCCGTAACCGCACAGCAATCCTTGAGAGGTAGGTTCTCGTTTCCAGCCTTTCAAGTCAACATGGTGCGATGAACTTTTTGCAGGGCCAAGGTGTTGAGCGTCAAGGTTACGAACCCTGCGGCTCGCCTGCGGTCGGAGGAGTAATCGGTCATCATTCTCGCATCTGTCTCGTTACTACTCTGCATATCTTGCCATGTACTATTCCTTCTATGCCGGCATAAGCAACATGCGACCATGTTTAGGCCATATCATCTGCGTATGGGCGTTAAAGTTGCATTCTTGAGTGATCGTCAACCTACTCAACACCGGTATTCTGGATGCAAGCTAATGCTCCTGGTTTGCAGTGACTGATAGTTCAATGCCTTTATGATTTGCTATCCCTACGTCATCGCCGTTGTCGATAGCACGGATACGCGCCCCACTTTGACTTAGTGAAGGCGCACGTGCCGTGCTACGAGCGGATTCTGTTCGTATCGATCCTAGTATTACTAGTTCCTTTGCCCCATCTACTCACTAACTTCACTCTGAGCTAGAGATGTCTATCAGGTATGTCTGCAGTATTATATAGCAGCTGGTGGTCTAGGTCTAATGCATTCCAGGAAAGCAACACATGCCGATTCATGGTATGTCGGTGATCGTACGTGATTGAACATCGTATACGATCGAGCGTTTACTCCTGACCGAGTATTAGGACAGAAGCTCGATACAGAGCTGTCGGCATACTTAGCGACTGTGAAAGCGGATCCTGAGGAAGACTTCGTCCCTCCCATCAAGGGATGCAAGGCTATTATAGCACCGTACGATTTCAAGCGGATGTTCACTATTCGTCTCAGTTCACGCTCCCCAGCCATGCAGGATATTCTTACTCAGGACCCACGGCAGCATGGGCATACCGAAGCATAGATACCACAGGAATGTACGTCAAGCGTCCATCCGATACGCCATCCAGGCTCACGAACGGACTTATAGCAAGCGCGTCTTCATATTGGGTCCCTCACATCATGTCTATCTGGATGGCTGTGCGTTGTCGAGCTGTAAGGAGTATGAGACACCCTTAGGCGTCTTGCCGCTTGATCTAGACAGTGCGTATAGTCGCTTATTATTCAACATTGCACATTGGCTAAGTCGGTTAAGCCATCAACGAGTTGCGAGAAACGGGCAAGTTCGGCGACATGGACATCCAGACAGACGAAGACGAACATAGCATCGAGATGCATCTTCCGTACGTTCGGAAAGTTTTTGAAGGGTAAGAGTCGTTAGAATTTGGGTATGGTGATTTACTAAGATGATGCGCTAGACTTGAGATTTCTGTAGTTCCCATCCTCGTTGGGGCCATCAACTATGATAAAGAAGCAATGTTCGGTGCGATCCTAGCGCCTTACTTAGCTCGCGAGGATACCTTTTGCGTCGTCTCCAGCGATTTCTGTCACTGGTATGCCCTTGCGTTAAATTATTGCTCAGGGTTCTCTGTTAACCTCAAAAACAAGGGGTGCCCGTTTTCAGTATACCTTCTACTATCCAAAACCCCCTCCAACCTCGTTGCCTGCCGTCCGCCTGTCAAAAGCGGATCCTTCTCCACCCTCTTTGAAAACGCACCCGATACATGCGTCCATCTCTGCGCTTGATCACGAAGCAATGGAGATACTCACCATCCCGCCATTCACGGCTGCGCAGGCACATTATGACTTCGCCGAATATCTCGCGCGGACAAAGAATACTATTTGCGGAAGACATCCTATTGGTGTCTTACTGGGTGCGCTGACTGCGCTGCAGAAAGAAGGGAAGGTGCCGAAGTTGAATTGGGTCAAGTATGACCAAAGCAGCCAATGCTTCACGATCAAGGACTCCAGCGTTAGCTACTCGAGTGGTTATGTCAAATTCTAACGACACGGACGGTTGTAGTTCTGGGATCGTATACAGATCCAATGTTCAGGAATCAATGTAATATTAGCCTGTACAGTTCCGAATGTGATTCCACATGGAATTCTGAAAACTGTTTACATGCGCGATAGTTCTGGCAATTGTAGACCGACGGGTTCGTCCTCCTCCATCTCCTCTCCTCGAACTCCAACATCATCGACGACCTGTCCGTGCATACAGTTTGATCAATACACCCCTGGTCCAGGCAAGACTGAAACAGACCTTCCCATCGGCGATTTGAATATCCTCGAAGCCCCAGTCTCGAGAGGCTCCTTCCTTGAGGTGACTACCGTCTGCAACCCGCTTGGCATACCACTGACCGGTGACAGCCGTTTGCTTCTCATTTCGGCTCATTTCGGTAATAGAGCAGCATCCTACTCTGATGAGGAACGACCTATCGCCCAGGAGCTCCCTGGTTAGGGCGATGATCGTCGCAGCATGGCTCACGAGCAAAATCTTCTTATGCCTGTCGCCAAACCTTCGCTCAACCTCCGGGATGAGAGCTTTGAGCAGGCCACCGCAGCGGTCATGGCATTGCTCAACGTCCTCGCCCTTGCGCGAGGGGTACCAGATTGAGGCCCACGAGTCGTCGATTTCGGGGAAGAACTCCCGAAGGGCAGAGGCGGAAGCGGGGCGAGGGTGAAGCCCGGTCCCGGGGCTAGCAGGCGAGTACCATTCAGAGAGACCTTGCGTATATGCGTGAGATCCGCCTCCCCACGCGGTACTGGTCGTGCACATACCGTGTTCAACAAAGATCGGGACGTCCAACGCGACGGAAGTAGGGTTTGATGTCTGCAGGCAGCGATCTAGTACAGACGACTACGTTGATCCTCCGACGTTCAGCAATTTCATAATCCTCCAGCACTTACAATAAGGGGAGGAAAAGATGGCTGTCGGCCGCTCCTCAACAGGCAGGCCCTTGAAGTACTCTGCTAGCTCCTCAGCCTGGGTCAAACCGAAGGCGGCAAGAGGGGGATCGCGGGGCAAGCCTTGCCATCGTAGAATGATCCTCCCGCATCAATGTATGCTACATCGCGTTGTATCGACGACAACACACACACCTGTAACTGACTTCCTGAGTGGAAATGAGGTCGCTTTGCCTCTACATAAAGGGCATGCTTACCACTGAGTGGTCACCCAATTCAGCCGAAACCCTGGAATTCAGACAAGAAACGGTATCAGCACATTTGAATTACGCCAGCAGGCAGTGTCGTGAAAGGGTACCATGTCTGGCGATATAAATGGTCTCTATCGGCATTCGACACTGCTTCAAAGCTTCGAACTCAGCTCGATGAGGACTTGTTTGAGTTGTTACCTCGCGTTAGAGGCGCCGTGAAGATGTCGCATCAATACGCCTCCAAAACAAACGTGTCATCATACTCGTGTTGTATGTGACGGTGGCTAGCACCTCGAAAAGGGGAACTTCGGCGTTGCTCAGGGTCGCTCGCAGACACATCCGGTCGATCGGGACTGGTATGAAGCACATAACGATTCTCAGACGTGTTCAGACATACAGGGAAACTAGTTATGGTGGGCCACAGAACGTAGGATAATATCATGACATAGGCTTCATAACAGCGAAACATTTTGTGTCAGTGTACCAGAGCCTGTCGCAACGATAGATACAGAGACAGAGGGCAAAAAAAACCACATACAAATGAGGATGATGAGGTGCAGATATTTATGCAATCGCGAGATGAGGGAGGACAATGACTGAACCGTGGATGAGTGACCCAGTCACCAGGAACACTCATACGTTTGTGTTGTTGCATTTTGCTACGCCGCCTCGACATGTGTCACGCACATAAGTGGTTGATACGTGACTGTGTCATGTCGAGCTCAGGACAACGAGGGGAAGGCGGTCTGGTCGCCGACATCGACAATCGAGGTTGCGGCTCCATTGCCGTTGGCCCTGCCCCTGCCAGCACCGCGGCCACGGCCACGACCGCGACCCTCTCCACGGTCACCACCACGGTCACCACCACGGTCACCACCACGACCACCGCGGCCGCCACGCGAAGGACGTTCGAAACGAGCGTCGATCTCGAGATAGACCTTCTCCTCCTTCTTGGCGCGGGGCTTCGGGGCAGAAGCCTTATTCTGGAGAATGTGCAGGTCAGAACGAGGGATACCATGAAGTGGAGGCACGCTTACCTTTCCAACGAAGTAGGCAGCCTCGTCCTCGTCCTTCTTAGTGACAAGAACGGCATCCTTCCAGATGGAGTCGTCGCCTTCGTTGGCCTTCCTCGTCTCAAGCTTGGGGACAAGCTCAAGCTCCTTCTCCTTCTGCTGCTTGAGATATTCATCCAGGGTGAGGGTGTTGTCGTCCTCCTCGACCTCCCTGTCCCGGCCGCGTCTCTCGCGGTCTCCAGTGGGCGCCTCGGTCGGGGCGGCGGCGGCAGGAGCCTCATCGCCAGCGGGAGCAGAGCCCCAGGCATCGTTGTCGGCTGTTACGCCCCAGCCGCCATCGTCAGCAGATGGCGTGACTGGCTCAGCAGCGGCATCGTTGGCTGCAGCATCTTCGACCTTGCGTTCGGCTTCTCCTTCGTCGGCGCCCCAACCCTGGCTGACCTTTTTGTCGGAGTCGCTTTTAACATACAAGATGAACACCAACGCAAGCCTGGGTAAGGACAAAGACATACAATTTGCCGGTCTGGCTGTGCTTGTCGAAGGGGCGCCCTCGCCCGCCCCTTCCACGCTCACCGCCACGACCCCTTCCGCGACCACGGCCACGACCACGGCCTTCGCCTTCAACTGTTGACAATAGGGAATTTCACCAAAGGGACATGGGATAGTAACAGATATATCATCAGATCAACAAAGACTCGGCATAAAGGCCACTTACACTTCTTCTCTCCCTCGGCGGCAGGTTCCTCAGCTCCGTCCTGAGTCTGAGAAGCCTTCCCGCCTCTCTGGTAGTAGCGACCCCCGCGAGAGGCAGGGCCCGTTCGGCCCCTCTGACTGCCGCGGGAAGGAGCAGGGGTAGCAGCCGCGTCCTTTGTGGGCGGTGGCTTGGCGACGGGGGTGGACGGCCGCGAGGCGTCCTCGTCTATGTCCGTCAACATTGCAGTAGCAGGGCGACATCGAAGGTTCAGGATGCATGTATTCGGCGGCAGCGCAGTAGATAGACAGGTAGAAAGCACATGCGATCAACAAGTCTGAGTCTGAGCGACAGCCACCGGTACGGGACTGACCTTCCAGGAGGGCGAAAGAGTTTTTGCTGGCCACCGACATCGTTGGCGGGGCCTTTTGCAGTCAATCAGCAGGTAGTATTCCCTGGGCGGCGTGCAGACGGTCGAGCAGACTGGCGGGCGCTGAACAAAGGTAGGCTTGGGTACTCTCAGTGTACCAGACCCAGACCCCGGACGATCGTTTCGGGTCCCCCCATAAGCCACTGTACAGTTTATCGGGGCCATATAAACCGAGGCTTTTGCTCTCCTTCTGTTAACGCTTAAAACACAGGTGAGTTTGTTCGATGTCACTGGCGACGATAACATTGCTCATGAAGTTCTGTAGCCCTCAAAAGCATCTCGACGATGATTCGCCCGCCATTTTGGACTGGAGTGGGTCGAGGACCTCGAGACCGTCTAAACGGGCTGGAGATCAAGAAGACCGTGAGGTTGTGAACGATGAGACTTGGGTGCGGCATGCCTGTGCTTCATTGATGGGATTCATGTCCTAGCAGTTGGCTCTTCGTGGCTGCTGTATGGGTTATGTCGCAATGTCTCGTTGTACATTCCTTTTGTGCTGTTCAGTTGTTTGTGTATTCATTTAATCTCAATGGGTTCCCTGATCTCACGAACATCACTGGTTGTTAAGATTGATTAAATTTTTGCTGAGCGAGGGTTTGTGTGTTCACTGGTCGAGGAGATGCGGGCGGCAAGTGGGCAGCGATTACGGATCGAGGCAATGGTCGAGTCGATCTGGATGATGGCATTATTGGATCGGTGCCGGTGATGTGAACTCGGGCGAACCAGCAGGTCGTGACCACCGGGTGACTGCCCCGCGGGGCGCTGAGCCTGGCTCAGCCTGTCCTCCTCCACGGCGCGTCCGTCTCGCACCCCCTTATCCCGCAGCCGTCGCCCAGAGACATCTCTCCCTCTCCTCACCTTCCTATGGCTGGTAGACGGCTTGCCATTTCCTCCCTCTTGTGTGCCGACGACGACGCCCCCTCCGCGGCCTCCGGCGCATCTCACTCTTCGCCTCCATACTCGCCTCCTCGGCCAGGTTCTCTCCGACCTGTCGCTCTGCCTTCACCCCCGCGTCATAGCTTTCAGTCGGATAAAGAAATCTACCTAGCTATAGCTACAACAGACAACAGCGGTAGCTCCAGTCGTGATGTCTTGCCGCCGGCCCCCCAGTCCAGGTATCTGACCAGGCACACCCCTTCCCCTCACCCAGAGGAAGCAACGGTTCACCGACCGGACCTCCAACGCGACCACTACCCACGACAATCTGATTATTCAGGAGGCACAGCCAATTCCCCGGGGCCGTCCTATACATCGATCGACAACTATGAACACACCAGTTACCACGGCCGGCATCAACACCTGCAAGCAGATTCGTCGCACGATCAATTTTCTACACGAGGCCGTGACTCGTACGAACTTCCTTCACGCTCTCCGACGTCCTCGTATTCTGTAGTGAGACCGTCATCATCCTGGAGTACACAGCACGAGTCGTCGCCGACCTCCCAATCATACCTCCCCACGTACTCTTCCCACCCACAATCCCCTGTATGCTCCCCGGCTTCCGCATATAGCCTCTCACTGCAGAGGCACCCGTCACATTCGCCAGTCATGTCCACCCGTCCCAACGCCACGTCCCCTGTTCATTACATTCACCCCTTGACGTCGCCCCCGGGCGCGTACTTGCCATCTTCGTCATACTACCCTCCGGTCCACACGTCGGTCCGGCGTTCGTCCTTCACCGAATCAGTCAGCCCTCCTTTGTCTTCATCGTCCAGTCAGCAATTTGCCCCTGCACGAACCTCACAGACGCGTTCCACGTCTAACCCAGACATCCCACCAATGTCCGAGTCCCCTCCTATGTTCCGAAACTCTTCCGCGGCATCGCTACCGAACATTCTGAACGCGCCATCGCCATCTTCACGCTCGGGAGGAGGCTTAGCTGGGCTCGAAGCGTTGGCGCAAGCGGCCACTCAGGAGCGGAGAAGACTGAGTGGCGAGATAGCGGGGGTGGGCCAGGCCGGAGACGACGTTGGTGCGCGAATGAGCAGCAGTCCAATCACACAGCGCTCCGAGCTTCGTCTCGAGCATGTGCATGAAACGTATGTGAAGCCTTCTTCGCCTGTGGTTACACGCAGCCCAACACAACCTCGCCGCGACATCTCTACATTTGCCGAGAACGAGCCCGTAGCTGAAGGTGGATCGCGTCTCGAGTGTGAACCTCCCAGAAAGAGACGTAGAAGCTCTTCGCCGTCAAGCCACAGTGTCCCGACCGCTCATACGCTGCTTGCTGCTCCCCCTCCTGCCCTGCCGGCCCCTGCTTCAGACAAAGCCGAATCACCTGTTATTGCTTCACCGGCAGTCGAGTCCGGTGCAAGCCCTCTTTACCATCATCCTGGGGTGGTAACGAGAGCCCTCCAGGTCACAACTATCGACGTGACGCCAGATCATACGCGTCGTGTGCATGACAATGGTCCGGCTGAGCCGATGAAGAGAGCGCTCAGTGACAGCGTGAGTCAGGCCACTTCACCAAAAAGCAATGCTTCCCAGGTGGATATCGGTCCAGCGAAGCGGCCGCACAGCGATATCGTTGTCCCGGCTATCAGCCCTGGTGCGGAAGAGCAGCTTCTGGGCAGTGGCAAGGGGGCCGAGCGGCGACAACCGCAGGACAAGAAGGACAAGAAGAAGCGCGAGAAGCCTGCATCGAAGAAGGAAAAGGCGAAGGGTGCACCAGCAGAGCAGGTGCGGAATGACACTGGGCTCTCGAAGGACGACGCACGAGAGCAAGACCCTCATGAGTGGTTGCTCGAGCACTACTCCTCCCCCAGGGCGGCACACTTCCCCTCGCCTGCAGGTGCCAGCAAGCCCACCGCGTCACCGTACACTTTGAGACCCGCTTTCCCTGACCAGTTCAAAGCGGAAGTAAGCTTGGACTCTCCGCACCTCGATGCGGGCGCGACCGCCGACACAGTCGCAACCCCGAACACGGAGATGCGCACGCCCACTCCGCTTACTATCCTAGAAATGGAGCTGAAGGAAGCCGAGATCCCTAGGCAGACTGCCGCGCGGGCTGACGCGCACGACTCCGACATCACAATGGAGCTCGACATGGCTGTCAGTGCTACGCCGCCTCCAGCAGCAGGAGGCGGCGGAGACAACGACACCATGGAGTTGGACGTGGAGGACGAACTGTTGATGTTGCTGGACGACGAGCCTCGTAAGCCTCATTCACACTCCAAACACACATCTGTTATTCGGGATTCGTCCACGAAGCATGTGGTTTCGCCTTCGGCCGTTGGTGCTGCGTTGGATACTAGAGTCTCCCTCTTGTCCATGGCCAGGCAAACTAGTCATCCGCGGGACTCCATGCCCCCTCCAGCGTCCCCAGTTAAGGAGAGCTCAAGACCTGGCTCCGCGCAGCCGGCAGATCGGCAGGAGGCAACAGGTGGCACTGCCAACAAGAAGAAAGAAGCAGCAGAGAAGGTGAGGCGCACTCGTTTAGCATGTACCAACACACACTGATTTCATGCGTCTACAGTCTTCATCGAAGCCGAAAGCAGCTGCAAAGCCTAAGGCGAAATCTACGGCAAAGTCCAAACCTAAGGCGGCGAAAGATGGCTCAGTATCCGCAGCTAGTCCAGCGCCTGGCGCCCTGACCCCGTCTATGTCTACTTCGTCTGTGAAGGGCAAGAAGGCAACACCTCTTCTTGGCGTTAATGTCCCTGGGACGAAACGCGGTGCTTCTGCGGCTGCAGCATCATCGCGTTCGCGGTCTGCCTCGGTCATGCCGTCCGGATCAGTGGCGCCTGAAGCGGATGGGAAAGGGATCTTAGAAGCCGGGGCAGAAGGTGTTGAGAAGGATGTCATCATGGACGACAAGTTGTACTGCGTTTGCAAGACCAGCTACGATGAGGATCGTGTCATGATCGCTTGCGACAGGTAAGTTGTAGCCTGGCGCATATACTTCCTGATTGTGCCCTGACCATGTTCACTCATATGTTCAGATGCGATGAGTGGTATCATACACAGTGTGTGAACATGCCTGATCTGGAGGTTGACCTCGTGGACCAGTTTTTCTGTCCGCCATGCATAAACAGTTAGTTTGTGGTCGATCTCATGTTCCGGTGACGTGACCGCTCACTGTCTCACTTCTGAAGGTAACCCTCATCTACATCTCAAGACAACCTACAAACGACGTTGCTTCTCGGGCCTCCAACATCCACATCCATCGTCACCGAGTGCTTGTCACAAGCCTGCACGTGGTGCATTCTCCAAGTACTGCTCGGATGAGTGCGGTGTTCTCTACATGCAATCACGCCTCGATGTCTGGAAAGGCGCGAAAGGCAGTCTGTGGGGGAGCTTTAAGGATGCCCGCAAGAGAGAAGGCGTGGTCGTGCGCGTTAAGGACGAAGCTGATGCCGAGGTGAAGGTTAAGGACATGGTGGGCGAACGGACGACATCAGGTTTGCCTTCGGAAGTTGTGAAGTCACCGAAGACACAGCTTGATTGGTTTCTGGCACGACTCGACGCTCAATTGGCGAAGATCGCATCTAACCGCGACCACCTGAAGAAAGAGATGGAGATCATCCAATGGCGCGAGAAGGTGATCCAATTGGCAGCCACACGCGCGGATCAACTGGACGAATGCGGTTGGGATCAGCGTCTCTGTTTCGGGGATGAAGAGTATGCCGAGTTCGGGGTCAGCGTCCTGGAGAGCTATGAAGCAGCAGGACAACAGAAACAGGACGGCGATGCTATGCAAGTGGATGGCTCTCCCGTCGATGATGGTGAATGGTGGTGTAACGGCAAGAAGAAATGCGAGCGCCATGCGGGGTACGGACTATACTCGTTGATTGCTCCTTGTGTGTCTGACCCAAATTACGTCAGGTGGCAGAAGCTTCGTGCGACCGAGATTCAGTTCGAGAGGGACACAAGGTTCGGGGTGCTCCAGAGGCTCACCGTGGAAGAGCGGGAAATCCGTAAACAAATTGAGGACGTCATGGACCCTAAGGCTCGGGCTTCGGTGCTGAACACTGTCGGACCTCCGTTACAGCCTCTTAACGGCGATGCTACACCGAATGGTCCTGTCAAGTCTAAGGCGAGCAGTGACGCAAACAGGAAAGGGAAGAAGAAGACGTAAAGTCAAGTGTATTATTCGGACCTCTTATAGGGGACTCATCCTATCCTATCATACCTATAGTCTACTAGCATACCCCCACATCTTCCATTATTGTCGCGAGATGTTCCAGCCTCAGCGAACGCGTGTTTAATACGAGGTATTTGCGGTGCGAGAGCAAAACACAGATAGAACTGTACTATATGATACATGCGCGATGACTCGTGGCGTAATGAATCTGCCAGCTGTGAGTTCATCTGGGCACGCACAATGACGAGGACATGCCACAAAAGCGAGAAAGAATGGGAATATCAAGTCAGTATCCGTCGCCTTCTCCACCTTCCTTGCAGAATCCCTTCTGCTCGAACAACACTTGCGCTTTCGTTTCTTCACGTATTCTCTTCGCTGCAAGCTCCTGCTGGTAATATGGCTCCAGTTCATTCCATGCCACTTGCCGCAATGGAACATCGTCTTCTTGGTCGAGGTCCTAAGTCGGCCAAGAAGGTGAACGCTGTCCTTCGAGAACCCACATAAACAGACATACGACTTCACCAAGCAGCACTACGTTTTCGCCTCGAATGAGGAATAGCCCTCGCCATGTCTCCGCAAAGAGATCCCGAAAGTATATGCGTTCAACTGTATCCTCTAGGACCAGGTTGGCTTTACAAAATCGGTCAGATACCTAGGGTGCCGCTGCATGCTATGAGATGACTTACGCACCGAACTGATCATAAGACCGTAATACGCCCTGTAGTTTTCGACCATCTCTCAGGACGACCAGCATCTTTCCTATCCCGAACCGAAGGAAGAGACGAAATGGCAGATCACGGGCTCAGGATGCATAGAGAAGCCTTGAGCTGACTTGGGACAAACGTACTGTCGACGCAGTCTACAAGAGACCCCGAGGTGGTGAAAGGTATCAAAGAATCCATTGAGCCAGATGCTCGTTCAGGGGCTACGAAGACACGGCTGCGAAGGTTGTGCAGAACAGCTCTCAGACATATGCTGCCGTACTGCCGGAAAGTAACAGGACTTTATCAGGGTGTCACCCTTAAGACGGTATTCTTTTTGTGAAAGGTTTCTAATTATGGTTAACTCACACTTCGATAAGCTGATATGGCCGAGTCGTTAAGGCGAGTGATTTGAACTGCTCACTATCACTTGGGCATTGCCCGCGTAGGTTCAAATCCTGCTGTCAGCGTTTCTTTTGTTTTATCCATCTCCAGAATTTTGACAACAGCATCGAATCCCTGGACCCTGATGATCATTCGTTTCAGCCCCGGAGTGTGTACGAATTAGGCCAGAGTACAGCGCAACAATATGAGGTACATCTTTATCCGAGAAGGAGTTTTGGGATCCCACCAGCATCCCCAGTGACCTCTGATATACTTCCAACCACTCTCTGGACGCTGATTGCGGTCGGAAAGACAGCACACAGGTGGTATCAGCAAGGAATATATAAGTAGTACAGAGAGCACATTGCGCACCTGGTTCACTTTCGCGCACGCTATGCCATATCAACTATGCACTCTTATTACGCAGTGGTGGCTTTGCCAAAGTATTGCCACTGTCCGGGCTCTGGCTTCTCAGCCAATGGCTCCCATCTGCAGAAGACATGAGAGAGAATCCCGTGCTTAAGTATTGGGTATGCGTACGCCTTCCACTCAATCATCTTCGAGACTAGCTTCATTTCGTCCGTAGCGATATCTAAAGACTCCTCTATATGACCCTCGTCCAGCTGCTTCTCCACGTCTGCGATGCTTCCGTTTGCAGTTTGTAGAATTTGCAGCTTGCGCTGCGTGAGAGCCTCCACGCCTTGTCGGTACACTGATGTCTCAGGAATAGACGAGAGCATTGTGAGCGTCGACTGGTAGACGTTCGTTAGCTCGGGGATGGGGTCGTGGTGTACATTGAGGCCCGTGATGCCTGTTGTAGACTTGCGAAGCTGGTTGAGCAGAGGCCGAGTGAGACGAAACATGGTGGTACGCCGTTGATGAACGGTGGCACGTCGAAGCCGCGTCGGGACAGTCGTTGCTTGAATAGGAAACCGGCGTCGGCCGCACCTCTAGCTCTACTTTTACATTCAACAAGCTGCTCAGAGTCCGTCGACCATGGCAGCCTTAGCTTTACAGCAGACACGAACATCATTGCCTGCGCTTCGTCTGCCATTCTTCCGACCTTTCCTGGCCACCGTGACGTTTGTCCCATCAATAGGCCTTACCCCTTCACCGTTCAACTGGGCGCGGAATACATGGCAATCCCTTCTCGAGCTCTTCCCGCCGTTTCTCCTCGCAGTACCCAAGAAAAAGACGTCTCATTCGCGTAAAGCGATGCGTAGCGCAAACAAGGGTCTCAAGGACAAGCAAAGTATGTTCAATACCCGTACAACTTAGTGTCATCCTCACATCCCTCGACTACAGACCTCGTGCATTGTCCTGGTTGTGGGTCGCCCAAGCTGGCGCACCATCTGTGCCCGTCATGCTATTCGGATTTGAATCGGACTTGGAAATCAAAAGCGAAGCAGGGCGGAACCTCAGCCGGCGATATACCGTCTGTGTCTCTCGAATGAGTGCATACAGAACTCGTATGTCTTTTCAATCTCGCCTAGTGCTTGGTTTGCTTAGGCTAACTGACACAGTAGACTCTACCTTGTATATGGCTCGCCATAATTACATCAACCTCGGACGGAGCAGGCTATCTACTGTTGCAACTGAACAACGAGTCCGTAGACCGGGCCAATACTGAAACGTATTGGTGCAGTAATGTATAGATCCCTGACATTCGGGATGCGGCGGTAATCAGACCTTTAGAGTCTGGGGAATGTGAATGTTGCTGTCTCAGCTTCTATTTGTGACGATGTCCGGTAGACGGGAGTTGCGCATGGCTCGCTATCAATACAGTCGCTGGCGAGCGACCTTTTCCAAACTGTCAGTGCGTTGAGTTGAGTGAGAAGTGCTGGCGCCAACATTGTACGGCGGCCTGTAGAATGATCACCAGGACCCGCGCCCGAAACTTGCTACCTGATGACCATGACCTGTGGGGATTGCACCCCCAATTTCGGCCATGGCAAACATACAAATATGTTGCCCGAACATAGCCGACACGTCTCCCCTCGACTGCAATCCGCCTCTAGTGACACTCTACTATCATGTTCCCTAGACTCGTCAGGAGTGCTGTTCCCCGTGTGCGCTCATTGAGCACCCAAGTGGGCGGAGTGGCGGCCATTCTGGAAAGGAAGCCCGACGATGTTGTTATCACATTCGCCAAGCGGACTGCACTTGGACGTGCGAAGAAGGGCCAGCTGAAAGATGTACCGGTTGATGAACTCATGCAGGCTCTCATAAAGGCAGGTGCCAATGCACACCCAACCTCATTGGCATGATCACTTACAGAATGTTCTCACCAGGCGACTTTGGAAAAGACGAAGTTGGATCCTGCCAAGCTTGAGGACATTTGCGTGGGTATGTCCCACCAGCTTGTTCGCATCTTGTCAATGAATCTGAGCGTATTTATTCTAATAGGGACTTGTCATTCGCCATCTCCAACCTATGTCTCTCGTGCAGCAGCCATCGCTGCGGGTGTACCAGTCGAGGTTCCAGTCTCCGCTGTGAACAGGCTATGCGGCTCTGGCTTGCAAGCTATCAGGATCATCGCTAATGCCATCCAGGCGGGGCACATGTCCTTAGGGATGGCAATTGGCGTTGAGAACATGTCCTTGAAGTATGTACACGTGCTTAACGAGAAGCTTAGCTCATATCTTGTTGTAGTCCGCGCCCAACTCCCGAAATTGTAGAGGGTGTGGAGGCGATTCCGCAAGCTCATGACTGTGTACAGGTCGGTACCTTCGAGAAGATGACTTGGTCATTGTTGAACGTTGCTCTACAGCCCATGGGCTGGACATCAGAAATGGTCGCAGAGGCATATAAAATTTCTCGACAGAAACAAGACGAGTATGCATTGATTTCGCATACGAGGGCGGAAAAGGTGCACCAAACAAGAGATATAACGACTTAGTGGCTCACTTGTCCGCAGGCTTCAGAAGCCGGGATCTTCGGAGAGGAAATCATGCCCGTGGAGCTGCGAGGCACAATAATCTCCGTCGATGATACCATCCGAAAGGGCACAACCGCCGAAGGTCTCTCCAAGTTAAAGCCAGCTTTCCCGGCATGGGGCGAAGCCTCCAGTACAGGGGGAAATAGCAGCGGGCTGGGTGACGGTGCTGCTCTGTGCATCCTCACGACGCGGAAGCGTGCAGAGAAGGAGGGAATGGAGATAATCGGCAAGTACGTAGCTACCAGTTTCGTCGGTACGTCCCCTTACGCTCCTCTCACGGCACGGATATTGACGGGGAGTTGTAGGTGTGGAGCCAAGATACATGGGGATTGCTCCAGTAGCTGCGATACCGAAAGTCCTTGAACAAACAGGCCTCGCAAAGGAAGATGTTGACGTGTACGAGGTAGGAATGTAATGTCAACATACTGTGGACGGAATTAACCCCTCGGTCAGATTAACGAGGCGTTCGCGTCGCAGTTTGCATACTGCGTTGAACAGCTAGATGTCCCTATGTCGAAAGTCAACCCAAAGTACGTGATAAACATTGTACATTATTACACGTATGCTGAAAGCATTAACGGATCTAGTGGCGGCTCAATTGCCCTGTCACATCCCCTCGGAATGAGTACGTGTTCCAACAGTCTTCGAGACATTAGCTGACGCGAAATATGATCTCCAGCTGG
This sequence comes from Postia placenta MAD-698-R-SB12, assembly GCF_002117355.1. Lineage (NCBI taxonomy): Eukaryota > Fungi > Basidiomycota > Agaricomycetes > Polyporales > Adustoporiaceae > Rhodonia > Rhodonia placenta. Next base: position 2,339,628 of record NW_020169832.1, on the reverse strand, counting down.
TGTGCGCCAGGTCGTTACTGGTCTCGCTCAGCTTCGACGCCAAGGGGGAAATATACTGTGCACCAGCATGTGTATAGGCAGTGGGATGGGAGGTGCTGGTATATTCGTGAATGAGGCTCATGCTTAGTGGCGAGTGCTTGTCCCTTCGGAGCAGCCTTGAATTGCACATGCATTTTTATGTACAATTGGCGCAAACTGTCAAGCTGTATGTGATAATTGCGGGGTATTTACGAGGGTACTGCCGTCTGTCTTAAACCTTGAGGTTGTGACCTTGCGAATGTCACATCCTGTCACATTGTTGTCACGTCGCCGGATCGATCGAGCGCGCTCGGTGAGGACAAGCTGGTCAACAAGCCGTCGTCAAGTCTCTCGACGCCCAGACATCCCCTTTCTCCCTCAAGGTCTGTATATTCATGCTCTTGTGCTGCCTGGACGTCTGTCAGGGTGCGAGATGTGCTCAATCAGCGAGATATGGCTGGATGCGCACAACTTGAAACGGATGACAGTCCGGTAGAGTTCAAGCGCTGACCCTTGCTCCCATCCTGTAGCCCATCCCCGGCCCCAAAATGTCGGCTCAAATCAGCAAAAAGCGCAAGTTCGTGGCCGACGGTGTCTTCCGTGCCGAACTCAACGATTTCTTCACTCGCGAGCTGTCGGAGGAGGGCTACTCTGGTTGTGATGTCCGGGTCACCCACGCCCGAACTGAAGTGAGCTTGAATGTTTGGCTGCTTGGCTGGTTTTTGACCGTTGCCCGCCCGTAGATTATCATCCGTGCCACCCACACTCAGGAGGTCCTCGGTGAGAAGGGTCGCCGCATCCGCGAGCTTACTGCCCTCGTGCAGAAGCGTTTCAAGTTCCCTGAGAACTCCCTCGAGCTATACGCTGAGAAGGTCCAGTACCGTGGTCTCTCTGCTATTGCTCAGTGCGAGAGCTTGAGGTACAAGCTTCTCGGTGGCCTTGCCGTCAGGAGGTAGGTCGCTTTTCGAGATGTTTATTGTGCCACGCTAATACGCTTATCAGGGCTTGCTATGGTGTCCTCCGCTTCGTCATGGAGTCTGGTGCGAAGGGTTGCGAGGTCGTCGTCTCGGGCAAGCTTCGTGCAGCTCGTGCCAAGTCGATGAAGTTCACCGACGGCTTCATGATCCACTCTGGTCAACCCGCCTTGGATTTCGTTGACTACGCTGTCAGGCACGTCATGCTAAGGCAGGGTGTGCTCGGTATCAAAGTCAAGATGTAAGTACTTGTGAACTTCCTTGACCGAACAAGGCCTAATATTCGCGCCCGATAGCATGAAGGGCTGGGATCCCGAGGGCCAGGTTGGTCCCCGCAAGCCCCTCCCAGACTCTGTCCAGATCCTGGAGCCACCACTCGACAAGATCGTTGCGGAACCCACTTCCGAGCAGCGCGAGCCCGCCATCATCTCGGCACCTGCGCCGCCGGCCGAGGAACCCGCAGCGTACCAGGACAGCCCCGATGCTTTCGCACAGTCCTACGAGCAGCCGGCCGCTTTCTGATTTGTTTAGGTCGTATGTACTCCTGTATTCCATGCTACTAGTTGAGACTGGTCCGCTATCACGAGTGCGACAATCCTCACCCTCATCTTCTGCTCTGAGAAGGCTCTTTCTCACTTTTTCTCGAATATGAAACGTCGTTGAGTCTATCCCAATGATCAATGAAACTGAGCATTAACATTGAAGCACCTACACAGCAGTGACGTTGCAGACTAAGACATCGGCCATCTTTCAGGACAAATGACGATTAATTGTTGCCCTGAAGAAGTCATAGAAACATTTACAATTAGCCAATCCATTAGCTGTGGATATGATACATGAAGAGCTTGGGCTACAATCTAACTGGGAAGAGTTCATGAAAACGATACATCATGTCCATGGAAGTCGTGTTCTCGGGTCATAGACGGATTGACACCTCATGCCTTGCCACCTGCGACATGCAGTTTGGCAAGGGAGCTCACAAGTGGGACGGCGTAGAATGCGTATGCCACCCAGACCACTGGAAGGATATCAGCAATCGGTCGTTGCTTGCTTTGACATGAACTGCACTCACTGACGAATCCATTGCTAAGGGAAGCAATCAGCTCGGGAGCATCGCTACCAATCTTGGAAATGTCGTCGTTGAAGTCATCCACAGCCTTCCAAAACCACATAAAGAGGACGAGGAAAGATGTGATGCCTGCATCAGGAGTCAGACTCATTCAACTATTAATTAATGCGTTTTAGACGCACCGATCAAGAAGCCAAGCAAACCAATCCACGCGGTAGCCCTCTGGACACCAGGACGTTCGAAGTGTGCGCCGATCCGGCCCAGCGTGCCACGGTGGGCAGTGAAGGTGTACATGAACAGAAAGATCACTGTGAAGGCAAGCGAGACTGCAATGAAAGCAGGAGTCGTCGAGGTTGGTGCAGTCAAGAGATCCGGTGCATTGGATGGAAGCACGGAGAGATCTAAGAGACAGACTGTAAGAATTGAGTAGTGGCATGAGCGACATAAAGTACATACTGTATGTAGGCGATACTGTGGGCACAGTGCACGTCACACTCGCCTCCTTATTTGGACGCGAACATGAACCTTCGAGGTACGTGAGCAGCATTCAGCCGTATGGCGGTATGTGGACATACCGAGAGCTCCCAGGAATACGTTCGGACCATCCACAGACGCAGAGGAGGAGTTCGTCAAAGCCGTCGACGGAGAGACAACAAGTAGAGCCACTTGGGTGGACAGCATCAAAGTCGGAGAGAGGTATGAGAACAGTATGAGTAGAAATGCAGTGAGGGCGAGCAGGGGAGCGAGTAGAGTAGTGATAGCTCTGGAGAATCCGGCGATCATGGTGACTAATGTTGAGTGAATGAATGCTTCAGGAGAGTGTAGACCAGCTAGGCAAGGATCGACTAAAAGATGGACTATGCTTCCGGTTTCGTTACGGTACGTGTAGTGCTCCTGGCCAGTGCTCACAGAGCTGAAGAAACTGCGGACGTTAGTGGACACAGTCCGAGGGAAGGCTTATATAGTCCTGAGTCGTTGAAGGTGCGTCGTTCCATATTTGCTCGCGTGCACATTGACAATTACCAGAGAACAATAGGTGAAAAATACAAGCGTAGATTCCCAAGCGGACAAGTCGGTGAATACAGATGGTAACGAGGTGCGCGCCGCCGGACAAAGCCGTAAGCGCTCCCATTGTTCTGAGTTTGGTACCAAGCGCCTCGGGAGCGATTTGCTGAGGGCCTCTTCCATTTCGCAGAGATCTAGGCCCGCTAGAGTTCACGGTAGGCCTGGACTGAACTTCATTTTAGAGGGCCCGTGCGGTTCATCGCCGTTGTTGGAAAACCGGTCACACATATCAGGCACAGCATTAGCTCGCAACGATTTATCGTCGATTTCCCCATCGTAGAAGAAGTACATTAACGTTCAGACTTCACGTAATCTGTTGTGAATTTATCTTAGGAATAAGGGTGGTCCATCTCCACCTCTTTCTCCTGAGCTGCCACAATCTGCGAGTGAATCACCTTGTGTTTCTCAGATTATCGCTTCTTATTATAATCAAGTGATTCTAGAAACGTTGCGGTGAGGAGTGATGGTACGTGCCGAATGCTACTGTGTAGCATGCCTGCCACTGAGCCTTAATAAGCGCTGACGCAGAGCTCAACACATTCAGATTATCTGTGAGACTATATGTGCGATGCCCACTGGCAATACGGAAATATCAGTTGGCCACGCCTTTAGCTTTAAATCCAGAGAATCGGCAATCTTAGAACTGTGGATTAAGTGATGCAAGCAGCACCGAACGAGCGCCTAGCGGAAAGGGACCTCTGCGTGAGATCAGATCTGGCGTAGCGGGGAGAGCCACAACAAGGCCAAACACTGCTGCACCAATTCGGGAAGGAAATTTGGCTCGCCACAACGGTCCTACGCTCAGGTCCGGAAACCTGCTTGTGCTCTGTCCATACTCCTCTTGCAGCCATGACGGACGTGGAAGACATTCAGCTGCCACCTGAGCTTTCGAACCTGTCGACCATAGTCGACGCGTCGCCAGAAGTTTTGGCCACAGGGAGCAGCGACTTGCAATCGACTGCTCTGAATGCAACGAAGTTCATATACGACCTCGGTAAGTACACTATGCCTTTGGACGCGCGCTTTTTTAATCAGCCCTAGCTCTGAAGTCCGAGGATAATTCCCAATACTACATCAATGATCTCCTCATGTCAATTTCGCCCACTCTCGCGCCCGAGACCCGCTCGCAAAGCACGAAGCGGAAACGCAGCCCAACGTATGATCCTGCAGACTATTCTCCGAAGTTCTATGAAACCCCTGTTGATGAACTTCATGTCGATGGCATGAACGATGACCAGGTCTGGGCCCAACTGGAGCTCAGAGCGGCGCGTGTCTGCAGTCTCCTGGAATATGCCCTCGATGGCACAGGAGACGGTCTCGGTAATGAGGGCGACGAGGAGTCAGCTGGGTCACAAAAGAAGCGCAAGATGCTCTTGGATGACGACGGGGACCTTGATATGGATGACTTGGACGGTATGAAGGTGGATAGCGACGAGGACGAAGACGAGGACGGAGATGAAGACGAAGACGAAGGAGATGAGGATGAGGATGAAGAAGATGAAGATGAGGACGAAGAGGAGGACGAAGAGGAGGACTTAGGTGAGGGCGTTATGCGATTGCGGGATGCATCGGACGATGAAGAAAACGGGGACACTGTCCTCGATCTCGACAAGCCTTCAATTCTCACTGGCGGGAAGCGAAAACTCAAGCTCAAGCTCAAAAAAGGAGGGCACCCCGAACTGGACGATGGGTTTTTCGACCTGGCAACCTTCAACGCCGAGACTGAGGAGGCGGAAGCCAGAGCAGTGTCGAAGGGAAGATTAGGGAAGGTCGATAGTGATGAGGAAGGTGACGATGACGAGGGAGTGGACCTCTTTGCGCCAGTTGATGCCATGTCGGATACTCTTGACGGTAACGAAGAAGGGGCTGCAGGTATACCTTTCATTTGTTTATTGTTTATAATATGTTCCCTTACTGACGCCACTATTAGAGCCGTTCTACAAGGATTTCTTCGATCTCCCGCCGCGCCCCACCTCATCAAAAGGCGAAAGGAAGACCCCTGCTCACTTGACTGCGTCGTCCTCAACTGGAAGAGTCCGCTTCCATGAGGAAGTTCGGGTGAAGAATATAAAAGCTAGGGGGAAAAATATTCCAACCGCGGTGCTATACGACGATCCTGACGATGATGACTATGAACCGGAGGATGTTGACAGTGAGGAGGACGATGGCAGTGAGGAGGAAGGAGATGAAGAGGACGAAGAATACGGCGAGTTGATATCCGAAGATGGTAGCGAAGAGAACGACGAAGATGGCAGCAATGAGGATGAAGAGGAAAGCTCACAAACCAGTCGAGACGATGACGACGATCTTGAGACTATTGAGCGTTTCAAGGATGATTTATTTGCAGAGGAGGATGAGAAACATCAGACAGGTTTGCTACTACGCCATATGCCCTCCCTTATGTTTGTTGATTCATTTCCTTCAGACATGACAGCATTCGAGAAACGTATGGCTGCCCTCCGAGAAGAGATTGCCACAATGGAAGCAGAGAACGTGGCGAAGAAGAATTGGACCCTCATGGGCGAAGCTACATCGCGATCACGACCACAGAACTCACTCCTCGAGGAGGACCTTGAGTTCGAGCGGGTGATGAAATCTGTCCCCGTCATTACAGAGGAGACCGTTCAGAGCCTCGAAGAGCGTATCAAGGCACGGATCTTGGAAGGCCAATTCGACGACGTTGTGCGTAAACGACCTGTCGATGACAAGCCATTCCTTCCTTCCCGCTTCTTTGAGCTACAAGACACGAAGTCAAAGCAGTCCCTCGCTGAGATCTACGAGGACGAGTACACTGCTCAGACGGGCGGGGTCGCTGGCGAAGATAGGGATGGCAAGCTCAAGAAGGAGCATCAAGAGCTCGAGAAGCAATGGGAGCAGATCTGTGGAAAGCTCGACGCGCTGTGCAATGCGCATTTCACACCAAAAGCAGTGCGTATTCATGACCTATCTCTTACTCGTACCAGACTAACGACTGGTGTAGCCGAAAGCGTCAATATCCACGGTCGCAAATGTGGCCGCTGCGTCGATGGAATCAGCGCTTCCAACGACCATGTCCTCCTCCTCAATGCTTGCACCTGAAGAAGTGTTTGCACCGCCTTCTACCACGGATCTCCGTGTGCGCAGCGAGCTCACGCCGACGGAAAAACGAGCCTTGCACAATAAGCAGAAGAAGGCTAAGAAGAAGGCCCGCGATGTGCTCGAAAAGAGCGTGGACAAGTTCGCGCAGTCCAAGAGAGCCGGCGGTGTCAAGAAGCAGAAGGAGGCGGCACTGAAGAGCGTAGTCAAGAGCGGGAAGGGAGTGACCGTCATAGGCAAGAAGAGCAAAGACGTAGCTGGTCAGCGAAAGCGGACTGAAACATAGCGTACAATCACCGTCCTTTTTTGTTGGTGCTGGATACATCTGTCTACATAGTCTAAAAGCTATTATGAATACTAGGCTTGCCAAATTGCGCGGGATCAACATTGAATGATCATGATCATGATGGGGTTGAAACGATCGCTGCGACACGTGATGAATGCTATGTGAGGGTGCAAGGCAACAGCAGTACAGCTTCTTCGACACGCCGGCCATAAGTAGCCTCAGCCCGCCTTGTGCTTCCCACATTCTTTCTACACCAAACAACCATGTCGTTCTTCAAGCGTAACAATAAGCCAGCTATTCCTCCTGTCCCGTCAGAGCAGCCTGCTCGTGATATCAACAATCGCTCGCCGAACCCTTCTGCTCGCTCGTATGCCGCTACGTATGTGCCCAGCCGGGATGGCGATCCGTACAGTGCTCCATATACACCGTCATCGTCTGTAGCCAGCGGTGACAGATATGCCAAACGTGATGCTGTAGGCGATGTATACAGCCGTGGTCAGGGCAACGTCGATAACGACCGCGGTGAACTGTTCTCGGGATACAATCCAGAGAAGGCGGGATCGGGCAGGTTCTTCAACGATGGTCCCTCTTATGGCCAGGAGCCTGCTCCAGGAGAGGAGAACGAGGAGGATGTTGAGGGCATCAAGCAGCAGATCAAGACCACTAAGCAGGAGAGCTTGGCGTCAACTCGTAATGCCTTGCGGCTGGCCCGCGAGGCTGAGGAGACTGCCAGGGGTACGGTCGGACGTTTGGGAACCCAGTCTGGTGCGTTGCTTCTAATCGGGTCGTTGCCTAAGCCTCATCTTTTGGATCACAGAAAAACTGGCCAACACCGAACGCCACCTTGATGTGTCTAAGGGCTATTCTATGCGCGCTGAAGATAAGACCGACGAGCTCAAGCAGCTTAACCGCTCCATCTTCCGTCCCGTCATTACCTTCAATAAAGACTCCAAACGCGCTGCGCAGGAGGCCAAGATCCAGCAGCGCTACGAGGATGATCGTGAGCAGCGCGAGAAGGCTATGATGGACATCCGAGAGACGCAGGACCGTCTTGGTCGTGCCACGACGTATGGCCAGGGCCAGGGCCAGCCCCAGGCGGGCGGTGACCGCTTCAACCGCTCTGCTGTGCAGCTGAATGCACGCAAAGATCAGAGGAAGCGCTTCCAGTTTGATGCTACCGCTTCCGACGACGAGCTCGAGGACGAACTGGATGACAACCTTGACGAAATCTCTAGCATCACCAAGAATTTGAAGGCTCTTGGAACGGCGATGGGTCAGGAGCTCGACACCCAGAACGACAGGATCTCGAGGATCACGGATAAAGCGGATACATTGGACAATGCGCTGTTTAGGAACACACAGAAGGTATGTATTTTCCCATCATTTAACAGGGACTTCAGTGCTGATCTTTGCTACAGCTCAACAAAATCAAATGAGTTTTGGACACTGCTTTGGTCGTCCTCCTGGGTTCATGGTGCTATCTCGAGGTGTTTCTTGTATCATAAAGCAGGATGGATGGATGTTGGCTCTAAGTGGCTGAATGATTGTGACCTCAAACCAGCATCCTTGCTCGCGTGCGCATTGAGTTCCGGTTGTGAATTGACTAGGGTATTCAAAATATCGAGACACAATACAGCGTATATACATGAGCAGATAATAGTAAGTAAGGTACGATGCATGATAGCTAATAGATTCACAGTGAAAAATTGTAGGCGAAAGAGTAAGTGATGATTCCCATAGATCAGTCAGCACAGCTGCATTGCAACGGCCCGTTGTCAGTACTTTTCCAATTGTTGCACAGCAATGTGCAGGATAACTAGTTTGAAGTGGCCTGGGATGTATCTTCGGCATCTTCGTCGTTCTGTGAACTCGCCTCGCCAGTCCCCTCTAGAATTTCTGCGAGAGATAACTGGCCCGAGACCCGCTGCGAGGGAGCCACTTAAAACAAATGACAGTCTCGTAGTAAGGGACTACAGACCTTGAACGCAAACTTGCAGACTTTGAAACCGTGCGGATTCAGCCCCTTCTCCATCCATGCCTAATAACAGATCATGGTTCCATGTCAGCAGGCGCCATCGAACGGAGCACAGCGCACCTTCTCAACAGTGTACAATCCGTCATAACGGTAACCCTCAGCAGGCGCGTAGGGTGACTTCAATTTGTAGCCACGGATTACGCGGACGGGCTTCTTCGTCTCGCACGATATCTGTAACGATATTATGAGCTGCGAGGTTCTGGCTAGACGATTTATAACAGACCTGCAGTGCCTTGTTCAAGCGGTTTTCGAATGACTGGTCACAGCTTTGAGGAGCAGTACGGAGCTTCAAAGCGCAAGGTTAATCAAGAACCTATGACAATTAAGCGGGACCCTACATTCTTCGGGTTTGTCTTAGTACCCTTGAGGTCACGTCCGCCTACGCACTTTTATGACAGCCTGTTCGCAACATGGAAGGAGTTTCACACACCTGCGCCGGTATATGTGCTGCAATGCGACCTGGTCAATATGCTTTCACCCTGATTACGAAACACTACTTACAATGCTTCGCCGAGGTCAACGTCATCCTCATATCCACCTGACAGTGCGATAGAGTATGCACCGTCGGGACCACCAGATATGCCCGCAACCCACGGTCTAAGTCAGGGCAGGTTTACATATGCATTCACTGGACAGCTCATAAGTACTCACGCATGAATGGCATCCGCGCTACATTCCTCGCTAAAACATACGGAAGTCAGAAGGCTAATCACCAATGTGAGACAGCGCACTTACCGAGTAAGCCACCATGACCCGACAGGAACCCCTGGGATTGTGCCGAAGGTTTTCCTGGTAGAATGGCAATGTCATGAAGAACAGTGGAGAGTACACGGGACTTTGGGGGACTGACGGATCGTGCATCCTCTTGTTGAGGCTCCTAGGCTCTGTCACCATCTCCCTCAGGCCCGCTTGAACACTAGCTAGACGAGGCATTGCATGTCCAATATTGTCGCTGGCATAGTCTACCTTCTTGCCCTGATTCCTTCCACTTCTCCGTAGTCCCGTATTTGCGCTCCCATCTTCAGAGGATTCCACGCGTGCAACCTTGGATTTCCGTTGAGGTTCAGGGCTGTGCAGCGCAGACACCTTGCGCTTTCTGGGGGCGCGTGGCTTCTTGGCAACCTTGGGCACGAAAGCGGGGGCATCCAAGTTCAAAGACTCTAGAAATGTCTTGTTGCGCGCTCTAGTTAAGGAGCACTGCTCCTCATAGTCGGAGACCTCCTCAACTTCCGGAAGCTCGAATTCCATGTTCAACGAGACCCTAGGCAGAATGACGAAGGAAGGTACAATGCAACTACTTGGTGGGCGCGTTCCGTTCACGTTCAAGACGATCAGACACGTGATCGCGTAACGTCGTGTGGCCACTGATCACAGCGAATCCGTTGCTGCGTTGTCGCCTAAGGAACCAATTGCGATGTATTATGTTCTGCACATGCACCCGAGAGTGGAAAGGTAACGGTATGGTTGCTTGGTATTCGAACGAACAGACTTGGAGCACGTCATATATGTCATCCCATCGTTTGAAACACGGCAATCGGTCAGTATTGGTTAGCGTAATATTCGTTGTGCATAGATTGTGTCCAGTTGCTACCGTTGTAGAATATCTTTCGAGAGTGAGGAGCTAGAAATGGAGCGTTAAATTAGCGAATGATCAGCATAGAATTGGTATTCGCACCGAATGCCTGTGGTCCTACTGCCTCGGGGACATCTAAGAAGGCGCTTGCAGCCGACGGACTTGCAAGCGGCGATAAGTGCAACCCTGACGCCCCGGGGCTGGATGCCGTAGTTCTGGGAGACATGTTTGCATGCCCCATCCGGGGGTCTTGCCACGAGTGCGCGTTATCTGTAATCACAGCGGGGGTTGTGACGTGTGTTCCACCACCGAAGCGGTGCGGATACTTACTAGCTACGAATTTACATTTCCCTTGCTTCGCGAACGAGCAACGGGCACCTTTAGGGCATACATGGCCCATGACACAATCATCACCGAGGAAACAACGAGACCCTAAGCAAGATCGATATGTTAACGGGCAATATCAACCAATATTGCGAGGCTCACCTCTGTTGACGAATGGACAAGGCCAGTTTTTCGCAGCTTCGCGTAGGGAGTTTATTTGTTCAGGAGACAACACGTAATCATGTGCAAAACGGCAATTTTCCCCTTGCTTGCACTCCGCTAAGTAATAGAAATTGCACGGCAGGGGTTTCACTAGCGGATTGATCAGAGATGGCATTCGCGGGAAAAGAGACAGCGGACCAACATTTGGAGAGGAGCTGTTATGACAACATTAGGACACTTATTCAAAAAGAACACGTATTGGAACAGACCTGATCGGGTTCAACCTGCTTTGACTTCGTGACCGGACTTGCGCTGTTGCGACTTGGGGGAGTGGGTGCTTTGCCACGAGTTTTGTCAGTATCATGTTGTGGTGTTGGCGGGGCAGCCTGGTTAGGAACATTGTTCTTTTTGGACGAATGTGTCTGCAGCCTCTTTGTCATGAAGAGACCTTGGATATCGAGATGCGGTAGCTCTAGGCCTTTGATCTCGTACGCGAGATCTTTGTATCCTCGAAGGAGGATTATCTTGTCGAGGAGGCCCTCGTTCTGCAGGTAGGTCAAGGTAGATGTGTAACCGTTATCATGTGCACCTGAGACAATATCAGCAGTGTCCCCCGTCAACGAGGTGTAATCTACATACCCCCAAAGAATACTTTTGACGTCTGAGGAAAGCGTGTGAAGACCCGCAGGCATTCTAGGGTGCAGGTATGTGTCTGTGATGTAATAGGCAAATCATATGCATTCACACCTTTGATTTTCGCATCTGCCGCTTCCTTGCCATTACCGACGTCGACGATCGAGAACAAAGGTGATGCTTGATTGAAACCGGCACAGAACGCGTCGAACTGCTCTGCAGTGCAGACATTGTTGTGAGTCAATGTTTCCACAAGCCCGCTCTTATTGCAGTAGATGGTAAGCCATAACTGTCCGCGCCCTGGTAGCGCAGCATCCAGCGAGTCAGTACTCGCGAGGTGATCCGTGAGGCCCTTCGTGAGGAGCATGGCGGCCTGGCGGCCCCCGGCCTGACCCGTACTTAGAAGTTCAGAAGAGAAGATGTTGCCATCCCCGTCAATAAGGCAAAGGATGAGTGGGTTATCATCCTAAACGGACCTCTGGTCAACTCCACTGCACATGCACAGGACTGAAGCAGACACACTCGCAGCGATCCAATGCTCCGCTCGAGCTGCACAACAGTCTTGCTCAAGGTCTTCTTGTCCTCGTCCGCGGTCTTCAAGGCCGCCTTCCATACAGAAAGTTCTCTTTCAAGTTCTTCGACCCTAGTCTCAAGCTCGTTATTTCTCGCAACCGTCCTCTGAAAGAGCGCTGTTACAGCCACTGAGCACGGACCAGGCAGACGTAAATGACTGCTGGCTTACAGGTCTGATCGTTGAGGAGGCGTTCCCTTTCATCCAGAGACAAATGTCAAGCTCATACGGCGGTTCTTTGACCATCAAAGGTCAGCGGTGGCTCACCAAATCTCCAGTTCGGTGGAGGTTACTACATTTTCGTCGCCCATAGCCTCTCTCTCCACAACGGAGACGTCTCTCCAGACTCGAGTGAAAGAGCTCAGACGGAATGGAGAGAACCCCAGTACGACGAGCTGAGCCAACTAATTAAACCAATTCAATTATACCGATCGGGACAATTGAACGCTTTGTCCTCGAGGGCAAACCGTTGTTTCGTAAGCGCTATGACTGACACGGTGCCTTGAATTTACGAACCTCGTATATACATACACAAGCTGTCGTATCCTTGATAATTATACATCCGAGCAGATATGTAAAGCCACATCCGTATGGTCAAAGAATATCTTACGAAGATCCAATGATCTCCCGCACTGCTTCTACGAAGATATCTTTATCGTTGACTTCTGAGAAACCTGCAGAGCCAGGCCTGCTGGCCCTCCATAGCTTCCATATCCCCTGGATTCCCTCTTGTAGTGACACAATCGCCTCATGCATTCCTTCTTCGCCCCTGTCAGACAAATCCAGTTCTGATTCACGGAACGCCGCTTGCTGTAGTTGCTGGCCGTCAGCACGGGGGGCCGACGTTCCCTGGGGGCCCTGTAAACTGGCAGAGGCGGCGCTGCCTTCACTGCCACCTACAGTGGACGATGCGTTGTCAGAGCCGAGAGGCTCAACAACTGCATCTGGGGTACGAGCTCGGCTCGGCCACGGACTTGGCCTGGCCGAGACATTTGCTAGGCGCTGCGCGAGCGCCCTGGGAGAGGCGGGATCCCACTTGGAGTGTAGATCTGGCTGGCGAATAGCAGAGGGAAGGATCGGGAGGGCATCTTCAAGCCCATGGTACGAGCGAGTAGGAACTGGAAGGGGTCTCGGCGAGTGAGTTCCGTCGCCAGCAGGCGAATAGACGGAATGAAGCCTGCGCTTCGGTTGAGGAGGGGGTGAAGGCTGCGTGGAATCTGCGGTTCCTACGAATACGAGAGCAAATCAGTAATGAACCAAAACAAGCCATATGGCGCATGCCCGCTCAGTGAATAGACTATCTCATGTCCAGTAATCATTCATCACGAACTGACAGTGTATTCCTCACATGTGGCGCAAGACCGGCAAACATTATGATTGTACCAATGCTCGATTGACTTACCGTGTACGGAAGAATAGCGGGCCCAGTAGGCGTCTTCCGTCGCTCCATCCACGTCCTTCCCTGCTGTATGTCTTCCGTCGTCAAACGACGCGCGGTCATCCTGAGATCCGTATGCATTCCAGTAGTCGTCGTCGCTGTCCGCCTCGTCAAAGTTCTCCAGCTGCGCACTACCATGATTCAATGTCGGCAAGTGCTGCGAGTGTTTCCCCGACCCTTCAAGAGCCGGTTGCACATCTAGACAACTGCCGGAAGGGAAGGGCATCATAGCGGCGTTATGATATTTCCATCCATCGCTATCGTCCCATTCGAAGATGAGTCTCAGGCCTTCATGCTCGGAATGCACAGCTACGTGAGCATAGGCGTTCTCGTCATCTGATGTATAGCGTGTGGCATATGCCCCTGGTTCTGCATCGTCGATAGGGCGGGGAAGATTCTCGAGCAGATCCATGACTTCTCTCCGAGATTCAGGGGAAGCAGGCCAGCAAAGATACTCATGCGGATCATCGGGAGTGAGCTGGAGAAAATGGTGTCTTTGCAGAAGAGACTTGGATAGCAAGTGCGGGGGAAGTGGCTGTGTGATCTGGGAAGGCGGAGCGATATATTGCAGCGTGAGATGCACAAGCCCGGGGGAGAGCGGCGTAGGCAGCATGGTGGTTTGAAAGTACGCAGGTGGTAGAACGGGTCGTAGAGAGGGTATGGGCGAACGTCGACGACTGTATGCGAGAGACACGACTTATTACGGCTGCTCGCTTTAGCCCCATTGCCAGATCATCGTGAATATACCCCGCTTGTCCCCCGCATCGAGGAGAGGAACTCGGGCCAGGCAGAAGCCGAGGCCATGCGGGGAAAGCCACGTGATGGAATCCGGCCTGCCTTTCTCGGCCTTTCTCTCGAGCCCTCTCGCCGGCAACGACTCCCACACGGCCGACTTGCACGCATATCCTCTCCTCTCTTTGCCTCTCCCGTCGCTTCAGTCCACCATGCGCGCGAGCTGTCTCTTCTCGCTGCTCCTTCTGCCTCTTCTAGCGGCTGCACAATCAGTGCGTACCGACCTGATATGATGACCTTCCTAAATCTTAACCCCTTCTACTCTATCCAGTCGCAGCAGCAGTCGTCTCAGCAGCAGTCCCAGTCGCAACAACAGTCTTCGTCTCAAGGTTCTGCCTCTGGGTCGCAGTCTGGCTCACAGCAGCAATCGACGTCGGTGTCACTCCAGGTTACGGTAGTCACCACCGTCGTGCTGTCGACTTCATACCATAACGGCCCTTATTTTACCAATGGCGAGACCGTAACCACATCGTTTGGCCGTCCAACGAGTGTAACTGTCACCGAGACCCTCACCATCACACCTACTACCGCTAAGGCGAAGGCGACGACTTCAACCACGATGCCGCCCAAGTCAACCGCACCTACGAGTATAAACGGTGGCGGGAACGAAGCACCAAACGGTGCGCCTAGTCCAGGCGAGACCGGCTCGAATGGAATCTACGGGCCAAACAACTCGTACATCGCAGCAGCAGTGGTGCCGACCGCAAACGCTGCTATCATGGTCGTGGCTGGGTTGGTGGCAGGTGGTGCGATGGTGCTCGCTTGATGGCGGGTTCGTTCGGCGCTGAACTCGACGGGTTGGTTGGGACACTGCATCTCATGGACGCTCTTGCATGACATTTACGGACCCCCATTTTTCATACTTTACAGTAGAGTAGTACGTTTGAGGACTGAGGAGTGTGCAATTTCTGTCATTTCGTTTGGCCCGTATATCATACCTCGATTGCATTGCCTGCTCGTCGCAATCCATACGATACACTGTAATGACATTGACGTACGCTCCTTCCACTGTCCGATTGTGAGCACGTTACTTTTGCAACGAAGGCAGCCGATACTCCATTCAAATACCACCGTGTCTCTTCTCTCGGCATGCAGCGAAGTTGCCTCCGGCCAATCTCGCACCTGTCCTTTCACCTCAACGCTCTCAGGCTTGCTTCCGCTCGCAGCTTGTTACGCATACAAAACCCACTTCTCGAAAGCAGAAAAACCGTCTCCAGATTTCGCTACATGTCGGCATCATCATTGGAGGGTGCCCTTGACCCACCCGCGAAGAAACTCAAGCTGGAGGAAGAAGGCCGCAAGGCTCGTCTGTTCCCCTCAGAACCCCGATCCCACGCTGAAGTGCGCCCCTTGACAGGTCATAGGCACGCACAACGGAACTTTTCACTGCGATGAGGCCCTTGCGGTGTTTCTACTCAAGCGGACAGAGGCCTACGGAAATGCAGGTTAGCATGTCCGCTCTTTTTCCGCCTTGCCATACTAATCCTTTCCTTCCAGACCTGACCCGTACCCGGGACCCTGCTGTCTTGGACACCTGTTCCATCGTTGTAGATGTTGGCGGTGTCTACGACGAAGCGAAGCAGCGCTTCGACCACCATCAGCGCGGATTCGAGGAGGTCTTCGGGCATGGCTTCACCACCAAGCTCTCATCCGCTGGTTTGGTGTACAAGTAAGTCACTTAAACGTTCTGTAAGGCTCCATGCACAAAGATCAAACCCTCTGCAGGCACTTCGGAAAGGAGATCATCGCTAACAGGCTACGCTCCTCCCTGGATGATGCGAAGGTCGAGACGCTCTGGCTCAAGTTGTACAAGGAGTACATAGAAGGTATTGACGGGATCGACAACGGCGTCTCGCAGTACCCTACCGACATCAAGCCGAAGTACCGCGTCAGAACAGACGTTTCGAGCCGCGTTGGCTTCCTCAACCCAGCCTGGAACGAGCCCTTTGACTCGACGACTGTCGATGTATGTGTCAAACCCAACGCTCCGTTTTCAGCCCTTTGACGAGGCTTGGTAGGCGAAATTCCTGCAGGCATCATCGCTAGTCGGCGAGGAGTTCCTGTCGCGCCTCGACTATTATGGAAACGCCTGGCTTCCGGCTAGAAACCTCGTTGCAGAGGCACTCGGGCGGAGGCAGGAGGCGGATCCCTCTGGCAAAATTATTCTTTTCGAGCAGTTCCTCCCGTGGAAGGTATGTATTCATATATGACCATGCCTTAGCTTAGCTTATTGTGCGTTGAATTCCCAGGAACACCTATTCGATCTAGAGGCCAATCTTGCGATATCAGAGTCATCGCAGCCGATCTACGTGCTGTATCCCGATGAGACAGCCGGTAATTGGCGAGTCCAAGCAGTCCCTGCTGCATCCGACAGCTTCCAGAGCCGCAAGGCACTGCCGGAGGTGTGGAGGGGACTCCGAGACGATATCTTGTCAGAGAAGTCCGGCATCCAAGGCTGCATTTTCGTGCACGCTAGCGGATTCATTGGGGGTGAGCACTCTCGTTTACTACAGTCATTCCGGCCCTGACGAGTTGCCCAGGGAATAAGACGAAGGAGGGTGCTCTCGAGATGGCGAAGCAGGCATTGAGCATGTAGGTGAGGTCCTGGACATGTAAGAACAAATCTACAATATGTTGTATAGTACAACATTGTGCATAATTTGCACGATCAAAATAATGATCAGTAACCGGGTCGAAATTGATTGTGATCGGACGGAGTAGTCTCGATCGACAGTTTACACCCTACGTATAACGGTCTGCCATGTCCGACTCTGCACGACCTCCGAGAGTGCTGCTGACCGCAAGTACATACTCCCTCGTCCGAAAGTGCAACAAGCTCATTCTGCTACGTCCATGCTCTCACAAAGAACGACGATGGCCCCCCGGGCCCCGACTCGCCGTACATCTATGGACTCTACCGCCACTTGACTCGTGATTTAGGTAGGATGCAGCTACCCGCATGCACGGACTTATAGATACTCACTACATGGCTTGCAAGGCTGGGATGTCCGTGTTGTCATACCCAGCTCCCAGAAATCCTGGATAGGTGCGTAGTAGCTCAGCTCTTACGGGTCTTCCACACTGACCACACCGCCGAATTACAGGGAAAGCGTACCAAATCAAGGACGTCATAAACGGGAGATTTTACTATCCTCAAGACCCTGGTATGTATGTGACCCGCATCAAGAGCTATCTGAGAGACCTTGCATTACTGTTCAGACGGATCTGGAGAAACGTCTGAATTCTCGAGATCTTTAAAGGAAGGGGAACTTGCAGAGTGGATCTTACTGGACGGTGTGAGTGCCCAAATCACTAGCCACGAGATATACTCATGCTTCTTGTCTCACAGACCCCTGCGACGTGTGCAAATATCGCACTTCATAACCTTTACCACGGGGAAATCGATCTTTTGGTGAGCCACATCGCGTGTGCTCACCCAACTTGTGTCTCATGACCACAGATATCCGGACCTAATCTTGGACGTAATAGCTCAGGTGAGGGGCAGGCGTGGATGCACCGTGTGTGGAGAAGACCAAAATAACGTATCCTCAGCGGCGTTCGCCCTTTCATCTGGGACGATTGGTGCCGCACTGTCATCCGCACTGTCTCGTGTTCGCTCTATCGCCCTATCCTACGGAACGGTCCTTCACCCCACGCCAACGACATTGCATGAGCCCGCCCATCAACTCGGTGCCCGCATTATCCAGCACCTCTGGAAGAACTGGGGTGCCGATGAGGGCGGTATACGTGATGGCGAGATCGACCTGTACAACCTTAACATACCCATGATCGAAGGACTCCTCAGCGAAGAAGGCCTGAAGATATGCTGGACACACATCTGGCGCAACTCATACGGTCGCCTGTTCAAAGCGAACAGCCCGCGCGAGGCTGCCGTTGCCGCAGCCAATCTGTCCTCTGCGGGCCCTGACTCGCCCTCTGAAGACCCTGCTGGTTCGAAGACAAGCGCTGCCGACAAGCAGGTTACGCCCAGGGACGTAGCAAAGCTATCCTTCCGCTGGGGTCCTGACATGTCAGGAATCATCAACCCAATTACTTCTCCTATTGGGTCAGACGGCTGGGCAATAGCCCAGGGATGGGTCAGTGTGACGCCCATACGTGCGAGTTTTGCCGAGCCGTCTGCAGTGCAGCCTGCTCAATCGGCCGCAGACGTGGAAGCCAAACTGTGGAAAGTGAAGTTGTAGCAAAGATAGTGTCACGCATCAGGACTAGGCCGTAGGGTATGATGTCCGTATTTGCATTATGATCGTAGACGCGTCTAAATAGTTCGTAAATCCGGCCGTTAGTTGTTCGTACTGTTCATGTGCCCAAATATCCTGTCACGGGCGAAGAAGGCATTGTCCGCGCTGTCCTTCACAGAAGGCATTGTCCGCACTGTCCTTCACAGAAGGCATAGCACCAAAGCGAAGCCGAAGAAGAGCAGCGCGCGCGAGAAGTTCCTGCTGCATGAGGATGCCGAAGCCGACACTTCGCCAGCAAATATTTGTTGCCTATACACGGTCAGCGCGTTGATTCTCCAGGAGGCATTCTTGCATCGATTACATCAGGGAAAAATGCGTGCGGGTGCAGCGTTCTAGAACGTACCACGAAGTTGCTCGGGTCCATGAGACGTCCCGAGCATGTTCCTGGACAACCGGAGGTAGCGTAGGAATTACCCGCCCAGTCGCCTAGAATAGAACAAGGGCAAACGGCATGAGGTCATGAATAGACTCGCTGTCCAGAGACATACCACAGAAAGTGATATCTTTAGCAGCATTACGTTAGCTAATGCTGCAGGTGAACATGAGTTTGTTGGAGAACTCACCGAAAACAATCGAATGGTTGACGAAGTTGGTGATCGGGTTGCAGCCGCCAGGTTCTAGAAACGCAACAGGCTCTCCCCAGTTGGAAGGCGTTGGCTGGCCATCGATGACGTCCTGGGGGATTGCAGCGCGGTAGAAGGACCCTGAGTGAGGTATGAATTGAGGTCCCACAGAGCAGCGGAGACACGCACAAACACCAATGCCTGAGACGTCCCACTTCATGGCGAAGATTCCGCCACCTTGTGAATCAAAAATGGGGCCATACGAAGCCCGACTCCATTCTACGACCCCGCAACCAGAGTTATAGTTGAGTTCACCGTCACAGTCCAAATTCGGCACTCCATTGGTTTCCTGTATGTCCAAACGTTGAGCGTATACCAATGCTGATGACGAAACTGCGGCCCACCACAATTGTACCAGTAAAATTGGCATTCTGTGTTAGGTTGCAATCTATACGGGAAGAGCGGGTTAGTATGCAGTAATCCCTCGGAAATTATACTGACTTGGACCGGTGTGCCACGTCACTTGGTTGTGCTCATTGTCGTGCACACCCTCGATGATATCAATTTCCCCGGTCTATTCATGACGTCAGCAATCTGGAAGGTAGTGCAGCAGTGGGCGCCTACATAAGGCCATTGACCGCCACCCAAAGTCCACCACGCAGGCCAGACACCTAACAAAGTTCGATAACGAGATTATGCATTGCTTGGATGATCGAGTGACGTACCGCACCCCCACGGGGCCATATCGAGGTCGAGGATGAACAGTCCTGAGGGAAAGCCCGATCATCATCATAATCGAACCACCTTGTGATTGCGCCTACCCGTGTTGTATTGCTTGTAGCTGGATATTCGGACGCTAAGGTATGCTGTTGAGCACACGTGGCCCACTGCCTACAGGATGAGGATATACCTTTTGCGATACTCGCCTTCAGAAAGCCACGTCGTGTTGTCACCTTTCATGACAACAATGTTGTTCGAAGTAACATATGCAAGTCCCTCTGAGAAGGCGGTGGATTGATTGGTATAGCTGAACGTGTCCAGCACAGTTCAGCGGTACACTCTCGGGTGAGATCATGTAACATACTTGACCATGCCACTGCAAGGCCATGAGTCGATCGGGAAATCACAGCAGACGCAACGCAGCGGACTCACTTCGTTGGATCTGGTCCAGTGTAAAAAGCGAAAGAGCTACGACCAAGGTATCGGAACCTCAGAGGTAGACTGATCGATACAGCTCAGACTTACTCAAAGAAGTTTTGTCCCTTGTAGTCATCCTCGACTGTCCATACATAAGTACTCCCGTTGGGGAAACTTTGTAAGGTTGTCGAAGCTCTCTTGTCTAGTTGTGCAGCCACGAGTTGCGACAAAGGTAAGAGCCATAGCAGACCTCTCCTCGCGTGGGCGGCACGCAGAGTCGTTGAGGTAAAACTATGTGCAGAAGTTGTGAACAGCAGAATAAGTGTCAAGGGCAGCGCAGAAATCATCAGCCACAGCGCGGTTGAAGTTGAACACAACGCGTCTAGTGTTGGCGTGGCCCTTTCAGTGAGCACCACCAGTCTTTATAGTCCGAGTAAATGGAGAAACTCAGGGCACGAGAGTGCGGATCAGGGCATGCGTCCGAAGAGATATTTCAGCTAGGATCCGACTTGGATAGTTCGTAATACCTGACGCCGTGTACACGAGGCAAATGTCAAAGAGAGCCAGAGTAACCGCACGTTTAAGTCTCGCTCCCGGGAGGAAGGAGGGCGAGAACAGCCTCAGATGCTGTAAGCACTAACAAATGATTCGGGCAGACAACACGTTGCGTCCGATGACTCTCATCCGTCCCCGCTGACAAGACCTCAATTCAAACACTTGAGCGATCTAAAATTGATCATGAATCCGTCGGTTTGCTGTTTCATGTGGCGCATCGGAGGTGACAACCGAGAAAACAGCACATTTTGAGCGACGAACAGAAGCGAAAGCTTTGCTGGGTAACATGATCGGATGGCATCTCTTTTTGGCAAGCTGCACAAAGGCATACATCCATAACAAGCATGAAAGAACATGGGTGTGCGATACGTAGGATACAGACATGAAGCGAAAAGCACGACAGCAGTCTACCGGTAGCGGCGGAGACTGAGCGTGTTGTGCTTTTTCCAGGTAGACCAGCCCGGGCTGTGGTTGTAGCGGTGACCCTTGCCCAAACCACGGTTCTAGAAGACACAATCAGCCGTCTGCTCATGTGCAAAAGGGACGCTAAACGTACCTGCTTCCCAACGCTGGTAAGACCACGGGTCTCGCGGCGTTTGTGCACCGGCTTCGTGATCCAGTTGATTCTGGGGTCGCGACGGATCTACAGTCGCACGACAATGAGCAATAATACATTGAGCGCAACCGATGCGACGTACGGCCTTGTGGCTGGGGTCGACGAGGATGACCTCGTAATACTTGTACACACCATCCTGGTTAACCCAGTACGAGTTCAGGACTCGCAAGTTGCCGCAACGCCTGCCAACACGCTCCTCCGCAACGCTCCTCAACCCACGCTGGGGCTTGAGGTGGTTGACACCCTGGCGGACGGGCTTACCGTAGGTGGCACCTAAGCCAAAGTCAGATTTATGTGCGAGTAAGTGGAACCTGTGAGCTCACCCTTGGGGACGTGTTTCTTGCGGTTACCGCGGCGAACACGCACGCGGTAGATGACATAGCCCTGCTTAGCCTTGTAGCCCAATCGGCGGGCCTTGTCGGGACGGGAGGGACGGGAGGCGCGGTGGATGACGTTCAGCTGGCGGAACTCCCAGCACCTGAGATTTTGCGTCAATTAGACCGGGGCAAACGTCCTTCGTAAGGACGAACGTACCGCACACGGAGGAGGAAGCGAAGGACATCCGACTGCTTCTTTTTGTACAGCTCGCCAATGTACTTGTAGGCACCCATGTTTGCGGGCTAATGGAAACAGCAAGGCTGTCAGCGTTTCGCGTTCTACCGGAGTACCCCAGTGTCATCCAGTCGCCAATCCCGCCATCCATCGTTTCCCGGCCAAATTTCTCGCTCCAGCATTCCGAGAGTCCATTCATAGGGCATACCATGACACTGGTGAAGCAAGCAAGCAGACATACCTCTTGAGTCTTGAGGTTTGAGGGAGGGGTCGGGCCTGTTGATGGTCTCCGCGGAGGGGATGGCAAACCGATAACCTCCAGACCCACGTGGCACCCCAGATATAGGGTTAGGTCTTGCAATGAAATTCGAAATCAAATTCATCTTTCCAATCTTACTTTCAACACATGTATATGATTGCTACTAGATGTGCTCAGGCGTGGGCAACCTCCTGCTGCAGCGGCCCAGGATGTGCCTACATACTCGCGCGTTCAGTGCAAGGTCATGGGCTACTGCTTTGGGAGGCAAGTGTCCGACTTGTTCTCCATAAAATGTTATGACCAGTTCTATCCATGACCGGCTATTCGGTGCCAGAATCCCTACTGGTAAGTAGACGGTGCACGTATAATCTTTGGCATGTTTCGCTCAATACAACCACATGGCCAGGAAAGACCAGAAAACGTACTGCATGGAGACAGATGTGGAAGAACGCAAGGTCCGGAGACGTTCGTTCGCGACCCAGATGTCATGGCCCTCATCGATGGGATGCTCATCTACGCGCTGGACCTCATCCGCCATCCGGAGCATGCAAGCCGCCTCGCTGCCCCGCTACCGTCCCGCTCCGGCAAAGTGCTTATGGTATTCCAGATATTCAGGGTCGCCAGGATCGCGAATGAGGACGTGCCAGACCGGCTGGAACGAAGCGCCGCGGAACAAAAGAAGAGATACCGAGAGGGTGGATACCTCACGAGCAAGTCAAAGAGGCCGGGATATTATCTAGCTCGCACTACGTTCGTGTCGACGCGGCGAACGCTAGGAGCGATCTATTTTACATGACTGATCAATCAAGACATGCCGGACGTTGCGGCGCTGTGGAAGATCTATGGCAACAACTATGTACGAATTGAGCCTATGACTCCAACGGGGGAACTAGTGCGGTACGCTACAAGTCTCCCTTCCTTGTCCGATGTGCGAAACCAGTAATAAGGCATACATTATTCAACCCTCGTGCGGTGGAAGACCATCGTGAGTAATTCCATCCTTGTATCAGTCTTGGGGCATGATATCAAAATTTCCGAAAGATGGTCTCTTCTAGTGGCTACTGAGTCATCTCGGACGGACGCTGTCCTAAGAAGCACCGATAAGTCAGCACACATGCAGATCCCGCACCGTTGGATTTTAGGGCAATCGCACGATATACCACGACCGTGACCGTACACTTCTGCCGAATAGAATTTCAATTGGTATATTTTGATAATCTACAACATTGCTGTCTGTTTACAATCCAACTACAGATGAGTGAATGAGATCCAATTGCGAGTGAGAGCGATTAAGTAGCTAAAATGCGCGGTATATGGCTGTTGATACACATCTATAAATACCGTGAAAGGAATGATATCCTCCGTTCGTGTCGTTCTCATATGTACCGGTCGTTAGATAAAGATCGTCGACGAGACTCCCGCGCTGTCCCGCTCTTCTTTTGACCGCAGCTTGAAGTACGCCGTCACGAGGAACAGCACCCATGCAAACGCAATGAGCACCGCCGACAGCGCCGCAAACATCTCGCCCCGCCGCACAACCGACTTCGATCGTAGAAGCCGCACTGAGGAGCTAGAGCGAGAATGGCTTCTCGGAGCAAGTGGTGAGACGAGATAGCGCGTATCGCCGGTATAGGATGGTATGCGCGAAGGCTCGCGCAGTAGTGGCTGCTCTTCGGCATTCGATGTTGTCGCACGACAACATGATCGGCCGCGGCTGCAATCTCCTGCTGGATCGTTCTCATCAGTGGGCTGCCACGACTCTCCGTCCTTGGCCTCCTTCGTCTGTGGAGGCTCGCTTATACGCTGTTCCTCTTCCTCTATCGACTCGCTCTGCAGGTCTGCAAGCAGTGCGCTCGCGCGCTGTGATGCAGCTTCTCGCTGTTTGCGTTGCATGCGCCCGAGCCCAATTACACCGGCAAGTTGGAGCACATTCAGGAAGAGGAACGCATTCAGTAGGTACTGAATATCTCTCTTGTCGCCAGTTTGTGCGCCGTTCAGTTCTGTGGGCTTCTTCTTGGAGATGTCAAGAGCCACTCCCGCCAACGTCTGGAAGGCCGTCGAGCCCACTTGCTCAAGTGCCTTGTGGGCCCCGAGCGTCGTCGAGACATACTTGGCAGGAACCAACCGAGGGACAATGACCACAAGAAGCACTAGTGGGACACGTGTCAATGCCCGCCTCGGGGCGTCATTATAACGAGGGACTCACATGGCGAGAACCCGTGGCCGGCGGCGAAGGATACTATGGCAGGCATGGGAGTCCCAGTAAAGCGTGGGGGTAAAGAAAGCCAGAAATAGCACAAGAGTGTAAGGCATGATGATGCAGTGAATAATTGCATGACAAAGCCGCGGTTTTTGACGCGATCTACGACAAAGCCAACCTGCATGGATCATATGAGATGAAGATGTAGTTACGGTCATGACGGGATGACTTACAACCGGATACAACGCAACGCTACCGGCGAGCAGGTACGAGCCCTTGATGCTGGCGTCTCTCTCAGTCAGTCCGTAACGCCTCTCAATGACATTGCTAATCCCACAGTCAGCATCTTATGCGTCATCGCTGAGCAAGACCATCATTACTCACGCGGCAAGATGAGTGAATGGTGCCCAGATGGCCCCACAGAGAACATTCAGCCCAATGTAACTATGTGATCGTCAGCTCGGCGACGATTATCCTGATGTAGATACTACTCACGCCCAGAAGACGTCACCCAGCTTGGTGATGTCCCGGAGATACACCATCCGCTTCTTGGCCACTTTCTTCAGGGCTTCGGCCTCCGACAGACAAATTTCGGTATTATTATGGGCCTCGTCCTCCAAGTCCGTGGCTTCGAGGTCAGCACCGGCGCCTCGAACCAGCCACTTGGACACGCAAACGTAAATGATGTTCACGAAAAAGGAGATGGCCGTCAAGATGGTCGAGGCATAGAAGGGAGCGTGGGGGCCGAAGCGCTCCGACAATGGGTAAGACGTCCGAGCGGACACAAATGATGCGCCTTTCCCAGCGACCAGGCCGAGAGCGAGCGAGACCCCGAGACCGTGAGACCTGAAAAATCGGACGATGATGGTCTCTTGCACGACTGCGAGCGGGCTGACACCGAGGCCGTAGACCCACATGCCGAAGGTCATCAGGCGGACACTGTCGTTGAGGTTACCGAAGAGAAGCAATGCTTGGCCTGTCATCGCAGTAAGTATGCGGAGTTAGCGTGGATGCGTGGAGAGCGCCAGACCTAAGAAGATGATGCCTGTCGCAAGGATACTGGTCGTGGTGGTGCCAAGTCTGCTCGCGAGCAGACCTCCAACAAGTGGTGTCCAGGTGCTGTTGAGGGAGAAGGCGGAGATGAGGAGCGAGAACTCAGTGTTGTTTGTGCCCATCTCGCGGGACAGCCGCGACTTGAGGGGACCGAGGATGTATGATGCACTGGGTATGGCAGGTAAGGAGACGTGTGGAGTAATGGGATTGGCAGTGCGCTCACTAATGGCTGCCGATGCTCAATGAACATGCACATAGCAGTGCGAGAGCTCGGATGAGATGTGCACGGGTTGGGGATGAACGAGGACGCTCTGGCAGCATACGGACGGTCTCGCTCTCTTCGTCGGAGGCCAATAGGTCCTCGTCGTCCGGGGAGTCACGGGGAGGGGGATGGCAGCGGACGGAGGAGGGGGCGCGGGACATGGTGGGCACAGAGAAAAGAGGGGGCCCCGGCCGCTTTTAAATGAGAAACAGCGTGGGCGGGGTGGAATGAAGAGTGACGAGAGAGAGGGCTTCGGAGAAGATGGTGACGGAAGGGGGAGGGGACGAGCAGGGCCATGATGACAGATGGCGCTTTGCTTTTATCAGATAATTTCGCTGTCGGCAGGCTCGGCTTATCTGATAATTCCTCAGCCCATCTCTGATCATCAGTCGCACCTTATTTGCCTGCCTCTCCGGGCGTGCTGCCTCCACCATCTCTTCCCAATGCCCTTATGCACATTCGCCTACGGCTCTGATCATACAGGCTCTCTTTCTCGCCCTTACGTACACCCTGATCATGCACAATACACCCCGCAACCCAATTTCATTCACCTCGATCTGATCTCTGCGTTCCCTCGCATTTCTGCCACGCCCGCTCGACCTCATTAATCTTAGCCAGGTACGCATCCACCCAATCAGATGTCTGCTTTCCCTTGGATAGCTGCATCATCCAGTTTAGCCGTCGCACGATCTTCTCCGCGTCCTTGCCAATATAGTAGTTATGCCCTCCTTTCGGGTGCATAGCCGTCCGTGTCGGGTCAAACGCGTCCTGCGCAATTGTGAACGCACCGTGCTCGCACTCTGACTCCGGTATATGAAACAGGCGGCCGTGGTGCAGGTACAGCGGCTTCCGTGTCAGGTGTCTATAGCCCCAGCTGACGGGCGGAAGGGAGGGAACGCCTGTTCATCAAATGCATTCAATACGGTCCGAGTGCAGTCGCAATCTGAATTACCGTCGTTCAGAGTCTTCACTTGAAATTCCTTCACCGAATCTACTCCGTTTTCGGCCTGGTGCGTCCGGACAAGGTCCTGCCAGTACTCCGATAGCGCGGCGTCTCCGACTCTGGGACACCCAAACGTAGCCACCATCATGCCTACCCCAGATGGCAGTGGGAACTCTCCCGAGAGAGCATCTAGGGCAAACAGATAGGCTAGTGCACCCCCCAAACTGTGTCCCAGGCTCACGACCTCCTGCACGTCGTAATTCTCCAGCGCCTTCTTGACAACGTCGAAGACGTGTTTCTGACAGCCCTCGTACATCTTCCAGAAGCCGCAGTGCACCCCACACGTTCGTCTTCTTGGATACGCACACCTGACCGCGTACAGGTCATACCGGTTTGTTGTTCCCCCAAACGAAACCACGAGCTGCTTCGTGCTCTTGCGATATACAACCGCACCGGTCGTATTTGCCACGCTACCAGAGAGTTCGGACACGAGCTCGGCGTCCCGCAGCGCGTCAAAGCCTTCGAACGGGAAATCGGGCTGCATGAGCTGGTCCAGATTGGCGAAGATGAAGTCGGGCGGAGGTGTGCTGAACGAGACGAACACGAACTGGCCGATCTCAGCCAGGTTCGCGTAAAGCTCATCCTCTCCTTGTGCGAGGTCACTGAGGCCGAGCGTATACGGCGAGGGCGTCGCGCAGAGCCTGGCGATGAGCCGGAAGTTCATGAACGATTCGGTGGCATACATGTGCCTCTGCTCGGGCGTGAGATTCCATTCGCTCTCCTTGGAAAAAATCTTGGAGAGTGCAGACATGACGGCCGATTTGACCGATCCCCAACGAAGTGTAAAGTCAGACCACTTCTGCATAGTAATATCAGATTTATGACATCGATGATAAGCTCAGACGTCGCTCTTGCTTACTTCTGGTTACGTGAACGCTTGCTACGATGTGGGTTGTTGAAAGACCGTCATCACCTTCGCCTGGGACGCCGTTATCATCATTGTACTGCGGTACCAATTACACGAGCGTCTATCACAGCCCCTAATCTCGATCGACCATGGGCCAAGCGCACTGCTTCAATGTCAACCGCATCAATCATGTTGGGCATGTTGGTGAGTACATCCTCTGTCTGTCTATCCTTCTTGCAGAGTCATCGCGTTTGCTACAGCCCTGCGCGAATGCACCTATGTATCGCCTGACCCGGCTTTTCCTTAGTCAACGCTTTCTATGGTCCCGTGCTACGTTCTCAACTTCCCTGAGTACCACCTTCTCATCCTCGAGAACATTGCTTGGGAAATTTACCCGACCATCCGCCGGGATGCGCTCTCCGTGTATTGTCTATCTGTGTGTGAAAGGATACTGAAAGGAGATAGGCAGCGAGAACGCACCAGGTGGAGTCCAGCTGCGGCGCGCTTGATCTAACGGACATCTCTTAGGCGGATGCTACCCCGTTGTCAACTCCCAGAAGGGCCGAACACCGGTACTTCTTCCTCACAGGCCTGCCTGCTCGTGAGCGCGAACTGCTGCATTGCAGCTCCGGTGGACGCGTGAACGTCGCCTAGTACTGCGCCCGGGCGTATCGATGGGTACAGTCACTTCGTCGCGCACAATGTGCGCTGAAATTACGGGCGATATACATCGCTGTCACCTTACACGCACACCAGGCAGTGCGAGAGAGGATCGCTGTAAGTCAGGGTCCTGCTCTTTTCCCGCTCATATGTGTTCCGCCCGCGCAGGGCGTCTTCACCGCAGCTTCTGCCCGCACGAGCGTGGATCATGGGTCGCTGTCAACAGGAGCGGCCGCTTTCTGGCAGTGCGTTCGCGCGGACTCTGTCTCGAGTACGCGTGCCTATTCTGCGCGCGCGCAGCCCGAATGCGACAAATCTGCGCGCGCGCATTGGTTGCACGGCGGGCCTGAGATCCGACAGTGACGCTGTCCCCGCGGTGTCTGTGATTGACGTGCACGGTAGTGGGAAATGAAGGGGCTTGTTTCCCGGGGTGCGGAGTGTCGTATGTATGGGTCCGCGATGGATCTTGGGAAGATCGGCGCGCTGTGTCAATACGCGAGACACGATTGGGCGGTAGGTTCCTCAGGTGGGGATTGCTAGGGGCAGTTATATCGCGCCTCGGGCTCGGAGCTTGTTAGCTGGTCCACTGATATGGGGAGCTGGACCAGCGGGTGTGGTCGCTAGGCAGGCACGGGTGTGGAAAGAGCGCTACGCATGGGATAGCTGCACTCCATGATCTACATGGATAAATACTATCTACCGTACATGGTGAGTCTGGAGCTTATGGATCGAACCTGGGTTCACGGCAACAACAGTACATGCGGATCGATACATAAAGGGTCATACACGAGCTGTCCTCCACAGCTACGACATACAAGCAAGCGCTTCATTAGAGACGTGGCGGTCGTAACAAGTCATGGCGAGGTTGAACATATCTCTCTCGATCCTGCTCGGCTGCTCAGACATAGGTCCGTGAGTCGCGGATCGAATTCCTCTTCCTGAGCCCGGTACGCAGCCACAGGAGGGTAGCGCAAAGGGTCAAGCAACAGAGGCCGAATTCGGTCCAACCAAGCGCTTCGACGGTGATAGTCTGGCGACACCTGCTCGAAGGGAGTACGCTCAGTTCGTATGGCGGACGGAACGGAAGACGTTCTGGCACGAACCGCGAGAGGGGCGCGTACTCGGGACAGCGTGCGCTCACGCGGGAGCCATGCATGAGTCCGGCGCCGGCACCCTGGTTCCACGTTACGCCATCAGCATACGTTGTGCGACAAGTCCGGGCATTTGGCGTACCCAGAGGACAGAGGTGAGCAGGAGCCAGATGACGGAGCTGGCGACGCTCGCGAGGAGGTGCACCGCGCCGTCAAGAACCCAGAGTACGTATGCGCCTGCGAAGAGCACCGTCCACGCTGCCTCGAAGCACATGAGGACGAGGCTGCAGAAACGTCGTCAATGCACAGTTCTCATCGCTGGCGCAATGTATGATACCGACAGAGAGTAGTATCCGGGGCTGGCCCAGGTATACATGTCACTGCCCGCGCTAATGAGGAAGGCGGCGAGGCCGAGCTCGGCCATGGCGGTCAGCGTCATGAGCGTGAACAGGTACGGGTGAGAGGCTCCGCGGGGTGCGATACGACGGGCCCGCATCTTGGACGCGCTTGGCGGGGGATAGAGAGGGGGGATGGTCGGAGTCGTTAAGGAAGCCAGGAGGACGACTGTGCTGGGGGTGAATGGGAAAGAAAGGTGGTGGAGGGGTGGTTGGCGGGCGGATTCAATGTCGCTTCCGGCAGCGTGCCCGTAACGTGCGAGGCGGGCATGCGGAAAACATGTGTTGGTGAGGTGATGCCGGACTCTTCACTCACTTGGGCTGGCTGGATGAAAGTAGATTAAGTGCATGGCTGAGTTATGCCACAAGCTACATATGCTGCCGTGCAATGTTCGCGTCCGCGTTTGCCGAGATAATAATACTTCCATGGACTGCGATTTGATTCGTCGTCGGCTGTGATCAGAAACGTCGATGGCTACACAAAGTCATATAGGCTTTATGCGTATTCCAAATCAAACAGGTCGTTGTAATCTGTTGTATGTCCGATGGCCACTGTTCGGCGCCGGCGCGACCATGGCGGCATTCGCGGCGGACGCGGGTCGGGGGTCACATGATGTGGATGATACCGGTAACCCATGGGCAGGCCGGCGATTAGAGCGAACAGGTTGTCGAGGCTCGAGTGAAGGCCGTGCCAGTGCCAGCGCCGCCGTCGTTCTCGCCGCCGTGCTCGCCGTTCTCAGCGTCGCTGGCGACCCCTTCTAGGTCTCCCTCTCCCCACGCGCACCCTCATTACGTGATGCGCGTCGGCGCGTCGGATGATGGCTGCTAAAACCCACCAAATTGACCTGCCTAGGATCCCCTCCCTGCCGCCCATCGAGATGCCAGAGGCCTCCAACATCCCCGCAGCATCCTCCATGCCTCCTCGCCGCGCGAAAGCCCCCGTTCTCTCACACACACCATCCTCGTTCGCTTCGCAGGACACCTTCCAGACCGCCCGCAACTCTCCTTCACCTTCTGTCGATTCAAATGCCGCGCACATCCCGCTCGACGAGGACTTTCTCCTTCCCCCTTCGCCACACTCTTTGTCATCGAACGCCGCCCTCAGGAAGTCGATCTCTGTGGATTCGTTTATCAAGACCAGACCGCCGCCACCCCCGCCCATACAAACCGCCCGATCCACTCGCGTACATACCATGTCCTCCAACACTATGCCTCCGCCGGAGATGCGACACCGCATGTTAGACCTCCCTGTTCCAAGCGAGCAGGCATCAGGCTCGTCTCCACGGGAACGTGACAAACGTGCTATGCCTCCTCCGCCGCCGCCTCCGCCTACGCGAGGTTGTCGGACTAGCGTCAGTACGATACATGTTGCTGATGAACATGAGAACTTCTCATTCTTTGACGAGTCCGACTTTGAACGTGCGGACGAGCCACCCAGACGCGCGCGCAAAAGCAAGAGTACATCGCGCCACATTATCCCGCTTCCAGGCGAACTCGGTCTCCCGTCGCGACTGCAGCCAATAAACACATTCCCGACCACGAATTCGGCCCAAGTACCTCCGATTGTCCCAGCACGGAGTAGTAGCCTCAATCACAAAGCTAAGTCGAAGGCCCACATGTCTGTTGATACACATATACCTTCGGTAGGTGTCTCCTCTTGATATAGGTGCATATCTAACTAGAGCAATGCGTATATAGCCTACACTTTCACAAATCACTCTTGCGGTCATTGGTCCGACGGGATGCGGCAAGACCACATTTATCCGCAAGGGGCTGAAGATGTGTCGCTTGTCGGAGCCTGTGCAGGACAGCATTCCGATAGGCCTGTCAAGTCTGACTTGTAGGTTCCGGCCACCAGCGGTGTGAGATGATGATGCTTATACTTGTGTAGACTTGCGGCGGAGCGCCCTCGCTCCCGTCGACACGGAGCGCCCTGAGGGTATCATGCAAGTGTTGGAGGTCGACTGCTCCCCTCTTATTGGTTCGGGTACCCACGTCTGGGAGGGCCTCTTGCTGGACGGTGTCATATTTTGTTATGACGCTGCCAACGCTGACTCATTTGCTCATGTCCGTAATCGTGTCGGTATGTGCGCAGAAGCTCTCGTAAAACCATCTTGATATTGATGCAGGATTGAGCAGACGAGTTTACGCGATTGGGCCTACCGACGATCGTGGTAGCGTGCAAATCCGATCTTGACATTGCGGTAGACCCACGAGATGCGCTTGCCGTCGTGCACCCGTACGACACAGGCGTCATTGAGCTGAATGCAATAGATGCATCGGGGAGGGAGAAGATCCAGACGACAATCGAGTGGATAGTCAGAGCGATACGCAAGAAAAGTAAGTGACCGAAGCCGTCCATCTCGGGCATGGCCAGACAGTAAATGATGCGTCCATGCAGGGTTTCCCGGAGCAGTCCGCAGTGATCGCGACGGATTCCGGAATCCAGCGTCGCCCGCGGTACTGGTTGCTTCGACTCCGCCACCTTGGGAGATGTCTCGTGCTTCTTCCGCGACACCTACCGCCGCCTCCGCGACGTCTTCGCAGATGGCGCACGCACAGGTGATGCAAAGCTCTGTATCTATGCCGCATCCATACGCCCAAACCCCAGTGCCTGCGGCACAAACATTTCGCCTGCCGACACCGACATCCGCCACATCTTCGCGGACACCGACGACACCTACCTCCCCGTCGCGTGCACGATCCACCAGTGATCTCCTCTCAGAACATGAGAAGTCGCGGCGTGAGGAACGCGAGCAGCACTCAGCTGGTCGCAACGCCGGGGTAGCCTCTCCGAGTGTGCGCACGCGCTACTCTTTGAATGCTCTGTCGAATGCTGGAGGGCCAGTAGAGCAAACGAATTCTCAGGACGAGCCCCGTGAGGCGGCAAGAGAAGTCGTCCCAAATCAAACGTGAGCACTTCCCCTTGCAGTTTCATTGACTGTTCAAACCATCCGCATCAGGCGTGCCCCTGTTTGGATGACACTGGATGAACTGTTGGACAAGCTGTTGTTCCTGTCAGTGAGCGACGACGGTGGGTGGAAACGCTCTGGTCTTCTCATACCCGCTGATCCGATCGTATCATAGACCCTGTGTTCATCTCGCATTTCCTCCTCACCTATCGACGCTTTGCAAGTCCCCGGAGCGTGCTTTTGGCGATGCAGAAACGACTGCGATCCCTGGACCAGCCGAGCGGTGATCCAATGTTCGCATGTTATGCGCAGATGAGGTTAGAAAGCCGCAAGCCATGCTGTTATCGGCAACTGATGGTGGTTTGATCGCACACAGGATATGTCTTCTTCTGGACAACTGGCTTCATTGGTATCCAACGGATTTCGCCGTGCATGGCTCTGCCGGCGCCCTGACAGCGCTGATCAAATTCGCCCTGAGCAAGACATATCTTTTGCACTATGGCACCGTGTTCCTACCATTTATGGACCACCTGAACCACCTACGGGACCGGGACCATGCATGGGCGCTGAAGGTGGAATACGAGAGCGACGACTCATCCGTCCTGTCCGAAGAGGAAGGATATGCACCATTGGAGATCGAGTTCGGGTCTTCCAGAAAGATGCCGCAGTTGCAGCCGCTACCAACAAATGGGGGAGCTCCGTCCCAAAGCCATACCATGGCAACGCGTGATCGCAAGTCAAGCTTACCACTGCATGCCAAGGCTTTCGCTATCGGGAACTCCCTGTTGTCCCCCTTGCACGGGGGCGACTTGGCGGATCTCACGCCGAAGGCGAAGCTGAAGAGGCTGCAGTCAATCAGCGAGGACGTGCAGAAGGCGGACACGAAAGATCTGGCGTACGAAATTACGCGGATCGAGTGCGTGTTCTTCTTGCAAATAGAGGTATTACGGCCCAAACTTAAGATGGGATCGTGGTGCTGACGGCGTGTCTATCGACAGCCTCGACATTGGTTACAGCATGTCCTCGTACAAGGCAAAAAGGATCCCGAGACTGACTCCATTGCGAGATACAACCATGTCTCCAATCACATCGCCGACTGGTGCGTGGTGATTGTGTCGCAGATGAGATTATCTTAGTGAAACCGTTTGCAGGGTCGTTTCGCTCATTCTATGCCATGACAAGGCAAAGTCCCGCGCACGTCAGATGGAGAAGTTTATCGCCGTTGCGGACTCCCTTCGCACAGCTCATAATTACTCGGCGCTGCGTGCTATTGTCGCTGGCATCAACAGTGCTACGTTTGAAGGGGATGAAGCACTTCAGATCCTGCAGTCAAAATCGCCAGATCAGTTGAAGAAGTTCCAGTCGTATGACCAGCTTTTGCAGTCTGTGCGGTCGCACCAGAAATACCGCATGGCGCTCAGGAATACGAAGGGTCCTTGCATACCTGCACTGTGAGTACAGTATCGGAGTGATCATCCTGAGGCACCGTCTCATGTTGCGCAGGGAAATCCATCTCTCGGACCTCATTCGTGCACATGAGGGCAACACAGACTACCACGACGATGACCCGGCAAAAATCCACTGGGCCAAATTCAACATGATGGCAAAGTTCATCGACGTGGTCTCACAATGTCAAGAATGGTGCCGGAATGCTGACGACAACGCGTACCTTCGACCGCCACATTACAAGGCTCCTGAGTACCTACTTTTCGAGAAATCGGAAATCCTCATGGACCTTGATGTAAGATTTGTCGATGCCTCCAAGGAGGCGATTCACTAAGATGATTTTACAACAGATGCAACGATCGAGGATTGTTCCACCAGACTCACAAGGAGCCATCGATGGCTTTTTGCCTGCACCGTCTCAGACATCGAACCAGCAGAGGGATGCAGCTGTCTTGCGCAAGATCCTGTTTTGGTGATCGCCGTGGCTTCTGGTCGCACGAATCGCTATCTCGTCTGTCACATCCATTGCTTGCTCGCTCTGCTCACAGTATCTATTATACCTACTTGGATTTGTACTCACACCTGTCGAAGATGCTATGCTCGTTGTTAGTAGTATGAGGTCGGCGGAGTTCGTTCGGCGTTAATAGCAGTAAAAGAAATCAAATCCTGAACGAGGCACTACATAGGACTACATGGGACCCACTGTCGCTGGCCGCGCTCTTGCAAAAGAAAAAAGCTCAAGAATGGCTCATAAGCTGTGATCATGAGTCTCACGATGTTTGGGCCATCTCGGGGAGCTAATATGTATTGCACGCAATAGCTATGGCTTCTTGAATTTTCGGGCTTATGCTCAAGTGAACGGGAGACGTCGATACAGATTGTAATTGATGGTATTTGCTTATTGGCAGCTGGGCGACGCAGTGTTCGATCCGTCGATCGGTGATGCCGGATCTGAGATCTGATCTGTGAGTGAAAATACGGTGCACTACTAGCGCTGCTGCTACTGGCCTCTGTACTCCATATTCACCATGGCGGCCGATGACTTTGTAATGACTATCGACTCTGACACAGAGGATCCAACTCCCTTGCCCGCCAAGGGAGCCAAATCAAAACAAGCCCCCGTTGCAGAAGACGCACAGCTGAATCCAGACTTCACCTTCGATCTTTCTGGCGACCCATATGCCGACTTGCTTGACGAGCATCTAGACGTGCAGGATCTTGTAAAGAAAGGCTCAAAGCCGGTACGCACCTTCAGCCCATTGAGTGTCCCGCTTACTGAACGGAACAAGGAACCACTGTCAGTTGACGACATAATAGAAAGGCGAAGGCTGAAGTCACACGCCGCCAAACGGAGACGTGTGGAAGAGGACGAAGAGGAAGATACGGATGCGGAAAGCGAAGGAAATAGCGGGAGTGGCCAGAGTGACGATGACGGAGAGGTCGAGGATGACGAGTTCGCGGCCTTTGGCACTAGCGGAGACGAGGAAGACCCTCTAGCTACTTCCGATGAAGAAGACGGCGATGTCAAGGACTCTGAGGGATCATCAGGAGACGAGCTGGAAGACGAAAACATGGCCTCCTCGTCCGAGGACGAGTCTGATGAGGAGACACAAGCACAAAAAGAGCGGAAAGCCGCTTTCTTCGCGTCCGATGCCGGACCCTCAGAGGAGCACTCGTCCTTCCTCTCCATGAACCTATCTCGCCCAATCATCAAATCCGTCACAACCCTTGGCTTCCACAAACCCACTCCCATCCAGGCAGCTACCATCCCCGTCGCTCTCCTCGGGAAGGACGTAGTAGGTAACGCTGTGACGGGTTCCGGGAAGACTGCGGCGTTCATCATACCCATGCTCGAGCGCCTCATGTACCGCGATCGAGGGAAGAAAGCTGCGGCCACAAGATGTCTCATCCTCGTGCCCACGCGAGAGCTGGGTGTACAATGTTTCGAGGTCGGCACCAAGCTGGCGGCGCACACTGATATTCGGTTTTGTCTCATCGTCGGTAAGTGTGCGATATCAGAGTATCCCATACCACTCTGCTGACACATGGGCAGGTGGTTTATCCGTGAAGGCGCAAGAGGTGACTCTGCGCACTCGCCCAGATGTCATCATTGCCACCCCCGGTCGTCTCATTGACCACCTGCGCAACTCGCCAACGTTTTCCCTCGAGGCGCTTGATATCCTGGTACTCGACGAAGCGGACCGGATGTTGTCGGACGGATTTGCGGACGAACTGACAGAAATTATCAAGTCATGTCCCACATCACGGCAGACGATGCTGTTTTCGGCCACCATGACGGACTCTGTCGACGAGCTAGTGAGAATGTCACTCAACAAGCCTGTGCGACTGTTCGTTGATCCGAAGCGCAGCACTGCTCGCGGGCTAGTGCAAGAATTTGTTCGCGTGCGGTCTGGAAAGGAAAGTGAGAGGTCGGCGATACTCGTTGCGCTGTGCAAAAGGACGTTCAAGTCCGGCGTTCTCGTGTTCTTTCGGAGCAAGAAGCTTGCGCACCAGATGCGGGTAGTGTTCAGTCTCTTCAGCATGAAGTCCGACGAACTGCATGGCGACCTCAGCCAGGAACAGGTATGGCATTGGCTTGGTTCACTGATGGTTTATGCTCATGAATTATATTTTTTAATCAGCGATTGAGAGCGCTACAGCAATTTAGAGACGGTGCCGTGGACTTCTTGATGGCGACTGACCTTGCGTCGCGTGGGTTAGATATCAAGGGCATCGAGACCGTGATAAATTACGACATGCCTTCACAACTCGCACAGTATCTGCACAGAGTTGGGCGAACAGCGCGTGCCGGCAACAAGGGACGGTAGGTATTGGGCGCGTCGTTCATAACATCCGACTCATGGTAATATGTGCAGCTCCGTCACCCTCGTGGGTGAAGCAGATCGTAAGATGCTGAAAGCTGCCATCAAGCACGCTACCGCTGAGGACTCAGTACGACATCGTCAAGTGCCCGCGGAAACCATCACGAGATGGGCGAAAAAACTGGACAGTCTCAAGAAGGAAATTGCTGAAGTTCTTCAAGACGAGAAAGAAGAGAAGCATGTATGTGCATCACGGTTGACCCCGGCTCGAGTGGCTAATTCTCGCTTTCAGCTTCGTCAAGCAGAAATGGAACTTAGAAAAGGTCAAAATATGATCGAGCACGAAGCGGAGATCTATTCTCGACCTGCGAGGACGTGGTTCCAGACGGAAAAAGAGAAATCAAAAGCTGAATGTCAGCGCCTCTGTATCAATGATATCAAACATCTGTTGACATATGTCCTTAGCTTTGAGCAAGCAGCAGTATGAGACTGGAACCAGTGATGCCAAGAAGGGAAAAGAGAAGAAATTGGACGATAAGGTAGATAGCAGATCACTCCCCCTGCAGGATATTGAGACTGACGATATGCTAGCCCAAGAGAGATAAGTACGCAGGATTGACGCGGAAGGCGAAGCGGAGGAAGATGGCTATGGAGGAAGACGAGGAGGCCGGTGAGAACGGCGCAATCCGTGCGGCTGTTCGCTCCGCCAAGAAGGCGGCAAGACCGGTGAAGATTGGCGAGCCTGAGAGGCGGCCCGCAAACAAGAAACGAGAAAAAGCTAAGGAGCGAAAGCTGAGGGGTAAGGCCTCAATGCGCATTGGTGGACAGTTCGACAAGGACTTGGGGCAACGGAAGGTCAAGGAGGGTGTGCGGGCGAAGAAGAGCGATGCTGTCGGCCGGATGGGGAAGAAGAAAGGCGGTAAACGCAAGTAGACATTATTTGTTTACCGATATACTCTCTGGTGTCTCCTCTACCACTTAAAGGTATACTATACTGGGATGTTTCGCATGGTGGATAGTCTCTGGACTGTAGGTTGCGCCAACCCAACCTCGTAAACGTGAAGCCGCGTGACAGTGCGACCGTGGACGCGTCGCGTCGCGTCTGGGCGCTCTACTGGCCGCCACATCGCGACCGCCTATGCTCACCCTTGCCATATCTCCCCAACGCTCAACTGTCTTGCCACCTTGTACTCATAGCCTAAAATTGTCTGTACAGTAGGGCTCGACCACACGCCTGTTCTCTTTATATGCACTCTCGGCGACAGAAGTGATTGAAAGGCATTCACCGGTCTGCTCACCTTTAGCGTGGTCTTGTTCTGTGACGGTACCTAAATCGCAATACTCTGGGACATACAACATCCACTGGGATGGAAGAAAATGCTTTCTCGTCTCTGGCACTGGTCCATCTGCCCACGCCAGCCCGAGTACTACGTTCCTCCTGGTGTCCGGAT
Source organism: Postia placenta MAD-698-R-SB12 (assembly GCF_002117355.1). Taxonomy (NCBI): domain Eukaryota; kingdom Fungi; phylum Basidiomycota; class Agaricomycetes; order Polyporales; family Adustoporiaceae; genus Rhodonia; species Rhodonia placenta. The sequence continues at coordinate 2,301,530 of NW_020169832.1, read as the reverse complement.
AAGGACCTGCTAGTTGTCGTAACCCGACTCGGCGGCAAGGACAGAGTGAGCCTATGGAAGATGCATGGCGCAAAGAAATGGGAGGTTGGTTTTGACGCGAATTCCACCGCTAGCAGTGACGAGGTCGTTGATATTTGCTGGAGCCCTGACAGTGAGTCTCACATAATGTCCTCGATTTCGCCCATGCTGACAGCCGAGCCTCTAGCACAGACAATAGCTATAGCTCATAATCCTCCAAGAGTAACTTTACACTCTATCCAAGACGGTCATGAAGAACGAGTCCTACCGGTGTCTCTACCGCTGCATCTCAAACCATTGCGTCCCGTCCGCTTGAGCAACATCTGGTGGCTAGCACGGGAGAAGCAGGAGACTTATAGCAGTATACCTGACATATTCCAAAGGGGAAACGACATTGTGAGTCACTTATACCTCAATAGTCGATGGTGTATTGATGTTGATATTGAGATGTCAAGACAGGCTCCGCGCACTCAATCCTGAAGGGACAGCCCCTTTTGGACCCCTTGCAAGACGAATCTCAACCGCTGACGTGAGATTCAAACTAGTCAGGTGTCGTGAGCTTATTTGACCAAGGATTTCCAGTGCGACGGACCTCTTCGCATTTCAAGGATCACAGACTCGCGCGGTGCCACCTTCTGTTCCGCCGGTGATTTCGTCTTGGCCTGCGTTACCATCGGATAGTCTGGCTGCATCAATACAGCCGCAAAAACTTAGTGGCAACCAACTGCGACCTGGGGAAGAGCTAGACGAAGCGGACGATGCCAATGTCGACAGCATTCTTATGGTTTCTGACGACACTGGTCATCTACACTGTTTCTTGGATGGAAGCTATCCCCTGGGCTCTGCTTTCACCGGAATTGAGGCTCTGACAGTTTCCATATACAAGGAGAAGGATTGCTTTTTTGCTCATCCGCAATTCATTAGGGTTGGCAAGCCTAGCTTTACCAGCCTTAGACCGTGGGTCATCAGACTGCCCGAGATTCAAAGGCGTACTATGCGGGATGTGGCTAGGGTGTCCTCATCCACGCGCGAACTGAACTGGTATGCTATGCGTGTAGTCAAAGACATGCGAAATGCTTGGTTCGGGTCGGAAACTCAGAATGGTGCACGGGAACTCGGTCCTAAGTGGGTACGCGCACTGGAGGACAGGCAAAGGGACGAATTTGGCCGTGAGTTCATATTAATTGCACATGTTTGCAGCGCACTGAACCAGCCCCATCCCCTCCCTCCGACCGTGGTGACAGACGACGAGCCATACGCCATGGTCGACCTGACAAGTCTCCTTGCGACTGGTCGGCTAACCGAGTCATTCGCTGATTATTTGGGCAGCGGGGAGCAAATGAGCGACAGGGTGAGTCCCCTCGGTGCCTTGTGTTCTGTGGCCATTCAGCTTTGCCGCATGTAGGGTCTGCAGAAATGGGAGTCCACCATGGTGGAGTCCCTGATCAAGCTCCGTGATTACGCGGAAAAAAGGGTCGCCCCCGCTTGTCAACGCGTGCATCTGCTTCTGGAGGAGGTCGCCGGGTGGTCTCAACTGTGAGCCATCTGCTCATGACGACATGCATTCCATTGACGATTGTCTCGAGGTCGCAATACGAGAACTGCAAGCTGAACATTTCACAAATCAACGGGTGTTTAGATCTAGCGAGCCGTACAATCGTCCTTGCTTCGTGGCTAGCCGCGACGACTCGCAAAGAGCTCGTTCGCTTCAAAGAATTCATGAAATGGCTCAAGTACGGTAGGTCATCGTTTGATGCTCGGCCACGCCCGGTGTGACGTCCGACTACACAGAAACCACCCGTACAAATACACCCTCCGAATCTACGAGTCTGCCTGCCCCAAAACATGATATTCTGGAGGTGAACGACTACTTGATGGCGGGTCTGGTTGTCAGCCCAATCGATAAATGGTTCATGGGACCTGTGCCGCAATTTGCAACCCGCGATCTCGGCGTGCCGGGCGATCAGCATGATCTCAAGGCCGTCATGCAACGGGCCCGGGGCGTGCTCAGCAATCAGCAGCAGACAGCTTGGCAATCGGTTAGTTGCATTTTTGATGTAAAGTGGTTTTATCGGATGCCCCATACTGACGGCACGCAGAACATCAAGCAGAAGGACCTGTCGTATTTGGATCGGAATTTGGATTCGCTGATCCAGGAGCTAGCAACGCGCTGTCAGCGGATATTCGTCGAAGCGGCCGGCGCCACCGGGCGTTCAGCTGTCGTCGTTTCAAGTTCAACCCCTGCACAAGTACATGACACGACGTTGTTGCGTGCCGCGGAATCCAGGCCATCTCCACTAATTCGAGAGCGTACCATAGCAGACAGCACTCAGGCGAGTGGATGCGGAGACACTGGCCACCACAATGACTAACGAGTTTCACAGGCGGGCACGTTTACGCAGACACTCGCTATACAGATTCCCCGTGATGCCAACAAGTCCGACTGTGAGTGGCGTCTCTCAGCACTAGAACTGCGGCCTCATTGCTGTTCTGCAGTGTGTCTGGCGCGCTTGCGGTTCGCAAAGGACACCGCCTCCTCACCACTTTCAGCTGATATTGCCGTCATGGAGTGTTGCGCTCCGAACGGAGATGCAGAATATAATGCCGTACCTTTCACTCTCCTTGATGCCGACTTCTTCGACGATAGTGTGATCCTGCTGGTCTATCGGTTTCAGGAACGGCCCGGTGAGTGGACAGCCCTACAACGCGGAGACTGGGTGCTCAACATCATGTATTAGGACCAGCTTCCATCGCTACTGTCGGCTACTCTGATTTACACTACGAGACTGTCGAATTGCAGGCACACGTAAGCGACTTTGCCAGGGAAGCACTGATGCTGGAGGTGCTGCTGCGTCTGAGTGACGGACGGGTATGTGCGATGTCTGCTCAATTAAGCGAAGGTTGGCTGAACGGCGGAATTGTCTCTGCTTTCCTTTTTAGCTATCTTCAGTCCCTGCGCCAATCATCCAATCCCGCACCCTGAGTGGGTGCAAAGAAGGCAATGCGTTCCTGGCGGCCAACGGCAGAGCCGGCCGCAGGGTTGCTTGTGTTCTAGATGGCGCAGGACTTGCTTTAGAAATTCTGGATATGGAAGGGGAAGTGGAGGATTTGGAGGAGATGTCCACTGTGGAGGCGTGATAGCCGTATACAGTTGGTTTACGCGGCTCGGGGCGCCGGGCGCGTTGCCAGGGTCCTGCATATGCTCTCCTCCGATGGTAGACCACGACCAAGGAGCATGTACGGTAAGGGGAGCGAAGCCCAAAAAATGAAGAGAACATCCCCAACTGCCCAGCGGCGACAAGGAACATTACACGTGCGGCGGCGATTACGGCTAAGAAATACATATAAGACATGGTAGGCGCGTGTCAGTCACACGGCTGCATCTCCCAGTCTGCTGGACCACAACTTGCATTTCGAGCGTCGGAATGTCGGACCTGGCGCAGGAAAATGTGGTTTAGGCTCGCTGATGGGAACCAATTGCAGAAAACATGGACTAATGGGAATTGGCTTGTCGGCACGAGCGTGACCCCCGCGAAAAATAGAAAGGGTTTCTATTCTGCATCTCGGGGAACCGCTGGCCAGGACCCTCTCCTCGTGCCCTTCATTTGCGTCGTTTTCCATGCCGGCTTATATCCCGCTCTGATCCAATACTTGGTCGAACATTACTCTCCCCGATGCCCCAGAGTCCTTCTGCCCATTCCAAGGCCAGCTCTGACGACTGTTCGAATCGTTTGTCGGAGGCGGCGCTCAGGAAGAAGAAGAATGCCGATGCACAGGCCGCCTTTCGAGCTCGACGCGCGAACTACATTGCTACCCTGGAAGAGACAGGTTCGACCACCTCGGTTATCTCGAGACAAGGTCGTATATTTACGGGTCTTTGTTGACTTATAGTCACGAACCTCGAGTCTGTTGTCCTTCAACTCCAAGACACCTACAAGCAGACGAAGAATGAGAATGCTGAGTTGCGCTCGGAGAATGCTCAATTGCGGCATGCGATGAAGCAGCGCGACCGGGCGTTGAGGAGGATATACCAGGGCCGACCCGCGCCCAATACCGTATCTCCTACCGATGAATTCCCCCCTGCCCCTCCATATTCTGCTCATGCTCCATCGGCCATGGTCCAAGGCGCCATGCCCGCTGCCCATGTCGCTCAGTACGCGGACAATGTCATGCGCTACCAGACGGGTCCCGATTCGAACGTATCTATGGCTGGACCGTTCCACCCTGACTATCCACAGCGCTCGCCGGCAATGGCATTTGCTAGCGGCATCGACACATCCACTCCGCCTGACAGTCACGCCCAACCGATGGATCCGCACAGGATGCCAAGATACGACCAATATGGTTACCCCATGGATGACTGTAATCGCGAAGGGACGTGGGTTACCGATGACCAGGGCGGCCCCTCTCCCAGCGACGTGCTCGACAGCAGCAGCTCGTCGCACTCGCCCAACTTCGTTGAATCGCCTACGCTAACGACATCAGACCTTGCCTACCCCCAATACCCCCTCGACGACCAGAAGGTCAATCTTGCTTCGCTCAACTCTGCTCCTTATATGTATCCCTCCAGTCGATCAATATCGCCTACTATATCCACACCGACATCTACTTCATCTACATCTCTCGCTCCTTCTCCGTTTCCATTTACATTCCCTGAGGCATCCATGATTCAGGAGCGGCCCGAGTTTGGCTACCGCCGGCCGCAGCCTGCTCCCCAACTTACCTTACACGGAGGCACCGCTGACATCTCGATAGCGGCGTCGAGTCGTGGCGCCGCACGATACCGGACGACCCGATCCGACCCTCTCACGCAACCACCTATGGCCCAAGCTTTATCTACATATTCCCGCCTGGACAACAGTTCCGGCGGACGTGACAGCGACGACAGTGAAGCTGCCTCATACACATACTCCAACCGCTCCCGGCCCCGCAGCGACATCGCGTCAGCTCGCCCCTCACGCTCACCGTCACCAGGTCCTCCGCCCATATGCGGAACATTGGCCGTAATCAAAGCTCAAGCATTTGGTGCTCTGCGCCGGACAAGGGCAAGAAGTAGAAAGACATCTGAAGGTGCGGCGAAGGCAGCCGTGGAGGCGTTGGAGGCGAGAGGTATTGGTATGGGTATTGGTACGACCTCAAAGCGCCCTCGCTTGCTTGTTGACGACGATGAATTGCAGACATGAATACCACTCCTTAGACTTCCTTGCACTCTGTACTAACCACACGCTTTCTAGTATCTGGGACACCGCTACCGTAGACTACACCCATGCATCGCACTATTACTTATTCGCTATCGCTCTCCTCCAGTCTGTGTAGCTTGTGTATGATACCACTTGGCTGTAGTATACCGCAAACCCTTCGCCCCAATTTTGCTGAACTTCGTCGGCCTTATATGAAAGAGAAAGAATTCTGTTGGACTCCACGCCCCGGGCGACGAACTCAACGGAAGCGATCCTAAGCGTCAGCCCTGGGCGATCTCCGACGTGCGGCATCCGCCAGCTTTGTAACTATTAGAGATCGCATCGGACAATACATATGGGTGCAAAATTCCGGATGCTTCGCCTGATGCCAGTTGACACGAGGAGGGAAAGTGGAAGTCTCCATTATGCTTCAAAATTCAAACTGCGCCAGCGCTGGACGTTCTTGTGACAGGTGCGTGGGTGCATCAAGGATGGGTACACGCGATGGCACCAGACCAAGGTCATCCACTGTGTGAGCATGCCTCACCGGGGTGGCTGATACGATATCTAAGGCCATCCGACGCTGCCTCGCCGCTAGACAACAGCGAAATACACACACGTCCACGCCCTTACGAAATGTCATGACATGTAGGCAGATACTGATCATGAAAGGGTCCGAACATGACTGCTTTTCATTTGAATGGCCGATGAACGAACTGTCTGTCACTGTGACTCCAACACTGTTTAGATCCACCACGATAAAATGCACAGGGGACCCACCTGTTGTCCTACTCATGTGGCATCTCCGCTGAGTTGGATATCAGACAGCGGTATCGAACAACGTGCGCAGTTGAGTCAGCGGCCCTTTGACGGGTGTCCTGGGGCCCGAGGGGCCATCGTTCATCGACAGTGTCCCCATCACCGACATCGGGCAGCAAAACGGCCAGCATCCTGCGTTTTATTGCCGCCCAATCTCCGCCGGGGCAATGAAAGACAAGGCGGGTTCTCTCGAGTCATAGTCTTGGCCTTCGATGACCTACAGGGATGATCCAGCTGTGTAAACCTTGGGCACGGCCGGATCCCAGGTTCCCCTGATCTCACTACGCGAAGGATATTAATCGACTTCTCTACAAGCGGCCCAGATTTGTGGAAGCACTCACTTCTTGTACCTCTGCGCCCAGACCAGGACCCCGGGGGCGACGAATGTCACGAAGACAAAATTTCCGCATACTAGATAGGCAGCTAAACTTGAGACCGGCGCTGTGAATGAAACGCACGAGCCGCATAGAGCGATGGTCACAATGATGTGGACGCCCGTAGGTCCACTCTTCGAGGTATCAGCACTCGGCCCTTACATGGGGACACGATTGACCTACTTGCAGACGCCGACGAAGCAGGGGGAATAGGGCAAATGTCTGCACGGAGAACAAGGTCAAGGCGAAGACGCATACATCGCTCGGGAGCCGCGAAGCTAAGACGACACCAGATGATATGGCAGCGTTCATAGATAGAACTGATGTCAACCTATAAACATGAGTTGAATGATCGGCCATGCCTTGTGTGCGCAGTCACTGCTAACCTTTCACGATGTTGCGCCTCGGGTCTGAATCCAGTGTAATCCGCTAATAGCGCGTTAAGAATAAACAAGGAAGCCGAGAGTGCCCATATGGAATCGGAGGATGTTGCTGCCGTCAATGTCCTCAAGACCGGAGAGAGCGACATTAGAGCGAGAAAAACGAGTATTGACGACTTCACAGTCTTGGCTCCTAATACATGGTCTCAAGGCCAGTCGGCTGGATCGTAATGAAGGGCTCACTGTTGGTCATTGAAGCGGTATTATGGTTGCTTGAGCATTCGAGCAACTCCCACGTAGCATAGCCAGTCAAGAATCCGCCCACAGAAATCCAGACTAGGAGTCGCGGATCGAGCAATCCCTCATTGAGGCGTACGAAGACGGTCAGAAAGGTGAAGATGGTCGCTATATGCTGAGTCACAGCACAAGATGATACGACCAGTCCCCAATATGTATACGGAGTGAAATTAGCTGACCCAAGCTCATGTTAACGAGTACCATCAGAAACAACACAAGGTCCGCTCACGATTTTTGCTCAATGAAGAGAGGAACGAGCCGGGAACGAAGTTGTCCGGGAATGACGACTTCTTCCATAAGGCCCGTTTCCATTCTTCTTCCTGGGGTGAGTCTTCAAGCATCCATGCAACTAAGCTATGGATTGTTGGCGTAGTAAGGGGATTGCCAACAATAGGTCCCTGCGAAAAACAATGCACAAGATCCGCCCCCTGCCCGGCTCCCGGAGATGGATGTCACGGTCTGGGTTAATCATGTAGAGTATGTACTACCAGCTTAGGACGACGCTGACTCCACGATTCTGTGCTGAAACTTTGATTGACAATTCATTTCGGGGAGCTATCTATAGCTGAGAAACTATGGAAATTTTCACAACATTCCGTGGTACAAAAGTTGGTGCCACGGTGGTGTATGTCGTTGTTGAACCGGATGTCCTGTTCACCTGTTATCCACTCACGCTCAGGGTGCAATATGATTCGGACGGCCCAGCGCGCGGCGTTGTTCGCATCGTGTTGTGATAGCTGAGCCAAACGTTCCGGATTTCCCATGCGGCAAGATGAAATCCCATACATGCTCAAGCTCGAGTCATGGCCGTCTAGGAACGCCCTCCACGAACTACAAATCACGAATAGGTCTGCGTGCGTCTCCGCTGAGGCACTGTCATCCTGTCCACGCCCCATAGATAAGATAACGGTAGCTCGATGCGTTTGGACCACGCATCAATGTCGAAGGCCAATACAGGGTACCCGAGCGACATGAAAACAATGGAAGTGGGATGGCATATGCAATTACTGCCCAGTCGATGGAACCGGTGACGGCAGCCATGCCAGAACGTGTGGGGGCGGAATGCCACGAGCCTTTCCGGCTAGCGGCCTGCAGGCAATGCGTAACGCAAGCGGTTATGACGACCCTTGTAGATCAGTCCCACTGTGAATACAGATATGACTCGTTAGTATCGCACGGCTTAGCCAGACCGAGCACGATCAACAATGTGCTTACCACGAGTTGCTCTTCTTGTCGCGGCTCCGGAACCCTCGGGGCTGCTTTGGATGCCTCCAAGTTCGCAGCTAATTTGCCTTTGTTGGGATTAGAGGCCTGCGTGCCGCGGGATTGCTCCTGAAGATTCCGTTACACTAGTTCCTGGAAGCTGGTGTAAAGAACGTACCGCCTTTCGCCGTCTTTCTGCGGCTTCTGCAGCTGCGGCGCGAGGATCAGTCTGACGAGAACCATTTGGCGTATTGCCTTCATCTGGATCGTCATGGACTGTCCGCCCACCCAGGAGCGATGCAGATTTCGAGCACATGGAACCCATTGTCGTCCTACTAATACAGATGCTGGCCAGCAGACAAGAATGTAGAAGCGAGTCGACAAGGGTTGGCGTCTGTCCCGGCCCATCTGCCACAAGCACCGCCATCAAGTCCTAGTCTAGGGTCAGCATAGCTATCGATACGATATCCTCCGGTGCTGCCATGGATCCGACCAGGACTGTTCATTATAGATACATAGCTCGAAATCCTTGAGTTCTGTATATTGGAGCCAAAATATGGATAAATGTATTGCAGTAGACAAGGCAGGACGTCATGACGGCTCGTCAGACACCCGGGCGTAGTCACCTTCTCGCTCATTACCTCGTCCACTCCGATTCCAGAGGCCGCGCATGCGGTCTGTCAACTCTAGTCGGATATCCTCAGGGTGCATTTGAGGCATCCAGGCCTATGACGCCTTCAGATGCGGACAAAATGTAGACAGCTGAGAGCACATACATCCCACCACCTTCTGCCTGCGCCCCACGGTATGCTTGTGTCGAGGCCTGCCTTGACCATTCGACCCTTAATGCCGGCACCGAGCAAAAGGCCGAATACGGTCAAGAGGAACAGCGTCACTACGAGCTGGTCCCTGGGAGAATCGCGCTCTGTAATAGGAGGTGTAACGATCATGAAGGAAGAACGCAGGAGTAACGTCCCACTCACGGAAGCATCTCGCCTCTACATCACCCTCTTTGCCAGTGGCTGTATCTGGGTCAGCATCTCCGAGTTTCGCACCAGCGCAAATGGGCAAGTTCTGGTTGAGGCACCATTGCTTCGTGCATGACAGACAGGGTTGCTTGGGGTTGTCAGGAATCTGCATGCGCAGAATGGTATAGTTCGACCCAAAACAAATACCTACATATGTGTTATGGGCGATGAAAGGAAGCAGTTTGTCCCACTTACATTTGCAGAAGTCGGTGGCTTCCCACTTATGGCCTAGTATAGCATTGGCAGACAACTAGAGCCGAGGGGGGGGGGGGCAGATATTGAGCTGCAAGCCTAAAGCCGGACGGAATCATTGCTCACGCAGAATGAGAGGAACAGCAGGACATACACTCGGCACGAAGCAGTCATGATGGGAGAACGGAGGAACGTGAACGTGACGCGTCGACCGACCTGTGCGCACCTACGCGTCTGCTTCACTCCCGTCACCTCGGACTGGCACTCCCCTCTCATCTCGACCCTCCGACAAATACACGGGCAGAAAGCATACAAAAGACATCCGACCGTGTGATCCAAAGTCCCTCGCCATGTCTACTGAGTTTGAGGACGTTCTCACAAACCAACCCGTAGTCATTGATAACGTGAGCAGCCACTGGTATTTCTTGTCGCGTCGCGTCCACTCAAGCCCACGACCCGCGTACTCAGGGGTCGGGGACAATCAAGGCAGGGTTCGCTGGTCAAGATCACCCAAAATGTTTCTTCCCGTCTTTGTGCGTCTTCACGGTTAGAGCCTCCTACACAGGGCATAAGCCGACCGCTAATACGACGTCACCGGTCTTTACGCGAACAGTGTGGGCAGGCCCAAACACATACGTGTAATGGCAGGCGCGCTTGAAGGGGACGTGTTCATAGGTCGTAAAGCACAAGAGTTTCGAGGACTTCTAAAGATCAAATACCCCATGGAACATGGAATCGTTACCGACTGGGACGACATGGAGCGAATATGGAGCTGGGTCTATGCCGAGGAGCTTGGAACGCTCAGCGAGGAGGTATGTTGTACTTAGTACGCGTCGCATGTGCGAATTAGTTGCTCAAAGTGTTGTAGCATCCTGTCCTTCTAACGGAGGCGCCATTGAACCCGCGACACAATCGAGACGTCGCTGCCCAGATCTTCTTTGATACTTTCAATGTCCCCGCTCTTTTCATCTCTGTACAAGCTGTGCTATCATTGTAAGTGAATTAGCACCGCATGTCCTGTGGCGCACTAAACAGACGTCACGTTCAGGTATTCTTCAGGACGAACAACAGGTATCGTTCTGGACTCGGGAGACGGTGTTACGCATGCAGTACCTGTATTTGAGGGTTTCTCTATGCCGCATGCTATCCGACGGGTAGACGTTGCAGGACGGTGCGTGTATCGTACGTTGATCGATGTCTGACTAGCTTGCACTCATCACAGCTGTGCAGCGATGTGACAGACCATCTGCAACTTCTTCTGCGCAAGTCCGGGCATCATTTGCACACTACGGCAGAGCGAGAGGTGGTGCGGACGATAAAGGAGAAGTGCTGCTATGTTGCTCTGAATCCCGCGAAGGAAGAGAAGGATTCGCTCGGGCGAGGAGAGGAATTTCGTTTACCTGATGGTAACACTGTTCAGGTCTGTCCTGGAGAAGTACCGCTACTCCGCATGTGAGTTACTGACGCCCAAGTCGCAGTTGGGCCCCGAACGGTTCCGCGCACCAGAGATCTTGTTCAACCCAGAACTGATCGGTCAGGAATATGCTGGTGTTCACCAAGTTGTTGTCGACTCGATCAACCGGGTGGACTTAGACCTGCGGAAAAGCCTCTTCTCCAACATCGTCCTCAGTGGAGGCAGCACGCTTTGTCGCGGTACGTAGTTGCTCACGTCTATTACTGAAAGGTCACTCATTTTACGACAGGCTTCGGTGATCGACTGTTGAATGAGGTGAAGAAGCTTGCCTTGAAAGACGTGAAAATCAAGATATACGCGCCTCCCGAGCGCAAGTATTCCACATGGATTGGAGGGTCTATCCTTGCAGGTCTTAACACATTCAAGAAGGTATGACCTCCCAGTCGTTCATGATCCTTCTCCTACTCACCTTCACATCCCTTAGATGTGGGTTTCGGCAGAGGAATACCAAGAAGATCCAGATATCATCCATAGGAAGCTAGGTTTCTGATCCATTCGTTACAATGCATTTCTGGTCTGGCTGGGTCATATCCTACATATCATTTACGATACCCCTCTTGTAGACATTAATTCATCCGTATGATACACATCTTACTATGCTCGTGACAAACGATGCTCGCATGCGGCAGTCTACGATTGTCCCATTTATACCTCACACGCAGAGATTGGAGCTTTGAACAAAGATTGTATCAACCGAGTGCATGCGAGGCTCGCAAAAGACCGTGTACCATGGATTCCGCATGCGCATGATATTCATAGCGAGAGAAAAAGATGAGGTGGGCATACGCGGTAAGGTACAGGCATGTACAGCTTTTGCGTGGGTCGATAAGCAATGCAAGCGATGACGAAAGCCCAAATAAAATACAGCACGCCCAACCCCTACTTGCCCTTCTTGGGAGGTTCGGCGGCCTTGGACTTTTTGGTGCCACGGAGCTGTACTCGGCAATTAATATGCAGTTGCAACGGGCCCACAAGTCAGAACCCACCTTCTTCGCACGGTTCTTGCGCTCCTTCCGCAGCTTGCGGTTCGTCTTCGGTGGCGCAGTGGTAAGGCCAGCCTGCGAAGCCCACGAGTTGAGTGAGCGTGAAGGGGTGAATTTTGGACCAACAGACGTACCCGAATCAATCGGTACTTGGGCTCGAACTTCCTCTGCGACTCCTCGTCGTCGTAGATCAACGCAAAGCCCGTGCTGCGTCCACCACCGAATTGCGTCCGGAAGCCGAACGTAATCACGCGCGTCTTTTCGGTCTTGTAGACTTTGGCGAGCTGCTCAGAGAGCTCGGCCTTGGGGACGTTTGCCCGCGACGGGTGGAGGACATCCACGACGAACTGGCGGCGAGCAAGGAGACGGTTGGTGATGAATTTGCGCGTCCGGATGGTGATGGGTGCTGCTGAGTCGGCCTGTGGGTAGGGAGGGCGGTCAGTATGCATCCTTCCACAGTCGTGTGTATCTGGTCAACAAGACATCCATCCATCCTCTTCCCGCCGTTTTTGTCGCGAATCCACCTCATGGAGCACTCTGGCATAGCTCCAGCCGCAAAACGGAGCACAGACTCACCATGATTAGTATCCCGCCTCCTGTAGACCGTTACCTTTGGGCGTTGACTGGGCGTTGAGGTCGCTTACGTTCGAGCGAATGCGGATTGAGCCAAATACGCACACACAGACATTGTGGCTGACAAGCGCCCTTCCAGGCGATCCTGGCGCAGTCAGTGACGCGCTCGCAATCCGCCACAGACAGACGTCTCTATTTATTCCAGTCATATCTGCCACCCTGTTGACCTGCTTTGCATCTAAGTATCTCCTATGAGCCGCACCAACTTTGCTACCTCATTCGCCCCCTATGTAAGTTTCTAGCAGCTCGCAGAGAATAGGTTTATAACCCGCGTCGAATTCAGACCCCACCACCAGATGATCCCTCCTATGCGTCCTCTTCCAAGCCCGCTTCTCGGCCATGGCTCCCAAGACAGTCTGCGCAGCAGCCGGCCTCTTACCAGTCTGGAGGCATACCGACCTTCAATACATCACAAGCCGGCGGTCTCGGCGCCGTAGAGACTGAGGCTGAGAGTGGAAGCAGCATCTGGGAGACACGGTATGATATGAGAGTCGACGTGTTGGCTGCTTTCGCATATATCTTAGGTCCCATCTCTGGCAAGTAACGGTATCTGCTGTCGTGACATCCAACCTGACCCCCTGTGTAGCATTGCTATTACTGATTCTAGAGACTCATAATGACTATGTGCGGTTTCATGGTGAGTGTGGGCACAGAACAAACAGAAGCAGCTACTGGAATGCTGTTTTAGCATATCAATCTGCTCTGCTATCAACACCCCTCGTTCTCCTACGGGTATTAGCTACTGTCTTGCAATTCTCGTCCGTCATATGCACCTTCTTCACCCTCTTCATTGTGGTGTCCTTGCTTTACATGACGTGAGTGGGCCGCCTTTCAACGTTGTTCTAGTTTCAACGCATCTCACTGCTCTCGCAGGTGGCAAGCCTGCATTGATGCTGCACGGCATGGCCTCGTTCGCTTCCAGATACCAGTCATAGGCCCGATTGCGGACCGTTGGGTGTCAGAGGAATGAACTGTGTACACGTCCGACGTCGCTTGGTCTCGCTCTGCCGACTGACACGCTTGTACGTACCAAAGCGCGATCGTCTCTACGCCAGTGCCCGTGGTGGTAACTGTCAATGCGCCAGCACTGGTTCATACTCGCTCATACCACGGCGCATAGGTGATGACGAGAATAGATTGTTAGTCATGCGTGCAATACGAAGGCAAAATAAAAATCGTGATACAGAACGATGCAAGAAACTTCAATATAGTCAGGATCCAGCCTGTGATACATAGTTTGTGGATGGGACATCAAACCGTGACAAGACCCAGCGAGATTGTCCTTCGCAGAAGCGGCCTTCACATTGGTATGCACAAACCAAAAATCTCAATGCCATCATCGCATTCCTGAATGCCGAAGTCCTGGAGAAGAGGCATTACGTTGTTGGTGATGCCGTCCGTGAGGTTTTCGATAGCGTCCAAGAGCTCGTCTGTGATACATTTGAGTTGAATAACAACTAGAGAATTTTTGTCAGGACCATCGTCAAACGACAACATCAACGCGGACTCACTTGGGGCCAACCTCGGACCAAGAACAGGCAATGTTTTGATTATCTCAACCGTTGTCCTCAGACTGTACTTGACCATGTTGATGGTATTCTTCAGCGTAGTCTCCACAACGTTATTTGGGTCGTAATTGGCCAGTCCTTTGTCCGCTGCGATCTTAGCCATTGCATCCTGGAAGCCCCCTAATTGTGCTTGTAAATCCGAGAAGGCATCATAGTATTGCTGATTGAAATCCGGGCCACGCTGGGATGACGATAAGTCCAACAAGGTGTCTGGTAATGATGGCTGAGATACATTGGAGGGATAGCACACACATGCAACTCACTCATGGTGTTCGAGTCGTCGTTGAGCTTCTGGTAGTGAGACTGCAAGCGGTTCATGTTGTTCGAAAAGTCCGCATCCGCGTCACGTTTTTGAGTAGGGACAGGCATAGCGTTGTGTTCGGCTACAGTATGCTTGCCCATGGATAGAGAACTACTGGAACCTTGAGGATCTTTCACTGCGATGCCCGGCCCAAGGTCCGACCGACGGGACAGATCGACATAGGTCCTCCAGACAGGTAGAGCTACGGGTAGCGGAGACCCCAGAGCAGGTGTTACCGCCATTGGCATACCAACCAGGGTAGCGATAGCAGCGACTTGTACAGCCAGGAAGACCGAGCGAGCTATGGACGGCATCTTGAAGTCCAGCTTGAAGGCAGGCCTTGAGGGAGAAGTATGAAAGAGCGGCTAGCGCGTCTTGAAGCTTGAAGAAGACGAAGAGACAAGAAAGAAGCGAGAAGGGCGGACGTTCAGGACAAGACGCGACGAGCGAGTGTTGAACTTGGAACCCGTACTTATACCTCTCCGGCGGGACAGAACCTTATTTTGACGGGTGCGGGATCACCGCGTCCCCATTGGTCCCCACCACGACGCGACGCGATCACATGACCGATACTCGTCCTAGGCGCGCATATCACCTCGATCATCTCATAATGTGATGACAACGACACTGAATGGACCATAGAAGACAATAGATTAGAAGTACCACGCAGACAACAGACATGATCAGAAAGTACTGTCAGTATAGGGTACCCAAACTATGCCAGAACCCATTGTCAACGCAGAACGAGTCCAGAACAAGAGCGCGATCTGTACCAAGGAGCATACAGACCAACGCTGGGTATCTACGAAAACGACGGTGGTCGAAAACGAGTGTGGGAGTTAGATGAAGCTAAAGTTGTATAAGAGAGTAAATATTCTGGCACATCTATGTCGTTCCGATGCGTAGAGTTTAGAGCTTGATACACGATTGGCCGTCCGATGAACGCTTGTAATCTAGGCTGCATGTGTAGACTGGACAAGTCAACTGAGTCAGTCTTAGAGAGGATGAAGTCTACATCCAACAACTCACCTGCGCAGCTACCCATCTCGCAATCAACGTTTAGAGCTCAAAGGGCATGAGCGCGAGACTTGAGGTTGCGCTTGTGGTTGCCGGTAGGCGTGTTACTACGGCGGTTCGCAGAAGGCGTCGATTTGGGAGCCGATGACGATTTGGTCGGTTCGCAGCAGGTGGACGCATCGTGGTTCCATTCCCATCCACTACCGCATTGAGGAGGGGGGTTCTGCTCGGGAGGCTGCTGAGGCACACAGCATTGCTTGCCGTCGTGCCATTCCCAGCCACTCGAAGGGCACTGTTGGTTACCCTGAGGGGGCGTCGGAGGGTTCTGCTGGCCACCGTAGGGCAGGCAGCACGCTTTGTCGGGGTAGCTTGGGTAGAACACGTCACTGATGGTCGTCGACCTGATGCACCGTCAGACTCACAAGAACTCCATGTCAGAACATTGCTGCGTGCTCGAGGTGGCGAACGCGAAGGGGAGAGCGGCGGCGATGAGGAAGAGGGCAGCGAAGCGGGCCATGGCAAAAGATCGTGGGCTCTAAGGAAGGACAAGAACTGAGAAAGATGTGGGAAGTCAGAGTGATGCTCTTGAAAAAGGGCCAGAAAACCGGGACCGCGTCTATATATACTGGGTCTCGACGCCCGCCATGGCGCTATCCGGTTGGACGGCGGGGGCTCGCTTAGGGAAATCAGCCACCGTGAAGCCCTTGGCATCATGCTATCGCCGCTACTGGCAGTCGACCCGCCCTGTCATTGTCCATCTCCGTGGCTTGATAGTTTCAGTCCTGCAGTTTGCATATATCAACGTCAGTGATAATAAGGTCTCATGAGAAATGATTATAATGGTTTGAGCATTGTTGAAGACAGACGGATGAAGGTGATGATCCCTCGACGGTCGTCTTACCCCGATCGGCTGACTACCAGAAGCCGGGCGAGGCTGTCACAAGCGCTTGAGCTGTTATGGCTAGAACCGTGATATGGACGCGCGCATTCGCCGCTCTGCCTGTCCGTCGATTACGTTTCCATGATGGTCGCGTTGGGCCCACGCCGCCTGCCGCCGAAACCGGGCTGTCGGTGTGACCGTCCAATACTGTGTCTTCTCGTACGAATGGTCATATTTACAACAAGCCTGTTACATTACACTGATCGTTCTTCAGCCCTAACAAACTGCGAGATTCGAGATGTGGGCGTGGTGACCAAATTATGGTGGCCCAGAGGCGAATTGCAAACTGCTCTGTCACGCTGCCAGAGTAAAAATAAACGTGTTCAGCGGACAGCCTGCACAGCGTTCGGGTGACGTCCTCACCTCCAACTCCATGTGCGCTTTGCAGCGCACGCGTGGCAAAGAATCGCACATCGGCGTCTGTGTCATTCTTCAGTATCTCGAGGGCTGGGATAATCTTCTGCTGGACCAGCTGTCGGCCCTCAGGAGTGTTGCCAAACGTGGTCGCCAGGACCTCCAAGGCTTTCGCAACGTTAAAACGGATATTGGGAATGGGGTCATTCGACAAGTGAAGCAGCGTGTCAATGATGTCGCCTCGGACGATGTCGAGCGTCAGGGATGGTGAGATGACCTAAGACAGCGATCCTTATATGAGATCTCAACCACAGCTGCTCAGGTTCAGCACATACCGAAACAGCTTGGACAGTAGTCATCCTGTAAAGGTAGTTGGGATGCTGACCCATGCCAACCACTTTGGGGACGATCTGAATTTTTGCCCATTCGACACCGAAGACTTCGGTCAGCTTCTTTAAATTGACCGTCGCTGCTTCTCGAATACTGTAGACATTATCCCCGAGCCAGGACATGCAAAGGTTGCCCAGTTGCTCATCAAAGAAGGCCTTGCCCAGCTGGTTTGCGAGCAGAGGGATGTACTCTATGATGGCTTGTCGCACGCGCCACGACTTGTCCTCCGCCAGCTCCACAATAGCGGGGAGCAAGCTTTCCGACAGCAAGTCGATGCCAATCACTAGTGACCATCAGTTAGGACACACTGCACAATCTAAAGGCGTTGCGTACCATCGTTGACTTGTTCAAGCTTGCTGATTATGTTCAGTCGCACCTCCGGGAATTCATCCTTGAGAAGGTGCAGGAACAGGGGAAGTAGGTGTTCGATTGTGGAATCCTTGCCGAGCAACGGAGCAAGACCGCTAATCTGGTTTGCCAATGCCGCACGAACGTGCTGAGAGCTGTCCTGGCAAAGGTCCCGCACACAAGGGACAATGCGGGCCAAAATGACTTCCTTCTCGAGCAACTTGGCGAAACCTGCTCTATATTTTAGACACTCATGCGCAGGATCTGCAATGAGCATGACCGACCCGGGATCTGTCCTGCCGCCGCAGTACGGGCCTCAGCTTCGTTGTCTTTCAGAAGCTGTACGTAATGCCCGATGAGCTCCTCTCTAACCAAGTCCTGCCCTATGGTTTCTGCGAGCTAATGACGATCAGCCCGATCGTGGGGTGGAGACCCGCGAAACTAACTTGGTTGAAATTACTCGCAGCCATATATCGCACCCTCCAGCTCTTGTCCGAGACTGTTTGCCTGATTTGCTTGAGTAGCTGTTCCTTCACCTCCGCAGGGGAGAGTGCCTGCGCGATCGCGATGAGGTCATCTACAGTCAGAAGACGCACAGAGTCCTGATCATCGGCTTGCAGTCTACGGTATATGGCGAGTCCGTCGGTGAGAACGTGCTGCTTCGCGAATTTCTTCACAAGGGGCTGTTGCGCATCGGGAGAGACAAATGTCAAAAGCAACGCCACCGAAGAGCAAATCCCAACTCACCGCGAGCCATTTTGATGCTGCACGCCGCACCATCGGGGTATCATCAGTCCCAAGACCAGCGAAGCCTCTTCGCAACTCGTCCTGCATAGGGGGGGCGACTCGGTCGTATACGGGTGCATATAACGCGCAGGATGAGACACGCAATGTGAACCATTCTCCATGGGATAGCCGTTGCAGGAGAGGAATGTAGTATTGCTCGATCTGAGCCTGACTCAGGACGGCGGACACTTTAGTTATGGACTCGGCGGCCTGGGGATAGACGAGGAGGCATCAATGAGGTATCTTTGCCCGACCGGGAAGACTATTGTATAGCACAAAAACACACCTTGTCCCGCACAAGAGCCTCCTCCACAGCACACAGGTTCTCCAATGGCCCCAACAACACATGCGCGTTCTCGCCCCCGCCGATGTACTCCTCAAAGTTCATGCCAAGCTCCTCGGCCAGGGCAAGGAGAACTTCATCCTCGTCGTCCACGGACTCTTGCAAGAAGGGTATAAGCTCATCACGCGCACGTTCGGGTCCCAGAGCAAGCGCGATGGTCGAGATGCGATGGATGGCGTTTAGGCGAAGTTGCACGTCCTCCGACCGCAGCTCATCCATAAGGATAGCGATCGGTGCAATCTGTGGCATAGTAAGTTACTCGAGTGCAGGGCGACACTAGGTGTCGGAGGAGCTCACGTCGTCCACCGAAAACCCAGGGTCCATCACAGACGATACTGGAGCGGTCAGACACCTTTATTAACATCTTGGGGCCACATAAGCGACGGACGACAAACCAAGGAGACGTTATAATATGTTTTCGGGGAGTCTGGTGCAAGAACCAGTGGTACGTATCCGTAGATGGATCTGGTCGAGAATAGCGAGCGTTGATGACCGTGTTTGGACGCTCGAGTGCTGCTATCGCGTGCATGCACGCGTGATGTTTGCCAAATATAGCTGTTAGCCAGCCATATATTTAATCTTCCCATTATTCCAACCGTCCACAATTCACGCTCGCGTTCTGGGCACGTTCAGTTACGCGTGGATAACGGGACGGTTGATTTTTGCACACTACATCACATTCCACTAACAACGACTAAATACATCGATAAACAATCTCTTCGCGAAGAAGAGGGGGATTCCAAAAATTATGCGCATGGAAATAAGTCTATTTCCAGTGAGCAAAGCTGCGTGCACATCGAACTTGAGTGTGAATGCTGAATTACTGGCGCCGACGACTGAGTGAGACGACCTTGACATACTCTGGAACGAACCCGTTAGCAGAACGAAACTTCGATAAAATGAGCCACAACTCACCTTGAAACTTGATATGCCAAGTTGAGTTACATTAAGGTCCCGTAGACATGCACAGTGAAGTGCACGCCTCAGTGGCAGCCATGATAGGCGAAGTGGCCTTGACAGGCAATGGGCCTCAATGGGCAATGTGGCCTCCGACGGCAATGTAGCCCCGGTAAGCGGTGTGGCCTCGGAAGGCAATGTGACCTCGGAAGGCAATGTGGCCGCAGTGGGCACTGTAGGCGGTGTAGCCTGTGTGGGCTTCGTCGCTGGTGGCAACGCGCACAACATGTGTTCGTAGACACAGCTGGTGAGAAGGGGACTTCGCCCACATTCTCTTCGGTACAATCATACGCACTCTGTTCGTTAGGACACAACAGAGCCAGGAGCTGCTGGTTGTCAATGCGAGAGCGGTCGACTTACACGCTCTCTACATGCAGTAGAGACGCACCACGGGGGTCCAGGTGGTCAGCGGAATACGACCCAGCGAACGCGCTGGTCGGCAAATCGCGATATAGCGAACGCGCTGTTCGGCAACTCAACACAGTGAATGCACTGGTTGGCGGAAGTTCGAGGAGCGTCTCGGCTTCCTGAGCAGTTGGGAGCGCCGCAACATGCTCCCCAACCCTACCAGCTGAACCTGAGCTTCATTGCACACCATGGCAGCGCACATTGACACCGAAAGACTGTGAAGTCCTCGAATGCCAATTGCAGAAGAAGTCCAGGAGGAAGGGTGGCAACCCGCAAGCTTGAGCTCTGCAACGCGACGAGCGCATCAGGCTAACGATGGTCCTCCTAAGACAACCTCGCAAAGCCACTTCAGAGCTAGCCTGCAGGTTTTCGCATCGACAGTTCGTCTCGGCAGATCGACGTGTAATTTCGTCTCGGCAGTACGTGCGGTGACGGTTCAGCAAGTTGACAACATGTGCGTCGTGGCAGTCATCGGCAAGGTGCGGTAACATCCAATGTCCCTATGGCAGTGCGGATCAAGTATCCAGCAAGCTCGCAATGTGTGCATCGTATGGCAGCAGGTGCATTGTAAGATGGCTTATCCAATTCCATGGCTTCCGTCTCGCTGCACCATGAAGGTACAGAGGACGCCGATAACAGCAGGGCTGCCTCGTACGTCCGACTCGAGACGCCACAGCGATTTTGTCAAATTTGTGTGTAAACGGCATGGCCTCAGCTGGAAGTTTTGCTCGTTAGGTGCGACCGTCATGAGGCATCAGCAAGAGAGCATTTCTGGGCCTGCCTGGTATTCCCAGCCCTTGATCCTCGCCGCATTCCCAAAAACACGGAGACCCCGATAGTCTAGGTAAACCTGGACCTCGTAGACCTGGACGAGGAGAGTGAGGTTCCCATTCATCTTTGGTGTATACAGTGTAGCTGCGAAGGTCAGCACAATTCATGCAAATGAGAGACGAAGTGACTCACCATCTGTTCTGGTCGTAACAGAGAGGGGCGAGCGTAAGGGAGAGGTGAGAAGGGGAATGAGAGCAATTAAGGAGCATTGTGACCTCCCGGCAGTATATATTCACTGATCCCTGCTGTTCAGGGCAGGCTGCCGCAATGTGCGGAACCTTCCCCCATTTGGGTGTGCCGGTGTCCGAGCCCGACAGACCGGAGCACGTGCTCGACGGGGTGAATACGCGACGATACCAAATGACGTCCGCTCAGACGTACGGGCCGGTGGGTCACTCCGAAGTGCAGTGCCAGTTCCCCCCAGGGCAACTCCACTGCGTCACATATCTAAGTACTACAATTACTCATCGAGAAATCCCCCACCACATCCCCCACCAAAGTTCGCAATGCCAGTCCAACAGCAAGTAGACAAGATAGTCCTCACTCACCCTAAGGTCTGGTATTCACTTGCGGTATTCAAACCAGGTTGTAACTGTCGTTATGCAGGGCTCCTCTGCTGAGATTTTACTCTACGGCGCGACTGTCATCTCTTGGAAATCCGGCAGCGTCCCGAATCCCCAGCCAGTCGAGCGCCTCTTCGTTTCTTCAAAGGCAGCCCTTGATGGTAGTAAACCTGTGAGAGGCGGTATACCCGTCGTGTTCCCGTGCTTCGGCGCACCGACCCATCCCGAGCATTTGAAGCTTGGACAACATGGCTTCGCGCGCAGCGAGACGTGGACATTCAACAGCATCGTGATGGACAACGAAGCGGGCGTATCTGTCAAACTCAGTATGTGTGATTTCCATCATTTGAGGACTCATGGTCCCACCGACGATCCCCAGCCCTCGAGCCCAAGGCAAGCATCACGGAAAGATATGAACGCCCCTTCCACCTGGCCTACGTGGTGACGCTAGCTGAACATCAGATCTCCACCGATCTTCACGTGCAGAACACCGCGCTTTCAACAACGCCTCCCCTCGAGTTCCAGGCTCTCTTCCACAATTACATCCGAGCTCCCGCAAGTGAGGTCTCCATCACACCCCTTGAGGGCATCTCGTATTACGACAAGACGGAGACCTCCGAGGAGCTACGCAGCAAGCCGAAGACGGAGCAGAGAGCCACCGTTGATGTCAAGAAGTTCACAGATTCTGTGTACGAGGATGCGCCAGGAATATACGAGGTAGCCTCGCCAACGAACAAGGTCGAGATCAAGACGAAGAGCTTCAAGGATGTTGTAGTGTGGAACCCACAAGCCGAGGCTGGTTCAAAGATCGGTGACATGGAGGCTGGTGGATGGTAAGCGTTC
Source organism: Postia placenta MAD-698-R-SB12 (assembly GCF_002117355.1). Lineage (NCBI taxonomy): Eukaryota > Fungi > Basidiomycota > Agaricomycetes > Polyporales > Adustoporiaceae > Rhodonia > Rhodonia placenta. Next base: position 2,279,300 of record NW_020169832.1, on the reverse strand, counting down.
ACTTCATTTAACCGATAGGTTGTATGCCTAGTGACCATGCGCAACAGGGAGAAGTATGTTTGCGTCGAACCTGGTTACGTCCGCGGCTTCGTGAAGCTGGAAGCGGGTCAGACTTGGATCGGGCAACAAGTTCTGACAGCCAAACTTTGAAGAGCGACCTGAAGAAAGGCGGAGAAAGGTTGTAACATATCCATACGAGTTGTACGCCATGTGCTGTAGCCTTAAACAAGAGGAAAGACGGTCTAAAGTGCCTCTTCCATGTGTCTGTTAAAAACGAATATGAGAATGCAAGCGCCAGGCATGGCACGGTGTGACCGATCACATGCCACATCGCGTTGTTGACGCGTCTGACTTCTGCGCGTGTCTCTCAACGCGCACATGCGCCACGGCAAGGCCACCCGTGCTGCTGCGACGCAATGAGTACGCTGGAGCCTTCTCTCCGGGTTCGAGTAAATCAGATTGACCACACTCTCGCTGCTCCTGGCCCTCTGGACAACTCCACTCTGCCGCGAGTGCCCATCATCAGGATTTATGGAGAATCCTCTACCGGCAAGAAGGCATGCGTGCATGTACATCAAGTGTATCCCTACTTCTTTGTTGAATATCTGGGCAAGATGAATCCCGACAGTGGTAAGCCCCTCTCGCCTGGTCGAACTTGTAGGCGCTCTCATGTCTATGGCATACGCTAGTGAACCGTTATATTATACGATTACAATATTCCCTCAATCATGCAATTGCGATCTCTATGAAGCGCAACCCTCATTCGTCTAAATCCCAATTCGTTCGCGCAGTAACTCTTGTCAAGGGCGTCCACTTCTACGGCTTCCACGCGTCGTATTCTCCCTTCCTCAAAGTCCACATTGCCGATCCCGCTTTTGTCAACCGAGCAGTGACGATCCTTCAGTCTGGAACAGTGATGAAGACTCGGTTCAGAGCTTACGAAAGTCACCTCAGCTACATACTCCAGTTCATGTGTGATTATGGCCTCTATGGCTGTGGCTGGATAGATTTGGGGGAGGTATGGGAACGAGGTCAAGTTGAATCAACGGTGTATCTGGGCTCCGAAACCAACTCATCAGACACCGATGTTGTGTTTAATTTATCACCGTATTTTCGTCAATCCCGTATGCCTCTTGAGGTTGATGTCGCTGCCCACCAGATTTTCAACCGCCATCTTCTCACTGCGCGCAACATTCATCACAAAATCACGATCCCTGCACCTCCACTACCGCAAGAGCCTTTCGTGCTTAGCGTGCGCGAGCTGTGGGAAGACGAACGCAGGCGCCGATTGGCGAAGGGCCTGTCTCCTTCCCCTGAAATCCCTAAAGACCCCAGTGAGAACTCGAGGGGGCGCGGTGGAGAGTGGGTAGCAGAGGCACGGTGGTGGGAAGAGATTAGGAAGAAAATTGAAAAGGAGCGCGGTCAGGAGAAAGAGCTCAATAGCGGTAAGGGATGGGAGAAGTGGGTGATGACCACATTCGAAAGTGTCGAGGCCCTTTGGGAAGACGAATACAAGACTTGGAAGCCTGGCCGCTCAGGAGATGTGGTCTCTGTGGGCGAACGGACTACTGCAGAAGCCGGCGAGGAGAACCCGTACGCTCCGACAGTGGTAGGCGGAGCATCGAGTCAAGAGCGGAAGCCCACGTCGGAGAGAGTAGAGGTGGACATCGACGAGGCAATGCTCTCTAGTCAGGCAATGGAGCAACTCGTGGAACAAGAGGAAGAAGAGTGGGAGAAACTCGTTGACGGACACCGAGTAGACGACGAAGACTTTGACGAAGACGAACGGGCCGCTGAAGATGGCCCCTCGCCCGGTGAGCATCCCGCTGATGACCGTGCGGCGGCTTACAGGTGGGTTGTTGTTGGCATACCCCATGAACAGCGCGTGATATACCTTCTTGGCAGTCTGTCGGAGAATGCACCTGAGCAGAGATTTAATGCATTCCAGGATGCCTGGCGCAGGTTGGTCAGGTAAGTAGCATGCCGTAATGGGTTATTATTCAACATCAGGAAAACAATGACTAGGCCATCTGAGGAGCGGCCTACTTCGGTCACCTCCGAAGACATGCCCCAGACGCCGACAAAGAGGTGAGCGCAATCAAATATCGTTCCTCGAATCGTCTCACGCCCGGGGTTCGCAGGATCAGAACCACAGCAAGTCTGATCCGGACACCACGACAGACGCCGACCAAAAAGGCTCCCAATATCAGTGATCCGTCTGACGCTGTCGACATTTTCTCTCCCACAAGAGCAACCCGGATTGCCAATGATGCGAGTCTCGAATCAATCACAAGGTGAGGATAGCAAGACATTTACCGATCGCTGAATATGAAGACCTCATGACCATTGCCCAGCTTGTCAAGGATTTCTCACCGTGCTGACGGCGTCTTAGGCGAAAAAGGATCCATAGAAATCAATACGTAAGCCCTTGTTATTCACAGCCGTATTGCTTCTTTCTTATCCGCCTCATAGTATGCAATGTCCAGAGGTCGCGAAAGTCGCGTCGGGATCATTGTTAATGGATGATGATTCTAGTATCGACGTTGTCGCAGAAGATCCTGCCCTTGTGGTGCGCACGAAGACAAACCTCCCGGAGCCCACTGCGATCAACGATACACCCAAACGGCCAGCATCTCAAACGCAGAGCGGGTCGACTGACGGTAGTGAGAGACCTTCGAAACGTCGGAAACTCGATGAGCCCGTCGTAGAGATGAAAGTGAAACAGCTCATCACGTCTTCATCAGAGACATCATCCTCACGGTCATATGCATCTTCGCATGGGACAGAAGGCGCACCTCAGTCGAAGCCTGTTCTGTACTGTAAACCATTGTCTTTTGATCCGAACGGCAAGACTTTTGTCTTTTCAAGAATAGCCCCATCGACGTCCGAACTACTGTCCAGCGTTGATGAGTACGGTATACCCAGCAAGATATACACTAATCCCTACTACTCAAGGTCGGCCGATGCGCCCGACCGACCGAGGGAATACGCCGGCCTTGTTTTCACTCTCCAGGGTGGTACTGGCTTGAACGTTTTGGAAGATTGGAAGGATCACGAGAATCAATTACCAATTGTTGATAGTACGGTCAAGCAACGACCAAGATTGGATCCTACCGGTGTGACGGGGTGGGAGTATGCTGGTTCACCTCCAAGTTCGAAGCAAGTGCGTGAATGGTTGCGAAGCAATCAGCCACGAGGATCACAACTCAAACCCAAACAGACATCCCAGGCAAGATCTCTACGTTTCCTTCCAACGAATTGAAATTTATATCGGTTTATCAGATTGAGGGACCTACACAAGCAAATCCATATGGATTCAGACATACACCCGCGAAACCTTCGAAAGCAGCAATGCGTGAGCGACGAAACATGAGCGTTCTCTCACTGGAGATGTTCGGTGAGCCCGTTGCGAAGGCTGCTTTTATTCTTTGCTTAGATGTGGGTGTAATAAGCCCCGTCAACTGGAGACAGGCTCCCAGATCCTGATGCCGATGAAGTCGTCGCCATATTCTATGCATACCAAGATTCCGCCGGCCTCAACGGTGACGGTACCTTCTCCTGCGAGAACGGGACAATTGCGGTAGAGAACGATCGCTTTGACCCTCGTAGGCTGCGAAACATGGCATTCGAAGTCGTACCGTCTGAGCTAGATCTGTTAAACCGCCTCATTGATGTCATAGTAGAGATTGATCCCGACATTCTTGCAGGATGGGAGGTGCAAGCAGCATCTTGGGGCTACCTCAGCGCCCGAGCAAACATATATGGTACGTGGGCTATTTACACACTCGTCAGTTTTCTAGTATACTTAGCCTTGAGGTTGCAGGTCTAGACCTGGGAGAGCAAATATCCAGAGCTCCTGGTCGTCATATTGGTGGTAGCTCAGACCGGTGGGGCATGAGGACTACATCGACATTCAAGGTGACCGGCCGGCATGTGCTCAATTTATGGCGAGTTATGCGTGCCGAGCAAAGTTTCACCAGCCATGCGTTTGAGCATGTTGTCTTCCAGATCCTTCGCAGACGGTCAGTCAGATTCTGTGAGAACTAGCGCGTCGCTTTATACTGACGATAAACAGGACCCCTCGGTATTCTCCTCGGACCGTAACGGAATGGTACAATAGCAAGATACCCTACCATAATGCAAACGTCATGCGTTATTTCTCTGCACGCTCTGCAATGGTGTTGGAGATCCTTGATTCGGCGGAAGTGGTGACCAAAAATGCGTGCGTGACGTTCTGTCTAATTTGCTACCGTTGGCCAATCCACGTTATTTTCAGTGAATTTGCTCGTGTCTTTGGTGTAGATTTCTTTTCTGTACTCAGTCGTGGATCCCAGTTCAAGGTAGAATCCTTCATGTTTCGAATAGCTAAACCAGAAAGTTTTGTATTGTTATCTCCTAGCAAACTAGATGTGCGTAATGTCACCACATCTCGCGATTACCCACACGATTAACAAAATTCCACACAGGTCGGCAAGCAGAACGCTGCTGAATGTATGCCACTAATAATGGAACCACTATCTGCTTTCTACAGCAGCCCACTAGTTGTATTGGACTTTCAATCACTGTATCCATCCATCATGATCGCATATAATTATTGCTATTCTACGTGTCTTGGCCGCGTCACAGATTTCAAGGGTCAAAACAAGTTTGGTGTAACGGACCTGCAACAACCGGCGGGGCTGCTGGCAACCTTGCAAGAGCACATCAATGGTGAGTCTTCGTTCGAAGCGTCGGCAGATGACACAGTAACGATTATCCTCCGTCCAAAGTGGCTCCTAACGGGATCATATATGTAAAACAAGACGTTCGGAAGGGATTACTCGGGAGGATGTTGACCGAGCTGCTCGATACAAGAGTGATGGTCAAACAGGCAATGAAAGGGGTTAAAGACGACAAGGTGACGACGTTCTTTGCTTCCTGTACAGCGGCAAGTTAATCTTCCTACTGTAGGCGCTGCGAAGGGTCTTGGATGCTCGTCAGCTATGTTTGAAGTTCATTGCTAACGTTACCTACGGGTACACGAGCGCATCATATTCCGGTCGTATGCCGGCAGTCGAGATAGCCGACAGTATAGTCCAGAGCGGCCGCGAGACTCTGGAAAAGGTGAAGCTCCGAGCTACGCCAAGTCGGTCGAATTCCAGCTGAAGTCCAGCTACGGTAGGCCATACGTGTCATCGACTCGACCAAAAAGTGGGGCGCGAAGGTCGTCTATGGCGATACGGACTCTCTGTTCATATATCTTCGCGGCAAGACCAAAGAACAGGCGTTCCGCATCGGCTATGATATGGCGGAGACGATAACTGCCATAAATCCAGTACCTGTCAAACTCAAGTTCGAGAAAGTGAAGTCGAAATCACTTACGGAGAACGCATGTTCACACCATTTCAGGTCTACCTTCCCTGCGTATTGATGGCAAAGAAGAGATATGTCGGTTTCAAATTTGAAAACCCAGACGACAAGGACCCAGGGTTCGACGCCAAGGGCATCGAGACGGTTCGGCGAGACGGCGTGCCTGCGCAGCAGAAGATGACCGAGACCTGTCTCAAGTACGCGACATTAATTTGGCTACATGCTACAGCGCTAAATCCTCTGAAGGATCCTGTTCCGTACACAGGATCTCAGCAAAGTCAAAGACTATTGCTGTAGGACATGGGCAAAAATCCTTGAGAACAAGGCCTCCGTTCAGGACTTCATATTCGCGAAAGAGGTGAAGATGGGCACTTATAGGCGAGTCGCGCTTACGACACCCAATTTCCCATAAGCTCACTGTTACGACAGCGATAAGGTCCCTCCCCCACCAGGCGTGACTGTAGCGGCCCGGCGCATGGCCAATGACCCAAACGACGAAGCACAATACGGAGAGCGCATCCCCTACGTCATCGCCCGCGGGGACCCAGACTCTAGGCTGGTAGATAGAGCCGTCTCGCCCGAGCAGCTGCTCAACGATAGGTAAGCCTGCACATGCCTCTCTAAGGTCCCGGCTACTGACAGCCAGCAGCCAGAAGCACCTAGACGCCATCTATTATATCTCTCGCGTTCTCATCCCGCCCCTCGAGCGTATCTTTAACCTCGTGGGTGCAGACGTGCGGAGTTGGTACGACGAGATGCCGAAGGCTCTGCGCGTAGACCAGCCAGATACGATGCTGTCGCCAAAGAAGGCGCCCAAGGTCGAAGCCGCTGCCAACGCGTTCAAAATAGACGAGCACTTCTACAACTCCCGATGTTTGGCTTGCGGAGCCCACACGCTCGAGGGTGCGTGCAGGCCTCGGTCTCGCCTTCTACCTAATTATGCTGACGTCGATGATTCCAGGCATATGTGATGCCTGCCGTGCCAGTCCACAGCAGACCACGAGCGAGTTGCTGCTGCGCGTACGAAAGACTGAAGGCAAGCTGCGCAATGTGCAGCTCATTTGCAGCTCATGCTGCGGCACGGCGCCCGCGGAGCCAATCAAATGCGAGTCTTTAGACTGCCCGTGGTTCTTTGAACGCAAGAAGGTCGAAAACAAGGCAGAAGGGCTTGCCGCAATCGAGGATCTGATACAGGAACTAGAAGAGCAGGCTGATGTGGAAGATGGAACCCAAGAGGGGGACGACGAGGACGACGAGGAGGCACTATTCTGGGGTGGTGGTGAAGAGGTATCGGCCGAAGACATTTACTCATCAGACGATGCGCCATCCCCAGAAATAGACTGAAGTCATTGACACGTCCGCGTTTCGCGCTAGGTCCGCATTTGCATTGTGTTACCGTCGCGATACATTGTTACGTACACTACAGCATACCCGAAATGTTTCACGCGGCGGTCAGCTCCTTGCGTGTAAGCTCTTTGGTCTTTTGCTCCATCTCGTCGAAGATTTTCAGCGCGTCCGCCAGCTTGCGCGTAGCCTCCGCATCAGCCGCCAACGCTTTACGAAGCGCGTCCGCGTCATTGGCCAGGAAGTCGGTGTCGTGTACGGCAGGACCTGCATACATGTCTGTAAGCAATGAGTGAGCACCAGATTTGATATGGACTTCTCGCCTTTCGTATTGGACGCGTCGGTGTCAGCGGGCGGCGTCGTGAGAGCGACGCCCGATTGGTTTTCAGCAGCGGCGAGTTGATCCAATACCGCACCAGAGATGGTAAGATGGTCAGGACGAAGGGACGCCAGAGCCACAGCCTTGTATGGCATGTCAGACAAATGCTACTTCGCATTTTGATGGGCAGCATACCTCTGCAGACGTCACGATACTTTACGTCGGTCAGAGCATGGTTTGTAAACGGGGACAGAGCAGCTCACCTAGCGGGCATCACAAGGGTCTTGGAGCTGATCTGGTTGAACGTCTTGACGATCGCGTCGATGACGGACGCCATGGGGTGTTCCTTGGCGGTGTCCTTGTACTCCTTCCACACGCCAGCCTGGAAGTGTACGCGGAGCTCTGAAATTCCACTACGTCATGAGCTTTGCGGAATGGCGGTATAATGGGAAGTTCCGACCGTTGAAATATGGGGCTACGTAAAGACAGCCAGCCTGGGAAGCTGCCACAGCCTGTGGGACGGAGAACAGACAAGTTGCGAGCGTGCTGACACCATGGTTCTCAAGGTATTGACATGCCACTATAGACTCAGGAGTTGCAGGGATCTTAATGCACACTCTCGAACTGAGAACTATTGTGAGAAGATATCCTATCGGTGCGTGTGATGGCATGCGCACGCTGGTATGCCCTCGGCCTCGAATAAGGCGACCAGTTTCTTTGCGTGCGCGATGGTCGCTTGCGTATTGTACGCCGTCGACGGCGAGGTCTGGACATGGACACGGCCGGTCAAATACGGATATACCTCCTTGGCAAGCAGGACAGTCTGATGCGCCGGATAAGCACTCAACCCTGCAAACGACAAGCGCAGATCACTCAGACCAACACGTCCACCGCATCGATAATCTGCTCTTCGATGTCGGCACCAGTCGTCCTCACGCGCTGACATGCGTTCTTAAATAGTGCGGCGCGCTCTGAATTCGCTGCCTCTCCATAAACGATCGCCTGGTTGGATGTCATGTCGCAGAAATTCGCGGTCGGCGTGGTGTGACGTGCCGCCACGGTGGGGTCCATCGAGTCGACATCGACGGTGACTTGGGTGCGGACGTACGACAGAAGGTTGTTGGTGGGCATGCTGATGGCTGTTATGATGAGATCAGCAACGTTTGGAGTACAGTGAGACACAATCTATGCAGGGCCGGCAGACGGGCGAATTGGCAAATGGCCGCGTGAATATACGCCCGTGAACGACAACGCCTACCATAAGGGTGTACTTTGGGCAGGCAGGTGATCAGCATAGGCGGACGGTCCGCCGCGGGCCTGGTCAGTGGTTGCCTTTTCATTGCCCGGACTTTGGTCGTGGAGCAAGATTGGGTTCAGATGGAGCATGTGGGCACTTGAATGAATACATGCGAGCTTGTGAGGGGTACAATTCACTCCAGCGGCGCGGACATCCCTTATCGCTCGACGTCGAGTAAGTGCTGGCTAAAAGTACCGATAATGGGTCGCCTGGAAGTCAGCGCGTCGCGAGTTACTGCATGACAGCGTCTAAGCGCAAGAATAACCGAGACAGCGACATACGATCTTGTAAATTGGAATCGGCAGAGGAAAAGGCCACGATCGTAAGAAAGGACCGCTACATACTGCACCCTATGGGCGCGACCAGGCTTGGAGTAGCGCGACGGCCAGCCGGTACTCCGCGATGGCGACGTGGACCATGGATAGCCATCTGTGTACCGTTACTTAGGACATTGGCACTTATCTCGCTGGCATGAATGTATACGCGACGGTGCATTTGAGTTTGAATGGATCCTTCAAGAAGCACAGACGCCGGCGGCACAAATAGGTACCAGATCGGGACGCCGCTGAGTCTGAATATGGAAGCCTGCAAGCCAGCATACATATACGTCATCTGGAGGAGCAGAGAGCGCTGGAAATCTCGAGGCCGTCGGTTGGCCGTTGTGTTCTCCTTCGGCATCACATCGATACGCCAACATGCCCATAATATCATATAACCCCCGCTCGCCTTTTCTGGCCGTTTTCACTACGCTTTCTCCACCTTCCTTCTGCCCCTCACCCAGCCTCTCTTTCGCATCCGATCAGAATTTCTGGCAATATGGCCGCCTATCGTTACCCCATGAGCGAGGATGATCCGTCTCAGGGTTCCTATTCTCATCTTCAGCGCCAGGGCGGGGACCCCGACTCCGTTCCTACTCCTTCGCTCGACCCAGGCAATGCAGATGCATCCAGTAACACCACACTACCCCCGACGGCGAGGCCATTACTTTCGCCGTCGTACGCTAGCCAATGCGGATCTTTAGGTTGGTTCTATTTGTTGGCAGTTCTTATTTTAGCATATAGTCTAACTTCACTATTCGACCACACCTAGGCCCATCCACTGGCAGCGGTCAGGCCGCAGCGTCAAGCGGGCAATTGGCTCAGAGACAGACGCAGCCCATGTCTCTGATAGCCGCGCCTTCCTCTCGGGCTGCTCAGGTGCCTCCTCCTGGAGTCGCGGTTTCATTTGTGCCGCCTTCGCGTCATGACTCCAACCCGTTCGCGACAACCATGGCGCGCGATGCAGCCATGGCATATGCTTACCACCTCTACGAGTCGTCCCCCCCGCTGCCTCCCGTAGGACTCACTCACTCGCCGTTACTCTCTGCCATGACTTCGCCCAACCTGTCCACAGAGGATATTTATCGGTTCCAGCTCCTACCTCTCTTGACTACTCTGCGAAATCTGCACCCTACTCACCTGCCTATTGTGCTCCTCCTTGCTTGTACTCATTATTCCGTGGGCGATTACCAAGCTAGCCTCGCACTCAGCCATAATATCTTGGCCATCGACGCGAATTTCGTCGAGGCCATGTCTAACATCGGTACAACATACAAGGCTATGGGCCAGGAAGACCTCGCGTACGAGTGGTGGTGGAAGGCCCTGCAAATACGCCCGACCTACTGGGACGCAATGGTGGGACCTGACATGCAATATGCAGCTCCATCTAACCGTGCAATGCTAGGACAACGTGCTCGGCCGGTTATTCTCAATCGCTCAGTCAACGGATGACGACACCCGACGTTCGGCGTCCTACCTCCAGGCGTTCCGCATATGTCAACATGTCATCCGACAGGTAGTTGGATCAGACGGACGACTGCTCTTGCATGTCCCCGTTCACGAGATACATCGTCTTCAGCGCGTTTATCTTACCATCGCCACGCTTCACGCGATGACAGGCCCCAACGCCATACGCGAAGCCATTGGCTATCACTTCAGGACCATTGAACTCGGTATCCGCCCGCCCTCCCCGTATTCCAACACGGAGTGCTACACAATGCGAGACCTCCTCTTGTCCGTATGTGTAGCTGGATATATGCTGTCTTTCTCGTCGAGCGTGCCTATACCGGCCGAGATCATTGGAAGTCTGAGTATCGATGGGTACCCTCCTTTCCTAGACCGCATGATGCAGCCTCCGTTCGATCTATTCCGCACGGTACACGACTCGGCTGAACGCTTACTCAATGCTCTGCTCAGCCTAGGAGGAGGCGTCCTCCCCACTCTGCTCCTGCTCCCGGAACAGCTCGTGCGCTTGCCAATGGTGCTCTTTCCTTTCTCTGTGGGCGTGCTCCCCGCGATCTGCACTCGGAACTCCCAGACCGGTAGCTGGGAGATCCCACCTGAGTCGACGCGCCAGAATACAAATCTCATGATGAGCACGATTCTGCTTACAGTGGCAAAGCAGCTCCAGGACGAGTCGCTCGCGCATACGGTGCTCCCAGGCATTGAGGGCACCATGAAAGTCAGTACCTCGCTCATCACCTTGTTGTATTACCTCGCGCTATCTCTGTCGCCGAGTCCGTCGACGTACAATAACCTGGGGATTTTGCTGTGTACGCTTTCCTCTGCGCGACCTGTAAGGAATATACAAGGCCAGAAGCAGCTGCTCGACGGGCCGACTCTGGCGCGGTTGTACTATCAAGCCGGCCTGCAGTTGGAACCAACGCATCCTCATATTCTCACCAACTTGGGTTCACTGTTGAAAGATCAGGGGCATGTGGACGAGGCCATCGAGTGCGTGCCAATGGCATTTATTAGGCCGTCCATCGTTGACCCGACTCCCGTCATCGCGAAGGTTGTACATGAAGGCAGTCCAGCGCAAGCCAGACTTTGACATCGCTCTTACCAACTTGGGCAATGCAATCAAGGATGTCGTGCGTGCCTCGCTACTACCTGTGTTCCCGATGACTGATGTTGGTCCATGTTGGTCCAGGGCCGCTCATGGGACGCAATCCAATATTACCGCCGCGCCGTCGCGCTCAACCCTAACCTTTTCGAAGCGACGTGTGGTCTCCTCAACTCGCTGTGCTCCATCTGTGACTGGCGCGGGCGCGGTGCGGTACCGCACGAGCTCGGCGTAGACGATGACGGCGCACTCGTGCCACCAAGCGAGTCGGGAACGCCTGGGTGGATCACAAAGATGGTTGACATCTGTATGCAGCAGATCGCGCTGGGGTACACAATTGTCGGGATCATCAACAGGTCTTCGGACGTTGACGGGTGGCTGCAGGCCCTGCAGGCAGTGCAGGGCCGCCCACTGCGCGAGGACGAGAAGGCCCGGTGGCGCGCGAGTCTTGCACGATATCATAGCAACGAGGGCCGAGTGATGAGCGGTTTGAATGAAGTGGGGTTCATCATTCGTTTCATTGACTGGGTACAACCGCGGCTGCAGCGCCGATGGTATCTCAGGCTGTATGGAAAGACGCTACGCTCTGAACAGCCTGCAAGCCCGTTGGAGGACTTGAGCGCCCATTTCCTCCGACCCGTCTTGCCAGCGAATCTGACCATTCCACCTGTGCCCTCGGTGCTCCCCTTTCATACGGTAGGTATCGAGATGAAAACACAACGCATATAGCCGGCTCATGATATTTTTCACAGTTCACGTATCCGCTCTCGGCGCGTATAACGCGTTTGATCGCTCACCGCAATGCCCTCCGTATCTCGTACTTGGGCCTCTCGCAAGCGTGGCTTCCCAAACATGTATTCCGCCCGCCGTCGCCTCCCTTCAAGGGCAAGCTAAATATCGGCTATGTCTCGAACGATGTCAAGTACGTATCACATTGGATACCGTTGCTGAGTCACTCACATATGCGCAGTGACCATCCTCTCTCTCACCTCATGCAGTCAGTGTTTGGTCTACACGATCGCAACTTGTTCAATGTCTACTTGTACACCACCAGCCCCTGGGATGGTTCTGATTACCGCCCGAGGATCGCTAATAAGGTTGAGAACTTCGTGGACGTGTCTACGTGGTCGGCGCATGCGATTGCGGAGCATATTCTGGCGCAAAACATCCACATCCGTAGGCATCTCACTCCATCCGCTTTGATGGCTTGGTGACGGTAAGTGTGTAGTGATCAACCTCGGCGGCTATACAAAGGGCGCAAGGAACGATGTGTTTGCGGTGCGGACATGTCCCGTTCAAATTCAGCTCATGGGCTACGCAGGCACGTTATCAGCAGGTAAAAACCCATTGCTTCCCGTTTATATGACGTTATGCTCACTTTATCAGGATGGTGCGATTATCTCGTCGGCTGCGAAACATCTTGTCCTCCGTCCATGAGTGTAATGGACTTATGGCGTCGAGGTCGTCGCGGAGAACAAGACCAAGCGCGTGTCGCCTTTGACTTCGATGCCGACCCTGAGTCATCTTCCGAAGATTGGATATAGTCAGTGCAACTCTAGTTTTCCTCTCCTCTTCTCATCCCGAATGAATTCTCACACGTGCATTATCCAGTACGGAGAAGCTCATTTACATTCCTGTTCGCATTTTTGACCGCTGTCCAATCTATACGAGCTGACTCATGACAAAATTCACTTCAGCATTCGTTCATGGTCACCGATCATCGGCAGTCCTTCCGCAAGGACGAGAACTTGACATATGAAGAGCGACTGAAGATTCATCCTGATCAGCTATGGTACGAGGAAGAGCGGAGAAGATCACGGATGAGACGAGCTCTTTTCCCCGACATTCCCCAGTAAGTGTCGCTTCATGTGATTGAGATATCTCTATTCACTAATTCACAGGGATACTGTGATATTTGCCAATTTCAGTCAGGTGAGCCCGTGGCAGGCCTCATACAGCGTCCGTGCTCTAACGGGCACCACAGCTCTATAAGGTGAGTACGCCATTCCGTGCAGTCAACTTGCCAAGCTCATACAGACAATCACATTATAGGTCGACCCTGTAAGTCCTCGTGTTTGATAGTCCATTCTTGCGATGTGACTAAGATTCCATGTAGGCAATCTTTGCTGTCTGGCTTGACATTCTCACGAAGGTGCCGAGGAGTATCCTATGGCTTCTCCGATTTCCCTCCGCGGGAGAAGAACATCTCCTACGTACAGCAAGAGCATGGGCAGGAGAAGACGTTGCATCGCGCGTTCGCTTCACAAGTATTGCCAAAAAGGAAGACCACGTCTACCGCTCGAGAGTGGCTGATCTTTTCCTCGATACTATCGAGGTTCGTTACTCTTACATGAGATTTCTGATGGTTGACCGACGAATCGAACCTGAAGTGCAATGCACACACAATCGCGGCCGAGTGAGTATATTCACGATCACTCAAGCGCTCTTGGAACCTGACCTAGACCTCCGATCTATTAGTGTCCTATGGACTGGCACGCCCATCCTGACATGCCCGAAACATGCCCACAAGATGTGCTCTCGAGTGGCTGCCAGTATGGCGACCGCTACCACGTTTGGCGATCTGATGATAGTGCATTCCATGGAGGAATACAGGGAGCGTGCCATTGATCTCGCGCAAAGTGTGCGATACATGGCTGTTCATGACACCCCTGGCGAAGTCGTATACAGGGGGCAGGGCACGCTCATCAATCTGCGTCGGAACATTTTCCTCAATAGGGACAACCTACCTCTCTTCGACACCGAGAGATGGACGCGGAATCTGGAGAAAGGCCTTCAGGAGGCCTGGAGGCGTTGGGTTGAAGGCACGCAATACGAGATGTCTGACGAGTGGGAGGCCTGCGAAGGGCCCGAGAAAGAGAGCGGGTGCATCTGGGTCCACGACGATAAACCCGTCAGCGTGATAACTTACGCATAACCCCGGGGTCGCAGAACTGCGTCGGCGCAACAGTCTCGATTTTTGATATGCATGGTCCTTATTGGGATTGACAACGATGTAGCTCATAGCCTAGGCTGGATACAAAACAGCAACTGTAGCAATAGGACACCAATTATACATTGTGGTATGCGCCGGGTGCATTGGGTGGGTTATTCAAAGCCGGTGCTGCGGTGCCAAGTGGCTTCGGTGTTTGCACGTCGGTCGTCTCGTCTACTGTCTGGTACCCTTCTCTACCACCAGACGTGAACCCTCCTGGCATGGACCAGACTGCGAGGAGTTCGGCACTGATATCTTTAGAATGAGAATATAACGACTCACCAGTGGCGCCATTCAAGTCGCCGCCACGGAAGGAAAGACCAGAGAGTTGACCCCCGCGCTGTTGCATTGCCGCGAAGAAAGCCATTACTGTCGGCACCTGCAAGTAGGTTAGGATGTGGAGGGTGTCAGGATTGAGCAAGAGACTTGCCTTCAACGCTAGGGCCAAGATCGTGATCAGCTTGACAAGCCAATGCTGTTCATTCCTGAACATCCAGATGATGTCGTATACTATTGAGGCAGACAGAAGGTATGTGAACTGACGACAATCATGTCAGCTCACGCGTCAGAAAGACGGCGTGGTATTGCAACTCACCGTCTGAAGAGACTGCACTGCCTCGGCATTCTCTTGCGCATAGATTCCAAAGAGGAATATAGGCAGGTTGTATCTTGGTGCACTGAAGGCGCTGACAGCGAAGGAGAGGCCCTGTAGACATCACAGTAGACGTAAGGGATGCACTCTCAAGACATTGCGCCTGGACTGACTGCGCCGACCAAGACCAACTTGGAGGTATCCAGTCGCTGAAGGAACTCTGCCATTGTTGACGAAAGGGTGAGAGAGTGTGCAAAGTTGCAGCAGCCTACGTGTGGTGTGTGGGGAAAGAAGGCGGGGCTCCGCCGCAGCGCCTTCACGCATGCCTATTCGCGCCTCAGCGTGTCCAGCTCCTGAATGCATTCGCGTTCGGTCATATCAAAGATGTGTTAGACGAGTGGAGAGATGCCATTATTTGCCAATGAACACAAGATGCAACCGTATAATCTACACATGTAATGTAACGCCACCTATTCTAAGACGAGAGTAAGTACTAACATCTGCCTCTCACGGGTACCTTCCGGATAAGCGACTGGGAGTGCTAGGTCTCGAACTGTAGCCATGGAAGGGAGTCGAATAACCCGATCGAGTGCCACCAAGAGAAGGTAGCCGGCCGTATGGGTACGAGGGAGAGTCCATAGGTGTCGCTGGTCGAGAATTGTGCTGTGACTGCATTGCTACACGGTAGGTGCTGTAGCCATTCAGGATCCGCACAATATCGCGCGTCATCAAGTCTAGCTCCTTGATTTCAGTTTGCGATAAAGATCGGTCCTCAGGACCGTCATCCTCGTCCGCGGACTCGTCCTCTCGGGCATCGACTCGCGCGGGTACGCGTCGCCCTCTGCTGAGTTTTGCTTTCCCGGCGATTATTCCTTCGAAAACACGCAGCATGCATGCATCCATTTGTGTCTTGAGACGCTCCAGTTCGTCCAACGCGTCATGGTTGCTGCCATTGCCGACGATCGGAAGCCATCCGTCGCATTCAAGACCACGAGCGGTTACCTCAATCTCGTATGCACCGAAGAGGATGTAGGTCAGAGGATCTAGGCGTGATGTCGTGACAAGGTTCTTTTGGGCATTCGTAGAGCCGCCGGAAACATTCTGGCGTTTTTCAGCGTAGGAGATGATCAACCTATCTTCGACGACAGGGTTGCTGTCGTATACCGATTCCGCGAGCTCTCTTTTTCGATGATTCACGCTCGACGGGTGTATGAACACCATCTGAACAGAAATACATAAGCTGTCATCAAGGTAGTTGAGTAGACGTATTACTCGCCTTATCTGTTGCTGTCCGATAGCTTTTCTCTCCTGTTCGGATCGCAAATTTGGGCTGTGCTGCGATTGCAATGAGGGCAGCAAGTAGCGGTTTTGAGTCACTGTTTGTGTTAAGCTCTGGCGGCACTGTGAAGCCCTCTCCTCGCATAGGTCCTGTGGGAGTCGTGACTCCGCCACCTGCCGACACCTCGATCACACCGGCCTGGTATAAGGACTGCAGCAGATGCTCCTTGATTTTCTGGATCGTGAGCAGCGTCGGCTTGGCGAGGAAATTCTCGACACAGAATCTGTTCGCAGAGACGTACATGCCCTGCTTCTGCAGGTCCCACCAGGCATTGTAGGCATTCAGAATTGCCAACGCATCCGAGCGGAAGTCTTCCGGAGTGAAGGAGTTCTTCTTGGCGGCCGCTTCGACCTTCAGATGCATGGGCGCGACGAACGGATCACGGTTGGTGAGGATCGCTGCGAGCGTCAGCGCCTGGTCTAGGCAGCGGAAGAAACTACCGAAGAGTACTAGACGGCCCATCTGAACATCGACCGGAAGCTGCAAGAGAACGCGGCCTAACGAAGTGAGATTGTGCTGGTGATCGAGCGCACCGACCATCTGTAGCGAGCGTATCGCTGCCTCTACCCGATCAGGAGCAGGAGGCTCAATCGCCTCCGCTAGGACCTCCTCGACAGTCATGCCAGGGAAGTTGAGCGCTTTGACGTGCATCACAACGTTGCTCAAGTCTACGCGCTTCATCTCTACCGTCTGGTACGGGTGCAGGCTGTCCGCGAATTGCTGACCCAGGATACCATAGTACTCGCCAGGCCTGTGCCGTCCGGCACGTCCCGCGCGCTGGTTCAGGTTGGAGAGACCCACCCATGCACTCACGAGGGCGGAGATGTGACGTTCAGGGTCGTACCGCTGTTCCTTCACCCTGGCTGTGTCAACGACGTAGACGACATCCGGGATGGTAACAGAGGTTTCTGCGACGTTGGTTGCAAGGATAATACGTCGTACACCCTCGGGAGGTGGATCGAAGATGATTTGTTGCTCCTTGACTGGGATGCTCGAGTGAAGCAGGTGAATACTGTACTTGCGTTGATCATTGAAGTTGATACCAAGCAGTCGCCGCGGATCCATGGCTAGGCACTTCTGTACCGCAATGATGTCGTCCCAGCCAGGCAGGAATACCAGGACATGTCCGTCCTCGGAGCTGTTCAACACGTGTGCGATGGTGAGAGCAATCAGTGAGATGGGTAAGTCGACTTCCTCGTCCTTGGTGGAAACCATTGTCGCGGGTTCATCCTGCTGGCCTCGCATACTATTGTTGCGAAGCTGTGGTACGGGCGCCGCTGAACCCAGCTGGTGTCTCAGGTACTTCTTCACCGGCTCCTCTTGGAACACCCAGGACGCAGCCGGGGTATCCGCCAACCGGTGCACGAAATCCTCCAGGAAACGTTTTTGGACGGGGAACGCACGACCGGGGATGTCGATCACGCTCGCTGGGCGGCCTTTCTCGTCGGGGAAGTACTCCTGGAAGAGCGTCGGGTTGATCGTGGCGCTCATGAGTACCACCTTGACTGGTCTTCCGCGTGCTTTGCGGTCAGCGATCAACCGCTTGAGCACGACGAGCAGCAGATCCGTGTCCACATCTCGCTCGTGCACTTCGTCGACCACTATATGCGTCACGTCATCGAGACTCCGCCCCATTGACTCGCCCTGCAACGCGGACTGCATCCGTTTGAGGAAGATACCGGTAGTGCAGAAAGTGACAGAACCGTGGTCCTCGGGGAGATTGGATTCGAACCGCACCTGATAGCCAACGGATGAATTTCGCCCTGCCGACTCACCGCGCTCCTTCGCAACACGGTCTGCTACACTGATAGCGGCAATCCGACGCGGCTGTGTGCATACGATATTGCATTTAGCGCCCTCACCCCGCTCAATCGCATCGTCCAGGATGAGCTGAGGAATTTGTGTCGTCTTGCCAGACCCCGTCGCCGCCATGCATATAGTCACGTCGTGCTCCCGCACGTGGCTCAGCAGCTCATCGGCTTTGGTATACACGGGAAGCAGCGCGCGCAGTTCCCGCATCTTGGCCATATTGGGGTCGTTCAAATACGTCTCGCGACGCTGCTTGAGCTGCTGAGATTTTGTTTCTAGATACGCAGGGGCAACGGGTCGACGATATGGAGCACGTGGTGCTGTCGGTACACCCGCTCGTTGCTCGCCATTCGCCTGATAGCCCTGTGATCTTGGGCGATTCTGGTACAGGACACTCTTCTTGATGTCTGTGCATAGATCCTCCACACGGTCTTGTGTCGTGTCGTCAATCGCGAACCTAACCCTGGGTGCCATGCCTAAGTCACGACCTGTCTTCGCGTCTTTGAGAAACTCTTTCCAGACAGCAGGGTCGCATTGCTCCAGATACTGCGTGACGTCCACATAGCAGCTCATCATCGCATTCTTCTTGTTAGGCGCTTTGCCAAATCCGATCTTCCGGTCGTTGACAACCATGTCGGCTTGCCACGCCGTGTTGCCGGATCGTGCGTTGAGGCTCGTATACGAGATTTCAGCTTTCGCGAATCCGAACCGTCGACAGTAATAATCCATGAATTGACGACCACGCTCATAGTCCACGGGGCTCCCGTCCGAGAGCGTGATGTTCAACGGTGAGAAGTCGTCGCCGGACTCGCTCTTCTTTGCTTTCCTTGCTGAGCTGTCGAGCTACATGAACGGTAAGTCTGACTGGAAAAAAGAGAATGCAGAGAAGCTGACGGAAGAGCGGGTGCTCGCAACAGAAGGAGCGGACAATATTATGAGATCCTATGTCAAATAACAGTCTGAGGGTCTGGGGGCCAACAGAAAAAGAGTCATGTCCAGACCGTCACAAGCACAAGCTCTTCGAGAGCACCTCAAGCACAGAAAATGAAGCTTACTGCACCAACGCCATCGATTTGATATAATGCGGCCAATGCGGCTAATCTCTCGGACTCCCTCCTGTTTGCGTTGTCGCCGTACCCAGTCAGATTAAGATCGTCGCCTTGAACGCGTACAGTCGTTCTGTGCAAATGTCAGACCAACGTCCGGGATGACATCAACTCATTACGCACCTCCAAACTGTCTTGCCATTTCCTGCAATACCCTGTATGCTTTCATACGCAGGTTGCTTCTTTAAACGCTGATTCATGAAATTCGCTAGCGGCGACTTCGGATTCTCCTCCCATACGGATTTGAGATTCTTCTTGCGGTATATCTGCGCGATGTACGCCTCATCGTACATAGGATCAGGGAGCGTCTGCGTGGGTACTGCGGAACCAGAGCCTTTCTTCCCTTTGCGGTTCCTCCCTCCAGAAGACATTTGGCCATGTCCAGATGGAATACGTGACAATAGCGACGGGCCGGGGCCACGGCGTGATTGAGAGGACGGTGGAGGCATGGCGGACGAGGGGGAATACGCTCTGGATGACGGAGAGTACTTGCCTGCTAATTTTGGGATCTTTCCAGGGCGCTGAGACTCGGAATCAGATGCCGTCTGAGTAGACGGTTTGTATGATGTAGCTGTTGCGTGCGAGAGGGGACGTTTGAGAGGTGGGTTCGGGAGAGGAGAGGGGGTGCGTGGATGGTCCAATTGCATGAGGAGGCGGCGCCTGAGATTGAGCAAGGCAAGGCGCATAGATGTCGTTTGAAGGCTCTTCCGCGCGAATCAGTTGTGAGGTTTATTCAGGATTATGTTGGGGCTGTAACATACAGAACACCCTGCCACTCCCAAGAGATCTCGTCAATACGTCGCACAAGCTTCTCGCTGCACTAGACGGCGGATGATGCTGGAGCGGACGCAGGTTGTGTTGGGAAGAGAGCGACACGCGGCGGGACGGTGAGGAACGGTCGCGCTTGAGCATGACGGCAAATTGCTGTATTCGGCTGTCGGCATCGTCCGGCCGCCTCGATCTGACCGCCATCCATGATGTTGCGCCGTCTCCCCGCTGCACTCCCCAAGCTCGCAGGAGCTCTTCCACGCACATCTCTCGCGCACCGGGGTACCCGCAATCTGTTTCCCAATGTATCTTGCACACGTGCCGTTGGTACAAGACAGCAATTCAGCACGTCGTCCGTTGCACGCGCGACATGCCCCCAATGCTCTGCGCCGCTTCCGACGCCCCTGCCAGTTTGCTCCAAGTGTTCCTACATTACCAACATTCCTCCGGGGATGTCATACCATGAGATGCTAGGAACGCCCTATGAGCCCAATCCATTCGTAGTGGATAACCTCCAAATCAAGCGGAACTTCCGTGCTCTGCAGTCTGTTGTCCATCCCGATCGGTGGGTCGGCAAGAGCCGCGTACGTCTCAGCCGTTAGAATCATCGTCTTTGGAACTTGACAATAATTGTTCCTCATATGAACAGGAGCAACAGGAAGCTGCGTCTCTCTTGTCCACTCGCAGCAACGAAGCGCTACACCGCCTATCTAATCCGCTGCGGCGTGTGGAGTATATCCTCGAGCGTGAGGGGTTCGGCTTAGAGGAGTCTGACAGCATGGAAGATCCTTTGCTGCTGATGGAGACGATGGAAAGCCAGGAAGAGATACAAGGGGCCGAGTCGCGCGAGGAGGTTGAGCAGGTCAGAGCGGTGAACGCCGGTGCGTAGTTGTTCTACCATTCATGAAAGAATGCTCATGCATGAACACCAGAGAAGATTGAGCGGATACTTGAGGACATCGAAACGCTTGTCGGACAGAAGGACTGGCCTCAAGTAAAGAAAGCTTTCGTGAAGCTCAAATACTTGCAAGGTGTAGAGCAGGCAGCTGCAGCGTGGCCCAATTCCTTCAGCGACCACTAGGCTTAAGATATGCACATCCATATTTTCAGTCAGTATGTCGCATGTAGTATTTCATGTATTCTAGAGCTTGAGTATCGGTGACGCCCCACCACTCTTGTCCTCTTGATCGCACTCCTGAGCCATTCGTGCGCTGAAATTCGCCTCGACAGTGTCATATCCAATTATAGCGTTTCCATTGGATGCTGTCGTGTGTGACCAATCCAAGGTGGTCCATACGTCAACCTTGGCTCTGACTGAACTGTCTGCGCATACAATACCATTATTCATTTATCAATAATTCACCCATTGTGCTACCAGGATGTCAGTGGGTAACGGGGTCGCGCAGTGCACGTACTCGGAGTCGCGTTCCCGCACGCGTCATTGGATAATGACGTCATGTGATCGAGCTGCCGAACCCTAACTCAGACCCTAACCTCATTCTGTGTTTTCATTCAGTCCAAGCTCCAGCAGTATACTATTACACCTCTCGTTACGCCTTCATGTCTACCTCTGCTGGTCCGTCCAGAACTCCTTTGCGCGGCCCTCCTCCCCTGCTTGCGCAAGATGACCAGGAAGCAGCAGCGGAGGCTCGTCATCACCTTTCGCCCAAGATCGGACTCTTTCGTGTGCTGCCTTCTTTCCACCGAGCTCGGCCCAAATGGAAAGACGCGAAAGACGCGAAGAAGCAGGAGCACGGAGTGGATATACAGCAGGACTTCCTTCCCACAATGGGGTCTGCAGCATTTGACACTGGCCTAGTGCAATTGCATGACGATTTACTCGGAAAGTCCGACACAGGCGCGTCTGTATATAGGTGGGCAGTACTGTACGAGAACCAGAGAGGGTAGGTACGACAGTCAGACCTACACTTGAGCTATATAATGCAATGGACTAACATGTCCCATCAAGAGCAACATTTTTCTCTTCTGGATACTACTCACCTCAGACGCTACTCCCATTCGACCCTCCAGCATATACCCTTCCTACACCGAAGCCCTCTAAACGAGTCTGGAGAAAGCAGCCTACAGTCTCACTTTCCTCTTACCCCCTCCCTGACGGCACCTGGCACTGGATCTCACACACGTGGATGGTTGACATGCGCGGCGACGGCGAAGTCCAGCATGATGGCTTCGAGTATGCATGGTCGTTCCGCTCGCGCAATTGGCGCGCAGAGGTGGGCTTCTTGAGCGCAGGAGGGTTTGTGAGACGGCGGAGATGGGTGAGACTTATGGCGCGGGACGAAGGTAAGAAGATCGGCGAACGTGAGGGTGCAGGGATTTTGGCAGCGGATGCGGAGAGAGCAGGGAAGGAGGTAGAGGGCGAAAGGGAAGAAGCCGGAATGCAAGAGGCATCGCGAGAGGTGGCCTTCGGACCACAGATCCTACACAATAACGCGGGAGCGACAAGACCTCCATCTGTCGTGCCCAGTATCATGGACGAAGACGAGGAAGGGCGTATTCGCGTGTGGCGCGGCGATGACGGTGATTGGCAGCGCTGTCATGCCGCACTCCGGCGCCCCCGGAGAGACGGGAAGAAGCTGGAACTCTGGAAAAAGTGGTTCGGCTTCGCTTTCGAGGGAGAGGCTCCAGGATCGCAGCCTTTGCCTATTGCTGATGAATATGGAGACACGGAATCCGACGCCTACAGAGGCAAAGGGAAAGTGAAGGCACGACAGTACGAGGTATCGCCCTCGTCGTCCCAAGATAATTCGCTGGATTCCGAGACTGGCGAGGACGGAGCTGAGATTCCTAAAGAATATATCCGGCAGACGATTCGATTACATGTGCGTACGAAGGCACATTCACACTTACGTCTTGCTCACCGCGTGCTGAACGTGTGTAGGGCTCAGACATACTACACTTATTTGTCTATCCTGACTCTCGCGCACAATTCCTGGAGATCTTGGATGCGGCTGGAATGCTGGGTGACCTGAAGTCCAGCATGGGCATTTCGGATAGCACGGAAGTGCTTGACTTCTGGAGCTACGCCCATCATCTAGAACCACTGGACGGTGTAGGTGAGGAATTGCCGGAGGAACCTGATACCAAGAGTACGGAGTCTGGAGGGGACGAGTCGTAGACTTGCAGATATACGTATACCCAACATATACCATTGCTCGACATCGTGTTTTATCGCAAGTCATGCATCATGAGCGTCGATTCTTCAAGTTCGCTTCCTTCGGACGGTGAATACTACACTTTCCATATATAGCACACCATTGCATGTGATTTTACACACGTCCGATCACTTGACACTAATATACCGTGTTGACAACTAGATTCTCCTGTCATGTCCGTCTAACGCCCTCGCCCCAACGTGTTGGCTTATTCGGCCTTGGGTCTCTCACAACCCTCACCATGTCCTCCTCGGGGGACATACGGCAGCGCCTCAGCGCAATCCCGCACGTTCTCGCCGACTTTCTGCATTCCCTTCCAAATGACCATCCAGTACAAATCGCGCTGCGGACTTATGCGCTCTCGTTGTCACTCGCACTTGGGCCCGCGTTTCTACCGTTTGCAATTTCGGCAAAGGCACGTCGGAATGGCCTCGCAGGGCTGAAGACGATCCTCAAGAGGGAACTGGGCGTGTCGGGCTTTGCGTTCGCCATGACTGCGGGTGTTGGCGGAGGCACAGCAATCCGCATGCTATGGGACATGTTGGCCACATCTGCTGAACCTGATGTGGCATCAGAAAACAAGGATACAAACCACACTTGGACGAAGCTGTGGCACTGGCTATCTTCCTTGAAAGATTCACAGAAGACGTTCATCTCCAACATGCTCTCTGCATCTGTTGCCATTAGTCTCTTCCATTCCAGAAACGGTCGTTCTTCCTCATCGGCTTCCTCGACTACTATATTACCCTCGATTCCGCCAATCCCTGCTGACACTGCACAACGGCCGCGTTCCGGTGTCAAGTCCTCTATCACGCTGGACTTGACATTGTTGCTCCTCGTGAGAGCAATGGACTCCCTTATGCAGATGGGGCTACGTAGATATAGCGAGAGAGCTGAAAAGAGGAACAGTCCGTCTCCTACAGAGAGAGACATCGAGCGGCGGAAACGTCGGCTCCGGACAAGACTAGATGCGCTCGTATTTTGGGCGTGCAGTGCAAGGTCACTTCAACTAAATTAGCACAAGACACAGTCGTTTATACTCAGACTTGTACTTGTGCAGAATCATGTGGTGTTTCTTCTATGAGCCGGAAAGGTTTGACAATTCTTCACTCTTGTATTGCATTTAATTAAACATGGCGTTTCGGTAGACTTCCCCGGTCCTACAATAAATGGTGACTAACTTTTGCAACTTAATCTGTACTATATTCCTCTCATACCCAGTCTTTAGGATCATGACTCTCGCCAACATTGACGGTCGGATTCTGACTGCCCTCCGAGCCCTACGGTCTGGTGCTTGGTCGTACAAACGGCACCATTCCACGCAGCCCGACCTTCTCTCTTCCCACGCACGAGATTTGGGATATCCGTCAATGTGGGGTGACGTTGCGCAGCTCCCTGCGTATGGCGGGAAGGAGGCCAGTGCTGCGTGGAAGAGACTCGGTGTATCTGGGCGTGCCGGTGTGGGAGGTATCCCCTGTGAACTAGTTCACGGCAGTGTGACTGGCGGTAGCTGCACCGCGAACACTATGATCAGAGGCGCGGAAGCGTTCGCGGAGGCCTTTGCGATCTACCTCCCAGTAGGTGATTTTATCATAGGGCGCGCCTACTCGGATGCTGAACGGACCTCGCCACACGTACCAGGTCCACTTCCTCCCCATCCTCCTCACCCGCCCGCGTTCCCTCCTGCACGCACGAAGCCTCCTGCGCACGTTGCTCTCCGTCCTGCGCAGCGCGTCCTTCCTCAGCACGTTTGTCTCCTCCATCTGGGCCGCCGTCTGCCTCACGCGGACGCTCCTCCTCGCGCGCCTCTTTCCGGGCGTATCGCATGACGTATGGGACGGGCCGTTTGGGTGCACGTTCGCTGGGAGCCTCGTGTGTGGCGGCAGCATCTGGATCGAGCACGGGCAGCGGCGCGGAGAGATCGCGCTGTACGTGCTCCCGCGCGCTATTCGCGCCTGCCTGCCCGAACGGTGGATCAGGAGCGGGAGCAGAAGTGTAAAATATCTTGAGAGGCACGTTGTTTGAACCCTGCGGGTTGTGTGGGTATTGACGATCCACAGGCTGACCTTCATGTTGTCACTGTCGACCATCTTGACGGCCGCTATTCACCAGTCGGAGTCTCTTCGTGGACTGTCCCGCTGGACAGTCGCGTTCGTCATGAATGGTCCTAATGCAGGCTTTTGGAAGCGCAAGCGAGAGGAGACAAGCACTCCCCCGACGCCTGCGGAATCCACGCCTCCCTCCGATACGGCCCTGCCCGAGTCCTGAGAGACGCAATTGAAATCCACTAAAACTCTAGCATGTATTACAGTACGATACCCTGGCCTGTGTCTATCGCTACATTACGTGTATGTTTGTGACAACTTCCCTTCATCCCCGCCAGAGCTGCAATGCATGATCATAGAACGAACAGCTCGCAATGAGCGTGTCATCCTCTGCACCACCCTCCCCTGCATAGCTCCAGTCTACGCCGTATGCAAGCGACTCGTGCTCGTCGAAGCGCGCCGTTATCTCCCATTGTTGTGGGTGCGCCCCATTGTATGCTGCGAGATCCACATTGCCGGTACCGTTGAAGTTGAAGCGGACAACTTTGAACCCGTCGTGCATGCACGCAACAAGAAGGTCGTTCTGGCGCGTAGGCGAGGGGTGCCATTTGACACGCCAGGCACCACCGCCGACTTCCGCTTGGGTCAGCGGAGTAAGGGGCTTGCGGGCATCGAAGAGCCGGACGGTGTTGTCGTAGCTGTACAGCGGTCGTGTTCGATTCTGAGCATCGTAAGAAGGAGCAACGAGGTCTACCTGCCGACAGCAATAATATGCTCAATGTGAGGGTTGCTTTGAATGGTTGTCACCCCGGCATCGAAACTGCGAGGCCCCTGTCAGCATACCTCCTGCAGCAGATGGTTTAGAAAGTCCGCGCCGTTTATTTGTGAAGATAGGTTGTGAAGCATCTGAACGGATGTCCCAGGCTTTCATCTTGAGGTCGTCTCCTCCTGAACAACTGCTTCATATCACTATAGGATAGATTAAGTCGACAAGATGTACCGGAGTAGACGACGTTCGTGTCCCAGTAGTTCCAAGCAGCAATCCACGGCTCGTATTCATGCGCGGACCAAGAGTTGGTAACAGTCAAGCCAGTACCACCGTCGTCCTGCAGAAGGGCAAGGCGACCGTCGGAGAGAGAGACTATGAGGGATCCCAAAGAGCTATAAAGCTTGCTGAAGGCTTCTCCTTATGTCTCGGGTTTGTTGCAGACGTACGTGGTTTGGGAGCGACGGTTGGACCAGTCAAGGGACAGACATAGGACGTCTTTCGGGGCACAGGCGACGGAAGAAACACGCTCCAAGGTTAACTGTACAACTGGTTGGCTTTCATGCCTGGTACAACAAGGCTTCGCTGGCCCACCTCGTCATCTCGAAGGGAGTGCAATGTTATGCTCCCCTCTGAATCAGCTATGGCCAGTGTGGGGTCAATGGACGACGCTAGATGGCACCTGTATGTAAATGAGCTCCAGCAAGCGGTGTATGCATTCAGTGCGACACTGCCGTACCATTTCATATCGAGTATTGCCGGAAGCGAAGTCTTGTGCAATAGCGAACTGTACTGGCAGAGCGCTCGAAGGAGATGTACCAGGAACCGGACTGGGCACGCACAGTTGCTCTCCGTCGTCCGATGTCTGCGCGCGGAGAAGGAGACATTCGCCCTTGCGCTGCTGTTTCCGTGGCACTACGGGGTGCGCGACATCTTCATCCAATTCGTCTGGGGAAGGCGGTAGCGAGTCGGGCTGCTCTAGCTGATAGGTTCCGCAGGCAAAGATGTCGGCGAAGGAGGGATGGGGACAGAACTCGACAGAGTCAGCGGGGAAGACGGTGTCGAGGGGAGACATGGTGGGCAGAGAAAAGGAAAGCGGAGGGAGGGAGAGTGGCTGAAGTCGACATGCCGCGTTCCGGCTTTGGTCTCTACCGAATCTGGGTTAACGCGATCAATCGACGTGATCGACCCACGGCCTTGGGCGCTTCCCTGTCTCCCTCTCAGCTCATGCTCGCCGGGCAGCGACCATTCATTCTTCTGCTCGCAAGGCAGTAGTGCTCTCTATAACAAGCAGCCATTGTATATCCCTGCAGGTAGACGGGCAACGACGCGTTCAAGATGGCCACCAACATGCGTGGACTAACGCAAGTGCGCACGTCTGTCAACCCCAAGTCCGCCCCGCTGACCGTGGCTCGTCTTAGTTCATTGCGGATATACGAGGAGCTCGAGTGCGTGAACTGGAAGAGAAGAGAATCAACAAGGAAATGGCAAATATAAGGAAGAAATTCAAAGGTGCCGTGTCTCATTCATGCCAACCGTGTCGACCTGCTGAACCCGCTTTCTCAGATGGCAATCTCGATGGGTACCAGAAGAAGAAGCACGTACAAGTTTGGCGCGCTCTATGCCCCTGTACTAACGCGTCATGGTGTCTATAGATATGTCGCCAAGGTCATCTTCACCTACATACTCGGCTACAAGGTCGACGTCGGACATATGGAAGCTGTCAACCTGATATCTAGCCCCAAGTACAGCGAGAAGCAGATTGTCAGTATCAGGCGGCACGCGGTCCATGTGTATCTGCTGAAGCTCTTGCGTAGGGCTATCTCGCGGTAACACTGCTAATGCACGAGAACTCGGACTTCCTTCGTCTCGTCGTCAACTCAATCCGCAAGGACCTCAATGACAACAACGAGATCCACAACTGTCTAGCCCTCCACGCCATCGCTAATGTCGGTGGAACGGAGATGGCGGAGGCACTAGCGGAAGACGTCCATCGCCTGCTTATTTCTCCGTACGTTGCGTCATCCCGCATAGTTGCGCCGTCCTAACCTATATTGTGCAGAACATCACCAAACTTTGTGAGAAAGAAAGCTGCATTGACATTGCTGAGGCTATACCGAAAACACCCAGACGTCATACCCGCTGCTGAATGGGCCCTGCGTATAATATCGCTCATGGACGATCTGGATCTTGTGAGTGCTCTCCTTCCTTGTGGTCGAGCTGCAAGTCTCAGGCAGCTCGAAGGGTGTAGTCATCTGTGTGACGAGTCTTGTCATGGCTATGGCACAAGATCATCTTGATGCCTACGCCGTGTCGTATCAGAAAGCGGTGGATAGGCTACGTCGAGTGAGTGCACTATTGGCGTCCTAGCTTTATGAAACGTGACACTCGGCTCCAGCTTATTATCGAGCATGAATACGCCTCTACGTACTCATACTATAAGGTTCCGTCGCCTTGGCTACAAGTCAAGCTACTGAGGTTGCTACAGTACTATCCCCCAACAGGTTCGGAATGTTTGCTTGCTCGCTGATTCAGCATTGACCATGTTTCTGGTTCAGAGGACCCGACCTTGCGCGGCATCATGCACGAGGTTCTGCAGACCATCATGAACAACTGTGCCGAGCCCTCGAGGAACGTGCAACACAACAATGCCCAGCACGCGGTCCTCTTTGAGGCCATCAGTCTCGCCATCCACCTCGACACTAACTCGCCTCTCGTGACCACTGCTGCTGTCTTGCTTGCGCGCTTCATCAGCTCCAAGGAGACGAACGTGCGCTACCTCGGGCTTGACACAATGGCGCACCTCGCCGCACGCACAGAGAACCTCGACGCGATCAAGAAGCACCAGGGCACGATCATCCTCTCACTGCGCGACAAGGACATCTCCGTGCGCCGGCGCGCGCTCGACTTGCTCTACAGCATGTGCGACACAGACAACTCGGAGCTCATCGTTGGCGAGCTCCTGCGCTACCTCAAGATCGCGGACTATGGCTTGCGCGAGGAGATGGTGCTCAAGATCGCGATTTTGACGGAAAAGTACGCGGGCACGTACAAGTGGTACGTCGACACGATCCTCGAGCTGCTCAGCGCGGCGGGGGACCATGTCGGCGAAGAGGTTTGGTACCGTGTCGTGCAGATCGTTACGAACACGGAGGACTTGCAGGCGTATGCGGCCAAAGTCCTGTTTGAGTACCTCAAGTCGCCTGCATCTCACGAGAGCCTCGTCAAAGTCGGTGGTGCGTACGTCCGGATCCTGCCACTCGTAATACTCTGACAGGCGCTGCAGGTTACATTCTCGGAGAATACGGGCATATGATTGCAAACGACCCGGGCTACAGCCCGCTTGACCAGTTCTATGTTCTGCATTCGAAGTCTCAGTTTTGCATGGCGCCCACCCGTGCGCTACTCCTGTCGACGTACATCAAGTGGGTCAATGTCTTTCCCGAGATCAAACCGCAACTGCTCAATGTATTCGAGCGCTATCGCCACGTCCTCGACGTCGACCTGCAACAACGCGCTTGCGAGTTCTACGCCCTCGCGTCCCGGGCGGACGACGACGAACTGCTGCAGAATATCTGCGAGGAGATTCCGCCCTTCCCGCCGCGCGAGAGTGCCTTGATCGGGCGCTTGAAGACAAAGCATCCCGACAAGGACAAAGATGTCGTTCTCGAGCGCGACGGAACGAGGAAAACGACCAGGAGGCCGACGTTCGCGGAACCAAACGGCAACGCCGCCGCCGCGGCAAATGGCGGGAACGACATCACGAGCTCGCTGCTTGGGCTCGAGATCTCTTCGTCGCCCACAACGGCGCCGTCGTCCTCGTTCGCTGACCTTGCCTCGCTGCCGTCATCGGCGCTCGCTGCGAAGGGCATCCCGCGACTGACCGTGGGCCCGAACGTCGACCGGTGGTTCGACAAGCTGCTATACAGCACCGATGGTGTGCTGTACGAGGACGTGCAGATCCAGATCGGCATCAAGTCGCGGTACCACGGTCACCTGGGCCAGGTCGCGGTGTACATCGGCAACAAGGTCTCTGCGCCGCTCACGTCGTTCACCGCGACGCTGCACGTCGAGGAGCCGGACGCGCTCACGGCGACGTTTGCGAAGATCGCGCCGAGCATGATCGCCGCGCGCACGCAGACGCAGCAGCTGGTGCATGTCGAGTGCAAGAAGCCGTTCACGAAGCCGCCCATCCTGAGCGTGTCGTTCCTCGCGGGCGCGCACCAGGCGCTCGCGGTGAGGCTTCCCATCGTGCTGACCAAATTTGTTGAGCATGTCAAGCTGGGCCCTGCAGACTTCTTCGAGCGCTGGAAGCTCATCGGCGGTCCTCCGCGGGAAGCGCAGAGTATCTTCCCGATCGATCTGGACGATACGGGGCACATCGACCGCGATCGACAGCGGCAGGTCGTGTCCGGTTTCTCGATGAACATCCTGGACGGCATCGACCCTAACCCAGTCAATATCGTAGCCGCAGGCATTCTTCACATGTCGACTGACGGCAAGGTTGGATGTCTCATGAGGTTGGAGCCCAACCGAGAAGCAAAGGTGAGCGGAATACATCTACGGCACCTGAAGTGTACTAATGTCCTTACAGCTCAGCCGGATAACCGTACGAAGTACATCCGAGGACGTCGCTGCGGAGGTGGAGAGGTTGATACGAAGACCCCTCGGCGCGAACTCGCAATCATGACATTTCTACTAGTGGTACACTTTGCCTACGAACGATTCTCAGAGCTACATAGCGCGTGTATGATATGCTGGCAGCCAATAATTATATCGCAATAATAGTAAAAAAAGGAACGAATGACATGCGAGCAACGGGGAACGGTACTACCGCCGATTCAAGATTCCATGGAATAAGCTCTTCCGCTTCCTAGACCTGTCATCCGCCGAATCGCTGAGCACGTCGTGGGTGCTACTTCCTTCGAGGGTCGAGGTCTTCCTTGTGCTTTCGCTTGGGATGCTAGAATCGATGGACGACGACCGTGGCTGATGCGCGAATGGCACTCTCGGTCGACGCAGCGATCGTGTCCGCCCGCGAAGGTTATCCGCCGGTGCTGATTGTGAAATGGGGATCTGATTAAACTGTTCATTAGCAGGACTTGGGGATAGCGCTGCCTCCGAGACGGGCCCGCTAGACTGATCACCGTCTCCGCGCTCCCGGGGCACCGAACGCAACGACCTGTGATTCCTCCGCGACAGCGAGAGCCTGCGTTCCCGCTTGGGGATCTGCACCGGTGAAGAGGGAGACGGCGGGAGTGAGACGTTGGCAGCAAGGGGCGACGAGACACTTGGGTGGCTCGAGCTCTGGCGCCGCGGCCGGTTGGCCAGCTGGCTCACGCGTCGGACCGCCCTCTCCTCGACCTGCATGCACTTGGCGCAGAACTCGCCAAAAGGGCCTTCCTCCGGCATGGGATCTCGCGGGCGTGACGGGAGATAGTTACGTGCTCTCGATTGCCGCACGACCAGTGCGGTTATGACCGCGAGGTGTTTCGGGAGGTCTAGTAGATGTGGGAGGAGCGGGATCGCCTCGCGGTATAATACAGGGGCGTCCCCACCACGGCGGTGCAGGGCATTCACGATTCGTAGATTTTCGTGTTTGCCCGCCGACGAGCTCGACGCAGTTCGACTGGTCTCCTCTGAGTCAGGCGTAGACACAACGACGATGTAGTCTACCATGCCCTGTAGACTGTTAGTGAGGAAGTCCTTCACGCCACGCATGAACTCCTCCTTCTGGACAGTCTTTTGCACCCGCTGTTAGCTTCAGCAGTGGAACGGAGAACGGGGGCACCTACTGCATTCAGGTTTGCGAGATTCTGTATCACCTTCGCGATCAGTGTCAGGCTTCGTTGCACGCGTGCCTCGGGAAGACCTGTAGGCGATCAGCGTTGAGTGACACTATGTCAGGATTGAGTGCGTACCTGGCCAAAGCCCGAATAGATGTGGATGCAGGATCGCAGGGACGATAAACCGCAAGAAGCAGAACGCAGACACACTTTGCCACGGAAGCTGCCGGTTATGTTCGGCGCTAACTCGACACCGTTGCTCGACAAGTTTGCGGACGTGCTCAAATAGCCGTCGCATTTCACTGCAGATCGCAATGAGCTGTCGTTCTGTACGCAAAAGGCTACTAGGACGTACTGTGGACACTGCGTTCGCGCATCGTATATGCAGTTCCAGAACTCTTGGCACCAATACACAAGTTGCTCGACGTTCTTCTCTGTATTCCGTGCACTCTTTCCGCTGCGCACCGGGTCGACCTCGATGGCGATCTTGTCCATGCACAGGCGGCGCAATGGCGGGCCAACACTTGCCTCGAGGAACGACCCACCGTACTGCGCCATGAACAGCTCTATGGTCTTCGTGAGCACTGTATTGCCACGACTTCGTCCAATCAGTTCCCACTCAGGCGGTTCATTTCAGTGGTCTCAGCTCACAAAAGTGTATTGTGTGCTGTCAGACTGCCATCAGAACAATCACCCCAGGGTCAACAATCTAGATCTTACATGACAGCGTGTCGTCAACCTCGCGATCTATCAGCTCCATGATGTTGTCGATGAGGACGTTCTTGGCGATTGCCACCGAGATGATATGAGGCCCGACGGTTTTCAGCTTCAGCTTTGACTCCAGGTCGTGGATCAGGTCTAGACTGTTGCGTGAACTGAACGTCTGAAGCGCGTCCTGTCAGTCTGTCCTCTCTGACTAGCTCGGCCGGACACTCACCTGCACTACGCCCGCGTACTCCGAATACGGCAGGATAATCTCCCTGCAAATCATCTCAACAAACCGGCGCGCATACGTGCACACAGGCAGACACCACCCACTCGTCCACGAGCACTTTCAGCCGCAGCTCCCCAGCCTGCGTGCCCCCGCCCGTACCCCCAAGCACAGGAAACCAGCCTTCAACGACCTCGCTCCGGCGGAAGTTCGCAAGCACGATAGTGACGCTGCCCACGACAGCAGGTTTTGCCAGCCGCTTCTCGCGCCATACGACGAGCTCCATGTTCTCGAACGGCGGCAAGTCCGCGAGCACGAAGCGCTCCTGCCAGTCTGGCGCGCCGATCCCACGCTTCACCGTCGTGCGACCGCACAGGCAGCCGTTCACGAACACCTCGCAGTACACGTCAATATCCGCGAGGTCACCGCCGCCGGCATCCTCACTGCCGGGGGAAGGCGTGTCGTCGGACGTGGGCGAGAGAGGGCGCGTGGTGCCGAGGTTGCGCCCTTGTAGGCAGGTGAGCTCGACCTGCCGCCACATGCGGTAAAGCCCGCCATCGGACGCAGGCGACAGCCAGCGGCCGTAGACCTCGGGCTGCGCGTAGGAGCGGAGGAGTGCTAGCCAGAGATTGAAGCAGTCGGGGTTGGTGAAGTGCAGAAATACAGGCTCGACGACAGGAGCAGCACATTGCATCTGTCCGCTTGTTGCGAGGTCACACAGGGGTAGAAAGGAAGAAAGGAAGGAGAGACATACGCCACGCAGTAGATGCCGAGGCAGCTCTTGCGCTCGAAGAGGGAGTGGTGTACCGGGCGAATATCTGTATGATTCAGTAGAGATACGTGCACTGTCAAGTACAGCATGGTGTCCTGCTGTAGAATCATGCGCAATGTCAAGGACCGACAACAGAACATTCCGGGAAAACTTGCCTCTAGATAAATGTTCAATGTACACCCTTCGTCCTCTTCGAGTAATTTACAGGTTGCAGGCTTCCATTGCCCTGCCGATGTGGAGCTGCGCCCCAAGCTGAGCCAGCTGGATTTCTCTGCACCGCGATAGTTGAGCGATAGACTTCATAATGCCGAGTACGCTTATTAACCTTTTACCCTCTTGCGAGGAGTATCCATAGAGGGGCGTGCATTCCTTGATGCCTCGTTAGCTTTATCCAGTCTATCGTGACTTCTCTTGTACAGCGTATTTGGCTGGGCAGCATTATAAACGCGACAATCAGTTCTCAAGTGAACCATATCAATGGGAGTTTTGATATCAACACACCCTGCGGATCGATGCAGCAGCCTTGGACGAGAGATATATTTCTGCCGAAACATAGAATTCTCTATCTGCAGACGACGAGCCCTTCCGCCTGGCGTGTGGGCGCGATTCGTTGTGGGGAGAAGACATGGCCAGGAAGGTTGTCGTGCGGGTTGCGCACGACCCAGATGGTGAGAGAGGGGAACTAGGAGATGTTGTAGGGCGTTAAAGTACACCCATCAGTATGCATTTGGTATCCGTATCCGCGTGAGCGTCGCGCCGGGTAGTGATGGCTGAAGACAGGGGCAGATAGTGACAGAAAATCGGTCGTTAGGGGACGGCGAAGATATAGGTGCAAGCAGGACACAAACTCAAACTCAAAGCATTGCATATGGATGAAGGATGGCTGATGGTTCTTGGGCAGTCCTCGCTCGATCACGTCCTCGGAGGCAGATCAGATCTATTTCCTCGGATTCCCATCATCCTTCTCCCACTAACTCTTTCCCTCTCGACAATACCCTTTTGCCCCCACAGCCAAGTGTCAATATTATCCAAAACGCTCGAAACCCTTGCATGCTCATTGGTTGAGATCGTCCGCCAACACCGGGCCAGCTGATCTCTCTATCGCCATATGTCATGTCAGCAACCGGCCCTTAGTCTGCTCCTGCGCCACCGTGTTGTGAGCGGTGTTTCATCGCTGCGCTTGACAATCCGCTGTGATTAGATTGAGTACTTTAGCGCGAGTAGAGGGCAGTGTATACCCCAAAAAGATCATCGTGATTGACATCCGTCTCATCCGCCTGTCCGATGGTGGGTTTTAGTGCGCCGTATCGTAGTGGGACTCACAGTATTCGCAAGCTCCGTTAACCATCCTTCCTGTCATTGTAGAGGCGAGACATACAGAATGAAGCCGTCTTGACAAACCTTCTGTCAGCTGCATACGACACGGCGGATTGTTTCGTGCCCTTCATGACATTCATATCTTTCGTACCACTATTGAACATCCACACCCTGCCACCACGAAAACAACAAAAACGAAGCGTGACAGGTCCACGACGAAAGGGGGTTCCAGGCGCACCATTTGAACACTTCGTGAGAAACCCAATACAGAAATAAAGTAGATATACGGTAGAACGAGTGGATAATAGACAGGTGCAGTTGTTAACGTTCTTATATGGCGCCGGAGGGTATCTTGCAATGATGCGGGGGTCCGATGGCTCGTCGTCGCTATCGTCATCATCAGGTTTTATGTTGCTCGAGTGCGTGTGTACAACAAGCACCCGCTTATTCGAGTTTGTGGCTGGGAAGATGGGTCAGCAAGAGGACATAGTACCTGAAAAGCTAGAATCCCACCCATGACCGTTCGCAACGCCATTGCCATTTGTGATGGGTTTGCCGTTGACCTGGGGAACCTTGCCCTTGCCTTTGGCTGGTTTCTTATATGTTTGGATATAGAACTGGATGAATAGCCCCAGGTAGCTCGACAAGAGTAGACAACCAAGGACCGCAGCAGATTCCGTGCCGGCGCACGATCCCAGACTCGGAAGGCCCTTAAAGTAGTTGGCAGCATAGTACGAGTAAGCTTGTGAGTAGAAGGTCAATGTCGTGTCGCGTCGGCTTTCGAGGGCTCGTCACATACTTGCAAAGTACACAACGAACAGGTCTATGACAAACTGGGTGATCTGCATGGTCGTAAGATGTTTCTTCCACTACCCCCATGATGTCAGGAACGCAAGCACGGGACAGAGACAAATTTAGCCACAAACCCAAATCTTGGCACCACCGGCCGTCGCGTAGTAGTAATAGTCTGCGTCATTATCAATATAAGCTCGACTGACACCATTGGGGTAGCGCTTACACATTAGGATGTGGATAGACAGATTAATCGAGATGGGGATCCATTGCTGGCGACACCGAGTAAGTTTGGGAGCACGGGCGCTCTCACGGGATGCCACGTACCACGCTCGTCCTCCCGTTGAGCTGAGTATAGCATAACAGAGCAGTTGCAGAGTGATGGTACACATGCAAGAAAGCTATCGTGTATGATTCGAATGAGAAAACGCGTGCGAGCGCGCTGTACAGGACGCACCGAGAGGCTTCTTCTTGAGGGCCAAGAAGACCGTATCAATGAGCTCGAGGTACTTGAAGTAGTAGTTGATAAGGTAGAAGAACTCGAGCCTCTGCAGAACAAGCCGATCAAGACACCGCCGCAGAGACAACACAAGAGAGTAATACATCGCTCCACATGTCATCGCTACACATCGACCCGAAGACACCGTGTTTGACGGCCAGCGGAGCGATCTCCTCCAGCATGACGGTGAGCAAGAGCGTGCTGCCCGCGCTCAAGAAGATGTTGTGCAGCTGGAAGAGCCCTTGCAGCTTCAGTGGTGGGCGGTTTTTCATGTACGCGCGCAGGCCGAAGACAACGACGAGGTACGCGAGGAGGAACGGGTAGACCTCCTGCGGTGTCGACAAGGGCGTGCGCCCCGGCACATAGCTCTGCAGGTGCAGCGGGAGCTGCCAAGGGATGATGGAGGCGAGGAAGTCAGCGAGAGGAGCCATGGTGGACGGTGGACCGAGAGAAGGAGCTGGCGAACGAGAAGAGGGAATGATATATGGTGGGCGCTTCCGAGGGCCGACGCTGGCGAGTGCGCGTGCTTTTCAGCAAATTTCGATCCCCGAGCCCCGGCCGCTGTCCGCTTCCTCCGGCGCTCGAGGCCAGCGTCGACGTGTCAGGTCACGGTGAGCCCATCTCATCTGTGAGGTAAGTGCGACCCCCGCGCTCTCATGCACAGCTTCAATCCAGGCCTCTCAATTTCGACCATGTGTTATCTGCTGCGATGCGCACGGTGATATCCTCAAAGGCCTTCACGCCCAGGTGCTACAGACGCGTGCGCGTAAGCATGGCATGTCAGATCACCGACCAGCCATATGGCTGGATCCCTTTCGTAAGTCTGGTCTGCTCAGCGGCGTGTAGAGCAATTCAAATCGGACCTTATAGAAGAAAGATCCACGGAACCATGATATTAGCAAGTTATGACCAGATATGCAAGAAAACAGAACGCTGAACGTGATACACATACGTAAAGGAGATGAGTGAAATCCAGTGAGCCACAAACAATGACAGGGAATAGACAAGATATGAGGTTATGTAATGACCAGAGCAAGTCCATCTTTCAAGTCCGCGAGAAGCGCTTTCTCTCTAGATCTCCGTCAGCAGTTGTGCCACATACAAGCAAGATGGACGCACTTTGACTCGAAGTGCGCGTTCTGAACGGCTGCTACTGCAGCCGCTTTCACGTTCGTAGCGTCGAGGCCGAGGGGTAGAACACAGATAAGGCAGAGAGGACAGTTGGAAGGTTGCAGCCGATATGACGCTGGGATCTGAGGAGCATATGAGCGTCTAAGACCAGGAGATACAAATTCTTCGACGCACTCCAGACGCTTTCAGCAATTCCACCAATTTGTGCACGAATAGTAGTGATCTGGATCGTAGGTCATGAAGATCGTGGAGGTCGTAATCTATGAAGCTCCTATGAGTCGTGTGCAGCGACGTCGCATGAAACAAAAACGTACATGTTGGGTAAGAGGATGAACAGATGGTCGGGATTGTGCAGTGTAATCGCACAGATCGACCAGAGCGGCGGATCAGTCTAGAAGTACGTGAGTGTCAAAAGGCAATCGGTATCGACATGGAAGTTGGGCTGACTTTGCGAAAGGTTCCAAAGCGTCCTGTAGATCCCCGAGCTTCGAGCGCGTGAGCACGATATGTCTG
Organism: Postia placenta MAD-698-R-SB12; assembly: GCF_002117355.1. Classification (NCBI taxonomy): domain Eukaryota; kingdom Fungi; phylum Basidiomycota; class Agaricomycetes; order Polyporales; family Adustoporiaceae; genus Rhodonia; species Rhodonia placenta. The sequence continues at coordinate 2,241,774 of NW_020169832.1, read as the reverse complement.
CGCAACGCAGCCGCATTAACACCGCTCACCTCGTTGAGCTCCACGTCCTGCGGCTGGTGGCTCTCGACATGAAGAGGAAAGTGAGCGGGCTGGGGCGTAATGGAGAGCATCTTGAGGAGCTGGCGGGGGCTGAGGAGAGGGTCACACGACGAAGGCAAAGGAGGCCTCAGGGTGTGGTCTTCATGCCTGCATGGCTGTCATGTATAAGTAGGCCCTCTAAAACCTCGTTGCCTCGGTGGCGGATGATACCGGAGGAGAGGGGGGCCACACGGGACTGATCGGTGCAGACGCATCTCGGTTCCAGAACGACGGTTGCTGTCACCTGTTGGGGGCACTTCGCCAGCAAGTTGATGCCACAGGGCTGATCGGGAAGCTGCACCTGCCGGTCCGGAGCGCTCGCGACTCGACACATCCCATCCCAGAATGGTCTCGGACCGACATTCGACCATCGTCGACCATGAACTCATGATGTGCAATATGCAAATGAACGGGAAACAACGGAAAGTGCTCTTGCATTTGTCTACAACTCGACTTACGGTTCCGGGGGTGAGGGAGCGCAGTGTGGGGAATGGCGGGGAAGCATGAATTTCGGCATAAAAAGGCGCATGGTGCCGTTGCCAGTGATCTCTCCATAGGCGTATAAAACGCAAGTCAAATCCATGCCCCGGCCGGCACTTTGACATAAACATTCATATAGCGCAAACGGCGCAGCCTGTCGCGGGGGCTGAAGGGTCCTCGACCGCGAAGTACCCACCGTGGGCCTGCCAAAAAGATCCTGTGAGCTTCCCAAGTCTGAAAAGGGAACGGCACGGGAACTCTTGGGTGGAATTTTAACATACACCGCAAAGCTGTCCAGGTTGCTCTCGCCTCTACAGGGATAAATGCACAAACCTTCAAGCGCGCACCCGGACCTTCTGGCTGTCTTTCTGGTATGTTGCAAGGACACGCCGGCGTAATTCTGAAGCGCCTCCACAGCGGCGAGACCCCATCAGATCGGGGGGGTCGGGACGGTCACGTGTCTGAGCCCTATCAGGCAACATGACGTACCCCTGGAACGCGATTTCGCACGCAGCGGTGTCGAATCCTCATTCTTCTGACTGCCTGCAGACTGTATATTGTGCCAATTCTACGTAACTGGTCTACGCGGAATTAACAAACATGTGGTGGTCTGACCCCGCCAAGGAGGTCCTGAACATCGTGCGTGCCTTGATCAGGATGCACATCATACGGAACACTTATTCTTGGACGATCGAAGGTGTTCAATCGCGTCCTGGCACCTTATGTTGAGAACCTGGACATGGGCCAGGTAAACTATGGGATCGGACAAGGTATTTCCTGTGTTTCGCTCTCTCGTGCGGTGCCTCATGCGGCGTTAGGGCGTGTAACATTGAGTAACTTGCGCCTAAAGAAGGGCGCCTTGGACAAGTTCAGGCTGCCGGTCGATGTAATTGAAGGTGCGCTTGTCTGCAGGATCACTGCGTGCTTTGATTAGCATGCCTCACCTCTCATGCAGGCCACCTGGGGAAGTTCACCCTCTCGCTGCATTGGATGAACCTCGGCAATCAGCCCGTCGAAGTGATGATCGAGGACGTGTACCTGCTTGTGGTGCCGTCGTCGGAATCAACGTATGACCCGGAGGAAGAGGAGAGGCGTACGCAGGCCGCTAAGATGGAGCGAATTGAAAATGCCGAATTGCTGCATGTGGGCGGGCAGTCGGATGTATCGCAAGGGCAAGGTAGGACGAGACCTTGCTAGGCCACTGAGACGCTAACGATAGTCGATAGACTCGCCGCAATCTCAGGGGCTGATCTCATCTCTCATCACGAAGATTGTGAACAACCTTCAGGTCTCTGTGAAGAATATACATATCCGATATGAAGACAAATTGAGTGTCCCAGGAGTAAGCTTGTATTCCCTCATGTCACTTAATGGAATACAAACTCATGCCATTGATAGCACCCTTTTGCAGCCGGTGCCACATTGGCTGGATTCACTGCTTTTTCCGTGAACGAGAAATGGGAACCAGCATTCATTGATAGCAAGGCCGGCTCCATTCATAAAGCAAGTTATATTCTCTAACAATGGGCTTACTGACTCTAATGTTGAACCGGTGCAGCTGGCGAAGTTGGAATCTCTCGCCTTGTACTTTGACACCGATGCCAGTAGCATGGCCGGCTTGTCCCATACTGACTTCATCAAGAAGTTCACTGAACAGGTACGAGGAAATGTTATTTATACGAAGAACGCCGTTACAAACGGGTCAATAGATCTCAAAGGGACAACATCTCCCTGATCACCAATTCATTTTGAAGCCTGTCAGCGGAGAGGGCAGGGTACGCATTTCCGTTAAGCTAGCCGCCGGTATTTACTCACAGGTTCCCAGATTATCATCAACCATGAACTGAACAAAGAGACTCCGCAATTTGATGTACAATTGCTCTTCGACGAGATTGGTGTTTTGCTCGACGATAACCAATACCGAGACGCTATCTCCTTAGTGGATATGTATCACTTCTATGTTCGACAACACCAGGTAGGTCGCTCTTGTTTACTGTCGCATTCATTTTCTCATATTCGTGCAGTATCAGCGATACCGACCGTCTGCGGAAAGGCTGACGGAAGATCGCCCAAGAGCACTGCTGCAGTTCGCTGGAAAGGCCATCCTCGATGAGGTACACGAACGTAATCGCAAATGGACGTGGGGGTATTTCGCCGAACGACGCGACGATCGACACCGATATGTCGAGTTGTTCAAGAAAAAGCAGCTGAACACACTTGTAGAGCCAGTGAGTTAATTTTGCCTCCCATCGGCGATGCCCGCTCATTTAAACTGATACTGTCCAGGACTCATCCGCCCTTACGGCACTGGAGAAGAAGCTATCCTATGAAGACATTCGGTTCTATCGCTCTATCGCGCGTTCCCAGCTCCGGAAGGATATGGCGTCACGTAAGAAGCTCGAAGAAGAGAAGAAACAGCAGACGCAGGGAAGTGGTAGCTGGACAAGTTGGATCTGGGGCTCCTCGGATACCAGCGGCACGGGGAGTTCGACCTCCGACGATTCCGCGTTTTCCGGGGAAATGACGGACGAGCAGCGCAAGGAGCTTTACGAAGTGCTGGACTATGACGAGAAGGCCGCACTGGCCGAGTCATTCGAAACTCCCCGAGATGCGCTGAAGACGCGTGTGGTCGCGCAGCTAAATCGGGGTTCGCTGGCTCTGAAGACCGATCCCCACGGTAAAAATACTGAGGTTATCTCGGTCGTTTCCGATGTATTCCAGGCGACGTTCATTCAGCGGCCGGATAACTTCGAGACTTCTCTATCGTTGGGAGGATTCGCAGTATACGATGGGACGACAAAAAATACACTCTACCCTCAGATTGTCCATGTGCAGCAGCGACAGACCGGCGGTGATGTGGTAAAGACGCAGGTCATCGGGGACGAAGAGAAGATATCGGAGGTCGTCGACCCGTTCTTGTTTGTCCGCTTCGAGCAGAATCCGCTCGATGAGCGTGCGGACAGCGCACTGGAGGTGAAGATGCGCTATATGGAGATTGTTTATCACAGAGGCTACGTCGAGGCCATCTACAAATTCTTTAAGCCGCCAGCCAGTCAAATAGAGTCTGTAGAGGCGTTGCTGGTGCGGCGTCTTCTTTTATGGAGGCATAACGTTGATGTTGAGACGTGCGGCTACTATAGGATGCGGCAAGTCAAACACTGGAGGGTCTGCGCAAGGAAACTAGAGCCGGACTGGAGCATGCTCTCCAGACACACAAGACGATAGACGTCCACATGGACTTGAATGCACCTATCATCATCATTCCTGAAGAGTGAGACGCTATTCGATGCTCATTTGGCACGAGATTAACCCACGTACAGCATTACGACGAATAAGTGTAAGCACCTGATGATCGACGCCGGCCACATTGCCGTCCGAAGTGAGCTTGGAAACAAGCAGGCCATTAAGGAGATACGAGCGAAACGCAAGCAAGAGTATACGGACGAAGACTACAAGCGGCTGGAGTCTATGATGTACGACAGATTATCAGTCAACCTCAAGGACGCACAGGTATGCCTATCGTAATGCACAACAGATCGTTGAAGGCTGACTGAATACAAGTTCTTGATCGGTAATGATTTCCAAACGTGTATGGATGCACTCACCTCAGATCGCCACGACAACCTGCACTTGCTGGAGCGCATAACTCTAGACTTTCAGGTACAAAACTCCATCGTGCCAACCGTATATAGCTTGCCGCGTTTCAAGGTCTCAGGACGTCTGCCGAGTCTCCAGGCCAACTTGTCCGATAGCAAGTACAAGGCGCTCATGCGCCTCATCGACGTCGCGATACCGAATTTTGACGACGCGGAAGCGCCCACAATTCGGCCTACTATGGGCCCCCAGTTGCCGCATAATTTCAGATTGCCGTCGGGCCTTTTCGGCAACACTGAGACGGAGTATAACGTGGAAGACGGGGACGACGGTCAGCTCGAGACCGAGATTGGGTCACCTGAAGTACAAGCTGTCCAGAATACGGAACATGGCCCAGAGGACGAATTCTATGACGTTGTAGATGGAGTGCCCAACGTGAGGAATTTGTACTAACAGAAGAGTTTCACTGAACTGACCGGATGTATCATCGCAGCCTCCTGCTCTGCGTCAGCATATCGTGGAGTTCAACTTCCAGGTGGACATGCTACGTGCGTCTCTTCATAAATCCAATGCGGATGGATCAGAGAGAGCTATGGGGGAAGTCGCATTCGAGCGGTTCTCTCTGGACTTCACTATGATGAAATACGTGATGACAGTCGACGTCAACCTCAGGTACGCTCCGGACAGCATCTGACCTCGCAGCATGACTGATCTTGACTGCAGCTCAGTATCCATGGATGTTTTCCAGGCCAGCCAGGATCCTATTCGATGCGTCTCTTCTGCAGCTCCCAACTCAGACGGAGATCTTTTGAGTCTGCGTTATGTCCGAGTGCGGCCGGAATCCCCGGAGTATATTGCTGTCTACCAAAGCATCGAACAAAACGTTGACATCGCAATAACCACCTTCGTCTTTCGTGCTGCCCCTGAGCCTGTGTTGTCTTTGTACGAATTCATCATGACGACTTTCGTCCCTGAGAAGACCAATAAGATTGCAAGACCTTCTCCGAACGCGGATTCAGATGGTCCGCAACCATCGGATTCAGATCCACCAGCGACTGACGTCTCGCCGGGCAAGATCAAGGTCGCTCTCAGGTTGGCAAGTATTGAAGGTACTCACCTCACTGTATACCATCTGTACAGAGACTCATGACCTTCCAGTGATCCTGATCAACAACGATACTCGACTGGCCACGCTGTCGCTCTCAACGGCGGATGTCTCGATCTTCCTGCACGCGAACATGATGCACATTGGTGGCAAGCTAGGCAGTCTGGAACTCCGTGACGACTCGCAAGTCGAGACCTCTCGGCCGTCCTTCAAACAGATCCTTTCAATCGAGGGAGACGATTTCGCGAGCTTCCAATATCAGACCTTCGACCCTGACGACAAGGAGGCCTATCGTGGTGTCAAGTCGATGGTGCACCTGAGAGCTGGATCACTCAAGCTGCATTATCTGGAGGAACCTCTACGTGACATTTACCTCTTCGGCACTAAGTTAGCAAAACTCAAGGGGCTCTACGATGCCGCTGCAGAAGCTGCTGTACAACGAGCGCAGGAGATTGAACGAATGCAATTCGAGATATCGATCAAAACTCCTATCATTATCTTCCCGTCAGACCCTCAGCTGTCGTTGGACGTCCTGACTGTACGTCTCGGGGAACTCAGTGCTCGTAACAACTTTGAAGGCTCCGACCATCGTACAGTTGCTACCCTCCAAGGGATACGGGTGGCTTCCACTTCATACAACGGCTCGGAGCTATCGACGCTCAAACTTGTGGAAGACATCAACATTGATGCTAGGATAGTTCAGACGAGCAACATTGATCGCCTGGTAGACCTCAGCCGACCAGATACTCAGGTAAAGTACTACTCACTTTAAGTCGATATTGCAATGATGCCATCAGCGATGCTCAGGTGGAAGTGGACGTTTCCGATGTTAGGCTCAATCTTACTCAGATGCAATACGGCCTTCTCCTCGGACTATCTCAGTCCATTCCACGCGCATTCACAGGTGTGCTGGAGGAACCTGCTGATTTCACCCCGGAATACGAGCCAAGCCCTGTCGAATCCCTTTCTCCCGCCACCGACTCTACTGTGGATCTGCAGCCCGAATTGCGCTTAAATCAGCTGCCCGAGGGGCCCAAGATTTGGACCGCCGTGGATCTTGTCGTTACGATCGGATCAGTGAAGCTTCATCTCTACGACCATTCCGCGACTGCCGAACAGACTCTCCGAGAGCACGGCATTGCTCGATTTGCACTGAACGGGAACAGCCTGAGAATGAAGGTTCTCTGCAATGGATCATTTGAAGCACAGCTGATCTTGAAGTCTCTGACCATGAGCAACACACGACCTGGAAACTCTAGGTTCCGCGAAATTATGCCTGCGGCCCAGCATGAACGAAATCAAGTCATGTTGTTGTATTCAAAACGTGTTGATGGGTCTGCTCTGGCGGTAGTGACAGTGGATGCCCCTCATATCGTATTTGCTGTTGATCCAGTCATCGCCTTGCTCGAATTCTTCACGAGTACATCCTCGCTCGATATTGCCTCACAACCTGGACAGGATATTGGCAACGACCAAGACACTTTAGCACAACCCACACCCACACGTATTGACTTCCGGTTCGATGTACACGATGCCTCCGTTAGCGTTCTTCAGAATGATGCGGACCCGGAATCGCAAGCTATCCACTTATCGATCAAGCAGGTGTCGTTATCGCAACAGGTAAGTCACGTACAGTTTATGAAAATCAAAGACATAATCTCTTCTGTTAGGGAATTCTTGCGCTCGGGGTAGAGCGCCTCGGAATGTCTCTGATGCAAATGGGCACTGACGCTGCAGACAGCGTTCGATTCATGGATGACGTGGACTTGACAGTGTCCTTGGACAGCCGATCGAGCTCTTACCAAAGATCTACGAACCTGGCGGTTTCTTTCAAACCAGTAGTTTTCCGGGCATCATACCGAGATATCGACCTTATCATGAACATCGTGAACAGGGCTGTAGAGCTGTATGGCCAGTCCGTCCAACATCCACAGGAATCAGGAAAGCTCCAAGCCCCGACTGCTATGTCTACACCGGCGCAACGACCGGTGTCGTCACGAACTCAACCATCGAGAATCTCAAAGTCCAGGAATCGTCAAAGCGGCCGGGCGCAAGTATTGACATCCAAAGAGCTGGTAAGCTTTACTTTAAGCAGCTTTACATCAAGTTGATACAGGTGACTACTAGTTTCAAGGGTCATTTGATGGTCTTCGTCTAGTTCTGATTGGAGATCTGCATGAGCAACCGCTGTTGCATCTGAAAGTGAAACCGTTCATTGTAGGTGCAAAAGACTGGTCAGGAGAGGTATGTACTTCTGTTGCTAAGGGAACATGAACTCATCAAAGACACCAAGCTACGAGCTACATCGACGTTGGCGATACATACGAGTTACTGGAATATTTCGAACTCGCACTGGGAACCACGTGCGCTTTCACCGTAATCCAATCCAATCCAAACTGATCGGTCTCTTCAGTGATTGACCCATGGACGTTCACTACAGCAGTATGTGGGCATATTCGTGTCTATCGGGCCTACATATTGAAAATCGCCTCAGGTCTCAAAGAGTAATCAGACGAGTGGATTAACGGTGAATTTGACCGCAAAAGAACGGCTAGACGTCAATGTCACGACAACATTCGTTGAATTGGCTCTTGCTACGGTCAAGATGATTGGTCAGGAAGGTGAAACCGTTCTTCGGAGTGCAAGAGGGAGCTATGCCCCGTATCGCATTCAGAATCGCACGGGTTGTTCAATCTTTGTTTGGTCGGACCTCGATGGCAGCGATCAACTTAGGGACAACACCGGTAGACAGGTCGCCAGCGGGAAGACGATTGATTGGCGATTTGACGATTGGAAGACTATGCGTGAGGTAAGCAAGGCTGAATATTTTTGTGGGCACTAAAGCTCCAACTCGTCACAGCATACTACCTCCAGTGGACGCGCGAGCATAGGGCTCCAGTTCACGGGAAAATCCTGGGAGCATCTACGCAGTATCCCAGTTGATAGGGAGGGCGAGTTCACCTTTTCTCTGAGACCTAGAACAGAGAAGCTTGCCTATCGCTTGCTCGTGGAGGTCCAGGTCCAGGAAAACACCAAGGTTGTAACTTTACGCTCAGTATATCAAGTCATCAACGAGACATTGTATCCCCTGGAGTTGACGCTCGTGGACGATGCTGGCCAGCCAATGTATTCAGTGGAAAAAATAGGTATGATCCAACAATATGCACTGGAGGATGAAGCCATGATATGTTTTGAAAGCTCCGGGCCAAAGTTATGCCCTTCCTATCGAAGCGGTGAACAAGAGCAGAGTACGAGTGCAGCCAGACCGTGAGTGGACCTGTCTCAAACAGTCAAGTGTTAACAAACCCCCCAGAGGGCTTTGGATATAAATGGTCGTCGGCTATCCGCTGGGAGGATCTGACGTCAAAACGTCGGCTGGCCCTCAGGTGTCCACATGCTGACCCAGCCGAAGCCGCTTTCCGGTTCCAAGTATATGCAGACGTTGAAGTCAGCGATATATCCATACGGTCTGTGGCAGCAACTTGCAGTCAGCGAGTTGTCTCATTGCGATTTAGTAAAATACCTCGGATCAACTTGAAGCTGCGAGCACCAATTGAACTGGAGAACCTGCTGCCCTACAATCTGGAATATCGGATATACGATAAGGACACCGATCAGAACTGGCGTAGCTATCTGCGCAAAGGAGGCGTCATGCCAGTACACTCGGTTGAGCTCGGTCATCTTATTCTACTTAATGTCTGCGTTCAGGACACACGTGCGTCATCATCAGATGATCGCATCCCTTGGCCTAATGTTTTGTAGCATTCAAGCAGAGTGAATTCGCTATCATCAACACCGACGGAAGTTCTGACTTCGATGTCGAGAGCCGGTTGATCCTGCGAGACAATACGGATCGCAAGCTCGACCTCAGACTTAACTACGTGTGAGTTTGCTTGTGATCTTCGAGCGAGAAATTGCTGACCAACTGGCCGATTCTCAGGCGACAGCCGGACGGCGGCGGGTCCTTCAAGGTCCAGATATATTCTCCTTACCTGGTGATCAACAAGACCCAAATGCCCTTCGCCGTTCGACCTGGCCGTTCCACGCGTATTGGGGGATGGCAAGATATGGCAGGAGAGACCAGGCCCGGTGAGTTGACGTTTTTGTCGCATCTTTCGTTGCAGACATTTCTGATAACCAGCACAGACATACTGGCGGAGCCTCACCCTTTCCGTAGGTGTATCGTTGTCAAATGTGTTTATATCTAATTGATACCGGTCTCAAGTACTGTCCCACCCCAGCGAGCAAGGCAGAGATTTTAGCTTCAAGGTCGGCGATTCAACGTGGTCCCAGGTAAGATGATTTTAGGTTTTACAACCTGCTCATGATGACATGCTACTTGCAGGTGGTCAACTTGGAGGCGCCAGCAGCTGATACCCGTTTGATCATACTTGCACAAGGGAGACGAGCGGAAGAGGTTCACATAGGATTATCATGGGCAGAAGGTCTCGGGAAGTATAAATTGACAAAGGTCATCACATTGGCACCCAGATTCGTCATCAAGAACAACTTCCATGGAACTATTGCATTTCGCGAACACGGAGTTCCTCCGCGCGCCCGCTCTACCCTTGACTCGGGAGAGCGATGCCCGCTTCAATCTCTACGAGCTGGTGAAGAAAAGCTCTTAACAGTTGCATTCCCAGGTCTTGACGCGCAATGGTACATTTCCCGGCGAGCATAAACATATTTCGCTCACACTCATCAGGTCTGCTCCGATCAATATGGAGGACATTGGCTCAGTACATTTCCGTCTTCGGAAACCTGCCGCGGAATCACATGAGCAGTATCTGATGAGAGCTGATGTCAAGATGGAAGGCTCGACTATTTTTGTGTTCATCGCAGAGGCTACGGAAGGCTGGCCTTTCATTATTGAGAACGACAGTGATTACACGTTCACACTCTATCAAACGGTATGTGGTTGAGTTTGCGGCATTCACAGCCGTGTATGGCTTCTGATATTTTCCTGCAGGATCAAAATCGCAGCGAAAGCGAACCCTCCAAGAGATCCGTGCCCAATTATCCTGTGCCTAGGAAGTCCAGCCTTGATTATGCTTGGGACTATCCCGCTGCCAGGGAGAAACGATTGGTCCTCACTATCAACAAATCTCGTCGCGCCATCGACGTCATGGAGATCGGTGACCTTGTGCCTTTCAGATTCTCCGTAAGTTAGCTATCTCCTACATGGCAGCAACATTCTGATCGGACATGCTCAGGAGACACAAGGTGTTCGTGCCGTCTCTCTGGACGTCCGCGCGGATGCGCACAAGCAAGTGTTGCGCATTAGCAATTACAATCCAGAGCGAAGCCTTTATAGACCAAAGCGCAGTAATTCAGTCTCTTTGATGCGGCAAGACACCATGAGCAGCAGTCAGGACGCCTTTGAAGCTGTGCAAGAGGAGGTCCATCCCGAAATGGTCGTTTCGCTGGATGTTGAAGGCGTAGGCATATCCTTGATTAACAGGAAGATGACAGAAGTCGTCTACCTCTCAGCGAATGCGTTGAAATTCGAATTCGTTGACAGTGCGGTGTCGCAAAGTGTCAATGTATCGTGCGGTGTTCTGCAGATAGACAACCAGCTGCACGACGGTCTTTTCCCTGTCGTCCTACAACCTACTCCAATTTCGAAGGAATCGAGTGGAGTCGCCTCGCTTCCGACGATACAGGGGTCAATGATATGGTTGAAGGATCGAGGTAAAGCTACCTCGAAAATCTCTGACTCTTAACATTGATCTAATGTCTACGTAGAGCACGGTGTCTTCTTCGTCAAGTACTGCTCGATTCTCCTGCAAGCACTAACAATCGAAGCGGACGAAGACTTCTTGTATGCTCTCTATGACCTCACTCGCATCAAGGGTCTTTCTTGGGGAGAAGGCCAGGAAGAGTAGGTCATAAGTTGCATCTTATAACAGTTACTGACGGCCTGCGGTCGACAGCGTTTTGATACAGACACCTAACGATATTCCTGAGCCTCAAGCATTCTCAGCAGGTGAAGAGCTGTACTTCGAAGTCCTTGAGCTGCAGCCCATCAAGCTCTCGATCTCGTTCATGCGTACAGAGAGGCTGAATGGAGAGGATACGTAGGTCATTCTATGATTATGCCCTGCCTGACTTTTAAGCGGTCTGGTCCAGGCTTACCACACGGAATCCCCTTGCGGTCGTGATAAACGCCATCACGATGGCCGTCGGGAATATCAATGATGCACAACTCGAGATGAATGCGTTAGCGATCAAGGATATGCGCCTGACATTCCCGGATCTCCAAGACCGTATCATGCACCATTATCGCCAGGAAGTCCTTCGTCAATTGTACCGTGTCTTGGGATCGGCAGACTTCATCGGTAACCCCGTTGGATTGTTCAATAATGTTAGTTCCGGGGTGGCAGATATATTCTACGAGCCTTTCAACGGAGCAGTGATGCATGGTAACTCTGATCTCGGTGTTGGGATTGCGAAGGTATTCCTTCTTTCAAGGAGTAAGACATTTACTCATGCGTGGTCATAGGGAGCTGCCAGTTTTGTGAAGAAAACGGTCTTTGGCTTCTCCGACAGCATGACAAAGTTCACGAGCAGTGTAGGCAAAGGTATGCTTTTCCAAATTGATGTTCGTCTATGACTGCAAGTTGCCGATTAGGACTCTCTGCGACGACATTCGATCCCGAATATCAATTACGTCGGCGTATGAACCAGAGACGAAATCGTCCCCGTCATGCAATGTGAGTCGTAAGCGTCAAACCTTACAGGCCCCTAAGCGAAATCTTCACTGCAGATATGGCGTGACAGCGGGAGCCGAGGCCTTTGCTAGCAGCATTGCCAGTGGAATGGAAGGGGTCATAGTCAGTCAATATTGTCTGTGTGCTGAAAGACAGATGCTGAAGTAAGCGTAGATGAAGCCGTTGGAAGGGGCGGAGACGGAAGGAGCGAAAGGTTTCTTCAAGGGTGTTGGCAAGGGACTTATTGGGTATGAGTTAGTCTCCTTGGATTGTGGCTTGAGATGAACTAATGTCCGCGCAGGGCTGTCACCAAACCTGTTGTTGGCGTATTTGATCTCGCCGCTAATCTCAGTGAAGGTGCGTGCTCACAATTTGCAAGTACGGCGGCATTATATAGCTTCTCTTTAGGTATTCGGAACACCACTACCGTTTTTGACAACCCTGCCAGGGATCGCGTACGGCTAGTGAGTAATTTGCGACACTTTCACTATGACGCGAACTGAACGGAAATGGCGCCTGGTCATCCAGCCACGTCTCATACCAACTGATGGTGTCCTCGTTGTAAGTTGATGCTTTTGCGCCACGTTATAACACTTTGCTCATGTATCCTTAGTCCTATTCCGAGCGGGAATCCTTGGGACAGTACTGGATGAAGGATCTCAATAATGGTGCTTACCGCAACGAGTTGTATGTTGCACACATCAGTGAGTGTTCACGGCCGGTTACGAAGCCATCGTCTGACGTTGTTTAGACCTTCCTGGAAACGACAACGTGGTACTACTGACTGCATCCCGCGTCTTATCATTTTGGTCGAACAAGCTACGACTGGAATGGGAACTTCCGTTCACGCTGATTCAAGGCGTTACGATCGAGGACTCCGGGATTCGATTTGCACACAAGACTGGCAGAGATCATGACCAGTTCGTATCCATACCGGACAAAACGTCCCAGGCCTGGTTCTTCAGTCAAGTGGCGACTGTTGTAAAAGCATTCAATGCCCGTCGACGCATGGACTCATAATGTTGTTGTGGCCGCTGCACTCAGATTGATGTATTGATAGCTATTTTTGCATATGTATAGGATAAACCGATGTATCAGGGCACAATAGACCCTCATGATGTATTCGATGTATTAGACCCGAGTGACCACGAGCATCATATCTAAAGGATAGTGAAGGCGGAGTCGATGTATCGCAGCGAACAGAGACAGACATGAAAACCAAGACGAACGATATACTGAGTGGATAAATATACAAAAGACTGGAGACTGCACTAGGAACTTCCGAGTATGGTAGGACGAGCGGTGAGGACAGTGTCGACACTGGCGCCGGTATCGCGGCGGACCTTGGCTTCGGTCGCAGTGCTGGTGCTGGAGACCCGATCCCTATTTTGCCGGATTGAGTCATGGAGGCTATATACGTTCTTTGTCGGAGTCCCCTGCTCGCTATCGCTGCCGCGGTACAATTCAACAGTCACATTGTCTTGACTGTCATAGCTACCGCGCGGGCTGGTGGAGTATGCGCTCTGGAAGTCAGCCTCGTCATCGGTGGTAGCGGATGCCCCCAGAGAGAGCGAGGGTGTGGTCGGCGTGATCATGTTCGGCGACGCAGGGCGAGTCGCGCTCAATGATGCCGTCGAGGGAATCGTGCGCAGACCGGGCAGGTCAAGCGTCTGCTTGACAGGGCTCAAAGGCGACTCGGCCTCGGCTTGGACGATACTGATCTTGTCCTCCTCAGGCGACTCGGGTATAGCCTCAGTGTCCAAGACCTCGGGTATACTATGCTCAGTTGGCGGTGATCCTTTGCCCACGGGAGGCGGCGACGTCGCGAAGCTCCTGTTGTTGGCTCCTCTCGAATGCTTGCCAGAGCTCCTGCCGCCCTTGTGGCGGCGCGAGCGCATCCGCGTATCGGACATATCACTCTCGCTCAGCTGGCTCTCCATGGACCGCCGCTGGGCTTCTGCAGCCAGTGCGTTCTCAAGCTAACAAGGAGACTTGAGTCAATAATGCACGAGAAGCATGTCAAACCCCGGACATACCTTGCGCTGGATCGCGAGGACCTTCTGAGTGATCTTGTCGCTCTTCTGGCTGATGCCCTCGTCCATGGCTGTCATCCCGTCCTGAGGCAAGTCGCCGAAGCTCGCCGAGAAGCGCTTCTTCTTGGACTTGAGCTCCTCCTCCTCTTCCTCCTCTTCCGGCACAGTCCCGGTAGCCAAATGCTGGCGTGCCTCGCGGCCCTCGCCCTCGTACGACTCCGCCAACGTCGATTCCGTACTGAAAGACCGGAGTCCCCGGGAGCTGGGGCGGCGATACGTGGTCGGCGCGGAGCGGGAGGACATGCGGCTGCTGGGCCGCGAGCCATAGTCGGAGTCTTCCACGTCGACGGCCATGTTCGCGAGGGCGCGCTCGATCTGCACCTCGACCTCTGCGATCATGTCCGCCCGCTCTTCCTCCATCCGCTCCATTGTCTCCCGCATCTGCTCGAGCTCGGACAGGGCCGTCTTGTGCGCATCCTCCGTGTCCTTCAGCTCTAAAACCCAGGTCAGTCCAGCCGGAAAAATGAAAAGACGACAGCAGGAAACACGTACGGTTCTGCAGCTTAGCCTTCTCGGCGGCCGTCATGGTGATCATGCTCGACAGCCGCTTCGTCTCCTTCTGCTCCTTGTTGATCTTCGAGCGCAAGTCGCTCGCCTCCACGCTGAGCTTCTCGGCGTACTGCTCAAAGGTCACGAATTTGTCGCGCCATAAGTCCGACTCGGTCATCAAGAAGTTGAGGCGGCGAGACAGGCGACCGATCTTCGTCTCCAGATCGTCGCGCGCATCGACAAATGCAGTCGCACGCTTGCGGATAGACAGCTGGATGTGCTGTTCGGCCACAGTGAGCCTCGGGAGCGGGCGGACAGACCCGAAGGAGCTGATTCGCTTGAGCAACGAGGGCTTCTTCATCTGACCACGAACCTAACGTTGAGGACAACGCACAACGTCAAGATGGGACTCGAGCGTACCTTTTCCGCCAGAACACTGTCAAAGGCCTGGATGATGCGGGTGGAATGCCACCACTCCGGCGGCTTCACCATGTCCGCAACGGCAGTCGACGCCACGCCTCTCTTCGCCTGGATCTTGCACACGGGTCTGAAACGTCCAGCGGGGAACGCCTCCTTGAACTCACTGCAGCAGGTCAGCATACAGCTCGTATGTGCAAAAAACCACAGCTACAAACCTAGGGACGCAGTGGTCAGGATGATAGTGGGGCTCGAACGCCGTCAGCAGCTTCTGACGATATTTATCACGTTGCTGCTTGCTCGAGACGACGCCGGGAGGAGGAGCCGGGCAGCTCAGATAGTTGATGTCCCTAATATAGTTCATTCGCATCACCTCGAGGACACAAACCGAATTCCCGCACTCACAAGTCGACAATGCACACCTCAGGCGGCGGGCGGACGCAATACCTCGCCTCGGTGGCGAGACCCATGATCCACGGGCCAGGATCGTCAATGTAGATCTTGGCGTCCCGCGAATGGACCGTCGCGAGCGCGACGCCATTCCACCCGCGCAGTTCGACCAGGTACTTGATCGTGTGCACAGCGATGCCCAACATCGCCGGATGCCGCGAGAACAGGAGGATCCTCCCGGTCGGCGCGAGGGCGATCTGGGGCCAAAAGGAGTCACCCCACCGCTCTCGAAAAATCGCGACACACAAACCAACAACGCACCTCGCAAATGGTAAGAATGTTATCGATGTTCAGGCACTTGAACAGCGGCCACATCGTGAAGTTCACGTCGACCAGCCCGCGCCCAAAGTCGAGCCCGCCCGGGAAGCGCGCGACGACCTCCAGGCTCGTCTCGAGGCCGGCCCCGGCGTGCGACGGGGGCGCGGACGACGCGTCGAGGCGCACGAGCTCTCCCGGCCGCGGCGCGGGGTGCGAGAGGATCTTGCTGATCTGCAGCGTGTGGCTCTGCACGTCCTTGGAGAACCGCGCCCACGAGAGCGTCAGGTAGTCCCGCATCAGATCGTAGATCGGGTATCGCGATACGAGGGCTGTGGGGCAACACGCACACGCGCATCATCAGCACGCACCCCGCGGGGAAAGAAGCAACAGGCTCACTCAGCGCATACGGCAGCCAGAACACGGTGTCGCCCGGGAGGAACAGCGTGCTCTCGCCGGGGCCGTGCCCGATGGTGCTCGCGACGTCATAGTCGCTCTCGCTCACCGCGCCGCCCTCGCCGTCCGTCTCCGGGTCCGCGTCCGTCTCGACATCCGTGCCCGTGCCCGCGCCTGCGCCCCACGGCCCGCGCGCGCTCATCCGCGTGCGCCGGCGCGCCTGTGCGGCGGGATCTGTATTGTCGCTGGTGTGCGAGCGCCCGCGCATGCGCGCCGTGACGAGGCTGCTCTGCGCGCTCTCCTTGCGCGGGCGGCCCGCCTCGAGTGTGCGGCGGATCGCGCCCGTGCGCTCGGGGTCGGCGTGCGACCACACGGTGAGGCAGACGCCGTGGTACGTGATCTGGCTGTTGGAGCTTGTCTTGACGGAGCCCGCTAGGTCGGGGCCGCTGCTGCTGGAGGGCGGGGAGAGGACAGGCGCACCGAGGTACGCGGAAGACGGCCGCGCGCGGGCAAAGGGGTCCTCGTACGGGACGGACATGATGGACGACCGCTCGGTGTTGCCGGTGAGGACCGAGGCGCGGAGCACATCGGTAGAAGGAGAGGGCGCGAGTGGGGTAGCAGGCGCAGGGAGCGTGAACGTGAACGTGTGCACCGTCGACGCGGGTTGAAGGGTAGACGCGATGATCTCCACTTCGCGGGGAAAGGACAGCTACAACCGGCCGGGTATTATTAGTTCATGCCCGTCCGCAGCAGGACGGTCGAAGCGTATATACCTTGAGGGCCTTGGACAGCATCTTGCCCACGTCCTGCTTGCTCAGATGGCCCGAGCTGCTGAACACTGTGGAGCCTTCGTCTGCCTTGCCCTTCTTCTTGCGCTTACCGCCGCCGCCGGCACCTGGGCTTACGGTGCTACCTAGCACCTCGGGCCTCCACCATCTCCCTACCGCGCCGTCTGTGTGGTGCAGACCCATGACCGAATCGGGGTCCGCGAGAGTCCACGTGTGAGGACTCTTGGGAAGGCCCGACACCACGTAGAGGGATGCCAGCGGGAGCGTCGGGCCCGTCGCGGGTGGAGGCGCCGAGACGGTCGTCGGCGGCGCAGAACGCGCAGAACGCGCCGACGCGAGGGAGGTTCTGTTGGAGGCAGGGATGGGCTCCATCTCCTTGCGATGGCGGATGCCCAGGATGCGTGCCGCTTTATCCGGGCGGCGGATGACGGCCGTGGACTCTGGGCCGGGGTGCTCGACGTTGACGTACTCGAGATCGTTGTCGTCAACGAGACCGGTGGAGCTCTCGCCTGTGGTGGACGGGGCAGCGCGGTGGGCGGGGGAGGTGGGCGACAGGCGTGTGTGGTGGTCAAGGGAGTCGGCGTCGATGTTTGAGTTTGACGCGGCGGAAATAGTAATGATCGGATCAGGTGCAGGGATTGGGCGGGGTGTGCGGGCGGCGGCGGGACGTGTGGCAGGGACGTCTGCCCTGCTGGCAGCCGACCTGAGGCTGAGGTTGGACTTTTGGTTGGGTTTACGTGCGAGGGTGGAGGAGAGGATGGAGCGCTGGCCGTGGTTGCCATCTTCATCTGACCACCGAGAGGTGAGGATTTTCTCGCCGATCAGGGGGTGGGACGAGACGGGCGGGTGCTGGATGGGCGACTTTGCCCTTGTGCGCGCGTTCATGGTGGACGGCGCGGGGATAGAAATAGGGAAAGGGGAAGAGGGGAAGGGGAAAGGAGAGTGGGGGACACGGGGAGGTGCCTTGGAGGGAAGAAGAGGAAGAAGAGCAGCTACGCGACCTTCGCCGCTGCAAGAACCGCTGAAACTGATTATTTACTCGCATAACTCCACTGCTCATTAGCGGTGAGAATGTTCTCCCTTCCCCTTCATGATCAAGATTCCTCATTACGCCATTTCTCACGCCGTGCTCATTCCCGTTCTCTGCGCGCGCATGGCAACAGCACACGAGCTCTGCTTCTACTGCAGCCTGCCGCCGCCACTCTTCTGCAGCCCACGCTCTCAACTGCTGCCGTAGGGTCGCAATGGAATCCAACCTACTCTCGTCGCGATCACGTGGCACAACGCGAGAAGCCCCCTTTAGCGTCAAGACGTCGATCATTCCGTTCCCTCGGGGCCGGCTAACAAACACCCTGCCATTTTGGATCCACTCGTCCATCACGACACAGGCGCCCAGATCCCTCGCCAGATTCGGCGTCCTCGTTCTTCCCCTCGGCCCGCTCTGCTCGTCCTTCCTCCCGCTATCTCCCAGTGCCCGTCCACCACTACTCTGTATTCAAGCAGACCGCCAACTCTGCAGGTCTCTCTCTCCTCTGTGTCTACACGTCTTCCGTGCATTCTTGGGCGCCGTCCATCGCGGATCTGGCACAGCACGCTAGCACCCCGGCAAACCAAATACCTCAGACGGCCTCTGCGCGCCGACCGCATCTTGGCCGCCATTCGCCCCCGGCCTCTTCTCGAATCCACTGCGGTCAATGCACGATGCGCATCCCCTCCTGGCACCCCCTCGGCTGCCGTCTCGTTTCATGCGCTCTTCACTGTGACGTCGTTGCTGTCCGAAACGACCGCTCGTTCCTATGGCTCCAGCTCTCGCCCCCGACTTCCGCAGGCTCACTCTGCGTAGTCGAAAGCGATATCGCAACTCACATTCGTGGCATGTGCTGTCGCGGTCGCGGTACCTGGCCAGCGACGCCATCACACCGTCCCTGTCGAAGCTCTATCGCGTTCCTGGTTTCCGCCCGCGAGCCTCGACTTTTATCGCCCCGGGTCCCTGGCCACAGCGCTCGACGCGCCCTCCATTCATAGGAACATCCAAACGCTAGGCCCTGATGTCGCCGCCCCTGGACCGATTGTCTGCAGCATCGGCCCCGAGCAGTATTAGTACTAGTGCCTCCCTGGCTCGTATCTGATGTCTCCGAACTCACGTAGCTCTCCTCCAGCCGTGCTCATGCTCAAAGTTCCAATTCTTGATCTTGTAAGCCGCATATCGGGTTCATCCCGCGATGAGCAAGTTATCATCACCCACTCCTCATTTCATCACTGCTTCCATTCTGAGCGTCAAAGCTGACAGGATCCATGCATCATAACTCTTTGTCTGTTTACCCTGCACTTCCATGTCGACGTTGCTCCGATGGCATGTGCCCAGTTTCGGGGGTGGACGCTCCAGATCCAATGCGTTAACACCCTCACACCTACATGCACTGCTGAATGTACATAAATGCTGTATATGGGGTCATGTCAAATGCAAGAACAGAATCCTCCACAAAATCGAGACAGAGTCACGGAAGATGTAAGATAAAAATAGTGTCATGTGTCCATCGAGGCGTACGATGTGATCAAACGCAGTGCGACAGAAACGGCCCCAGCTTCAAGCTCCTCATCTATGCGTCGTCGCCGCAAACACATTCCGCACCCACTTCCACCGCCCCTTCGCACGCCGCCCTTGCGTCAGCGCACCCGGCAACAGCGCCTCCTGCTCCTCCTCCCGCCCCACCCTCCCGCGGGGCGGCTCGTCGCCCGGCACCGTCCCCTCGCTCACCACCCTCCGCATGCTCCGCCGCCCGCTCTCCTCGTCCCCCACGCTCCCCCGCCGCGCGGACACCCGCCGCCTTCGCTCCGGCACGAGCGCAAAGCCCGGGCTCACGGGGCTCAGCCCGATCGCGAACCCCCCGAGCGCGCTCCCGCTCGGCGCGAGCGGCCCCGCGAACGGCGGCGGGCTCAGCGGCGCAGCGAGCGTCGTCCGCCGCCGCCGCGTGCTCGGCGACCCGGTGCTGTCCGCCGCGTACGACGAGCGCGAGCGCCGCATGGCCTCTGCGGGCGCGAGCAGAGTGGACTGCCGCGGGCCCGGCGGCGCGGTTGCGTTCGAGGGGACGAGAGACAGACGCGGCGCGTCGGCGGGCGGGGGCGGCTGGCTGGCGGCGTGCGCGTCGGGCGCGACGGGGCCCATGCCGATGTCTTCGCTCGGGGGGCGGCTTGGCAGCGGGAGCGTCCGCGAGCGTCGGTGCGCATCCATGGGCAGAGGCTCATCGTCGAGGATCTCCTCGTCGTCCTCGCCGTCCTCGAGAGCAGAGTCGTATGAGTCTGCACTCGTGAACGAGTGTGCATCGGCCTCATCGTGCGTCCATGCACCGATGTCAATGCTGTACCCGCCGGTAGGTGGGAAGCTGACGATCCAGACACCTGCGAGGAGGATGGAGATACCCAGCAGGACAAGGAGAAGCTGCGTCTTGGAGAGGAGTGAGAACTGGTCAAAGTATACAAGACCGTTTATGATCGAGGATAGATTGTAAAGGCAAAATGCGACTGTCATTCAACGTCAGAAATGTGTGATGTAATCGTCTTAAACCTGTAAGCACTCACGGGGGCAGACGACGGTCGGATCAGCGAGGACCAAACTCTTGTGCATATACCACAGCTGCAGAAGAGCGCAGACACCCAGACTAAGCAGGAGGATCCAGGCCTGCCATCGCCAGAATTGGTTGTCTCCCGCGATGGTGAGCATGAGCAGTTCAACTCCACTCTTCGCGAAGAGTAAGCACATG
Organism: Postia placenta MAD-698-R-SB12; assembly: GCF_002117355.1. Taxonomy (NCBI): domain Eukaryota; kingdom Fungi; phylum Basidiomycota; class Agaricomycetes; order Polyporales; family Adustoporiaceae; genus Rhodonia; species Rhodonia placenta. The sequence goes on along the minus strand of NW_020169832.1, from coordinate 2,221,158 downwards.
CCAGAGATGATCCCTGAGAACGACGCATAAGACGCGGCAAGAAACAGGGGCGTCCGCGTGGATTGGGTAGTAAAGATAATCGCGCTGGACAGAATAGATTGGTTGGATGTTGTGCCCGAGGGAGAGGGAGACTTTGAGCGGCCGTGTGAATGTGAACGCGCACGAGGCTTGCGATCAAGAAGGGGTGTCCGCTCGCTAGGATCGGCGGTGTTCGATGCTGTTGTTGTCGTTGTCAAGATGGAGGGATGAGAATTAGGTACGATGAGGGGGGATAGCGGCGGCGACACTGCGGGCAACGCCATCTTGCGGGTATAGGAATATTCCGCTATGTGTGTCTGGCCACAGAGACTTCAGTTACATCCACGAGAATAGTGAGGACAGCTCGTACGATGGCAAGGCATACAACTGTGGCTATGCCCAAGAGTGAGAAGTACACCACGAAGACAGGCCGGTTGAAAAGCATGAGTAGGTCCTCCAGGGAATGCGTGGGTTCAGGTACGATGCCGAATACAGCGACGAGGACGGCACCGCCGGCGATGAGCAAGGTGCCTATTAGCATCCACATTGAGAATACATCGCCAAGGAGTATCCTTGCAAAGAACGCGTTCCATAGGAGAGACACGGCGCCAAGAGGCGCAAGGATGACGACGGGTAGCGAGGCGATCTGAAAGACGGAGCCAAACAGATTTGACGAGATGAATATCGCTTCACACGGCGGCTGAGGGTGAGCACACAGCGGCCCGCGATGCAAGTATCAACGTACCAAATCCAAACAGCCAGAGCCTGTGCAAGTGTGAATCGTGGATCGTGTTGCGGACATGAGGAGGCGTGCACTCACGGCCTGCGGTGTTCCACCCTCCTCTCGAATTCCGGCAGCGACTGGTTTATGACATGGCTCTTGCGCTGGATTGTCAAACCTAGAGACTGAATGAATGATGCTAGGAGCCCGACAGTTATGCCGAGGGGAATAGAAATGTGGGTGTCGCCGTCGGCCATGAAACTCATGAACACGATGTGTGAGCGCGACGCCCCAAACGCCCGACGTTTCCTTTCGGAGACTTACACGTGATTACGTTTAAGCGTCCGATCTCGATCATCATGATCCAATTCTCTCTTATCAATTATTGAGAGTCCTTACTTTATACTCCATCTCCATACCTGGCTGGGTTGGCAGCTCCACCCGCCAATCCCAAATAACCATTAAGCAAACCCATCAAATATGCTCTCTCATATAATGCAACATATACAAAGAAGCTGTCTAGTTATTCAGAAATACCACGTTCATGGACAACCTGCAATGCATCTACGACAATAACTGAATTCCATCCTTCTGTGCAAGGACATAAGTGATGGGAGACAGCGAGATCCACTCAATGGGAAAAGTAGAACATGCAAAAGATGTGTAATTGGTACGACAAAGCCATGAAGTGCAAGTAACATAGACAAATTGTGGACAATGGTAAGTTCATGTGATGTGAAGGCTGCACTCTGGCGCAGTGGGCCTCCACAGGGGAAGCAGCCATGTTACGTGCTTTGCAGGTCTCCTGTCGAGGAACCTGGTCCATCAATCTCGCAAGGTAGTCGTGTCAGGCATGAACATAGATAAGCGACCAGTAAAGTAAGTGAGCCAAGCCATATAATGCAGCGTGAGACAAATGAGGCAAACGCACATCCGGCGCATGTAAATACATAGTTAACGCGCAGCAGAATTTTGTGCGTGCAGATGCGAGTAGTGGCACAGCCACATAGGACATGCCGACATGTTGAACGAGTTCGAGATTCCGAGAGATACGAACCAAGAAATCTCATCAGCAGGAAGAAAACCTACAGCGCAGGACACAACACGCAATGCAGCCGCCTCAGAGCCTGAGCACGCCCGTGGCGAACACGACACGCAGGACATTGAACCAAAGACGTCAGCCACAATCTGAGCCACAGGCGCCACAATGTCAGCCACCGGAGCCACCGCGGCAACTACACCAGCCACAATTCCAGCCACATACGGGCGTCGATCAAAACCTTACGTAAGATCAAATGTGGTAACCATACAGCGGGTGATTCGGAACTAATACTGACGCACGCAAGGATCTGTGCACACAGTTTATATATACTTGCACTCACATCAGTGCTATATCCGCTGGAGGGTGCCGCCCTAAGCCGGATACTATATGCACGTACATACCGTAGCGAGGTGTCAATATATCCTAGGCTGTCTGGGAGTATCAATAAGTGGTGAGTAAGCGGTCTTTCATCTGGGGTGGTCGGTGGGGATGCGATCAAGGTCGTCAGTGTCTATCTGTGCTGGGGACCGTATGAAGGCGGGGGAAGGGAGCTTGGGCACATAGGGGTGTAACTAAGGTAAGCTAGATAGGGATCATTGTTCATACAGTAAGAATAAGGTGAAAAGGAAGGAAAAGGGGAAGAGGGGACGACCGCTTCGCGGCCAGTAGCCTTGATATAGTCAATGAGAGCCGGGAGGGCTTCTGGGTCGCTGAGGAGAGTCCGTATTAGCATATTGAAGGGGGGGGGAGGGGGCACGTCGTAGTGGGCGCGGGCTCGTTTCTACGTCGGGCAGTGACGCAGGTAGTACGACACCGTCTCTTCGCTGTTGCCACAGGTGGAGCACAGGGCCGATTCGACTTTGCGTAGACGGAACAGATGCTGAATTAGGGGCGCATGTCCGGACCGCAGTTGTATAAGTAAGCTTGTCCGGTTCTTTGGGAGGGACCCGGCGAGTTTGAGGAACTTGTTAGATGGGAGGGTCAATTCGACAGGTTTTAGCGTAACGAGGGGAGACTTTCCAACGTTTGCGTGCGTCGCGTTTGAGGTCGGTTGCTTCAAGGCGGCGGCGACGCCCACGGGCGGGGTTTTTTGAAGCTCGCGGGGCAGCGCTTTCATGAATCATCCGAGGTGGGTCGAGCCGCGCTGCTGCCTTCGCTATGCACACAGAGACAGTCCCAGATCCGCTTGTAACAGGAATTCCGAGTCGTTGTATCATTGGCAGAGACACCGTGACGATAATGAATGTGCCCTATCTTAGGGTTACGGTGACTTATCGTAAGCGAAGGCGCCTAACGGGATAGAGTGCAAGAACTTGTTGGGCACATTCCACAATGGCGTCGGCGCCCTTGAGCGATCTACTATCCGTACCCTTTGGGCCTTTCAGGGACGAAGACGTCTTGACCGACGCCTGCAAGAGCGTACCCTCCAATGTTCTTGGCCTCCATGATTTCATGCTTGAGTTTCGTGGAAAACCGATAGGGTCAGTACCACCATGCGTCATCTGCAACGTAGCGTGGTCATCCCGGACAAGAAGGGCTTATTGTCTTACATCCTAGACTTACCCAATCTGAGGCCTACCAGCCAGAGTATCGAAAAGAAAGCGCCGAAAGGGTGCGCTTTCGGGGTGTATTGGAGATCAAGTCTCCCTCTTGGCTTACACTCGTAGCTCGCAAGAGCATCGAAGAGGAGATCCATAGGCGAGACCGAGTCCTCGCTGAAAGAGGCGGTCGTCGGGTGCCCTCTAAGTCTCCCGACCTCGAATGGATCTATAGACAGCGTGGTTATAATGCAAACGTTATCAAGGTCTTGATACAAGGCATGAAATACTTGCCCGCTGTTTTCTTGATGAGTGAGCTCTTTATGCCAATGTTCAAATGTTTAAAGAGGCTCCGATAACCTACATGCAGAGAGCAGGTAAGGAGGTCCCAAATGGTCTGAGAATACACAGCAAGCATAAGTACGTCAATGTCTGCGACATTTGACTACTTTCGTCTCATATCCGAGTCTGCGCGTCGTCAGTAAACGATATTACGAAGTTCTCTCAATGGATGTCGCGACCTATGCCTTGAGTCGCAAAGTAATGTGACATACCAATGCAACGCCACAGTCAGCTCATACCTCTCTTTCAGTATCTCTCTCGATACCGCACCCTCCGTTTACTATCCGACCTCATCAAGGTTCACGCGCAAACCCTCTCTTCCACCGGCGACCGCACCGCCCCACGCGAAGACCGCACCGCCGCGTGGTTTGCTGACCTTTACGAGGAGCACATGAGCCGTTCCTACTTCGCGCGCACGCGAAGGCTCATCTACGACTCAGGTGACTCTGACATCGAACCCCGCAGCGGTGGAAAACTCAAGCCCGGGCATGAGCACATACTACGGCACATCCCCCGCGCGGAAGTGCTCTCCCTGCTCGCTGCGAACGCCAAGTGGGTGTTGGAAGAGCAGTCCGCGCGGCAAGGTAACACTAGATTCCTTGACATAGAGGTGTGGAACACGTGGGTGCAAGAGTCCCGTGCGGCCAGACGAGACGCAGCCAGACAGGGCGCCAAATGGGGCAGAGACCTTGTTGAAACCTCCAGTGACGACAGCAGCGAAGACGAACGTCCCCCACGAATGATGCGTAACAAGCCCAAGTCGAAGGCATGTACGGCGAACTTGTATTATACTGCATCCTTACGTTCATTTCCAGCCGCGAGCGACCGGCTCCAAGGCCGTCGCGCGTCGTTCGCCCTCAATCAGCGAGCGGATGGTCGTCGATAATGTTGACCTGAGCGTCCTCCGCTCCTACGACCCAGACTTTTCACCGCCTTCTACGCCAGATGCATCCGACAGCGAATCGGAGCATTCTCTCCCGTCGCGCCCATCCACACCTCCCAACCCGTCCATCTACGCTCTCATCCACCCTGCATTTTTCAACCCCCCTAGGCTCCCTACGGACGACTTCACGTGGGTGTGCCCCGTCGACGACTGCCACTATCGCATCGCAATGTTGAATCTGACTGAGGGGAACTGCGCGAAACTTGACCCAGACGATGCGCAGCGCCTCAAGGCGGGTAATTGGCGCTTCCGAGAGATTTGGGTGCAAGGGTGCTTTAGGTGGATGGTCTCTTGTCACTTTGAAGATCATCTTGATAAAGAAGGAATTGTGGTGGGAGAGGATGTAAGTGATCGGCGTTATATTGAATACGTGCCTACTCTAATCAACGCTGGCGACACTCGTAGGGACGACCGGAATGGAAAAATCCCCGGCATCATGAGAGCACCCCTTGGCCGCCCTCTCGCATTGTACAACAAAGGGCTCGGGCGAATCCGGTCAAGGAGGAAAGCGACTGATTGGGGCATTCTCAATAGTTAGGTCAAGTGAAGGAGCACACTGGATGGAATGATTGGTTTTCGTGTCAGAAAAATGGAAAATGATTAATTAAAGGAGAATGCATAGCATCTGTTGGTTTTACCAAAGAGCGGACTGAATAAGAACCACATAAGCATTGAAAGAGACAACGACAATGAACTTCTACGTGGCGATGCCGCAGCCACAGCAGCCACAGGTGGCCACAGGTCCCTAACACCATATCGAAGATGCCTGCTGCCGAACAGCCTAATAAGGCATTTTATCTCTAGGCAATGATCTACTGAGGACATGTCAACACCAATCGAAGATTGCACAAAGATGGAGCAGGGAAAAATGGCTTCGTGCCAATCATACAGATGGTAGCGTATTGCTTTCGTTGCTATAGTACAAATGTTACCGTACTCTACATTGCATCAGTGTCCAATCGACCATAAACTACACTATCACCTGGAGAAGTAATACTAGAAGGCGCACTGCCTTAGTCCATTTCCTCGATGTCGATGTCGTCGATGTCGTCGTAGTCAACATCCATGCTGTCCGCACTCGCCTCGTGGTTCGGGAGGATCTGTAAGCGGTTGTGGGGGCCGTCGAAGCGCACACGAATTGTCTCGGCCTCGCGGACGCGGTCCGAGAGAATGAGCACCGATAGCGGGTTGAGCAGCTCGCTTTGGATTGCGCGGTTGAGCGGCCGCGCACCGTAGATGGGCGAGTAGCCCATTGACATGAGGTACTGCTTCGCGGCGTCGTCGATGTCGAGCATCATCTTCTTCTCGGACAGCCGCTCCTGAACCTCCTTGAGGCGGATGTCAACAATCTTGAGGACGTTCTTCTGCGACAGGCAGCGCTGCATGAGAATACAGTCAGTACTGCTTTCAACGCGGACGCACGCATCAGTGACACTTACGAAGATGACGATATCGTCGATACGGTTGATGAACTCCGGCGGGAAATGTGTACGGATAGCGCCCATAACGAACTCACGCGTCTCCGGCTTGACAGGACCGTCGCCCATGTCGTTGAGGAATGTTGCACCAAGGTTGCTCGTCATGATGATGACCGTGTTGCGGAAGTCAACAACACGGCCCTGGCCGTCCGTCAGGCGGCCATCGTCAAGAACCTGCAAAAACAACGTGACGAACTCGCGCGACGCCTTTTCGATCTCGTCGATGAGCACGATCGAGTACGGCTTGCGACGAATGTACTCTGTGAGCTGGCCACCCTGGTCGTGGCCGACATAGCCCGGAGGGGCACCGATGAGACGAGAGATAGAGTGTTTCTCAGAGTACTCTGAGCCATCAATGCGGATCATGGCATCGGGTGAATCGAACAGAAGCGTCGCAAGCTGTAAGGTTCAATGTCAGCATTCCATTCAAGAGTGACGAAAAGACGTGGCAACTTACTGTCTTGCTCAGCAATGTCTTACCCGTACCAGAAGGCCCGGCCATGAGGAAGCTCGCAATAGGTCTCTGAGCGTTCCTCAAACCGCTCCTGCTCAGCCGAATCGCATTTGCGACTGCCTTCACAGCCTCAGGCTGGCCAACAACCTGCACGCCGAGAATCTTCTCCATCTTCAGCAGCTTCTCCTTCTCCGTGCTCATCAGCCGCGTGACAGGGATGTTCGTCCACCTCGCGACGATCTCTGCAATGGCCTCGGGCGCGACGGTGTCAGAACCGCCGTCCGGTAGCTGCGCATCTTCCTCTGCCTTCTTCGTCTCGAGCTGCGCTAACCGTGATTGGAGGTCGGGCAGCGCGTAATAGCGCAGATCAGACGCTGTTGCGAGGTCGTACCGGCGCTCGGCTTCGTCTGCCTTCGCCTTCAGCTCATCAATCCTCTTGCGGACACTCTGGATTTCGTCGCCACGCGATTTTTCCGCTTCATACTGCGCCAGAAGCGGGCGCAGTTCGTCTTCGACATCGGCGATTGCCTTGCGTGCAATGGTGAGACGCTCTTTAGAAGCTTCGTCCTTCTCGCGCTCGAGCGCGTGGATCTCAACCTCGAGCTCGAGCTTCCGTCGCTGGAGCTTGTCGATTGCTTCTGGAGCCGTCTCACGGGTAACGCGGACACTAGAGAGTGGAAGTCAATTTCTTTCAAGTATTTGAGTTGCATGTTAAACTCACCTTGCGCAGGCCTCATCCACAAGATCAATTGCAGCATCTGGAAGACGTCTTGACGTAAGGTAGCGGTGGGCGAGTGTCGCTGCTTGTATCAATGCGCCATCCAAAATGCGCACACCATGATGGACCTCGTATTTCTCACGGATACCGCGGAGAATGCTGATCGTCTCCGGTACAGACGGCTCGTTAACGATCACTTGCGCAAACCGCCGCTCAAGTGCTGCGTCCGTCTCGATGTACTTGCGGTACTCTGCGAGCGTCGTCGCACCAATGCACCGCAGTTTGCCGCGGGCCAAGAGCGGCTTAAAGAGATTCGCCGCATCCATGCCGCCACCTTCCGCGCCGCGGCCGGCCATGATGAGATGAAGCTCGTCGATGAAAAGGATTATCGGGTTGCCTTCATCCGCAGCCTTCTCGACCTCGTTGAGGACGGCTTTGATACGCTCCTCGTATTCACCCTTGTACTTCGCGCCCGCCATGAGTGCACCCATGTCGAGCGAATATATGCGGCCAAAGAGCGATGCGGGAACGTCGCGGTTGACGATACGTTGTGCAAGACCCTCCGCAATCGCGGACTTCCCTACACCGGGCTCACCCAATAGGATTGGGTTGTTCTTGGTCCTAGTAAATTCGTCAGAGCTCTGTATTTGCCACATATATGTTTGTGACTTACCGTCTGCACAAGATGCGGATGACGCGACGAATCTCATTGTCACGACCAATGACCGGGTCGAGTTTACCCTCTTCGGCAAGTGATGTGAGGTCGACGGCGTACTTTTGCAGAGCATCGAAGCCTTGCTCTGCATTCTTACTTTCTACCCTCCTGTTGCCGCGCATTTGGTCGATGGCGGTCTTCAGGGAGGCTTCAGTGACACCAGCCTCCTTCAGAACAGGAGCTAATGACACGTCCTTAATGAGCCCCGCAAGGAGGTGGTCCTGGGCAATGTAAGAGTCGTGCATCGTCTTGCGAAGGTTCTCGGCCTCGCGGAGGACTTTCAGCGCGCCAGCACTGAGGGAAATTTCTTCTGGTGGTGGTGATTGTGTGGGCAAGCGGACAATGACCTTCTGAAGAGCGCGCTTGACGAGTGTCTGGGATGGGTGTCAGAAATCCGGGCTCCAATTGAGGGATCGAAATAGAACTCACTGGGTCACCGCCTGCGCGTTCGATCACAGAGTGAAATAGCGAGTTACCATGGGGTTGACTGATGCTCCCCGGGACAGACTCTCCCGCGCCCTCGTTCAAGAGAGCGAACCCTATGTGAGCGGGGTGCACTGTCCAATGGAATTAAGGAATATACGCTATGTTACACGGTATATGCATGCTTACCTTGAGCGTTTGCATAGTCCTTGGCCAGCTGTATTGCTGCTGCCAACGACTCCTGTGTCTTATCTGTAAAGTTCAGGCCGGAAGCCATGGTAGTCGTGAAGATCGTAAGAGGGGAAAGATGAGACGAGAATTGGTATGAAGATGATGGTCGTAAAGTATAGGGGGTCCAATGGTAGGATGGGGGGACCCGCTATTAGAAGGGACCAGGTTATATGCAACCATGTATTGCATTCTGGAACGTCCTGCACCAGCCTGCACCGAGTCGGGCGCGTCTGGCCACTTCTCCACCCCTCCCGAACGTTCCTCCTCCTCTTTCCGGTGACATCATGTGACGCGAATTCAGCTACACGCCTCCCATAACGGGAAACTCTCCCACGCCTTCGCGCCGTGCGTCGGGCATACCCGACGCGCTCGCCGTCGTCGTTACTCAACGACATGCTTGCTCGACGTCTCCCACGGCTTGCCCGCCCTTTGGCACGCCTCGCCTCGTCCTCTTCCTCAACTCCCGTCCCAGCACAGGAGGCCTCCTCAGAGGCTACTGTCGTGCCCCAGGCTCCTAACTATCCTGCGACATGGTCCACTAGCCAGCAACCGCGCCCGCAAGGCCAGTCTGGCCCTCGCTTCGAGCAGACCATCATGGAGCTCCAACCCAGCCCCCTCAGCGCGATGGAGCTGATCAGCAAGGAGCCCATCCGTGTCGTTCACGGTCGCAAGGCTGTCTGCGACGGTGGTATGTATCGATAATGTCATTGATTGCGGTGGAAAATGACCATGGCCCGCTCTACCTTTAGGAGGAGGTCCTCTCGGACATCCAAAGATCTTCATCAACTTGGTATGTGCCTCTATTTGATTTTGGTTACATTGTGTGATTTCTCATCTTCATGTAGGACAAGCCAGGCCCTCGGCCATGCGGGTATGTCATCTCGTATCCTTCTGCCATTATAGGTCTAATCGTAACGTTTACTTGCATTGAACAGTTACTGGTACGTTGTGGCCAGAGATTCACCGTATTCTATTTCCCTAACCCATGTCTTACAGCGGATTGCGTTTCGAGCAAGCTCCGCACCACGGGCACGAACACTGATAGCACGTTGTATCTCATCACCCGGATTCGGATTAGAGCCCTCAATTCGAGACCATTTTGAGCTTCTCTGCAATGAATCACTCGGTTTTGTTCACCATCCGAATCACACACTAGACTGTGCCACTATCAGTCATGTACCGTCCAATGAGTGGTATGATGACGATGGACTACTCGTCCGCTCCGGTGACTGTCTCTACTTCGTTCGCAGCCACATTTAGCTCTGTCGGTAAGTCGACGTCCTCATCTGCTTGTTGTTCCATACCTTCTCGCATCGAGCTGCACCTCATAATCACGATGCGCGTCAGGACGGATGAGGCTCTTAGATGTGTACACCTCCAGAATTGCATCTTCCTTGCGTGTCACACTCATGTGGGGTATGCGCATTCATTCTAGTGAATATCACCGACTTAGGAGGGTACCTCGCGTGCTCCACAAACACAAAACTTGCCACTCCCAGTGCATTACACGTGGGTGCTGGGGACAAAATATGCCTGATATTGCTTCGTTATTCGAATCTGCTACACGGTCAGGGCGGCGCTTCCACTTTGACTACAGGAGGCTCTAGGAACCTCCACACTCCCCCAACTGATGTCGCTAGGATTGTATCTGTCAATTTAAGCACGTCTTCGGCATGCTAATGTACATGCGGATGGGTGGGATGGAGTTTGTAGTGATGCCATTACATAACAGAAGCGCGCCACCACTCCTTGATAGTTTTAGACTTGCATTCTACGCGTGTGTTCGTGGATAAGCGCTAAGCACTAGCACCGACATGTATCTGCCAGTGGGGGCCCCCCAGTACTGTCCACTTCGGATTAGTACTGTGAAGCCCGGATTCACAAATGACTTCTCCCGGCCCGCTGCGGAACGATATCCCGTCGGTCCCCCATTCTGTGGATCCACTTGACAAGACCGTCATGATATTACATCAAGAGCCACAATCCCGACTCAACCCCACCGGAGCGCATCATGGGTTCAGCACGCACCGGTTTGTCTTTGACGTCGCACTTTGTGCGGACGCTTGGCGTAGGGTTCAGAGCACGCGGTCGACACCAATCTGGCAGTTGAAATCCGTTTGCACATCCCGCCTGCCGGCGGGATAAAAATACACGAAGTCTATAGTACTTGCAGGTTGCAGAACACAGAACATGTGCACGAATAGCGTAGAACGATAAAGTATTGCTAAGCAGATGGGGAGCGGTGCGGTGCGATGCGTGCAGGCCGATCGGAGGTTGTACATGCATGAACACGGACATGGATGAACGCAACCTCCTGGGTCCGCCCTGGAAATGCAAGGAATGATCCTGATGTGCAATGAGGAGGAGTGACTGTGAGTGATAAGTGAAGATGAGACGGAAACCGAAGATGGCAGCGAGCGAAGCAGTGGCGACTCGACGCGACAGTGAGGTGAGAGAGCAAGAACGGGGACGGGCCGCATTAAATTAGAAACCAAAAAGAGCGTGCGAGTCCTGCAAGTATGCCAGCGGTATAAACAGCGAGACAGCGGGGGCTGGGGTTAGCTCTCCTCGTTACTCATGTCGTCCGGCGATGTGAACGACATGGGTGAGAGCGGGGGATATTCCCCATCAGCGACCGCTTCGAGAGTGGAACATGGTGGCAAAGACCCTGGCCGTAATGGCGGCTGGATTGACATGTACGATTTAGTAACCCGACATGGAACTGGACGATCAGGGAATGAACTTACGACTTTGAATATCGGGTTGATCGCGGACTTCGGAGCAACGCCTGGACTTGGTGGGTGTCCATAGTTCTGGCCGCCGAGGTGATGAGGAAGTCGCGGTGGTGGGGGGATGGAGAGGGACATCAGTTCGGGGGGTCGCCGCACCATATTGCCATCGAGAAGGCTGCCATTTGCAGCGTGTTCGCGCTGCTGCTGCCATGTCGGTGACTGCAGCGACAGCATATGCATCGGCGGCGGCGGCGGCGGCGAACCCCCGTCTGACAGCGACGGCGTGTCGGCAGACGCGCGTACGTGGAAGTCATTCAGCTGCTGCTCCAGCGAGAGAGACGCGGACGACCGTCCCCGGAGCGAAAACTCGTCTACAGTAGTCCGCAATGAATTCATAGATGTCCGCCCAAGACTGCTGAACCCGCTCGACCGGTGGCGGGCGCGGCTGGGCCCAGGATCGCTGTCCACGGTCGCGAATGAGATCACGGAGTGGATGTCAGACGACGACGTTGTGTGATCATCATCAAACTCCCGTCGTCGCGCCTTAGACACGCGCTCGCTGTCCCCCCGCCAATCCGACCGCGAGCTCTCGCCCGCGCTGAACACGCCACCCGCTGCCTTGATGGTCTTGGCACCGGTACCGTAGCTTTGCGTCTGCCGGATGGGCCCTGTGGCGGCGTGCATCTTGTTCTCCGGCAGCCCCAGCAAGGCGTTGTTCGCGGACAGAGACTGCCAGTTGTCCTTGTTCTGCAACCGTTTCTGCTTCTCCATGACGGCGCGGGCCTGATCGCGCTGCATCTTCTGCGCGAGCTGTCGGCGCTGCTTCTCTGCCTCGCGCGCCATGCGCTCCGCCTCCTTCTTCCGCAACTTCGGGTCCATGATGGGCTGCGGGGGCGGGGCTTCCAGCGGCGACATCTCGGACAGCGAACGACTATCCGTGCTCGACGACTGTCCGTTAAGAGACGGAGTGGAGTTCCCAGATGCGACCTGCACCTCCTGCACAGGCGGCAGAACTTGCTTGTCGCCGTGCCCGAAGATGCTGCTGAGACCCCACTTGCTAGGTTTCTTGACGAAGCTGGACTTGCCCTGCTTGGTGCCATTCGGCTGGTGGCCGTCCTGACTTTGCGCTTGTGGATGCCTTTGGATGTGCTCGGGCTCCACAGGGCGTTGCGGGTACTCGCGCGCCATAGGGGATGTCTGAATTTCTGTCGTCGAGGGCGCCATGTAGTGATCGGGTGCAACCTCGAACTGAGGCGAGATGTCCATCGCGTCACATTCTGGTTGGCCACTATACGCATATGGCGAGTTTGCAATGCGATCTCCGCCGCCAAACGAATATACAGAGGAGCCGTAGGTTGATGAGTGCCCATCGGGGATCGAGTGTGAGCCATCGGTACCATTGGGCAGGCGTATTGAGTGGATGGCATCGCTGCCGTACTCCGATGTCCTGGAAGATGTATCTGAAAGGACGCGTGGGCGTGCCAGCGATGGGTCGTAGAAGGAGGTGCGATGGGAGGAAGAAGCGTCCGGTATATGCGAGACGGCAACGGGTGCGGAGGGCTGGAACTCCGGCTTGTTGTTGACAGATGTATGCGTGTGTGAAGGAGGTAAATGTCGGGGGGATATCGAGTGAAGGGCAGCGGCGCTTCGTATGGCCGTCCTCGCGTTCGTGGACTGCGAGGTTGGCGCTGTTTGTGTTGGGTGTAACAGCGGGACGGGAGGATGGTTCAGAGGTGTGGTCTCGATGAGGTATGGATGCTCGAGACACTGCCGACTTGTGAGCCGGACATCGGGATCGTACTTGAGAAGGTCAGAGATGCACTCTATCAGTTTGACGGGGACTGAACGATCAAAGAGCGAGTAGATATCTTTGGGTACAACCTATTGTGCCAAGATCAGTCGTCGAAACGGGGAAAAAGCAAAACGGGACAAACCTTCGGAAACGAGAATCCCACCGCCCTCGCCATTCTCACACCTCTCGTCCACTTGCCGCCCCCGATTGGCTTGCCCCGTGCATCTGTACCGTAGTCTTCGCACGGATCACCAAGCTGCTCGCAGATTCGCGCTACTTGGTCAATCTCGCCTTGCCCAGGGAATAGAGGTCTCAGATTGACAAGTTCGGCCATAATGGCGCCAAGCGCCCACATGTCGACGGGATTGGAGTAGTCCCGACTTTTCAGGAGCACCTCGGGAGCACGATACCACCGCGTCGATACATACTCCGTGTACGGTGGCGCACTGTTCGTCTCCCTGGCCAATCCAAAGTCAGCAAGCTTGACGATCACGACTACGTCTTTTTCTAGAGGCGCATCGGGGGATGCGAGCGGAGATAGTGACCGGTAGTCGTACAGCCCCGTAGTCGTCACAAGCAAGTTCTCTGGCTTCATATCGCGATGAAAGTAGCCAGATGCATGGATGTGATATAGCCCCGAGACAACCTGGCGAAAGATAGAAGAGACGAGGCCGCCTGCCAGAGGTTTGCCTTTGCGAGTCTTGATGAGCTGGTATAGGTTGCCCTCCATAGACTCGAAGACGAAGTAGAGCTCCTTCGAAGCTGGCAGGAGGAAGAAGTCGTATAGGGGTATTATATTGGGATGATATGTTATCGCACACAAGGACTGACACAAGGGCAAAAACACGATCAAATGCTGCAGTCGAGTGCGACGTCATGAGCACACACCTCGAGCTCCTTGAGCTTCTTGCACTCGTCCCATCCACCCTCCCATCGTTTCTTCATCCTTTTGACGGCGACCAGTCTCTTGCCCGCGTATTCCGGGCGTGCGCCAGCTCCGCACTGCATGGCGGACATGGGTGTATTGGGCGGTAGCGTCCCATGCCAATCGCACAGCCATACCGTGCCAAACGAGCCATCGCCCACGACCTTGAGTGGGGTGTACGATCGTGTAGAGGCTAAAGACGAACGATGGTCAATCAAAGGATTCCAAATGAGGTGACAGCATGACATGAAGACATCAGCTGTGAGAATACTGACTGCTCTGTGCGTCACCCACGACCAACTGGTTGTTCTGCACGGTGACAGAGGGGATGCCCAAGACCGTAACCGGCTCCTTGGGTGCTGGTGCAGGAGAGCGATGAGACTGGGGGGGAGGTGGTGGTGGTTGTGCGGAGCCATTGGGCAATGGCTGATGGAGGTGGCCGTTTGGCATGTGGTTGGAGTATGCGTTGTGAACGGTGAGGGAATGGCTTTGAGAGACATGGTTTGTGTACATGATATGGGTTGGACTAGCATCGCCCGCCGAGGAGTCGAGTTGGTGGATTAGAGGGAGTATGTGGACGCCGTATGCATTGGAATAGGTGATAAATACGAGGTGCAAGGGGGCGGGCAGGGGACTCGAGAGGGGACGGGAGGCGGAAGCAGGGGCGGGCGAGGGAGGGAGAGGTCGAGGACGACAAAGGCGAAGAATTCGGGCGAGGGAGAGTGGCGGATGTTTGGTGCAGCGAGCCGAATGTGATCGGTGTGACCGTTCTGGGTAATTACACTACCGCCCGCCTGTCATATAGCTCCTCCGGATCCAGCGATACTATCCCGAGTCGCTGAGTCGCAAATCGCTCTGCGCGCGATCTGATCTGCCCCGTACGCGCATTTCCTTCTGGACTTGCTCACCACCTGGCCGCCATACTCCCTGGCACGTCCTCCCAGGTAAATACATCGCCCAACACCGGGCGCCTCCCCAAAATGTCTGGGCATTCGGCAAATTCTTGGCTGTGCACTCGTGCTCGCCAAATCCGGCAGGACCCCGCCATCAGCCGCTTCTCATGTTCTATATCTGGTGCTCCTGCGCGGACAGCGCAGCCCCCCGCCCTACATCGCTTATCTCGCCCTTTGGCGCGGCCGCTCCCTCTGCGCTCATCGGCGGCGGCTCTGCTCTCCACAGTCCCCCCATCTCTTCTCCTCGCAGCCTTTCCGAGCCACCCTGACAGCTGACGCGAATATCCTGGCCGAGCCCGCGAGCTATCCTGCAGATCACCGCGCTATCGGGCACTGATGGGACGAGAAGCAGTGTACGCGTGGTCAGCGATGTCTCGCATTTGTCAAACCCGTCTTCGCTTTCCAATCCTTCGGCCTTCCTTTCGTCCACGCCCTCACCCTTCCAGGCTCCCCATCCTCTCTTCGCGGGATGTCCTAGATACGTGTCTCCGTGGATCTGTTCTCTTCTGTTGCAATGGACGCGGCCGCGAGGATCATCACCGCACGTTATACAAAGACGCTAGTGCTCACTGCTGCCGAGAGTCTGTCAGTCCGCCGTAGACGGATGATGACTACATGTTCCCATGGTGCTTCCCGAATTTTACGTTTGATTTTTGCTCCTTCTTCCCAACAAAGTAGCGTGCGTTCTTGCTCTTATACAATATGTCCGCTGACACCCTGATGCCTTCTGTTTACCTTCGACCCCACATTTTGACCGGTGGCTGAGTAATTGCATCAGGACTGCATTAGGCTAGAGCACCATCTGTTCGTCGCTCCAGAGGGTTGTCTTGTCTACATATGCGTTTTTACTTCGGCTCCGTGAGACAAACGTGGATCGTATGCGAAATGGGCGCCTCCTCACTGGGTCATGATGGACCCTAATGCATTCACATACAGTTTTGTTGACGTCGCTGCGAGCATTAGGCGATGGGGGTGCTGTCACTCGACACCATTCTTCCATGCAAGTCTCGCTTACGCGTGTGCACCGTGCAGTGAAGAAACGAACAACAATACGTCTATCCTGAAACTGAACATATATCTCTTGATGCTACAGCGTGTGGGTACGGTCGACACCCTGAGGTCCGATCCCGGCGATGTCTCTAGTACGGCACCTCGTCGAACAGTTTCGATACGCTCTCTCCATAGTGACTTCTCCTGACGACCTCGGCTAGCACGTTGCCAATGTCGATTACCTCGATTTTACTGCATTTCTCCTGGTTCTCTTGTTGCGGCAGGGTGTTGGTAACGATCAACTTCTCAAGCGCGCTTTCCTCTATGGCTTTCAAGGCGTTCCCACTCAGGATCCCGTGAGTGACCAGGCCGAACACTCTAGTTGCCCCGGCCTCGGACAGGTGTTGTGCTGCAAGACAGAGGGTGCCGCAAGTGTCCGCCATGTCGTCCACCAGAATGGCCGTCTTCCCCTTCACGCGACCGACAAGCACCATTCGCGACACTTCATTTGCCTTCTTGCGCTCCTTGTGGAATAGGGCAAAGTCCACGCCTAGCCGGTCTGCGATGGATGTGGCTCTATGGCGACAAACTCAGTCCACGTCTCCCGGCAAGACATATGACGTACCGCTTGGCACCTCCCGCGTCCGGCGAAACGATGACGATATCCGACAGGGCGAAGTTGGTGCGGATATACTGGATAACAGACGGCTCCGCATACAGCTAAATCAAATTCGCATGAAGGTTAGCGTGAAGGAACACACGGCCATTACTTACGCTGTCGCACAGTTCATGTAAGTTGTCTGGGGTAGGGGTAGTAGGATGTCGGATATACGCACTTGTCTACAGGCACGTCGAAGAATCCCTGTATTTGTGAGGCGTGCAGGTCCATAGTCTGGAGTCCCGCGTGAGCACTGGCCCGCCGGGGCGATGCACAAGCCGTGACACTCAAAAACTCGCACGCACCACTACATGATCGCACCCGGACTTTTGTATCATGTTCGCGACCAGTTTTGCGGTAATGGGCGCCCGGCTCTTGTCCTTCTTGTCCTGGCGGGCATACGGGAAAAGGGGGATGATGGCCGTTATGCGCTTCGCGCTCGCGATCTTGCAGGCATGCACCATGATGCACAGCTCCATGAGCGCGGTGTTCACCTGGTTGCAACCAGTGTTGATGATGTAGACATCGTCCTCGCGCACGGATTCGGCGATGCGCACGCTCGTCTCTCCAATGCCGCTTTTCATGACTTCTGCCTTGCTCAGAGGGATGCCGAGGCTGCGAGGAAGAGCACAAGTACGTAAGGCATGTCACACAAGAGAGACACGTCGCATATACCGGCGTGTTATGATCTCTGCGAGCTCAGGATGGCTGGTGCCTGCGAACAGCGGTCAACCCGTTGAATACCATACCAATCGATAAGGTGGCCGGTACGCACCAGAGAATATTTTGATTCCGTTACCAGTGAACATGGCGTATACATGAAACGAATAATGATATGAGGTGAAGTAAGGAAGAGAAAGAGAAAGGAGAAACAACAGAGCGGTCTGAAGGGCGGTGGTGGAGAGGTCCGTGAATCCACAGATGCGATCATGCCCAAACAGACACTACAAATTTGATTCTATTACGTCAGCGTCAAAGTGCAGCGCAGTGCGCCTATGTCTGTTCCGCCGCTCTCGGTCCTCTCGGTGGCGTGCACTGGGCTCCAACCATGCGCTGGGCAAAAAAATCTTCGCCATTTTAGTGCATTGTCAGATGTCCTGGATTGGTCAAACCAGTGTAACGAACTGATCCCCCGTACGCTCAGAACCAGTCTAGTCTTCAACTACATCCAGCCTACTTGCTTAGTACGCCCAATCACCTTGGTCTGTTCCAGCCGACTGTCCTTCCTGTTGTCTCGGTGCTACGTCTTGATCGGAATGTCGCAGTTGACACTGGAGGGCCGGCTCCTAATCCCACGTAGCGCGGGACTGCATCGCTGTGCTGCTCTAACTCGGTGAGTTCCGACAGCATGCTGTCATCCTTCCCGGAGTGTGTTTTGGCCCACCAATTTTGCTTGCTTGTACGCAAATAGAATGCTTCGGCTGTGTCCTGTGGGTATGGTCCGACGAATGCACCTTCGCGGAAGCATCATTCGTGCGGTCGAGGCCTCGCACTGTAGTCAGGTTCTGCTGAGGTTGACACTCTGGACCGAACGCCTGGGCGTGCCCAGGGGCTAAGCGGACAGCTAGGTTACGATTCCCCGCACCGTTTACCTACCACTCGATGCTTCATATGTAAGTAAATATAAATAGATAGACAGCTTGAATGAAAACCATGCATTTTGTCACACGTCGTACTAGCACGCCGGAATTACTGTGTACTCTTCCACGGAATAGCAACTGTATATATGACTGCGCTGGCTGTGCCAACGACACATCCAAGCTAGTTCCTTCATCGAAGTTTATATGCTGTGACTTTGCCTGTGCGCCTTAGAAATAGACTAGTACTGCGAACGATGACTACATTATCCATGATATGCGACTGAGTGATACGGGGTAGACATCTGAGCACTAAGCTACAAAACTACAAACGGGCGTGCACAACGGACATCGACAGGGAAAGCGAGTGACAAACACAAGAGGAGTGCGCGGGTCTCAAAACTGCGACAGACGGGACGATGTGTAGTGGGGACCGAACGTCTCATCAGGCATAGCTGGAAGGGAACGCAGGACGCGAGGGGCGGAGATAACGGAGAAGTGGGATGACGCACGAAAATGTACGAAAGAGGGAGAGGGGGGGAGATACGAAAGTCGAATCCCGATACTAGACCTGCCTAGTGGCAGGCTACAGTACGAGACGAACAATAGTGAAGGTTAAGACACAAGCAACTGGTCACTTATCGATAAGAAGAAATGGCTGAAATCATGCTACATGGATAAGTAGACGCACTGCAACTACGAAAGACGGAAAAATATATCATCTTGGACCCATACCGTTCATCAGACCGGCTTGCACAGGGACCGTGCGGTGTGCAGTGCTAGGAGTGTTTAAGATAGACAGCAAATGAGCGTTGTTCGCAGGACGCGGGGCATTAGGAGGAAAGGCGAAGGTAGATGAGGGGGATATAGCGGGGGCGGATAGCGGCGGTTGTTCGCCGTACACTGCTGCTGGGAAGGGTGGCGGGACTACGCGAAGAGGGGTGACCCCCGGCGCACCCGCCATCGGCTGTGCATGCAAAGCACTGCTCGGTTGAGTATAATGGGGGACCGACCCTGGCGGAAGATAGTTGCCTGACATAAGGGGTCGAGGCATCTGGCCATGCTCTATCCCGGGGGTCGTACGCCGGATGCTCTCGTCAAGGGGTTGACGGAACGAAGGCGGATAGACGAGAGGATGGAAGGCAGCACTGGTACGCGGCCTTACAGTGAACGGATCGTCATAGATAGGGGCACCATGAAGGGGTATCTGTCGTGGAACAGGGGGCACCCCGGATGCGAAGGTCTCCAAGGTTGTTGGCCCCGACGTATAGATCAGCGAAGAGTCCAAG
Source organism: Postia placenta MAD-698-R-SB12 (assembly GCF_002117355.1). NCBI lineage: Eukaryota > Fungi > Basidiomycota > Agaricomycetes > Polyporales > Adustoporiaceae > Rhodonia > Rhodonia placenta. The sequence continues at coordinate 2,201,619 of NW_020169832.1, read as the reverse complement.
CGACCGTACAATGATACCGGAGGGACAGAAATAGATGGTCCCGGCATCCCCGACGGTGGTTCAATGGGGTACACGAGCATTGACTGGTAGGAAGGGGACGCATGAATGCGCTGGTGTGAAATCTTGTCCGATTCCTTTGCCACATTCTCGAGCATCGAGATGTATTTCATCTCCTTTGATATATCTCGGGGACGGGAGAGATATGGAGAGATGTCAGCAGAGGCCTTCGATCCGTGACGCGGCCGTGCGAGCTTGGGCGACTGCTTGGACGAGGTCATGTCTGCCGCACCGGAACGCGGAGACGAAGATACTACTGCAGACGATATTGTACCGACCGTGTAGTCACCAGCCGAGCTTGAGGATCCAATGCGAGGCTGTGGCGATGAATTTGATAGACGCTGGACAGACGAACGCATCGGCGTCGTTGTGGGAGGGCGGGATTGAGATCGAGGCGAGACAGTAGTGCTCGGGGTAACAGATGAGCTATAACCGTTCGTGAGACCAGTAGCCACAGAGGACTCCTTCGTCGCGTAAGAACGACCGGAAGATTCAGCTGCAGCCATTGGTCTCGGAGCAGCATCCTTTGAGGTAAAGGATGATGGCAACTGTGACTGATCGATGGAGAGTCTGCTGTCTGCAGGGACCGAAGTTGTGGAAGCTGACAGGGTCAAAGAAGACAACAAACGAGCGAAATGAGGGTCCACCCCCGTAAGATCCAGGGAGTCTCCCGCATCGCTGGCCGCTTGTATGACAGGTTGCTTAACTTCGTAGTGGACGAGGGGTGCACTATACTGAGGTGATGGCGTTTGGGGCTCTCCATTGTCGGCAGATGACGACTGAGAGCTGGATTCCTGCGCGTGTAGGTCACTTGATGCCGCTTGGCACGATTCGATCGGCATACTGTCCTCCTCGCTTGATTGATGAAGTTCCTGGTATATCTGCATGCTGTCCGATCTGCGCGGACGACGCTGCAGATTTCGGGGCTTTCGACTATTAATGAAAGCTTTGAGAGGTCTGGGGCGAGGATAAGCAACTTTCTAGTCCATATAAGGATTGTGCACGAACCCAATGAAGGGAGATATAAGGTAGAACTTCCCTGGAACGGATTTGCTCCGCTTCCAGGTAGGCAGGTCCGACAATCTAAACCACGCAATTTTCTGCGCCAAGTTGCACTCAGGCGAAAAAAACTTCAACAGATGATGGTCTACGTACACTGATCTCTTTCCTTGTCCGAGTCTTGAAAGGGTAGTCCTCCGGAACTCCGGGCACAATATATAGGGATATTGATTGCTCTTTGATAGACAATTCAATCACGTCTTCGGGGACAATTTGTCCCTCGAGATCGTAACCTGTCTCTTCAAGCACCTGCAGCCACCAGATTGAGCCACAGTCAGTACAAATGGTATATTACCCACCTCTCGTGCAGCACAACGGGTTCGGGGCTCTTGCTCGTTGATCTTGCCTTTCGGGAAGCCCCATCCGGCAGATGACTTCCAACCTTTGACAAGAACGCACTGAACGCGATGATAATTCGTGTTAGGATATTGCCATTTTGAGCTAGGTTCCGGTGGCACACGCGACCTACCTTTTCCCAAGTGTCGTTCAGCATGATGGCCCCACATACTGGCACCCTTGTCTTGTATTTCATGAAGGACTCGTAAGCTCGTTCGTGATCATGCGCCCAGTGTTGCAATGGTGGGCAAACACGAAACAAAACTTCAGAAAACGTTTTCAAAGTGTATGAAGGGAACTTGGATGGGGCTTGTTCCCGAATGAAGTCTTCATAGTACCAATGTCTATCCACGATGCAACACCCATGAGCACTCTAGCGCACGGGTTCACGCAACGAGTAGCTTACGCTTGTTCAACTTGGAAGCACACTCGTTCAACGGAAGCCAGCTCCTCTCCTGGTAGGTTCAAAATGAAGCGACTGACAGATAGATCAAAAAAATGCACCTGATACAACATATAAGTAAATAGACTGACCTTGAGAGCTCCTCTAGTACTTCCTCCCGAGTGAGGTGAGCATATTGTATTGTAGATTGCGATGATCCGGTTGCTGCTGACGCAGCAGAGATTTCAGGCGATGAGGACGAAGATGATGCCATTGTAGTGGCACAATGGAAAGGAGAGAATAGCGGCCACCAGTGTATGGATATAGAGAGTGAGGACACAGTCGTGGTCGAGTGTCGAACAGTACGAGTGCCAAGACCAGTGGCCCAAGCGAAGGCTGTCGTCAAAGTCCAAGCATGTCAAAACATCGCCATCACGTGGTCTCATTCTAAACCGGACGTCCCGACACCCCTAGCGGCGCACCTCCCTCACTTCGTTTCTTGAACACCAACCGACCCCCTTGCACTTTATTTCTTGAACACCAGCCCACCTTATTTTAACAACCATGCCTCCCGTCAGAATGACTTACTCAGTGAACCCTTCAATAGAGGATGCTCTGTCGATTGAGCAAGCGGTGCAATCCACAATAAAGCCCTTCAACTCAGCAAAGCCGGTGATTTTACAGGAGCTGAACGTCTTCATCTTCGTGCTATTGGGTTGAAGGAAGGCGCCCGCGCTCTTGGATGCAATCACATCAAGACTGCGGTCTCATACAACGCTATTGGCGAATTGTATATCAACATGGCGACCTCGACAAGGCCGAGGAGTATCTGAAGAAGGCCACTGCGATCTGAGACGCGAGTAAGAACCCAATGGATGAGTTCGACGCCGCGGGTTCCCGGGAGAATTTAGCTGTGGTTTATGAGATGCGAGGCAACCTCCGGCGTGCTAAACAGCTGAGGAGGATTGGTGCCCCTGACAGGATGCTTTGCAGTAATTACACTGTACGTTCTTTAATGTTTCTTTCCATTTATACGCCGTGTAACGCAACTCGTTCTAGTGTCCTCAGCAAACCGTGAAACGTAGCAACCTTGCACAATGTAGCAAATGTGCTGCGAGTACCCCACCTATTATTTCTCATGATTTATACTAACATAGAACCGCAGTCCATTTATTATTGCTCACGGGATTGTCAGGTGGAGCTTTAAACAAATCTCATACGATGCAAGCACGCTGACTGCTTGGCAGGCTCGAGACTGGAAGCGCCACAAACGTTACTGCAAGCTTGTTTCCACAGCTTAATCGTCCTGTTGTCCATTCGTCTCTCCGCGCTCTGATGCTTGTATCATATCATATGCTCTGCAGATAATGTACCCGTTAATTGCTTACCTTCTCGTCTGAACTATCCATAACGATAGCTGTCCTTACTTCAAGCTCTCAAGCGCCACACGCTGAGCACTGAGCAGCCACCCGGAGTTAGCCGGAGTCTCAAGATCACTAAATCGCCCGCCCGCCTATAGAAAATGATGACAGGTATCTCGAGCTCAAGTCTGTATGTCTGTAACACTAAGTAGCTCACATCAAAAATATCTCATAGACTCAATGTCGAGTCAACGAAGGTCTGAGCAAGGTATGTGTGAGTGACCGACTTCCCTATTAGGTGGCTGAGACCATGTCCAAATATAGTATCAGGTTTCTCCGACCACTCGTGTCATGAAGTCACTATCACTGTACTTGTCATGTTTTACACACAGAAACATAAAGAAAATACTTACAAGTCACTGAAAACTTAAACGACTAGATTCGGTTCCCTCTTGAACGAGTTACAGCATCACGGTGAATGCATAACGCGCTTGCGCGCTTGTCGCGGCGTGTTTGGTTTTGTTTGCTCCCCTCGAGGTCTCAAGCACTCTCTACTTATGTTCGCTTCGTTCGCAATCAATCAGTGTCGCCAGCCCAAGGTGAATAAGTATTGAATCTCGGGTGCCATCATTTTGGCGTGCTACGGACTAGTGCAACGAGTCATGCCATCTCAACCGATAGTCAACAACAGCTTCTTGCCGCCCCCCACACATCCGTCTCTTCGCAGCACCCACTCGTCCCCCGCTACTTATGATGTTCGTCATGCTGTGCCCCCTAGGCTCCCTCCGCGGCAGCCGTCCTCGGCGACGGCGCACGTAGACCCAATTGTTGAAGAAGAGGTGGACATGGCGGACTTAGCCCCAGGTGCGTTCGGCATTCCTGCCCTGCCGAGAGAGGACGAGGGCCTGTCCGAGCATCAGCTCAGAGAGCTCTACGACGACGAAGAGATAGATAGATTCCTGCATCTCTTTTCTGCCGTAAGCGGCTAGTTTTCAAGATAATTCCTACATGGGTGACGAGCTGCTTGTAGTATGTGAGAGAAGCGCGAGCTACCGATGGCACGCAGCTCCTCGCGTCAATGAGCTCCGCGGGCCTCGTCGAAACTGAAAACGGCAATGATGCCATTGAGGGCGATGACGAAAGTCTCGACGAGACTGTGGAAGACAGTGAGCCTCCTTCGCCGCCCCCTCGCCCCATACGAGACCTTAGCCTGTCGGAGCGTGTGGCATTGGTAAGCTCTCACTGCAAGTGTAGAAAGTCGGGTCGGATCAGTATTCACACAGTCTAGGATTATCTAGTCCCTCTACTTCCTCCCGCGCCTCCTCCTCCACCTGCTTTCACACTCCATCGACTGCAGCTCACTGCACAAAGGCTATACCTGGCTACAGTTCCGGTCTATGCACCATTTCTGGAACGCCTAGTCTATCTGGCGACGTGGCAGGACAAGAATACGAGCCTCGTTTACTGCGCTGTCAGTTTCATTCACTCGTGATACTGGCGCCTGTATCCGCTAGTGACCACAAATGCTGACTGCGCGGATCAGGCTTACTGGTTCTTGTGGTATCACAACTTCCTCCTCCCTGCTCTTATCTTGAGGGTGCTATACTCACTCATTCGGCGAAAACTGCTTCCATATCCTAATCTCGAGGAACTGCGGCAACATCGCGAGGAAGTCATTCGGGCCCGTGAGTTCAGCACGGCCATAACATCTCGACTTGTTACTGCGCCTACATACGATGTGCAAGACGTGTGGAGCCTTATCAAGGATCTCAATAACAAGAGGAAATTGAAGAAAGCTGCAAAACGTGAAAACAGCGATGATTCGGACAGTCTTGCACAAGACGACCGTCTAAGCGAGGAACATGCAGAAGGCATAAAGACGTCGAACGACTCAACGCCTCCGGCGAGCGACGTTGATGTCAAGCGGACCGCGCTCAAAGCGGTGAATGACGTTGCTGATCTTCACGAAAGAGTAAAGAAGTACGTCTCGGTCTTTACAAGAAGGCTGGCTTCAATTGAGGCTTTATCAGTATTTTCTTATGGCGGCGGCCCGCTTCTTCGGTGACCTACGGCCTTGTGAGCCCCAAACTCTCATCTAACTTCTTGTTCGGTCGGCTGAGCGCACATGCAGGCCATGGGCGTCGTGTTCTGCATAACACTGCTCCCGTCTCAATACCTTGTGAAGTTACTAGGCTTGGCTTTGGGCGCGTTGTACTGGCACGCCATTCCTGTATTGGCTGCCATCCCTCCTGCCGATCGCGCTCGGTATGCACAGTCAATCGTTCATGAATATACACTAGTCTCATCGTAACTTCATAGGCTTCCTCCTCCTTTCAGCGAGGTGCCCACAGACGGAGATTATGCTATGGGATTGATATCACAGCGCGTAGCTCGTGGACTGGAGATCAAACCGAGAAGTCATAGAGCAAAAAGTGGCTCAGCAATCGACACAGATACTAAATCGGATATTAGCCAGACAGGCGAGAGTCCTGCCAAGGCTGCAGGCTCTGTAGGCTTGAGCACTTCTGTCGACTGGAAAAAGTGGGGAAATCGAATCGTGGATACGAAGGCGCGTTCGCATGAGGTGAAGAAGCTCTTCAAGGACGGACAGGTTAGTTTCGTTGTGGAAATAGCAATGCTAATACGTACTCATGACACCATCTGTGCAGTGGAAGCGACCAGAGAACTGGCTCGCGCTGAATCCGCTGTCTCCCAGCATTGCTTTACCAACTGGCAGCATCGAACCTCGCCTGCAGACATATAGTGAGTATCTTGATTGCCTCTTGACTGTGCCTTGGTTAACTCGGTGTCTAGCGTTCCCTGCTCAATACAAGAAGGCGTCTGGTCTCATTACGTTGGCATCTGACACGCTGTTCTTCACGCCTTTACTGTCTTCTTCTGCGAAGCTTATGATCCCGTTGACGCATGTGCTCGGCGTAAAGAAGACCGGACCGATGAGAGGCCTGAACTTACGATGGGTGCAATCAAGTCAAGATGGGGCAACCGAAGAACGCGAAGAGAAGTTTTTGTGGGTGGGTGCACGGAATGAGCTGTTCGCGAGGCTAGTCGCATGGGGCGGACGACGTTGGGCGAACATCTGACAGTGATATGGGGCGATTCATGCAGGCAGTCGTCAGAAATCCAGAACTTTGTCGTGCGTCTCACTTGTCATAACTTCTGTCTATCAATACAGTGCTGCCGCAAATCGTAGGAGAATAGTCCATTTCTGGATTAGGCAGGCTTGCTGTCATGGCTGTCATGAATAAATCGGTGCCTTGCGTGCATCCCGATATACCGGCCGTCTCGTAGTGTGCAAGCCTTTTGAGTGGTCTATCTCTCCTCTCTCCCTCATCGTTTGAGGCGCAAGACTTTCGAATCAACGTCTTCCGGCATACCTCACTGTGAGCCCTTGTGATGTTACTCAGGGTCGTGTATCGCTGACGACTTGATTCCTGCCCCACGAGCTAGGTACAATATTCGATCACCTTGGACATTTATTGTGCGTTGTACACAAGATCATGTTCTTCACACAAGAACTTCTGGAGCGGAGAGAAAGCGGATTCGGTCTGTTATGGTATCACGCTCTGATCGATTTCTTGTAAGATGTGTCGGTTGAGCGCGCCCGGATAGGCTGGCTGCAACTCTGGGTGCCAAGTCGTCCTTCAAGAAACTCCCAAAACGTTCTGTCCTTACTGCGGACATATCACAACTATGCGGATTGATCGCGCAGCCCGCTGAACCTCTCGCGCTGCGTCTCTCGAGCAATCTCATGATTGGTGTAGCTAGGTAAGTCATCTCTTTGCTGCATATATGCGCCCTAATTGGCCGTTGTAGGGTCTACAAAGGTCTCCCACATGTTTTATATCCAATGAACCGTCTGACTAACACTGCGCTTGCAGTCAAGCAAGAGATCTTCTTGACAGATGTCACGACATGCTTCAATTCACTTAGAAAGGCAGTCCAGGAATTCCATACATTAGCACAGTCAGCGGAATTGCAGATGGCCCAACCCAGCATGCGGTGCGTCATCGTTTCTTAATCTCACTGAGTATATCCGTGTCAATATTGCAATCATATAGACCGGATGCCTTGACTCTCGCTGCTGAGCCGGGTACCCTATTTGCGATTGATTTTGGCAATATCTTCGGGGTATGTACTTATCATCCGGTCTTGCTGTGTGCATGCTCCCATCTACGTACATAGGACTGGGACGAAACTGCCAAGGGTGGTATGCATATTTTAGTCTAAGTGTAGTGATGATGAGGCTCATGGCGTCATCAGCTACGAAAGCGGGGTCCGACTCCGAAGAGTCGGACGATGAGTTCGATCCTACAGCCAAGAAAGCAAAGCAGAAAGGTAAACCGAGGTCGAAGCCTCCTTCTTCGGCGATCGAGAATGCAAGGGCGAATCTGCATACACTGGACGAGCACCACGATCACCTGCTCTCTGGCTCATTTGACGCGTCGTTTAACGGATCGGGCTTCGGTGGCATTGTGCCTTCGTCGTCTCAGATTGACGGGGGCCTCGACTTCAACGACGACTTGTTTGCTCTACCGGGAGGCCTTGACTTTGGCGGCGACTTGGGCGATGATCTTGCCCGGGAGCTTGGTGAGGGCTGGGGCGGGTCGCCAGTCAGGGGCAGGGACGAGTTAGTAGATATAAAAAGCACTACCTTACCAGACTGACCGATGTCAATCTTTCCAGGAGCAGCATGGATGCGGGTCTGTTTTCCCTCAATCAGCAGGATGGTGGTCTCGCGATGGACTTCCAGTTCGACGCTGACCAGCCGCGAGAAGTAACAGCGGAACCTCATGAAGGCAATGCCCCTTCTATTTTCCTGCGCGCCCCACTTGAATTGATAGGAACCTTTGTAGGATCTCATATGCTTGAGGGGTCTATCATCGTGCCCCTTATGCCTTTCAGTCCCGTTCAGGACGGTGGCATCGACGCTGTTGCCGGACCGCATCTTGAAGACGGAGCTCAGAACAAACCGGCGCAAAGGAAGACGAAACGTGTGAGATTGCTCCTGGATGCCCGGACTGAATTGACGGACGATGAGCTCAAGGTAAGGCTGTTCATCGAATGCGAACACGCTGTTTATATGCTATGCACAGGCCGCTCGAGAAAACTATGTAGAGGGCCAGGAGAACATCAGGCGCGATCTTGTCCAAAAGAAATTCGAGAAGGAAAGCGGCAAACTCATTGAAGAGATGATATGGGGTATTCCGCGCGGGTGTATGACTAGGTCAGTTTACGGAAGGAGCACCAATACTGATGAGCGTTGCGTGCAGTGAACGCACCGGTTCTTGTCGACTTCTGGACAGAAAACTTCAGGCTGCAGGTGGAGGCTCGCGCCGGCGCACTCCACCTGGAGACTCAAGGTCAGCCAGAAATTGGATCACGTTGCGTTACAACAATCCAACTATTTTACAGGACAGCCGCCCACAAAACGCAGGAAAATCAACGAGCAACGAATCGAAGATGAGCTCATGGGCAACGACGATGCCGACAAGTTTGGCTTACAAGACGTCGACATGGACAGGGGGTTCATGATGGATGGCGAGAATGTTGCGGACTTGCGTGAGTGCTGAAGCCTGCCTGGGCGTCTACTCGTGTTCATTATAATGCACAGAGGCCCAGCAAGGGGGCTACAATTGGGACCATGAGTCCAGACAGCGTTCTTCGGAGGTGGGCGGCTTTCATGTTACTGAGCATGAACATTTATCCATCGCTGATGCGCCTTCACAGGAGCCCGGACAAGCTCGTCATGCATCGAGGCCAGTATCGCTGATTGGCAGCCAGTTTGGCCTGCTGGAGCCAGGCCACGACCTCTTGTCAGGTTCCCAGCGAAGCGCGGTCTTCCCTTGGGACAACGCTGGTGCCAGCTCATCCGTCAACGGAGCATTGGACTTCGGTAGAAACAGCAGCGTGAGGCGTAGCTTCGGCCGTGCAGATACTCGGTTGCGGGGAAGCTCGGTCAGCAGCAGACGCGAGAGCCCAGCTGTTCCTGGGAGGCACTCCGACTCTCCCTCTGGATTCGGCCACAGAAACTTGGAGATCGGCGAGAACTTCGAGTTTGATGGTGAGTAAATGACGGCATGGACCTGCTATCCAGCTGGTAATTGTTGGATAGTCTCAGGAGAGGACCCAGCACTTGAAGATTCTCAATTATCAGAATCAAACATTTTGAGGCTGGAACGCAACTCGTTCAACTTTCTCGAGTAAGTGTCAGCCAGCAAGTGTCATGTATAGTCTGCTGACTGAGCTTGCGCGGGAAGATATGCGAAAATGCAGCTCAAGACTTTCTCGACCGCCACCAACACACTCACGTTTGATGATGTGGTACCAAAGCTGACCAGTACCCCCCATGTTGCCGCAGCTGCTTTCTATCACTGCTTGGGTGAGTCTTCAGTTTGGCCAGCCAATAATGGCAGTACTGATTGTCGTCGCGGTCAAGTCCTTGCAACCAAAGATCATATCAGCGTCGCTCAAGACGAGCCGTATGCAACGTTGTCTATCACGGTGAAATGATGGTGCCGGGCATCTGGGGGACGTCAGGATTAAATTTGTGGTTGGACATGCCTCAACCGTGTAATAGTTTGGAGCAGAAGTCGCGTAATGAAAGCAGATATAGAAACCATGCATCGCAGGAATGAGGAGGTGACATATGGCCCGATCGAGTGTTGTGCGGAGAGAGAAAGGCTCGATCGAGTGTACCGATCGTACAAGCAACCTATGAGCGTCCGTTATTTCGAGTCGCACCATTCGACCTCTTTTCTCGTCTGGTCTTCATAAATATATGCGGCTCCCTATCGCCCAGCTCCTTTCCCGTGCCATACGTTCCACTCGCGCCATGTCGTCTCCCGCCATCGAAGCCTCTCGCGCCATCCTGTCCACCATCGACCTCTCGAAATATGACCCCGAGCAGTCAAGGCTGATGGACGAGCGGTGTATCCTGGTCGATGAGCAGGACAGGCCGCTGGGGGCTGCAGACAAGAAGACCTGTAAGCCTGGCCGCACCTCTCTTTCCTTCGCCGGGTTCACGGTCCTGTAGGCCATCTCATGGAGAATATTAACAAGGGCCTCCTCCACCGCGCCTTCTCCGCGTTCGTCTTCCGGCCGGAGGACGGCAAGCTGCTCCTGCAGCAGCGCGCCACGGAGAAGATCACGTTCCCGGACATGTGGACCAACACTTGCTGCTCGCACCCGCTGGATGACTTTGAGGAGGAGAAGGTCGAGAAGGACCAGCTGGGCGTCAAGGTCGCGGCCAGGCGGAAGTTGGAGCACGAGCTGGGGATTCCTCGGGAACAGACCCCGATCGACAAATTCCAATATCTGACCCGCATCCACTACCTGGCGCCATCAAATGGGGTTTGGGGCGAGCATGAAGGTGTGTGCGATGCAACTCAGCGTCAGAAAACCAATACTGAGCCGAGTGCAGTCGACTATATCTTATTCCTGACCGCTAATGTCACGGTAAGTCCCAATCTTAACGAGATTCGGGACTTCAAGTACGTGGACAAGGCGGAGCTGCAGTCCATGTTTGACGACCCGGGTAAGCGGTGCGACCCTGATTTTGCGCAATGCGTGCTCACGGGATGCGCAGCGAACTCGTTCACGCCCTGGTTCAAGCTTATTGCGAGAGACTTCCTGTTTGGCTGGTGGGACGAGCTGCTGCGCCGTAAAAGCGCAGGCGGTCTCCTAGATGCAAAGAGTTTGGAAGGCGTTGCCGACGGTAGCAAGGTGGTCAAGATGGTATAGACTTATATTAGATGCTTTTCGCTCGTCGCGCAGGATCTCCGGAAGGTAGTATTTTTTGTACATCTACACCCAGTATATATTGCCATAGGTCTGCCGCCCCCCGGAGACAGGAAACTTCACCCAGGGCATGATGATTCGCTACAGCGTGCCGCTTCCCTCAATGTAGATCACCGATCGGCTGACGGGCTCGCACATGTCAGAGTCGTTCAAGGAACGTAGTAGGTTGAAGGAACTGTCTAGTCTACTCTCAGGAGACTACATGAACGTGACTTAGACGCATCCAGAGCGTGTGCAGGTGTCAGTTACCGGTGCAACCTCCAAGTTGAACACACAGACGGTAGGTTCCTCGCGTCTACCTCAACGCCCTGAGGTATTTACCCCTGCGCCCTCGCTTTCTTTATTTCTGCGCAACGCCTTGCGTTTTGCTTGTTGGCCGCTCCACCTCGCGTCGCGACATTAAGCCCTCGACGCGGTGCACCGTGCTCGACGAGCTGCTGTCGCTACTCCTGATAACAACGTCTTTGCATCTACTATTCCGTCTTGTGGCCGGTTCTGTTATATGGATCGTGTTTACCCTCCCAGGATTTCGATGCAGCCCCTCACTACCGTTCAGACAAGTCCTCGTCAGAATGTACTGACATACCCTGTGCACGAGCCCGTTCCTCTTCAATGTTTTATTATCAATTGTATCTGCTGCACACTAACCAGTTTGATAACCATGAGAGCCCATGCAGTACATTGTACAATAGATGTATCGACGTCGCACTTTTTTAAAGATATGGCATGCATCGTAGGCAAGCGCATAACTATAATGACATAGTGAAGGAGCTGATAATACAATCGCAGTATCGAGAGACATAGATGTAGCGCATTGTTGAAAATGCGACATAGTACACAAGAGAAACTGAACCTACGCACGCAGATATTTGTGCGGTTGGCTTTGTTTTGTCGTCACGACATACATGCTACCATAGCCGCCACAAGAAATGCCACCTCGGCGGTGCTGGCAACCGCGATTCAAGAACGCCGACAGTGCTCTACGTCACGGCTACGAGGAAGTGCACAGCCAGAGAGGCCACAGTCCAGTACAGCAAGGCTTTTGGGAGGCTGTATGCCAGAGCGACTGGCCAAAACCCTAGATTTTCATGTTCAATCTCATCCATGTGCCCGGACTGTGCGTAAGCGGAACGGTCATTAACGGGCGCCCAGAACAAGACATGAAACGATGAAGACATACTGCGGTGTTTGCGTTGTACTCCCCCGCCCTGGAGTACAGGTGCATCAGGATGATACTTGCAGTCAAGGAACCCAGTGCGAGGACCGCAGAGATCAATCCGGTGCACCGATATACGACATTTCCGGATTTTGTAGTGGAGGCCGATACCGCGCTATCGAATGGTGGTCAGCTATCAGCACCATAATGCAACGATGCAGGACCATGTGAAGAGTACGAACACTAGGAGAGCTGCGGCCTGTGAACACGGATCAGCGCCATGGGCTTCGAGGAAGTAGATGCTGTGCCAAACATACCAAGTACGCGGACTCCCGCCAGCCGCATATTTGCGCGGATATGAAGGTTCGCCAGTGCATGTCATACGTCACACGATCAATGTAGAGCCGTCCTAGGCTTTCCTGTATGTCTGTCGGCATCCCGAAGAGAAGCCTCGAGCACAGCCGCATCATTGCATTGTTGACGACGAGCGGCACCTCACATCGCCTCTGGAATCTGTGCAGCCGCGCATGGTCTTCTCCATGGAACTGGGTGAACCTGTGCAGAGCTGTGCAGAACGTCAGCCGGCCTCCGTGAGCTCAGCAAAGAATGTCAGACGCACCAATTGCATGCCAAAGGCGCGCTAGGAGAGGGTTCAGTGAAACAGGACCACTTGACGCCAGCGAAGCACATACCGGCGATCCAGGTCGTGTACGGATCTGTGTCATCTGCACACCCAAGATCAGCACTCGCAAGCAGCTTTGATTTGCAAGACCACATTTACATTTTCCGTCGAGAATCTTGACGAATTTCTCGCACATGTCGGCGTTGTACGGGAAGTGCGAGGATTCTGAGGTCAAATGATCTGCAAAAAGTGCGCTGAGGGCCAGGGAACCAAGGACAGACGGACTACTGGGTATACCTGTTTGTCCGTGGCGCATAATTTTCACTAACTCCTGGTACAGCTGAGGGGGCACTGGTCGGTGAGGAAATAATGTGACATGACTCCAGTAGTGTTCCTGCAACGCAAACCCTACGGCGGTAGCTCGCTATCGCACGATGAGAGAACTTGTAAGCTGACGAAACTCACTGAGATGGTCCATGGACGAAGCATCCGGGATGTCCAAGACTTGGGTATCCATATCCTGCAACCACAACTCTGTCTGGTAGTCATGGTCTACGATGTAGTAGGCGCAGCCATCATTGCCTTCCTGAGGCCGCACGTAGAGCTCGCTATTCTTCGGCCACTTGAAGTCGAGACGCTCTGCAAAGTCTTGTATCATCTCGGTGGAGGCCAGCACCTTCTCGTAAACGTCCCGCTTATGCATCGGGGCGTCCGTGACGATGCATATAGTCGGCAATGTGTTCACCCAGTATGGTGCACCTTCAGGATTGATGTGTGGCGTCCACCCTTGAGGTACATAAGCGGGTCTGGCCGAAGTGAGTGCCTCGCTCTCGAACACGCAAGGTAAAACGCACTCGGGAAGGCATGTGGCGCTATGAGTGCTGGCAGGGATCCTGATCTCAGTAGGATAGACACTACAGCATGGTTAACATAGGTTTGTAAATAAGAGCTATAGCATCTTACATAGTATCCGTGTCGTAGCGTTGATTCTTCACTGCGGTGGTGGCCTGCAACAAGCCGTCGTCGGCGTATGAGGGAGGGACTATGGTCATATCATCCGGAGTATCTGTTGAGGGATCCATGAAGTCAGCAACGGAGGTGACTAGCGGTCGACGTGCAGCAGATTAGAGGAAGTAGGCCGAAGACGTCAAGGTAGACAACAGGAGGAGCGCCAGAAGAAATATGTGTGATCTGTGCGCCACACAGATATTTATACTGGGTCGCGCTTGTCCATAGGAGTTGTTCCGGATCTGTATATCTGAATGATAGTGGCGACAGATCGTACCTGGAAATGAAACGAGGATTGCGTCCAGAGGCCCTCAATTTTATACAGCACCATCAGATTGTTGATACCATGCAACGACTTGGGGCACATAGCTAGACTGGGGAATATGCTGGATCCAGTTGCACGCCGAGAAGATAATGCATCAGAATAGGTATATATTTTCGTCACAAAGGCCGCGGTATCCGCAAAGGCCGCCATACTGAGATATTTGGGAATGTAGGGGTGATTCGGTTGTTGGCGAGTCATCGGCAACCTGCCTCTTTGGGAGTCTACTCGATCCCATGTGGCATATTGAAGGTCGACGTGCCGGAGGAAGTGCACAGCACACGAAAGCGTTGAGCAGACCAAAAATATTGGCAACAGTCGTTGCAAACGCCTGAAGAAACAGGTTAACAGGAGTACACCTCCAAGTAAATAGGGTTTGATCTACCTGTGTAAATACCCAAAGCGTTACCAAGCGTGGTGCCTGCATCACTGAAGGGGCATCCTGGGGTTGGCCTCTGCATTAGTACTTCTTGAATGTAAACACTAAGGACTATGGATGATCTCTATCCGCTAGAGTATATGCTTGGGGCGCCAGATATCAAAGAAGCATCGTGCGCAGTGGCATATCCAGAATCGAGATAGGTGCACACCTAATTAATGGATAATCTGATCATAGTCAGATGTTTCTAAGGATGAGCGGGAAAGCTCTAGCTGTACCCAACTCATGCGACAGTAAAATCAAGGTCCGGCTCGGCTGCACTCTACATGTACCTACGCTGTATGGAGTACAAGCCCGCGGAATTGAGAAATTCAAGGTCCGAACGAAGACACAATCGCATCCGCTTCCGCCCGATTGCGATCATCATGCAGATGTACCACAGTCGTGGTCCACGAGCCCAAGCTCAAGTTCGCAGACCACGGGGACTGCACAAATGATTGACGTAGATCATTGAGAATTTTAACCAACAGCGACTTCGTAATCGCTACGAAGCCTGAAATCCCTGCGTTCGGAAGGGCACTGTCGTAATAAGAGGAAGCTAATAACTTAATCCGGTGTCCTGTGTAAGCCCCTATGTTCTGGAGTTCTGACGATTATATTGAGGTCATTCGGGCCTGCCCTACCCTTAGATTTAAAGGCCGGGCCTGACAGTTGCTCGTTATTGCCTTGCCATCACGCTCGCATTCTCTTACCAATTGGCGGGATCACGATGCTTTATGACTCCCATCCACGTTACAGCAGTGTACCGGACTGCTCCAGGTCCGGAGCATCGTGCTCGCAATTGGTTCATGGTCTCTTATTTGTACCAATCATCATACCGCACGGATATTCCGCGCATGCTTGACAAATTTCCCAAGTATGCAGGTCCTTTGTATCTGTGCACCGCTCTGCACCGGACGGACATCGATGAAATGTTTCCTGCACTGCATTCACCTATATGGACGCTCACAAAGGTATTTAATCTGTTCACCTCTGACGGCCTATTGCTGACCACGTCCCCTCTCGGTTCTTCCAACCTTCAACCCACGTGTAGTCTGAGACTAACTTGGCTTGTGGCGATTGTACCCGTTCTCCAATCTCTGGACTCAAGCTAGAGGTGGTACGTCGTCTGTCAAGTACAGAAAATATGCCTCTCTTATTCCTCTTCCATAGAAGAGATAGCAGAAGCAATGTCTTCCGATCATGTCATTTACCGCCCCGACACCGATGGTATACCTAACTCACCCGAACAATCCAGCGAGTACGTGAACATACTATATGCGTTAGCGTTCCTAAACTCGCCCGAACGCAGCGAGGACGATGAGCTCGGGTGGCTACCCCGGGGAAATCCCACCGCTGTTACCAAGGCTTTACCCTTTCCCAAATCTAAGACCAAATCTAAGACCAAATCTAAGACCAAGACTAAGGCCGAACCCGCTGGGTCTGAATCTGATATCAACGGCGGAGATGAATCAACACGCGACGGCTCCGGCAAGAACGATGCTGAAGGAGATGGGCAGCTCAAAGGCGAGCCTGCAGCTTCAGCTTGATTGATAATGTGACCTGTATCGTTGAGGTGGATGATATACGTACAGTACTGCCTGGATGTGAATATTTTCTCCGTGTTCGTCGTACAAGCGTGTTTTTCGTATTGAGTCTCGTCGGACTGGGAGGTTTATATGAATGTCAGGACGAACACTCGCTCTCTTTGAATTTTTATACGCTATTGTTCAGTTCATGTTGTTGGGTCTCCTTCCAATGGAAAGCAAATGCATCATGAACGAATGATCTTGAAGAAGACTATTGACTGAAAGGACGTACTATCCAAATCATGCATACCTACGTTTATGCTTCTTCAAAGCAGATTGTCCGTGTGGAAAACCAATTCCGCGTCGAGTCTAAGTCCAAGCGAACTGATGAGATGGCGTACGCCTTCGACTCGCCAGACGATCGATGAGTAGACACTGTCAGTGTTTCACTCCGACAAGCATGCCACGCACAATTGACATTGCGCAGTGAAAGCGCAAATCCACTGACATCGCTGAAGGAAGTGTGACGCAAGAAAATAACACAAAACTAGCTTGTTTTCCAAATACATCAAGCTACTATTGCATAACGTAAAGACGATGTTGAATCGCGAAAGCACGACTATGGACGTCAGTTCTGCGCTACCTGAGATATACAGATAGCACGATAATGATGACTAAGGCCCTCCATTTTAAGCCTTTAGGCCAGGTGAAGATGCTGCGTGATACCTTCAACCTGTTCAAGACCCTGAAGGTGACCAAGCCAAGCATTAAAATATATCACGGCTGACGTCCGTTATTTATTGCTAAGTAGGCTCCTCGACTTGAAGGATATGGTGCCGGCCAATATCATCATTGTGATGGTTGTCGCTATCATGGTGATGCTCTGCGTTGTGAGCGCATATGATAGCGTGTGGAAGGCAAGGGCGACCAAGGTCCAGTAGATCAGGGCTCTCGGAAGGCTGTGTATCGCGGCAATAGGTCCAAAGCCGTATTTGTCATGCTCGACCTCCGTGATGTGTTGGGCCTGTTCCAAAAGTCAGGCAGTGAATCGCAGAGGCAAGGGCGGGGCTGACCGCTGTGGCGGCATTCATTTCACCACCCTTAACGTATCGTTGAAGCAGTGCAATGCTCGACCCCAATGCGCCCAGGGAGAGCATAAGAGAGACCGCGCCAGTAGTCAGGCATAAGAGAGACCGAGAGAAGCGAAGAGCAATTGCGGTAGCCCTGATGGACGTCAACCTTCATCAGCGCTTGATCATTCACATATCGAGCATAGATACATACGTAATGAGTCCAGCAGACTGTGACAGCACGTTAGATATACAATCATCCCCGTTACTATGTAGCAGGCTCACCAAATAGGCAGATTCCCGCCAGCTGCGTTCTTGCGTCAGCATAAATTTGCGCCAGTGCATTCCATAAACGATGCGATCGACGAAAAGCTGCTCCAAGTCTTTCTGGATGCTGCTAGGCATACCAAAAAGAAGAGCCGAACATATCTGCGCCTTGATATCCTGGACGACAGGCGAGAGCTCAAACCGCCTTTGGAATCGGCACAAGCGCGCATGATCTTCTGCGTAGAATTGAGTGAACCTCTGTTGTGCTGCGGAGAATTTGAGATGTCTAAGAACACGAAACTAGTTCCATGACGTACAGATTACTATCCAGAGGCGTGCTACATGATCCTGATATCAGCCTGAATATTTTGACCTGCTAGTAGCGCATGCCATACCAATAACACATGTCATGTAGGGATTATCAATATCTGCCACTATACATGAGCGCGCGCGAATAGTGATATAGTATGTACATACCACTGCCTTCGATTAATGCCAGAAATTTTGTGCAATGTTCAGCGTCATACGGAAAGGTCGAGCTGTCGGATGTGAGCTGATCTACAGACAAAGCCTGAGCCAGGCCTCGAAGTGTAATGAACGGATTGATGCGCGTACCGACTTGTGCATGGCGTAACATATTGACCAGCTCATCGCGATGCTTAGTTGACACCGATCGATGAGGGAAGTATTCAACATGAGTCCAGTAATGCTCTTGGAGAATGTATTCTGTGCGTGGAGCCTAGGTCATGACGATACAACTGGATGAACAGATATAATACCCACTTAAATGCTCGATGGACGAGACATCCGGTATATCCAATTCCTCGCTATCCACATTTTGAAGCCAGAATTCGGTCTGACTGTCATGATCCACAAAATAATACGACACCTTGTCGCTAGTACTGCAAGGCTTGATATACAATTCACAGTCTGCAGGCAATTTGAATCCTAAATGTTCGACGAGAATATGGATTTTCTCGACAGAGGCGTGTATCTTCTCGCGGATATCTTGCTTATGAAGTGGGGCATCTGTGACGACGCAGACGGCACCGGCATTGTTTACATAGTAGTTCGCTCCTTCAGGATTGACATGATGAGCCCAACTCATCGGGAGATACTTAGGCCTGAGAAATGAGGTGAGTAATCGTTACGTGGGCGCAAAACGCAGGACGTGCTCTATGAGGCAAGCGGTGCTATGTACTCCAGCTACTATATTGACTGAGGTTGGATAAACCCTACGGGGAGAATTCAGCTCCTTGTCGACAGGGGAACGAGAGGACGTACATTTCTGTTGTATTGTACCGGTCATTTCGAAGTGCAGTGGTGGGCTGCAGCATGCTCCCCTGGCAGTAGTCCGGAAGCTCGATTTGAAAGGGCACATCTACAGAGTCCACATCCGTCGTTGTCGTCCCAGGAAAGCTCACAATGAAGCTGTCCGTACTCTCTCTTGCAATACACTGTGGCGAAACTTCGTGCATCGCGGGGAAAGGGCAGGGAGTGTGTCACCCCCCAGACGGGCGCATTTATATGCCAAATGACTGCAGATTGAATTCTGAGGGAAATGGGCTCCTCTCCAATGCGTTTACGACACGTTAGCTAATACATACCGGCGCAAAATCTTGAGTCTCCGTGCTGGACCTCCATATTCAGCATTGTGATACACGAGGAGCCGATATGATGCTCCGGTCCCTGACGGATATCCATTTTTCGGGATGGAGGCAGCATAGTTATTACACTGGAGGCAGTGCGAAAATACTATTATGTGGCAGTACTAGACGCCCAAGGATACTTGGGACGCCTGTTTAACAAGATCCCGATCTCAGACAATCGACTCTTCATCGTCGCTCCACTAGAGAACATCTAGCATCGCCTACTGCACAACTTGGAAGCCTCATGCGGAGCTTTCATACCGCACAGAATCGACGGTCACACTGGAGCCCCCAGCGCCCCGTCCTGCTAGTATCCTCGGATTCCAAATACTCTCCATACGCTCACTATATCGCATATCAAATATGTCAACATGCCGCGCTTTGCTGTGTTATTTCACACCTAGAATTTTCCTAGGGAAGGAAGCATGGTCCAAGAGCATTGCCCCGTGTCACAAATATCGTCGGACACCTTTTAAGACAGATGAATCTCGACTCCTTCACCTCCACTTCCGACGCACAATAACATGACTGACCACGCACTCAATGAGCTCCCTCATTCTGGCCTTGTGACTCATAGTTCAGCCGTGGAGCCCGTCGGGTCCACAAACATCCAGTGGGCATTTTTGTTCTGCGATTCATTTATGTTGACCCAGTGCTGCTACCACAGGACCGCTGAAGCCGCCATTCTACTTCAAGTTCACCGGGTGAACGGTCTACGCGATCTTGATGAAGATGATGAGGCACACAGGTGTGTCCATTGCATCACCTTTGCGGACCGTCTCTGACAGATTCCGAGTAGGGATGCTGGTGAAGACTCGTCTGAGTGAGGAAATCTCTGCTTGTCCACATTGCCAGTGTTAACGCTAGGAATCAGCGGCGAAGATGAAACATTCATATGGCGCCCCAGGGGCTCGATGACCGCTGTTACAAGCGGCATTCCGAGTCAGAAACGTGGCACAAGGAAACCCTCGTCCGCTTCTATCGGCAACAAGTCGACTACTGCTTCTGGTCAAGCAAAGACACCTGCGAACGTCAATACTGGCAAGGATGGCTCCAACGCTCAGCATCAATCTACGTCCGCTACACCTCAACGTCGCTGAGAAGTTGATGCCGTCGATGGAACCGATTTCACTTGCATAGTACACACTCTTCCGCGGACCGCTGTTTGTAGTTTCCCCATCAATTCCAGTTCTCCGTACTCTTCGATTCACGCTCGAGAATGCTACACCTATACTCTGTGCGTTTGGTGGTATAAATCCGATCCGGTCTGGAAATCTTCTCTTCGATACTTCAAGTAAGGCGGTGCTTTGTTCATGGTGCAGTGTATCAATTTGTTTTTGAGGCTGTTCGAGGCCCACCGGAAGCCCCTGATTTTATCCCCGGATTCAGTGAGCTCCACAGTTTGCAACGAATGCTAGCGGGAAGGCAGGACAGCAACAAACCCTGTACGCTTCTATAACGCTGGCATCGAAGTACCCACTGACCAATCCAATAGAACGTATTGTACATACTGCCCCGCTTGTTTTAACGCACCGTGTCTGCTTCTTAGTAGGCTCCGGCTCGCATACAATGCATTGCATCAGTGATAGCACAGGACAGAACCTCCGGATGCACAGTAAGTGTGGTGTATTGGAGCTAGGCGATGTACCTCTAGTCTTCACACAGCATGTTCAAATGAGCTTCGAGAACCAGAGAAGCATACTGTCTTCAGAAGCGGCTGTTCTACTTGCCGCATGTATCAGACCACAAAAGCGCCATGAAGATAATCCTGTATGCGAAGGTTTGAACCACTGAGGATAGCCATTCGCTGCCTCTTTGAGTGGTGAAGTTCGGCGCCTGAGATCGCACACATATATAGCTGAGCATACCATTCCCCCGTCATTTGCATATCTCACCTCATACTCAACTGCTCTCGAAGAACGAAGCTTAGACGGATATGGCCGCCGTGAACCCCGCGACAGAGAACCCCGCTATCGCTGATGCGACGCCGCTGTCGGAGGATGGCTCGCCATTGACCGAAGCGAGCACCCCAGAAGCTCCGTCAGCGTGCGTCCTGCCGACGTGTTTCTTCGTTATCGATACTGAAAGCAGGTCGACAGTCTCCAGCTGGAGGACAAGGAGCTGTCAGTTTCAGCCACGACAGGTGAAGGTGTTGCGCTTCCGTCCACGAGGTAGCTAGCGTGATTTAGATGTATATGATTGTGACTGACATGCATGCCTTTACGAAGGGTCCCTGTTGCTCCTGACAACGACGATGAAGAGGGCGATGACGATGATGACGACGATGATCCTGAGTTCGTAATACTTATACAAATATACTGTCTTGCTAACGCTGATGTGATTTTAAGAGAGCTTGATGACATATGGATCCTCAGGGGACCGCCCACTCCCGTCACAGTCGCCATAAAGCAGAAGCCTAAGCCTCCGCCCAAGCCTAAGCCTCCGCCCAAGCCGTGAGACAATGCGTTTGTACGGACACAGAGCCAAACTTTACGGATTGCGTTGATGTATACATGTGTGGCCTCAGCCGATTTCAATCGATGTTGCGTCCAGATATGATGTGTATCTTATATGTTCTCGATCTTACAGTACAGTAATCAGTCAGAACGTGGTCTGCGCAAAGCAGGTAATCATAGCATCAATGCGAGGCCGAAGGAAGATCTGTAATCATCTGTTCAATTAGTACGTGCTGTGACTGTATTCAGTTATATTGGGTTGCCATGAGCTTGACTTGTCTCCAAGGCCGGAAGTACTCGGGTATCGCTCAACTTCTGAAAGCAGCGGGTTTTGTACCGAAATCTTCCGGAAGAAGCCAGACATATACTCGCTCTAGAATGCTTGCAGATGAGACAGCAAGCAGCCATCAAGTCACCCAAGCGTCACGCGAAGAGACAAGCTACTGAAGTTGACACCAAGGTTGCCGACGGTTGCCTCTTCAAAACAAACAAAGGGCACTCAGCCTGCGAAAACTACACCAACCAAAATGAATTGACTGCTGCGACACCCCCAGTTCTGACGGTGAGCGCATAAATTGTTTTGCAGGAATGTTAAAATTGATCAACGAAGTAGATTAGTGAAGACAACAGCTTACGTACACCCTCCTAACAATTATTGTGATGATGTTGTCCCTTACCTATAAGCAGACCAATTTCCCAGTCTGCGAATTCGAGTTGTGGCTTGGGTTGTATGATAGAGCCACGACCGTCTCCTTGCTTTGCACCTACAAAACTCATGTTATCTCATGGGTGCTGGATTTGGGGAATATAGCGTGGCGAAAATTCACTGTCACTGTTCTGCTCTGACCGAATTTCTAGTTGAAGCAAGCACTGTGTCGAGCATCTTCAGCCGACGACTTGCATTCGTTGGCTTTCATTGCTCAAGGCGAGGGCGTTGAAGTCTTTCTTCACGTGTGTTATCGTGAACGCGATGACCTCCAGAGCGTCACCACAATGTGATGGGAAGGTTCCAGTGATCGGACCGTGCCTTAACTCACAAGAGTTCAGTACAGTCATATACGGTAACTGAAAATTATTTTCTCATCAAACACACGCACCGCGAGGCTCAAGGAATTTCGCAGGGAGAATGTGTGCACATTTTGTGAATCACATGAGCGGCAATCTG
Organism: Postia placenta MAD-698-R-SB12; assembly: GCF_002117355.1. Taxonomy (NCBI): domain Eukaryota; kingdom Fungi; phylum Basidiomycota; class Agaricomycetes; order Polyporales; family Adustoporiaceae; genus Rhodonia; species Rhodonia placenta. The sequence goes on along the minus strand of NW_020169832.1, from coordinate 2,178,944 downwards.
TTCTTACAATTCGGTAGGCTGTACCACGATCGGCGAACTGCAGAAGCACGAATAGAATCGGCGCGACTGTAGTCACAGCCCAGACCTCTCAAGAAGATGTAAGAACCCCTGGTATCTCTGTAGTAAGATATCAGTTCCCATCGACGTACAATAGCATGTCCGGCTTACCCCTTCGTAACTCATTACCAGCTACTTATGAACAGTAATGCCCAGGGGGTACAATGTGCGAGGCAATCCCCGCGTTATTCGGAGTCTGAACAATGTGGCCAATCCGGTAGTTGTGACTACAGAAGCTGAGAATCGTTGTGCTGAGGGCCATGTCGAACCTAGTCTAGGTGACTTCCGGAGATAATTCGGAATAGTCTGGAATAGGGTACCTGAACACCTTTTGTTCCTGTCAAGAAGCCCGGTCGTTTACCTCAATTGAAGGCAGCTCGATACAGCTCGATAGCGGACGGTCGATGGTAGAATGGATGTGACAAATATTAGACGCTTCAGCCCTTGGCATTACTTTAGCTGTAAATGTAAGGTTCGTGCCTGAGGTTCACGAAATATGGCTGCACGACCAAGACTCAACTAGAGACATATCAGAGAGCGATCGTGTATCCCTATATCACCTGTGATAGCGCCCTCATGTTCATACAACGTATTCTCACCTCATGACACGCCTCTGACAGCTTCGACTGGCCGACCCGATAATGTCTTGGGCATTGCGTGGGATTTACACAGCAAGTGACGGTCGATTACGTGTCCCTGCACTGCGTGGCTTCAAGAAGTCATGCATGCCGTCCTTGAACCACATGGGCGGCAATCTGTTATTGGAGAGGTTTGAAGCCATAATACTGTGCTCGAGTTGCTTAGCTACGAAACAAGAAAGTATCAGCGTGCAGACGCACGGCTGTGATGCGCGGAAAGATTATAAAGATGCCTTCGCACCCTTGCAATAGGACATCCTTCTGCAGCCGCAGTCACCAGCAGAACTCGTCCGCCCATCCGGTCGGCCACCTAGCTTCACCCGCAGCAGTAACGACGGTCAGGAAGAGACCATCATGCCGGAGGAGTCTTTGACCATCAGTCTGGAGGACTTGATCGATCAAGCTCCTGAGTCTCCAGAGACAGAGAACACTCCGTGAGTCAGCCCAAATGCAACCGCACTAGGCGCACCTTCATGACTCGAGCATGCCACAGTGGCCAAGAATCAGCTACAGAGAATGCTACTCAAATCATTGCAGCTCCCGTCCAAGCCGAGGAGAGTGCTGACCCACCCGTCCCTGAGGAGTGAGCGAGATTAGTGCATCCTCGAGTATAATGCTTATGTCATGTCGTCTTGTCAGCCTCGTGGGTGGAGAGGACGCAGATGAGTACGCACTTGTCTCTGATGTATCCATGAATCATGACCGAAAGGCACTCCACTTTCAGAGATTGTGAAGACTACCTTGAATGGCGCCCCCGAGGCAGGTGGGCTCCCCCTACAGTTGCAAGGCCCATCCCGAAACCCAAACCGGGCAAGAAGAAAGATGATGATAAGGATAAGGACAAGGACAAGAAGAAACGCAAGGACGATAAGGACAAGGATAAGGGTAAAGGCAAGACTCAGGCAGGGCGAGGTTAAGGACGAAAGCTCTCTAGTTCGATCCTTAGCCATTTTTGAAAGGAAAAGGCGCATTCCTACAAGGGCAGCATGGAAGACTGATTACCTGACTGTCTGGCAATCGAACGTATCTTTTTCGGCACTGCCTTGATTCTGAACGAGCTCAAAGCGACCTATGCCACGATGACAGGCAAGTCGCTGTTGCGATGAGGGCTTGCAAATTATACTTGGAATATCTGTGCACCTCCAAGAGTGAACAATGTCCGCAAAGTCCGACCGCGCCAGATGCCGAGCCAAGGCTGGCTTTGATGGAGCTGCAAAATGATCCTTTCGGCTATTAACAAATAAACAGACAAAGGTGACAGTCTTGCGTACACAGAAACTTGTGGCGGGTAACCACCCCCCCTCCAATCGGTACGACTTGTGCGGCACTCAAGCCTCGTTTGTTCTAGCCTCTTATCCCAATACTGTCGACATCCTCTCCTCCACCAAGCAGTCAATATACGTCTGTAAGTGCTAAGCAGTATTAATGGCCCCTCCTCGTGCCGGCATGCAGGTCTAGAAGGATCGACATGCTTCTCGCGAGGCAGTACGAATAAAATGCATCGTGTGAGACGGAAATGGGAGTGGCGGCTGAATGCAATAATCACAAGGGCAAACTCATCTTCCTGCTCGTTAGCATGCATGACAGACCAATGGATCCGGCGGGCGCGAGGGCTCACGCAATACAATGAATACCGCCGTCCCCTCGGCAAAACCACAACGCACCGCATGTATGTCTTCTCGAACCACGAACCGCAGGACCATATCAAATACGCAACAGAGCTCTGCAGAGCCATGCACTGGTGGCGGTAGGGTCGAGAAGAGGCACTGCTAATCAGAGCGTCAATCGGCATCTGTGAGGCAGGAATATATGCAATATAGGACACCCAGCGCACTTATCGTGATCACCTCTCCTGTGTACCACCAAGCCCTCGACCTCGGTACAAGGGCTGCTGGTTGACGCGCATACTGTCGTGTCCAGACTACACCCAATCAACCACGCCAGTGTTCAGGTTACGATGGGAAAAGCTAGTGTTACGAGCGGTATGCCCCACGACGCGTATATGCCCATCAGTATCCGTTTATGAGCAGCCTTATAGGAGTGGTTAAGGCAGGCAAGCTCAAGGAAATCACCAAGTACGGTGGATCCACCACCATGCAGGGAGGGAGCAGTTCCAAAGGTAGTGGATCCACCGCCACGCAGGGAGTTAACAATCCGAAGGGTAGAGGCTCATCCCAAGGGACGAAATCCACAGCATCGAACCTCAAGAAATAGTACACCCTTGCTATGCGTGGTGAGCCGTCAATACCACCACCAAAACCTCCTCAACTTCTCACGCTGAAATTGTGTCGACTAGATTGGTGATCGTGATGATGATACATTTGTGCATAACATCGCAGAGAAAATAGTAACAGCCGTCTTCCGGTGAATAATGTCAGTACGATTGCGATGAAAGAAAGGCTGGACGTACACATGTCATGATCATGAACCGATCCTCTACATCATTCCTTCAGCCGGACTTCCTGCCGTCGTATGATGCTCCGGAATATCCAAGCTTCTCTACGCGAACCGAACCCCAGCGGGCCCTTCTTTCCTAGCTGCACGCTCCCGTCCAGCTTGTAGCCAAGGTGATTGAACTCCCGCAGCATACACGCGTGGAATATATTCTTGCTCATCTCCCGCGCTGTTTAAGTATCGAGAGTTTAGTCATGTATCGGAATAAGAATTGTGTCTGACACCCACAGCGAAGACCATCTCGTTTGACCTCAATGATGTGGACGCCATCTTCATTCGCGCCAAATGATTGGACTTTGCGCGGAAATAATGGTCGCAGGGTTTGTGCCAACTGCTCTGCAGCGTCCGGAGGAGCATCAAGAAGAGACAGCCTCATTTTAGAACGCGAAAACATCGCCATGAATACGTGAGCGTCGGGATCGGCTGCTCCGTTGACGAAGATCAGCCGCGGAGGTCTTGGCTATATACCAACCATGAGAGCGACATCGGAGATACCAAGAAATGGCACCTACTGCGCATGCCGTTTGGACCGTGGTTAGGTACGAGTATCCCTGCAAAGGTAATCAGAAATGAACACATTTACATTCCGAATCCACATCATATACCTGTCGTGCCAAGACCACGAACAAGCGACACACGAGTCTCTGTGCTCTGAATACGCATGTCCGTTAGCGTCATAGAAAAACAAATTATGCAGACGCCGCACAGAATGGCATCTGCGCCAACACAGGTCCAAGGGCTTCCCCCGAACCGGACGCGCCAGTAATCACGCTTGCTCTCTTCGGCTGCGACACCTTGCGGCCACATCGGCAAAATGCTCTCTCTGAGATCGTCCAGGGTTTCCTGGTATGCAATGCTGTCCATCCTGATCTCATTTGTCCCATGCAGTGACAGGAACAGATGGTCTGCGGAAGTCACGACCGAACAAGTTAAAGAACTGTCGGATTCAGGTGATATATGCGACAAACCTGGAACAAGTGCAGGGAGCGAATTCGCACGCGGTCCAGTCAACGAGTTCACCCTTTGCCGGCTCTCGGAGGCTGCTGAGCGTTGTGAACGCTGTCTAGACAGTGAAACCGATCTTTCGAATGATTTTCTCTTCTTCATTGCAGACCTCAGGGGCGCCGCCGGGGTGGAGGGTCTGCTGTTAACGCTAGCAGTGGTGGTTGAAGATGAAGTACGGCCAAGCTTCCTCCGCGGCGGGGCTGGGGTCGGATACTGAGCCTGAGTATCATACGAGGCAGCATAGGTCGGAAACGGGGCCGCTACATTCTGCTGTGGCGGGGGGAGATAAGGATGGTAGGCCGTGTAGGACCCATAGTATGTCGCCTGCGGCTGAGCATACTGAGAGGGATAGTAGGGCGGTTCGCCGTTGTGATACGGCTGCATGACTGGGTCTCAGTGAACGGGAGGTAAGGAGGGCTCGACGGAAATACAAGACACAGAGAAGAGAAGGCGAGCAGAAGAAGATTGTGAGGTATTCATGAGGCCGCTGAGTTTGGGCGTCTGGTATAAGGAGAAGCCTGCAACGTGCCCTGGCTCAAGGCCTGGTGTTCGCAAGTCCTGGGAGTGCGCGAGAACGCATGTTGTTCTGCTTGGCGAACACGAGACCCTGACGCAACTGTTTGGGACGGCAAAAGGGGCACACCGCTGGACGTTTTACGCATTTCTAGTTCAAGAGGAGATGACAAGTGCTCGCTGAGTGCACGCGCGGACGAGACGGCAGTTTCACGCCATTACGAACCACTCTCTCACGCACCCGAGTCCGCTAGTGTACCCCACTCAATTTCCTGTTTACAGTCAGCGGGGTACGCTGTCCTTCTTGTCTCCAGACACTCACCATGGCCTCGACGTTCTTTTCATGGCTGCGCTCCCCAAAAGCACGAGAGTATTTCTTCAGTAAGTATACACATACTCGCCGCGGACGTGCTATGACTCTGACCCGATCTGGCACTCCAAGGCACTCACTTCTGGGGACCGGTTCGTGATTCGTACGTCCCTTTGTCTGCCCCGCCTGACCTCAGGCCAACAGGTCGCGAACTGGGGGCTCCCTCTGGCCGCTCTGGCCGACTTGCAGAAGGATGAGGACGTTATCTCGGGCGCAATGACTACGGCATTGACAGCTTACTCGTGAGTGACCTTCGCGTCTAGATTAGGCTGGTTGTAATAATGCCCCACCAGCCTTGTCTTCATGCGTTTCGGTGAGTATTGTTCCCTTAAGCTATGCGCCGCTACAGCTCATATGTCGCATCCAGCCTGGCGAGTCCAGCCACGCAATTACCTACTCTTCGCCTGTCACGCGACAAATGCGACAGCGCAGACGATACAAGGCGGCCGCTTCATCAACTACTGGTATATGGGTGGGAAAGAACGAGCAAAGCAAGAGCAGCCGCTGAAAGCATAGCATCCCATTGCTCATGTCGTAGCTATCCTCTCCTAGATCTGGTATGTACTGCCCAGGATAATTGTCCGATCCTCATACCCTACAAAATGAGATGATTCGCAAAATCTCCTTAAATTTACCAAAACCCATCGTCAGCGTCAGCTCCACCTTTGCGCTTCTTCCCGCCTTTGCTTTGTGCGAGGGCCTGGCGCTCATACATCTCTGCAATCTGCAAGGATGTCAGCTAGTGTACAGAATGACACCGACTAACACTACTCACCTGATCTGGCCCTGTCGCGTCGTCGGCGGACTTGTCATCTCGCACTCGAATGAACCGAGGGAACCGCAGCGAGATACCCCTCTCCTCAACCTATTGTGCGTTAGCGAGCGCAACAGAATATCAGCTTCGAACTCACTAGTCCTTGGGCCGCTGTGTACACTGGACTCAGACTGAGATCCGCAGTCAGGACCTCCCAAACAACCTTCGGCTCAAACCACACATCTGGCTTTGCACCGCCGACCTTGATATCACCGCGGGGCTTCGTGATCTCCAGAGGTTTTAACGCGTCGTAATGTGCCTGCAACATTTCTTCGCTGAATCCCGTGCCAATCTTGCAGATGGTCTGGTACTCCTCCGCCTCAGTATCGTAGCATGCCAGGAGGAACGCGCCGTAGACGTTCGTGCGCTTGCCCTTCCCATAGTATCCCCCCACCACGATCAGATCGAGCGAGTCGCCGACACCAGCTAGATAATCTTTCTTGAGCTGGAAAGCGACACTCGTCATGATCGTCGTTTCGGAAGCAGTTGGAGGTATTACGCACCTTCAGCCAATTGACACTCCTCCGACTTGGCTCGTAATTGCTGGCGTCGCCTTCCAGCATCTTGACCATGAGACCCTCGCAACCATCTTTGACGCTCTCTTCTAGGAAAGCCTGGATCTCGTCGGTAGTCTCGCTGTCCGAGGATTTCGCGAAATTAAACTCTCCATCCACGGGCTGGAAATGCTCCCGCAGAAGCTGTCGTCGTTCCGCGAGCGGCTTGCGCAGCAGGGGCTGATGGAAGTTTCCTGTATCAGTGCCATGGAGTGGAAACCGAGAAGCAGACTATGACGCACTTCGCCGTTGAGATAGAGTAAATCAAAAGCAAAGAGGCAAACTCGGACTTGGATGTCCTCAATCTTTACGTCCTTCCGCTTTCGCCTACTGAGTTCTTGGAAAGGCATCAGCTTGCCAGTGTCCTTGTCGATAGCGACTGCCTCAGCATCGAGCACAAATGATTTCGTGTTCTCCTTGATACACTGATGGTCGGCGTCAGTTATCTGCTAGTTTCAAGGAATAGTCAGTGACTGACATGCGGGAGCTGTTCAGTCAAATCAGGATATTTTCTGCTCATATCCTCGGAGTTCCTGCTGAAAACACCAACAGTGCCATCCTCCAGCAGGTGGACCTGCCAATACTTGTCATTGAGCCATCAGAAGAAAAGCGGATTTAACATTATGTACCTGGGCACGTTCGCCGTCGTACTTGTACTCACAAGTGAAGCGTTTGTTCTCGAACCTGTCAAGCACTTCCCCGATCGCCTTCGTCGGCTTTGCAAGCATGGGCTTGAGTGGAACGCCTGGCGTGAGCTTGCATTCATCAGGCAGTTTGTCAATGCCGGCTTCCAGTAGTGCGGGGATGACTAGGTCATATGTCGGCAGCTCGCTGGGATACTGCGGTCTGTGACTGAACAGTGATCAGATATGAAAGGCAGTCACCTATACACCGACTTGATGATTCCCGCGCTGTACTCCAGTCGCGCTGTGAGCTTTTCTTGGTTCATCTTCTTGTTCGCTACAATCAATGTGAACACAAAGTAGTCATTGCCCCAATCAATCGTGCACCTACCTCGTTCCTGCTCTGCCAAGACGAAGGCATGCGCCAAGGCAACTAGCACAGTACGCTCTGCGTTGCCTATGCGTAGCTTGCCCTCGAGACTGCGGACAATGTATTTCGCCTCAGAGCCCTGGCATGCCGCAAGTAATTTGGTGATGATGGACACTTTCTTATTTTGAGACTGCAAGGTCCGTTAGAGTAGTCTGATCCCAGCAACGAGGTCGACTTGCCGAGTGGCCAGTACTAAGCGCAATCTCCTTGAGATTTGCGAATACAAAAGGTACGGTTAGCGGCTTCGGTTTGAAGAGGGTCTTCTGGCTATTCTTCGAATTCTACGCAGGATATCATGAATCCAAACAGCATGTCACTGTCATCGCAGGCACTGACCATAGCTACAAGTCCCAAGTCGCCCTCCTTCTTGAGATCGGCCTTGACGACAGCGAGACTCCGGCCGGTAGATTCGCCGATGGCTTTGATTAGTAGACTTTCGCCGATACCAAGCTCGATGCCCACGTAATCTGGACTTAACTGTGGCGGAATAAGTATCGAGGAGAAACGGACATCGATGGAGAGACGCACGCGATTGATACACAAGTAGACCGCTTGCAATAATGACTTCGTGTCTCCTTTAGCACTACGTTGAATGACAAGCAAGAAGAATGCGGTCAGCAGAGCTGTCTTCTCTAGTCGTTTTGTCGTTGCTTCGATCAGAGAGAACACCTTCGCTAGAGCGGCATATGGAACACTAGTTGGGGGTACGTCAATGCAGGCAAGAGACTACGTGTTCACAGAAACGTACGGATCGCCCACTTTCCAGCCTCCTTCGATATCGACTTCTTTCGTCCTGGAAAGTGCTGCCTCGGCGCTGAGAGACCGTTCAGAGCAACAAAGCGCGAGGAAGCCTCATAGCTTACTTTTGTGACGCTACGCCTTCCTCTTCCTCTAATTCCTCTTCTAGGTCTTCCCCGTCCTCATCTTCATTTTCGGCCTCCGAGGTCGCCACTTCCTTATCTTCCTCAGGAACCTCCTTCTCAGGTTCCTGGACCGGCTGGGCCCTCCTACGTTTGGATGGCAATGGAACGGGAACCGCAACCACGTTGCCCTTATGTGATTTCCTGGTGGGCTTAGCCTTGTGCTCTTCCTTGGATGGTGGAGGCTTCGATTTCTCTATGGGAGCCGTAAGCCTACACTAGCGACGTGAGGATACTGCGCGTGATACTCACCAGAGCCAGAGCCTTCCTCATCTGAGTCGACAATTCGGCGTTTCTTGACTTTGGGCTGTTGATCTATCTTGTTCGCTGCTCAGGATTATCAGAGATTAATATTATTCACACTCGTTCTGGGCTCTTACTTTCTGCGGCGATAGGCGACTGCTTGCGCTTTACCGCGGAATGCTCTTCTAAGCCACAAGTCAGGTCAGCTCCGGTAGCGATCTCACGTTGTACGCGTACTAGTGTCCTCCGCAGCCTCTGCTTCGGACGCAGGCGAGCTTTCCTCTTTCTTAGACATGACCTCGCCTCGCTTCTTCTTGCCGGCCCACATCTCCTCAAGCTTCGACTGCTGGGCTGGTGCGGCTTTGGAACCTGCAGGCATTTGGAAGAATTTACCTACAGTTGAATTCGCATTCGTTCACATGGCCCGGGAGGAACGACCTACCGAGAGTCTGTTGTCGACCCATTGAAGCACGAGGAATAGGCAGAAGGTGGCTGAGACGCGGTAAGTACGCGCGCGGTCGGACGCGTCTGATCGTGACCGTGAGGAACATGCGGTTTACCACGCGTCGTGTCGCGTCGCGTCACGGTTGAGTCTGTCCCGCGTAGATGTCCCTTGAAACGACCGATGCAGGTATGGTCAATTGTTCGGATGCTTGTATCCTACACACAGTTCGTGGTCGGTTCTTAGCGGGCTAATGAGGTCACAATGAAAGGCAAGAGAGCGCTATCACACGTATTTCGCCTTGTTGCTGCATGTCGCCTTAAATGTGACATCGTGTTCACTTGTGTTCATCGCGTGGCCATGGGATGATTTCAGCACCAAATTTCCAACTGTGGATGCGAGTCGTCTCGCTACGCGCACTTCGAGCCGTGAAACCTGCGTGACGCCAGCTTCATGTATGTGTCATTTCCACTAAGCGTGCTGTTGAGGCAAACAGGCAAATCCGTGCTAAGATTATATTCTTCTACAGGAACATTGATGCTGACACATGTTGTTGCGGCCACCAAGACTCCTCAGTGGCCCGGCAACGTGATACAGCTCACAGATTTTCGGCCTCGGGCATATGTTCGTTGGTGTCCGACCAAGCTGCAGACCATACAATGGTTTCCGTCATCACTATTCGTGGGAATGATGTGGTCAACCGTGACAAAACAAAATTCAAATGGAAGCACTGGGTAAGCCTCCATTGGTATCACGACTGATTGTCTTGTACCCACAACCTATAGGGACGTACCTGTCGTGTAGTACTTGTGGTTCCCGTGAGATTACTCTCACAGCCTGGGTGACGTGTCCTGATGGAACTGTCTACCAGGGCCTTTTGCGCCGCAATGAAACGGGTCCTTGTTTTGCATCGGTCTCGATTTACGCACAGCGATCGAGACGGCTGGACCTGATATCGTGCCTGTGCCGTAAGTGTTTGCGCAATTGAGGTACTCCAGTCTCCTGGAAGCCTTCACTCCGGTCAGTAAACTATGATCGTGCGGTGCTTCCGTTCTAAATGATCATCATGGTCAGTGTCTTATCCCACGTTTCATCATCCCTAACACTGATTGTGAGCACAGGGTATATTTGTATATACAGCAAAGGGGTCGCCATCCCTCCCGGATACTTCAAAGAGCGCGCCTTCATCTCACCGCCCGACGTTGCATTGCGGTCCATCTCGCCTAATATCAGATGTTGGACGGCGTCCGCTCGTCCACCAATCCATGTACTCGCTGAGAACGCAGCTATAGGGCATCGTGCCACCCACTACTTCCACCCCGTTCGTATCCTCAGAATTATACGGGTTTCCTCGGTGGGCGGTGGGCGTAATGACTGTAGACATCCGGACTGTGGTTATAATTCTGCAGGTCGGTCTCATAGAGCGCGTCAGTGGTTTCTTTAGTGTTAATGGTTGGAATCCAGCTGGGTAGCATTGTTCTACTCTTGGCGCTTCTTGCGACGCCCACTCGAAAGCATCCTATCGTGAATACTTTCGTTGTTGCATCAATATCGCGCTCCATTATGGATGTTCTACCGTCTCTGCTATATGTCATCAGATTCTCAAGCGAGCTCGGGACGAACCTGGAGTCCCACCCAGGTTTAGCCCATTTCTGCATCGCAGATACTCTCATGTAAGTCTTCTAGTCACTCAATGGTCACGTTGCTAATATCGATGTAGCCTCACATATCTCACAATCACAAAGGCCGCTTTTGCAATCAGCTTCACACTGGTAAAACATCTGTTTATGCTCATCTACAAGATGATTGATTTGCATGATTGTGCCAGCCATGTCTCTACCTGGCCCACAAGTTATCCCGTCCTTGCGAAAGGCTTGAGGCTTCTGAGTCGACATCCGAATTCTATAGGCGAACTATTGTTGCACTTTGTGCTGGTCCCTTTGGTACGTCTATCAAAATTCTCAGGAACGCGGTACATCACATGAATGCCACTGGCTGTAGTTTGGGGTTTACCATGGGTCATTATCGTAGTTTCAGCCTTACGACATCCACTCCAGTTACATCCATCATTCAGCTCGGTGAGTCAATGATCCGCTTTCGATGGTGACATGGTTTATATTGTGTTTTTGGTAGACCGTCTGTACTGTTAACGCTACCAAAGCGCAGATTGCCACCTTGGTTTTCATACTCATCCCGCTGGCGATCGCAATCATTGTGTCGCTTTTGCTCCTACTAATACTGTGGAGAAATTATAAGCTCCCCGATCTCCACCATAGCGTAGAGCTTTTGCATCCAACCCGCATTATCCGCTTTGTTGCTCTAGTCTCAACAACCATGGTATCCGCGGTCCTGTACTCCATCGTCCTCGCGACGTGGGTGCATTCACGCCGCAACATCGAGTGGACCGAATGCTTCCAAGCATGGCAGGCGACAAGTGCAATGTGGGAAGGTGAGCCTCTACGAGTCTGAGACATATGAGGCCACTGAGGACACAATGCCAGCCATTTCACCCCTCATCTACTTCCTCATCTTCGCTGCGCAGGAGGAAGTGTATACGATCTGGTATAAGTGGCTCCGGTGGGCCACGTCTTGCTGTCGCAGGAGATGTTCGCGCTCAAGCCGCAAGACTCCCGCAGACAAGAGGAAGAGCGGCCATCCATCTCGCCAGCCATCTCAGGTCTTTGCTTGGCTACTCGGACTGTGTGCCGGAGCGGAGCAATCGGACGCAGGAGATACGACATTGTCGGAGTTGACTGCAACCCAGAAGAACCGCCCTCCAGTATATGAAGTGATCGAGGTTCCGTCGGGGGAGCCCTGCCGCCAGGAGTTGGCCGGGCACATCATTCAAGGACCATTTCCAATGCCATGTCTCGAACTTCGTCGTCACGATGGACTAACACCCGCTCCTCATACGTCCAGAAGCAGGGGTGAAACACCTCAGCAATCCCCGATATTTAGGACTATGCCGTCGCTTACTGCGCTCGGTGGAAAGGATGACGGTCGAGCTTCATCCGGACGATCGGACAAGGCAGACCAGTTGGGGGAGGTCGAGGAGCACGGAGTAGAGTCACAGGACAGTATTTGGTATTCCAGTGATGATTCAAGACCTCCAACGCCGGATTCACCCCCTCTGAAAACCCAGACCGGAACATTTGGAAGGTGATATCAACGAGATGCAGTGTATTGTATGTACCGAGCACCACCTGAATGTACTTGTATGAACCCAACATCTGCGTCGGGACATAATAAAGTACTCTGATCTCGTGAAAACGACGTTCCATGGGGTACTGGGAAAGATGTGTCAAATCGGCAATCACCGAGCTATACAGTTGTAGCCGGTGTGGCTTGCTTCCTGCTGACCACGTGCTCCCAGACTACCCGACTTGTGAGTACGGCCAGCCCGCGCACCCACTGTATAACGACCCCGCCCTCAAGACTCTGCCATGGCTGATATTCAAGTGCGCTATCTTATGCGTAGCTTGTGTCACTTTTGCTAACTGAAAAGCATGTAGATCGAGAAGGCATACCAGAAGCAATTCCTCTTCCAAAACGCCAAAGCCCGTGGTGCGTACAGGAAGACCATGGTTGTCGGAGGGATATTGGGGAATTGACGGATTGCATAGGCGGGAAGAAGGTCTCAACGAAAGAAAAGCGGTGGTACAAGGATGTTGGCCTTGGCTTCAAGACGCCTTCCGAGGCGATCAGTGGCACCTACATTGGTCCGTATCCAATATTCACTCTCGTGGATGCTCCTAGACCTGCGTGACAACAGACAAGAAGTGCCCTTTCACCGGTAATGTCTCCATCCGTGGGCGTATCCTGACTGGCCGCGTTGTCTCGACAAAGATGACCCGCACAATCGTCATCCGCCGGGATTACCTCCATTACATCCCGAAGTACAGTGAGTACAGTAGCTGGATCCGTAAGGCTATGGTGTCCTTGACCGGTTTGCCGCAGACCGTTACGAGAAGCGCCACAAGAACTTGGCTGCGCATGTATCGCCGGCGTTCCGTGTCGAGGTTGGCGATATTGTGACCGTTGGTGAAGTGGCGCTTTTGTGCATAGGTTCTACAAGTACTCATCAGCCGCTCATATACAGGCCAGTGCCGACCACTGTCAAAAACTGTGCGTTTCAACGTCGTCCGGGTGTCTAAGAACAAGGCGGCCGCCAAGTCGTTCGGGAAGTTTTAGACAGTCGGCGGTAGTTGTGGCGGGGGACCGTAGGATATTGTGTCGTTGCTTTCTCATGTGTTATGGCCATGCATTCAAAATGACTATTGTGCACTATGCAAAGCCACTGATAGACCGAGCTGGAGTGACGGTGTTATTATGCAATACCATTGGGCCGCTCGGTGGCAGTTGCGAGATATGAAGCGTTGCAAACATCAGAAAACAAGTTGATTGAGTGCGTCGAGTCGAGGTCGCATTTAGCAGTTGCCCGTTCGGCTCTTCAGCACTGCTTGTTCCACCGCCGCCGCCCCTCCTGTAACTTAACCTGGTGCCTTCTTGACGCAAACGACGACGACTTTAGTTCCACCATTTCTATACCCCGACTCCCTTTTACATCATTTCGACAACTTTAGACCAAGCTGGCGCCCACACTCCTGTCTGTCTTCACCTCCAGGCTTGGTAGGTCCAGGTCGCAGTCACCGCAACCAGGCTCGCCCTCGACGTCTCCTCAGGCTCTCCCCATGGGCCAGCAGCAATCCAAGAAGACTCGCAAGAATGGAAAGGACAAGGACAAGGACGACTCCACATTCCCCGACGCCGCGTCCGGCGATGACACTGCGCGACAAGGCAGCCTTTCTCGAACACCAGACACTGCGAATGGTTCTGCTGCACCTGCATCCACCAAGGGCAATCCTGAGATCAGCGTCACGGAACCAGATGGGGAGGCAGCGCTGCAGAATGGCCATAGTTCCAGACCACCTGGACCAGATACCCAACCTCAACCGAACACGAACTCCTCGAAAGATGCTCCCTCACTTCCTTCTACAACATCGACATCGCCCCCAACGTCGCCGTCGCTGGGCTCAAAGCCCCCTCCTCTTGACATTCCCATGACTCAGACCATTCTCTCGAACAATTCCCCTTACCCCACACCAGGTTCTACGAACAGCTTCAATGTCGACCCTCTCGGATCACCAGGAAACGGGCGTAATGGGAGCGGGACAAAGCAACTGGATATTGACGATATGATTCAAAGACTGCTCGACGTTGGGTACACAGGCAAAGTCAGCAAATCGCTATGTCTCAAGAACGCGGAGATCGTTACCATATGCCAAGCCGCCCGCGAAGTGTTCTTGAGTCAGCCTACACTCGTTGAACTATCACCCCCCGTCAAGATTGTCGGCGACGTCCATGGACAATACTCGGACCTCATACGTCTGTTCGAGATGTGCGGTTTCCCACCAGCCGCCAACTACCTGTTCCTCGGCGATTATGTAGACAGGGGGAAGCAGAGTCTGGAGACGATTCTGCTGCTTCTGTGCTACAAAATCAAGTATCCGGAGAACTTCTTCCTACTTCGGGGAAACCACGAGTGCGCTAACGTTACACGAGGTAAGTCGACGTGCTGCTATATTTGATGGGAGAGTAACCTTTGTTAGTGTATGGGTTTTACGACGAGTGCAAACGAAGGTGTAATATCAAGATATGGAAGACGTTTATCGACGTCTTCAACTGTCTGCCCATTGCGGCCATCGTCGCCTCGAAGATTTTCTGTGTACATGGCGGACTCTCTCCGTCGCTACATTCAATGGACGAAATCAAGCGCATACAACGACCTACAGACGTCCCTGACTACGGGCTCCTCAATGACTTGTTATGGTCCGACCCATCGGACACAGCGGTGGACTGGGAGGACAATGAGCGTGGTGTCAGCTATTGTTTCGGAAAGTCGATCATCAACGACTTTCTCGTACGATATGACATGGACCTCATATGCCGGGCACATATGGTGGTCGAAGACGGTTATGAATTCTGGAACGACCGGACACTAGTGACCGTCTTCAGTGCACCGAATTACTGCGGTGGTGAGTTACAACCTGCGCTACCCCGTCGATCCCGTGCTCAAATTGGCATTAGAATTCGACAATTACGGAGCATGCATGAGGTGGGGCTGTGGTTCTCCCTTGCTTTACATATTTTGACCCTTTACTCGCAGTGTCTCTGAGGAGCTACTGTGCGCGTTCGAACTTCTGAAGCCGCTGGATGGCCCAGCACTCCGGAAGGAGATGACGAAGGCGAAACGGAAGACGTACGCCATACTCCACTGGCATTTCGGCTGCGTTTCACTCATCCAATTGACAGGTTGATGGCCACTACCACCTGATCCCTGAAGTTAATGCGTCTTTGCAGCAGCGATATACGATTATAATAGTTGAGGTGTGCCCCACTTGTGGCACAAACGAAACAGGTAGTTGCACGGTCACGTCCAGCCCTCCCGTTCTGTCGGGACGTTGTGGTCGGTCAGGGTGACGGCCCCACATATGACTCTTGTTCAGGCATGTGCGACGGACGGGGGTGTCCGCACAGAGCTGCTTGGTTACGGATACAGCTAACTTAACCTATCTTTCTCATATCCCTCCTCCTTTCCGCCCTGGCTGTGGGTGGCCGATATATCACTGGAGTCACGGACTGTCGTCGTGTACGATATCCGCGCATTCGCTTCGTCTGGTTGCACCGGGGTGATCATTCGCATTATTCTCTTTTCTGTCCCTAGTTGATCCCTCATTAGCATTCCGTGTTAGGTCCATTATTCGCTTCATTTGTGCTGTAGCTACATTGTGAAAACATGCATCACGCCCACCCAACGACGTGTGGTGGCATCATCATGGCACGCGATGCGACCCAGCCCTGTGACATCAGGACGACGCTTCGGCGATCGTACTCTTCCGCGGTGCTCAGCATTCCTGCGGCGTCAATGTCGCCGCATCATCATGTCGTATGCCAGAACTGCGAACGCCGCCACAATGATTCCGGATCCTACCAGGCTCCATGCCGTTATTGTGTCCACTGCGCCCCCAAATACGATGTCCGAAATGAAGACCATCACAATGGTGAGCAAACTTCCGACGGAGGTCACGATTGGTCCCCAGAATCCGAGAAGAATCTACAGCCACATGTCAGCTGACACCCGGTATAGGATGCGAGACACTTGCCATGAAGCCTGCATTGAAAACGACACCACTCAAAGCTATCCCGGCAATCACTAGCGCCTGCCTTGCGGTTGTAGGTAGCGCAAGGCGGGCGACACCGAAGAATTGCAGAAAGGGAATGGGTATCCACAGGACTAGGAACGTACAGACCCCAATCGCGGAGGTGAGCATGTTCGGATAGAGGCCGAATGGAGGGGGATGCAGCAACGCCGCCTCAGGAAGTTCAGTTTCCGCAAATGAGCTCTCCTCTTCACTCAATTCATCGTACGGAGATGTGAGCGGCGCGTACGCTTCATTCTCGGTATCGAGAACTTCCGGATCATTGGGAAGAGCGGCATAGATCTTGTATAGGACCTGATAGGCCCCGTACAGAATAGAGGCAGAGAGCGTCAATAGGTCCCCTATAAGCGGCGCGCTCGCACTCGGCTCCGGGGCACGCTCAAGCTTGTTCGGCATGGAGGCTGATTCTCCCTTGTCTGGACTGGTGCCACTGCCGCCATACACGACGGCGGTCGCACCGACTATAGAAAGGATTACCGCCGCCAGACGCCGAGGCTCCCACTTCAGTTTGAATAGCTTGACCGATAAGATGTACGCGAAGAAAGCATTAGTGTTCCATAGCGCAGTCACATCCGTGATTCTAGATCCGGTGAAGGTTATTTGGTAGGCAGACGAACGAGATTGAATGAACTTACGGCGCGAGCGACACAGCCATAAACCATAGCAATCCCGGAAGATTTGCGCCCGCTGTTAACAGTAACAGGAACCGCACAAATTGCCACTTTGGAAAGCTTGCGGCCTGCAGTGCGGAGGACGAGGGATGGAGGTGCTGCTGCAGTGCATGCACAAGACCAGCCCAGTAAGCCCGAAGCGGTATTTTCGTGGTTAATCGAAGAAAGACGAAATGCAAGGGCAGGATTATGGCGAAGGACGCATGGACAATATAGCTGACCGTGGACCATCAGTTGTATTCCGTAAAGACCAACCAACGTCGTTCGTCTGATGCGCTTACAATATAAGGAATGGCTGTCGATAGCCAAGGTCTACTTGCACGTACTGCGTGTATTTCAGTGAGTATCGTCTCGTGCCGGTGGGCTGTTGATGAACATACCTGAGTTAGTTGCGTCTCCACAACGAATGCAATGAGGCTCAGAACGAACAGAGTGACTGCGGACTTGCCCCCCAGATGCACGACCAATCCTCTATGCGTGCCTGCGGACTGGGAGGTCATCTTGTGTGAGACTGCGAGCGATGTGAAATCAGGGGGTCGTTCCCGCTGCTTGTCATCCGCACTCGTGCTGAGGTCGAGGGGGAAGTGAGGCGCGATAGCAAGGCTCTATATGCGTGCGACCAGCGCGTTTCCCAGACAGGCTGTCCGACTGCATAGCGTCTGCAAGGCCAGGATGTACGATCGAGGGTGAGTGGTACCACGTGATTCAGCCCTCGGCAGCGAGCTCGATCTCGACGTCGCGGCTACGGTGTCTTTGCTGGACGCTGTTCACTATGCTCCGTGCACTGCTCACAACTAGCAGGCCGCTGCTGACCCGCCTCAGGGCGGCAGCCCTGCACCATCCTCACTCGCATGCACACCTCATGGCGCCTCCAAGCACCCAAGCAATACCGGCCCTGGCAAGGGGCATGAAGGTCCGGTCATCCGTCAAGAGGATGTGCGATGGCTGCGCTGTGGTCAGGCGCAAGGGCAGAATATACATCATCTGCTCCAAGAACCCTAAGCACAAGCAGGTATGGAAGTTGTCATTGTCTCTCCTAGTATATCGCTGACGACCTATTAGCGGCAAGGGTGAACAATCACTAGCCAACATAGACTCGACGTCTTTCCAACAGGCATGCCGCGCGTCCAAGGCCACGAAGATATGCAGACTATCGACCGCACGCTCTGGCGCACGTAGAGGAGAGGAAAATTGCGCTCAGCGCACCCACATCTGGAACTCGTATTTTACACCCTTTTCCTCCTGTATCCCTTGCGGCACCTCGAACCCGGCCCACTCCTGCAGCTCCGCGTGTGCAGCTCTCCTCCACGAAGGCAAACCGTTCGCTGAACCCTGCTGTGACAGAAAGTCGGGCATATACACATCGCATTGTTCAAAGGCCGGTGAGAGTATGCGTGTGAGCAGGACTCGGTCTACGAAAGAATCTGCGGTGGGCAGAAGTGCCAGTGTGTCACGGTACAGCGAGGCCCCGCCTATGATGAACGACCTGTGAATGAGGACTTCCAGCTTTTCTGGGTGTGAGAGCCTTGCTAGCGCGGTGTCCAAACTTGAGTGAAGGTACACGGGTGCGGCTGGAACAGTAGCATCCGCCGGCAGCCTGACGCCTAGCGTTAACATCCTTTTACTAAAACCATGTTCTCGCGACCACATACAGTTCGTATTGCTTGTTAGTGCTGATGACGATGTTGAGTCGTCTAGGGAGTGGTTTGAATTTCGCCGGGATGCTCTCCCAAGTGTTCCTGCCCATGACCACCGTGTTCATGCTACCATCTGGCGCACTAGATGTGATTTTCGCGAAGTAAGCCATCTCTTTGGAGAGCCGCCATGGCAGCCGCGAATTTTGGCCGATGCCGTTTGTGAGTGTTGCGGCGACGATGATGGTCAATCTGGTCATAGTTCAAGTAGGTCGCGGCCAGGACTAAAGATGGTTCTTGACTGAAACTGGTTGATGGCCATGCAAGTTGGTGATACCAATATTGCTGGCAACAATGCTCGATTTGTAGGTGTATTCTTTTTTGTTCCACGTCAATAGAGCATTCAAAGCTGAAGGCTTGTAATAGAGATATCCCAACGCAGAGCATAACCCCTCACAAGAGCCAACTCTGAGCCGGCGCAAACCATGATATGAATACGGAAGAATGTTATCACGAATCAAAACATCCGTTCGCTTCGGAATGAGAATCCAGAACGACTCGGCGATCTAGCTCTGCGGCACAAGCATTCTAGTCACGGTCCACCCGCTCAAAGTACCGCCGCCTGCGTTCGAGCCATCTCTCCTGCGTCTCGGCTTCCTGTACCTCGCGGCGCACGATACCGACCCAATCAAAGCACCTCTCGCAGTCCTTCGTCCCGTGCGTGGTGCACTTGTAATCTTCGGAGCCGCGGCGGACCGGGACGGCACCGTAGCTGTATGCGTTCAGCGGCGTGCGCTCCTACAGACGCGTCAAACGGGGTTTCCTGACGGGTAGGACGCTGCGAGAGACAAACCTCTAGACTGAAGCCGGACTCCTCCACATTGTCTGCGAAGGTGTTGTAGAGGTCCAGGACGTGGTTATTGCCGTCGCGGTGGTCGCAGGTGCACAAGTGACAGTACTCGCTGCCGTGCTGCTTGCAGAACATGAAGTCGTTCACGACGATCATGGCATCGGGGCCAGACATGGTGGTCGATGGTCAAGAGAACTGGCTGCGGCTCAAAGAGGATGCGATGCATTTAGTATGGGGGGTCGAAGGACACTTCGGAAGCTAGGCGAGAAGGCGTAGGCTCTGCACGTGCGCCCCGGGCATAGCAATGGGAACATCATGCTCAAAGTTCACGTACAGTGAGGGCTAAGGGCAAGAAGAGATCTGCACATGATAAGATGCCGTGTGGATGCTGCTGCACGTCAGATAACGGACGAAAAACCAGCTTTTTGATTGAGCAAACTTGCGAATACATAAGAGCAGAGAGCATTAGAGCACGACGACTGACAGTCCACGCACGACCAACCACCGAGATAATTTCCCCAGAGATGACGAAACCGAGCCGTGATGCAAGGCGAGGGCTGTGGGTCATACCGCCCACTTCTTCCACTCGCTGCCCTCCGGTGGCTTCACCTCGACCTTGCTCTTCCCGACCTCGTCCCAGTTCGTGCTGAGCGTCGTGCCGCCACTCTCCTGGTAACTCTTGAGCATCGCCCGACGAGTATCCTCGTCCGCATCCGCATACAGCTTCTGGAAAAAGTCGTTCACGGCGGCATCTCCGCCGACGTTTGGGTCCTCGTCGGGGTTAGCCGCCTTGTCGGAGGACAGGATCTCCTTGGTGAGCGCATCCCAATTCTTCTGCTTCTTGCGAGGCTGAGAGGTTGTGGGCGCGCTGCTAGTGGGCACGGGCGCGAGCGTAGCAGGGGCTACAGCAATGTCAGGAAGTCAGAGGACACCCGGATGGCACCCGCTACACGCACGATCTGGACTATCACCGACGAGGGTGCCCCATCGGCCACTCGCCCTCTTTGCGAGCCGGATCTCGACTTTGAACTTGCCCACCGTGTACTCGCATCTGTCCGGATCTATCTGGCCCTTGAGCGGCTCGAGGGCAAGTATCTTGTCGCCGTGCTCATACGTTAGCTGCAGCGCCACATGACATGGATGAGCGCGCTTGTCGCAGAGCATGTCTGGGAAACAAGGACTAAACGCACGCTGCGCGGCTGGAACTTGACGGAAACTTGCGCTGGATCCGCGCCTTTGTCGAAGACAGAGAGGGTCAGCCGTTCGTCGGTCTCGTAAAACTCATGTCTGAGGGAGGAACGATGAACCCGCACTTTGTCCGCGATGAGCGGCGCAGCGCCTACCTCGGGGTTGCCATGTTGCAGCACGATCTGCGGATAGGTCGCGGAACGGGATATGGGTTCCGCAGGCGAGTTCTAGGATAACTGGATTGATGAGCCTCGCGGGGGAAGACGACAAGGTGTTCTCTTATAGCGGACGATAGACCATCAGGGGGAGGTGGCTTAAAGCGGAGGAAGAGCGCAATATGGAAGCTTCGAGATCAAGGGCACGTGGTCACGACGCGCGTCGGGACATCGCGGTGCGCGTGACCGCGATCGCGTCGTGCCTACCCCGCAGACGTCATCGTTTGCCTGGAGAAGGTCTTCAGCCAGCCACCAGACCAGCCTCCCCCTCCTGGGTTCCGTCCGTCCTCCATATAGCCCCCTCACCAGCCTCGCCGTGCCGTCTTCGCGCCCGCACTCTATATCATGGCCTCCCCCGACCTGCCCAAGGCCGCGCTGTACTACTTTCCCAAGTCCATATGGTCAACCATCCGTGAGCACCGCGTCATGCAACCTCACACTCGCATGCATTGATGTCCCCTCGCATAGCTCTTCTCGTACTGTGAGTACATTGTATTAGCAGCATCCTTCCACGACATATCCATTGTGCAGAGAGGAGAAGGGCTACGCGCCCGATGAAATTGACCTCAAAGTTGTCGACTTGCGTACGTCACGAACCTTCTCGATCACAATCGATCGACCCGTCTGACCACAATTATTTTCTAGACAAAGGAGAGCAGTACACGCCTTCGTACTTGCGATTGAACCCCAATGGTGCGCCTATACTTGTACGTTGAATTGATGCGTAAGACATACCGTTGCAGGCACCGTGCCGACCCTCGTCGTCCCTCTCCACAAGACGCTCTCCCTAGAAATTGAGAGCCGCTACAAAGCAATCCAAGACTCCAAGGTGCGTGTGACAGCACTGACACCAGCAGAGCCTTTGCATTTACATGACATGTGCACAGTCCATTGCAGAATTTCTCGACAAGTCGCGTTCTACGCAGTCACGCACGCACACGACGTCCTCTGCGCCGTCGCCGTCGTTGAGCCCGGCGACTATCGCGTTCAGCGCTGTTTCCGAGAAGGTGATCGCGCTCATCCGTTCGGATGCCGCAAACCCGAACGCGCTAACAATCCTCAATGGTCACGACGAGGAGTCCCTCCGTGTCGTCACCGAGGCGCGCCTGTGGGTCCTCACCGCCCGCCAGCAGGCCCTCGAGCGGCTGCTCACAGACAACGAGTCTGCCAACATCAGCGTGTCGGAGAAGACACGACGGTTCTGGGAGACCAAGAAGAACAGCGTGGCGGATTACCTGCCTGTACTTCAGGACGCGGAGAAGCCTACAGACCAGCTCGACGGACACGCACGACAGGTGAGAGAGAACTACTGGAAGGACAGCAAGGCTGCGTGGTTCGCACTGCGCCAGGCGCTTCTCCAGCTGAACCAAGAGATCATCGGGCCCTATGTACTTGGTGCGCGTCTACCCGCGATGGCGCTGTACTGCGTAAACTGACATATCGCTGTGTACTGCGTATACAAAGGTGATCAATTATCGCTCGCGGACCTGCACCTCGCGGCCTGGCTAGCGCGCCTGGTCAAGCTCTCCGGCGGCACCATATCCGATGACGGCAACACCGCCATTGAACGTATCGAGGCGCATACGGGGCCCGCCTTTAGTCTGCCGAAGGACCTGTCAGTTGCCGAGGCGCGCCGCCGTGCCGGATTGCCCATCCCTGACGCCGACTCGAATGAGCGTCAGAACCGGCTGGCGGCATTTTGGGATGCAGTGAAGGAGCGGCCGAGCTTCAAGAAAGTGTACGCAGAGGGCTTGCACTGAACGAGCAGGGAGATAGCGTAAATGGTGTCAGATATGAGAGGGGACACAGTGCTGAGGGCGAATCGGATCCAAGGGTATGAGGTCGGGCGCATCGCAGATGTCCGTGGCGTTTGTATAAATAGCATGCTGGGATAAGTCAACCAACCAGAGACAGAACGTGTGGCTATCTTGGGTGTTGTGGTGCGTCGGGGCGCGTGCTCGAGGGCGTGGGTGCTGCGAAGCCCGTGCTCGAGTAAGCATTGTGTCAGAAGCGGAGTCTTGCGCACGTAGGGCAGAGACGTCGTGATCTTCCAAGACTTTGCTGACCCTGGTGGGCCTTGTACGTACCGAAGTTCCGAGAGATGCTATTTCCTGAGACGCAATGAGGTGTGCTGGAGCTGTGTGCTGGGAATGCAGTGACTGCGAGTAGTTTGTGACACCATTTTTCTTGAGACAGATGAACACATATGGGCGGCAGAGAGGTTGGCGGGATCCACGTGGATGGCTCGGTGGTGCGGTTTTGGATTGACCGTGTGTGAGTGTGTCTTCTGGTGTGCAGAAGCCTGGTGGCGAAGAGAGCAACGGGGTATATCTCTACTAGTACTGAGCCGCAGCTGTTCTGCAAGCAGGGACATGTCAACGCGGAGTGCACAGGGGCAAGATACGTGACCTGGTTGCCCTGCAGGGCGCTTCAGCGAGAATGGCAGGCGGGCGTCAGGCGCGTCCGAGTCTCATCTCTGCATGCTTGCTCGTGAGGCGGTTGCTGCTGCTGCTGCTGCTGCTGTTGCCGCTGTTGCCGCTGCTGCTTCTGTATCCGCCCTGAGCTGTATTTTGCGGTGCAGACGGTGGGCGTGCGAAGGGAAACGAGCGAGCCGGAGGATTAGCGGAGGATGGAAAATATATACGCGAGGTGCGCATGGCTGCGCCCGTCGGTGTGACCATTGGCGCCGGCAGGATTGGCTTGCAACCTAGTCCACTGCCTCCTTCCTTCTGCTACTATCAAGCCATCCGCCCGCGTCCCTTCTCCGGGGCTGTCCTCTGGCCGTCTTTCCTCGCCGCTCATCAAGCTGCGGTCAGGTCTCTGTCAAGCCAGCGCCGTCGACGTGTTATACCCCCCGTCTCCGTAGACTCGCCCGTTAAATCTCTCCCTCCCCCTCCCCGCTATATCATATTCGCTATTCTGCATCTGCACGCTCCTTGTTCTCCCGGCCATGTCCATCCCGTTTGGTCTCTTCGGCGGCAACCCGACGCGGCCTCGCATCCAGCTCTCGCCGGCGCCCCCGCCGCTCGCGCTCGAAGAGTATGACGAAAACGCCTGCGACTGCGACGCGGAGACCCTCTCTCCGCACTCGGGGCCCCACTCCGCCCACCGCCATCTTGCCACTCGCACGCCCTTCTTCTCGTCCGCCCCGCCCTCGCCAGACCTCAGCGCCATCGCCGCGGACAGGCCGTCCAACCGCTCGCTGCTCTATGCGCACCCCAGCTACCCCGCAGGCTACGTGCACTCGCCGTATTCCACGGCCTCAAACACGCCCGTGCCCTCGCGTACGTCTTCGCCCATACCTTTCTACTCGTCCGGCGCGTCGTCCTGCAGCTCAGAGAGCGAGAGCGAGCTCGAGGACGCGCCCTTCTCTAGCAGAAGAGGGCACAGGCATCCGCATTCGCAGTGGCGGGAGGAGCGCAGGCGTTGGTGGATTACGGGCGCGGTTCGGCGACGCCAGCGGCGAGAGCGCATGGGTGGCTGGAGGACGCTCAAGAGAGGTGTGCGCCTTCTCATTCGACATCCATTCTTTCCCAAAACACCCACTACCATAGTGAGTCCTGTCCGTATCCGTCGTCATCTGCATTTGTCGCTGACATTACCCCTAGTTGCTTACCCTCCTTCTCCTTACTATTTTTGGCGTGTCGCTCACGTTCCTGATAATCTACATCCTGAATCCCGACAAGGAGCCTCTGCCATGGCGCGGCTACTGCACCATCCCCCGGCTCTCGACCGCACCACCGTCCTACGACCTCCCCACCACCGCCTCCTTCCCGTTCCATCCACCAGCTAACTTCACCCCCCCGGATTTCCCTCCGCCAGATCTGGATATGCTACCGCCAGCAGGCGTGTTCGTCGGTGTCTTCTCGATGGACAACGCTGTCGAGCGCAGGATGTTGATTCGCTCGTCATGGGCGAGTCATCAGCGCAGCCGCGCAGGCGCGGGAGAGGGCGATAGCGCAGCGGGCACCTCGCGCACGGTCGTGCGGTTCATCCTCGGCCAGCCGCGCAAGGAGTGGGCACGCCGGATTAGACTGGAGATGGAAAGTACGTACTCTTCCCCTTCTCACGCGTTTTCTGCACGCGTGCGCGCGGAGATGAACACCGAGACTGACGGCGGCCCCCGCGTGCAGTGTACAACGACATGATCATCCTGCCCATCTCGGAAAACATGAATGACGGCAAGACGTACGCGTACTTCTCGTGGGCGTCGCTCGGCGCGTGGGTCCCGCCACTCTACTTCGACTCATTCGACGCGTTCGCGCATGGCTTCTCGTACGAGAACGCGACACACTTTGCGCCCGTGCCTGCAGCACACGACCCCGCCCTCGCGCGCCACGACTACGCGTCCGGCAACCCACAGCGCTGGGTGCGCCCGGATTATGTCGTGAAGACAGACGACGACTCGTTCGTCATGCTTGCGGAGCTCGAGGCGCGTCTCCGTGTCGAGCTGCACGCGACGCAGGAGGAGCACAACGGCACGCGCGACACGCCATCATCATCTCAATCCGCCGCGTCCTCGGCCGGGCGTTCCACCTCCGCGACCTCGGGCTCTGAGCCCGTGCAGGCGATGGTGACCTCCACGCAGTCGCCAGCCACGACCCCGTCCGTACCCGATGCAGGGTCCAACACGGATCCGCTGATCTTCTGGGGCTACCTCGTCAAGAATCGCTTCATGGCGGGGGAGCTGTATGCGCTCTCGTGGAGCCTGGTCGACTGGATCGCGCACGACCCGCAGGTCGCGGAGATGAAGAGGGGCGCGGAGGACAAGCAGACGAGCAAGTGGATGCGGCTGCACCCGCGTGCCGACGAGGTGCGGTGGGCGAGCGAGCGGTGCTGGATCTACGACCACCCACGAGCAGGGACTGTGTACGCTGCCTCTCCTGCAATATTGCTCTGCATAACGCTGACCACTATCTCGCTCGCATAGGTACTCGCATGGGTTCCTCTATCCGTCTGAGGCGCGGAGAGTGCAGCGGAGCGTCATGGATGACCTTGCGCGCGTCGCACCCGCAGAGGTTGCTGCACAGACAGCTGGTGCCATCGAGTCGCCCTTCGGCCCCAATGCACCGATTCCGGCGAACTGGGCACGCTCAACGGTCTCCAAGTTCGGCACGCGCTATAACCCGCCATTACCATATCTGAGCCAGCAAGCCAGCATCGAGGCCCTCGTCGAGGGCAGCGAGATGAGCATGTTGACAGAGGGTAAGCGCTAGCGTTCCCGACATTGCGCCGCCCTATTTCATCTGTTGCTGATATCTGATTTTTCGAATCCAGGGAGTGGTGTCAACCCGTGGACAGTGTGGCAGCGCCGCGAAGGCCGCAATACACGTTATGAGAACAAACGTGTCGGCGGGACGGTCGTCGTGCACTTCATCAAGAAGAACATGTGGTTCCTCGAGACGGCCGCCGCGCTGCTCCTCGGCGAGGACAAGACGGAGATGGAGCGCGGATACCACTGGGCGCAAGATGCATATGTCGGCCCGTCGACGTCGGAGCAGAAGGCGATCGCCGACTCGGAAACGAGCACTGGCACGGACCAGCGCCTGGTCCAGACGAACGTCCCGCGGAAACACCGGCGGCGGTAGCAATCACTGATTGCCTTCTAGGCTGTGCCCGTCCATTGTCCGCCTTTTCTGCCACGCCTCACTCATGCTCATGAGGACCGCCCTTTTCATTCGGGGGATGACTGCCACTCTGGGTAGCGACTCGTCTCTGTCTGTCCAGCATGTGTCCAGTTGTCTCATCGCATTTTTACGCACGCGCTACTGCTGTGTCGCTCGGATGGATGGCTGTTGTCCCTGTACATCTTACCAAGCTGTTTATTCGTGTGGCTTGCACGGACTGCAGCGCCTCGTCGCTCTGTACTACATTAGATATCTCCATTGTCCATACCGGAAAATAACGCTAACGGAGAACGCAAACATGAATGCGGGATAGTAAAAATACACAGTACGACCCATGAGCAAAGCAAATCAACTTAGTATGTCGGGCGATAGCCGTCCAGCAGCAGGGCCGCCTGTGTCGGCCGCCCATCTGGCTCCTTCAAGGGCACACTCGATTTCAGCCGGTTTGTGACTGCCCTGCGGATGGTGCCTTCCCACTCTTGGAACCACTCGCCTTCTCTGAGCCCCACCAGCCTGGCGATGCCCATTGGCGTCTGCATGATGCGATCATCGTGTATAATAGCAGCGGCGCCCGAGAAAGGCGGAGGCGGGAACGGAGGTGGCTGCTCTCCGGGGGTGCCTGCCAGTTGCCATGTCTTCAGGGCATACGCACCGCCGCAGACCTCCCATCGTCCGCCGCCCCTCCGACCAAAGCGCTTGTACAGCCAGATGAAGGGGTATAAGAGCAGGACGAACAGTATGAATTTGAGCCACTTGTTGGACAGTGTACGCGAGAGCCGGTTGTCGGGGCGGACGGTGATCTTCGCGTTGGTCGTGCGGAACTCGACAGCGAACCGACCGGTATAGTACGTGGACTTGATAGCGGCGGAAATGGCGGCTTCTAGGTTGGCGAGGTGCCAGCCGTACACGACCTGTTAGAGTACTCCGCTCAGTGCTACGTTCGGTAATGGTCGCAAATGGCAGCGCGGTGTGTACCTTCTCATAGGTAAATTCCTTGAGCAACTTGTCGGTGGCGCAGTATTCGTCCGCCCACTCCCGAAGTGTCTTCGACGACTTGAGGACAGATGACTGGTGGGCGAGGAGCCCCGTGTGTGTCGCGTCGGTGCCCTCATCTATTGCAGCCCATGGTGGCAATCCCCTCGCTCGCTTCTCCTTCTGGCAAGCGGCTGCGGCTTTGATGTCTCTCTTCGCCGCCTTCCGCCGTGCCAATGGCGAGCCGCCCTCGAGGGCTATGCCGCTAATGAGCCTCTCAGAAGGAACGTCCACCTCCTTGACCATGCCGCCCCTGTACGCTGGCTCCTCGTCAGGAAGACTCCAGTGAACAGGGCGAGAAGCGATGTGCTGCCCAACATCGATATCAAAGTCGAAATCTGTGCAGTGTTCACACAATAAGTCGGTGAACCGATGCGCGAAAAAGAAAACTGGGCCTCAGACCTGTGACTTCTTCAGTATAGTGCTCTTCGACCATGTGGTAGTGCCCATCCTTGTCCCTGGAGCTGACCGAGCGTGTCCGGCTCTCAGTATGCGTCCCTCGGAGATGGACGCGCACAGTAGGGGGCGTCAGGGAGTGCGACAGCAGGAAACGATACAGTGCCTCGCCTGTGATGGACCAGAGGGCTCGTCAGACCCATCTAAGCGTCGATCCTTCGGGCACTCACCATCCTCGTTCAAGTGCCGGTCGTGCGAGACAATGTCCCCGTCGCTCCCCGAGACGAAATACTCCGCCTCGTACGGCGTGAACTCGGGCGGTGGTTCCTCACCGCCCTGCGGGATGAACACATCCGGCGTGCCGAATTGGCTGTAGCTCGGGGCCAATGCGCCAGTGCTCTCCGCGAAGCTTGGCGGGGCAACGGGAGCCGTCGAAGGGCCACCCTGGGGCGGCCCTTCGTCAGAATCTTTCGCGTCCGGGTCCTTAATGATCATCGCGGTTGGTACAGAGCCGCACGCTGCACGAGCTCGCGAGTAAACACGCGTATCAGAGGTAGCAGGCAGACATCCTGCATACGCGCAGAGATATATGAGAGGCCATATGTGGACTCGTTCATCAAATCTTACGCCTGCGACGAATAGCCTCGGTCGCGCATGCGCAGTTCTGAGCTGGCCCGAGTCAATAGGGCCGACGGGCCACGTACGCAGATCTACGTGTGCCAGTCACAGTACAGCGCGCAGCCACTCTCCTGACGAGAAGCAGCGGAGATCATATAGAAGGACATCCAATCCATGAGACAGATTAGATACGGTAACAACAGATGCGAGACGCAGAGCGCAAAGTCCTGGGCAAGTTAAGCTACCTACAGTACGCGAGTGTCTAGAGTCCGCGCGAGTCGTGAGGGTCGTGTACGTGTGTAAGTATGCAACGTCCGACGACATGGGCTATCGTAGTGCGTGATCAAAAGGTCAAAAGAATGCAAGGAAAGCAGCGTTACAGGGGTCACCACGAGAAGCGTCCGAGCCATAGCAAATACACATGCAGTCGTTTTCGGGGGCGCCAGGGCGATTTGACGCTTCAAGCATATCGAGACGGCGCTCGCGAGACGTCGCCGCCCAGACTGGCACCATCAGGCAGGTTTCGCACCTGGAAATGTGGTTAATCCTACAGTCACAACTGAAAGGATCAGGCAATCACAACTCACCTCCAACGCAGGCCTCGACGTCGATGGCTCATCAGTCTGATCATCCATTGCCATTGAGTACACCGAGGACGTCATCGAGTCCCTTACGCCCGCCGATGTCTCGCCTGGGTCTTGATGCTCTGGTGTCTGTACAGTCTTCAGCAGCCGCTGTGGATTCCTCGGGGGCACAGTGAAAATATCGCCACTGCTCGAGTTCAACGCCGCGCTCGGCATCGCAGGTGTCGTTCCCTCGCTGCCGGCACGCATACCGCCAAGGAGCAGATCATGGCTACTTCCACTCGCGTGCGCCATGTGCCCCAAACCGACAGAGCTCGTGCTCTCGCTGCGCGTGCTGTGGCTGTGGCCGTGGTTCGAGTGTCCCGCATACACGGCCGCGAGCGGCGGACTGCTCGTCCGCGCAGGCGCGTACCCATCATTCCGTGACATTCCGAGTGAAGCCGCCGGCGGCGGGTGAATGGTCCCATAGGCCGCATACGGGTCGAATTCTCCGTCGTGCGCAGCCTCGGGGCCTGCTGCAGGGTCGTCCATATATGCAGACGGCGGCCGACCACCCGTAGCACTAGGCAGAGAACTCACGGTGTCACGGAATGGGTTGCCAGAGACCTCCGAGCCATCTCGTTGTCTCATTCGTGGGCCACCGAAATCGTCACCATCCAGAGGCGTGCGGTTGAATCCAGCCGCCGCAAGCGTCGACGCAACCGTGGTGTCGTGTTCCATTCTTCTGGTGCTACGTCGCCTCCTGATGAAGAAGAACAGGAACAAGAGAATTGATGCCGCAGCCAGTCCCACTATGAGGAATACGCCAGCGACAGCGCCTTTATTACGGAAGAACCTGTCCAGTACTGTTAGGCGAGACCGTCAATATACCAAAGTCCCCATTGACTTACTGCGATGTTGCGAGATCGGAAGTCCCGTCCCCGCTCAAAGGAGTAGGATTTGCCACAACAATCGTAACGTAGCTTGGACCATTACTTCCAGTTATCATCGACGTCTCCGTAATGAGTGGAGGAGCCGATGTCACTGTGTGACCCTGACTGTTGGTTGTGGTAATGTACACAGTGGACTGGAATGTGGTCCTATAAACGTTGGTGCAAGTCAGGTCGTGGCAGCTGTGTGAATCTTATGCGCAGAACTTACGTAGCCTCTGGCTGACTGGAAGACGATGCTGGCGAGGAATTGCCATTTACACTACTTGTCGAAGGCGTGGATGACGTTGTTTGGCTGGGCGAATTCGACGATCCTGAGGGCGAAGGAGAAAAAGCTGGAGGCGACGAGGAGGTCGGCGTCTGCGAAGGAGACGGTGAGCTCGAAGTGGTGTCAAAATTCTGGTCGGATAGTGAAGTGGATGACGCCGAGGAAGAAGACGGTGGAGATGACGAAGTCGTCGGGGTCTGCGATGGGGTAGTGGACGCCTCCGTCGACGAATGTTCTGTTGACGATTGCTGTGTAGACGAAGGGGTTGACGAGGGCGTCGTCGACGGGGTGGGTGTCGTGGAAGCCTGGGTCGAGCTCGGGGTCGTGGACGACTGCTGCGAGGTCGAGCTGTCCGACGTCGGCGAGGACGAGGCAGTGGTTGAGGAGTCTACAAAATCCGATCGAGAAGACGCGCGGGACGCCACCGACGCTGTGTTAGTTGCCGAGGACATGGGGGCTGAACTACTACCACCTTCGGTCGACGTAGGGTGCGAGGAAGACGTATTTGCAGACCTAGGGGCCACCATTAACACCTCGCAAGTAATGCGCGTAAAACTACATGTAACTCACGCTGTATCAGAGGCTTGGGTGGTCTGCGCAGACGAGTGCTCCGTGGTCGCTGAATCCGATGCGGTCGGGGACGAAGCGGACTGGGCTTGAGACGCTGTGGGGCTCGATGATGCAGTAGCAGCGATAGAGGACATAGAGCCCGTGCTCAAACTAGGAGTCGCAGAGCCCGTGTCCGTGTGAGTTGAGTCGGTGTGAGAAACTGCCGATGCAGACGCAGTATTGGAGTTATTGTCAGCAGTCGTGGACGCAGAATCCGTTGGCGAGTTTGACGTTGCCGTCACAGGAGCACTTGCAGTGGGAGCAGAGGCTGAAATAGACCGGGGGAATTAGATGGACGGTTCCACAGGGGTGCGACTGCGCGACGTAGAGCAAGCCGGGCGACTGCATAGACTGCCCAACGCTGCGCCTATACGCAAGCGACGCGTCTTGTGAGTGACTGAGAGCAGGTTGCGCTCAGGACTCGACCAGGCAATTGAGCGGGCGGAGAGACGAGGCTGGACTCGGCAACACGAGGCGCAACGCGGCGAGGGGGTGCGGGCATGGTGAGAGAGGGGTGAGACGCTTACCTGAAGTAACCTGGATGACGCTGGATGATTGCCTCCTCTCATGGACTCGAGTTGAAGCCATGAACTAGAGAGTGCGCATGAGGGGGAACGAAAAGCAGATCATGGCGAAATAATAAATGCGCAGAGGGAGCGAGCGATAGGGCAACGCGACCGGCACAAAACTTATCAAAACCAACGGGAGGCCCGTTTACATGCGGTGCCATGCATTATCGTCATCGGCTGCCCCCGCCGCCCTCATTGCTCCATACCGCCCGTCCGTCTCTTCACAACAACGGCCACTCATCCCCGCTATCTAATGCGCAATAATTTGGCTGCAGCTCCAAACACCATCAACAGCATATTGCTCTCGTCGACAGCGCAAGATCGCGTCTCATAGCTTCACGACGTAACGTACGTCGCACAAATGCCGACAAAGTCTATATGTTGGTAGGTCCGCAGCCGTCTGCATGCAGTGATAAAGTACCGGGGATGGCCGCCGGTCCCTTCAACAGAACCTTCCACTCCGCTGCAGCGTCTGAGCAATAAGCAAATCATAAGCTTGCATCAGAGGGAACGAATGTCAGATTTCCAGGGTCTGCCGTATACATCGTACAGATATGGAGTACATGGGTGACGGTGATTAGGGAAAAGATAAACTGCGGCAATCACGCGGCAATGTATGCGTAGAGAAATCTAGAGATGAGCAGAAAGCACGAGTGTATGAGAAGGTCACCAGCGAGATACACATGAGGAAGATGCTCGAGCGACAGGCCGTCTGCAGAATCCAGGCTAAGTACATCCAGAAAAGGCAACGGAATGCTGTTTGGGCATTAACCGTGAGGTATCATATATCGTCACCTAAGATTTTATAGGTAAGTCATGACGACAGCTTTCGCAGAGTGACTTACAGATCCATTGCAACAGGTCGTGAGAGTCCGTCATAGGGCCGTCAGGTAATGGAGATCAACAACACTTTCCGCCTTTGCCGGGGAGTCGAAGTTTCACGGTGCTGCGCCGGCGCGTGCCACTGAGACTGCCGAAGCTCAGTCGGCTCGAGCTATTGACGCGTCGGAGCGCTCGATCGCCGTAACTGACACCACTTCCCGCTTTCTCGGGGTCCAGGATGCCAGACTCTATTGCAAGCAGTATAGACCGCGCGCAAAGGAGAAAGGGTGCCTCGATGTTATCTCCCGTCAATGATGACGCTTCAAGGAAGTGGACGTCTATTATCGAGACGTGAGAGAGCAGTTAGGCATGCGTCAGGAACACAGGGGAAATCCACACACCATTGTCCGCGGCCCATTTACTCGCCTCCGCCCATTCGACCTCGCGGTCTTCTTCTCGGTCCGACTTGTTGCCCACCAAGACTGTGACCAGATGTGGACTTGCTAGCGCCCTCGCATCCGCCAGCCATCGAGAGAGGTTCGCGAATGATGCGCGGCTACAGCGATGTCCGTGAGCCACATTGGGACATAGTTATGGCGGTAATATGTACCTAGTGATGTCATAAACGAGGATTGCTCCGGCCGCTCCTCTATAGTAACTCCGTGTAACAGACCTACAATCATGTTACTCGTCACAAAGTGAACTGTCAGGACAAGATAGAGAACCCCACCTGAATCGCTCCTGGCCTGCGGTATCCCATAGCTGCAGAACGGGTCAGACGAATACAGTACTACAGCAGGGGGATAAAGGCGCACTTGTAACTTGATGCGCTTCTCCCCCAATTTGATTGTTCGGCTGGAGAACTCAACACCGATGGTATGTTGAGAATGGTCCTTGACTACGGGTCATGAACGCGTTGTTCAACCTCGACCAAATGCTGCATGCGCACATGTATTGTGTGTGAACTGGTGCAGCAAGCACGACTTTCCCGTTGCAGCCTCTCCTGCCTAAGCGTTCAGCATCGTGCGCACGCGCGGAGAACACCATGGCCAATACACACCAATGATAATGTATTTCATCAGAAAGTCTAGCACGCACAGCCCGTGAGCAGCGGTCTCGGACAAACTCTGAGGGCATACCATATGTTTCCATAAGCTCCGTCGCGTCGTCATCGTAGTCGCCGACAGGCATTGTGATAGACTGAAGTCGAAGCAGACGAGCAGGACCGTTGCAGCGCCGGCGCAAGGTCCAGAGTCGTGAGCGAGCGCCGACCAGGCGCCCTCGACGGATTCAGATAGGCACGTGCTGTGCGCGTCACTCTTCCCCAGCTTGCTGTCTCTGAGTCTGACCGCTGTTCTTGCTCAGACCATATCGTCTCTGTCTCCTGGGCCATTCAATAGCGGTCGTGTCTGGCTATTTACTTGAACTATACATAATATCGGGTATACATGCACTACTAAGGCTACAGTCCTTCACCATCCCTTCCACGGCACCCACACGTCCTCCACCATCTCTCCTTTGCTTGGCATGTCCGAATCTACAACATAGTACCATGGATACGCAGCTAGTATGAGGCACGCGTGCTGTCCGACCACCTGGATGATCTCCCCGACCTGCAGCTTATCCCGCGCGGTCTGTCGGGCGGGCCTCAGCTGCGTCAAGACTCCGTGCTCCTGAGAGATCCGGCTAAGCCGCCATGGCCGTCCGACCACCTCACCGAATCCGTCAATCGGCCCAGTGTCTTTGCTCAAGGCAATGGATCCAGCATCGCACAGCGCCTCGTCGGTCCCGCCCTCGCCACGACCAGGGTAATATGAGATGACTGTGGCCAAGACGCGCTGCGCTACGCGATTTGTGTCGACTAAGCCGGTGTGCAACTGCTGCAAGTCGAGGAGGGGATAGTTCCCTGCATCGTATTGTCAAATTTCAAAGTCGTTCCACAACAGATGAACCGACGTACCTGCGTGGATCTCAAGTCGGCCGTTCAGGTGAGTCGCTAACCGGGCGCGCGTCTCTGCTGTGGCAGCATGGGCTGTAGGGGTGGAACCGATAGCTAGGACGAATGGCTCGCGCGGCGGCGCATTCGGCGTCCCTGCCAGAATGGAGAGCGCCAGACCTGCTGCCTGGTTGACAGACTCGATTTCTTTTGTCAAGTACACTGCCGCCTCTGGCATAGACTTCGATCCATATGAATGGCCGCCATGGCTGTAGAACCCATACACGGAGATCACAGGGGAGCAGAAGAGCGCCATGAGGAGGTTCTCGAACAGCTGCGACGATGGCTCAAGACCCGCACGTCTGTACGGAATGTCATTGGCTGCTGGGATCGTCGCAAGCAGAACAGGGCGCACTTGTGTCCACAGTCGACTTTCACGAACACAGACCACCGTCGAGGATTTGGCCGCTGCTTCTCAAAGATTTCCAAGAATCTGATTTGGTCCGGATGATCAATTAGAATCCGGAGATGTGCATCAAACGCTGCGATCTCCTCCCACAATGAGGAGAGGTCCTGGACTTTGTTAAGAGCTACAGGAAGCCCATATAAGATCTACGGGCGGTCAGTCTTGGTACGAAGAGGGGGTGGGGTACGTACATCCTTGACCGTGCCATCA
Organism: Postia placenta MAD-698-R-SB12; assembly: GCF_002117355.1. Classification (NCBI taxonomy): domain Eukaryota; kingdom Fungi; phylum Basidiomycota; class Agaricomycetes; order Polyporales; family Adustoporiaceae; genus Rhodonia; species Rhodonia placenta. Next base: position 2,144,037 of record NW_020169832.1, on the reverse strand, counting down.
GCAACAAGTCCGTCCCTGATGACCTCGCATGCTTCCATGACTGTAGAGACTACGATCGCATGTGTCTGGTCCACTAACGAGACCAACTGCAATCGCGTGCCTTCTGATGTCTGTCGATTTGGCTCAGTCCGGACGACCAATCCTTATGTGTCTCCCTCACCTTGTGCGATTTGACATGAGCCCTGAAAGTTGCACCCCACTGTTTTGCGTTCTCGTGCATAAGCGCACAGTTCTTCGCGAACAGGGCGCGATCTATGACGACCGCAGGGGTCCGGATGGCATGGAGCGGCTTGCCCTTGTACTCGTCGACGAGCTCCTGCTTCTCGGGCTTTGCGCTGATGTGGAAGGGTGTCTTCGTCTGGACAGTGACGACCGACATCCTGCCAGTTTGCTTCTTTGGCGTTTGGGGGGGCGACAGGAGACTGCGGCGTCGGATGAGTACTGGTCGAGCATTCCCTCTCCGCACGCTATCATCCGAATCGATACTGACGATGTGTCGTCGTCACATGACCTCTGAATCCGCCGCCGCTTATCCGAAGTCCGGGCTCTTGGAGCACCATCAGCTTCTCCCCCGCAACTCCCTTTATGGCCTATGGCAAGCCCACAGTTTCTTGCACAATGTCACGGGTCCAAGATAGAGATACCAGATACCACACTCTAACTATAGCGGAACACTGCCCACAGATCTCATGTTCATACAGGATATACATTGAGTTGCCCTTTGTGCCTCACGGTTCACCCAGCGATCGTACTAGTCCTGCCATGAGTGAAACTCAACGCACAGTCCACCAACCCATTCACCCCGACATAGCGGGCAGGTTGGACCCGGAATACGCCAAGTTTCACAATGCCAACTCCGCGTATCTTGTCCCTCTGCACCTTCAGTCATGGGATCCTGCAGTGCGTCAGAAACCTGCCATCCTAGGTGGCTCCGATCCCCTCAAGGTCGGCGATGTCAAGGATCTGTCTTTGGGTAAGTATGCGATTCGGGTCTTCACACCAGAAACCTCGGCTCCGGTGCCAGGATGGCCTGTGCTGCTCTATTTCCATGGAGGCGCGTGCACGTTGTCAAATGAATTAAACGGCTGCTTACTGCCGCGCACAGGAGGCTGGACGTTGGGCAATATCAGTACCCAAAACGCTTTCTGCACTCATATGTGCAAGCGTACGTCTCCCGTCCACATGCCACACACATACCAATGGCAGATGTCCTACTATATTCAGGCGCAAGCTGCGTTGTAGTTGCGGTTGATTATCGGCTGGCGCCAGAAAATCCATACCCCGCTGCCGTAGAGGACGCGATAGAGGCCCTCGGCTGGGTCTATCAGAATGGCAAGGCTCAGCTGAACGCCGACGTCACCAAGATTGCAGTTGGCGGTTCGTCCAGGTATATCACTGTATTGCTCGTTGCTTGAAAACGCAAATGACACTTCGGCAGCGGTGCCAATTTAGCCGCGGTCCTCACTCACAAGGCGGCGCTCGCGGATCCTCCTATTCCTCTCGCCTTCCAGCTTTTGGTGGTCCCTGTTATCGACAATACGGCGACGACATCGGGTGTTCCCTACAAGTCTTGGGCTGAGAATCAGAACACCATCGGGCTCAGCGTCGGCAGGATGCTTTGGTTCCGGGACTATTACTTGCCGAATGAAAAAGATCGCCTGGCATGGGAGAGCTCCCCCATTTTCGCTCCAGAAGAGTCGTTCAGGAAGGCGCCGCCAGCCTGGATTGCCGCCGCCGAGCTCGACATTCTGAGGGACGAGGCCATCGTCTATGGCGAGAAATTACAGGAGGCCGGTGTGGATGTAGAAATTAAGATATACAAGGGCGCTCCTCACCCGATCATGTCTATGGACGGTGCGTCTACAGCCTGCATACTTACGGGGAAATAGAACTCATGACCACTCACAATTTGATAAAATCTCATCTCATGACGGGTCATCAGGGTGAATATTGCGGTCTACTAACCTGACAGGCACAAGCTAACTTCTGCTATCCAGAGTGCTTGCAATTGGTAGACAGCTCGTGTCGGACGCTGCTGATGCTTTGGGTAGAGCCTTTGAAACGCTCTGAGTTTTTGTGATAGTGATTCTCGTGATTGTGCAAACTATGCATCGAGAGCCATGCATGTCTCCTGGGCCCCACGAATCATTCTCACAAAAAATTACTATGTCCTTTTAGCAGGTCATCATTGCTTTTACATGATGCGATTGTATATACTCTTCGCTTGTTCGATGCCGCTTGTTCGTTCACGCAAAAGCTCTCCGCCACTTCGTCCGATTTCTGAATGTATGTACCCACCTTATTCACATCCAGAGTACCGGACGCAACACACTTTTAGCGACGGACTCGAGGCCTATTTTCGCGCCTGAGTCCTCTCATTCTCCTTTAGTTGATGCAGCGAAAACCTCGGTTATTTCAGGACTTGCTATGATAAAGATCCTTACTGACGGTGTCGGTCCCCTGCATGGCGGGCCATAGCCAAGAATTAAACAGCTGCAGTGGCATGCCATCCGTATCCATATATAACTAGCCACGCGGGCCGACCCTATGGAATGTTACGAACCTTTCATTTCGTACGCTTTCTCGGATCATACAGACCTTATTACTTACTTTGCTTCTTATGTTTCCATATATAGTATCTATTACTTACACATGTGTTCTTCATGTATGCCTATCTTTCTCTTCACAGATATGCCTATTTCACTATCTGTAGTCATATGTAGTTCGTCATGTAGTTCACGCAATATATAAGCAGACTGAAGCTGAGGGCAATCCTCAGTCTTCAGTTGGCACTTTCAACGCTAAAACCTAGCCGTGTCATGGAACGACTCGGTTACGGAGAGAGCCAGGAAGCTGCAGGAACGTCCTGAGTCATGAGTCTTGAGATTCGCTCGAGATACCGGATTCCAGCGATCTGGGGCTTATCCACCGGCCCTGGGTCTCAAGCAGCCTCTTAAGAGACGCAAGTTATCCATCGTCGCATCTACACCTTCGACGTCCCCGAACCCGCTGAACGACTACTAGCCATGGCCGAGACTGAGCGCCAGATCCACCAACCCATCCATCCCGACATCGCAGACAAGTTGGATCCCGAATACGCAGCCTTTCATAATGCTAACAACCTACACGTCGTCCCGCTGCATCTGAAGCCTTGGGACCCGGCTGTGCGCAATGGACCGCCCGTGGCAGGCGGCGCAGAGCCCTTGAAAGTCGGCGATGTGAAGGATCTGTCCTTGAGCAAGTGCTCGATGCGAGTCTTCACACCGGAAGGTTCTGCTCCAGAGCCTGGATGGCCTGTATTACTATATTTCCACGGGGGTGATTCTCGGATTCACTATTGCTCGGATGATGATCATTGAGATTTGACTATGCACAGGCGGATGGACTCTAGGGAATATCAACACCGAAGGCTCCTTCTGCACTAACATGTGCAAGCGTGAGCCTGTCTACCGTCTCGATACTGCTCAAGACCGACGCTGATCTTCCGAATCAGACGCGAGCAGTGTTGTAATATCAGTCGACTACCGTCTGGCGCCAGAAAATCCATACCCTGCTGCAGTTGAAGACGCGGTAGAGGCTCTTCACTGGGTATACCAAAACGGCAAGGCCCAGCTCAACGTCGATGTCAGCAAGATCGCTGTCGGGGGATCGTCCAGGCACGTCAGCAGAATTAGTATGTCGGACGATGCTCACCTTCTGGCAGCGGTGGCAATTTGGCTGCGATACTCGCACACAAGGCCGCACTCGCGGAGCCCCCCATCCCACTCACCTTGCAACTCCTTGTTGTACCTGTCACCGATAACACGGCGACGACATCGGGTGTGCCGTACAAGTCGTGGGCCGAGAATCAAAACACGGTTGCGCTATCTCCTGGCAGGATGTTGTGGTTCCGGGATTGCTACTTACCGAACGAGCAAGATCGCCTGGCTTGGGAGAGCTCACCCATCTTTGCCCCAGAGGAGCTGTTCAAGAAGGCTCCCAAGGCGTGGATTGGCGTATGCGAACTTGATGTACTCAGAGACGAAGGCATCGCGTACGGTGAAAAGCTACAGAAAGCCGGTGTTGATGTCGAAATCAAGGTGTATAAGGGCGCGCCCCACCCGGTCATGGCTATGGACGGTGCGTCGACGTGTGACCTAAACAATCATTACCGTGTTCACTAATGGTAACTGTCGCTCACGGCGGGGATGTGGACTGTTTAGGGTGAGTTACATGCACCTATTCGCTAGAACACATGCTGACCTCGATCTGATAGTGTTCTCGCAGTAGGTCGGAAGTTGGTATCCGACGCTTCGCATGCGCTTCATAAAGCATTTAGTTTGGTCTGAACCTGTATTGGAATATAACTGCGCGTGAAACAGATTTACAAGGGGTGAACGTTGTGCACAGTACACCTACACACATGCCCTCTGACGCGTGGGTCCCTACATCTTCGCCAGCCGCGATTGTAGCAGAAGTGGGTGACCGTTACGCAGTCACCAGCACGATGTAGTGTATAAAGGCAGACATTGGACTGATCAACACGATAACCACTGGCTCCATGAGCCGTGCGGCAATTATCCTGAAACCATGCATAAGTTTGCAGGACGCTGAGTCAGACCTGTCGTACTGTTTGAAATACTCATATTCAGAGCGCATTCTGAGTACGTGCAAATGGACACCGCCGTAGGGACTCTGCGGATTCTCGCGCCCTAGCCCCACAGGTTACTTAGTAGAATCCTGGAGTACGGATGGGAACATCACCTAGCTGCATTGACAATTGCATGATGGCCACCATGTAGCCTACGTGCAGCTTTCGAATAACGCGAGCAATGGGGTGCGCCTACGAGTCAAAACATAATGCTCCTACACTGACCACACGCTTACGTGGCAATTTGCTGGGTCGCTCATTCGCGTTCGGACTCTATCGCAAAGAAAGAATAGGTTGAGAGGCCATAGACAGGTAGCATTCATGTAAGCATCAGTAGTAGACCTGCCTATGCAATGACCCAATATGTGCTGAGATCGCTTAGAGCGATAGCGGGATCTGTAGCATATCATGAATTGAGAGAAGACAAAATCTGGAGACTCGAAGCATCATGATGTTACATATGAGTTTTTCCCCTGTCGCAAAACAGACATTCAGCAAGCGCAACCACGATAACCAGTAGAGCTTGTGCTTCTGTGTTACGGTGCTTATTGATGGGCTTGCATAATAGCATCTGATATGAAATTAGCCGAGACTTGATTGCCGCCAAACCAACGTCCGTTGAGGCCTTGAATTGCATTCTTGGCAGAGTCGATGGAGTCGAATTTTACATATATCTCACCCTGGTTAAGCTTGATTAGCGCACGCTCGGCAGATGTAAGAGGATAGTAGACCTGGGATTCCTTCTCCACCTTGATAGCTTCAACCTTGCCGTACTTGTATTCGCACTCGCCCTTGACGTCTTCAGCAAGATCTTTGTCCCAGTCCTTCTCGGTCTCACTAAAAAATAACAAATATAAACATAACGTCGACTGAGAGTGAGCTAACACGTACTTCTCAGGGTCAAACATATTCTTCAGCAGAACCGATCTAGACTGCATCTGTTGAGGAATGTTGGGTTTCATGCTGCAAAACCATGAATCAGCTGCAACATAGCACGGCCATTTTAGACGCTTACATCGGCTGAGGACGAGTTGAGGGTTGATCAGTTCTGGCTAATTTCTGCATCAGCGCCTGTCGAGAAGCTGCATTCAAGTTACCACCTGCAATACAATCAGCATAAATGTAAGTGCGAAGACCAAGTCTCCTCACCGCCGGCCTCGTCCAAGGAGTCCTGCTGGGTGTACTTCACACTTCCTTTCTCGTGTACGGTGTTGACACGGAGCTGTTTACTAAATGTGAGACGTGACACAAGCGAATCGCCACTGGGACGTACAGTGCGCCCAGCAAGCTCGAATCCTTCCATTTGCTCAAGTGCCATTCTAGCATCCTCTGCTCGCTTGTATCTGCACGCACAAGTTCGGCGGGTCAGTTGCAACTCGTCGCTCGAAGCATATCAACTTACTGAACGAACGCGTAACCTTTGCTGCGGCCGGTCTGTGGGTCTCTGTGAAGATCGACGAATTCAAGTTCGCCAAACGGCTCAAAGACCTGCTTGATGTCGGATTCCGTGAGGTTGAAATGTAAAGAACCAACGTATAGCCTATGATGGGAGGCGAATTAATGACATTACTATCGTCGCAATTGAATATGACTGACTGCATGCCGCCATGAGGAGCGCTGACCCCAGGTGGCAAGTTCAAGTTGCTGTAAGCGCGCAGGATAAGTGGGTTGGGGGAGAATGAGTTAGTGTTTGCTACATACCCATCGCCAGGGTGGAGCCTATTCCTCTCAGCTTCTGTGTGCTGGATCTGGATGGGAAGACCCATGACAATTGTTCCACTGAGGGAAATAGCCTTGTCAACAAGTTCAATTGAGCGGAATTCTACATAACCGATCCTGAAGTGGCGATCAGCTTGGAGACAAACGAACAATAACAAATGCATCGGCACTCACCCCTTAGAACGCCTGGAAATCCTGTCAGTCACGATACGTGAATCCATGACGGTGCCTTCGCCAAGTTTCTCTTCGAAGAAGTAGCCCAGGTCACGAGCGGTAAGTCGTGCGGCAAGCTGTGAGACAAATACAGACCGGGCTTCAGAGTCGTCCTCCCTTGGTTCATCAGGGTTCATGGGATCATCTATCGGGAGATCATACGAAGGAGAGGGACGTCTGGAAATATAGACGTGAAGCGGCTCAAGGACCAGGGGGAAAGTAGGTACTCACCTCACTGGAGGCGTTTTGGGATCCAGGCGGTCATCCAGGGGCACAGAAGGCCCACGACTTTGCCTAGGCTCGCGCTCACGATCTCTGTCGCGTCGATAGCGGGTCATGTCGTCGAAATCATCGCGGGGATCACGCGGTCTGGAGGACCTGCGGTCGATGGAGCGGTCTCTGCGACGGCGGGGGCTATCGGCCAAAGGCGGTGGAGGTGGAGGCAGTCCTGCAGACGGTGGAGGTGCGGGAAGGGAAGACTCTTCCGGACCATCGTCGTGTCGCTTCCTCTTGGAGCGCTCGTCAACGCCCCGAGTGTCGGGACCGTCGTCCAAGTCATCCCCGCGCTTTCTACGCCTATCCCGCTCATCGCGGTCGCGGTGGCTGTGCCGACTTTCAGCTCTTTCTCGGTCTGAGCGATGGCGTTCCCCGTCGCGATCTCTGCGCCTCTCGCGGTCCCTGTCGAGGTCCCGGTCCTTGTATTTGTCGCGGGAGCGTTCACGTTTGTCGCGAACGCGACGTTCATCATGTTCATCACGCTCTCGTCGCCTCTCGCGGCGTTCTCTCTCCCTATCCTTGTCTCGGGACCGTGAACGGTGTGAACGACGAGTACGATGTGTGTCAGTCGAGTGATTGCGGGAACTATAGGTGGCCATGAGGGACTCATAGTTGTGCACAAATAAACACTTACGACTTGGATTTCCTGTCGGGCGACCTCTCCCTATCTACATCCATCTTTCCGTTAGGCGAAGTCATTGTTCGTGACTGGGGGTTGATGACGACCGAAGAAGTTTTTGGACCGAAGAGGCAAGAACACCGGTGAACAAGCCAAACGACTACACAGTCACGGTCACACAAGTATGCATCACAGTGCAGTTGTGTGTCGCTTGTGATTCCCGTGACACGCTTGTTTTAGTCGTTGCGTGACTATCGGTTGGATGAGCCAGGAGACATGAATCAAATCCTGACATCATATTTGTACACGATTTTCCTGGTATTCTACTGCATCCAACGTTCTATACGATGGCTCTAGAGAAGATCCGCCAATCGAGCTCGCACTCGTTTCTCCGCCTTGACGAGCTCCAACTCGTCCGACTTCTTGTACAACTGGTTCAACGGGTTCTCGTCGCCTTCCTTCTCAAGGTCCAGCTCAATTTTGCTGAATGCAGCGCAGAACTTGCCGTTGAGAATCTGCACGACATAGGGCATGAGTAGGGTGTCGCCATGTGGTTCTGCATGCATCAGCAGACCTGGTTGTACAAGATGTTCTTGAAGTGTTCGCGTGTACTGGTCCCGTCGAGGGCTTGCGCACCGCTCAACTGACCGTATTGTGAGACCGTGGAGTGGTGCTTGAGCTGCACAGATAGGATGGAAAATCAATCACAAAATCGTTCCAGAAATGAACCACTCGAACCTGGGCAACAAAGCCGTCCTCTGCTGCGCGCTCGAAGATCTCAGCGGGCTCTTTTGACATCCACCTAGAGAATTATTAACTCCTGCCCTCACCTTGTGACCTTGAACTCACATCTCGTAGCAGAGTGCCTCGTCCGAGCATCCAGCTTCTTTCAAGAGATTGAAGGCCTCCCTATTGACAGCGACAATCGTCGTTAACCCTGTCCATGCGTAAAGGAATGGCACATACGTGAACAGCATGATGATGTTCGGCCAGAGCGCCTGCTCGGCGAACAAGTCCATAGCAGTCTCTTCATAGACGGATGACGCGATGGCTCCTGCCTTCGTCGCACCGATGGCACGGGACAGCGCAAGCGCAGACTCAAGGCCTTTGCCCGTGCCATTCTGCTCGACGGAAACGAAGCAGGGGAATCCTTGGCCCTTAACATACAGACTCCGCACAGACGAGCCGATCATCCTAGGGTTTGGTGAGCATGTCAATGGTCGTCGATTGGTTTATTAGACACAAACCTGGGCGCAACCATGACAACGTCTTGCGAGGGCTTGAATTTCAACAGTTTGAAAAACACATTATAGCCACTTGCAACCACAATTGTCACATCGTCCTTTAGGTTGGGGGCAAATTGTTCGTTGAAGACACGGGGCTGGACCTGGTCCGGGATGAGAATAAAGACAACTAGAAGCAACAAGTCAGATATATGCTTTCAATCCACACAACAAGACATCAACGTACCGTCTGCGACCTTCGCTGCCTTTGCGAAATCGTGCTCGACGGTGTAGCCCTTCGCCCTTGCGTCATCCGCATAGTAATCAACTCGGTTCGCAATGAGGATCTGCTCGTTGGGAATCCCCGTATCGCGCAGATTCTGAGCTTGCGCAGCTCCCTGGTTACCAAAGCTTTACATAAAGACGTTCGGTTAATATTCTCCGGAGTCAGAATGAGGCAGCTTACCCCAGGAAGACGATCTTCTTGCCCGTGAGGACACCGAGATCGGCGTCTGCGTCGTAGTAACTGCAGATTGCGCGATCAGCGAATTGTCTGCACAATAAAGTTCGATGCCCGAAGCTCACATCTTAGCGGAAGGCATGTCAGTGTATGAAACGCGACCGTGGAGGAATCCTAATGCTCATACAAGCTGCGGTCACATATATATATATATATATCTCACTCGACCCCACAACGTCGGAGGACGGGGCCGTATAGCGGGAAATACGACGACCCTACTATTCGTATCGCACATATGACATAGTCACCATGTCTTCCTCGACGAAGGAGCATGTCCCTGTGACACGGAGGCGGAGCACACGGACCGTGTCAAATGTGCAAGAGCACCCTGATGCGAGATATCAATTCTAGACCAAGTAAGAAATATGAACGACCTCCAGCAGGCAGCAATAACCAATTCCGCTCTACGCACCGCATCTCGCCTCGTTCGCCATGGCAGGCTTACTGTCCAACAAAGTGGTATGCATCACCGGGGCGTCTCGCGGAATTGGACGAGCGTGCGCGGTGGAATCTGCAAACCAAGGCGCAACCGGCCTAGTCCTCCATTACCTGGGGGACAAAGAGACGGAGACGGAGGCCCATGAGTTGAAAACGGAGATAGAGACGCGCTTTCCAAACGCTCGCGTCGCAATTGTTCCTGGTGACATCGCAGATCCCGCCACAGCGACGAAGGTGTGCCCATTTCACGTGCTTCGGGCTACAGTCTGACTGTGACTCTGCCACAGACTGTCGAAGTCGGAGTAGGCGCATTTGGACGCATTGGTTAGGATTATGATTCTACTATAGGCTAGTGTTTGCTAACGTCTATTCAAAGATGTACTGGTCAGCAATGCGGGCATTTGCCCGTTCGCTGAATTCCTCACAATGCCGCTCGCTACTTGGGAACGGACACGATCCGTGAACCTTGACGGATCATTCCTGATTGTACAAGGTGCGCGATGGAATCCGCTCTTATTGTGATCACAGGTGTTGAGGGCCAATATCAGCCGTAGCAAACCAAATGAAGAACCAGATCCCACAAGGAGGGTCAATTATCGGCGTATCCTCGATATCTGCCCTGGTCGGTGGCGAGATGCAGTGGTAAGTCTAATAATACTACATATCGCGCCTGGGGCGAAATCTCACTGGCCATATCGCAGCCACTACACGCCCACCAAGGCGGGCATACTATCCCTCATGCAGAGCTGCGCCGTCGCGCTCGGAAAGTACAACATCCGAGCCAACGCAGTCCTCCCAGGGACCATTGAGACGGACATCAATAAGCAAGACCTCTCGGACGCTGTCAAGCGAGAGAACATGATTAAGAGAACAGCTCTAGGACGCCTCGGCCGTGAGCATTCATACTTGACATGTATAGCGCCTCCGAATGACGCCATCTCCCACAGGGCCTGACGACCTCGCCGGTCCAGTTGTGTTCCTCGCCAGCGATCTGGCGAAGTACGTCACAGGGGCATCGCTGCTCGTAGATGGGGGGCTCTTCGTGAATCTTCAATAGAGGAGAAAATCGCTCACCCATAAGGAGTGTTTGTATCAAAGTAAATCTTCATTCTATTCTTGCTTGCATTCAATCGAAGTGTGCGAACCAGGGTCACAAGCTTATTACGAACGTCAAATTGTTTATCATCACAGGGTCTACCCTTACAGGTCGCGGGCCCCCTCAGAATGCACTGCTTATCCTCCGCCTTCGCGCGGGTCACCGCCGGACCTCCATAGGCAGAGGGATGCCATTTATCACAGCCGGCTTCGCGTCCACCAATACGGTCACCCAGCGGGCCCAACCAGGTCCTGGGTTCTTCCAAGCATGCATTGTGCCCCGCTGGATAACGATGTCCCCCGGCGTTTCGAACTTTGTCTCTGTTCCATCTTCCATAATCAGCACGAGCTTGCCCTGGACTGTAAGGGATCAAAACTGAGCCCGTCCTCCTGTTGCATCATGGCGGGAATTTCAGCACCCACTCAAGATGTTATAATCCAAGGACGATGTCTGGTGCTGAATGCGTCAATGTTATATAGCGTTGTCCACACGTACATGAGCGCACGCTGCACGTACCATAGCGGCTAACGCTCCAGGTGCTAGATCCGTATATCTCAAGACCGTGCCATTGTGCATCACAATACCCAAATCGCTATCAGGCTGCCTTGCAGCGCCGTCCACACTATCGTAGACATCGTGACCTAAGCAACAGCGCCGCCAAGACAGCTACCAATACTTACTCGCTGTTGTTATCTCCAGTAGGTGTCGCCTCCGTCACCCAAATATTGTTTCCCCAGACGCCAGGGAACGCCGGCGACTCCTGCGCACCCGCGAGTATATATCAAATTCGACGCCACATATGAGAGCGAAAATGTAATTCACACTCGACGGAAGCAAATCGTCGCTCCGGACGCACGCGGTACCGCAATCGTCATGACCGGTTACGGCACGGCGCAGATCAGCAGGTGGAGGCGGGGGATCAGCAGACAGCGCCATCAAGGCCGGGAGGAGATGCGGGCACTACCCCAGACAGTTGTGCCAGTCTTAATGGCGAGCACATAGAGACACGCGTATTTCAGTTGACGTAGACCGTCCAGGCGTGCTAATCACATATGGACACCTGAAGAATGCCCATAGTGCTACCGCCCTATCCACCTTCACGTGGGCATAGACGAAAATCAACGTGTGGTCGATGCGCCGCCTGACCGCCCAATTCACAGGATGCAGAGCGCGGACCGTCGCTGTCCGGGCCGTCGCGGGGAGTCCGTTCATGTCATCATGGTCTCTCGAGCAGCGGTCCGGATGAATCCATGGAATAGACTAGCGCGAATAGTACACGAGCACCAAGCAAACTGGGAGCACCAGACAAAGGCTGCAAGAAAGGTACACCGAATTAGGGAGCAGTATCTGGAGACAAGATTCAGTGTCGATTAGATGTGCAGGAGTACGTTACTCACAATAATAGTATTCATCAATCAATGGAATCCAGTCGCGAATGAATGCACCGACAACGCCCAACAGCGGAGCACGAGCGGTACCGCTTGCGAACGCCTCGAGCTTGGGCCTGTACCACAGTTGAGAACATGATCATCGCGAAATAATCTGCCACTCACTTCGACCAAGTCTTCCAGATAGACCCGCGCAACAGATACCACACGATGTCTTTGTCCCTAGAGGCATATTCTGAGCGCTCGAGGGGCGCCGATCGGGCAGGCACGCGACGCAGATTGCGCGAAACGAATTCCAATGCAAGAGCAGTCATCAGGGGCCGGTTGCTCTTGCGGTCTCGAGACAACATGATCGCTAAAGTACAATGGCAACAAGTTATAGTTTAACACGTGCAGGGAGCAGAGCAGGCTCGACTACTCACCGTAGACAAGAGGACGTGCGATGTACACCAACTCTGCAAGCCAATCCTTCGGAGATGTGAGGGGCTGCATGAGCGCAGTAGGTGCTTTCACAGCCGACGTCGTGAGGGCTTTCGGCAAGAGGTAGTCCTCGACTGGCAAGGGCGACTGGGTGGGCGGCGGCGGGGTAAGGAGCGGATGCAAAGGCAGTGGGACATGGTTATTCTTCAGGTGCTCGGGCGTCGAAGGGAGCGAAGAGGGCGGAGAGGATGGGGCGAGGGTAGGCGAGGATGTATCCGACTCGGGAGGCAAGCAAGAAGGGTCTATCTCCCGCTCAGGGATAGGCGGTGAAAGCACTGGTCGTCTGGTAATGCGCAACAGCACAAGACGTAGCACAGCCCTTCGGAGAATATCAGCGGGGAGTCAATTCACGTCGCGTGCGGTGATGCGTACTTAATGACCTCAAGCGACACGATGCCTCGCCAGCGGTTGCGGGTAGACGTCTTCCTCCTGAGCCCCATTTCGATCAGGAGCTCCACGAAGCGCACGAGCTGCAGCGTGCGGGCAGCCCATTTGTACCGCCAGTCCTTGTCCGACCAGGCCCGGGTGTATCGCGTATGCGGCGACGGGGGGATGAGCGCCTTGTACTTTGGGTCGGACTGCACGAACTGCGCGAGGAGCGTGTCATGGTACATGCTGATCACATTGAGCGCGGCAGACACTACGGTACATGGCGGCGCACGACATATGCAACACGAACGGCGGTCAGAGGGGCCAAACACGATGCACGAGACAACTAACACGCTTCGGACGCCAGCTCCGCATCCCTGAACCTGCCAGGGAGGACCCACGTAACGGACCTCAAGGTGCTCTCGAGAGACGAGATGGTGGAGACATTCTTGATGAGAAAGTGTTCATAGCGAGCGAGAACCGACGACATGGATCTAGAGGTGAGCGTTGGAACTGAGAGAGTGCGGAATGCCGCCCAAGACGAGGCGGGCGGAGGCAACTTGGACGAGCGCACATAGTGCGCTCGTCCATGCGACCATCCTTGCATCCTCCTCGATCAGGTAACCCCACCATGCTCCCTCTTTCCCCAATGTCCACTTCAGCGACTACGAGTTCTTTCCAGACTCGAAAGCACTGATATCCGAAACCGAATGCAGACGCTTAAATATCTTTTGTCACGTAATGGCATGCCCACATAACACGGCACGTACAGCCCAGCCGGGCAGGCGTTCATCGCATGCAGGATAACTGCCAGAACGCGCAATACAACGGCGTCAAGAGTCCTAATGTCCTTTGTCGTTACCTATCTGGTCTTCCTGGCGGCTCTTGCTGTATCTTTCAGGTCGGACACCGGATGATAGAATTCGGAACTCGCTATCCATTCGTAGTCCAGACTACAGATGCCCGCGATATGTACACATCCATGGCTCTGCCCCAGGGCCCATGATCTATATCCGATGCGGCTCACGGCAGCGATGCGCCATAACGCTCCGCCAGGAAGCTGGTCATGAACGTGTTCCAAGGCGAGCTAATCCGCTTGATCACCGAGCACAGTGAGCTGGAAGCGGCAAACAGGATCCCTGCAGACGCAGCCTGCGCTGAGAGAGAGGCCTGCAAATATTTGTGCACGCTGCAGGGCAAGCGATAACACGCGGACGGCTGCCATCAAATGCGGGATCTTAGATGCCAGACTCGTGGTCGCTTATTGCCTCTATTTCACAGCGCGATCGCCTTCTGTTATTTCCCCCCTTCATTTTCTCCTCGAGTCACCGCCGGTCTGAGTCTCTCTCATCTATCCACCGCCCGTCTTAACCTACGGGCGACACAGGAGCTGCTCCTCGCATGGCATCGTCCAGGCATGCCGGCCAGTCGCTCAATTACTTCCAGCAGAGCCCCGTCCGCGGGCAGCTGGAGGTGCCAGATGGGTACTCGCGAAGTGGGTGGCGGTATTTGCAGTGCACGGACACGCCAAACGAGCTAAGGGTGCGCACAGTCTCCCCTGCATAACGTGCGCCTAGCGTAACCCTGCCGTAGGTGCTCCTTCCTCCGCGCACGGCGCAGATCTATGGCAATCTGCTTCGTGCAGAACTTGTCGAGCTGGCAAAGGACAGGAATGCCTCCTGGGACCGTATCCTGCAAATCCGCCATCTCAAGGACCGCATGATTCGGAAATGCACCCGCCTCGCGCGCGCATCAGCCCCCGTTCCTGCTGGAAAGCAGAGCTCACGCTCGATGTTCTTCACTGTGCACGCGCCGCCCGACTTCCGGCTCAAGGAGATGGAGCGCTGGTTCAGGATGCAGGGTGCGGAGATCCCCCAGGACGCGGGCTCACCCGGCACCTCGTCTTCCCCCCCATACTGCTGCAGCAAGTGCAACCCTGCCGGGGCACAGGCTAGCACCAGCCAGACGCCGCACCGCCGCGCCACCTCAGTGAGTCACCACGGCGCGAGCCAGATGTCCCGCCGGGGAACCGTCTCACACCCAGAGGTCAGCCAACCGGTGCGGCGAGGGACCGCCGCGCCACCGCGCCATTCATCTGTACGCCGTTCGCCTGAGCGCGTCCCCCTGCGCCGCGGAGACTCCTCCAGCCAGGCAACCACGCTCCTCAACCCGTCTCCGCCCCCGCTGGACGGCAAGCCCGCGCACGCACACAAGCAGCAGCTCCTGAATGCCTTCAATAAAGCAGGGCGCGTCCCCTCCGTGATGCGCGAGGCCGACGCACAGTTGCGTGTGCGCTCGGTCGAACGCAAGCGGTCTGCGGCGTCGGACGCGAGCGCCATCTCGCACGCCGCGCGGCTCAAGGCCAAGTCGCCCGATCCGCTGCCTATCCCATTCCGCACACATGATCCGGACGCGGCGCCACCCACCGACTCGCCGTCGACGCTGCTCGACGAGCTCCCCGAGCCTGAGCCCATGTTCACGGCGTCCCCCGAGCCGATGGCCAGCCCGCCGAACGGGCAGATGTTGCCGACGATACACGAGGGCTCAGAGCGCGGCGAGGGCGAGGGCGACGAGGCGCACCGCCCGCTTCCGCGCAGACGAAGCAGCCTGAAGAAGTGTGGAAGCATCAGCCGGCTGAGCATCGCGAGCAACACGAAGTCAGTCGCGTGGGCAATGGACCGTGATTGGATTGAGCAGATGTCAAATTACATGAAAACGGCGAACGAGGCCGAAGTGTTAGGTGTGTAGGAGCCTATTCGTTGCTTGGTATCCCTTTGCGTCTTACAATTAGGATACAGGACACGAGCTTGATGGGCTCCGCGTGGGATACCAACAAGAGGTTGAGACTATGAAGAGTCTATGCAGTAACGTCCGCGATGCGTCGGAGAGAATCCGTCAAGAGATGGAGAAGCTCCAACGCGACGAGGAACTTGTTCGCAAGCAAGAAGATCGTTTATTGCACACGATTGAACAGCTTGAGCAAAAGGAAAACCACTTCAGGGACAAAGGTATGCGAATGATTCACGAACAATACACCCTGATACTAACGGCGCAACAGTCCTGTCCGTGCTCGAGGAAACTAAGCGCGTCGTTAACCTATGCGACAAGAAACGCGAACTGAACGAATTGTAACGATCTGAAATAAGCTGTCGTCGCTATGCTCTCGATTGAAGAAACGCAAGGAAATGTGTCAGCTCGCGCCCCATATTAGATTGCATCACCACTGGATTTATTGGAGCTTTTGTAGTACTACACATCTAACTTCAAGCACATACCCTTCTATCATATATCCGTTCTCCGTAAATATTTGTGGTCTGACGCCGTATGTCGCTATTATGTGACCATGTGCAACCATTCTTATGTAGTATGATCAAACAGAACGAGATAAGTTATGGTCCAAGTGGTATCCGCGGTGCCGAAGTGAATCAAACGTGCTGAGGCTACATTAGCCAGGAGGAATGGAGAACGCAGCGGATCAACCACCATGTCCATGAGGAATCATAATGTATCATAGATATTTCAAACGCCTCTTCTGCCTTGCTTGTATCCACCACATGCGGACCACGAAGCCATACACGAGGCTGATCATGACGGAGAGCGCGATGACCACCGCGAAGGCATTATACTTGTATCCATGAAGGTAGTTCTGCGGCAGATGAATGTTCATGGACACCAGCCCTACAAATAATGCGTCAGGTCGGTGCATGTGGCACGAGGGATCGTCTCGCCTTACCGATGAGCGTCTGGACAAGGAGCACTCCCAGACTGACGGTGGAGAGGGTGACGAGTGCGCCGTCGGTCCCGGACTGGGCCTTTGAGAGCGACATGCGAAGGCGCGAGATGTAGGTAGGATGCGCCTGGCTAAGCACGCGTTCATAATGGGCCAGCGACTGCTGCAGGGTGATGATGTGGTCTGAAACAACCTGTCAGCAAACCCGAGATTAGAAAGACCGTGACATCCTCACCTTGCACGTCCCCCATGTAAATGAACACGTCGTGGTCGTGGTCAGTCCCACGCCCAAGACCCCACTCGCCTATGGTGAGGAGCCGCTTTTGCAGCTGCGCGACGACCTCCGACTTGTGCGCCAGGAAACGCGCCAGCGACGTGACAAGCCTGCGCGTGCGCGCCATCCGGTGGACTGTGCTCGTGGAGGATATCGTGGACGTGTGCTTGAATACGACCTGGAAGTGTGCGAACCCTTCGCGAAGGCGCCTCCGCGTGCGGCGGATACACAATGGCCACTGCATAGGCAGGGAAAACCGCGTCTTGCGCTCCATAGACTTGAGACGCGCGGAAGCCTTCTCCGTAAGGGTCGGCGTACTCATCTTCTCAGACTCTTCTACGGAATCATGCGCAACCACCTGCTCCAAGTTACGTGTTCGATGCATCCGCAGAAGACTGGCCGCTGTTTCACTTGGAGAAGCTGAGCCCGCATTGTCTTTGTCTAAGACAACCAGGGTCTCAATCTCGTCGACTTCCTTCTCAATTTCCGCCAAGAAAGGAAAGAACGAGTCGACAATAGAATCCATGATGCCATGGGCTATCCAGTCTGCAGGAACATCAGACATCGCGAGGTTAGCGCAAGGCACCGGTGACACTAACCAGACGTCATGTTGACGCTCTCCGAGAGCTTCAGAATCTTATTACGAACACGATCCACGTGTTCTATTCCATGCATTAGCCTGCCATCCTACCCACCAGCATGTCGGTACCCACCTCCAATATCTGCGAAATGAAACTACGCGTACCATATCAGGATGCCGTGGGTTGGGACAAGATAGCGCGCCCATACTCACTGAACATATGCCTTCCCGGAAGACAGCCATGTAGACGTATACGTCGCCGACACTACCCTGGTCCATGAGGAATGACCCAGTTCCTTCTGGCGGAGAGTGCAGCGCTCGGTGGCGTTCTCGTGTTTTTTGACTTTCGACCGCTCGGAAGACGATGAAGTAGTAGCCGAGCTTGGGGAAGAGCTCCAGCTTCTCTCGGGGGTCTTGTTGCAGGATGTCCTCCAGCGTTAATGGGTGCAGATGCAAGAGCTGTCACAAGAGTGAACGGGGAGTGTCATTATAGAGGAAACACGGCGTACTTTGCCTATGGCACGCATATCCTCCCACGTTGGCGACGACACGTCAAGCCACCAAGCCTTCTCTGGACCATCCGACTCACTGCTGGAGGATGATGCCGGTGTTATGTGTGCCGATGCTTGAGCCGTACCAGCCCTCCGCTTGCCCTTCCTGACTTTCCGGCGTATATGCGCATCATGGTGCGCGGATGGTCCACTAGGCCCAGGGACATTCTCAACGGGCTCCTCTGGCATCATATAATCATGATATAGGGCAGGAGGCTGAGAGTGTGGTGGCTCTGGAGCCGTCACCTCTGGCCGGGCACGTTTCGCTCTGCCATGCTCTTTGAGTGCAGCGCCGAGGCGCGCCATCAATAGCGGGAGGGACTCGGTGTGAAGAAAACTCCTCTCCCGAATGTCTTCTCCTGCACCGGCATCGAGATAGTCGGGGACATAGAGGTCGAACGCACGGGAGATGTACCTTGCGTCCTCGCGGGCACGTATCCGGGCTGCAATCTCCCGCTCGGAGCGCTGGTTCTGGATGTCCGCCAGACTCATACGCTTGCGCCTGCGGGCGAGCTGCGACCGAGATACCGTGACTATGGACTCTTTGGAGGAAGAGGAGGTCGACAGAGACGAAGACGACGCCCATGCCCGAGCCCAGGTAGCAATCGCATGTTCGACTACGGCTGAGATTGCACCGAGACGTCCTCCAAAAACGGAAGAGGCAGATGAAGTAGAAGAGGTAGATGAAGAGACGGAAGTAGATGATGGCGATCGAGGGCGCGCAGGATGTTCGCCACGGTAGATGTTCTCGTCTTCGACCTCCTCCAGCGAGAGATGGTCTATTCTGTGTGTGTCCAGAGCAAAATCAATCGCCTCGGTGTCCTGGAGGAAGTATGGGGACTCGGAGTTGTTGGGAGCAATGGTGCGGTCAGAGTCGTCTGAGGCCGCCCGCGGGGGCCCGTTGTCTGCGTGTGCTGTCTGCATCTTGGGCGAGACAGCCCCAGAGAGAGAGCCTACGGCGGCAGGACCATGAGATGGATGGGCTGGAGAGAGCACAGGCAAAACGACCAGCCAGTTGCGGGCATGAGAAGTGTCCGAACTCCCGTCTGCTTCCAGCTGCCTCCCCCCTGATTGGTTCCGCAGCCTCGGCGCTTCCATCGATGCCTCTCTTCCATCCTCAGAACGGGCAAACATTTTCCTGCCCACCAATCGAAACCGGCCCATTACAGGGCAAATAGTCATTCTTTCCAAGGGTAGGTACAAACAAGAGTGAGTAAGGACCATACTCGCGTACGGATATCCGAAGGCAGTATCAACGTCTGCCTACGCTCAGCCCATTCGCCGCCGTTTCCCCGACCGTTGTCCGTCGTCCTCTGGCCCAGAGCTCGTTCGCTTGCGCGCAGGCCCGGCGGTTTGCCCCGGAGCAAACGGTCTACGCTTCTTCTCCTTCTGAGACGTCTTCTTCTGCCTCTTGTCGATGGCCTTTTTGACTGCTCCTCGTCCTCCAGACGCAGCGAGCGCATCGTATTTTGCGCGCAAGAGCAGCTCCTTCTTGTCCGCTGTAGGAACCCGTCAGCCTCAGAATGTGCAGTAATTACGAGGAGACCCACCGTTTTTGAGGTACCACGCTCCCTTTCCGGCACTACGTTTCTCCTTCTCTTCCTTCGCTACTTTCCCGAGCGCTTCATGCTCGATCTTTTCCCTGCGGTCCTTGCTGACTTGACTCTCCGCTCGCTTATATGCTCTTTCTAACCTTTGTACCTCTTGTTCGCGCTCCTCTCGCAAATCGCGGGGCGAGTTGGCCAGTAGTTTGCGCGCGCGCTTGAGGTTATCCCTCAGCGTTTTCATTTCATGCGTGTGCATACCCGCTAGGAAACCGTATTGAGTTTGGAAGCGTTTGGAGTCAAACTCTCCCGCTAATGTCAGAAAGCGTGGGTCGCGAGGTACCTGCAACAGAGTTTTATTATCTAGCAAAATGTAGTCAGCTAGCTATAACCCACCACTTTAGATTCCTCCACCCCCAGTTTCTTCCGTGCTACCGGCTTCTTCGAGCTCACCTCCTGTGGCCTATGCGGAAGTCTAAGCAGGGCGAGCAATTGATCAATCTAAATACGAACGAATGCTTGTTCTTCCGTTTGGGTATCTCCTTCTTGGGTTTCCGACCGTCCTCTATCTCCTTGCCCTTCCCTTTGGCATCAGACCTGGAGGTGTCCTGTTCCGGCCCTGAAACCTCGTCCTCCGTTTCCTCATCTTCCGAGTCGCTGAATGCAGTTGCGCGAGACAGAGTCTTTTGTGCATTCCGCAAAGCACCGAAAGGAAGAGAGGCAAGGTCTAGCAGGGGGGTGATCAGGAAAAGTGGAGACATGTAGTAGACCCATAGTACATACCATCCTGTTGTGCGCTAGTCTGAGTAACCAAAGTATGTCAGACATGTGTTTTGAATAACATGGTAATTCACGCACGAGATGTAAAGGCTCCTCCTCTTCGCTACTCGACTCAGGTTCACTCTCTGTGTCGAGCCCGTCTAGGTCCTCCTCGTCAACATACTGCGCTACCCGAGGGGCATCCACATCCACGTCTTCTATTTCATCTTCAATATCTGAGCCGTGACTACTATTGCTGGAGGATGACCCAGAGGCTGCATCCTCTTCTTCGTCTGACTCCAAGGCATCGTTCTCAGATTCAATCTCAGGGTCTGACGCCGCAGGATCACGGGGCTGTTCATGCTGAGACTGTTTTTGACGTGCAGCAGTCGGACTGGTCAGAGCCGGCGCAGCAGGGGCAACAAGAACAGCCTTCGGAGGGGGACGTCTGGTAGCAGGTCGAGGTCGTCGAGGCATTTTGTGAGCGCTGGTCTGACCGCTTGCTGTTTTGGGATTGTGCACCGTGTGCTCGATTGATCGATCGATCAGCGATTGGCGAAGTTCCCACTAGTACTTGTGCCGTAGTTCACCGCCTTTGCCGCAGGATCAGGTCGCAGTCTTGCCGCAGTCTCTGGTCCCCCTATTTAACGTAAGTCTATCAGGTCTACCATCTTTCCACACATCATAAACTCTCAGACACGCAAGGTGGGTACTACCTCATAGCGCATATGCCGCGGACACTGATGCGCGCTCTTTGCATCAGCCATCACCTCAGAATGCCGAAGATCGCTATCATTCCTGGAAGCGCGAGGGTGCCCGGGAACTGCAAAGGAATCGTAGCATGGGTAACACAACTCATGTCAGATCGCCTAGGCGGTCAGGATGGTAATCCACCTGAAATTTACTTCGACATCATGGCCCTCGATGTCACCAGCCCTCCTTATCCTCTCGGGCCCCTCGTCGACGGGACCCTGATGCCCGCGCAAATACGTGACTCTGCGAAATACCCCTCTCCCGCTATACAGGAATGGAGCACATTTATCTCCTCCTGCGACGGTTTCGTTATCGTCACACCGCAGCACAATTGGGGCATTCCGGGCGAGCTCAAGAGC
Source organism: Postia placenta MAD-698-R-SB12 (assembly GCF_002117355.1). NCBI lineage: Eukaryota > Fungi > Basidiomycota > Agaricomycetes > Polyporales > Adustoporiaceae > Rhodonia > Rhodonia placenta. The sequence continues at coordinate 2,122,516 of NW_020169832.1, read as the reverse complement.
TCGCTTGACCACCTCTACTGGGAGTGGCGCGACAAGCCAGTCATGTTCGTCACGTACGGTGGTCATGGCGGGTCCAGATGCGCCGCGCAGCTCAAGGATGTCCTCGGCGGTGGGCTCAAGATGCATGTGCTCAGTCGAAGCGTCCAGATCACCTTGCCGTCTGATTACATCACAGGAGACCAACGTGTTCCAGAAGACGGACCTATTCCTGATTTCTTGCAAGGATACGCTCCGTCCGTCTTGGACGCCGTTGACGAATTAAAGCAATTTCTCACCGATAAATCGACTTCCTCCGATGCGTAAAATAGCGGTGTGTAGTGATTGTCACCATGGTCGTAAATCATTACTTTGTCTATACATTAAATTTCGTCGACTCTGATGGTATGGTTGCTTCACCGTCCAACAATACATACCAGCCGTCCGCCAGCTGAGCGTCGAGTGCCAGGCCTTGTGACGGCGGACCAGACCGCCAGAACGGACTCACTCCAAACCAAACCGCCAGCTTAGCGAAGAATTGTCGATGTTTCGCTTTCCGTTTCCGTAAAGAATCGTCCAAGATTCCCTCCCATCGGTAAACCGGCCGCGCCCGAATAGTGGCGTCGTCGTAATCAGTGCCGGCTCCTGTACCGAGTGTAGATGGCTGCATCAACGTCCGTTCGTTAACCTCTTCCATGTCGAGGTCGGAATAGTCATCGCCCAGATGAAGGACGTTTGCCTATATCACTGCCTAAATATACTGCAGTCCACGATATACGAATTCTTACCTTGAAGGAACCGTGGAAAACGATGTCGTTCATGCGCAAGTACATCTTGTTCAAAAAACCTGCATCGAAGAAGTCGTCCCATTTCGGTTTCTTGTGCAGCAGCCCGCGCTGTGTCAGGAATGCTTCCAGTGCGGCTCGTGGGAGCGGTGTATAGGCAATGGACGTGGGGTAGTGCGGGTTGAAGTCAGACGCATGCTTGTTCAGCGCGCTGATCGTGTCATAGTTCCGCCTCCATAGATCGTCCTGTTACCGAATGAGCGTTCATGCCGACCAAGAGTAAGACGTCCTGCTTACCCAGAAGATGTACCACCACGTAGCGAGCTCTGACCGAGACACCGCGGCGAACCGCTCGTAAGTGATCCGCACAGCAAGCTCGTTATTCACGAAGAGCTCGCGGACCCGCTGGTCTCTCTCAAGATCAACGACGACCTGTGTCACTTGCGACATCTGCTGAGGATGATTGTAGACCGCCATCAGGAACCGATATGTCAAGGTATCTAGTTTCCACTGGCACTTCCGGCGGCTATGATGGCGATAGCTCCGGAGGATGGCCTCGAGATAGGAGAGACGGTCGGCAATGAGGAGCTGATTCATGACTAGGAAACGCGCGAGGGACTGCGTGAGATCAAAGTCATCCGTAAGGCCAATCAGGGAGCCATTCGCCTTCACGTCCTTATCATAGGTTAGCTCTAGATCAAAGCCGCTCCCAAGGTCAATCCCTTCCCAGAGCAGTTTACCGTGACGTTTGATGCGTAGAGTACAAGTCTCGTAGTGAGTGACCGTTTTCGCACCATAGCGTTGGCAACAGCAGCAAAAAGCATCACGACTGCCGACATACTGGAGGGAAACATGATTAAATAGGGGGAATCGCTGACTCGTGGCGCACTCACATGCGTATGATCATATGGCCAAATCACGACTTGGCCGTCTAGCGCACGTAACGCAAGTCGAATCTGGTGCTTGCGTTGAATGTGCTTGCTCGAGTTTTGAACAACGTACAATTCCAGATCGGCTAGATCTTGCAGTACTTTCATGGGGCCATCATCATATCGGATGACCTGACGAAACTGGTAAGTTAGGAACACACGATGAAGTGAAGGCGTGCGATTTACCAGAGTAGGAGGGAAAGGAATCCACCACGCGTTTCCAAAGAAATGGGAGCTCTGGGGTACTGGCTCAGTAGGAGGCCTCCAATAACAATCAGGACCAACGAAGTGGTCCTGGATGGTCATTGCCACACGGTGGAATCGTTCCTTGTCAGGTCCAGCGGTCAAGCTCACGGCTCTGTGATAAGCATGTGATCCAACGTCGCGAAGGATCTGGGAGTGTCACAAAGATGCATCGGGTAAGAGCGGATAAAAACAGAAACATACCTTCAGGTTCTCCACTATTCGTTCCCCGGGGGACCCGGCGAAGTCCAATAGATATGGTGGGTATTCACTATCTCTGGCTTGTTTGAACGCCATGCGTTGTGTGTGGGGTATCTCGCATTCCGGGCTTGTCAAGAAAAGTGTGATAATAGCTTCCTGCCAGATCCGTCTCCTCGTGTGTGGGCATGCAGGCGATAAGTCAATCCTGCAGAATATCAGCCCATTAGTCCGCATAAGAGAACAACGGTCTTACCGTGGTGAAAATATATCAATGCCTTTCGTGAATGTGAGCGAAAAGCACAGTTAATAGAAGACAAGTGAGCTTACTGAAATCTATTCGACGAGCTAGGCCTAGAATTAGTGATATAAGCTAACAGAGTCTGCATTATATGAAGCGACCATACGTTTAACAAGACGACGCATGAAATCCATGTCGATTATAGTGAAATCTTGACGTTCCGTTGAGCAAATACATCAGTATTCTGTTTGCTCAACTCACATATGCTAAGGCCATAAGTAACGATGTAAATCCTGTGTTACAGCGATCAGTCCATGTCACACAAATTATGGCATTGCAATGGAACTGACACATAAATCACTACCCCATTCAAAATATCCTTTCCGGGTATATTGAGTGCTACGCCCAGCGCAACAGCCGATGTCAGGACGTAGTTCATCCGCGATGTCCATTCGGAGGCGTTGTTGACAGGGTCCAAGAAAGGTGCATAGATGCACTGGAGAATGAAATATGCCAGCATGGAGATAAGGAGCACAATTTGGCGAGCCACAGCGATTTTATTCTGTGAGTATGTCCGGAAGAGGCAGTTGCCAGGGTCGATCACGGCGGTCACAAGCAAGGTCGTTAATTTCGCCATCAGAAATATCGATTCGTAGCTGCCCCATCCCCTCCGGAACCCTAACGGGAGATTATGACAACGAAACCCTCCAATGATAGGGTGACATACCACCATACAGAAAAGACAACGGATTCGGGTCGCGGTTCAACAAACGCTGATATTCGCGATCCATATCGCTCTTGCTCCTTGGAACCCCAAGTCCGGTGTATGGGTCGACGACCGGCACGACCCTGTTGATGGTTTTGTACAAATGGACAGGGAACCAGACTGTGAGCTACCATTGAGGTGTTAGATGGCTGCACCGCATGTATGCGTACTGAGACCGACCCCGAAAAAGCAGACAACGGCAATTATCACGATCACAGGCGCGTAATTGATTTCGTTTAACTGCATGGTAGTCGTGTAACAGAAGTCCAATGGGGCGCGATACTCGTCAGATGGGCCTAGTGGTGAGACAGACGGCGGGTTGGTAGTCGCGTTTGTGTAGGGATTCGGGACCACCCAAAGATCGTCAGACCAGACGAGAACGTGAACCGCCAGTGTGCTGATCGGCAAGTAGATAACTGTCAACAGAAAACTGACGATAATGACCAGCCAGGTATTCTTGGGGTAGTCCATGGGTTGTTGTCCCTCCGAGACTCGAACCCCATAGCATAGACGAGTTACACGCCAGAAGTATAAAAGCAGCACTGCGGCAATGGTCATGAGGACGACCAGTAATACAAGCGACTCGGTCAGCGATGTCCCAAAGTTTAGTGCAAGGACATTCGGTCTGTGGTAGGACATGTCAGTCAATGAAATACGTGGTATGACAAAAGTACAAACATCTTCACAAGGAAGACCGTCCGCCATCGTTCTTCTGTAGAGCCCTGATGCGACGCTGATGGTCGTCAGTATGCTGCATGAAAAGCACAATCGAGCATCTTTACCAAGTGTGCTCAAGATGAGTGCGAAGATCTGGAGTGTGTCAAACAAGCCTTGAACGCTATAAAAAGAGGCTAATGCACTCGAGCCCTGGGGTATGGCCCATTAGGCATTGAAATTGAGATATAGAAGAGGAAACATACAGTGATACCAAGCACGATGCTAATTAGGTTGGACAATATGGCACCACAGTTCCTCCACCCAGGTGGAATGGTTGCGTTGTGCTCCAAATCAGCGAGTGACTTCTTAGATGCCGCCAGCTGGTCCATTGGAGGGAACATCACTGCAGCCGGAGCCTTTGATTTTCCCTTTGCGTCATCTGCAAGCGATGGGAAAGATGCAGCTGGGAGTCTTGCAATATAGTCGTCCAATTTTGGAAGACTGAGAGGGACGGCTTTGCGGGAGAAGATAGTCGACAGAGGTATAGGATTGTGCGCAGGAGCTTTTTGCACCAAGGGTATGAGGGTTGTGGAAGAACTCCCTGGGTTCCTGTGTACGCCCGTCTGCCCCGAAAACAAGGCACTCACGGGAGGATATGACGGCCCTGGGGTATATATTGTCGAGGTCGAAGCATACGCGCTGGCATCTGCTCCATGCGGGAAAGAGAGCTGGTCGACCTCCACCCCGCCGAGACTTTTACCCATAGCGTCCCATGCAGGAACACTCGACTCATAGCGTCCGCTGGCCCCGGTCGAGCGAGCGGCCACAGAGACAAGTTCGTCGGTCACGTCTGCAGAGACTTCCCGAGGGTGTCTAACGCGCTCCAGGCTCTCAGAGGCTGCGCTTGTGTCGTTCAGCAGCTCTGCGGAACCAGAAGGGATTGTAACATCATCTGTCTCCTCGGTATGACTTGGTTCTCGGCGTCGTAACAATGGGTGAGGGCTCAGCCTGCCCTTTGCTTGACGCGTCGGCTCAAAGTCAGGACTTGACGCTAAGACCTGTTGCTCCGGTTGTGGTGATCCTGCCTCGTTAGCATGCTGGGAACCGGACGCGTGTGGGGAGGGCCTCTTGTCAGTCGGACGTGTCTCGAAGAGACTAACCAAATCTCTGACGGCCATGGTGACTTCACAATGGCGGGAAGAGGGGACGGGGACGAGATCACTCCAGCTCGCGACCGGTGGTCGAGGAGAGCTAGAAACTGCTAGGGCAAAAGAAATGGCATTATTATGGTCTACAACAGAGAAGCACCGTTCCGCCACCCACGTGCGCCCGCCAAGTGATCGAGATGCATGATCGGCTTCCAGAAAAGGCCATCGTAGTAGTCGTACTGTCCCCGTGCCAGTGGGACGTCCGCGACAGCGCCCATCTCACCTCCTTACAGTGCTCACGGGCCGTTGCTAGTTCCCGGACGAGATACCAGGCAGCGCACAACGGTCTATATTGGTAACGTGTTACATGGAGAGTGTACAAAAAGGTATAATGTTGGCGGCCACTTTGTCCTTCGCCTCATATCAACTCCTTCACGAGAGCGGCAACGCTCGTCTCCGCAGAAACGTTCGCTACCCAACTCCACTTGGTCGACGCCACAGTTGTCTGATGGGCCACCACAGAGACACTCGATTGAGTCTCCGAGACAGATCCGTCGGCTGACGTCGTGGCCGACTTTTGTGTCGCGGTCGCAGATATAGCGGACTGAGTTACCGCGGAAGGTCCGCTGGTCTTCCCATTGTCCGCGACTTGAGATCCCTGTTTTTGCAAACCTTGAGCATTCTCCTTGCTCTGTATTACTTGCCAGTTGCGCTTGAGCTCCTCCTCCAGAGGGAGGAGGGGGGCCACGAGGCCCGGGTTCTTCTTGACGTTCTCAAGCAACTCGGGTATGATCTCCGAGAGCAACTTCTGCTCAAGGACAGACGGATGTATTGTTTCATGTGTTGTTTCATCTGGAGCAGTGGGAATCTTCCGCTGGATAGTCTTTGCGAGGGAAAATATGCCCACGGCGGAACTTAAGAATACAGTTAGTACCAGCGGCTGTCTCATACCAGTATAGCTCACTTGTGCGACGCCTGCTCCCCCCAGAGGGCGACTGGATCTGGCAGGCTTGCGATGTACTCGACGTTCAATGACAGGATGTCACCGACATGAGCCTGATGCACTTGTCAGCGACGGAAAGATGGTGATTGTAGCGACACATACCGCCATCCAAGTGAGAGTCAGATCAGCCAGGTCATGTTCCTGATATCCTCCGCCAATCTATTGTATCAGCCGTCAGCAAAGCTTTCATGGCTGAGGAGCGGAATAACACACGTCCGAGTGACATCCTGGGAGGCCAAACTTGTTCAGTTTATATAATATTTGTAACTAACATTACGTACCAGTGAACCAGCACTATTAGAGTTGTTAAGTGTTATTCAATCAGTCTCTAGAACATGTTGAGCAACTCACTTGCTTCAACACTTGCCCTTTGCGTCTGCCGCTTTCCTGCTGCTCAAATTTGGCACAATCCTGTCCAACATGTAAGTCTAGGACCCAAGGATAATATATACGTTACTCACGAAATCGGCTCTTCTCTCATTGAGGGCCAGCGCTTGGTACGCTCGCTCAATGTGGTCTCCTAGCTTATTATCGCTGAACCCAAAAAGTGTCCTGATTCGGTTGGAACGCCGAGTAAGTTCCTCCGGAAGTCCGACAGAACCAACAGTGTCAAAAACGCCAACACATCTGATGCGACAAGTCAGTACGAGCATGACTGATACGTTAATGTCACAAACTTGATGGAGAACCCGTTGGGGCTAGCACTTGCCCGTTTCTTTCCCGGTGAATCCTCCGCAGTCCAACGAGCCAGGAACTTGGTTATGTCCGGCTTCCCCTTCTCTGTAAACACAATCTAAATAACGTTCGTAGAACATGCAATGTTGCAGCGCACCATCGTCGTCGTCGTCCATCTTCCCTATCTTCTGGAAAGCGATGAATATGTCCGCGAAGTGATCCATGTCCGTTCTGTCGAGAATACCAATCTTGCCCTATGCGTGTGTTTATTGTGAGCTACAGTCGTTGTACTTGGCGACCCAAAAAACTGACGATGAACGAAGCCACCATGCGAGCCGTGTACGCTCCCTGATTCTAATCAGTGTCTCTTCAATGAGCCCTATGCGCCCAATATCTCACCCTAGAGAATCCAAAGAGGAAGATCTGTACCAAGAAATTGAGTAACCCTGATATTCAATTGCACAAACTGCTAACCTCATCCCCCGGATGATAATTCCTAGAGGCAGAGATCGTCTGTAAATCGATGACGCCAGATATCAAGAAGAGCCTACTGGGCAATGAAGGCATATGCCTCCTCGACTTTCTCTCCTGCAAATCATGTTCAATTCATGTGATTTCGGTGAGTGCCATGAGTATTTGCCTAATGAAGCTCCGGTAGCACCTGTCTCTCGCGTCAGCGACATCATACTTCGCAAAGATAGGTAAACATACCATCCACAATCTGATCGTAGAGATTGTTTGAAGAGCCAACGCCCGACTGATAGAAGACGACCTGAGAGATAGGATGCCCAGAGGGACTGCGTTGAGGGACACAGTAAGAGTATATAATCTGTATCAGCGCTCAAAACATACACTCTATCGTCGACATGGTTGATTGCTCTGGAGAGACGCTGGGAAGAAACTGAGTAGCAGCAGAGGCAGAAGAAAGCGACCCTTACTAGAACATTGGTGTACTTCCATCTAGCGTCGACAACGATACCATCTTGCCATGTTCTATGTAGCCTATGTTGAAATGGACGCAGACAATTGACCCCAACTACATACCCGTCACAGCAGACAACGATTCTCTTGTGCGGCACTGCGCTCATTTCAGACAACAACGGAGGCAAGGTAGAGGCACGTCGAGGCGACGCTGATTCGCCGCGAGGCCGTACCTTGTCACGGGTAGCGCCGTTGCGCGCCGACAACGAGGAACTGGCAAGCTGGCTGGTATGCGTCGCCATAGTGGAGAATAGATTTTAGTGATCACTGTGTTCTGACTAGGCATCTTTTATAAAGTTATGAGGCGCGACCTGTCAGCCCAAGACAACTAAGACAGATGTAATGATCCGGACTGAGTTTACAACTGTTGCGTATATAAGGGGCACTGTTGTTTCAAGCTATAGGCCGAGATGTGAGGAGCAACTGCACAGCAGTATACATTTGGGCGAAGTCGCCTATAGTCGCCGAAAGGTGAAACGCGGAGCGACATGACGACGATCCCAACGTGCGCCCACAGACGCCCTCGAAGCTGCCAAGAAGTTTCGCAGTGGCACCGATCGTATACGCAGGACACGAGCGCCCAATTAGGCACCAAGGACTATAGAGGGCTATACACTACAACAGAATCAGTCTACATAGCTCTGTGGGAATCCTGTACATGCTGCCAGTCAGGGCATACCGTCCATGCGTAGGGTTCAGGTCCCAATGCACCTTTCTAGCCCCAGAGCTCTTGTACGTGAGAGCTCCTGAGCGCATCACTTCCCTAACCGCATCTGAGCAGCATTGAACTCATCCAGCGCACGCCTGAAGGCTTCTTCTTGAAGAGTTCTACCGGCACTGTGAGCGCCATATGTCGTGCGTTTCCATGAAGACTGATCATGACTTGATGATGCACTGACGAGCAACGAGTTAAATACAATCAAGATCAACTGCCAATAAACCTACTGGAACTCTGTCAGCCGCAATTGCCATGGTGGAAAGCCATGAAGCTCAAGAGGTAAATCAAGATGTTCACGGGAGACGTGGTGTATGAGCATGAGTTCTGGTTCCGGGAACCCAACTGGGCCTAGGGGACGAGAAAGCATTCAGAATCGCGGCGGGACCACAAGAGTCAAATGACTAGACCTTCAAGTATTGTGTTAAGTTCACTCTCAATTGCTCTGTCGCGATCGGGATATCCGGATGCTAAGTCTTCACAAAGACCCGCTCGGATGCGTCTTTTGAGAATATCATTGGCGACTCGAGATATAGCAGGCTTTCCGGCCTGTCTACTGATAATGTGTACGGTCAAGAGGTGTGAGCTGGATTCTCTCCCTGAGCGTCTTGTGGTTTGCTATGAGCGGTCAAAGAAGACGAATATATTAACTTACGTTCTGTTCGGCGATGTCTCACACCGGCTTTCAAGTTCTGTAACTTTCTTTGGACCTTGATTGGTATGCTCGGAATTGGAATCGTGATGACCTTTAGGTTGTGGTCGGCGTCGTCTGAATACGGTGAAATAGGCCTTGATTCAGAGTCATCAGAGGAAGGAGGTGTGAGGGGGTATTCAATGTCAGATTCCTCCTCATCCTCTTGAGAGGTGTCAAAGCGTTTCGACAGGCGGGCTCTGATATCAAGGGAAGACTGGGCCAGAATTCCTATGAGGTATATGCATTTAGGGGACACATGGCGAACACATGGTAGACGTACCTTGACCATCGTACACAGTCAAGCGGTTAATGCCAGCAGTAATGCACCAAGCCGCTGCCCTCTCCACACTTTCCGCCAAGAGACATTCCGTCGCTTCCAGATCAGTATGGACCTTCGGCGGGACAAAGAGCAAGGCCAAGTGAGAAGGCTTCTGTTTGCGTTCGGCGGTAAGGGGACATGGCGGGTCTTGCCAGGCGCAGAGTGACCTGATCGTGGTCACCAACCAATAAACAAAATGGAAAGCGGCAAGACCTAATGATGCCAGCCAGGACATTTATGAGCCAGCACGTCAACCGACGCGTCCTATAATTTAGGCAGAATTATAGTGTGATATCCTATAGGCCTCGTCGCGTGCACGACAATGAAAGCTAGCGAGTGAGCCGTTGCAAGGATGTATGACAAGGAGGAAGTATTGTACGCGACTCGCGACTTCCACGTACTGGAATCACGTGAGAATTGGACACCGGGAGAAAGGGACAAACGCGATGGTTACTAGTACTGTAGATTGTATTCCTGAGTATAAATTACACGACGCGCACAGCCTGGTACCACACGGCACACTATAATGAGACTGAGGCGATGATATTCAGACACTGTTACCACACAATCACGAGGTAACGATGCCATCTTAGGTGAGACCAGGCTCCTCCTGGATTCCCCTCTTGATCTTCAACAGAATATTCGTCTTCCAGTTATCCAACTTTGTAACCTGGTCAAACTCGAAGACAGCAGCAGTGTAGGTCTCGAGGTCTCCGGCTTCGATCGCCTCGATGAGCACATTCACGAACTTGGCCTCGCGTGTAGTGCTGAAACTAGTATCGAGAGACGAGTACTTGCCAAGGTTGCGCTTCGCGCTGACTGTATCCTGTTATAACGGATTGCCTGTGAGCTGACAGACAGTTTATAGACTTGGTAACCTACCCCCATGGCGAGTGCGCACAGGCTGGCCCGCAGCCAGTATTCCTTTACGCTGTACCTCGTGAGTGCGGATGACAAGGAGCCATTGGCTACCTGTTCATAACGCGCGATCGCTTGGGGGTATTCTTCCAGTTCAGCGTGTAGATCTGCGGCGTCCTTGTAGCACGAATTGGCAGTTCTGTTGCAAGCTATGAGTATTACAAAGAACTTCACCATATGAGGGCTGTACTCACGCCGTAGCATCTTCCTGCGCGTACCACTCCGCAGCCCGTTCAAAGCTTTCGCATGCTTTCCGCAGTTCATGGAGTTCCGTGAGGTATATCTGCCCGATCTCCTTCTCTCTATCAGCAGCCTGCCTGAAGCGTCCCCCTTGTGTAAGGTGTGTAATAGTATGTGTGAGTGCTTGGATGGCGACTGAACGCGAGGGATCAAGTCGATTAGGGTTATACTGAGGATCGCACGCATGTTACCGCACTCACGATCAGGATGACCCCGCTTGTACGCCTTCGCGGCGTTCCACCAGGCGTTCGCAGCCTCGTTTGTCTCCTGGCTCTTCTCCCTGCACTCCGCCTCCCTCGCATGAGCGTCCCCGGCCTCCCGGAATAGCTTGTCGATCTTGAAGGAGTTCGCAGCCTGCTGATACATGTCGCCGGCCTCCTCATACTTGGTAGACGAGGACGAGAACCAGCCCGTCGACGAGTTGGCTTTCTTGTCCGCCTTTTCCAGCAACGCCTGCGCCGGAGATTTAGATGGCATCGTGTCAAGTGGGTGTGATGTATATGGTCAAGGACAAAGGCACTGTGCTGGTCGCGACTGGGCAGTGGCGCCGGCGTCACCGCACGTGTCCGCAATGCATTGAGATCGAGATCTCTGTCTAGATGTCCTTGTCCATAGCAGCATTACATTTACTGACTCAACCCCCTTGCCCATTCACCGCGATCACCCCTCGTTGTATTCTCGTCAGCACGGTGTCTCTACGCGATGTCTGCTCTACCTGTTGACTCGCTCAAGAGTCTCGCCGATCTTCATCCCAAGCCCTCTCACTTAACCTTTCAGTATGGCACCGCAGGCTTCAGGACACTGTATGCATTGTGGCACACATTTTGTTGAGTGGCAGTCTACTCACAAATGGTAATACATACAGAGGTAGTGTGTTGGACTCTGTGATGTTCAGGGTCGGCGTGCTTGCCGGCCTGCGTAGTAAGAAGCTTGACGGGAAGACAATCGGTGTGATGGTGACTGCCTCACACAATCCCGAACCTGTGAGGATAGTGTGGCAGGAGGATGTGTCACCAAGCTAATCCATTGCTTAGGATAATGGTGTGAAGCTTGTGGACCCCCGCGGTGAGATGCTCGAAAACGCTTGGGAAGTCCACGCGACTACCCTTGCCAACGCACCGACCACCGACGCGTTTGTGGAAGCCCTGAGCGCTTTCGTCAAGGCATTGAAGATTGACCTTTCAAAACCTGCGAGAGTTGTTTATGCTCGTGACACACGCCCGTCTGGTCCCGCACTGGTCTCTGCATTGGAGGACGGCATCAAGGCAATTGGAGCGGAAGGCCGCGACGCCGGGGTGACGACTACTCCAGTCCTTCATTACTTGGTCCGGGCGATCAATACCAAGGGGACACCGGAAGAGTATGGCGAGGATTCCGAAGAAGGTTATTTGAACAAGCTCACTGCTGCATTCAAGAAGCTTGTGGTATGTTAGAAACCGGATGCATATGTGGATTGGCCTAGTTTTAACATAGGACATTTGTCTAGGCAGGGAAGCCCGCGTCCCCTCCGCTTATCGTGGACTGTGCCAATGGCGTTGGCGCCAAGATTGCTGCCAAACTGTCAGAGTCTCTTGGAGATACATTACGTTTGATCCCAGTCAACACAGCCACGACGACACCTGAAGCACTTAATAATTCTTGCGGCGCGGATTATGTCAAGACATCTCAGAAACTGCCGCCGTCATTGGCCTCGCAACTCAAGGCGGGACAGCGCGCTTGCAGTCTCGATGGTGATGCCGACCGCCTGATCTACTACTACCTGGATGACCGATCCAAGTTCCACATGCTTGACGGTGACAAGATCGCCGCTTTGGTGGCTGCCTTTGTCGTCGACCTTACCAAGGCTGCTGGCCTTGAGAGCCAGATCAAGGTTGGCATCGTCCAGACTGCATACGCCAACGGTGGTTCGACCAAGTACCTGTCCGAGGTGCGCTATTATGTACATGTCGAAGTGATACGAAGATGATACTCATTTCGCCTTGCACAGCGTCTACCTGTGAAATGCGTCCCAACTGGCGTGAAGCACCTGCACCATGCAGCGGAGAAGTACGACGTTGGCGTATACTTCGAAGCCAATGGACATGGCACCGTTCTTTTCTCTCCAGAAAGTCTGAAAACGCTCTCATCCCACCAGCCGTCTACGCCTGCTCAGTCAACCGCCTTGAACTACCTCGTCCAACTCACCAACGTAATCAATCAAACCGTTGGCGATGGCCTCTCTGACATGCTTCTCGTTGAAGTCGTTCTGGCCCACAAGGCGTATAGCGGAGAGGAGTGGGACTCACTATATGTCGACCTGCCGAACCGTCTGGTGAAAGTCGTGGTTGCCAACCGAAACATATTCAAAACGGAGGATGCGGAGCGACGACTAGTAAGCCCTCCTGGCCTACAGACGAAGATTGATGAATTGGTCCGTCGGTACAATGGCGGACGAACCTTCGTCAGACCTAGTGGCACGGAGGACGTTGTCAGGGTGTACGCCGAGGCAATTGTCAGGTCTCAGGCTGACGGTATGTCGACCAGTTCTGCTCTGTGCCGAAGAAGACACCTGACAAGTTATATTATGCAGAGCTCGCTTTCCGCATTGCCGGACTGGTCTATGATGAGACCGGCGGTGACCCCGCGCGTCGCCCGGTTGAGTTCCTGTAAAGTGGTGGATAGGAAGCCGGAAGGAACAGATTTATGTATAGTATGAGTGTCGTGTGCATGGACTAGGTTGCATTTCTGTAAAAGTATTCAGCGTGAAAAAGTGTACGGATGCGAAATCCGACCCGGACGGAGCATGCCACAACGTTGATCGCTCGGTAACGGCCGAACCCGGAGGATTTGTACGTCAGGTAACACGTCCGCCCGGAGTGGATGTCGCAAGAATGTCGACTAAGCTCATATATCCTGGTCTGCAGGCGGACGGGGTTCGGGATCAGTCCTGCATTGCATTACCTGCTTGTCTCCTACGCTCACCCCTACGTTGTTCTGAGTTTCCGCCTCTGGCAGAATGTGCCGCTTCGTGATCTACAAGGGGACGTCGCCTGTGCAGCTCTCGCATCTCCTGACTCGGCCTTGCCATTCAATCATAAATCAGGCATTTGACTCGCGGCTTAGATTGGACCATAGGAGGCCAATTAATGGGGATGGCTTCGGAGTAGGTGAGTAGCGCTATTGTTTCCGCTGCAGACAGTGGGTGAACAGGACTACAGGGTGGTACGATTCAAAGCATGACGAGGAGCTAGGTGATCATCCATGCATCTTCACGTCGGTAACCCCTGTGAGTGCCTCGCCTCAGCTATATAGACTTTCTGACAATCTTAGGCATGGAACAATGTCAACCTTGTCAGGCTTGCGGAGAAGACCAGGTCACCTTTGGTCTTGTAAGTCGGCCCCTCTGGATGTAATGCAAATGCGCTCATAGTCACGTTTGCAGTGCTCATGTCCGCGCAACGACAGCCGGCTCCCTGAGTCTAGACAACTGCCATCCGTGGTCGTTCGGGAAACTCATGGTATGCTGCTCTAATCAATTCTAAGGGAGAGGCATTTTAATAGCTTGATCTAGTTCATGCATAATGGTGGTATCGCGGAGTTCCACAGAATCAAGCGCAGGCTGCAAACATACTTGTCCGATGAGCTGTTCAACATGGTCTCTGGCAATACAGGTACGACAGACTATTTTCTTCATATTCACTAGCTCTCAGCAATATATCTTACATCACTCAATTGTAGATTCACAATGGGCTTTCGCTCTGTTCTTGTCCAAGGTGAATCTTGCCACTCATTGCCAGTGCTCCTCACTCTCACCTTACTTTCGCATCTAGCTCCCCGATCCACATGCCAAGTCGTTCACGCCTAATGTTCTCCGTCGCGCCATGATGGATACAATCGCACATATTAACGAGATGACAGAGGCAGAGCATATCATTGAGGTCCGTGAGCGCATTGTCCTCACTGCCGATACGTTTACTAATATTTCAGCTTCCCAAAGCCAAGTCTCATGAACTTTTGTGTCACCGACGGCGAAAGCGTGATCGCTACGCGGTACATTTCTTCGCGGCATGAAGAAGCTGCATCTCTCGTACGTGTACCTTGATGAGCTCTTTGTAGCATCGCTCAACTTTACATCGGAATAGTGGTTCTCATCTGGGACGACGTTCAGTGAATACGCGGATGGAGGACATTACAAAATGTCGAAAATGGACAAGCGGGAAAATATTATCATGGTGAATATGCTTGAGTTCCATGAAAATGAGACGGGTGTTTACCGTCTACGTAGATTGCGAGTGAACCATTGACATTCGAAAAGGGTTTGTGTCTTGTGCCTTGTACATGACTGTGTCTGACAAACTTGCAGCGGACTGGATGGAGATCAAGACAAATCATATGGTGGTTATCACACCCAAGATGAATCTGCTCCAGTTCCCCATCGTCGACAAGTACTACGTGCCGCCATCAGACCCCGCGGCTTTGAATCGTGGGACCGAATTCGCGGCATCGAAAGGCCTCCTGAGCCCACACCGCGATGTATCTATCCGGCCTGCGGGCGTCGCGGAGAACTTCCCTGTCCTCGTCATATGACACCGCATTGGACGATCTGCATGGATTCATTTACGTTATATCTGTTCGAGACTGATCTGGCGCCCGTGTTCTCTACTGTACTTCTATGCATGATATGCTGGTATTTGTAAAGTAGCCTCGTCGCTGTTACATTGGAATCCGAACCCAACTGGAGCTTTGCCTTTTTCGATGTTGCATTGCTGTGTTCCGCTCAAACACGTGTCGAAGTACGGTCTCAGGCCTCAAGGCGCGAAGGTGCTTAAGTTCAGGTTCGATGGAAGTAAACTCCATTGTAGGAGTACAGTACTTGCATCCTCACTCGCGACGACCTAGTGCCTTGGGAGACTCGGTCTCTCGGCACTTTGTCGCCAAAGCTGTTCATACGCTACCTCGATGGTCGTGTCGGGCCCACGGCTGTTATGGAGCGCGATATCTAGCACCGCAAGGTCAGTGCTGCAGTATACGCTCTGTACCAGCTCTAACAGTCTGCGCTACTCCTGACCAGGCTCTCCACGGTCCTGCAGATCCTCATTTTTCTGCCTTTGACTCTTTCGACACTCTCGACGTCCGCCTTTCTCCTGCTCTCGCTGCTGCTTCTGATCCACTCGTTCATCCATGGCACCCTTGTCCTCTTATGGGGCTCGCCGGCCCTCTCCCTCATGCAGGTGCCCATGCACCCGTTCCTCCTGCTCGTCTGCTTCAACGTCTTCTCCGAGCGCGTGCACCCACTCTTGCTCAGCGCCGCGACGTGGTGGGGCCGCCTGTTGAGGTGGTCCAGCCCCGGGTTCATCGTCATGGAGGGCCTGTCTAGCCTGCTGATTGTGCAAAAGCTGGGGCAGGTAGGCAAGGAACTTGTCAGCGAAGGAGAGGGGTATCAGTTTGGCCTGCTTGTGGCGGCAGCGGCGGCGTACGTGACCTCGGCGTGGTGGATTGTCGTGGTACGTCCAACTTTGCGTACATCGTTTGCTCGACTTACGATGGACAGACATATCCGGTCGCAGCGACATCCCCTCTCTCGTCTACTTTACTTGGGGTGGCATTGACCACCTTGACTTTCTTGACTCTCATTGGATTTGTGCTGCGTCGGACGAACGTCATCGAATCGTCGGGGTTGGCACTGTTCGTCGCCTACAACGTCTGGCAATGTGGCTTCGAACAGAGCTCCGTCTCGGGTCCTGCATCATCCTAGTAAGTTGTTGCTCCATTACGTGCCAATTCTACTTCACAGAATTCAACATCTCAGTGCGCCCTTACTATCCAACATCATGCCTCACATGCAGACATTGATCAACTTCGTATCGAACACTCTCCCTAAACCGGTGATCGTGGCTCTAACCTATCGATTGGTCGTTTTGCACTTCGCATCGCAGATTCTCCCTACTATCGGTGCGGATAGCTGGGAGGATGAATCTGGAGTTGTCGATGGTTGGGAAGGCCGACCTGTGAGTCAACCTCGCACTTCCTCATACCCTACGACGTCGCTGAATGACTCCGTACAGACATCCAAGTTGGCGCATTTTCTCCTGACATACCGGCAAGCTATCTTCGTAACTGTGTACTCGCATTTACTGCGTGAGTGTATGCGTCGATCCTCATCTATTCTTGCTTATTGATTCGTGTAGTGCTGGATCATCCCGCGCAAGTATGGTGGCGATGGATGAACATATTTATCACACTCGTCATCTGGTCGATAGAACTGCTCGTGAGCAGCGACGACGGTGACAGCGTCACAACGAAGTGGAAAGTCGATTGATTTCCGCGGGTTTGCATGTCATCCAAACCACCTATTTTTGACGATAATCAATCTCATGACGACTCCCAGCGACACCCATCGGCTAGTCTATACATTGGCCTTCCACTCTGCCTCCTCCTCTCGCTCTCCCTCATAAAACTCCCTCTTCCATATCTGCGCTTTCCTTTTCACTTCCTCCAAGATGTATTCACACGCCAAGAATGCTTCCTTCCGATGTGGTGATGAGACTGCGATGACGATCGAGGGCTCTCCCACAGGAACGGTTCCCAGACGATGATATACCGCCGACCGTATCAAGGAAGTCACGCCGCTCTGCTCTGACTGGTGGTCCGAACGTGAGTGGGAGGCATGCGCGGTGCGAATAATGTCCGCCATTGTCTTGATGGCGAGCTTGCTGTATGCTTGATAGTCGAGGCGGGTTACGACTTTACCTTTTGTATGGCAGAGGCGGATGAGATGGTTAGCAGCTGTATAATGCGATCACGATCACCTTTGAAGGAGTTGCGAGTCGTCCCGATGAATACGGCGGTGGCCCCCGCTCTATCGTCGCCGACAGAGCTGATAATTGAGTCGACGACGAGGGCATCGTGAGTGAGGACGCATACACCCTCCGGGATCTTGAGCAAGGCATCTGTTGATGCAGTGGGGGGAAGCGACATCTTGTTCTGGGGCGGCCTCGATGGTTGCACGAAGGCCGCTACTCTACTTCGAATGTACATCCGACGTTACGAAGCGCACGCTATCATTGCACCATAAAGAGCTAGGCTCATGTCCGACTCATAGCCATGCCTCTGTTATGCACAACCATTCGCGGGACGTCTTTGCACGGTCGTCACCTCAAGCGCTTCTTGTCCGCTCTGCCCGATAGTCTGCGCATACATGGACCCATCGACGTCCATCCCGAGGTCCAAGATGCACTGGCTAACAAGAAGCCAATCGTTGCGCTGGAGACTACAATAGTCACCCACGGCATGCCCTACCCTGTCAATTTGAAGACCGCCCAGTCAGTGGAAAGCAATGTTCGCAAGGCCGGTGCTATCCCCGCGACGATAGGCATCATCGGCGGTCGAGTCAAAATCGGCCTTGAGCCCCGTGAACTTGGGTATCTCGCCGATGTCGAGAACAATCTCGCTGTGGTCAAGGTCTCTCGCAGAGATATCGGGCCGGCAATTGCACTGAAAAGAGATGGAGTTGAGACCTTCCTCCACGATGTCATAGGCAACATTGACAAAGACTCAGGGCACGACGTGCAGTGCTACACTAATATTTGCTGCTTTAGCAGGCATTAAGGTAAGCAACGTGACTGATAGACGTGCATGCCTACTCGTTCTGAATTCGCGCTATCAGGTTTTTGCAACGGGAGGGTACGCGCCCTCTAGCTTATCACGCCGCTGCTATACACAAGTTATGAAACAGCTTGGGAGGCGTGCACCGTGGCGGGGAGATATGTAAGTAATATCTCGTACAACACGTCACTTACTTATGCACCTGCACACCATCTGAACAGCCATGGATGTATCCGCTGATCTGCACGAGTTGACGCGGTGTCCTGTCGCGTTGGTCTCGGCAGGGGTTAAGTCAATACTTGACATTGGAAGGTTCGTGCCGTTGAGGCCGCGGTGATACGCTATGTGTGGACTAATCAATCGTTTTCAGGACTCTTGAATACTTGGTATGATTTGTGTGGACCTTTCTGAGATCGCATTAGCCAAGTCATAAGTATAGGAAACACTAGGCGTTCCTGTCATCTCGTATGGACCAACGGAGGACTTCCCAGCTTTCTACAGCAGGCACAGCGGGTTCAAGGTACCCGGCCGAGTGTATCACCACTCTACATGTGATGATTGATTGGCTCTCTGCAGAGTCCCTGGAGAGTCGAGGACCCGATCTCAGCTGCCAAGGTCCTATGTACGTGACCTGGTATCTAGGATGTGCATGGAACTGACCGCTATTTCCGACAGATCATCAGTCGCAGCTGGGCATGACAAACGGCGCACTGTTTGGGGTTCCTATCCCTGAACGATATCAAGAAGTCGGGGAAGAGCTGCAGCGGCATGTGGAGCAGGCCGTCAAGGAGGCTGAGGAGAACGGCGTGAGTCGGCGCGGCAAGGAAGCTACTCCTTGGTTGCTGAGGCGTGTCGGTGAATTGACCGCCGGGAGATCACTGACAAGCAGTGAGCTGCACAATGCACTTCCCAGGTCGTGTTGCATGCTGATAACCGCACTTAGATGTAGCGCTGATTGAGAACACGGCACTCGTTGGTACGCACCATCTCAGAGGGGAGTGATTTGTGGACTCACTCATCCGCAGGTGGGCAAATTGCGGTCGCATATGCTGACCTCCAACACGACCGGAGTGAGATTGTGAGTGCGGCTCCATAAGTATACGCACGAAAGACCAAGTGTACATAAACGATACAGACTCGAATAGCGCTCCCGCGATCCCCTGCACCTCAACGTCCGTCGACAGAGTCGGCACATAATATTTCTTCAGCAGAGGCAACTGATGCCGAAGCTTTGGTAGTTTGCGTCCATGGTTCTAAATTCGTTTAATCTTACACACCATCCAGTCTCCAGCAAAGCTTGTTATCATTGGCTCAGCAGCTGTTGATATCACAGCACAGGCCGCTTCGGGGAACGAGTCGGATTCTGTCAGCGGCTCGCACACGACCGTACCTGGCACTGTTTCCTTGAATCTCGGTGGGGTAGGCCGGAATGTCGCGGAAGCAGCGCATCGCACACTGTCATCGCGACTGGGAAGGGACTCTGATGCTAGCATCCTCATCTCCCCCATCGGACATGATTCCTTCGGCCGCCTGTTGGAAAACGAAATGCAGCGGACACGGATGCGGACGGACGGCCTCATCCACATGGACTCAGTGAGGACTGCCATCTGCAACATGGTCCTGGACAAGGCAGGAGGGCTGACAGGCGGAGTGGCCGACATGGATGTTACACGCGCATTGGATCGGGAAACGGTATGCAGCTGCGCTCATCTGAAGTGCGGAATGTGTGCTCACTCTGGCGTACCTATAGGCGTTACGGCTACTCCGGAAACACCAGGCTTCCTTGGTCGCGGTGGATGGGAACCTCTCGGAGGAGACCTTAACGTCGGTTGTCAGTCACTGTCGCGAAAACAGCATACCTGGTACGTGATCTTCTTCATTTGTATATTCGTTCAAAGTTAATGCTCTTGCAGTCTTCTTGTCAGTCCACAATTCATGCGCATACTCACATGTTTTGACACATTTTCAGCGAGCCTACTTCAGTTGTGAAATCCCTCAACATATTCCCGGCCGTTGCTGCATCGCTCCCACACGTCGACTCAAATCACTCGCCGATAGCGTACGTCGCGCCAAACACACTGGAGTTGATGCAAATGTACCAGGAAGCTGTTGCGGGTCCCGGAGAACTCACATCACACAGCCATTGGTGGACCGTTGTGGAAGCCATGTCTCTTGGTTCAGTGTTCCGCATGGACCTGGAACAGCTCGCAAGGCTCAACGCCTGTGATCACGATCCAAGCAAGGGCACGCTGTCATTCCTGATTGATCAGGGCATCGCCCAAATGGCTATACATCTCCTCCCATTCTTCCAACATATCATCATCAAATGCGGCGACCGCGGCGTCGTCACTGTCTTCCGTGTCTCTGGCAAGTCTATGGAAACGTCAGCATGGATGCAGGAGCGCAGTAACGTCCGCCGCCGATACGTGGTCGGCCACGGGAAGTCGGGAACAGCGGTAGTGCAGCACTTTCCTGCTGTCCGCCTAGCGAAGGAGCAGATTGTGAACG
Organism: Postia placenta MAD-698-R-SB12; assembly: GCF_002117355.1. Classification (NCBI taxonomy): domain Eukaryota; kingdom Fungi; phylum Basidiomycota; class Agaricomycetes; order Polyporales; family Adustoporiaceae; genus Rhodonia; species Rhodonia placenta. The sequence goes on along the minus strand of NW_020169832.1, from coordinate 2,101,936 downwards.
TCACAGGTGCAGGGGACACTCTTGTAGGGAGCATGCTAGCAGGGCTACTGCACAATCCTACAGCATTTGAAGATCCAAGCACATTAGTTGATTTAATCTCAAAAGCTCAGGACGCTGCGGTACTGACATTGCAGAGCCCATGTGCGGTCTCGCCAGCCCTTTCTACATAATACAATGATATGATTTGGCATGTGTTCTTCGCCCGGTCAATGGCTATCCTTGGGCGTCAGCGTGCAGCGGGCCCACTTGCACGACCTCGCGCGCTCTTCTCTTCGTCTCCTTAGCGAGTGCCGCAGCCGCTTTTTGCCTCTCCTTCATCTTCTTCTCATAGCGAGCCTAGAGACGAGTGAGTACCATATAACATGCGACAATTCTGGGTACGGACCTGCGCGCCGTGCTTCAGCCGGCTGATGATGTTTGCCGCCTCGCCTTTTGTCATGGTAGCTATCTTCTGCTCCTGCGCGGCTTTCTTGCTGTCATCAGGGAAGAGACTGCTGTCACGCTTCTTCCAACGCGTATGGATCCATGCCTTTTGAGAATCGGTAGCAGGCTCCCTCCGCCATTTCGCGCTTCGACGCAGCCTATACGACTCGCTTCAGTATGCCTACGAGACGCCGGCTAACGAGAATGAATCACGAACCCTGCAGCCATTGGACCCTTCACAACCTTGTTGATTGCGTATGTGTCCGCGCCACGGATCGCTTCAATCAGGGTTGGCGCCTCGAGAATTTGTTTGGTGGATTGGTACGGCGGAATCTTGTAAATCATAGCTTGACGTAAGGGGATTACGGCGCGAGTCCAGTGGGCGCGAAAACAGGGTGGCGTGCCTATGGCGTCCGCAGAACTGAGTTCCTTCTAGAATATTGCCTGAACTGAAACGGGCACCCACCCTCATCACCTTCGATCCGCTCGATGCGAATGAAGCCCTTGCCGAGGCACTCGAGGACGTAGATGTCGTCCCCGCATCCAAGCCAGGCATTACTGCTCAGTTTGGATATATGCGGCACGCCGCATGCCTTTTCCACGAACTCGAAAGGGTTGTCATAGTCGATATAAGTAACAGACTTTGGATCCGGTGGATTCATGTTGTTACGTCCACGAATCGCCTCCAAGTTGACTTCATCTTTGGACATGCGTTCTTCCAGTGATTCGAGCGGTTCGTCTAAGAACGTGACAATCTGCGTGTAGCTGAGTGATAACAGTACACTCACCGTCGACGACTTCGGAAGGATCAAGCCCAAACAAAGTAGGCGTGGAGATGACTCCGGGCACTGCATTTGTAGAATCAACGAAGTCGATGATTCGGCAGTCCTCTTTGCCTGTGTCGGGAGACAACCGCATACCTCGCCCAATCTGCATATCGCGCATCAGCTAACGATCTATCTGCTCATCTTACGAGAGCATACACACCATCTGTGCGACAATGTTCCGCGACCGCGTCGGTCGCGCGACAACGACACAGTCAATGTTTGGTATATCGGTACCTTCCGTCAGTACAGCTGTGAAATCACGAGTCAAGATCATGCTCGAATTGAAGACAGGAATTCTACCCACCGCAGTTGACAAGCACAGGAAATCCGCCAGCCTTGAACATCTCGACGAGTGCGCGCCGCTCCACCGCGGGCGTGCCCGAGTACACGTAGCGTGCGTCTATGCCCGCCTCGCGGAATGCGTCCGTCAGCGCGCGTACATGCGCAAGGTTCACGCAGAACACGAGCGTCGACCGACGGTCTGCCGCGCGGTCGAGCCACGTCTGCACGATGAGCCGGTTCACAGTCGACGTGTTGATGACGTGCGCGAGGCTCGTCGCGTTGAAGTCGCCTGTACGGGAGTTGACCGTCACGCCCGTGAGGTCGATGTTTGCGCGCACAGAGGTGAAGCGCACATTGCAGAGCCTAAAGCAGAGGAGGCGTCGGCGGGGATCCTCTGGTCGGCAAATGGACAACTCACCATTGCTCCTTGATCATCTCGAGGAAGTCGCGGTGGTAGACAATACGCTCGAAGACGGACCCAAGGGCCAGTCCATCATGTCTACTGAACGTCGCTGAAAACCCGAAGATGGGCACTGTCGCCTTCGCTGGCGGCGAAGTAGGGCTGTCTGGGTTACCGATGGAAGAGTGGAAGTATGACAGTATGCGGCGATATCTACAGAATGTCAGGGCAGAATCTAATGGCCCGTTCTAAGGTTTACTCACGACGGCGCTGCGGCATGGTGCGCCTCGTCGACAACGACGGCCTTCAGCTGTTCGGGTCTGAACTTCTCCAGGCGACCAGGCTGTAGGAGAGTCTGGTATGTAGCGACAGTGCTAGACACAGCCAGCCAGATGGCATACAGTATCCGCGGAATTATTGGGCATGCTCTTTAGACAGTGTCCGATATTTGCGGGATATAGAGACTCACAAGGAAGCGTCCCCTGATGCACGGTGCTCACCGCCCTGCTCGATCTCGACTCGCTCTCCTGCACACTGCTGCTCGATCTGTGCCGCGACCTGCCGCGCAAGCTCGACACTATTGACAATGATTAAGGCATTAGATGCGATGGTGTTGCGTGACGGAGGGCGTATCCTGTTCAGGAGAGACACGAAAACCGTCGTCTTCCCCGAGCCTGTAGGGAGGGACACGCCAATGCGCGTCGAGCCCGATGCTAGGGCTTCAAGGCATGCGTCCACACACGATTTCTGATAGGGGCGTAGGACAACTGGAGAATTGCTGTGTGTCGCATAGAGCCGGCGCAGAGACTTGCTGGTCGACCAGACCAGCCGACAACGCGAGAGCATAGGACAAGGAGCAACTTCGACACGCTTCTTTCATCCTACGCCCTTCTCGATCATTTCAAGGATCGAAAACACGTGCATACATAGCTCAGATCCTGAGCTTGAGATGGCGAAAATTACACCATCACTCGCGAAGTATCGTATGGGGTAATCTGTATTTTGTATACCACCTTAAGAGATAATACATCCGGTATCGCGTTAGAACCCGTGAGTAAAGTACGCCCAGAGGCTCTAAGATCAGTATCACATAGGAGATAAATAATAACCAAAACATCAGCTGTAAACCCACTAGTCCCTCCGCTCAGCCAGAGCCTGCATAGAGAACCATGAGCGCTGTCCATGCACATAAAAGTCCATTATGAGGACATACCTCCGGAGTAGACCTTGCCGAAGAGGATCTCCTGGAACTTGTCGTACAGGGAGAGTACACCAGCACCCGCGACACCACGGAGGATATTCGCGCCAGCACCCTTGAAGAGCGACTTGATACCCTCCTTGGCGACAATCTGCGAACCAGCGTCGAACATGGACTTGTAGTGCGTCGTGGAGCCAGACGTCATCATCATGCGACGACGAATCGTGTCCAGCGGGTACGACGCAAGACCAGCGAGGTTAGTGACACCCCAGCCGAGCATGAACGAGGCAAGGAAGGAGCCCTCGAAAGCACCGACCAGAACGACAGGCTCTGCAGAACGTCAGCAAACGTATCAGACACTCGACCGACCAGAGGGCACGCACTGAGTGAGTCGTAGACACCGAAGTAGAGACCACGATACACGACAATACCGCAGACCGAGGGGACGAAGCCACGGTAGAGACCCGCAAGACCGTCGGAGCGGAGCGTTTTCTTGTAGACATCAACCAGGCCGTTGAACTGGCGCTCTCCACCGCCCTTCGCCGACTTTGCGTCGTTTGCAAGACGTGTACGAGCATAGTCAAGGGAGTAAACGAAGAGGAGGGAGGATGCACCGGCGCCGGCACCAGACGCGACGTTGCCAGCGAACCATTTCCAGTAGCCCTCGGACTTCTTGAAGCCGAATAATGACTTGAAGTAGTCCTCTGTAGGAGCGATGAGGAACAGGCACGTCAAGGGGATAATGCGAATACTGACTGAACGCGAAGTTCAGGGCCTGGGTAGGGAAGTACCGGACGACGTTCGCGGTATTTCCTCGCCAGAGGGAGAGGAGGCCCTCATCGCGGTATGTGCGGGCAAAGCAGTCGACAATGCCCTTGTATGGGGTGGCAAGACGACCCTGCTTGATCTGCAAGGCACGGTACGTCATGGGTCTGCGCCGGGCACACGAGCGCGCACGCGACTCACCATCTCATCCTGATTCTGGACCAGGAGTTTGATCCGTTCGATGGGTGCAGCAGACGTCTTCGAGACGGCCTACAAATCAAGTGCATCAGGGCCACTGAAAGCAAATACAGACCGCATGACCTACGGCAGAGACACCGCCCATCAAGAAGTCGACTGGGTACAAGATGAGCTCAGCGACACATGGCGCAGCTTCAGAGACAAGACACACCTGCAAAATCCTTTGGGGTCTTGCTCCTTTTTGTTTCGGCCATTGCGAGAAGTAGAAGTCCAGAGAGAGACTGAGTGGGGGATGGCCCTGGCTAGCGAACCTAATGACGCTTATAACCTCCTCTTTCCCCGGTGTGATGCGAATCTCGGGAGTCTTCGTGATCAAGATGCTCCTCCTTGACATTCAGCGCTCAGCGCTCAGCGTCGGGCACGATTCTGTCTACTTACCACATTCGTCATCGGACTGTCGGCTAAGGTGGCGACCCGTCAGTGACACTCCGAAATACAACACCTTCAACAACAGCTTAGAGCAATACCGCGTCGTATGCACGTAGTAGTGACATCACCTCGAAGTACATCTTGGTGCCCACGCTGTCACACCACCATGCAGAGCACATACAGACCACAGGACCACATCCTTATAATGACAATAAAGAGCTCACTTGAGACATGATCGCATCGAACTCACAGAGGACAGGTGTCTTGCTGTAATCGGTCAAGTCGATGCTGTGCGCCGAGGGCAACGATTATTTTGTCTACTACTGAGCTCACAAAAGCAATATCCCAGGACGGTATCAAGCTCCACACCAAGAGATAGCGTATGGCCGAAGGGTCTAAAATGTATGATCGTGCAGGCAATATACGTAACAGTACTATGAGGCTGATACACGTTATGATGTCCGCAATCATACAGTCTCTTAGCCAGATCCTGTACGACGACCGTGAGCAAAAAATATAAAGAGACTTCAATCAAAGAAACTGACCACCGGAGTAGACCTTGCCGAACATGACCTGCTGCAGCTTGTCGTAAAGCGACAACACACCAGCACCAGCAACGCCACGAAGGATGTTGGCACCCGCACCCTTGAAGAGCGACTTGGTGCCCTCCTTCGCAACAATCTGCGAGGCGGCATCGAACATCGACTTGTAGTGAGTAGTCGAGCCAGATGTCATCATCATGCGACGACGGATCGTGTCCAGAGGGTACGAGGCAAGACCAGCACCAATGGTGACACCCCAACCAAGCGCGAACGACGCAAGGAACGAACCCTCAAGCGCGCCAACGAGGACCACCGGCTCTGCAAAGAACAATCAGTCATTGATGTGACAAATTAGCGACCAATACTCACTGAGCGAATCGTAGACACCGAAGTAGAGACCGCGGTAGACAATGATACCAACGACCGACGGGACGAAACCACGGTAGAGACCAGCAATACCATCAGAGGCAAGGGTCTTCTTGTAGACGTCGACGAGACCGTTGAACTGGCGCGCTCCTCCACCCTTGGCCGACTTGGCATCGTTGGCCAGACGCGTACGCGCGTAATCAAGCGAGTAGACGAAAAGCAGCGACGAGGCACCAGCCGCACCTCCGGAGGCGACGTTGCCAGCGAACCATCTCCAGTAACCCTCAGACTTCTTGAAGCCAAACAATGACTTGAAGTAGTCCTCTGCAGGACATGTCAGAGGCAGCTCCTAGCAAGCCAGAGAAGGAAACTTACTGAACGCGAAGTTCAGGGCCTGAGTAGGGAAGTACCGGATGACGTTGGCGGTGTTACCCCTCCACAGCGACAGCAGACCCTCTTCACGGTATGTGCGACCAAAGCAGTCGGCGATACCCTTGTATGGGGTCGCGAGACGACCCTGCTTAATCTACAGACATAACTTATTGGCGCGACGCGACACGAGACACCGATTAATGACATACCATCTCATCCTGGTTCTGGACGAGGAGCTTGATTCGCTCGATAGGCGCAGCAGAAGTCTTTGCGACAGCCTATGGGAGAGTCGATCAGCTGCAGACCACGAGACACAGGCATTACTACGCACTGCTGAGACACCGCCCATCATGAAGTCGACTACACAGATATGCCAGGTCAGCAAACCACACAATTGCCAAAAACACCGCGCAACGCTACGACAGCACTGCGCTAGACGTGATACTGACTGGCGAAGTCCTTGGGAGTCTTGACCTTCTTGGTCTCGGCCATTTTGACGGAGGTAAACCGGAGGAGGAAAGAGGGACTGAGTGGAGGTGGTGGAGGACGTTGAAGAGAAAACTGCTGGCGTGCGACGCTTCAAGTACGTTCTCGGATGTTGCCGGACCCCGCGACCTCCGGCTGCCACCGGGCGCAGAGGGACCCCGGGCCGAGCGACGACCAATCGCGCTTTGCAACGTCTGTGCGCGACTAATCTGCGAGCGCGAGCAGAGCACTGCCGACACAGATTTTGGCAGGAGCCCGCGAACTCGCACGCGGGTCTCGGACTCTCGTTGTGCGAATAATATCGAGTGGCATTACTTATGTACAGTATTGAACCTTTCTAATGCGTGTGAAGACCAAGAGATAATAACAGAAACGATATGCTACGACGCCGTACATAACGATACCCTGACGCGCACTTGCTATGCGATGGAATAGTATGTAAATGCTACCGCCAGTTCTCTGGCGAGCTTGTGCCGTTCAACCTCGGCAGGTACGAATGCATGGAACGGATGTAGTCAGTACTAGTATTAAAGGCATTCTGATATCGCGAAGTTGACCCCGCTGATGCAGTTCCATTAGGAGCCCGCCACGAGCCTTCGTAGTGTGAGCCGTTCACATATGGTGCGCTGGGGCCTGCGCTGCTAGAACTCGGCGGAGACCCGAGGGCATCTGAGCGAGACTTCTTCCAGATCTGCTCGGTAGGCGAGGGGATATCATTGTCAACTGCCTTCCTCTTCTTTGTCGAGCGTGGTGGGGCCTCGTCCTCCGAGTCCAGAGTGAGGTCAATCACGTCAGACACAGCTGTCTGGCTTCGTGGTGGCTGTGTCGCAGTCCCCCGAGAAGACACAGAGCCCGTCTCGTAGGACCACGATAACTCCCTCTTTACTCTCCCCTCGTCCTCATCGTCCGAATCCAGGATGACAATCTCAGCATTACTCGGCCGTGGGTGTCCATTGGTACTGTTTACGGAGGGTTTGGCAGGCGAAGGTGAGCGTTGTTTGACGGGAGCAGCAGGAGCGGGAGTGGCGGGGACTGAAGGCTTAATGAACGGATGTGACATCTTCCACTCTGCCGAAGCAAACTTGTTGTCTTCGGTATGCCATTGACCATCAGCCTCCACAATTACATCCTCAACGTCCTCAGAAGTCGACTTCAGGATCTCGTCGAAGTATCTATCTAGACGTTAGAAAACGGCAGAAGCGCCATAAGCAGCATGCACGCACCCGTCCACTATGAGATCCTCCACATTCAGCATTTTCTCGCAAACGGGACAGAGCCAAGTAGTGGTCTGTTCCATCACCGAGAACCACGACAATGCGTCAAAGCATTGCGAATGGACGCACAATGCGGATCGACAAGGCGTGCTAATGCGCATATAGCTGAGCTACATGTCCAATATGAGTGCGAGAGCACCGACAAGAGTCATTGTACGGACGTACAGGGCACTTTAAGGACATTTTCTGGTGTCCCGCAACAATATCGTCGTCGATGGATGCAGCCTGGATCACTGCAGGATACGGTCAGCAGAGAGATGAGATTAAGTGTAATCGCCTACTCTTTCCGAGAATCTCTTCCTTGCTTTTGTATTTTCCTTTCTTGAGCCTGTCAATTAGTTGGTCCACCGAAGTGGTCTCAACTAGCATGACAACGAGGTAGTATTTCTATGTAGGACGTCGGTGAATGATCCCGGTGGCCTGGGCATTATAAACATACTTTGGATAATACGGGTTGTTGACTGTTTACGTAGACCATCTCTACCCGGTTCGAGGCTCCTGATGATAGTCGCAGGCTCTTGCCTAGCTCTGGTGGTGGGGCTGTGCCAGGTTTCTTCTTCATTCCTTTGAGATTTGCCGTCAATGGCGTGTTATTGACGCGCACTTCACAAGTGGGAGGGAATTCGATTGGACAAGGCCCAGTCGATGTTCGGAAAGCAGCCGAGGAGTGGAATGTAGACGATGTGCAGTATAACCGAAGCTGATACTTCGAACTGGAAAGTGCAAGATTTAGATTGTGGCAGAAACTATGCATGCAATGTACACCTACCTCGAACTGTTCAGCTTAGAGAGTATGTCGTTATTGATAGTGAAGGAGAGTGACTGCTGGCGTCTGTCCATCGAGCTTGTAGATTCTGAAGACAGTATTTGACGTCAGTGTCAGTGATCTCAAGGATCTAAACAGTCGCGTGTGATAAATGCTTACCAGGACATTCTACGATAGACGACACAGCACGTTCGACTCGAAAGAAAGGCGAAGGCTTGAATAGGATACCTAAAGGAAATACATCGTGAGTATGCACCTGTGGTGGGACTATAGAGGAGTACTTGCTTGGGCCAGGCGGTGCTGCAGATGTCGAAGCAGCGGGCGCTGCAGGTCTCCGAGGAGGCGCGTATGGATCATAACGGGGAATGGCGCTCGTCGAAGAGCCGTAGCTGTGACTAGACGCAACCGGCGGTGCATATGTGTGGTGCGAGGACGAGGCAGAGGCATATGGTTGCTCGGCGTTCATTCTAGACGGGCTGTAACTACCCACGGAAAAGGAAGGTCAGCATGAGACAGCCGAGTAGAAAGCACAATGCAATGGGTCCCGCAGACGAACTAACGACACTCACACCCCATATTGTCGCACCTGGTTCAATATGGTCTTCCCTCTCGCCCATTTCTCCACGCTGCCGTGATCTCGCCAAGTGTCCATCTCGCGTGTAATGCGGTCAATGAGCTCTTGCTTTTTACCCGACTTGGTAAAGTTCGTGCCACACTCGTCGTTGAACCCGGTCAAGATCTGCTTCAGTCGATCGACTGTGTTGAGCTTCACGTTATGTCGCAAAGTCTGGCCAAAGTCGAGGTCGTCATTTGTGGCCGATCGAGCACGGGATCTAGCATTGTCTTACCTCGTAGTCAGCCCAAGCGTTGGAACTGGCCATTGAGATTTCAGTAGGCAACGTCCCAGTAGTCTAAGCGGAGGCACCACGGAAGTTAGAGCCGACGACGCTTGGCGATTTGGACGCAGCTACCTCCAGATCTAGGCTTAGAAAGGCCGTGCGAAAATTGTGGACGAGACGGTCACGTGTGGTCGGTCGCGATCGAGATCTCGTATCTAGCAGTGGCGTCAGGACAGACAGAAGGACCCGGAAGGTGCAGCTTTCCAAGCAACTCAACACTTGCTACTATCAACAGCAAGATGTCTGCTCAAAAGGATGACTACGAAAAACTGTCTAAAGAGGAGCGCGAGGCTCGCGATAAGGCTGATCGACAACGCGAAGCCGCGGAGCAAGCTGGTGCGTTACCTTCTGTCTTTGAGGTAGAACTCTCACTGACCACGGCGATCAGTTTTGCCCTATAAATGGGGTCAAGAGCTCGGCGAGGTTGATATCGTAGTTCCTGTGCCCAAGGGCACGCGGGGCAAGGACCTCGGCGTCGTCATTCAGAAGAAGAAACTCAGTGTAGGTCTGAAGGGTAAAGAGCCCATTATGGCAGGCGAACTCTGCAAAGATATCAAGGTGGAAGATAGCACTTGGACACTAGGTACGCGATACGGGCATATCGACTCATACCGCCTAATCGCGCCACAGAGGACCAAGAGGCGGTTCACATTCATCTGGAGAAGATCAATAAGCAGCAATGGTGGGAGAACGTCCTGACACACCACCCTAAGATCGATACGACCAAGATCACACCTGAGAACAGCAAGCTCAGCGACCTGGACGGAGAAACAAGGTGCGGCCCTCAATCTATCCTCGATATTGCACTTGACTTACCACAACTATAGGGGCATGGTCGAGAAGATGATGGTAACACCCTTTCAACGTTGACGAAATCCCTCATCTGATGATCTTTTCAAAAGTTTGACAACCAACAGAAGGTATTGTGCCCAAGCGGTTCACATGCAGCGGAGAAGGCATTCTGACCAGTTCATAGCAAATGGGCAAGCCAACATCAGATGAACTCAAGAAGATGGAGGTCAGCTGCTGTCGGATCCGCTTACATACATGCACACATACTCAATGACAATGCAGGCACTGAAGAAATTCCAAGATGCTCATCCCGAGCTTGACTTCTCCAACGCGAAGATGTCGTAGTTCTCTCGTTCGGCCAGGCGTAGCGTCGAAAGTTGTACTAATCTCATCTCATCTCATCTTGTAGCAAGGATTGAAAGTATGTTGTATCAATGGCACACAGTTCCGTTCGTTGGAGTCACACTTGGTATCGGTAAGATCAACAAGATGCGCAATAAGCACACGACTGAATAGAGTGAATCCGTAGCAATATCAACACTTTGACGAAGGTATAAATCTACGTTTTCCTCCGCTTGCCAGGTTGTTGTTCTGCTGCAGCACTCTTGCGCTTGACGCTCTCTACAAGGCTCTTCAGACTGTCTTTGCCTGCCGCGTCCTGACGCTTCGCAGTAACAGGGACATCGGCATCCGTCTTCTCCTTCTGTCTCTTCGAGCGCTCTCCCAGAAGAGCTGCCATGCTCTTCGTTTTTTTGAATCTGCGGGAAGACAGTTCAGATATCGATCCAAGAGTCCAATAAGCCCATCGTACCTCGGATTGCTGGGGTCAATAGCAAACGCATAATCGTCGTGCACGGCCTTGAATCGGTCGTCCTTGAGATCGATGTTGAAGTCCTCCTGTAGCTCATTCTCCTCCTCCAGCGCGGCTTTCTTCCCTCTCTTCTTCTTTAGTTTCTGCTTCTTCTCCGCCTTCAGGACGGCCTTCATATTGAAGTGTCTGGCCTCGCCGTCGACGTTGTCAGACGCGGCCAACAGCGCCAGCTCCTCCGCAGTCGAGATGTGCCGGTCTTCCTTCTCCCCCTCCCCGTGCTGCTTGCCCTTGCGCTTGTCGCGTTTGCTGCGCTTATCGAGTCTCTCCTCCTCGCTATCCGCCTCCACACCGGACTCCGCGCCCTCATCTTCGCTCCCCCCCGCAAAGAAATCGTCGCGAGCACCAGTCTCCTTGTCCGCCTGCTCGTCCGCATCCCGCTCCTTGACCTCCCCCTTCCGCTTCTTCTTCTTCTCCTTCATCTTCCGCTGGTACTTCTCGAGCGTCGTCTCCTCGCGCCCCTCGTTCGCGTTGCTCAGCCCCGGCGTGAACGTGATCTCCATGTCGATGTCGTCCCCGTCATCTTCGCCCCTGCTCTGGCCCCAGCCCTCCGGGAGGTCGTCGCCGCCGCCGAGGAGCAGTGCGCGCAGCTTGTCACGGGACGCTGCCTTTGCGTCCGCGCCTTTGCGGGGCCCGCGCTCATCTTCGTCCTCGGAGCCGGAGGTCGAGGATGCAAGATACGCCTTGAAGTCGTTCTCGTCCAGCTCTTTTCGGGATAGGGCGCGGCGCGTGAGTTGCACGCGCTGCGGGTCGTCCTCGTCCCATGTCAGCTTCACTTTCGAATGCCGGAGTGCCTATTCCTCAACGATGAGCGTAGCCCCAAGGTAGTAACCTATGTCGTACATACATCTGTTCTGAAGTCAAGGGCTTTGTAGGTAGCACCGTAGTCCTCCACGGCCTCGTCACTGTGGACAGTTGTCGATTACCGCGTAAAATGAAAAGGATACGAGACCTACCGGCAATCCTGGTCAAATGTCATGTCTTCTGGAACGAAGCTTAAGTCGAAGACGTTTGCGGACCGCTCGAGCTCTGTGCCTTCCAGCTCGGAGTAGATATGTGATGCAGCTTCCACGCTGTCGCAGTCGACAATGGCATAGTAATATCTGTAATCATTGGGTCAGATGTCGGGCACTCGCCAATTCTGAGAATAACATACCGTAACCGCTCTAACTGATACTTCCTCAGCGCGTCTTCGTCGTAATCCTCCCCATCCCCGACCTCGAAGATGGTGCGCTCGTTGATGTCGTCCTCGTTCTCGATCGTCTTCTTCTTGAACACCTCCGGGGGTGGTCCCTCCTTCTCTTCCCTTGCCATGCGCTCCTTACCGAACTCGCTCGGGTAGACACGCACGCTGAGGACCTTGCCCCGGACGACGCGGGCAGCGGAGCCTTTCGCCCTCCCTTTCCTCGCATCCTTGGCGGTGTCTTCCGCAGGTCTCGGCGCGAGCGGCGGAGCGGTCGGCGACACAAGCGAAGAAAATATCTTATAGAGATGTATAGCGCGTACATGCTCCCAGTCGAGGTTCACGACAGCAAGCCTGCGTGTGCGCTGCCCTTCGTCAGCTCCGTTACCGTCCACCTCGGGGTTCTCTTTGGCATACGCGGCAGCCTGTGCGTCGAGCTCGGCGAATGCATCCTCGTCCAAGTCAATTTCGGCTTCGTCATCCGGAACCGGGATAGGCTTGGAGATATCGCGGCCAAGGACAATATGGCTTGCCGCATCGCTCTCGTCGTCCTCAGAGGCAGGCTCACGGTCATCTTCCTCGTCGGAAGACTCGAGGAGTACCGCGCCTCGTGCATAGTCCGGACCAGTAGTAGCCTCCGGCTGTGATTTGTCTTCGTCTTCGAGGCGATAGAAGCGACGTAGATTGTCCTGCTCATGCGTGTCTGCTAGTGGTCTTCCGTACTTGTCGACCCGGTCTTGAGAAGGGATCTGATTGAGCACTTTCTTACTAGATCACGAGCAAGTGGACGCACCTTTGTCCTTCTTTCCCTTCTTTTTCTTTTTGTCCGCGTCAAAGACGCCCTTGAACCGCTCGTCTACGACGACCTTGCCCTCGTCCTTTTTGATGCGCCGGAAGCGAGGGTCAGTCTTGAAGCGGGCAAAGCGAGGGTCAGACATAGCGGCGGCGGACGAAGCTGAGTGCTGCAGGAATCACGAGCCAATCAGGGCGAGTGATCGCAGAATTTACGGTCGATTGCGTTCCGTGGGGAAGGGACGGCGCTGATTGGCTGATTAGCGGAGTGGTCACTACGAGACAGGGCAACGACGGGCTGCCAGCTGCTGCCAGGAGTCGACTGCATCCAATCGCCAACTGTTCTGATGGCTGGCTGCCCCAGCAACCGATGTCCTGCCCCTTATATACCGCACCCTCGCCCGTCGCCTGTTCTCCCATCTCCTTTCTCGCGCCCTCTTCTTGTGAGCCTCACCCCTTCTCATAATCTACTCACACTAATTCCCCACAGCTTCATTCCTCTTATCCGCGCTTGGCCGCAGGACGACTTCGAGATTCAAACGGTTGAGCCGATTTTCATAGCCACCAGCAACATTTTCCCAAAGGCACCTCCCTTCGTCGTACCTCGCCATGTTCGCGTTCATCCAGTCCATTTCGCTTCTTCTTGCCCTCCTGTTCGTCGGACAGGCCGCGGCTATCCCCATGCCGATGCCATTCGCGGTACGTTCCCTTCAGTTGATGCTGTTTTGACTGGGTCTCAACAATAGGCATCAGCGCATGCGTCGTCTTGACATCAACACCTTCCCAGAGGCCAGTCCTGCAATGGCAACGGCAGCAGGCGTTATCGAGGCGTACCACAACAAGCGTGACTCCGCCGCTATCAACACCTTCCCTGCTCAGAATGCGGCGATGGCCACCCAGGCTGGTGTTATCGAGGCGTACCACAACAAGCGTGCTTCCCCCACGGCAGATGTGAACACCTTCCCTGCTCAGAACGCCGCCATGGCTACGCAGGCTGGTGTAATCGAGGCGTTCCACAACAAGCGTTCCAGCCTTGATATTAACACCTTCCCTGAGGCTAGTCCTGCAATGGCAACAGCAGCAGGCGTTATCGAGGCATACCACAACAGACGTGATTCCGTCGCTATCAACACCTTCCCCGCTCAGAACGCCGCAATGGCTACTCAGGCTGGTGTCATAGAGGCATACCACAACTGATTGTGATGGTGGTGAGTGCATTCCCTGATAGCCCTAGTTGACAGTCATGTTGATTGCATCTCATCGCTTAGTTTGACTGCACGAAGGATTAGTTGGACACGGACAGTTTCTGATGTTTGCCTGTTGGCGCGCTGGACGTTTTTGAATTAGTAGTCTCGGTCTTGCGCGGATACTCCCTTCTTTTAGTCATTCACTTTCCTTCGTGTGTTGTTCGTCACGGCGGCATGCAATCAATGGAGGCGCGAGATCAGGAAACAGACGTGAGATGTATGGTTGTCCTGAAAATTCAAGCATCGCGCCCAGCGAACATTTGTAGGTATACTCTACCACAGCTCTACTCTTCTGATGCTGTCGCCAGCTTGGGGATGGTTGGTGGTTGCTTGAAGAAGCGTCTCCGACGCTCTTCTTGCGTCTCGGGGATGCCATACAGGCTCTTTCCTCCGTAGTCAAAGGTGCCCATTGCCGCACCCATGACAGCACATGAGGCTACAGCCATTGGCAGTGATCGTGCTGAAATGTACGGTTAGGAGGGAAACTTGCCCAAAACGACTGACCCAAGCGCACCTCGGATTCCAGCCAAGAATCCGGCAGCGCAAGCACCTGCCGCCCCGTTCAAAGCATCATCCTTCTCTCTAGTGTTTGCGACCGCAGCTTCAGTGAAGGCGAACGTCGCACCCATAGCAGCTGTTCGATCACGGCGTTCAGAGCGCATCTGCCTTCGAGCAAAGTAACGGCCAAGACACACCGAACACGCCGATGGTTCCTCCACTCCTCGTCAAGAACCCCAACGCACCGCGCGTATGCGACCCGAGCGCATTTTGCACGGCACTGACGAAGGCGCCGATGCCAGCGGCCTGGAGGGCGACGGCGGACGCGTACTGGAGCGAGGGCTTGGGCGAGTAGGCCCCTGGTTCTGCGGCGGAGGCGTCGTGTGGTTGCCCGGCGTGCTCAGCCATGGAGGACGGAGGCGGAGGAAGACAGGATGGAGACCAGAGTTGTGTTGTGTGCAGCACGCGCGGGTCGCCTCGGGCACTTGCCCGTTTGGGCTGCTGTGGCGGGTAGCATCCTCTTCCTTCCCTTACCTCTTGTCGTCTCGAGATCTCCTCCTTGTTCTCGCATTTTTCTGTGTCTCGGATTTGGATATACTTGCACTCTGGCTGGTGGCTGCGTGGATGGCGGAAATACCCCCGGCAAATATAGAACAGGCTGTTCCTTGGTACAGAGCTTCTACGGATTCTCACCCATTCACTCTGAAGAGGCTTATTGCTGTCCGTCGCCCTACTGTGCATTCAGTTGCCACAGGCTGTTAAACTCTTTCTTAGAGTAACAATCGAAATGCATCTCCATTTCACTGTAGCGCAACCTTCCCTTGGGGCCCAGACTCGATGAGTACTTTGTGGGATGGCGTTGTAGCAGATGCAGAGATCTTAAGCAATTGGAAGGTTATGGTTCATGAGTATGCTGGTACGGTTGCGGTCGGTTGCACCGGTGCACTGGTCATCTTCTCCAAGTTCGGTGTGACCGCACACCGCATACGCCTCCACGACGTACAGTATCCCAGACTATTGAGCATTGTGCATTGAGCTTAAGATTGTAATACAGCCAACATGGAACGTCGCCTGTGTTGCATGGACCCTGAACCCGGAAGCTCCAACCGATCCCATGATTGTCTTCACTGCGACTAGTGTCGTATTCATACTCGACGTGAAGACCAGAAACATCGTAGGCAAGCTACGCGGACACGGAGGGGTAAGCAGCTCTGTACAATGAATCCTACAGTTCTGAATGGGTCTTGCTGTTAGCTAATAACCTCTCTCGCGGTCCATCCACACCATCCCTACATATTCTGTACGACATCCAGGGACTTCACTACTCGTGTATACGACTTAACGCTGACCCCAATACAAACCCCGAACAATCCACACTGGCTCCCCAATACAACCCCTAGCCTCGCCGGACCAGCGCATGGTCTCCATTCGTCCGAGCCTGAGGGCGAAGGCATCGGCCGCTGCGTTGCTGTATTAGTAGGCGGACGCTCCGGCGGACACAAGGGAGCCGTGTTCTGCGCGGTACACCTCTCTACAATATGATCGCTGTGATTTTCGTTATTGAGAGTTTCACCTAGGCATTTCATCCGTCCTCGCCGTTGATCGCTACGTGCGGTGTAAGTAACATACATCTGTCTGCGATTGACGTTCATTTCGGCTTCACCGTCTAGATGGACAGAGCCGTCAAGATATGGCGCATGCCGCCATACAAGCCAGACGTCCTCTCTCGAGAGGACAGGCCGTTGTTCAGTACCCATCTCATCCACAAGGCGCGAGTTTTGTCGATTGCGTGGTAGGAATCGCACGTTCTGCTTGTGTTGTGTTCCAGCCACTAAATATGCATCAAGGCTCAGCGGCGACATTCTTGTCTCCCACAGCGCTCCTGCAATCATGCGAGGAGCTACTAGAGATGATATGTACGAAGAAAATGGAACAGGTAATGATTCGATTGCCATCTCATCTCCGATAGGCTCATTCCCGCAGTTGTTATATGGCAATGGCTTGGGTTCGACCGCTATCTCCCGCCTGGGAAGCCAATACAGAAGGTCATGCGAGGTTGTGCTAGTGTATGTTTGCCTGTCGGCCTCACACTGTCGCCATCATGTCACTCATGCGCATGACAGGACTATCGCAACAGCGGTGTGTAGCGGCATCAGAGAAAGCACCGCAATGGTATTGATTGATGCACTGTTCCAGAGTCATTCAAGGTTCTGTCTGCATACCATCTGCCCATGACCACCCGTAACATGACAGTGTATACGTCGCTCGATCACGACCCGCTGCTCTTGGTCCCGATGGGCAAGACTATCCGCGTGTTCAATTTGTCGCAGTTCAGTCCGCGTGCACCCATACCGTTCCCCATTAGCGAGGACGTCGTAGCACTTACCGAGAATCTGAGGCTGGACGACACTGAACGGGCTGGTGGTTCTGGGAATGTGGAGGGCCTCAGCGCAAGCGCAGGTGTGGACACGGATGTGGGTGAAGATGGATTACAAGCCACTGGATACGGCGACAAAGAACAATCAAGCGGCGAGGACGATAGTGAGGGCAATGCTGTTGACGATGATGACGATGCACCGCCAGAACAAGGTGATGTGTACGATGCCCCATTTCCTGACTTCTTGCCACGCATGCCACCGCCTGCACCGCTCGCAGAATTATTTGACAGTGTGGACGGATGGGATCTGGACGTGACTGTGGACGAGACGCGGCGGTCAGAGCTCCCTGATATCACGGCATGCGAAGTTGCACTTGGAGGCAGGGTCGTCGTAGGAGTTGGCGGCAAGGGAACTATGTATGTTTGGAGAACACGCTGATGTTCGTTCCACTCTGAAGCTACGAAGATTTCACGTCGACGCGGTCATGATTACTTGATGCCTCACTAGCATTAGGACAACATACAAGAAAGTATCGTACTCGAGTGTTACAACGTGAAGAAGTTACAGTGACGAACCGGAGGTTCATATCCTAAGAATAATTCAGCTGGGTGACAAGATGTGGTGCGATCTGCGATCTCAATAGGCTTCTGCCTTTACATCTATATCTGCGTCGGTCTTGCCATCGGCATCTAACGCCTGGTCATAACCATCATTTTCATCGGCGAGACTGTTAAGTCGGTCCACCTCGTCTTTGATTTCAGGCCCATTCTTGACCCAGAAATCTTGCCACTCGCGCGCTGTCCGAGAAGGGTGCTATAAGAACGACATTTAGTACAGCTACCTAAGAGGGGAGCAGCCGACTGACCCATTCAGCCAGAGCTTCCCAGACTTGATCGTCCGACATATTGTCGGCAAAACCATCTGCAAAGAACTCGGTCATAGTCTTGAAACCATCCGGGTCGATGTCCTGAACAGACTGCTGCATGGAACCAGACGCTTCGGGTTCTGGCGACGACTTGTCCACAGTCGGAGGTGACGCAATAACGCCACTGGCCTCTTCTCGCTTTGCGACATTCTCGGCCTTGCGGCGCGCGATGAAGGCCTTCTTCTTGAGTGTATCGACCTCGCTGCTGTACCTTGAAATGAAACTCCTCCACGACTTGAGAGAATGATGGGACATCTGTGGGCGCATAAACTCTTAATGCCAGAGCAGGAAGAGAGGAACGAACCTTTTCATACATCTTCGATGCAATGGATGTAAGTGGCATCTCCGGGTCTCGCGCGATAAGGATGGGGAGGTAGCGGTTGATATACTCGCGTTCTTCTGCCGAGTAGAGGGTTTTGCCTTCTTGCCATACGGTTACTTTATGTGGTGGGGTTGGCGATCGCTCAGAATGCGACATCGGAATGACAGCCTCGCTTTGCACCTTCGGTGCTTGGGTTTTCTTATTGGTTGTCTTCGGCGTCGGTTTCGGTTTCGGTTTTGGGTTCTTGACCTCGACCACCTTGCGCGGAGATTTTGGAGGACGCCCTCGCTGTATCGGCGGCGCCTCCTCGAACAGATAGCTGTCCACGTCCAAAAGCGAGCCTTTACTTATACAGTCCAGTACATAACTGGCCTGCACAGCGTCTTTCTGTGCCTGCTCCGCCCGTTTATACCAATCGGCGAATGGTTTGGAATGCGGCGCGAGTACGACAACATCTGCTTGGGGAACGTCTGACACGATCTTACCGCCCATCCTCTGTTAAAGTAACCGAACGGCCAGTAAGAGACGTTACATGGTCGTTATTAGGGAACAACGTACCCTTATGGCATGGACAAGGTCGCCTCTATTCCGGGTTTCGATTTGTACATAAAATGACATCGATTCGCCTGCCGGAGTCTTAAACAGTTCAACCTCTGACGCATGCGACACAGAAAGCCGCCGTGCCGAAGATGGAGGAGAAGCAAGCTGACTGCCTGAAGAACGTGGAGTCGTGCTGCTCCGCGAGAGTTTGCGAGGCCGCTCGGAGGAACTGGCGCGTTCTTTCCCCTTACGAGTCAAAGGGAACGAGGAAGATGGTGCGGAGATTGGGGAGGCCTTGCGTTTCTTGCGCACATGCGATACGCTTTCTGATACCGGCGTCAAGGGGGCAGTTGGACTTTGTGGTGTAGCCGTGGCGGGAGGGGCAGGCTCTGGATAGCCATGCATAAAATCAGACGCTGCGAGGCTCGCATACTGACTGTTCTGCGGAGTACCGTTGTGCAGTGCGGTCGGTTGTACAAAGGGCAAAGGCTGCGATATCCCTCCGGCCTGGAGGAGACTCATCTGCAACTGCTGAATAGTTTGAGGAGGGAAGGTTTGCGACTGGGAGGTATTAGAGCCTCGTAAAGCATCTATCAACAAATTAAGAACATTAGATGGCCCCTGAGCTGATTGCTGATTTAATGCACTGGCGAGACTCTGGATGGGTAAAGGACCCCCGTTTGAAGGCGCTGCTGAGAATTGTGACGAAGTTGGCTGAGGGACCCCGAGTGAGTTCAGCTGGACAGCCCCGATTTCTTGGCTAATTGGAATGGTTTGTGACGCAATTTGTCCGGACAGTCCTGTTCCTGGGGGTGTGTGTCTGGGGGTAGGTAGGGGGCTTCTTCTCTAAGTCAACTTTTGGACAAGAGAAGAAAGCTCGGACACAGACTTATTGAGATCGACTTGTGCCTTGAGAGTATCATCGTGTTGATCGTTATTGACGCAAAACCCTCCCCAGTCATCGTCGACAAGGAGGGCTCGCCCTCGATCAATGCACTGACGGGCCCATTGCCAGTCCAATACCACCTTTCCCGACTCGGATCCCCAATCATTCACGAACTGCTTTCCGGCATCCGTCTCCAAATCGACCAGGATTATCTGCGCCTCCGTGGGATAATGAGCAATTGAGGCGCCCCCTTTCTGTGGCGTGTGTGAGCGCACAGTATCATATCAGAACAATGCACGCAACTCGTAGAGACCGAACGAGCTTAGGACGGAAAGCGAATTCCGACGTTTCCACAAATACACGAAGTGGCCGTCCGGAGTGATCCAAGAAAACTTGAGACGATGTCCCCTCAGAGGGGAGGGAAGACGCTGTCGCCACGATATTCTCGACTTGGACGGTGGTCATAGCATGCGAGAGTTGGTAGCACGAGAAGGTCGCAGCCACGGTAGTGCTTGCAACTTACACCTGTTTTGATGGGACGATCTATTCAGATGCCCAATCAACGCTCTCGTGTCACGTGTGTCGATGCAGGTACTCGGACTGAAAGTTATGAAGCAAGTTGCAGATTCGCAGTGGACCAATAAATACTATTCAATTGTCTCTGGGCCGGCTGTGCAACTTGCGAACGGACTATCCATAGCCAACTGCTCTTCCATGCATATAGCGACATAGCTTTCCAGTCCTCAGTCAGGTAGTGCCCATAAAAACTGCATATTGCCATGACATGGGAGTAGATACAATGATGGTAGAACATGACAATGCAAAGCGGATGGAGAGCCAATGCAGCTTAACGGTACCTGGGAGAGATTTTAGGAGAGCAGATCGGTTACAGAGCCAGAAGGATACGCACGATTTCTGCCTGCGAGCACGGGCACCTCCACCACCGAACTTCTTGGGCTCCATTCTCCTCGGGTCCGCGATCAAGAGCGTTCGGTCGTACGCGACGAGCTTCTTCTTGAGCTCCATCGCGCTGTATGCGTCGATGAACTTCGCGTAGTATGCAACCAGAGCCTTTGCGATCGCCTGGCGGATAGCGTACACTTGCGAAGTGTGTCCACCACCCTTCACGCGCACCCGGATGTCCATGACACCAAAGTTCTCCTCGCCGGCAACAAGAACCGGCTCGTAGACCTTCAAACGCAAGATCTCGGGCTGCAGGAGGTTGATGGGGGAGCCGTTGATGTGGATGAGACCCCTGCCCTCCTTGGCGTGTGCAACAGCAGTTGCGGTCTAACAGAGTAAGTACTGTGAGTGGGAACGGGAATGGCGCACTGGACAGACGTACCTTCTTTTTGCCGAACGTCTGGACGGCCTTCGCTGATGATGCCATTTTGAAGGAAAGGCCGGTATTCGTGGGCGACTAGCAAAAGCTAATGTGAGATTGCTTCAGCGATAGCCCGAGAGCACAGCAAGCAAGAAATCCGAAAGGTGCGCAGCCGCCTGAGAAGGGTCATCCGAAAGTCGCAAGTCGAATCCATCCCATTTCGTCGCATTTCGCTCGCGAAATTTCGTCGCCTTGCATGGCCAGCCCTAATCGAATGCAGCAGCCGGTTCAGAGGCAAAAACTCACCCCTTCGGAGGTCTTCTTGGAATCTGCGGGTCGGTATACGGGCGGTCGATAGACTTCGGCTTATTGTCACCGGAAGTGACAAAAGTTCCCACGCGACTACTTCACGAATTAAGCGCCTGTCTCAGACAATCCTGTGGTCTCTTCTCATGTTGTCTGCACTGAGACGTGCGCTGGGGCAGGTTAGCAGGCGGATGAGCTCGAATACAAACGACTAATTTATTCTTCGTCTAGTCCTCTCGCTCCGCATGTCGTAGCTTAACCACGGCCGCGAGCCCTGAGTCACTGTCAATACCTTCGGTTGTCGCGCACGATGTCGCGCTAACTCCAACCCAAATTGCGGAGACGAGGCTCTCTAATGGTGCGTATGTTATGAACGACATGTTTGAATGTTCTAATGCACGAGGCAATGCAGTGACGCCATTCAACCCGCCCGTCTACATCACGCTGTCTTCCCTCTTGAAGCCAGAGGAAGATAGCCATTCGCCAGCAAACAACGTGGTCGAACTGGACCCCACGGTTTTCTCACATCCAATCCGACGCGATATTCTCCATCTTTGCGTCGTCCATCATTTGGACTCCCTTCGACAAGGGTCCGCCTCCACGAAAACGCGAGGCGATGTGCGCGGTTCCGGCCGCAAGATTCGGCCACAGAAGGGCACCGGTAATGCTCGTCTAGGTGACGGACAGAGTCCCATGCTGCGGGGAGGAGGTGTTGCCTTTGGTCCCCATCCAAGAGACTTCAGCACCAAGCTGAACCGCAAGGTCATCCAGATGGGCATGCGGGTCGCCTTGAGTGCGAGGGTGAAGGAGAACTCTCTGGGTATCGTGGAGAGTCTAGAGTGGTCAAGTGCCAAGACGAGAAACCTGGCGGAGAGGATTCAGGAGCTCGGATGGGAGAAGACGCTCTTCGTGTCAGGGCATGAGGCAGTCCCCGACGGACTGAAGCGAGCGAGTAGCAACATCTACAAGGTGGAGACGACTACCGCGAAGGATCTCAAGGTCTACGATGCGGTGAAGTGGCCACGATTAGTCCTCGACTTGGCGGCGGTCGAATGGTTTGAGCGAACGCTGGCGAAGCCCGTCGTGCCTCCGCGTTCTTACACATTCTGATTTATCACAGCATTCCTGTACTACGCTGGATTCATGGAGAAATACCACGAATCATTGCCACGAATTATAGTGTGCTGCCTTATTATCTCTAAGACCTGAATATCTTGCACACATCCCAAGAGGCTCAAACTTGCAAAGCTTGAAGTCTGTCCGAGAAATCGCCGGAGAACGAGCGCTTAATGTGCCAGATGAGACGCGTTCACGTGACGAACGCGCGTGAGGCGCGGGGCGTAGTCTTTCTTAGAGCTTGTCTTCCACCATACAGTACTGCGCATTCGATTGTATCATTAGTCCTATTCACCACAAGACAAGCTATGGCATCGCTCTCGCAAGCATCTCAGATTGAAGAGGAAGAAGTTCAGACCTCTGGCCCTCTTCTGGTCCAGAAGCTGCAGGAAGCAGGCATCAACGCTCAAGACATTAAGAAGTTAGCAGAAACTGGGCTTCATACTGTCGAGGCCGTCGCATATACTCCCAAGAAAGCCTTGATGCAGATCAAAGGTATTTCAGAACAGAAGGCTGACAAGATATTGGCAGAAGGTAAGTCATGAGAAACCTCCAGACTCGGACGGCTCACCGACTTCTTGGTCAGCACATAAGATCATCCCACTTGGCTTCCAGAGCGCAACTGAAGTGCACGCGCGGCGGTCTGAACTCGTGCATATAACTACGGGATCGAAGAACCTCGACGCCCTCCTTGGTGGCGGCATCGAGACAGGCGCGATCACCGAGCTCTTTGGCGAGTTCCGCACAGGAAAGTCGCAGATTTGCCACACTATCGCCGTGACATGTCAGCTCCCAGTCGACATGGGCGGAGGCGAGGGAAAGTGTCTTTATATCGACACGGAGGGCACCTTCCGTCCGGTGCGGTTGCTTGCAGTCGCCGAGCGGCTGGGCCTGAACGGCGAGGAGGTGCTGGACAACGTCGCATATGCCCGCGCATACAACGCCGACCACCAGCACCAGCTGTTGACATCCGCGAGCGCGCTCATGTCGGAGTCGAGGTGAGCGGCTCAGCCCGACCTGATTGTATGCGCGAGTCTTTATCTGGGATCGTACTCATGGCACATTACCGCGTAGATTCTGTCTGCTCATTATAGACTCCTGTACGGCGCTATATCGCACGGACTTCAACGGACGAGGCGAGCTCTCAGCACGACAGGCCCACCTGGGGAAGTTTCTCCGCACGCTGCAACGGCTGGCTGACGAGGCATGTCACACGGGCCTAACACATTAGGATGCCGTTCCTGAACGTTTCTCTCCCCTCAGTTCGGTATCGCTGTTGTGATGACGAACCAGGTTATGTCCAATCCTGATGCCTCGGCTGGTCCATACGCCGCCAACGAAAAGAAGCCCATCGGAGGTAACATCTTAGCTCATGCATCTACTACCCGGTACGTGTATTCGTCGAATCCATCTTTACTCGACTTCAGCTGATTGTATGCGGTCAACATAGCGTGCAACTCAAGAAGGGCCGTGGGGCTAATCGCCAAGCGAAGATCTACGATTCGCCATGTCTTCCGGAATCTGAGACTCAGTTTGCTATCCTTGCCAGTGGTATCGGCGATCCTGAGGAGGATGCGTGATGAGCCTCGGACCTATGAACCACAGTTGTCTCGTTGTACTATTTTTGTCCGGAGAACTCACGGATGTACAAGATACTCCCGCACTACGTACTACTCACTGACTTGAGTCGGGTCAGACTTCACGATCAATCAATCCAATGATATTACATAGAGCAAGGTCAGCAAATATTGATACATCTTTATGGGCACCAGACTACACAAGATAGCCTCAAAATCCAGTTGAGTGGAAGTCAGGCCCGGTATATTATCTACACTAAGTCATGCGATGGCCGTCCATCCTGGCCTTTTGTACAGTCATGGAATCACACCCACATTTTATGCCAGCAGACGCGTCAGAATGTTTGCGCTCGTCTTGCTGATGAGCTCGCGCAGCTTGTTGATGTCGCTGGGGCTGACGTCCGCAATGTCCGCCATGAGGTAGGCAATATCGCCCTTCGATTCCGAATACTGCTTTTCCACGTTGTACGGCGAGAACACCTCGTTGACCTGCCGCAGCACGCCGGGGATATTATTGTGCACATGGCAGACGCGGATGCCCAGCTGCTCCGCAGTGATCGCGCGCAGGTCGACCTCGGGGAAGTTGACGGAGCCGATGGTCGCACCGTAGTTAAGGTAGCGGGTGAGCGCGGACGAGACCTCCTCGCCGATCATGCGCTGCGCCTCCTCGGTAGACCCGCCTATGTGCGGCGTGAGGATCACGTTTGGAATCGCGCGCAACGGGCTTGCCCAGGAGTTAAGCTGGTCGTCGAACGGCGCGCCATTCGCGCCGGGCTCAGCAGGGTACACGTCGAGCGCGGCGCCAGCGAGGTGCCCAGACTTGAGGGCGTCGATGAGCGCGGGGATGTCCACGACGCGGCCGCGCGCGTTATTGATGAGGTACGCGCCCTTCTTCATCTCCGCGAGCTGCTCCGCCGCGATCATGTTCGTCGTCTCCGGGAGCTCGGGGACGTGCAGCGTGACAAAGTCGGACTCGTTCAAGAGCGCGGTCAGCGTTTCAACCTGGCGGGCTGAGCCGAGGGGCATGATGTTGACCACGTCGTAGAAGAGAACGCGCATGCCGAGGGCTTCCGAGAGGACGGAGAGCTGCGCGCCGATGTGACCGTAGCCCACGATGCCCAGGGTCTTGCCGCGGACCTCCCAACAGCCCTTGGACTGCTTGTTCCAGAGGCCCTCGCGCATCTCGAACGCGCGCTGGAAGTACTGGCGCGAGAGGGCGATGACCTCGGAGATGACGAGCTCGGCGACCGAACGCGAGTTGGAGAAAGGAGAGTTGAAGACGGGGATACCGGCCTTGGCGGCGGTGATGAGATCGACCTGGTTTGTGCCGATGCAGAAGCACCCTATAACGAGGAGCTGATCACGGCGCGGACTCAGCATAGGCAACGCGTGATGGGCGGCGGGGGCTCACCTTCGAAGCGGCTTTGATGACACGCTCGGTGATCTTTGTCTTGCTACGGATGCCAATGGCGTGATACTGGGGGATCTTCTCGACGAGCTCGTCCTCGGACATGGCCTTGGCTGAGTGGTCGACATGGAAGCCCTGTGCCTGGAAAGCCCTGACGGCCTCCTGGCTGATGTTCTCGAGGAGGAGGAGGCGCAGGTCGTCGTTGTCGACGGGGTGAAGCACCTTGGGGGCGCGGACGGCAGGGGACGCGAGCGAGTCTCTGCGGTTCATGCGCTCGTGGAGGGCGGGAGGGGTGGAGGGGGACATGTGGACCTCTTTGGAGGACTTGCGTACAGGGATTGCGATGGCGGCCATGGCGCGTGGACGGGCTTTTGTATGGAGGGAGGCAGCGATTGCCGAGATGGGGGACGAAATGCAGGGCACAGTAAAATTACATGCTGCTCTGGAGTCATCGCCAGTCGAGAGCGAGGCGCCATCTACGCGCCATCCTCTGCGCCCTTAGATTAGATTAGATCCGCCTTCTCCCAGTGACTCCCTCAGCTGCAAATGTCTAATTCCCATTTCTCCTCCGCCCCCCATGGGCCTCTACCTCCTCGACTACGGCGCTGGCAACGTCCAGAGCCTCGCAAACACCCTCAAGAAACTCGGCTATGACTTCACATGGATATCGTCCCCCGCTGACTTCCACAAGGCCACCGTCAGTCCTCTCTCTGTTCCGAGCCTAACGGACACCAATCCACCCCCTCCAGAGCCTCATATTCCCCGGTGTCGGCGCATTCGGCAGTGCTATAGATGGCCTCATTTCCCGCGGCTACCTTGAGCCCCTCCGCGAGTACATCGCCTCTGGCCGGCCGTACTTTGGCATATGCATCGGCCTCCAGGTCCTCTTCCAGTCCTCCACAGAGTCACCTTCTTCGACAGGTTTGGGGATCATACCAGCTGTCATACAAGAGTTTGACCGGGCGGACAAGGCCGTCCCCCACATGGGGTGGAATGCGGCGGAGCTGCTAGACCCGGAATGCAAGACGCACGAGGGCCTCGACGAGTCGTCCCACTACTACTTCGTCCACTCATATCGGGCAAAGTACGACTGGACACAGCCAGACGCCGCACAGTGGGTCCACAGCACCACACAGTATGGCCAGGAGGTGTTCGTCGCCACCGTCCGCAAGGGCAACGTCTTCGGCTGCCAGTTCCACCCCGAAAAATCCGGCACGGCCGGTCTCAAGCTGCTCGCCGCATGGCTGAGCGAGCCAGAGTCCGCACGCGCGTCCACACCACCCACACCGTGCATCCCGCGCCCCCCAAAGCCCAGGGACGGCCTCACCAAGCGCATCGTCGCCTGCATGGACGTCCGCTCGAACGACAACGGCGACCTCGTCGTCACCAAGGGCGACCAGTACGACGTCCGCGAGAAGGCGCCGTCTGCGCCGGACGACACGCTGCAGGCGCGCACCGCGGGGGCCGTCCGCAACCTCGGCAAGCCCGTCGCGCTCGCCGCGCGCTACTACGCCGCGGGCGCGGACGAGCTCTGCCTCATGAACATCACGTCCTTCCGGCACTCGCCGCTGCGCGACCAGCCGATGCTCGCCGTCGTGCGCGCGGCCGCCGCGGAGGTCTGCGTCCCGCTCACGATCGGCGGCGGCATCAAGGACGCGGTCGACCCGGACGGCACGCCGCGCAGCGCGCTCGAGGTCGCCGGCGCGTACTTCCGCGCGGGCGCGGACAAGGTCAGCGTCGCGACGGAGGCGGTGTACGCCGTCGAGCGCATGCGTGCGCGCGCGGGCGACGGTGGGGTGGGCGACGGCGACGGCACGAGCGCCATCGAGACGATCGCGCATGCGTACGGCCGCCAGGCGGTCGTCGTGTCCATCGACCCGCGGAGGGTGTACGTCGACCCCGCGTACGACGGGCCGTACGCGGCCGAGCTCGTGCACGGCACGCCCGACGGCGCGGAGAAGGAGCGCGGCCGGGCGTGGTGGTACCAGTGCACGGTCAAGGGCGGGCGGGAGGACCGGCCGCTGTCCGTCGTGCAGCTCGCGCAGGGCGTCGAGAGGCTCGGTGCCGGCGAGATCATCCTGAACAGCATCGACAGGGACGGCACCGGGCTCGGGTTCGATCTCGGGCTCGTCAATCTGGTGAAGAAGAACGTGCGGATACCGGTCGTGGCGAGCAGCGGTGCCGGGAGGAAGGAGCACTTCGTGGAAGTCTTCGAGGGGACGGGCGTGGAGGCTGCGCTGGCCGCGGGCATCTTCCACCGGCAAGAAGTGGGAATCGACGAGGTGAAAGAAGCCCTGGCTGCTGCGCACATCAGTGTACGGACGTAGAGCAGCATACGATCCATCAAGTTTGTATTGGTTTAAAGTCGGTCGCCATGCTGTATTTATGGCATCCGCTGTTGTATCTCAGGAACCGAGATGGAAGATGCATCCTGCTAAAGTCGTCGCGCATCGTGATAAGTTATATTCGGTGATCGGTGAGAATCGTCAAGGAGGGGAGCTACATACAGGCCGTCGGAGACAATGGAGAAAAAAGTGCGTACTGTACCGACAGACAAGGTTCACGTAAGGTACACTACAGAGGGTGTCGGAACAAAGCAGTGGTCACTGAGCCAGAGATGGGAACGGAGACCAGAAACGGAACGAGCGTCGGTGTGGGGGGAACGGAGACAGTAAGAAGACCGTACACGGAACCGGAAAGATATGTTAGGTCTCTGATACTGGACAGGACGGGTCACTGCCCAACGAACATGGTGGCCGGAGCCTGGTATGTGCGCGATCGCAGCGGGTAGTATGCCATTCCGCACACGACGCGGGTTTCGTCTACAGGCACAGGGGAGGCAAGAAGGAAAGACAGGCGCAACGACGCGCGGAGCAATCAACCGAGATGGGACGACACGGCAAGGGAAGGAGGGGTGGGGCATAGAATAGGTTACTGCAAGCGAATCGCATTGAGCGCACGAATACAAACAACGGAGTGTGGGCGCCGTTCACGCCTTCGCGGCCTTGACGACGCCCCTGACCTTCTTCATAAGGCTCGTCTTCCGGCCCAGGTTCGACCCTCCGGGCGACACCGCGGCGTCGCCCCCGGCATGCTCAAAGTAGTCTGGCACGTTCTCGGCAGGAGGGCTGTACCCGCCACGCCCGGGCGTCGCAGGCAGCGACTTCTCCTTGTTCATCGGGGGCGGGTCCTCGACGTACACATAGCCTCCGTCATCCCTGCCTGGCGAAAGGTCGCGATTGGCGGCGCGGCCGAAGCGCCCGAGCAGCGAGTTCTGCGCACGGTGTGTAGGCCGTGTAGCGTAGGCGGGTGCCGAGTGCGTCGTCATCGCCGTGTTCTCTGCGGACGACGTCGGAGAAGGGTCGCGGCCGGCACCTTCATCGTCGGCGCCCAGGGGGATGTTTGGCGAGTCGCGCATTTTGCGGATGCGCCGGATGATAGACTTGGAGCGCTTGGGGGCGTCGGTCGTCGGCGAAGGAGGCTCGCCCTGAGCCTGAGCGGGAAGCTCCCCATCCGCCTCCGGCACAAAAATTGGCTGGGGAGGAGGTAGGGCGCCGCGCTTGGACTGCTGGCGATTGGCGGAGGGGCGCACATCCTTGGTACGCTCACGTTGCTTGTCCCGTTGGGCGCGCTCGGCGGGCCGTCGCGATGTGCCATTGCGCGAGGGGTACGCTTCGCTGCCGATCCTGGAGGAGCCGCCACCTGCGGAGAAGTCTTCGAACGGCTCAGGCTCGTGTATTCCCCAAGCCTCTGCGATGGCGTCGTACTTCTTCTTCGGGGCCTCGTAGGGCACGTAGACGTCAGGCGACGTCGGGTAGGGCGACTCGTACGCCCGAGGCATTTCCTGGGCATTGGCAAGCGCCTCCTTGTCGGCGTCGGTCACGGCACTCCACGCCATCATGGGAGCCTTTGTCCGGTGGCGGTTACGAGAGGGCGCGCAGGCGTCGAAAGGTCCATCATGATGGAACACTGGGGTTAACGAAAGCCAATTAGTAATCGTTATCGGGAATGCCGATTGCAGGAGTAGGTAGACGCACTGGGGCCGACGCCAGAGAAATCCAACCTATCGATAACGTCTGCATGGGACGAGCCCTTCTTGCCCGGGCGTGCGCGACCAGTAGACTTGTTCTTGTCGGGGGTCTGCATGCCGGAGTCCTGCGAGTGTGAACGGCGGGACGTGGGAGCGATGGGTTTCAAGGTTGGATGAGCTCTGATAACGGCCGCGTTGGCGAGAGGGGGTGTCCAGGGGACGAGGGCGAAAGAAGAAGGGGCGAAGTTAGAGTGTGAGCGAAAAGCGATGCAGACGATAACGTACGTGACGACCTCGGTGTTGCTCCTGTTCATCCTGGTTCGAGGGTTGGACTCGGAGCCCCGGACTTGGACGGTGTCACGGACAGCTTCGATGACCTGATCGCGGTTCATGGCGGAAGGCTGGAGCTGCCTCCTGGCGGTGGACTGCTTGAGAGGGACCTTGGGCGGGGGCGGGGGCGGGCGATGGGCAGAGTGCTGGGGAGGGGCGTTTCTGGAGAGGGTGGGGACGCCGTAGGAAGAGTAGGAGGGCGAGTGGGCGTGGAGAGAAGAGGGGTCGTTGAAGGGATCGGAGGGGGTCGCTCTGTGGCGGCGAGGCTTGGAGACCTGCATGACTAGAAGAAGAGGGACGGATGGATGGCAGCGACGGTCAGGCGGTAGGCTCGGCAACTTACCCCGGCACCTGTCAGCGGAGTCGCCAAGAAGTGGTGGGATCAACTATACACAGCCTGCTCGTGCTTTACAGCACTGGATTTGCAGACGACGGAACGGAAAAAGAGAGGGCAGCAAGTGCAGGAGTATATCAGCCGTCGATAGCCGTGGTCACCGCGCGCCAATGAAATACCCGCCATAGTCAGCCTGCCGCATTCGGTCACAGCCCAGGCCTCGCGCCTCGCTTCCCATCGCTGCCCCACAACGCCCTCTCCAGATGACGACAATCCCCCGTCGCCGCGCTGAAGCAATCCCATTCAATTCTTAATACTCCATATCCACTTTCGCGCAATTCCTACCCCCAGACCTGCCTAGCTACCTCGACCACCAGCCCCAGCTTGCTCCGCTCGTCCTGCAGCGACAGGCGTCAACACACGAACTGCCAAGAACATGTCACAATTTGTCAACCCCACGCACCTCCTCAGAGATAGGGTTACCCTCAAACACCGACGCAAACCCACACTGCGGGCTGATGCAAATTCTGCGATGGAGTCCGTCAGCCAATAGGGCAGCCCGAACGTGCGCAGACTAGGCCTCACTGATTTAGAGCGTCCTCCCTTGACCGCTTTGGGCTGCCCTGTGAGATAATCTCGACCGCGCTCTCAACGCGTGCCCGGATATCGTCTACACTTTCCATCTGCATCGCACCAAAGGGTTGAGCAATCCTGCTCGTGCGGACCCCGACATCGCAACTCACCTTCCCTGTCTTCGTCGTCACAAGGCCTAGAACGACAGTCTTGTTGAGGGGAAGGTGTCGCAGGGGTTCTAGACCCCCGGCACGTTCAGTGTCGTACTCTAGCTATAGAATTGATCAGCCTGATCATCCATGGAGCTGCGGCGAAGCATCGGTCATACATAGTAGCAGTCGATGTTCAGATCGTTGAATAACTTCACCGCAATGCGGTCGAGGCTTCCCCCACTATAATGCATTCCCTAGTGTTCGCGTCCCTCAGCTTGGTCCACACATCTCAGGAGGAGGTTCCCAACCTTGAAATTCCCGCGACAAGTGTGCAGCCCGAGCGTGAGGTCCGCAGGCTGGTCCTTCAGAATCTCGTTGTACACGTCGATATACTGGCTGAGCAGCGCTTCGTGGTCAACCCCCGCCTGCTCCATGCCGACAATCATCGAGTCGGCACAGAAGAACGCGAACGTCGGGTCGTCGAACTGGATGTGGCGACACCCGAGCTCGTAGAGAGCGGCGAGCTCCTCACGGTAGACGCGGATGAGGTCCGCAAAGTATTCCTCTGCGTGGCTAGCACAGTGAGACTACTATACGGCGCGCAGCAGAAGAGAGATGCGCACCATCAGTCTTGTACACAGACTTGTCGTATGTATACTCCGTGCCGTGGCGCAGGTGCATCCATGTCGGTCCGCAAACAGTGACCTTGATACGCTTCACCTCCTGCGTTGGTGGTGAGAACGGGAACAGTACAAGCGGTGCTACGTCCGTCGTACCTCGGGCGACACCAAGCCTTTCAGGAATGCGAAGTCTTCGGTGTGAATGCCTCTCTTCCGCTGTATCTTGCTCTGTGGTCCAGGCTGTCAGTGGTATCTATGCTCAGCAAAGACCACGAATTACAGACTGACGCTGCAGTATATGGACGAGTAGCCAGTCAATCCCATCATGTTGAAAATCGCGACATAGGGGACGTATTGCTACAGAACTGTTGACCGCTGGCGGAACATCGCCCTAGTCCGAACGGCATACCTTGAACTCCGACAACGGCCCTATGAAACCAGACGATCAGCCTCCTGCGCTCGTTCCAGTTAATGTATCTCATTTACGATTGGGTACGGGCGTCATGCCCTCGAGCTTCTCAAACATCCCCTCATAGAATGCACCTCTGTAGATCAGGTCCATGATTCTCATCTCATTCTAAGTACCGGCAAATAAGTTCTTACCTCCGCATCTCACCGTCGGTGATGGTCTTCACACCCACCTCCCGCTGGAGCGCCACCACCGCCGGGATGCTCTCATCTTCGAGCGCCCGCAGCTCCTCCGCCGAGCACTTCTGCGCCTCGTAGTCGAAGCGCTTCTGCACGAGCGTCGCGGGGCGGAGGAACGACCCGATGTGCTCCGCGCGGAAAGGCGGGTTCAGATGCAACGAGCGGGGCATGGCAGTTAGCAGTTACGAGATACCGTGGGGGTGCGCTCGCAGTGCTGGGCTGCTGGAAGCTGCTGCTTCTGTATATTTATGGCACCGGACGCAGACGTCGGCTACTACGCGGCGCCAGCTTTAACGGACATGCATGGCACATGCGGTAGGCCGATTGACGCAGTCGTGATGCGCTTCTCGCGCGCAGGATGATGATAATGATGATGATGATAGACAGTGGCCGACGCTCCGTGCCCATCGTGATTGATCGCTTTGTGGCACACCTGAATCTGAGAGTCGATGGCTAACTGCCGCACTGCGGCGGCGGACCCGGCAGAGCGCAGACGGCTCGAGACGCCAAGGTGCCCCCCGCGTCACGGGATCGCTGCCAGGTTCGCCTGTACTTGCGAGTTCCAATCATGAGGACGACGTGAGAGAATTGGAGGTATTGGGCTCTATGTATGGAAGCATACCTGCAGGGAAGCCGTGTTACCAAAATGCTGGGACGGACCCGAAGGACGCGGATTTTGCGTCGCGAGAAGTGGGTCTGCGGCGTATCGTGAGGTGACTTCAGACAGTGCGAGCTGACTGCGACTATGGACAGTTTGGCAGGTCTCAGGTAGGCTTTTGGGACACAATCGCATGCACGATGCACGTCCGCAAATACGGAGATTCAAGTGCATGCAATCTGATAAACGCGGAGCAAGTCAGTAGCCGCCGTGTGCATACTTACGTACTTAGCATTGTCCTGTACGGTCGTTGATGGAGTTAGACACACGAATTCATGCGCGTTCTGAGATCCTAGCATGACCGTCATGCCTTCTTCGCTCGCGGTCGGGGCGCCTCCGCGCGTCAGAACATGCGCAGGTGCAATTGATGCGCCACAATATTCGAAATTCGCCGGATTTGCGTTTGAACGCCACTTTTCACATTACAAACGTTCCAAAGATTTATGTACAGAACCGTGGAGGTGGGACGCTAGACCCGAGTTTCTGGCGGCCAATCGTTGCCCGAGGGCTCCCAGACTGACCTTGCACTGCATCGTTATTGGTACCGTATTGGTACCATTATAGAACCATTGCAGACATGCATTATATATTTCCGAGGATCTCTTCTGGCATACCTAGAGCGTGCGCGGCGCTACTGCGCAAGAGAAGACAGCCTCACGGTCGTCTTCAAGCCTTAATGCTTCTCCAACGCCTGGCCTGGAGCCTGAGGGCTACCCGTAGGCGGTCCCCAAATCTGCTTCGCGGCCTCTACCACCAGCCCCAGCTTGCGCCTCTCATCCTACCGGCCGGACAGTCAGCCACCAAGCCGTCAAAGCGATGATATAGCCATGATCCACGCACCTCTTCGGAAAGAGGGTTCCCCTCAAACACTGAAGCAAATCCGCACTGCGGACTGATACAAACCCTGGGAAGTCATTAACCAATTGCTCAGTAGGTGAGTCGCAGAGTACGACCACACGATGAAACCAAGCCGAACTCACTGATTCAGCGCATCCTCCCGCGATCGCTTGGGATTTCCCTGAGAAATGATGTCGACCGCTTTCTCAACGCGTTCCCGGATATCCCCTAAATTTTCCATCTACACGCTTTGTACAAAACGTCGATCCCGAGTTATGTCACAGTTTGAATCACGACGAACCTGTGCACTCTTACTTGTCACAAGGCCTAGAACGACAGTCTTGTGGAGGGGTAGATATTGAAGAGGCTCCAAACTGCCCGCGCGCTCGGAATCATATCCCAGCTACACAAATTGACATCGTCACCTTCCGTCGAACCATGACAAGGCATTGGACGTACATAGTAACAGTCGAAGTTCAGGTTGGTGAAGAACTTGACCGCGATGCGATCAAAACTACCCTCACTGAAGTGAATTCCCTGATTACATCCCTCACCTTAAGTAGTCGTCTGCACGGCCAGAATGATCAGATTCTAAGGAGCATGTCAAAGCAGGATAATCCGCACCGTCAGACTTGTAGACAGCTTGATCGTATGTGTACTCAGAGCCATAGCGGGAATGCATCCAGGTTAGTCCGCATATGGTGATCTTGAGGTGTTTCACTTCCTGCGTCGACAGTTCACGGATCAAGTCGTTTGTACCACAAATGGCGGATCATATGTACCTCAGGTGCGACCAGGCCTTTCAAAAATATAAAGTCTCCATATGAATACCTCTTTTACGCTGGATCTTGCCCTGTCCATCTGACTTAGTTGCCTCGCAAACTGAGCAATTACAGTGAATGATGGACTGACATTGCAATAGACAGATGTATAACCGGTGAACCCCATCGCCTTGAAAGCTGCGACATACGGAATATATAACTCGAGCTGTTGAGCACAGGGAGGCAGCTTGTGTCTGCCTAAAGTCTATACCTTGAATTCCGATAAGATTCCTACGTGCAATCAGTCTCGCATGTCTCGCCCGAGTGACGTAACTTACGATTAGGGATAATTGACATTCCTTCGAGCTTCTCGAACATACCTTCATAAAATAGGCCTCTGGGAACTACGTCCATTAGCAAAATAATACTGTATTGCTAGTGCCCGGACTCTCACCTTCGCATCTCGCCATCCGTGATGGTTTTCAAACCGAGATCTTGCTGAAGTCTCACAACTGCCGAAATGCTCTCGTCCTCTACGGCGTGTAGCTCTTCCGCCGTGCACTTCTGCGCGCCGTGGTCAATGCGTTTCTGCAGGACCTTCGCGGACCGGAGCAGCGATCCGATGTGTTCAGCGCGGAAGGGGGGGTTGAGGTGCAGATAGCGGGACATTGTGACGAGTATGCGATCTGAAAACAACAGAATTGGTGCAGCTACGTGCTCACAACCTCGCAGCATTTGATACCAGTGTGCAACCCTCCGAATTCCAATTGTGAGACGTCAGTCGTGACCGACATGCACGGTGTATGCGGTAGGCTAGACTCATGAGGCGTTTATTATAATTTAACGACTGGCTTGTTGCAATCGTGTAGAAGTTTCACAGTGACGGCGACGGTCAACTGATCGTTCTAAAATTCGAATGAGACTCTGCGATGCGCAGCAAATGAACACATGAGGTACCAAGGACTGCATAACTGCAAGCGGAGATCGGTCCAACATTGACATGGCATGAGAATTTTTGTGCTCTGCGGCCTCGTCTTGAATGTCGTTTGGGAGATGCTGGGATAGTACCGCAGCAAGACACCATTGCATCACAGGCACCACCGCAAATTAGGTGTGACGTAGCTGTGGTTGGCAACTAAGATCATTGCAGCAATTATGACCATTGCCGGGTAAGCATTGGTGTCCATTTCTGAGGCACTAGTAGTCGCGTCCATTCTTGGCGCGCCAGAACTCGTGTCCATTTCTCAGATACCGAAGAAGTCTCTTGTGGCTCAAAGCTGATGTCCAGGAAGCTCAGGGGCATTGCACACATGGCTTTGCGTACGACTACCTTATAGAAACACGAGACTCAGACCAGCGGGCGCAACAAGTACGCATCAGTACTGAATCAAAGTCGAATCCTTCGAGTAGGCGTGTCGAAAGCACAGCGCTAAGGTGTGCGTGGTTGATGCAGGAGCGTCAAGACACGTGCGCTACGCGGTATCGATTGACGCTCCGCCACAGCACCTCGCAAATTGCCGCGGCAGCAGACCGAATCCTTGTGTGTTGACCGTACCTCCCTAAGACAACCCTCCTCAAGGTCAGTATGCCCTTCTACGCACTGGAATCCATGCAGAGAGCCTATATGATACCCGTACGGACGGTCTGTGCAGTCATTTTGACAGATTTTGGTCGGCAAAGTGCTGGATCGACCGTCTGAACGGTGGATGTACTTGCGGTCTTGACTTGATGTCCCGTACTGTAACCAGTGTTGCTGACACTAATTTGATTGCCACAGACTAAGCAATGGGTTTCAAGCACAACAACGGTCTGTTCCTACATTTGGCACATGCAGAGACAGTACTCACAGGTTGTATTGCGATGCAGTTCTCCACCAAAACCATTTCCGTAAGGACTGGCAGAGCCGCGTCCGCACCTGGTTCGACCAGCCCGGCCGCAAGCTCCGTCGCCGCCAGGCCCGCAAGACCAAGGCTGCGTCCCTTGGTGTCCGCCCCCTCACCCTCCTCCGCCCCCTCACCCTCCTCCGCCCCGCTGTCCGTGCACAGACTGTCCGCTACAACAGGAAGGTTCGCGAGGGGCGAGGGTTCACCCTGGCTGAGCTTAAGGAGGCTGGCATTGGCCGCAAGGAGGCCCGAGGTGTTGGCATTGTCGTCGACCACCGGAGGAGAAATTTGAGCGAGGAGGGCAAGGCGCTCAACGTGCAGCGTCTCAAGGTGTACAAGGAACGCCTTATTGTCTTCCCCCGTAACGCGAAGAAGCCCAAGACGGGCGATTCAACGGTGCGTAAACTAATTCTGCATCATTTTTTGCAGCAACCAATGCTTCTCTAGGGCGAGGAGCTCACCGCACCCACGGTCCGCACGGGCCTGCCGCTTACCGACTCTTACGAGCACGAGACGCCCCGGAAGATCACCGAGGAGGAGCGCGAATTCGAGGCCTACCGCACTCTCCGCACCGAGCGCGCTGTCGCCCGTCACGAGGGCAAGCGCAAGCAGCGGGAAGCCAAGGTTCGTTTCACGTCCTTAACTTCTATAATTGCGTGCGCTGACCATCTTGTTTGCAAATGTAGAAGGCAGAGGAGGAGGCGAACAAGAAGAAGTAGGATATTCATCTGTTTTCGCTTCACGACCTCCCCTGCTATGTTCTTCGCGCCTCACCCCATGTACTCAAAATCCGGACGTGGCTATTGCACTACATGCACTATGCAATCATTATGCCCGTGCTTATCCGAGTATTCATGTCACAGCCTCGCATTCTGCATACGTTTCTGTTCCGTTCCCTGTATCGATTGGCGTCTGCCGGTCGATCGAGCGTTATAAGGGTGTCATCGCGTGAGTCAGAGTCGAAGACACTCGAAAGGGTGCAACAAAAGTTCTACAGGCTACGTTCATGAGCTCTTAATGGCCTCCTGAATTTCAGCATCCGCGACCATGCCAACAATCTTCACCTGGTCTGCTACCTGCTTCAGTACGCTCCGAACGTCACCGTTGCCTTCTACAAAGCCGAACTCCGCATACTCCAATTCCTGCTCCTTGGCAAATTCTTTGACAATCAAGCTAGCATCTCGCAGGTTATGCCGGGGCAAGCGCGGGAACATATGGTGGGTTACTTGAAGGTGAAGGCCGCCGTGAATGAATTCGATGGAAGGTGAGCAGATCACATCCACTGTCGTGCGGAGCTGACGCGCGAAGAATGACTCTGTCACCCCCAAATCTTCGGTCGAGCGTGAAAAGTGCGACAACACAATCTATCGCGGTTTCAGTATATCGTCATCGAGACAGGTGTAGTTGGCTCGCCTGAACATGAACTGGACTAGCGGCGATATGGCTGACGAGCAGATACATGAGTATGTTGCCCCAAGTACCGCATCCCTTCAGGATCGAAAGGTACCAGCAAAAGAATAGGCCAAGGGAGCCGATCTCGGCCCACCACCACCAGCGGCCCCCGACAGCGCGCTTAGGCTCAAACGCAGTCTTGGCGAGGTATGAGTATGACTGCACGTAAAGGTTGAATCGCGCTAGAGAGAGGACGACGTAGAAGAGCTTGTGCTGGAAAGGGAGGAATACTCTGGCAAAGGCATCAAATACCATGACACGTTTGTAGTACGAAGACCAGAGCGACTTCAAGAACACGGGAGAAATGGCGAAGAATGGTAAATGCTGAATGTCGGGATCACTGAAAGTGCAAGGTGTATCAATATTATGAGCTCATACATTCATGATAGCGTAGCACCCACTGAGTTGGATGATTGGTGACCACTTCGGACAACGGTGATGTCACTCAGAGTCGCATCACATAGGTATCACGCTACTCACAATGATGTACGTTGTGGTTCTAGGCGTATATTGATGAGAATAGGTACAGTCTACAGAGTACGAATTACTGACGTTTACCCACCACCCGATACTCAGACCACCAATGAAATCGGCAACAAATATGGCGATGAGACGGTCCTTCACCCAGTCATGCGTCACACCAAGATGGCCAAGGTCGTGTGCGAAGAATGTGAGCTGTTGCCAGAGCAACCCGAGGGATAGCGCGCTGACGAACAACCATCCCTTCGAGTAGGCGACGGCCGAGCAGATAGCTAGGAGGGAATACCGTACGAACTCCGGCCCGTAGCCAGTAAGAAACCGTGTTTTGTAGAGGCCAGCATTAACGACACGCTGGTGTAAGACTTTGTACGCTGCCGAATGCTGCGCCTGAAGTTTTGTAGTTAGAGCAGTGGGTGGGTGCTGAAGCGTCGACGGTGAAGGACAAGACGTAGTCTCGGCCCTCTTGACAAGCAAGATCTCTGAAGGCAGAGCCGAAGGTGATTCATCCGCCAACTTGAGCGGCGCTGCCTCATTGTGCCATTCGCGCTGGCCGCTCGGGCCAATCTTCCTGACCCACCCATTCATGATGGGAGGCATGAGGGGATCCCAGCCATCCTCACCAACCTCGACGCGCCCCACCATATATCCCTTCATCTTCTTTAGCGTCGCGTCGGAATGAAACGCGTGGACCTCATCCGACGCGTCACGTCCGACGAAGTGCAGGATGCTGAGAGTACCACCAGGGTGTGCCATGAGCCATGACTGAGGGATGCGGAGGACTTGGTTGTCTAGGATGACGAGGGTCTCGCCTGCGAGGATGCGAGCGGCGACCTGTTCGCGCGTCCAGACGGGGTGTTCAGCAGGAACCCCCATTGTTGCAGCTGTTGGTGTTGAGAAGCAACGAAGGCGCGACCGACTGCGCGTAGGTATACTTATTTCTCAAGGCTGGGACCGAGCCCTGATGTTACAGCCACTGAGAACAAACTGGGACAAACGCGCCGCTGTCTGATCCGGCGCGTCAAGTTCAACCTCAACTTGATTCCACTCCTGCAACACATACGGCCTGCTAGTCGCGCGATACCCGACTCCCACCGCTGCGCGGTTGGCACAATGGTTAAGTACATCAAGAACAGGGAGCGCACTAGGCGAGAGCTTCTGCAGCTCTGGAAGGATGAAAAGAAAGCGCAGCGAGCACCTAGGTCGCTGCCGTCATCCTTACCGCGCTCCGAGTCCTTCAGCAGTATCAGTGCAAGTAGTAGCAGCAAGCTTCGGGACAAGCGTCTCCTCCCACGGTCGCATTATGCGGGTGGTCTGCACAAGCCTATCAAGGTCCTCAACTGGCCTTCCCCGCAGAAGAGAAAGCTTTCCCCCAGGCTGGGATCTACCGATAACGATGAGATCCTGCAACGTTCGCGGTATGTTTCATCTACTTCATCACTCGCAGGCATGTTCTCAACACATTTCATAGTTCGGAAGAGGAAAGACTTTCTTTGCTGACGTCGTTCAAGGAGCGTGTCGTGCACACTGTGGATGAGTATCTGGATGACAAGGTACTGCTGAACACAGTACGGGGTCGGCCCAAGACTCCTGTGACGCCTCATCGAACGCCAGAGCACAAGCGCCGTCAAAAGCTACTGCAGAGGAGCATCGTCGGCAGGATTCTTCAATGGTCGCCTACTCCGTCTCCTAGGGTCGTACAAGGGAGTCCGCTCATGCAAAGCGAGCGAAGCAAAGTCTGTCGGACACTTCTCTCTCCTCTGGCTTCTGCGCCTAGGTCACCTCGACCTCCTGTGCCCGTCTTGCTGCGTGATGTGACGAACACTCGCTCTAGTGCTACTGCTGGACAGGTACCGGCCAGATCTGGTGATGGGCCTATGTCCACTTCTGGCAAGATCCCGTTAGCTATGCGAGCTAGTTGCGCTCGGCCTATCTCTAGGTCGGCCTCTGGGGTTATCTCTTTCCACGAGAAACCGGGCACCCGTCCGCAGCCTTCATGTCAACGAACCGGCGCCGCTAACTCTCCTAAGGTCAAGAGCACGCTACGAGCATCTATCAAACCTGTGGTTCCTGAAACCCTCTTGGACGTAAAGAGGCATTCTTCTGCTCCCTTGCTTTTGCCGCCTGTCAAGCAGGCAGTGCGTACAACTGTGCCTGCACGGGACATTCAGGACAGTCCGCGACGCAAGATTTCTATGGCGTCTGGTGTACATGGCTCGTCTCGTGCAGTTTCTACAGCAGACAGCCCAGCCAAAGTGACCCCAGTGCAGCGGCTGCCTGCTGTACCTGCAACAAAGCATGCTTTGTCTTCCGTATCTGCTGCGCGTCAACTGCCACCAATATGTGGTGCAACCAGATCCCACAACAAGCTGGACAACAGAGGCGCTGCGCTAGAATTATGTCTTACCCCGACATCCATGCTCAGGACCTCTGCACGGGCGGCGTTGTCAAGAACTAATGTCAACAATCTGTCTGACATGCAGAAGAAAGAATCTGCTAAGTGTATTGTCTCTTTGGAATCAAGGCGCGTCGACCCTTCCTACATGTCGGGCACGAGACCTATTCGGCACTTGGCTGTTGTGGGTACGAATGAGAAGCGTCGAGGCGTCAGCTCTGGCGCCACTACGTCTCCATCGGCTTCTATATCTGGTGGCACCCCGTCAACTAAACGCAGCTGCAGTACCTCGGACAATTTGACTCCTTGTGGCGTGCCGAGACGTGTTCGGACCTGCTCTGGATCTGGGTGTGCTGCTACGTCGCCTGTCAAGACTCCTTCTGCGCGGTCTTCTAGTCCTGCACTGATCTCTGTGACTAGAAGTCGTGATGCTCGTTGTCCAGCAACGCCTCTGCAAGCAACCGTCCAAACGGCGTCACCTGGAACTCCCGCGCCTAGAGCTGTCAAAGCTTTACCCTCAAGCAGGATACTGAACCACATGAAAAATGGTTCCTTTCGGCCCATCCTCCCCACGCCATTTCTCATCCTCATGGGCGCGCACGCCTCGCTGGGGAACCCAGAGGGACGCATCCGGGCAGTAGTCATGCGCCATGGCATGATCGTGCGCAACGTGTCACTCACTGAGCCTAGGATTCGTCCGCCGAGGCTTTTCAAACTTCGTCGAGGTCATTGCAATGTTGCGCTTTTCTTGAAGGCCTCCGAGTCGGTTCCCGCTTTTGTTCCTATGCCTCCAGTTGCCAGCCGCCGTGCTTCGCCGCGTTCGGTGCTGAAACCGACCCGGTTGTTGGGGGTAGACAAGGCCAACCCATACGCTATGGTACGGCCCGAAACTTACCACGGTCGGCCGCAACTCGGCACCGTCGAAGACTTGTCACGTAGCCCCTTCATTGACAGATCTAACGTCACTTGTATGGACGTAGAAGCACAAATGTTGGCTGTGGACGTCGGCGGGGCAAGCACGGACGATATCAAGGCTACTTTCATGGCCCCACTCGTGCGTCGACGCCGAATAGACCTGGAGGCACTTAGACTGTTGCCAGTGCACAGCGTTCGGGTGACATTTCAATTGATTGGGAGAGTCCTCTCGAGTCCCTGGAGGATGGTACTGAGGCTGTTCACGTCGGCGAGGTAAATATAACCGTTGTTATGGTGCCTCGTGGTTGTTTGTTCGGGATTGACCACATCACTACCACACGAACTTCATTTCGTCTCTAGAGTTGTTGCGCCTCGATATGTACGGTTCATGATACGTTTGGTCCGCGTCCGCATACATGTAGAGCAGATTAGGAGTAGAGATTGCTGAGGCAATGATGTTATACCAGCTTCGAGCACGCTTTCGAGGGTACATTTGGACTCAGCGACATTAATGACGTGCCTGCATCGGCAGATCGGTGATATGCACGACCGCCCACCGGCGCGTATTGATCAAGTGGGTCCCGCAGCTCCTGCCCGCTGCCTTCCTGAGCATTTCTCTCACCCTCTCCTTCCAACACCGCTCCGGAGCAGTCTGTCTCACCTTGCGCGTCGGCATAGCCTGGTCGCTCGTGCTTCTTGAGGCCCCCGGTCC
This sequence comes from Postia placenta MAD-698-R-SB12, assembly GCF_002117355.1. Classification (NCBI taxonomy): domain Eukaryota; kingdom Fungi; phylum Basidiomycota; class Agaricomycetes; order Polyporales; family Adustoporiaceae; genus Rhodonia; species Rhodonia placenta. The sequence continues at coordinate 2,059,770 of NW_020169832.1, read as the reverse complement.
TCGTTTGCAGGGCTACAACTTCTTCTTGTCTTGCGATTCGTTATTTTATGCCTTCGGTCATGCAGTCGCGCCTGGGCTATCTGTTGTCCATAATAGCGCTGTGTGCGTCTCAGGTCTATGCCGGCAACTTCACTTTCGACTACGGGGATGCTTCGCAATGCGACGACTTCAGCGTGTCATGGTCAGGTGCGCCAAGATGCTAGCTCGTCATGCGAGTATCCACTAAAAGCCGACCTGCAGGCGGAACTGCACCGTATCAACTCACACTCATTCCTGTGCGTGCTTGCATCGAAAGAAATTCATGTGCTGTGTCAATTGACCAAACATGTAGGTGTTCTACGGACGAACGCTGAATTACACCATTCCATCCTCTAGCTATAGCAATGGACAGGGCTCATACAAAGTCCAGCTACCGTTCCCGGAGAATCAGACCGTTATTGCAGTCATGTCGGACGCGAACGGCTTTGCTACAGGAGGAGTCTCCGATGTCATTACGACGGGGCCGTCTATCAGTCATTCTCAGTGTAACGTCACTGCGCAAGGTCCCCTTTCTCGCTGGATCTCTATCTGCTGTATTCGCTAATCTGCGTGCTGATAGCCGTTGACTTCTTCTTCGACACTGATATGGCCTTGAATCAGTGCAGGTAAGTATCTCAACGTTGGTCAATCAGAAGACCCAGGCTCACGATGCTGCCGGTAGAGAGTACTCATTCTCCAATTACACGGGTGCTATGCAACCGGCCACCATTACAGTATGCGTTTTCCTTTCTTATTTGTTCACATGCGCTAACTACTATCGTATAGGGCATCATTCCTGGGGGCGAGACATTTGTGCTCAATCCGCCTACCGGTCCCCCTGACTTCGAGTGGATAGCAAATATCAAGGCTTCCACGTCGATGCTGTTCTTAATGGTAGATTCGAAGGGTCGCCAAGGAGGGAGTACCCCTATAGACCAGGTCGGAGTGACAAATGATGCCACATGTCTCACCGGCTCCTACCCGTCCTCACTTGCAGTACACCCATCTGCCACATTTACGAGTTCATCAGCAAGCGCAACCTCGACCTCTACCCCATCAGGTAGTTCTTCCAAATCATCGGTCTCTGGGGGCGCTATCGCAGGAGGCGTGATAGGCGGCATAGTGGGACTCGCTGCTATCGCGCTTCTGGCCTACTACTTCCTACGAAGAAATAGGCGTACCAGAGGCAGGTTCTACGACGATGGCGTTTACCAGGCATATCGCGCAGGGCGTAGTAAGAAACAGAATGTCGACTTGGTCCACGAGACCAGCGAGGACGCACCACCTGCGATCGTCCAGCCGTACCCCCTCTTCAACCCAAGTGAATTCGGAGACGGCAGCGACCTTGGTGCTGTCTCGTCTGTATCGAACCTCATACAACCAGGTTCCCATCCTGGTTATATGCCATATACCCACTCGACCCACTCGCGACAAATGTCGGACGGTACATCTGCATTCCCAGAATCCATGCCTGGCTTGCGAGACAGCTTTTCATCCTCGTCAAATGCGCAAAGCATCTCCTCAGGCGCACGGCGGAAAGCAGCGATGGCGGGTATGCCTGCCTACCAGCCTCCGGCCCGTTTCATACTCCACACCGACGCGGAAGACGTGATCGAGCTGCCTCCGCAGTACAGCGCGTTCCGCGCGCCGTCTGCGACTGCACAGTCGGCGGACGAGGCATCGACATCTGGTGATGATGTGCTACCACCACCCCCGCCTTTTACGAGCGGGGGCTCCACAACAATGCCGGTACGTTCAGCAGGCATGTTAGAACAGGACGACGAGACTTCTCAAGCGCGTCTGCAGCAACCGCTGTCTCCAGGGCCGCCAACAGCCCTTCCTTCACCAACCTCTCACAATTTTTCATCACGATGAACAATGTGCACCAGCATCGTTGCAATACACCAGGGGCTCTCCAAAAGGCTGCAACAACTTGTCCTGGGACGCTGTATGATACCCAGACTTTTTAGATATTTATTGCCGATCTCTTTAGCTTGTCATCTTGAATGGTGCTCTCTCTGCACTTGTGCTTGCTTGGCTTCCAATGCGCCTGTGTCGTTCACTCGAGTTCACCCTGCCGCTCATTGCCGTTCCTCTCGTTTTGCATCTGCTTGTTATTGATTTGCACTACTTACACCTCGTTCTGATTCGCGGGCCCTTTGGCCGCCTCGTCATTGTTCAGCTTCTGTGCATGACGATACCCCCCTGCCCTGGACAGGCGATTTGTGTGTAAACTAACGCGCTGGTACGCCCAGCGCGCAGGTTTGTGCGTAATAGAATGTAGCAAAGTGAGCCTCTGAAGTATGTGGGTGTTCTTGGTCCCTTATAACCGGCGGGTCGAGTGAGCAAGCCTCGGTATGTTACCTACTTTCCTGGTTAACCTGTGATCTCAGCTCATATACCATGTCCTTGCGCATTTCAGGGGACGATCAGACGGCGTTGGTCTGACAGTTATCACCTTGGTCCAGCACACGAATGATAGCTGACAAGAATTCTATCGCTCCCTCGAGCTGACGGCACCCTGAACAGACTCTGACCTTGCCCTGCCCCTTCGACATAAGCAGAGGAAAACACCGCTTCGAGCTCTCCGGCTTCATTAGTTGCTCGCCCTGGCTGTGAAATCACTTCCACCGCATAACACTAATGCTCCAGTAATTGAGCTAACTAAAGATTCAGATCAGATTATGTGGGGTCGTGGTTAAATCTTGACATTGGCGTCGTTCTTGGGGCGGTGCAGTTGAAGTGGCTTTAGAGAGTACGGTGTAGGCCTTCTTTTCATATATCAGTCATTGTACTCAGGCGGCACTTCCATAGACGTTGTCTCCATGTGATATGCATTCACCTTGGACATACCGACCTATCGTCGACACTCAATCAAGCTACGAACGCGATGTGACTTTCGCCGACCGTTGCCCGATGCAAAAGAGCCAGTCCTTTCCTTTGCCTACATAATCTGTTAGAGATAGACGGATATCTCCTGGCGACATCTTATTTTGCTCCTGTCTTGTTCACTGCAGCAGATTTGAGATCTTTGTGGTTTGAGACCGAATGTCACCACCGCATGTCATCTCGGAGAAATAGACAAGCGTTGTCGTGAGCCCGCTTTATGTTCTGCGGAGCCACGCCTTGAACTTCACTTTCACGTATACGACAAATCCCTCGCAATGCGAGGCTTTCGCCGTCTCGTGGCAAGGTATGACTAGTACACAATCATCATGTCAGCGACCTAATTGTGCACACAGGCCACAGGGAGGAATGCGCCTTTACTCTCACATTCATCGAGGCAAGTGTACTTGGGTGAACACATTTCATAGGAAACTTTTGACCCAGTTACATATCTACGCGCAGTCGCTGCCAGTCAGCATTCCGTCGTCTAGCGTCAGCAATGGACGAGGCTTCTACCAGTTACCACTGCCGGTCAAAGCCAATCAGCAGCTAGTCGTAGTCATGTCGGACTCCAGTGGCTTTGCTTCAGGCGGAATATCCGATGTAGTCACAGTAGACCAACCACAAGACAATGCAGCTTGTGAGATCTCATCACTAGCTGAGTCTAGCGTCTTTGTCCAAATCCAATACCGCGCTGTCTGGTTCCCGGATTGAGGGGAGACAGTCTATTCCCAATCGACGCCACGCGTCTTAACGCACCAACGATGCGGCCGGGAACACGACTGACCTGTTCCCCCAATATAGTTCTCTCCCCTCGGACTTTCTAACTGTGCAACGCAAAAACAGCAGGGAAGGATACAGGGAACGCCTATCAGGCTCTCGTCTTCAGCTAAACAGTGCGAAGCTGTTTGGTTTTCGGAAACGGCATGCCATATGGTGTCCTGCAGCATGGATGCTCCGCGGACCCATCTGACAGTACGTACACAGTCCCATGTATATCGGGTCATGCCTGCAATGATGATGTCTCAATCATACATGTCCTCTGCTTGATGGCACCATATAGCAGTAGGTGTGCTCGCCACTGAAGCATGCCCCCCCCCCCACACACACGTACTTAATCCTCTTTTTAGAAGACCAATATATCTGCATCACAGCACGTGAGGGGCAAACAGAAATACTTCCTTACAAAAGCTCATTCTATACCCCCTTGTCTCTGTATAGACTACCTGGAGCGCGGACGCGACGACTCGACGAGGCAGACAATTCGAACTAGTGGAGACTCGACAAGTACAAATGCAACTAAGAGCTGCTCTATTGAACGAGTACAAGGTGGTAGCACAGGCAGTGGTATTAGGGTGCTATCAGTATGATGCAGAAGGCAGGTAGGTCAAAAGCCTGAGATGCTACGAGACGGTTCCTTTGGATACATACGATGGATGAATGAAATAGAAGACAGAATAGGAAGACAGGATACTAGAATACAAATACATTGATGCTTGCATCTCGTGGAGCTTCCTGCTTGCCATATTCATATCGTTGAGGGCCCGGCCAGTGGTTCGGGCGCCTCAGAACTGAGACCTGTGCGGGCAAATGCAGCCACCATGGAGTCCTGATCTTTGCGGCGTTTGTGTCGTCGTTTGCGGTCATCCTTGATAATCCGGGTTATGCGCCGGCGGTGCGCGTTGTGGGGGTCGGTTACAAGGTGTTTGCGCGAGTAGCAAGCAAGGTCAATGCTTGCGAGAAGACGAAGTGTCTCCGAATTGTTCTGTGCCTGTAACGCGATATCGTATTAAACTCAACACGACTTCATGTTTGACGTCTGCTCACGTTGAGGGACCAGGAGACTACCCGATTGCCTTCAACGCAGCCTATCACGACGAAGTTGCCTCGCTTCTCTGCTTGAACAGCGGCATCCTGGATGGTACGATAAGGCTGTTAGTGCATGCCCCTGTAGGCTGCTATGGTACACACCTCTCCAAAACTAGTCATAATCTTCTTCGATGCCGCTGACCTCACGACTTTATGCAGCTGATCAGCATACATACAACCCTCATAGCATATGGCTTACCAATGCGGTACGATTGTCCCGGTTGACCTGCACCTTCCTGCGAAACAATGCCACGACCTAGGTATGTCCACGCGTCCCTGTCCGGTCTCCTAATATGAACTTTGACCAACAGGTCACGAAAGGGGTCCCGGGCCTGCGGAACTGAAGCGACAAGTGCTCTCATTTCTTCATACAAATGGTCCATTTTGGTCAGAACTGGTACAACAGGATGTAGGCTACCAGCCGGCCAAGGGGGTTGACTGCTCACCTGCTTCTGCAATGCCACCAGCTTGAGAGACTGAGGTACGAGGTTCTGACGGTATTTGTGGGTTATAGGACTGAGAGGGTTCAACATCCATGAACGCCTCGGAGTCACCCATGAACGCCATGCCAGAGTCCATTGGGTGGTCTTCGGCCTGAACATGCGTGTCAGCTGCGAAATACTCGGGATTGCAGAGCAAGCAAGTTACAAGATCCATCTTCGGCAGGATATGTGCTGATTTCTTACGAGTTGAGTTGCACAAAGTGAACGTCGAGTGGTGAGAAGAGCTGGGACGTCGTTCAGGTCGAGCTCAGGTTCATGCCAAATCGGCGCCTTGGGCTTCGCGCGACACCATCACGTGACAATCATTAAAGCCGTGACACTGGAACTCTGGAGCGCGACGAAAGGTTCCCAACTCTGTATTCTTCAGTCATGATGCATGATGAGAATCCTCTACACATCGCGTCGTGAATAAAACATAATATCAGGTTAAGATTGGCCCTCATGGAATGCACAGGAATTACTGAAGTGAACTTGTAACTGGGCCTTGGTAACCTGCAATCATCTCAAGAGTCAAGCAATGGCAGCGGTCTGAGCGCGATTGGAGCGACATGCGACATGCGACGCGCCCGCAGCGCATAGAGCACTTCAGTTTCGGCTATGCATTGCAAGTAAGCCCTCATTATGTGAAGCACAATGGCTGATCCCATTACGCGTCCCATGAGGCCTGAAAACTCGCTCCCGATCTGCTCTTGACCTCAAGCTTTCTATGCCCCAATACGTGCGGTCTATGACTTCTATGCGCGTATTGTCTGTGTGTATCTACTAGGCGTGGCTCGACAGACCGTGACGAATGACTTACTGCTTGTACTATGTGAGTGACGACGCCTCGCATGTGACGTGTCTCCCCAATTGACTTGTAACAGCACGTCTTCTACAGCTTCTACGTTATATGCGCCCTTCTTACTCTTTCTAGAATGTCTATGATGTCTTTATGTATGATCGGCATGCGTAGAAATCAATCTCTTCTCGAAGAACGCGCGGTGCCATATGGAAGATCAGCACCAAAATCATTGTCTATGATCGTCCCCCCAGCAGTGCATTGTTTCCTAGTCGAACATTATGACAAAGCTCGTTTCGTGTTGTTGCGACAAGTGGCAGGCATGAACAATAGATGCAAGGAGTATAAAGACCTCAGAGGGCGTATGTAACGCCCACCAACTCTCCGCAATTTCAACGCCTCACGATGTCAATCCATGACAAAGATTACCTCCAGGACATCCTCGACGGGATGACGCTCTCGCAACAGGCCCGGGCTATAGGTCAAGACGATGAGGAAGATGCCACACAGGTGGGCCTCGAGGAAGATAACTATTGCATCTCACGATACAACAAGAAGGTCGGTGCATGAGCGAATGGTCGTCATGTTGATCTTTCAATAACTTCGTTTACCATCAGCGCGATCATGACGATGAGGACTACGAGCCCGGATCGAGCCCGCCGGATTCTAGCCAACCTAATTCCGCTCAGCCTGATGCTAGCCATGCGATCGAGCCTCCCCCATATGAGCTTGAAGCATATAGAACCCGCTCCTACTCCCGATTGCTATCAGACGTCCCGACGGAACCAATTGCGGATCTTGAGGACGACGAAGACGAAGACGGGACGTATATCCCCTCTCCGACCAGCAGCGCATCGGAAGGCAGTCATACATCGACCAGCGATTTCGAAACGGGCGTGGAGAGCGCGAGTACGTTCCCCGGAGACAAGCTTAATGGCAAAAGGCTGTGGTTATTCTCCCAGCTTTTGCGGGAAGTAGACCCAGCGAGGCACATGGAAGTGAAGGAACTCGTACGCAACTTGTGGCATTTATCTCGAAAAGACGCAACCAAAATGTACAACTTTTGGGCTAACCCGAAGCCTGAAGGGAGGTATGTTCAAACGAGATACCGTAGTTGTCTCTTCAACAAGCTTGGCTACGTAAAGCGCGTTGCGAAGGAAGAGTGGGATGAACTTTGAGCAGACGACGTGGATTTTGGCCTTGAGTGTCATCTTGTAATAGGTAGTACATATATTACACAGTTAGATTAGCATATGATATGTCCTTGGAAAACGACTGTTAAGGGTCATCGTTGCTCGGGACTCAGGTATAGACCAGCCGCTAAACAGAGGTTCCTTGGTGTGAATTGCACATTAATGACGGGTGTCCGTTTCGTGGGGAATGTTGCCATGAGGTCGGTTCTAGACAAGACACACTGTGAGTATAGCGTAGATGCAGTACATCAGGTTCGATAGCTTACGTCTCGATGCTTTCATCCTCCTTGTTGTGCGGAAGTTCGCCATTTGTAGGGCCCGTGCCATTCGTCAAGACGCCATTTTCCCGAGTCTTCGTAAGCGGCCCACCCGCGCTCTCCACGTCCCAGCAGCGCACAGTCCAATCAGCTCCGCCGGAGATTAACATACTAGATTCCGCACTGAAGGCGAGAGAATAAATGGACGCTGTATGGCCCGTCATCTTCTTGATTCGGCGGCCAGAACCAATATCCCACAGATTAATGGCGAGATCTTCTCCTGCACGGTCGTTCGTTGGACACCAACATTTTTACACACACAAAAAGAAGACACAACGCACCTGCACTAGCTAGATATCGCCCGTCTGGACTAAATGCGAGAGTCGAGACAATGCCTTGATGCCCGATGAAGACACGGACACAAGAACCCTTCTGTACATCCCACAATCGGGTTGTCCAATCACTAGAACCCGTGGCGAGGTACAATGAATTAGGATGAAAGCGGACACTCTGTATAAATCAGTTGAATGTGGTGTGTTTACTAGTTTCTAGGCCGAACTTACGTTGACATCGCTCAGGTGGCCCGCATATACTCGGAGTGCAGAGGTTCTGTCTGTTGACCACAGCCGTGCAGTCCTGTCTCTGCTGGCGGTTGCGAAGTAGATTCCCATAGGGCCCCATTGGACATCCCAGACTGGATTTTGATGTCCTCGGTATGCCGCAACGTTTGACATGGTATCTAGAGACCATAGCCGAGTAGTCGCATCCGCAGATGCTGAGAGCAAATAGCGGGGAGGAGCCGCTGACCCGCTGACAGGGTCGAAGGCAACCGAGTACACGGGGCCGCTGTGTCCAATCAGTTTGCGTGTGGTGTCTCCGCCCTTTTCGCGGACTTTGCGAAGAGATGCAGCTGTTGGTGTTCAGTTGTCAGCCAGGTGTTCGCTCTAGTGGCATGAAGCCTACTGACCGTCTTTTATAGAACTGGATTGAAAGTCGCTCCTATATCCTTTGAGCTTCTCGCCCTTAAGACTCCATAGCCGAATATAGCTTTCAGAGAAGCCGGCCGCCATCAAGGAGGTGTCCATGGAGAACGTGCAACACGGCACACTGAACAAATCATCGTGTCAATGCCAACGAACAGAAAGTATGACTCATAAGATAGACGTACCCTTCGCCTACATCGTGTAAGGTGTAGGCGCAAATACTAGGTAATGGGAGATTCCTTGGCGCATGCCCTTGCGACGCGGCTCCATGTGTGCTGGGGCGCTCAAGTCGGATCCTCTTTCGCGCATCGCGCACCCTCTCGACTTCCCTCTTCACATCAATAGTTTTGAAGGACGGAGGATAGGGTGGCAGGTCAGACGGAGAAGGAGCGACTACCCCTGGCTGCGGCGCTAGGGCCTTTGAGTACAGCTGAGGGTCATATTGAGCTCCCGGGTCGCGGTCCATCATAGCCTGTTCTCTCATGACGCGCTCTGCTTCTGCCCGGAGTTCTTCGGGTACAGGTGCCGGTCCTAGCTTCAACTCCCCCTTGGATGCGTTAAAGGAGTTGGGATTAGTGAGTGTTGCATTTCCATTCGCCTGGGGAATGGCGGAGGACAAGAGACCCGTAGACTCTTCCCATGCGTTCAGGGAGACGGATGTCGTCGACGATGGCGTTACTAATGAACATCTCGTGAGTATTCCGAGAGGTCCGCGTTGGTTGGAGCATACCGTCGAAACGTAGGTGGTTGTTTACCACTCGCAGCATTGCAGCTCGTCCTCGTTTTCCTTTTTCTCCTGAGAAGCCTTCCCCTTGTCCTGTTGCCTCGCCACCAACACCTTCTGTCAGCCAGCCAACAAGCAGGTCAAAACCTGAACGGCTCATCCGAATAGTATACTTCTCATTACGGAACCGCTGGGCAAGCTCATCGTTTTGCACATGCGCAGGGAGCAAGAGGGTGGATAGGTGGTGTAATGTGGCACTATGGGAAGGTCCCAACGAAGGGGAGAACTCGGTATAGAATCTGATGGCTTGAGAGAATGGAAGATGAGTTACAAGTCTCGGACAGAGAACGGTAATCGCAATACGCACCAGCTTCCTTGAAGCCATATTGTATGAGATCAAGGTAGAAATGGCAGAAAATGGGAAATAGGATAGGCCGAAACTCAGGCTAATTGGGGCTCGCATCAAGATTCATTTGCCTCAAGATACGTACATGCTCACTCGATACATGTCAAGCGACCCATCTACCCACGCTTCAAGCTCTCGGAAACCTTCTTGTTTGTCGGTTGGATCGAGCGACAGTATCTCTTCAGCACCGACCGCGTCTATGCTGGATATGAGATTTTGCACATTCGTTGAGTTGCCCAGGGATGCCAGTTCTTGCAAAGCAGTGGCGGGTTCCCTAAGGGCATTTTCTCCGGGTCGCGAGGGCCGCTGTGACTGCACAGCCTCAGACTTCACGAGTTCCTCAGAGCTAACTGTCGTCGACGTTGCGGCAGTAGCCTCCGGGTTCTTTCCCTTGTCATCTGAAGCAGGCTTTTCAACGGCCGCGAGAAATTCTTTTTCCGCACCCTTGTACCCTTTACTCCGCAGGTATTCGAGAATTGTGCGGTCAGTGGGGCTTATTGTGGACTCGGCTGAGGGTGCACTAGGATTGGCAGGTGATGTGCCTTCCGGAGTTGACGCAGAAGCCGTAGACATTACAACCCTTAGAAAGTGAGACCCAAGACTGAAGGATGGTTGTTCACAACAGAGCAAGGAGAGTGAGCCGCACAAGCTATATTCGAAGCCAGATGGCGGCACTAAACGGTTGGCAGTAATGCTAATGTAAGACGCGCGCAAACGAGGTACGAAATCATGCAGCCACACGTTCATTATCCACGATCATTGACGCGCCCACGTGACCAAGTCGTTTAACTTCCACTCGAACGAACCAGCTGCTACTCGTACATGCATTACTCCAGAAAGTATTGTACAAGAAAGTCTTCATGATGAACATCAAGTATACCTTCCTCTCCGAGCCCTCTTACTAGAGCCTCCGCGGCTTGTGCTACTGGTGCTTGACCGTGCCGGATATGAACGTTTCTGCGAAGTCCTGGAAGGTTGGGCAGACACAGCTGTCGCGCTCCGGGTGTAGCTCGCTTTGGCGCATTCCTTGTCGAACGCTTCAACAAGCACGTTGAAGTCGACCGAGTCCATGCTACCGAATAGAGAATGGTAGGTCGACCATTTTCCAGCCGTGAGCCTAGGTGAAGTGATGCCAAATGCCATGCGCGCCAGAAGACGAGGATCATCACGTTCTGGACAAGCATCCAGGATAGCTCTGATTTGTTTAGGGTCGGGAGTCGACAGTGCTGTCGGCGAGAAGTCCAGCCCTGCGCCAGACATGCAAAAGCCGCATTTTCCACACATCCCATCGGGGACGACATTGTCGTCTCCGAAGTACGCTGCCAAGGATTGCGCTAGGCCTGTACAGATATAGGTCCGTTGAACATGAGAAAGGCACGAGAACTTCCAGATTGTACTTACAATCGTCCGTTGTCACAAACTCGATGACCTGTCTCAGCTTTTCTATCGCTTCTTGTTCGCGCGTCAGCATCCCCTCATACAACTGATTCGCCAAGTCCTTGATTGCTGCGATATCTCTAGGCATGGGGTGGCGTGCATCCACATTGTAACGCTGACAGACAGATCAGCTAACACATACGCTGTCGGAGGAACTTATCACGGACCGTCCTGACTTGCGACGGCTTGCAAGTGAGCAACCCTGAGGATCTGATATGAGTTCGTAGATTTCGACTATGAAATATTATGGTTACCGTTGAGTTCCCAGATGCTGATTTGTTTGGCGATTTCAGTGCGGTCGATTTTTGCATAGGTGGCAGTGGAGACTGTATCAATCTATAATAGCACACAGACGTATATATGCGTAGACAACGACGAGTGCGGTCGAGAAGCCACGAACCTGGTAACCAGATGCCTTGGCGGTCCAATGTTTCCTGATCGTGATGGCTGCTGGCGACTTGTCTGCCATGACCTTCGACCAGCCGTCACCTCGACTCGGCGCAAGATCGTAGATGGTATAGAAAGGGGTGGTGGCCCTAATATGTCCGAAGTCCAGCTCGAGTTGTGCATAGCACAGGTTCAGCACAGTCGGCTGCACAGGATCGTCAGGGAGTACATTCACCCTCAGGCCATTTTCTCTCTTACGCGTATATCATACCTACAATGAGATTGTTGGGAAATGCAACCACGACCACGTGTGATAAGCGATGTACTCACTGTTTGGATTGCTGATATTGGTTGAAGTCTATAGTGCCATCGGGAGCGGGCTCACGCAATGCTACTTCTTGCAGCCACAGCTCTATGTCTCGCTTAGCGCATGTATCACCTCGGGCGAAGCCTTCTAATATAGGTATGTCGGTAGCACAGAGGAACATGAGACATGTGGACTCCAGTCCGTCTCTGCCTGCCCTTCCAACTTCTTGGCTGTAGTTCTCCAGCGTCTTTGGCATGTTGTAGTGAATGATCTACGCAGCGAGACATCGAAAACCCGGCTGGATAAGTAGCCACCTACGTGACTCACCTGACGAATGTTCGCTGAGGGGTTTGTTATATCGATGAGAACAGAAAACAAAATTGTCACTCGCCTTTGTCAATCCCCATCCCAAATGCAATCGTAGCGCAGACGATACCTCTATCCGAGTTCATAAATTTCTGTTGGACATCTTCACGTTGGTCACCGGGCAAGCCTGCGTGATACACCATGGGTTCAAGCCCATGAGGCATAAGATTGTTCGCTATCTCCTCCGCCTGTTTTTGTGTCGTGACGTAAACAATAGCAGGGCCTGTCCGCTCTTTGAGCATAGGAATAATACGATTGAGCTTCTCATTCGCGTTCTGAGCAACCTCTGCACGGAATGCAAGGCTATGCAGATGAATGAGCACACATGCTTTCGGAAAAGAGCGAAAAGCACGGACTTTGGGCGGAAGACGGGGGTTCGGAATACGCCTGCGAGAGGGTCGATGAGGAAGTTCTTGCAGATATCCTCGGCAACGGTCTTCGTCGCTGTAGCAGTTAAGCACAACACGCGCTCAACGTCCATTTCCTCAGCAAACCGCGCAATCTTGAGGTATTCTGGTCGGAAGCTGGCACCCCACTGACGGCTTGCTTGGCTCGTGGGTACAGCTCGGATGAGACGCTGCCACTTACCTGCGAAATGCAGTGGGATTCGTCAACTGCTAGCAGTGATATCTTCACCTGTCGCATCATGTTGACAAAAGATTCATTGTTAAGCCTGGGTAACATGAGCAATGTGGCTGGAAGCGTACACCTTGCTGTAAGACTAACCTCTCAGGAGCAACGTACAAGAGCTTCATCGAGCCCGAGACTACTTCGCTCTTCACCCAAGTAGACCGTTCTGCAGACAGAGTACTATCTAGGTTAGCTGCCTTGACACCGCGGTCGACCAGCGCATCGACCTGATCCTTCATGAGGGCAATTAGTGGCGATATCACGAGTGTGAGTCCCTAGCAATTGTACGAATTTCAGAGGTATCCCTGAGCATCAGGCTATATGCCTTACATCTAGACATAAAGCTGGCACTTGATACGTTAAACTTTTACCCCCTATTCCACTCCAACTGTGAGCAGGCAGAAACCAGTATCTATCGCAGTTAAGATCTCACCTCCAGTAGGAAAAAGCACAAGAGCATTGTCATTCTCTACAATCAGCCGCCGGATCACCTGAGAGACCGAGTGAAGTTGACGGTGGCGGCAAGTACACGAGCAAGTAGTGTACGCACCTCCTCTTGAGCAAGGCGAAATGAAGGAAACCCGAAGGTCTCTCTGAGTATTTGGTGGGCCTTCTCCATCTCTGGTTCACGCAATGACAGAAATAACGTAGAAGGCTATTGGACAGCTAAAGAGTAACAACGCGAGGCAGGACAAGAGTTTCGAGACGCGACCGTGACCATGCATCGCGTCGCGTAACGTGCTCGACACACATGTGGCGTGACATATTCGTCTATTGTCACATTGTTGCTCCTGCGAGCAGTCGCGACAATCCGTCTCAGCATTTCCTAGCATGTCGCGATCTTACAAATCTATTTGGGTGCATCCGGCAGGGAACGCGCCTGAGACGGCCAGAGGCTGAATTTGTAAGGATCGGTAAATGCAAGCAATGGAGTATCATGGTCGGATGTGCAGCCCGTTCACATTCCCACAGCAATTTAATTACTACAACAAAAGCATGGTTCACTCCTCTGCGGAGCGCCAACGCAACAAGATATGAAGCAAGGCAGGCTGATCAAAAGTGCTCCTGCATGGCGCACATGTAAGTAGTCGCACAGAATGTGGCAAAGCAGGACAAACCTTAGCGAAAGTGAAGTTGATGTTGGGAGTTGTCGAAGCCACGCAGGCCTCTTTGATGGCCTTTGCCATGACGCCAGGTCCGCAGAAGTACGTCTTTCTTAGAGTTCAGCATTCACGACTCTATGGAAACCATTTCGAAGTATACTCACGCCAACTTTCGTCTTGAGTTGCTCCTTAGTACCAGGGAGGTACTGACCCATTTCGATAGCCTGCTTCATGCGGGCGTAGATATTCTTCCAGTCCGGACGACCGAACATCGTACGAGTGCGAAGCAGAGTGAGGGGGTCATACTCAGCGCCTGCGTCGTTAAGGGCGATGTTCCATAGCATATCCTCGCCGATCTTCTGGGTAAGATAGATGTTGATGCGCAAGAAGTTGGCTACACAGAGTCGTTAGTTGCGCTCTATTTTGCTACGAATGGGCTACCCACGATCAACTTGGGCCTCCTCGACCTCCTGCAGGAGGGTCTGGAACCAGCCGAAGGACGGCGCATCACGGCAGACCCAAAAGAACTCGACCCGCTTCAAAGATTGAAGATTGCCCTTCTTCTGACGGTACCATATATGCTTCAAGATAGACGCAAACGGTGTAACACCTGTGAAGAGATCTTAGCATGTCTGAGAGAAATGGCAGCACAATAGAGTCTTACCAATACCGGCACCGACCAGAACAGCTACTTCGACGTTGAACACGTCTTCGGCCGGGGCGCCGTACGGTCCGTCGATCCGCACTGTTGGCAGAGGACGAGCACCTGAATCAAGTTCCACGAAGTCGCCACGCGTCCCATAGACGGAATCATCCTTCTCAGAGCCTATCATGGCAGCCTTCGTCATAGCAGCGACAACAGACGGCCCCGCACCCACGCGGTCACCAAGTGCCTGCGTGAAGTCACCGACCTGCCTGATATGAACGGAGACGTAAGGATCCTCGGGGGCCGAAGTGATCGTGAACTATAAAAACATCATGACAAGCAGACAGTCAGCTAGCAGCGTGGCATCAAGGACATAATTCGACCGTACCGGATGCCATTGAAACTTGGAGACCTCTGGGACCTGAATGAAGAGCCACTGTCCCGCGACATACTTGAAGCTCGGCTTGACAATTCTGAGTTCCATCGCCCCTGATATGATGTGAGATAGAGACACCATCACGCCGAAGAGTAAACAATAATCGCTTACCACTAGGATGAACGAGGACCTTAGACAGTCTGGTAGCACGCCTCGCCCTGACCTCCCTCCAAACGCGCTCTCCGAAATAAATGATTCCCGGCCAAATAGTGAAACGCCAACTCTCATAACCGAGGCAGAACTCTGCGTTATAGAAGGGAAACGTATCGATGTACGCTGCATTTGTGCTATCCCGGACGAAGCAACCATCGGCATGGGTCCAGAGAGCGATGAAGAAGAAGAAGGCCAGGTGATGCGTGTACCAGAATGCTTCGAAACACTGCTGGCGGACCTTGTGATGAGCGGTGGTGTACATGAGAACCATGCAGAGCAGCATGAAGTGCCCCGTGATACCACCGGCCTGCGTGTAATGGATTTGTAAAGCATACTCCTGGCGGACCTCTACAGACCGCTTTAGCCTACGCAAGAGGCAATCAACCAAGTGTCACATACGGGTTCGCTCGACATTGATGAAGTTCACATAATGAGCGGTGGTGTGAACCATGGACCAGAAAGCGAGACAGTATGCTGCTTGGCGATGGAACCAAATGTTTTCATCGGCAGGGAAGAGGAAGGCGACTTTAGGACGGATGACTCGGATGCAGTTACGCAGCATGGGAAGAAGCAGACAGGCGGCGAGGAAGGCCAAGACGAGACCAGCACCGCGAGATACCCAGACAGACCATTGCAGGGCATTGAGAGCAGCTAGTTTGTTATTCGTTGCCTGCAGCGAGGTTAAGAGTTCACTCGCACAGATAAGGTAGTAAATCGGCATACCTGCGCCCACCATCCATATGAGAAGAAGGAGACCTGGAGGCCAAAGAACAGGACGTTGAATATGAGCCTTCGGGGAGCGAGGAACTCGCGACGGAACCAGCTTTCGCCCATTGTCGTCCGCAATTAATGAGACAGATCAACTGCAGAGGTATCCTGTACCGAAAGAACTAGGGACGGGCCGGCCAAAAAAGGAGAACGACAAAGGAGAGGAATGCGTTAAGAGAGCGGAACGGGGAGCAGTCGTCGTGGGGAGGAAAAGAGGAGATATATATGTGGCGCTTTGTGGTATCATGGCCGCTACCCGGTTGTGACCATGGCAATTGTTCGACGACCTTTGATTGTATCGGGCATGGTCCGTCATCCACCTTCTATGGTGGATTCTCTTCAATTACAGGCTGACGACGGTAACACGGTTTGCGGGGGTTCTCAGGTACCCGTTTCCATGGCCCGGCGGAGCCACGGTCCCTATGCGGTCCCAAGGCTTAACTTAGCACGAGCTGATCATCTGTGCGATTCGTTGTGCATCGTCGCCGCAATGTGTACAAGCGTTCTATTAACAGACTCTGAGCTGTAGTTGCGAGTGAATATACACGCAGGCTTCCCAATCGATACAAGAGGCTTCCGACATTAATGCTATGTAGTCGCCGAATATGCTAGCACCGGTTCGCACCGCAACGCCGCCACGCATCATCGATTTCTCGATGCTTGCACCACATCATGTCAATGCTGCTTTACAGAGAGTCCATAGATAGCCAACACGAAAATAGCAAGAACAACCACCAACTTACGTCAACGTCCTTCATGATCATTGATGCGCCTCCAGCGCCTCACCCCTCGTACCTGTAAGCTACCATCGCTTCGATCCGATGGACATCTGTGCTGAAGCTTCGAAGCTTCACTTGCTGACTCTTGCTAGCCTCGATGGCGAGAGGGTCTGTATCCACCCATTCGTCAGCTGGGATATCAGCGGAGTCCGACGTGTAAGCGAGAATGTTGAACACGGTCGGCTCGTCGATGACAGGTAGAAACGTGACCGTTGATACGATCTGCTTGAGGATATTCCGTATCTCTGCCTGTATCTCCGCTTCGGGTTTGGCAGGTGCCCTGTGGGGTCTGTCAGTTCGTAACTTATGTTTTGAAATAGCATAGACATACGGCTCTGATGAATCAGCTGGTTGCTCGACAAGGTTGATGTCAAACACCCAGCGTTCTAGAGTTGTTCTCGAGTCTTTCGAGATGATGGCTAACACGAGCTGCGTGACAGAGCCGGTAAGGAGCCACTCTGCGTGCGATCGTCTCAGTAACCAACTGTGGGCATGGAGAAAAGAGAAGACGGACTGTTAACCTGCTTGAGAATCCTGTAAAGCACGAGTTGTCAACCTATGCTGCAACGCGAAGCATTGCATAGATACGCACTTATCAAGGTAATTCTCTAGGGCGAGGTCTTGTGTGACGAGGACCGTTTGCCCATACTTCTTGACCATGTGAAAGTCATCGGCAGGATACACACCACGCTGGAACAAGATGCTATTCCAGAATCAGTCGGGGCTGCTACTGCATGTCCGAGTGGCAACCTACGTGTTGGCAGCAAACTTGAAGAATTCGGTGACGAGGTTCGTAGACCCCTTGAGTGTGATGGCCTGGCGCGTGGGTGCTTGCTTGGTAGGTGCCATCTTCTCCGCAACAATTTGAGGAGCTCAAGGATGAAGAAAGTCTGAGAGACACGCCACAAACTCAAGTATGAACTCGACTTGCGCGCGTTCGCGTCACGGTCACGTGGTGAATGTGATCAGAAAGCGAGTGGCATCCCGGCATCCGTGTGGTATTGCCGCAGAGTATTATCTGTGCTCAACTGTATCCGTTATACTGAATGCAGTACATAACGGCTAACGTCAAGCCACCGTAGTGACTGCGATGAGAATTGAAACATGCAGAATCGAGGTTTCCTAGCAGGAGTACGCATACTAAAAACATATCAATTGCTCGTCCGCGCACATGCGACATTATCATCATAAAGCATATGGGGCTACTACTATGAAACGTCACCGTACCCTGAGGCTGAGCGTTATCTTGGTATTCCGGGAATAATCTCCTTCATCCTCTGTCATGTTTCTGACCCAAGCTCCATGTCAGATCCGGAGTCCACCGTCATACTTAACATATGCTCTAACATAATTTCTTCTTCTGACGAGCGATCCTCCTGGTCATCTACGATAGCATTCGACCGTTGATAAAATTGAGGACGATCTGGGTTCGGCAGAGGCGATCGAGAAGCGTGTGGAGGGACGGGGTGGTCGTGGCCTGTGGTACGATGTGAAATAGCTTTGCCAGCAGGAGAGTCCTCCTCGTCACTGGAATCGGAGACGACGGTGAGATCAATAATAATAGGCTTCCGTGAGCTCTTGGGTATTGGTGCGGAGGTCCTGGCGTTCGGCGTTCGCGGCCGAGAAGATGGGCTACCTAGCCTCCTGTCCGAGCCCCCGACAGACGAGACCACCTTGGACGTCATCATTCGATGAGCAGCTGACAACATAATAACTCGTTTCAAATGTGCAGGTTAAGTCTTGTAACAAGCGCACCCTTGACGGAACGTAGCGGAGATTCCGCGGCTCGGTATCTGGATCTAAGTGGCACTATCTTGCGTACCGCATGGCTGACCAATACTCTCGGTTTCTTGTGAGGCCTGTATACGAGATATTCTGGATCCTTGTCATATCTATGGCGCTTCTTCCCTGAACGATGCCTGTCGTCGCTGAGGAGAGTGCATTGAAAACTGAGCAGAACTCATACCATTCGATATATGTCTTCTGAGCCACGCTAATCAATGGTCGGTATATCTCTTTAACCCACTCGCAGAGAGCTTCGAAGCCCCTCTCCAGATAGTAAGCCCCAATAACCGTCTCGAACAGATCCGCCGTCGCCTTGATTTCGGGCTTCGTCTTCAAGATGGGAGCCGCAGCTGCTTCACCAAAGTTCCTGATAGTCAAGGCGCGTAATACAGAGCTGCTAACAGCTAAGATGTCAAGCTTCTCCGCAAGGTGCGAGAATGTGGCGTTAGAATGAAGCGCGGCGCGGACGTTCTAGGTGACGAGGAAGTCTGAGAAGTTCTCGTATGGCTAGGTGAGATGTATAACGTACTGTGTACAGATTGGGTGTCCCGTCAGGGATCTGCGCATACAACATGCGACCGATAGTCGCGTACATCAATGCATCTCCGAGAAATTCGAGGCGTTCGTTCTCATCGTGTGACCGGTCGTAAGGCGCAAGCAATTTGGCCCATGCAGCATCGGATAGAGGTGGCAGAGCCGCACTAAATTGAGGCTGAGAGATGGCAGTGATTATGGACTTCTGGATGGCGGGGTACAGAGGGGCCATGGCTAGAACTGGCGTACAGTGAGGCTATGGGAGTTTAAGACCCAATAGAAGGCAAAGGCGGCGAATAGGCTGGATAAACAGAGCGTTCTACAGAGGTTGACATGGACAGCCACGACTGTTACAAAGTCGAAACGAAGGACAAAGGAGAATAGGGACGCCACAGTGCCAGCCGCCTCGCATGCATCCCAACCCACATGACGCGCACCGACGCGTAGGCACGTGGCCATGGTAGACGCGTTGTGTTTTGCGTCTGATCGGCCAGGCCTCTTCAATTGTCTTGTGTTTCAAGACTTCAGCGCAGGTCCGCCCTGCCGCAGGCTTTCCCTCTCGCTATCAACCCCCACAGCTATCTAGGCAATGTACTCCTCTGCTCACGGCAAGAGCAGACCGCTCCAGTCAACTTCAAAGTCTGTGGCTACGTTGGACTTGCCTGCATTGAAGAATGCCTGTCATGTCCTGGAGGAACAGCTCAATAAGGACGCGCAAATCACTCCGGACTTGAACGAACTGCTTACAATACGTACGTGTACCCTTCCCCATTCTTCAGACGCGTACTAAAGGATAGTTACAGCGGGCATTCCGGCGTCTGCGGCATACACCGTCTTTCCGGATGACTACCGCGTCCCCTTCCAGAAGCGTAGACTCGTCGGAATACCAGAGGGACTCTTCCAATATTATACAAGTGCGGTCCTTGCTATTTGAACGCGTTCACGCTCTGACGAACAGCAGCAACGAGTGTCACATCCCACATGGGTTTGATGCCAGAAATTGAGCGAGTATGGATCAGCATCGACCACAACTTGTTTTTATGGGACTACATAGAGGGGTACGTTGCTGTCACGCTCTGCCCGCCCGCTTCCTAAATGCATCCTACAGCCAAGAGTTGAGCTCATTCGTGGATCAGCCGGACGTCATCACTGATGTTGCCCTCGTGAAACCCAAGCCAGGCGTATTCATCGACGACATTACGTCGCTGCTTGTCATATGTACGCCTGTGTCTGTGGTACTGCTTGGCGTCTCCACGAGTTCTGTCATGGGCCCCAACAACCGCACACACAAGGACATCAAGCTGTACGCCACCGACATGTCCATTGCCGTTGATGTCGAGATGACGTCTGTCATTGGGACGCAGGAGGGGCGTATCTTCATGTGTGGTGTGCAGGATGGATGCTTGTATGAGCTGCATTATCAGGAGAAAGAGGGATGGTTTGGGAAGAGAGTCCAGATCATCAATCACTCCGTAGGAGGCGTGCAGAGTCTATTACCCCGCTTATCAGCCCCAAAGTCAGAAGGTAAAAACCTTTTTGTGACACTCACATATGCTGACATTTGTGCAGACCGGATCGTCATGGCTCTTTCTGACCTCTCCAGAGGGTGCTTCTACACGCTCTCTGTGAAGAACACGATAACAATATACAGGACTAATGGCGAAAAGAGCGTGCAGGAAGTCCAGCACCTATCGAAGCTCTATAAGGCCGCTCAGGATAAAGCTCCTGGATCTCCTGCGTTGACGCCACAAAACTTTCAGCTGATTTCTCTTCACGTCATCGATCCATCTGAGTCTCGGGCAGGCGTCCAGCTCATGGCCATGACTGCTAATGGTATACGCCTGTACTTCGCACCCTCGGCCTTCAGCCTTGCCGTTGGGGCTGCCTCTGGTTCACAAACCCCTCTGCGTCACCTACAAGTCATTCATGTCCGACTGCCGCCTCCCAACTTGTTACACCCTGATGAGCAGACCAGCCCCCACCGGCCTGCCATGTCAGGTTACGGCATTGCTCAGGCGCCTCAACAGCAGACTTCACGGCCATACGTGCTCTCAGCCCTCGAGAATGTTTGTTACGCTGCAGGCCTCACGATTGCTGCCCAGCCTGGCGACGTCGACGGCCAAGACTATGTCCTCTGTATGTCACCCGACTTGACGAGATTCGGAAATCTTGGGCAGCTTCACGGATCAACGCCACAACAGCAGAGTCCCCAGTATACGAATGCCTCATATGGAACTGTGCCCGGCCCTAGTCGACCGCCTCTAACGGAGTACGCAACATTGCTTTCCATTCCTGGCCGCACTTGGGATATGGCGCCTGTTCCTCACTCTGGATGTCCCACAGCATCGATCCCGTCCAGCAGTCCTTCCCCTTTGGTTACTAATGAGCTGGCTTACCAATTCTCGGAACATACACGACAATTTATGATCTTGACGAACGTCGGAGTGACTTTCTTGGCTAAAAGGCGGGCACTAGACTATCTAAAGGATGTTATTGAAGAGTATCAGGTCGAGGGAAATGCGCAACCCCTCATTGAGTTTCGAGACAGGTATGCCATGGTCGAAGCTGTGTCATAGTGATGGGAATGACGTTTAGTAGCTTTGGCCGTGACCAGACGTGTGCAATGCTGCTAGCAATCGCCAGTGGGAACACCTTCCTGGAGATGGGAGAGAGGACATCGTTGGGCGGCATTAGTACGGTGAGCCCGGAGATTGCGATGGTGGCGAAGCAAGCGTTCTACGACTTTGGCGAACGCCCGATGTGGTCCGAACGGGTGACTTATGGCACAAGTACGTCGCCTATGCCAGTTACTGAGGTGGCTTCCAACATTCTTGTAGGCGAGGGTTCCGGAACAGCAATTTTCAGCGGTCGGCGAGAAGGCCTTGCTCTGTACTTCGCACGATTGGTAAGGCCATTCTGGAACGCCAAACTGACGAAGCCTAGGTGAGCGAATATTCATTTCCCAATGAGAGTTCGCTACTCACATTGTGTTCGGAAGCCCTACTGGATCGCACGAATTGAACATATCAGACGACGCACTTGTCGTCATCCAAAAGAATATGTATGCACTGAAGGAGATGCTGGACACAAATCCTCATTTGTTCCATTCCGCTCCTCATGACCATACCGGTGCCCGCCCTGCTATAGCGAGCGAGCAGGAGGCGTGGAAGGTGGGTAGATTCCTACCACACCTTCCCCTGTAACATTGGTTGACTGGCCGTTATAGGTCGAGCAAAATTCAGTCGCTCAGCTTCTCGACCTCTTGGCGAGAACCATCGAGGCGATTTCATTTGTCCTTCTCCTTAGCGACCATAGGATGGGGGAGCTGATAAGACAGTAAGTGCCGCTGCCAGTAGACAACCGTTCCCTCCATGCTGACGGCCGTAGATGTGACTCCGAAGTCCAGAAGCTGGTTACCAGTATGACTTTTGAAGAACTAGTAGTCGATGAGAAAGGCGTCTCCTCTGCCCGAGCCCTGGTCAATGTTGTCATTAACCAGCAAATAGGACAACAGATCAGCGTGAGTGACTTCTATCACAAGCCACCAAGTCACTTATATTCGTAACGATCGCGCCCACAGGTGGATACCATCAGTGAAGTGTTGCAGCAACGATGTGGCTCATTCTGCAGCACGGACGATGTGATGCTGTACAAGGTCAAGTCGAGCCAACCAATCTCTCCTTCGTATACTGAGTCTGTTATAACCAGGCGAGGGAAAACGTTCGCAAAGCTGTTGAAACAAGGAATCCTATCGAGCGGCAAACATTCCTGGGGGATTCCCTACGGTCGGTCTCTCTAAGGGTGATTCTGGCAGTTCACCTCATCTCAAACTGGTTGCAGGTTGTTCATGAAGGGAGCACGCAACTTGGAGTTTGAAAAGCTACGAGAGATTATTGGAGATTATCAGCAGCTCGACTACGTGCAAGGTATGACCCACTCGATATCTTATCTGTCATTGCATACGACGTGACTGTCATTGCACTTTTTGTCTAGGAGCGATACAACTGGCATTGCACTGTGCACAAATATATGACAGTGATGGGCAAGGACAAGACTACTGGTTGGCGGGATGCCCTGCGAACGATCCTCGCGCTCAGTTCTGGGAACGGCGTTCACACTGTTATGACTTGGCACTAGATTCACTGTCTGTATTTGAAGAGCGGAGCCCCAACACGAGGCAACCTCTAGGAAGTGGGGACGACTCCGACCGCGTTCGTAGTCACGCGTATGAACTTGCCTTTGAGTGCGATGATGAAATGTTCCATTCAACGCTGTATGATTGGCTCATACAGAGGGGTATGGCGGACGAGCTGCTTGCAGTGCGTGTTGGATTCTATTTTCCTCTTATCTCGCGCTGACTTCTCGGAAGATGAGACCCGCGTATCTCGAAGCGCATCTCAGGCGCGAACCTGCTACCGTCGAGAAGTTCCAGTTGCTGTGGCAATTCTACGTTATTAACGGCGAACCGCTTCGCGCAGCAGAGGTCCTGGGTGCATTGGCAGAATCAACAGAGTAAGCCCGAAAGACAAGCAATGATATCGGACCGATTGGATACTCAACTCTTCCTAATAGGTTCGACCTTCCTCTTGATGCTCGTCTGGAATACCTGACCTTGGCGGTGGGTAACGCCAAGTCACATCCCGTGTCCGTCGGCGGCAGATACGAGACCGCGATCGCATTCCTGACAGATCTGGAGGAGAAACTCGAAGTTGCACAGGTTCAGCTGGAGATCTACCATTCTCTTCTGCCCCGGATCAAAGAATCAGAGGAGGTCGGGAAGAAGATTAAGCTGCTCTCAAAATGCCTGATGACAATCACAGAGGTGCGAGCTCGGTCCCCTTGCCTGTCATTTGATGTGTTATTAATCGTTGCATCGCATAGCTCTTCCAAGAATATGCGGAGCCGTTCGACCTGCTATCAATTCAACTACTGATCTTGCACGTATCAGAACACCGAGACGAGAACATCGTCCGTCCAATATGGAACCGGATATTCGAGATAGGTCAGTTGGGAATTTCATCCACCATGAATAACAGCGTTGACTTCGCACAGCTATTGACAGCGCGGAGACTGCGGTGGCCGCGGATCGTATCGTCTCTCGTGTCACGGCAATAGGACAGCGGTTCTACCCATCAGATTGTGCATTCCCACTGAGTAAGTGCTTCCCGCAACTGTACTGTATCAGACCGAGTTCATCAGAGCTGTCTCTAGGACATGTTGCATCATTGCTGGTGCGGTTTAGTCTCGCCCACAAGGGTGAGCTTCCCTACGGGTGGGCTCCGCGGATATTGGTGCAATGCGGTGTACCATATCCTGATGTTTGGGACATCCTGTACGAGATGTACGAATCGCAGGTGAGTGTTGTGGTCGGCCTCCACCTACCCTCGGGTTACTAAGGCACGCCCGACAGGTACCTCCATTCAACGAGCAGGCAAACGTGCAGTCGCTGTCCTCAGACATCGCAGTGCTTCTGGCAGACTGGGTGGAGAACGTGCAGCGTCCACAATCCGCAGTTTCACGGAGCGAGTTCCCCGTATATCGGGTCGAGCAGGCAGTCGACCAGTACCTCTCGGAATTGGAGACCAGTCGAGCTGAGACCAGGGCCACATACGAAAACATTAAGCGCCAATTGCGAAGGAATTGGTGATTCCAGTTTTGTGAAGAACCGGAGATAGTCGTAGTGTATTATGCTTTCGATTCTGGATGTGCAATTGTGATGAGTATGATATGTAGCTCCAGGGAAGCAGATTTAGTACAAGAATTTCCAGAAAACAGCAAGAACGACAGCAACATAAATATAATACAGGACTTTGATGTTCATAGGTTAAGCGACTTCGAGGATTGCGTCCTCTGCGCGTAGTAGAAGACGCTGCGTGAGTCTCTCGGTCAGTCGGTACACTTTGTACAGTGCTCTGGACAGAAATCAGCGGCGGAAGCTCCGAGCTCTTGACCGGAGAACACTCACCTAGCAGCACCAATCAATACCACAGTGACAATTATCAGAGCCATAATATCCCTCGAGTCTCGCCCGCGATTGATTGTCCTGAGTCTGACCCAATGGAATGGCAAAGGTATAGACAGGAGCATGTGAGCAATCGAGCCTGCCCCGACGACAGGTAAGCCGAGGAGGAAACGGCGCACAAGCCGTTTCAGAAGGCCTGGAGGCTTTCCAGGAGCGCGTATATGAGAAGAGGGCGGCCCCTTCGAGAGGATGGTATCGTCGAGCAGCTTATCATCAACGAAAGTGTTAACGGTTGCCCGCACTAGTCCCTGAATGACATCGACTGGCGAGTAGACCCCATACAAGTATGTTGTTGTCTCCCTCTCATCGTCTGGCAACAGTGAAGTTGTGATGAAAGAGCAGCACAGGACGAGGATAGTGAATAGGAGAGACGAAACTGCAGCGACTACGACTAAAATGCCCAGGTGATGAGTGATATGCACGGCATACATCCCCCTGATACTTACCTGGATTGGTCGCAATCCCCACAACGCGGGTGCGAGCGAAATGGTACTTGTAACCACACTGGGTGCATGAGTAGAATGTACTACGGTTCGCTGACGAGTTGCGCCACCGATGCAGGCACTTAACGTGAACATGCTGGTGAGTGTGCGTGTGGGTAGTCAGCTACACAAAGAAGCACGGCACACTTGCGACACGTACACTGATGGATCCCTTGCAGAGACAAGGCCGAATGAGTCGTCCCAGCTCGGGGTCCTCACCGTCGAAGCATATACGACACTGGTTGCCCTCCTGCGGCGAGTCGGCCATCGCGCGTGAGACGGATGTCCACTCAGGCGGCTTTGAAGGAGATTAGAGTCAGTACGGTAGCGGGGTCAAGACAGACATATATGCCTGAGATGGAATCACTCGGGCAGTGGACAAGCAGCGGCAGGAAGCATTGCCGGGCGGTCACGATCACGTGTTCACATCATCGCGCCCTGGCATGCCCCACGGGTGATGCATCAAAAAACTCCGCCTTCCCCACTGCCTTGCGCTTGCCACAAGTCGCGCGGCACGAAATTCGGGGGAACGCAGCTGCAGACTCCGTTGGGCACTCCCGTGGCAACTTAAGATCGAGCTCAGGTAAGACCCTTAGTCTGTTGCCATCCCAGACGACTCGGAGATTGAGGTGAAAGTCGCATACAGGCTCTGCAACTACTCAGCGCTCCAAGTTGACCAAGAAACTGAAGCCATCTCATCTCGAGCTGCTTCTTCATTGTTATGGCTTCGCAACAGCCCATACCGAGCACACCGGGATCAGGCCCTAATCCCCACCCTCTGTCCGCTCTGGTCGCAGCACTCGCTACGCCATCTCAGCAACAGCCCCTTGCAGCATTTTTACCTCAGATACAAACCAACCCCATGCTAGGGCTTCTATTGCAATCTCAGGCTTTGGGTCAGACTTCTGCGCTCCAGCAACTTTTGAATCCGCTCGGTGTGATGTCCGGAGCAATGCATGTCAATTCGGAGTCTCTCCTTCAGCAGTTGGTCATGCTTCTTGCTCAGACTCCGGCAGTTCCGACTGCAGGAGCGCAAACACAAGGATTGCAGGCTGCTACAAGTACACAGGCCCAAGGGACCCCGACTCAGAGAGAGCAGACCCCAGGTGATACTGCGAAACTCGACACACTCGCGGGTAAATCACAGGGTGATGAGCAGATTTGCATAGATGCTCTCATATCGCGTAGAGCCAAAGGCCTGAGTGCTCGCCAAGTTCTAGAAGCTCTGCACGGGGTGTGTAGTCCAGATTTAAGCAGGGAGGACATGATTAACCTACTGAGTTTGCTAGGTCAACAACCACACCGCTGGCTCTTGGAAGGACTACTATCTCGAGAACCAAGATCATATTGATGCTCGGATTGCAGACCAGAAGTCGAGAGAGCAGACAATCGCGAGTTCCAAAACGCCTGTCCCTCCAGCGGCACCACAAGCGAGGGATGCCGGTTCGACATCACAATCGCGCATGACAGCTTCGCGGGCGAACGTGGAGCCCGTAGAGCAGCGCTTACCGACATCAGTGCGTCAACAAACCGCTATGGTAATCAAGTCAACCAAGTCCCGCGAGAAGCAATCCGAGGCGCAGACATCTCGTTCGCGCAAACCGAACTCAAGTAAAATTACTCGCTCTCACGTGTCGGATAAATTGCTTAATATCCCCCCGCCGCCGTCACGTTCACCGACCCCGCCACCATGTCCGAATATGAATGTGCGAGGCAAGGGGGTCTCCGATGTCGAGACAGATTATTTGGTCAGATCAATACAATGGCAGCTGCAACAGAATCCATCAGCCTCGCTCCATTCCATGGCTCGGCGATTAGCAGACAAGGTAGCATTGCTCTCGTAGTCGATAGGGAATGTGCTGACACCTCGTTATCGTAGCTGCCAACCCGCTCGTGCAACGGCTGGATATGGGTTATCGGCAAGACGTATCGCAAGACTGTCGACCAGCTGATAATTCAAGCTGGGGGTCAAGAAGAAGAATCCGAGCCTGAGAGCGAGGACGACCAGGACGACCAGGACGGCGCGGACGACGAAGACGACGGATGGGATGACCAGGAATTGGAATATCCTCCGAGCGACGATGGCGAGAATGAGCACCCCGATTCCAAACCTGCAGAACTCGGCGCTGAAGATGTAAATGTGGTCAGCCCAGCTAACAAGCAAGCACAGATTCGAGCGGAGCGCATAGCTATCGACATACATTTCGTGGCGAAATTCCTTGCTGATTCGGGTCTTTGGGAGAGTGATTGTCCGAGAATGGTGGTATGGAGAGAGTTGGAGGCGAAGGTAAAGAAAAAGCCTGCACAGGACCAGCTAGATTCAAGAAACTGATCAGAGGCTTGCAGAACCACGACCGCTCCGCCAAATCATGGGCCGAGTTCTACCGCAGACATCGCTTAGGCAAGTAGGGTGACGGACTTACTTTCATATGCCGCGTTTTCACACGCTGTTTCCTCTAGACGTCGACTATCGGATTCTCGAATACAAACAAGCATCCGTGCCCCAACACGAGGACGAGGGAGCAGATGACTCAGAAACAGATGCTGCCTCTGTCAGCATGCATAAACGGAAGCGGCTTGAAGAATCTTCGCGCAAGCCATCAGAGTCCCACTCAATACCGCTTGCCAAAAAACCAAAATTAGGGGAGAATGAAATGTGATCGTTGTGATATTCTCGCTTGCTGTCCGACTACGCTATCTCTGCTTTTTTGATCTCTCCGCGTCTCCATCAGGTACTGCTTACCATCTGTCTCTTTATCAGCTACGTAGTAACATTGTAGTATGTCCGTATCATCTTGTGCCGACGTCCGCCGGCGTATATCGCACTTAGTATCGTAGCTCGAAATACTGCACCGTGTATATTATGTTCCGTCCGTGTATCCAAGTAGTTCCAGAGTATCTAGTCAGATGATTATATTGGAACCCAAATGCCCTTGGATGCAGTCTCCGCGTGACGCGGCGAGACAAGTTCTTGATGCAAGCCCCGATCATCCAGGAGGTTGAGTGAGATCTAATCTGAGGATGATGGCGGCCCGATGCTAGCATGCCTCTTGTGCGCTTGCAGTGTACTCCAGGCTCAAGTTGGGATATGGTTGTTTGCACAGCCTAAGGTTCTCCGCACGCCTTCAATTCGTGGCGGCATGTCGTCTGAGCCATCACAAAGTGGACATGTCCGAATAGTGGGCTCATTAGCCGGCATTGGCAGTGGTGAGCTTCCTGGCACAGTCGCTCGGTTGCGAGAATGTAACGCCAGAGCTTCTTTGCAATGCTAGGCCTCACGAAGGTTCGTAGTGGCAGCAGATGTATCGGTACGATGCTGACGTGGCGTGACACTCATCTGCATAGGTTGCCGTTGGCCACGGGTGAGTGAGCAGCCACGGTCTGACATAGGTGGGTGACACCGAGCTATAGAATGTCAAGTCCAGCATGTTGAAAAACGCAATCGTCAGGATAGCATACGTGACCTCATTCAATACGTAGCTTTGACACTATCAAAACACGTCTTCAATGCTCCCCTCCAGGCACGTATCGCAATGCAGTTGACTGCTTCTTGCAGATCATCCGCAAGGAGGTAGACGTTATTACAGCTATATTATAATGCGAATAGGCTGAATTGACGTCTCCACTTTGTGCAGTCCGCATTCGCATTGTACAAGGGAGCGACCCCGCCAGCGGTAGGCTGGGCAGCTATTGATTCCGTTCTACTGGGCTCCCTACACAACTACCGTCTCTTTCTTATCCGCCACAACATGACCGAGCCTGTTTTAGGCAGCGACCAGAGACGGCTTACACTCCTGGGGCATGGTGTTGCTGGTCTGTTTGCTGGGCTCACGAGGTATTCCCATAGTATTTCTGCCACTCGCATTCGCGTTGAAAACATCGCAAAACAGCGCTTTCCTTGCCACCCCAATGGAGATGCTGAAAGGTATGCATTATCTCAGAGTAGAAGTAGTTTTGCCTGAACTCATACGCTTTCTCCGTGCCCAGTCAAGCTGCAAATGCAACATCAAAAGGCCGTTGCAGATCGGCAATATAAGGGACCCATAGACTGCGCGCGACAAGTTGTGCGAAGTCAAGGCGTACTAGGCCTATGGACAGGGTTCACCGGCAGTCTAGCGTTCCGAAGCAATTTCTTATGGATGTTCATGTCATTTGAGGTGATCTACCAGTATTACACTTCGGGCTGACGCATTGTAACGCCGCCTGTCACAGATGCTCATGCGCGGCTTCGCATCGTACAAGGGAACACCGTACGAGGTGAATGGCCTGTATCTCCCTCGATGTTGTGTTCTGACCCTGCAGTGACTCAGATTAGCGTGCCTTTTGCTAATTTCCTGTCAGGGGGCCTAGCCTCATTTGCATTTTGGACGATGGCTATGCCCGCTGATAATATCAAAAAGTAAGCGATCACCCGTTGTTCCATGGTGCTACATCTCATTACGTCGGCAGCCGCATGATGGCCACCCCGCCTACTCAACTTCGACCGTCGTTCATCGGTGTTGTGCGCAGAATATACGTTGAGGCAGGGCCACGCGGCTTCTACCGCGGCCTCGGGCCTTCTTTCGCGCGTGCGTTCCCAACGAACGCATGCGCCCTGTGGGTGTACGAGGGTCTCATGCGACTTCTGGGCGCAGAAAAGGTCGGTGACATACCACATGCTGATGTCAATCCAGATGCCTGACCATCTCGCCAGACTCGACATTGAAATTGACAATGACTAGAGAATCGAACCTAGATGCCGGCGACTGTATAAACCCATAGACTTGCTGGTCTCCCTGGATTTTGGTGTGTTTCATTGAGACGACGCCGAGCCAAGCCCGTATCCCGAGATGACCGTCCCCATTCTGATATTCCATCCCATCCGTTTTGGCTCAGTACAGACATATGTGTCATGATATAGTTTGTGCACTTTCTCTCCGATCTGCCCAGAGTTTGTACGCTACACCAAGAAGCGGAATCACGGAAAGAGCTACAACCCACGGCCATCTGGGAAT
Source organism: Postia placenta MAD-698-R-SB12 (assembly GCF_002117355.1). NCBI lineage: Eukaryota > Fungi > Basidiomycota > Agaricomycetes > Polyporales > Adustoporiaceae > Rhodonia > Rhodonia placenta. The sequence continues at coordinate 2,029,324 of NW_020169832.1, read as the reverse complement.
GTATCGTAAAAACCTATGCTGATGCTGGTGTCGGCCTTTTGCTCTAGCAGTTTGCCGCTTCGCATTCTCCTGCTCGTCATCTGCCAGATGAATGGTATTTGCGAAGAGGCTCTCCAGGCCTGTCGGCTCCTCAGGCGCGAAGAAGCGTTGCGGGCGGAGTAAATCGCCATCCTCATCCTGTCCAAAGTGCGATCGGCCGTTCAGTGCATGTGGTCGGTCACGAGACGGTAGGGGCCGGATTGGCGACCAGTCCATGGCGTCCGGGTCCCGAGGACCCGTGGGAGACTCATCATCGTCTTCGATGTCCATCGCATTGCTTAGGTCTGCTTCGTGAGGTTGTGTCAGACTGGTAACGAGCGACGGCTTTCCGAAAACAGGTTTAGACAGGGAGATGTTGGCTGGTGGTGCCAAGATAGGCTTGGAGGACAGTGTAAGAGGTGCGAGAAGATCAGAGTCTACAACGGGTGTAGAGCTGCGAGTGGAGGGCGGGGAAATGGGAGATGTGACTCGTGATCTCTCCGCTGAGGAGTCTGTCGCAAGGCGAACTGGGGGTGGCCGTTCAAGGCGAAGAACAGCACAGGAAGATAGTAAGACCTGACACAGAGAGGTTCATATTGAGCACGCAATTATCGTCGTAACACTTACTAGGACTTCAACTAATAAGCATGCGGAAGAGAACATCCGCGTCCGGCGTGATTCAATGTCGTTCCACAGCTGCAGCTTATCCCATGGCTCTCCGAACGAAGACACGCCCAGCGTGAACGATGTAATGAGTCTTGTCAGCCAAGCCAGAGATTGTAGAATCTGTTGCATAGCGATATTCAATCCATCTCCCAAGTAGTTTATGATGCGGACCCTTACATTGTATTTTTTCTTCCCGCGTTGATGCACCATACGGCCCTGAAACTGTGCTCGTTTGAGAGATGCATATGTTGGATCCCATGCCGTCCATATCAACGAAATCAACGCTATGACAGGCAGAGCAAGTTTGAGGCTGTGGGGTATGCGACGCGGGAACTTCGCACAAGCGACTGGGACATACAAGTCAACAGTAGCACATGTAAACGGAGGTTATGATGTACTTGCGGCATGTCCGACCAAGGCGAAGAGGAGGCATCCAGCCCAGAGAGCTCCTCTCACTTTCCACATTGCAATCTCCCGTGCAAGCCGATCCTTGTCACGCTGTGTGCGCTCAACTTTGCGCTTGACTGGTTTGCTTGCACGGAGGAAGCCATTCAGCGCACTGGTGCGAGCCATGTGGTCCCGTCTCTGAATCTCTTCTTCGATCGTAGGTGCACAGTTGGCGCATACTGGAGGATACCGGGCTTCTATAGAGCGCCGGTACTCGGGAAGCGTTTGCGCACGCTGTTCATATTCAGGATCCTTCGCGAGCAACAGATGTCCGAGGGCGTGAGCAGATGGAGAACCAGGTGAGAGCAGGAGTTGTTATGTCCGATGATACCCGAGAATACCGCCACAAGGATACATGAGCCACACAGTGGAGACGAACGCGGACAAGGACGCACTTCAGGGGGTGGCAAGTAGCTCGACAAAAGGTTTGCGAGCAGCGTTTGGTTCATTCGGCAGGTATGACAGAAGAGACCACTGCCATACATAGTTGGTAAGCGGTCTTTCCGTGGGGAAGCTGGAGTGAGCAGACATGATTGATCGTACGTTCGCTAGGGCGATTTCGGCGGCATGCGCGCGACATGCTCACCTCTTTTCGCAAAGGACCGTGAGTTCAACTTTTCGTCGTACATTGCTGGTTCGTCCGAGATGATATCCCAGTTAGCATCGTAGCGATTCCAGCAATCGCATTGCGGGCAGCGGAAGGAGTGTGGATTGCGCGGGAGCGGATTTATGGTGGCCTGGCAGTAGAAACAGGAGACTGAACTCTTCTGTCGGAAGATTTTAGACATGTTTGTGCGGCTCACGAGCTAGTCATAAAGCAAGAGAAGACATAGGAGGATGTCAAACATGCGGGTGCGAGCGGCCTCACGGTCACGCCACGAGCGACGCGCCCGCGGTATTGCGGCTTGTTTGGCTCTCGATCGTGTCGCAGCGGGCGCTTGTACGCTAGAGCTTTCGGCGGTCATGTCGACTTCAGCGGGCCCTTCTGCCAGTCGCGGAGACATCACACTCCAGCCGTCTTACTTCACCTCCTCCTTATATGTAGAGCCCTTGCGTGAGGACATCTCAAGTCTCATCACTCTATATGCCCAACAGTACTCGCAGACCAACCCGCCTTTCGCACTCTTCAAGAGGCTGTGGACGGAGTTAGGATGGTCTTGGCTACATTTCAAAGTCTTCGATCCTCGTGCACGAGAAAGCTTCCTTAGGGTGACGCAGCGATTGTTCTTAGGTGCGCATGCTTGATACCTCTCGATGTAGCAATGGTCTAACATATGCAATCCAGAGCGCATGGTCGATTCTGAGCCGCCGCTAGCCAGAGTAGTGGGGTTATTCGCACTCTACACATTCTATTTCACCCAGCCTTCAACCTCAGATCCCTCTTTGCATGCCCTCAAGCACATTGACACAACGATTGGTGCGCTCACTTCCGGTTGTCTGCCGTCGGCTGACTTGACACACATTCAGACTTGTACAAATCTGTTTCGTCTCTTTCCGAGACCTTGGCAGATCCAGCTTTACTTCCGCTACAGCCTTACGCAGAGTTTGTGCTCTCAGCTCTGATCGATGCACAAGCGTTTCACATCCTTCCCCACTCGTTGCTGCGTCCTCATCATCCAAGTGTCCTCCCTCGAGAAATATTTGTTGAGGATGGCCACGAATCTGCCGTGTACGCCGCATTGACGGGTGAGGCGGCAGCTTCGCAGCCAATTCGCCCTCCAAAGAAGAAGGGTCGACCGTCAAAGCGCGACAGGGTCAAGAAAGCCAAGGATGCTCTTATCGCTTTGGAGAAATACGCTGACATTAACACCGTCTCGTTGGTCCCGCAACCCCCTTGGCCGGTACATTCAATGGCTGGGCCAAGCTCGGCTGCTCTTGATCCTACGGATACAACCCATATCTTGGTCGCACATCCTCCCATGACAACTCGGCACAACTACCAAGTGCAAAAGGACCAACTGCTAGACGCGCTGTATTCTCGGTCGGCAGATTCCCTGGGGTTGGACTCTTCTGAAGAGACTGTGGGACGGATAGCGCTGGAACGTGCGAACGAAGCGGTTCTGGCGCGTTTGAAGCTGATCGATGAGATGGCTGCCGAGAAAGGCCTCGAGGTGGGTGGAGAAGGTGGAGAAAAGACCGGCCTTACTAGGGTGGCGAGCGCTGTGCGCCAAGTCTACTCGTCCGGCACCACTGATAGTCAGCGAGGGGGTGTGCTAGGTCTACTCGAAGGCGCGGGCTTGGCTTTGGACATTGAGATGGGCGAGAATGGGCAGTATGCAGACACCGTAGACATGTAAACCGAGGTTCGTAACTACTTATTATATTTTGTCGCTTCCAATTCCCGACGCTCACCTGTGGAGCAGGTATGACGTATTGGTTGATGGTCTCACCGACACGTCCATATGCATCAACGCCAAGGCCGCCGTTCCCCACCCCGTTGATTAGACTTCCAGTGTAGCGTCTCGGTACTATGACAACTATGAAAAGAAGCCGTTGTGCGCAGTCCGTGTCTACCGAGACATCATCCGGGGTGTCCTTTGCAGCGGTCAGCGTGGCATATTCGGTACCGATCATTGGTGCGTTGTGCGGCGTGAACGGTGTTATATTTCAGAGACGAGGGTGCACCCCTTTCCTCCACACTGCTCCCTGCATCCCTTGTACGCTTACTCACAGTGTATATTGACGACGATGGCTTCGCGGGGCCCCCGCTATCAACCACACTATAATATACCGCCGACCACTCCTTCGACTACCAATCTTTTGTCTCCTCCTTCAGGAATCCCACCACGGCAAGGGATTCTTGAATCTGGTCGTCAGGGTCGCGATATCACGGTATGTCCATAGAGCGGAAGGCTGCCTCAACCGTCTCACTCTACTTAGAGCATTTCCACATTCGCTACCGGGAGCGCCGCCTCCGTATCGGACAAGGTTCGTTAATAAATGAGTTTGTATTTTTTTTGTCCTTGCTCAACTGCAAGATGGATCCCTTTCACTGCAGTTCTCCTTGTCTCCGGACCCAGCGACCTGGAATGCCCCGCTTTCTACTGACTTCCCGGAGGACGATGACATTCTGCACAATCCTGACCCGAAGCGAGATTACCGATGGGAGCAGGATCGGGATATTTTTACCTGCAGAGGCCTCGTCAACCTGGGCTTCCTTGCTGTGCTGTTTGTCGGGATTGTCACGCTCTTGTAGGTATAATTGCACATGTTCCGCGACAGCTATTTGATCTCTCATGCTAGTGCGGGCTACCCATTAATCGTACATTTTACCAAGCACAAACAGACGACTCAAGGAGGGTTCAACTTTGGCGGAATCAACGCGACGGGCCAGGTACCCAACTTACCCGGGAGCCGCGGTCTCATCGACGCTCACACCCCGGTGGAAGCTCACACCAAGGCCGACTATGACTCCGGCAACCAATGGCAGCTCATCTTCAGCGACGAATTCGAGGTTGAAGGACGCACTTTCTGGCCAGGGGACGACCCATACTGGGAGGCCGTCGACCTGCACTACTGGCAGACGGGCAACCTCGAGTGGCTCGACCCGACTGCGATCACGACGCGCAACGGCAGCCTGGAGATCACGATGTCCCAGAAGCCAAGGAACGGGCTGAACTACACCAGCGGGATGATGTCGACGTGGAACAAGTTCTGCTTCACGGGCGGTATGATTGAGGTGTCCGTCTCGCTGCCCGGGATGAACAACGTCGCCGGCCTGTGGCCTGCGGTGTGGACAATGGGCAACCTGGGCCGCGCGGGATACGGCGCGAGCCTTGAAGGAATGGTAGTATCGTCCTGCCGCATTGTGTTGACCGGCTGTGATTGCTCACATGCATTTTCGATCAGTGGCCATATTCCTATGATTCCTGTGACGTCGGGACTGCTCCTAATCAGACCAAGAACGGCCTGCCTGTCGCCGCAACGGAGAATGGTGATCCCCAGAACGGCAACGTATTGTCGTATCTGCCCGGCCAACGTCTGTCGCGATGCTCGTGCCCCGGGTCTTCGCATCCGGGCCCCATGCACTCGGACGGGACGTATGTGGGTCGCTCAGCACCTGAGATTGATATCTTTGAAGCACAGGTATGCATATCCTTCCCGTCACTCGGCGTGGATTGACGCTCTTTGGATGATAGATTTCGGGTACACCACCGACCGGCCAGGTGTCGCAGTCTGGACAGTGGGCCGTGAGTGCTGCGACCGTCTGACCTACTGATGTCATGGTTCTGATGTTCGCTCTCCCGCCAGCCCTTCAACGCGGAATATGAGTGGCTGAACAATTCAAATACTCTATTTATCAAGAATGACTCAATCACGACGCTCAACTCGTATCGTGGTGGTGTCTGGCAGCAGGCTACGTCTGCGACTACAGAGACAGGTGCGTGTCACTCTATTGATTCCGTGGACGTTCTAAGCTCGCCACAGACCAGACTGCGTATCAGCTTACTGGCGGGCAATTCTCCGTCTACGGAATTCAATATCAGCCAGGCTTCGATAACGCCGTAAGCATGGGTCCGCTTGTGAACGTATGGAGCGTTAACCCGGCATTTGTGCCCTAGTATATTAGTTGGATAACGGGCGGCGAAGTTGCGTGGACTCTGCAACAAGCTGGTTTGGCAGCAGATAGTCAGGTCGAAATCAGCTCTCGACCGGTACCTCAGGAGCCAATGGTATGCCTCAATAGAGCCTTGCAATAATACCCTAACGCCATGTCTCTTGCAGTACCTCATCATGAACTTGGGTATATCGCCGCAATTCGGCTTTGTCGACTTTGCGAACCTGGTGTTCCCATCGGTCTTGAAACTTGACTACGTGCGCGTCTACCAAGACCCCAACAATCTCAATTGGGGCTGTGATCCGCCGAATTTCCCCACGCAGGCGTACATTAATACGTGGGTTCCTCCATTTTCAACGCGTCTCGGCGTGCATCACTCAAATAGGTGTTTTGGCCGCCCCTTTAGGTACATGAAGGCGTACACAGACCCGAACCTCACCACCTGGCGAAACGACTTCGGGCAGCCATTCCCGAAAAACAGTTTCCTGGAGACGTGCTGAGACTCTGGATCCAGCGGGCTCTGGAGCCCTTACATGACGTGACGGCTGTGTACAAATACTCCCATCACCTTCTATATCTGCACTCAATGCATGCTTTTTTTAGTGCGCAGCATCCTTGACGGTGCCCGAGTCGGCGTGAGCGTGCAGAATGAATGCGTCGGTGCCCTGCGGGCCTTTCGCAATGGCGGTAGTTGGCTTGGCATTGCAAACCGCAAGATCAAAGTCAGGACCAGAAGCAACAGGACGCGGTCGCTATGCCGCGGAGCACGAAAGTGCGCTGCTCCGGAAGATGCCGATCCGCTGTGATTGGCAGGGATGTGCTCTGTTTAAGCGGAGCGTGAATACGTAGGCGGCGCTGAGTCGGATTGAAGCGCCGAGGGCTCCAGTTGCCTTGGTCTATGTACAATACCCTCTCTCGTCGTCGCACACACTGCTAGTATACCCGCTCCTCGTCCTCCTCTCTACCCCTCTCGGCAGCCATGACTTCTCTGGGTCCCAACTCTCAGAGACGTTACATCCAACCTGACTCTCCTTCCACCACCAATCTTTTGTCTCCACAGTCGAGACCCGGCGTGCAGGATGCGCCAGGACCAGCGCGTTCACTCCGCAGCGTGGCGAGTGATGCCTCACTGGTGAGCGCCCTGCCATATGTGCAGAATTAGTTGCTCAATCTCGTGTTCAGGCCGAGTCGTCGCGCTACGCGCCTAGTACGCCTCACTCCATTCCCCCGTCAATATCTGACAAGGTGCGCCAACCGATCTTCGCGTTCTCGACGTGATGTCTGATTGTAGCTGCATGTAGTTCTCGCTCTCCCCGGATCCGTCGTCCTGGGGCGCTGACCTTTCGCCCGGTCATCCTGAGGATGATGACTTTCTGCACAATCCTGATCCCAGGCGGGACCGCAAGAACGATAAAGGCGGGAACATCTTCACGTACCGAGGCATCACGAACCTCGGTTGTTTGTTCATTTTGGCTGTTGGAATCGTGACCCTTTTGTACGTGCACTCTGTTTCATTGACGCTGCACCTCTTAACAGAGCCCTTTGCCATACAGCGCTGGTTATCCCTTGATCAGCTATTTCACGAAACACAAGGCTTCCACCGCGGGTGGGTTTAACCTTGGAGGCATCAACGCCTCCGGCCAAATCCCATCTATGGCTGGGAACTACGCCATGGTCGACAAGCATACTCCCGATTCAGCATTGAAGAAAGCGGATTGGATGTCTGGAAAGGAGTGGACACTTATCTTCAGTGATGAATTCGATGTCGATGGTCGGACGTTCTGGCCTGGCGATGACCCGTACTGGGAGGCGGTGAATCTGCACTACTGGGAAACGAATAACTTGGAGTGGCTCGACCCAACCGCAATCACAACGAGTAACGGTAGTCTGCAGATTACTATGACAGACCAACCGAAGAACAATCTAAACTACACCAGCGGCATGATGACAACGTGGAACAAGTTTTGTTTCACTGGCGGCATGGTCGAGGTCTCAGTGCGGCTCCCTGGCACGAACAACATCGTTGGACTCTGGCCCGCTGTTTGGACGATGGGCAACCTTGGCCGAGCAGGCTATGGTGCCTCTCTGGAGGGCATGGTGAGTCTTTAAAGTACATCTATGCGTTCATTTACGTGCTAACCTTGTCGTAGTGGCCATATACCTACGATGCATGTGATGTTGGCACTGCGCCCAACCAGACCAAGAATGGTCTCCCGCATACGGCTACTGTCGATGGTGACCCAAGCAATGGCGATGTGTTGTCGTACTTGCCTGGTCAGCGTCTTTCGAGATGTACCTGTCCTGGTTCGTCCCATCCCGGACCCATGCATAGTGATGGGACGTATGTGGGACGCGCTGCACCCGAAATCGATATTTTCGAGGCTTTGATATCCGACGGGCGTGGTCAAGTCTCGCAATCGGCCCAGTGGGCAGTAAGTGCAGGCCTGTTCATGTCTCAACATTGGAGTGAACAATCTACCTAGCCCTTCAACTATAAATACACATGGGACAACACATCAAGTACCTACTCGATAGGTAATGAGAGTATCACTGAGCTAAACCCGTACAAGGGTGGTGCGTATCAGGAGGCGAGTTCAGCACTGACATGGACAGGTATGTCGCCAGTCTGATCTGCGCATCATACTTGCGCACTGACCATCCGTGCGCCTGATTAGACCAGACTGCATATCAGCTGAGTGGTGGAAGCTACTCGATATACGGGATTCAATATCAACCTGGTTTTGATGACGCGGTATGTTTACTTTATGTCACGTCTCGGACGTCGTTATGAACTTCATCTCCGTCAGTATATTACCTGGGTCGCTAACAATCAGGTCGCCTGGACGGTTGAGGCAGCGGGAATGGGAGCTGATACTGTGGTCGAGATCAGTGCGCGACCGGTACCACAAGAGCCAATGGTGCGCAGCTTAATATTTACCAGCCTTGCCGCGCGTCTTACACAGATTGTACCGACTCAGTATCTCATCGTGAACCTGGGCATATCGCAGAATTTCGGTCCAGTGGACACTACGGGGCTCATATTCCCATCGATAATGAGCATCGACTACATTCGCGTGTACCAGGATCCCGACAACATCAATTATGGGTGTGACCCGGACGACTTCCCCACAGCCGCCTACATCAACGAGTGCGTGTTCTTTCTCTGCACCCCTATCGCTGTGTCTCTCATGAACGACCAACTAACCACATATGTACAGATACATTGATGCGTACACAAATCCCAACTTGACCACCTGGCACGGTGACTACGGGCAACCAATCCCTGGCAATAGCTTCCTAGGACAGTGTTAGTTGTGTTGTTAGATCTGTCATATCGCCGGTTCGCCTTCGTTGTCCGTGCGTCTGCACTATCGGGCCTTTGCACTGTTCTCAGACTTGAGTCGTTGCACATACCTTCATCCTGCTCTAGCTGCGTCTAGCATATTCATGGTAGTTCACTTTGCTCTTCCTCAAGTAGACTTTTTCACATATGGTGGTTGGATATATTCTGTGTGTAATAATCCCTGGGTTGGCAGCCAACAGGGTTTGATCCATGTACAGTCGTATCTCCCTATCACTTGGTGTGTGGACACGCCCGTCCGGCTCGTGCCATGGGAGTTGGCAGATGCTGCGTCGCCGAAGCCTGCCCGGGGGATGCTCAGTAAGTGCCAAGGCGTCTGAACGTTTCGTAGAGCGATCACAGAGGTTCCATCGTGCCGTCATCGTCATTCTGCGGGATGCTCGGGCATCGCTTCGTATAAATGTGATTTCATAACGTTTTCACAGCACCGCGGCCACTGTTACGAGTGTCTGCGCATTGGATAGGGATATTCACACTGAGGATATACGGTGTTGTCCGCGCACCTGCTCTTACCGCTCCTCCACTCGTGAAACGCTCAGCGCTCACCTTTTCTGATCTCGCAGCCATTAATTGGCGATCGACCCGATCAATGTTATGCCTTCGTGCGCAACTGACACCCCGGTCATCGACCGAGGCGTGAAATCTAGCACGAGATCTGAGCTGGATTCCGTTACACTGTGAATATCCCTAACGTTGGACAGCCAATCACAAGGGCCTATGACGGCGACATCACCTTCTCCTCGTAGATTGATCATTTATGGTCCCACGGGCCACGGTAGCATCAGGCTCTACTAATTCATTGGAGCGCGCCATTACAGTGATATGGTCCAGGGCAAGATGTCCTCTTTCCGCCGTCTCTGATTTGGCGAAAAGGTATATAAGACTGCGCTGACAGAGGGCACGAAAGCAAGACATGTCGCATATCGATGTCTACACCGGCCTCTATGGCCTGCTCGCATCTATTCTCGTCTACTGGCTTGGCATGAGATGGAACCGCTCTCGGAGGTCTTTCCCCCCTGGTCCTCGTGGACTACCCCTCATTGGCAATGCTTTGCATATGCCAGCGGACCGAGAATGGGTCCAGTTCGCCGAGTGGGCGAAGACTTACGGTGCGTACATCGTGACGGCGAAAGTTCAGGCGTGTTTGATGCTAACACGTCCTCGCCTCAGGGAGTATTGTGCACCTCTCCGTCTTCGGGCGGTCTATTGTACTCTTGAGCTCTCCTGAGGTCATAACGGATCTCCTCGAGAAGAGAGGTGCTATCTACTCTGACAGACCTATCCTCCATTTCGCCGGCGAGATGTATGCCAGTCTGTCCTCGTTTGACATAAAATGCTGAAGAAGAATGTGCCTTCAAGGGTTGGTTATAACCGTTTCATACTCCTCGAGCCGTACAGTACTCGTTTGCGAGAGGAGCGCAAGATCATATTGAGCAACATCAACCCTCGTCGAGGTGCCGAGATACATCAAGTACAAGAAGCCAAGGTCATCCAGCTTCTGGACAAACTGCTCGATACTCCTGATTGCTTTCGGGATCACCTGCGATGGTAAAACTAGTATGCTCGCTGCATATTATATATGTTAAGTAGCCGCAATTCCAGGTTCGTCGCCGCTGTTGTTTTTCAGATATCGCACGGCCATGAAGTCAAGGACTTTGAGGACCGATTCGTCCGGCTCGCTGAAGAGACCACCCACGACTTCTCTTTGGCGGCTCAACCTGGACAGCACCTAGTCGACAGTTTACCATTATGTCAGGCGCTCATGAACGTCAGCTCAGAACATTTGACTGACCCTCGCTTGCCATCGTAGTGAAACGTATTCCTGACTGGGCTCCTGGCACTCATTTCAAAGACGTAGCTCGGGCGGGAAGGTTGCTATTGCGCCGGCTTCGCGACGAGCCTTACGACCATGTGAAGCGTCAGATCGTAAGCTGTGATGTTCAGCAGGACATTGCCGTTTTATAAGATTTTTGCAGGCGCGAGGAACTGCGTCCCCGTCTATCACAGCATCTGTCATCGAGAGCAACCCCAATCCTACTCCCGAGGAGGAAGATCTGCAGAAAAGCGCCACTTGTATGCTATATGCCAGTGCGTATTTATGTTTTGTAGGAATGTTATTTACTGACTGCCGTTTCTGTAGCGGGCGCCGACACAGTGGGTACATTTCGTGGTTAGCCGGTCGAGTCATTGTTGCTCATCTTGCGACAGACCGTATCCGCACTTGGCTCCTTCTTTCTCATCATGACTTTGTATCCCGAAGTTCAGCGTAAAGCTCAGGCCGAGCTGGATAGTGTTGTAGAGCACGGTCGACTGCCTACGTTTGACGACCGCTCCAAACTGCCTTACTTAGAGTGTGTCATGAAGGAAATTATTCGTTGGAACCCTGTGTCGCCACTAGGTAAGAGCGCTCTTTGCCAAGCTTTTTAAATCTTTAATCTGACTGCTGTTCAAACACGAGCATTACCGCACAGTCTCACTCAGGACGATGTCTATGAAGGGTACCATATACCCGCCGGCTCCACTGTGATCCCTAATACTTGGTACGCGCCCGATATGATTTTGAAACAAGTAAATTCTCATATCCTCTTTCCATGCGCAGGGCCATTTTGCACGATCCGTCGCTGTATCCTCATCCCTTTGAGGTCATACCTGAGCGATACATCGACGCTGACGACAAACTGAACCCCGATCCCCGGACGTTCGCATTTGGTTACGGACGACGGTCAGTCTCCAAATATTCCATCTAGCACGCCCCGCAGTGTCTCACATTGCCCTAGAGTCTGCCCGGGACAGTTTCTAGCTGACCACTCCCTCTTCATTGTTGTGGCAACGGTGCTCTCGACGATGAACATCGGTAGAGCAAAACGTGACGATGGAACGCCCATTGACATCCACGTCGAGTACTCCGGAGGTGCTATCAGGTCAGTTATTTCTAGGATGGTTTCTACTGTCTACTATTTAATTTGAGAGCTGACCTTCTCGCACTGTGGTAGCCATCCCAATGAATTCCAATGTTGTATCACTCCTCGTTCGCAGGAGGTCGGACGAATTGTCAGGCATGCGGCGGGTAGCAACTTAGCTGAGACGGCGTAGTCACGTATGTGCTTAAATATGTTACAGAAGAGACGACTGGAATTGCATTTGGATCTAGTTGCATTGGAGACAAAAACATGCGATAACGTCGCGTCCAACCGTTATTGTGATTCTAGTGTAGCAAATGACAATGTGTACTGGATACAATCATGGACGTCGACTGGCCCAATACCGTGATGTACAAACCTCGTACTGATACATGTGCAGAGTCAACGCTATGACTGCAAGTCGTGTGGGCAATAGGAGCAGTCCTTGTGCGCGTCCAGGAGCGCCTGGAGTTTGGTCAGCGTCCGTTCGAGCGCGATGATCCCACCTCCTGTCAGTCTCGGGACTGCCAAGTCTCGATCTACTTCCGTCTCCTCTTTCGAGGACCTGCTCTTCTCAACCAACTCTCGTGCATCATCTAGCACCTTCTTTAGTTTCCTATTCGTGTAGTAGAACCAGTGGATCTCCTGATCCAGAGCACCCAGGGGTATTTCGAGCGCACGACGCACGAAGCCTCGCGAGAGGACGTATGCCTTCTCATTATAGAGACGACTGAGACAAGGTTAACATCCCGTCATCGACAAACTGGACAATAGGAGCTGACCTATTGACGATGCCCTCTTCAGTACCCCTGAGCTTTTCATATGCGGGCTCGCAAAACCAGCTGTACTATCGATGAGTGGCCGAAAAAGGCGAACAGCTACGAACGTACGGTTCCTTGACAAGGACAAGACCCTGTATAGATACGAAGGCTTGGAGGAGCGATGATCTTGCTGCGCTCCAGGTTTCGTTTCTATCACCAGCCCACGTTCCCAGAATGGAGAGACAGACTTTCCCTTCTTCGTACAAGTTACTGAAATCGCTTGTTAGGATCCAATGTAACACAAATAGAGGCTATTGCTAACTCACGGATTCACTGTCGAAAATATGCTGTCGGTATCTACATGAGTAACTCAGTGATAATGACATCACGTACCTCGGCCATTGCCATTGGTCCAGCTAAGGAAGTGCGCAATGGGTGGGGTGTGAGGGAAATTTGAGTCGAGCATCCAATCAATCACGAAGGGGGCATCCTGGTAAGGCGTGTTCTCGGGACCGATGATCAAGCAGCGCAACAGATCCGTTCGGTCCTCAAATGCTCGGACGAGGATCGAATCTTACACCTTGTCAGACGAACGACGTGCGACAGCAATAATCGCACATACCTGGCAGGCTACTTTGTAGCGCTCGATACTCCTTAGTTAACCGTGCTAGGAAATTGCGAGAGGTCTGCGCGGGTGGTGTCGAGTAGAAAGCGTGATCAACAGGTGCCGTCGCCAGAATCTCGAAGCGTTTCCAATGTGCCTTCCCGTCCTCAGCTTCTGCCTTGTCCGCGTCATCTTCCTCCATAGCATCCTTTGGCACGTCCGGTGATACTGGCCGTACGGCCGGCGGGGACGACTGCGCCCCAGTAGTTACACTCTCATCAGGAATGTCAACCTCCGAATCAATCACCATCTTGGCTTCAATGTCTTGTACTGGCAGGACCGTCGGACTTGATGGAGACCACTCTCTCGCATCGACACTCATTGCGTCTTCCTCGTCAGTCGACCATTCCTCCTCATCCTCGACATCACCTTCGACCCAATGTCCATCCTCGTCCATGGCCCATACCTCTACACCCTCTTCGCCCTCTTCACCTTCGCCCTCAGATGCGTCATCGCCCCATAGGTCCTCAATCTGCTCTAAACCATCATACAGTTTAGTGAGCCGTTGGAGGGGCAGCACTGATGTTCTGCCATCCGGAAGCATTACGTCGACAGTACCGTCTAGCCGAAGCTTTATGCGAGACCGTCATTGGCAATGCATCTACAAGAGATGTATTTTTGCGTACCTCTGCTACTTCCCCAAACCAGTTAAGTTTCGGATTCCCCTTCTCCGGCCTTTGAATCTCGCCCTCTTCGATGCTGGGGTCTTTTCCACGTCGCTCCGCGATGCGATTACCAATGTCTGTCATCTCGCGACGCCAACCTCCCAGTTGACTAGTCTCTGGCGAAAGAGGAGGCTCCCGTACCCATTCTTCTATCTCACCGATCCTGGGGACCATAGGCGCCTCGGCACCATTTGTCTTACCTTCCTTGTGGATGAAGACGAAGTCGCCGCGGCGGACACCTAATCCATCGTGTGGTGCAACTGCTGACCAGTCCGACATGCCATGAGGATCTAGCTCAAGGACCGATGCAAGCTCAGTCATTGCTGTGTCGAGACAGAGAACCTGCGCTGTTCTGTCAACAGCGTTCACAGATTGCACAATGGCAGCACGTCTTTGATCTTCGGTCTTCCAGATGACATGATCGCCTGGCCTGCGAAACAATAGTGAATATGGTATAACTGTGATTTCCAGGATTTCGACTGAACGTACCAGCAATCGTATTCGTCCGGATTCAAGTACGGAATGGTCTCCGTTGCATTGAGCGTCTCTCGTGTACCGTCTTGCCACAAAACGGCGATGGTTGTCCGAGTTTCCTGAACGACGAATGTACGAACCTCTAACACGAGGTTTGGATCCTCTTCTTTCCCATGCCGGGTAACGGGAGCATCAGCCACGTCTTTGAGCAGGACACGATCTCCGACATGAAGAGCCTGTTCTGCTCGTCGACGCACTAGCGTCAGCTTTGCCAGATCGAGACCATACCAGAAACGAGCGGGACGGAGTCGCAACTGCGCCTCGGAGGGCTCCAACTACAGAACCTGTCAGTTATGCCAGGTACCAGTATGGTATAACCCACAGATTGATTTATGGCAAGCCATGCAATAGCCAGCACTGTGCGCTTCACGGAGACAACAGTGTCCTGGTTGCCTGGCCGCACATTGCCTGGCAGGAAGCCGAATATGCTCTGCACGCCAGACATTGGCTGTGGCAATATGTCCTGTGGAAGACATAGGTAAGATGCTACGCTAGTCGGTACAACATGCATACCGGTCCTTTCTCGCCCACTGCGAGACGGGCGCTGAGCTCTGGCACGCGCACAAGATTGCCGTTGCCCATATCGACGACAGCTTCGTCAAACATCTTTCTGTATATCAATATGACTTCCATGCGAGCCCAGTAGCAATGATAATCACCTCCACAACCTACGCATAATCAGCGTGCAATTTTAAATTGAGCAGCATACAAATACGCACCTGCCCGACCCAGTCATCATACACGACATAGTCACCCATGTCAATGTCAATTGCAGACTGCACGTCACTAGTGTTCTTCCACTCGGGAAGAGGTACAGAGCTGATGGCGTGCTCAAAGCGGCCATTTACATCAATACTGTATAAGGACGGTTCAAGCTCCTGAAGAGATTAAATGACGAACACACGCACCTGATGACCACTCCTGAGACTACATCATCTATACTGCGTTTCACAAGGTCTCCAGGCTGGTACATTCGATCGACCAGCTCCAGGTCCGATTCCGGTAGTATCTCGCGACTCGGACGGGGCAAGTAGGAGACACCGACTTCACCCTAAAGGAGAAGTGGCAGAGATGCTATGTTTGAGCGAAAGATGACGTAAAACAATTGGTAGAGACGCGCCTGCTTGAGTGGCCTCATGAGAGGATCGGTGTTCTCTGCCGGGGGCGGAAGTTCCTCTGCATCATGCCAACATCGCTAACAGCGTCTCTGGGGTTGAGCGACACTTCAGCACTAGAGACAAGAGACTGATAGACTCACTAGCACAATTCCATAGAGCTCAGGGTTGTCCTTGCGCCTGACAATATCCTCCTGGTAGAACTAGACGCAATGAAGGCGTTCGTATCTTGTGGGGATCATACCTGTCGCATTATATGGGCCTTACCTTAGCGGTCGTGCCACGGGACGCTGCCGGGGCCATCTCGTTTGGGGCTGCTTTGCGTAATTTCGGGTAGCCGAGGAGGAAGAGCGGGGTGAAGAGTGGTATGCACAGGGCTAATGGCCCAGGCTATGAGCAATCTGGCGTCTACTTCCTCGGCCTGACCATCGGGGGCCTGTGGACGACTGTTTGTTCCTGACCCTCGACCTGAGCTCAATTGTTATTATTGCTGGCGTTCTAGAGTGTTGTAGCATTGCTCTTCTGCGAAATTTCTGTGTGCCTGGCCTTTACCGTCTATTGGTCCTTGCAAGGCTGAACTTCATAGCAAATTCGACACTCTCATTGGTCAGGGATTTACTTTGTCTATCGAGTCTGCTGCGAGCTTTGCCAGCCACTGGATCTTGGGAGCAAGAAGAGACGCGCCCTGGGTTGGTCTTCTGCATCTATCTTACCGACGGGTATCGGTCGTTATCCTGCACATCATGCGCGAGTCGCCAGACCGCAACATCCGGCTACACAAGTGACAGCACAAATGTGGACGGTTTGCATGGCATTTGATCAACGGCAGGTTACTAGCAACACAATGAATAGCATGCTTTATACCAGGACTGAGTCTCGAACTAGTGTTCGAGTTGCAGTGCGGCATGACAATGGTATACGACATGCCCTCTGCTTGAAATCAACAGTAGGCTGCATCATCGTTGCACCTGGGCTACTGTGGCCAATGTATGTCCCCAAATCGCAGAGCTACAAACTATGGTAGTCCTGCTGCAGAGGGCTTTGGACTATATCGGATGTCCACTCAGCGTCTTCTCGGACCGGAGCGCAGCCACACTTAGCCACACTGGCGGCAGCATGTCGGATCACTTGTCGCTTTCGCTCTGAAACGTTCGCTGAGACGCGTCCACTTGCATTTGATCTAGTGTTGCCGTGAGGCAAGGCTCCTCAAAGCCTGAGGTGGAAGTGTACCTTGAGGCGCCTTGAGGACAACTCAAGACGACCACGGTTGCACAGGGAGCGGACACGTTACCGCAATGCGACACGGTTGGTAAGATTTGTCGTACAACGCGTGTCGGTCATGGTAACACCCACAATGGCTGTTCTATAAGCACGCTTAACCGGCCTCTTGCAGTTGGTATTAATGGTCGATCGCTGTACTACACACATGTACAAAGAGATTACAATGGATGCGCAAGACGTACCGCGCTCAGACAGTGGACACAGTCTGTGAAAGCAATTTCCCAGACTGTGAACATTCTGGTCATCTCTGTGCCATGCAAATGTGTATTCATTTGAGTGATGCCAAGTCCCACCGAGACTACATCGAAGCATATAATGGCAACAAGATAGAAGCAGTGTAAATAGGGACCGTGATATATCATGCCTCAAACTTCATTTCTCGGCCATTTGGTTAAGATTGAGCACACCAGCGCTCAAATTATGGCGAACGGGAGCTTTGACGGGTGCCACAGATGTCATTATTCTGGAGGAACTCCGCTGATCTGCTTCGCCAATCTGTGGGTCGGCGCCTCAAAAACCGACGTCCAGATTGTAATCTAGCGCCCACCTCAAGCCACCTCATTGAAGCACCTGAATTCACCTCACGGGAAACAGTAGTTTGGCCACCATGGGATCCCTTACTATCTACGAACTACCTGCAGAGCTCATTATACACATCTTGAATGCCCTTGATTATAAAACACTCCTGCATACCAGACAGGTAGACCCATCTCGGACATATCCAGCGATGCGTATCAAACCTCACATGCGTTTGTTCAGGCCTGTCGTCTGTTCAACAAACTCTATCAGAATGCAGCAGGTCTCCAGTACAAGGTCGAACTCGCGGTGGCCAACATGGAAAATGGCCCGCCGAGTGGCTTGGGCGCCGCTGACCGTCTGCAGAGACTTAAGCAGCATCAAGAAGCATGGGCGACTCTAACGCCTAACGCGCAACAGATCGTCCCGATGCTGAAAGGCTCGGTATGGGAGCTCTACGGCGGCGTCCTCTCGCAGGCACGAGGTTCCTCTACCCTCGCGTTCAAGCAGCTGCCATCGGTCGTGAGAGGTATCGAGGATAAAGAATGGACCGTCAGCGGTCTCGGATTCGATATTCGGGATTATGGCATGGATCCATCACAACAGCTTCTCGCTATTATACAGAAGCCTGCACGGTATGTCCGACTCTCGCCTTGCGCAATTGTCATTCACTGACCTCCCGCAGTTCCAGTGTTAATAACGAGATGATCCAGATTCATCTCCGCTCGTTGTTCACGGGCGCCTCGCACCCTGCCGCTCATGATCCCGCTGTTTTGACCCATACGCCGGAGGGCATACGCCACTCGTTTACCATTCAGATATCGTCTGTCTTCCTTGGCATCCTCTTTGAAAGTCGGGATGAGCTTTATAATGAGCTTGTAATATGGAATTGGCAAACAGGCGCTATCGAAATGGTAAGCTCCTTGCCGACCGGATCGCGCAAAGGTGTGCTGATGGGTGTGGCAGTGGATGAGCGGAACAGAGATTGCGTCCTTCCAGTTTTTGTCAGACCGGCACGTCCTGGTGGGCTATGTGATGCCCCTACTGAATGTTGACCAACTTGGAGCGCCGCCGCGCGAGCCGCGGCTCGTGGTGGTTGACTTCCTCGTGGCCGCCCCGGAGAAAGTGGAAGCGAAGCGTGCCGACTTCGTCTGCTCTTTCCACTTCCCAATACTGGCGCAGTGGGCGATCCCCCTCGCTGTCTCGATTCGGTCGGACCCAGCCCCGTCGTGGACACCACACCGCGATCTCCAGGTGCCGTTCTATACCTCGCGGGATGAACGACTGTTCGTGGTCACATTCTGGGCAGCCGACGGCGGCAATGTCAGGACGATCCTGCTCTTCACGCTGACGTCTTCTCTCTTCGCGCACATCGAGACGCTGCAGCCTGGAGAGAAGAAACGTCGCTTTGCCTGGGGAGAGTGGGGCCCCATGGGCAGCCGCATGATGATGGCGCCGACGGGGCATTCGGACACATGGGTGTGCTACGTCTACGGGACGAAATTCGTGTCCCCGCGTCGATGGGGCATGCAAAAGGGCATCCAAGTCTACGATTTCAACGTGCTCCCGTACAAGCGCCGGCTGGCCGAGTTGAACACGGACAGTGACGCAGAGGTGGAAAAGTACAGCTGGATCAGCGACCCGTCAGCTCTCGGCGACCTGGTTCTCATCTTCCAGGGACCAGTCTCGACGGGCCTGCCGTACCGCGTGCAGGTCATGTATCCGCCTGCGGACGACAACGGGAATGACTACGAAGCGGTGATGTTGAGCGAAGACACACTGATCACTCTTGCGAGCGTGAGTTCCGCGATTGCATGTGAAATAGCGCATACGTCTGATGATGCTACGTGGCCCGCATATAGCAGAACCGTGAACGTACATACCGCCTTATGACCTTCTGACGTCTTGGCAAGTGGAAGGCGTTTTGTTTTACGTATGCGGTATTATTCCCCATTGGACGGCACCGGAGACGATCGTTGACGGCCACTGGGTCACCTCGTGCAGTGATTGGAATGGACGACTGCTCGAAGGCTATGAAGGCCAACTTGGCGGCGCTGCCCAGTGCAGCGTTGTAGATCATAGCTTATAAAGGCGTCCGATCATGAGCATGGTTCATAAAGAAGTAAGAGCACGGACAACGGGGGGAATTGCGGTAGTACGATGGCGCGATTGTAGCGAATCTGTGTATATGACATGTTATAGGCTCAGCTGAGCTCTGAGTGAATTGCGCTGCTGGAAGTGTCCTTGCTGCCCCTCAGGCAGTAATTGCGCAGGCGCCTGACTTCGCGAGCAGTGCACGAGCGTTCCGAGTCAGTCGCTGTACGCTGTAAGATTTCGTTGATTACCAGGAACGTGCTCCCCGCTCGTCAATTCATCCATGATCTCCTCCTCATGACCGGAACCCTTAAAACAGCCCCCGGCTACCTGACTTTACCACCCAGCGTCTTGTTCCCCTCTCGTCTGCGATGTTTGCACCCTCCGTTCGACACAGCAGCTGTAGGGTAGCTTCGGCGTCCACCTCAAAAGCTCACTCCGCGCATACATTCAAAGCTTTTTATGCGGTGCGCTGTAACTCTACGTCATTGACAAGGTCAACGGGACTGACAATGGCTACAGACCATCCGTGACTTGCGGCGCTCGTCTGCGTCCGTTCCAGACGCAGAAGATGTAGACCCCTCCGACAAGGTACATTTCAGAGCCTACTGCACCCATTATCCTCTCGCTGACCCGCGCCTCAGGACTTCATTATGTCCATCCTGCGGGCTAACCCGTCTCTACGGGATACACGGTCATATTTCGCCTCATTCGGCCCTCGTCCCAAACCTGCGCTTCGTCCGTCTGTTATGCCCGTCGAGGAGCGTCTTCCCGCTCCGTCAGAAACATATGAAGCCGAGGAAGCTCGTCCGCCGGACATCCACCAGCAGCCGCGGAGCCATGTCGTTGCTTCCATCCTCAATCCCATTCACCGTCGCACCGCTCTTGTCAAATTGCAGACTCCATTTACCGACCGCCAGCTAGAGAGCATTGCAACAGGCATGGTGTACCTCGAAAAGCTCGGCCTTGTGAGCGTCCTGGTCATAGAGAATGACCGGCTTCCCAAGGGCGAGGACGGCGAGCGCGCGGCTCTGCTAGAAGAGACGATGCGTATCGTTAGCGCGCTCGAGAATCAAGGCGCAAAGGCACGGCCTGTGCTGGGCGCCGTCGTCCGCCTCGGACCGAAACCAGGGGATGAAGACGCTGAGCAACGTGATTTCGCAGTGCCGGAGGCCCATACATTCCCTTCAGACCTAGTCCACATTCGCTCAGCGCTGCGGGCGGGAGAGATCCCGGTTATCCCGCCACTCGCGCTCGACTCATTCTGTCGCACCGTACGTGTCGACGCGAATGACGTTGTGGCAGCGCTTGCACGCGGCATGGTCGAGGCTACAGAGGCGGACGGCCACAAGCGGGATGCAACATACGACGGCTACTCCGACGAGTTTGACCTAACGCCCTTGCGCCTCATGATCATCAACAAGGAGGGCGGCGTGCCTTCGTACGCGCGTTCGGGCATGCCCCACCTCTTAGTCAACCTGGACGCCGAGACCTCGTACATCAGCGAAACCTTCGACCCCAGATGGCGCGCCTCCCACCCGACCGCCCTCTCCAACCTGTCCCTCGCGCGCACATGCCTCGCGTACATGCCGCCCTCCTCGTCTGCCGTCATGGTTTCGCACCGCTCGCCGAGCTCCCTCATCGCGAACCTCATCACGAACAAGCCCGCGGTCAGCTCGAGCCTCCCGCACGCGCTCTTGCAGGGCAACCGCAAGCTCACGCCGCACACGCCGACGCTCCTCCGCCGCGGCCTGCCCATTCGCGTGCTGCGCTCTGTTGCGGAGATCGACAAACCCAAGCTCAAGGCGCTCCTCGAGCAGTCCTTCATGCGCACGCTCGACGAGGACCCCTTTTGGGCGCGCCTCGAGCGCCACCTCGACTATGCGATCGTCGCAGGCGACTACTCTGGGGCAGCCATCGTCACGCGCGAGTTCGAGGAGCGCGAGGGCGCCACATCGGGCACGCCCATTGCCTACCTCGATAAGTTTGCGGTGCTGCCGAGCCATCAGGGCGATGGCACCGTCGACTTCCTCTGGGTCGCGTTGCACGACGAGTCATACGGGCTTGGCCTGCCATTCTCTGCGAACCCGAACGGCGGGAAGCAGGGCGAGGGCGAGGGCTGCGACCTTGTCTGGCGCAGCCGCGCGGACAACCCCGTCAACAAGTGGTATTTCGAGCGCAGCTCGGGCCACCTGCGGCTGGGCAAGTGGATCATGTTCTGGTGTGATGCTGAGAAGCGGCTGAAGACGGTGGAAGGCCGCCGCGGGAGTGCAGGATTGTCGATTGTGGAAGAGTGGGAGCACGATCGTCTGCCGAGGTGGGCGGACGTCATTGAGAAGATACCTTCAAGTTGGAAGCCATGACACTTTGCGTCATACCTATTGAGTAATTGAACGCTGCGCGCTGGACGTCTGTGTCTGTCTGTTGATATAGCAAACATGTATACAAAGCATATAACCAGTATTATAAATTCCAGCAGAAGCAATACCGTCCCCGAGCAATAGTAGATCCATAAGCATAAATCGCGAAAACGTACCCAGCAGGAGGTATCAAATAGGGACCAGCTGCGCAAAGCAAGTTGACTATCGCCTAGCTCTTGTGGACTCGTCGTCGAACTTTGCGCTTCGGCGGCGAGTTCACAGGAGTAATGGAAGAGGCAACGGGAGTATCGCCATCTCTGTCACCTTTGACCATGCGGCTGATGTCCCCTTTCCTCCTCCAAGGCACAATTGACTGACCATCGTGGACGACGTCCATGACGAGCTGCGTGACCCCAGCGTCGACCCGGTCACGGAATCCGGTGACAGTCCACCGATCTAGGTTCCTCACGTACAGGTATACCTGCATGATGTCGCTAGGGTTATGCAAATTCCATTCGTGGAAAATGCCGCTCGTCCTGCGATTAATGGGGCGCGGTCCTGGATAGGCTGCGCTTTGTATAGTCTAGGAATCCCGGTGTCAGAGAAGTGGGGATCGTCATGGTATACATGCGAGGACAAAGACAAACCGGGTAAGATGCATTCGCTTTAACTGTCCACCAATCGACATGGGCTCTTACTGTCCCCTGTGCCCAGACCAGGCCGAAGATAGGTGTATTTACATGTAGCGCATGCAATTGCCTCACAGCAGAGGTCGTCGCCATCCTGTTCTGGCGATACGCGTCTTCGAGCAAATGATGCACCGGCTTCTTGTCTTCCCAGAATGTGCTTGCGAACTCGAAAGACGGATTCTCCGGCAGCTTCGTGCACGGGGTGCTCTGAAAGCGGAAGGAGGACTCGCCTCCCACACTGCCCGAGCTCGCCATGGAGCCATGTGCCTTGAGGACCTTGTACGCTGAGCGTGCGTCATGCGATAGATGCTGGATCAGGCGTGCCGGGATGAAGAGCGCACAATCCGGGGATGCTGTCTTTGCATTGAGCACCCGCACGGATTGGGTCGTGATCGTTAAATGGGGGAGAGGCTGGGGAAGCGAAATTGCGCATTGGGCACTGCGTAGCAAAGTCAGTGCTCAGCTGAACCAATATTATGGATACTGCCTGCGACGGACCGGTAGTCACTTTGATGCACTGCAGGGCTTCTGATTACGTCGTACCTGGTAAGCGGTCAATCGCAATTGGCACATTGTACGGGGGCCAAGCGTACACATTTGCAACATAGTCAGCTTCGGACCATATCCTGCTCGACTCTCGCATCTTCTTGATACGCGTCCATGCACTGAAGACGTTCTGCAGATCGCTGAGCAATTCCTTGCAGTCTGCCGCCCTCACTCTCGGAGAAAACAACTCCGGGGTTGCTTTACCAATTGCCTGCAAGAATTGGATAAATTCGAGCGGAAGGATGGATTCAATACCTGAATACGCATTCGACTTCTGTAGTAAAGGGGAACACCGATTCACTCGCTACAGAATGACGACAAGCGTGCTGCGAGCGCTTACCTTGTCCAGCCATTCCCGAGGAAGCTGAGCATTGACATCAAAGACATCCTTCACCTCAGCCTTAAAGGCCTTTGGAATGTCGTCAAATGCCACTTCTTCGCAACCTTGGTACGTCGCCCATGTCTCAAAGCTTTTGACATTCCTAGAGATCCTGTGTGGAGTGTTGTTATTGGCACACGCCCGCCTAGGCGTACCGGAGGGAAGCTTACTCCGAAGCAGACTTGCATCGCTGCTTGCGTGTCTTATCAGTGCCTTTCAGGTCTGATTCGCCAGAGTCCCGTCGGGGCATGATGCCACTGCGGCTGTAGCGAGCGTGGTAAGTTGAAGGAGGCGAGATCGGCCATCGCACACACCAAGCAGAAGTCCGCCTCTTTTCAAGTGCGGAAGATGTTACTGTAGACGCAACGAGGGGGAGGGGGAAGGGGAGGCGGGACAAAGAGCAGGAGACGCGCTCGGGGTGTGCATTCAACAATGTCCCAGCGCAGCGAATCACCATCGTCGATCGCAGAGGCATTCCCACGTGACCGCGACACGGACGCAAAGGCGCTGAACAGCCCTATTAGAGACCGCGTAATGGTTACAAGTTGTCTTTCTTCATTCTTTCGCGAGTGATGTATCGACTTGCGGAACTTAAAGCAAAGCAAGGTTGTGTTGCCTTTATCATTTGATGCATTGCAGCATCCGTGCGTTCGACCGTGCGTTGACGCCACACGAAATCAGTTGGCACGGACTCGTAAGACCCGGGAAGTGGAGCAGAGTGAAGGCAAAAGCTGTCTGTTTATTTGAGGCGTTGCAGTATAACGGAGAGCAAGTGCTAAAAGGTGAGAAACCGATATTGGCATGTTTCCTCGGTTCGGTCCTATATACACAATGTGAGCATGCAAGTAGGTGTGAAGAGGGAGGAGGTCCTCACCACGACTGCTATACCATCTTCCCACAAGAATGCCTCCGTATGTATGTGCTCGCCTGGGCGGCTCGTTACCGATACATGCACCTGAGTTACGCGGTACGGCAACGATGTGCTGACAACTTCTCGGAAGTCATTGGGCGTCCTGATGTGCGATGTCTCGTTGACCACATGGGACCCGCGCCCGCCACCACTGTGCGTAGCCGGTTCCTCGGCGAGCTCTAAATCTCGCGGCAGAGTATACGGATTAAAATCGTACACATTGTAGCACAAGTCTCTCCCCGTGCTGGCTTGCTCGATGATGGCTCTCCACCCCAGGATGGAGCCGCAGACGCCATGCAAGTGCTGCGTCGGCGGGAGCATCCTTGTTCGCGTGGGGCCCCACTCTTTCCAGGGCCAGACCCTTCGACCCGAGCCGCCCTGCGTCCGGTGCAAACACGAGCGCAACACAGACACGGGAACGAAGAGGTTGTACATCGACATCGTTTCCATGTGCTGCAGCCCGATACCGCGAACACCCATGACGATTCCGAACAACATGTCTTCAGGTGTGATCCCGAAGGGGGCAGTCGGCACCGTTCGTGGTACTGGGGACAGCCCGTTCTGCAGAGCGACCCACACCTCACAGACGCGGCGACCGTCCGTGATCCTGGGCAATTCTAAAAGGCATTCATATCCATGTGTGAGCGTGTCGACGTTGGATATCCTCCCTCAGTTGCCTGAAATGCGATATATTCCAAGGCTGGCATTACCACGTTGGATAGTGGAGAACAATATGTGTTGATCGTCCAGGAAGGCAAATGAGGTTGGTATGGGTACTCGGCCGTTATGTGCTTGTAAGTCCTACGAGCAGTATGAGCGGAGAGGCACGCGCGTAGTGAAATCATGCATACCCAAAGCAGTGTGCCCGTCTTCCAATTCCAAATGCGGAAGCGCGAGCTTCGCCCGTTAAATTGAGCCTGGATAACTTGCCATAGGATGAAGTCTGACGAGATGCACAAAGAGGATGCAGCCGCCTCGTCGTCAGCGGATGTATCGGCTTCTAGGATGGGTTCAGCTGCCAAGGGGTGAGGTTTGTGCGACAACATCGAAAGCAGGCGTATGCGTCCCAGGTAGGACTCTCTTGGATGCCATTAACAGGAAGCTCGCAACGCACGCCACGGACTACATACTCATCTTCCTCGGTCAGCTCCACAATGGCTAACAAATCCTGGGATGGGTCCCCGTAGGGGACGTAGATCTGGAATCCCAGCTCGGGGCCATTGATGGACCAACAGTCATCATGCACGAGCCTGATGTTGGAAGGTATGCGTATGAAGTGCATGTCATCTGTCGGAGTCCATTGGACGACTGTGTCTCCGAGCACTGCGTGCATGTAAGGGTCGCAGTCGATTATGTAGGTGGATGTGAAGCGCGGGTTGCGCCATGCATTTTGCAGCTCTTTCAACCTGCGTGACTTTTCGGCAATAGGCAGCTTGCATTCGGGCCCATCAATTGCCCCAATGGCAAACAAATCAAGCTTATACTGGATCCACGAGCTTCCTCTTACAACCTGCGCGAGAGCAGAGCATACCTACATCGATTCAGCACGGTGGGAAGCAAGGGAACAGCTAGCCATCTCACCAGCTTGCATATTAAGATGTCACGAACGGGGAGATGTACAAGAATGACCTCAAGCAATTCCACAGGCAGCAGGAACAAGCCCATGGCCACAAAGCGACAGACGGTGTACTATATGGCTTCTAGCTGACACTGTGGCAAGAAGTTCTCGATGCTAAACACAGGAATTGCGCGTGTTCGTTGAAGAGAGCCGTCGCGGTCCGGGTAGAGGATTAGGAAGGCGTCGTGTGGCGAGGATCTCGATCACAGAAGAGACTGCAGTCGCGAGGTAGGCACGTGCAAAATCGATAGAGGGGGCGACTATATGAGCCTTGGACCATACTGAGGTTACTGACCGCATCATCTCTCCTAACTTCCTGTCCGTCTCTATTTCTGATCAACTACAATGGATGAAGAGTACGATGTACATACCATCTCCTTTCTGACGCCGTAATGCGCCTATGGTAACGCTGATCGCCCGCAGGTCATCGTCCTGGGCACCGGTCTGACCGAATGTATCCTCTCCGGATTGCTGTCCGTCGAGGGCAAGAAGGTCCTCCACATGGACAGGAATGACTACTATGGTGGAGATAGTGCAAGTCTTAACTTGACCCAGGTCGGTGCATCGCGATCTATGCACAGGACTTGACACCCATTGGATCGGTCCTCATAGCTCTACCGCAAGTTTAGACCAGATCAGACCCCCGCCGCTGAGCTGGGACGCGACCGTGACTACGCCGTCGACCTCATCCCCAAGTTCATCATTGCCTCAGGAGAGCTCACGCGTATCCTCGTGCACACTGATGTCACCCGGTATCTGGAGTTCAAGCAGATCGCGGGCAGCTTTGTCTACCGCGACGGCAAGATCTCCAAGGTTCCGAGCACGGAGATGGAGGCGGTCAAGAGTCCTCTGATGGGCCTCTTTGAGAAGCGGAGAGCCAAGAAGTTCTTCGAGTTCCTGCAGGGCTGGAAGGACGAGGATCCGGCCACTCACCAGGGTGCGCGCTGTGGCACTCAGATCCCGCATGCGTATGGACTCACATTCACTCCAGGCATCGATCTTGACAAGGATACGATGAAGGTGGTGTACGAGAAGTTCGGTCTCGAGCCTGGCACTCAGGACTTTATCGGCCATGCCATGGCACTGTACCTCGACGACGAGTACGTGTCTATGCGATAATAACAACAGCAGTCTATTTACCCGCCTTGCACCAGCTACAAGACCAAACCCGCGCGGCCGGCCTACGAGCGCATCGTGCTCTACACGTCCTCGATGGCGCGCTACGGCAAGTCGCCGTACATCTACCCGCTCTATGGGCTCGGCGAGCTCCCTCAAGCATTCGCGCGTCTGAGTGCCATCTACGGCGGCACGTACATGTTGGACAAGCCGATCGACGAGATCGTCACGGATGCGAGCGGCAAGTTTGTCGGCGTGCGCAGCGGGAACGAGACCGTGAAGGCCAAGGCTGTCGTCGGCGACCCGAGCTACTTTGGCGCGGGCAAGCCCATTGAAGGCGGCAAACTGCGGGTCGTCGAGGAAGGCAAGGTCATCCGCGCGATCTGCTTCCTGAAGCACCCCATTCCGGGTACGGACGACGCGGACAGCGCGCAAATCATCATCCCTCAGAACCAAGTTGGCAGGCGGAACGGTATGCATCCGGGATAGGTAGCATGACATGTTCGACTGATCTCTGGGCGCACAGATATCTATATTGCGATGGTATCTTCGACACACAACGTCTGCGCGAAGGACGTATATGTCGCCATTGTCAGCACCATCGTCGAGACCGACAGGCCAGAACAGGAGATCCTACCTGGTCTCCAGCTACTGGGCACTATCCACGACAAGTGAGTCTTCAAAGGTGTCTGCCTGATCTGCTTCCTCACATCTCGTCTAGGTTCGTCTCTGTTTCGTCCTTCTACGCACCCACATCCGGTGGTGAATCGGATCAGATCTTTATTACGCGTTCGTACGACGCGACTTCGCACTTCGAGACCGTCGTCGACGACGTCCAGAATGTCTGGAAGCGCATCATCGGCAAGGACCTTGTTCTCAAGAAGCGCGAAGTGGAGCTCGAAGCTTAGACCCCACCCCACACGGTTCCGGACATCATTTTCATACTTCGCCTCTGGTATTGGAGTTCATTCGTGTAGTACCTACCATCATCATAAAGGAAATTTCATGTACTTAGATTCAAACGCTTAAGCAAACAATAGGTCGTCCTGCACGAGGGTCGTGGTGATCAAAAGAATGCACCCATGTCGAATTCTGGTACATTGACCGTCTGTTTTGCCGACTGCATCAAGCTACCCAGGCCAGCTTTTCGTGCAACTAGGTCTCCCTCGTCTTCCTTGAGGGGCTCCTCGGACGTTGCGGCTGTCCCATTCGCAGCAGGAGCGGGCGATACGACCCGTGTCGGAGGTCCAGATGCGGGATCCATGTCAATCATGATCGACGATCTACGACGAAGAGCTGGCTCAAGAGCGAAGCGTGTCGATATCGGGCTTGGTGGCCGCGCGGCTGGTCTGGCATCCGGGATCACTACGGAAGGCCGCTGGAAAGACCACGTCCGTACTAAGTCTAGGGCCAATACGGGGCAACCTGTATTGCATGTCAGCATAGAAAGGAATGAGAACAGGTTGACACCATACCCATTCTGCAGAAGACACGCGCGATTTGAAGAACAAAGTTGAACTCTGTTCTGCCAGAGATCTCGCTTGTTCCCTTCGCGGTCTGCAAGCTACGCAGCTTCAGCTGTGAGAACAGCAGGGCTAGGCTCGGGTCGTCGTAATGAGGTTCACCGATCTCTGTGACAGGTGCATTAAAGCTACTAGCGACATCGCGCAGAGGAGTCTGCGATACCCACAATCAATAGTGGCACCACAGAGACGTTGATAGACCTTACCACTAGAATCCGGACTGCAAGGTCACGCCGGTGCAGTAGCCAGAACGCCCAGCTAGCTAACCAACGATTGCCCTCTTTGAATGCAAGAGGCAGAATAGTGTTATTCAGCATGTCTCGCAAGATGGGACCCTCATCGCCTTCGACCACTCGTGCAAGTGCAACAGCGAGCTGGAAGTCATTGAGATTCTTAATGCACACGTTGACCGCATCCTTCAAGCTGCCCCCGAGTAGGAAGAAGGCCGCGGCATATTCTGGGACAACAATGAGCTCTTATATGGATTTCAGCATATGCTGACACATACCAAACCGGCGTTTGCTCAAGAGTGCGAACGCATTCTTCTGTGCAGCTGTCCGCCACCGCGGTTGAGTGAAGTCATTATTGAGAAACTTGAGCATCTGGGCGTGCTCTTTGTGCCATGCTGCCTGCCGCCAGAGACCATACACGAGCTTGATCTTGCCAAGAGCGAAGTAGAAGAGACTGCAAGCTGTCGGGTCGCGGTTATCACCTGCCATATACTGATTGCGCGCAATGACTTCCATATGCGCCCGCTGGAAAGTATGTTATGGCACCGCATACATCGACAACAAAACCCTAGGCACGTACCATGGATTCGCCAGGATGCATCCATAGGAAAACGCCTAAGGCGCGTGCATCTGGCCAAGTCATCTTGCCGCCACACGCAGCCATGGACGTCGAGAGCAGAAGCTCTTGGCTTTCGCTGTGGAACGCCCAAACGATGTCGCGATATCGAAGGCGTTGTCGCGGCTTAATCGTTCGTGATACGGCACCGCTGCGCGCGGATGCGGGGGTACTTGGAGCAGAGAGCCGTCGGTTGGTGATATAGAACACACGCATCGAAATCAGATATCTAAGACCATTCGCGTCCAGGGCACGCCGCTGCTCTTCGATCTAAAGAAGCCAGGGATGACGCCACACAAGATGAATAGAAGGAAGAAAGTACCTCGAGAGTCGTTTGAATGAGCACCAGCAAGGAAGCGTGTTCGTTCGGTGTCAGATGTGGAAGAGGTTGCTCTTCAAGATGTCCCAGGAGTTGCTCCACGCGGGACCGAGAAAACTGGTCCTCGTCTGTCCTGCCAGATAGTAGTTAGGGATGTACTTGGTAGAATATTTGTTAATCTCACTCTTCCTCCAGGTCTGGCATGCTGAACAGTAGGGAGTATTTTGGCTTTCGTGATGGATGGGCCTGCATTGCTAGCATGAGTTCGGTGTTCCAGTCATATGGCGTTCAATACGTACTGCTCTCGCCGCTTCGTCCTTCTTATAGTACTCGTTGATAGGAATATTCTTCCATTTGTGCAGGCTTCTCCTGTCTTCAACGAGCTTGGCGAGCTCGACGATAACCTTCTTGACCAGTTCCACTTTCTCTGACAATACATAAAGATATAAGTCTATGTGACGGCGGAGATTGAGGCTAGACGTACCCCAGAGCAGACATTGCAGCAGCATCTGCGGGTGATAATCGTCCAGAGGGCCATTATGCCGCGCGACATGCTCAAATAGCGGCTCTTCTGACGAGGAGTCCGCCGTTGTCTGTGACTGACCATACAGAAATAATAAATGACCCGTTCCAATGAGCAACGACCCGCGCGCAAGCCAGATTGAATCGCCTATCGGATGCGGGAACATCCTGTAGGACATGAGACCTCTACCCCGATGATAGTATCTAGAGCTGACCTTCCGACGTCAATTGTCCAACACCGACCCCAGCCAGGGGTCTCATCAAAGTATGTCATCCGTTGTTGACAGAGAAGCTCTACGCGATGCGCGAAGCCTACTGCAAGAATGGACTGCGAGTCCGGCGTTGCGGTCCAGTCGAGATCGTTGACGGGATCAGAGAGGCTGCGGGAAACAACGTTACTAACCTAGCGGCATGATCATTTCCGCACAGTCTCACCTGAGTACCTCACGGTACTCCAAACCCGAGGAGAACTCGGACATCTTCGAGTCCCATATTGTCAGCTCCTCGCCATCCGGCCCGGGAACCACTAACATGTACTTTCTGTTAAGCCATATTCTTCATGACAGTGTGTGGGGGAAATACTCACCCAACACTGACTTCTTTGCCGAGCTGCATACTGCCCGGCTGAAACCCTTCTTTCCGGTCCTCACACGTCCAGTACACCGCCATGTCGCTATCTTATCACTGGCCTTGCTTTTGGTATGTCCATTGGTGCCAAGTGCAGCGCTCTGTGGCAGGCCTTCAAGCACCCAGAACGCCAGTTCGCCATCCGCAGAAATGCTGAGAAGCACATCATGTGCCTCCACACCCGCCCCGCTCGCGTAAGAGCCGCTCCAGGCCATAGGGTCCACAGGCACTATGATCTCTGGCGGCGTAGACAGAGGGAGGGAGCTGTGGGACTGTAAACAAAGCGCAGGCGAGGGCGCCAGGGTTGTAGTGTAGACGTAGATACTATGGTCGGCACCAACCCCGACTAAAGTCGCGGAAGAAGCGGGAGCGGGATATGGGGGAAGAGCGGACGATGAGGGAGACGTGAGCGAAAAGAGGGATACGAGCGGGGGGACGGTCAGCGTGCAGGGCGGCGTCGTGTGTAAGGTCAAGCAGCTGGATGCGGACGAGTACGTCACGAAGGCTCTACCTATAAGCCGACTAAGTCAGACACAAAGTCGCGCACCGCCCATTCTTCAAGGCGCGGCGACCCGGAGAACGCATAACGCACCTCTGTCTAGTACGACAACACGGTCCACCTTCGCGTCTGGGTCATCTGCTGGCCCCCATCCGCCTCTCCGCTCCAGTGTCATCTCCCGTCCACGCCCGCCCGTGAGCACGCGCCAGGTCTGCCCGCTCCCGTCCGCATATAATGCCGTAACGCCCTCTCCCTCCGGCGTTCGAACGAAGCGCAGCAGCTCCCGCCGCCCCGCATTGCGCACATCGGCGGTCAGTGCGGCTGGCGGGTCTGCCCCATGCGCGAGCAGGGTGAGCCCGTCTGCACGTGCGTCGAAAAAGGGTAGGGGCGCGAGTGCATACGACGCGAGCGGCGGGGATGTGATAAGTGTTAGCGTGCTTATGCCGACGGCTGGGCTATGAGCGGGTGAGGATGGAAGCACGTAGAGATGCGCCGGCGGAGGAGACTGGAGGAGGCCTGGAGCGGACTGGAGCAAGGTAAAGTGCCTGAGGAGCGTGGGTGGGCGGCGATCGATATTCTATCACATATTATGAGCACTGAGTTGTATAGCAGGCCGCTAACCAAAGTCGATACAAGCCGAGAAGTACCTACAGCAACAGCCTGCACCACGAGCGAGCCGTCTGCGAGCACGCGCAGGAATAAATCCCAGCCCTCCTCTGCGATCTCGCGTACACGCCTGCTGCGCGCGTCCTCCGCGGCCCCGCTCTCTTTCACCATCTGCAGCACGCCCAGCATTGCGTCGCGGTCAAGCGGGAACACACTGGACGAGCGATCAGTGTCCTGTACTGCCTTGTCCTTTTCCCCACCCCCAGCATACAACGGCACCGCCGATGCGGCATCCAATGCAGCGTGCAACTGCACGCGTTGCGGGGCGTCGAGCACGGGGAGGAACACACGAAGCGTCCCGTCCGCGGTCGTGGTATACAGGATAGGGTCATCGTTGTGGACGTGCGCGGTCGGATGCGAAGAGAGGCGCGGGCGCCGCCAGGAAAGGTCGGTGAGGGGGCGCGGATGCGGGATGGACTGCGTTTGGCGACCTGAGGTGGTGGAGTGCAGATGAACGGCGTGCTTTGAACCGTAATATCATCAGGGGACGTGATAGCGAGGGATAATAGTGCGGCCTACCGCGGAGATAGTTGCAATGTACATGAGGGAAGGGGAGAAGCGTATGCGCGTGGGTGTTTTTGTGCTGTGAATACGGCAGTGAGCAGCAGATGTGCCATGAGTAGAAGATTCGTGCATACGTTCGCGTCCATTTGCGCGACCAAGTGGGGATGTCGTTCTCGAGGATGAGGGTGTACACAGATAGATTAGAACACGTCCCAACAGCAAGGAGACCTGTTGAGTCTGAGATCATGCAGCTCAGTGTAGTATACGTGTGGCATACCTGATTTACAGTCTAGCGCTGTAACCTCCTGGTTATCCGGTATAACAAGTGTCGAGTGTAGCCTCCATGCATCCTGCGGCTGGTTCGAGGTCGAACCCGAGGCAGACAGGACCCAAGCGGCAATGCGGTAGCCCATGGAAGCCACGGCCTAGCGGGGTACTTCTGAGTCAGCATCCTTGCACACATGCTGCTGCGTTCCGGGAGGCCAGGGAGAAGAACGCACAAGCTTCATGCCAGGATCTATAGCGAGACATCGAACAGAGTCGTTGGAGAGTCGTGCGCCGGGGAAGGCCTCCCAGAAAGCGAGGGCGCGGAGGAATGCAAATGTGCGGGAATTAAGCACGACTATGCAGTCCACAGAGGGGTAGAGCTAGAGACCGATGACATGAGGTGGGTATATGCGGACATGGATCGTGGGGATGCTCACGAGCAGCGTCTCGCGGGGGAGGACGAGAAACTGAAGGCCAGTCTTCGGGCAGCCTGTGTAGGCATGGAGAAGCTCAAGCATCTGTGTTTCAATGTCCCTGATGATGGCGCGGAGAACGGTCTAAATCTATGGACGAGCACGAGCCATGGGCACTGTGAACGGCGACGAGCGAGGAAGGACGGACGTAAATGGGCGTCTGTGTGCAAGACAGACGCCCGTGCACGTGTTTCGGGGACGGGGACGTCATGCAGCGGGAAGCAGTCGCGCCCGCGCAGTCCTTTCTGGCCAAATACTCTGCGTTCGCTCTTCCTCTCACTCTGGCTGCCTATTTCTCTTTCTCTTTCTCTCCGCTCCAGCCCTGCGCGCAATGCGAATGTGGCCCCCTGGCCCCCTGACCCTCCTCCTCGCCTTCCTTCCGCTCGTAGCGCCCGCTCAGCTGCCGCTGCAGCCACCCGTACATCCCGAGTCCACCACCCTCCTTGACGCCCTTTCCGCAGACCCCGACTATGTATCCTTAATCAAGCTCCTCCAACTCGCAAAGCTTATTCCGACCCTCAATAGACTCAATGGATCGACGCTCTTCGCACCTACAAACGACGCCATCTCGAAGCACGCGGGCTGGCAGGATGCGCTGACCTCCGATGATCTCCGCGACAATATCCAGGAGGAGCTGCGCCAGCAGCTCTTCTACCATATCCTCAACTATACACTCACACCCCTCCCCACCGAGCAGACACCCCAGGAACATGAGACCCTCCTCTATCCCCGTACCATTACAGAGCCTCCCACGCGCGAGCCTCCTCCCGGCCCACCATGGATGCCTGTGCCTGGGGGTTCCCTCGGAGGAGAGCCGCAGCGACTCCGTGCCTCGTTCCGGGACGACAGTATCTGGGTTGGCGCGGACGCCTTTGGTAAGCAGGGTGCCCAGGTCGTGAAGGACAAGGTAGACACGGTGAATGGGGTTCTGCTGGGGATTGACCAGATGCTCAGCATGCCTCCATCTATTGGTGAGTGACCGCATGTAGTCTGGCTTTCGGCGACTAACCATGTTTTAGCCACGGTCGTTTCTCAACATCCGTCCTTGTCGTATTTCGCCAACGTGCTCACTCCGGAGATCTCTGATCTGCTCAACACGTCGTCCGCCCTGACTGTCTTCCTACCAGTCGACTCGGCATGGGAGGCACTGCCGTACTATGAGCGCCTGTACTTGCAGAGCAAATTCGCTACGGACGACCTCACGCGTATCGTGCGCATGCATGCCGTCGCGAACAAGCATGTCAAGTACGCGGATTCCTTTGGTGATTCTTTGAATTGTGCGTCAATCAACTCGTGTTGCGGCTCTTGCTGATTGCGTGCAGTGACAACCATTGATGGCTCAGAGCTGCAGATCGTAAAGGAAGACGCAAAGGTGACAGTGTCATCTGCTCGCCTCGTAGAGCCCGACATCTACGCGTCAAATGGTGTTGTCCACGCTGTCTCCTCTCTCCTCATCCCTCCTGGCGCTCTACGTTTGACACCGGAGAAGTATCTTCTCACCCTCAACTGTACATCGTTCGTGGAGCTGCTGCATTCTGTAGAGCTCACATCTCTCGTGAACGACACGGAGGCCGAGTACACAATCCTCGCTCCGCGAGACGATGTGATCAGCTTGTTCGGTGACGGAGGTGAGATGCCAAAGAAAGGGACGGAAGAGTTGCGGAGGACCCTCAAGTATCACTTCATTCCCGGCAAGTGGACGCCAGCGAAGCTGAAGGAAAGGATGTTACTAGAGACAGCGCTGGAAGAGCCTGGACTAAATGGTGGAAGGCAGGTGCTTAGCGTAGAGGTCAGCGAGGAGAAAGCCAAGAAAGGTGACGATGGGAAAGGACGGTCTGTCAGGTTTGGCGGAGCCGGTACCATTGGCGATCATGGTGCGTTCATTTCCGTAATTCATTATAACTCGGCGTTCGTTCAATTTGACTGATCGGTAATGTCAGTCGAAATTAACAACACGTTGATTTACTTCGTCTCGCGGCCGCTCTCACCGCCCGCAGATGCACTGCAGACTGCATTGCCGTCCCTTGAGCTCTCCTCATTCCTCGCAGCCGTGTTTTCGACGAATCTCGCTGACACGCTACGCACGTTCCCGCGCACGACGCTCCTCATCCCGCCGAACAGTGCTTTCAAGCGCCTCGGCATGCTCGTCTCCGCTCACCTCCTCGCCGCGTCTTCCAAGGCAGACCTTGAGCGTGTCATTCAGCATCACGCACTAGCAGATGTCGAATACGCCGCGGCGCTCGTAAACGGGTCCCAGCGCACCTTTAGCACGCTCGAAGGCTCGGACGTGCACGTTGACCGGCGCGCGAACGGGAGCGTGATCCTCAGCGCGAGCGGCGGCTGGGCAGGCATGCAAGCGCAGCTGGAACCGCGCGACCTGCTTACACAGACGGGTGTTATCCACGAAGTGTCGGACATCATGATCCCACGCAGCGTGCAGCTCACCGTGGGCAAGCTCGTGCGTGCGGCCAAGGGCATGACGATGGCCACAATGATGACGAAGGCAGGACTTGACTGGATCCTCAACGGCACTGCGCCGCCGGACGGCTCACCTTGGGCGAGAGAGGGCTTTGGCGGCTCGGGATGGACACTGCTATGCCCAACCGACGATGCGTTCAAGCAGGTAAACCTGACCAAGCTGTACGCCGACCCAGAGGAACTGCGCGAGATCGTCAGCCAGCATCTCATTCCACCCTCCTCATCTCCCATCCGGGAGCCGCTCACAGACGTGATCGATGTGCTGAACAACAACCGGCCCATCGCGATGGACGACAGCGCAACATACACGACGTTACACACTACGGATTCTGAGTCTATCTACGCGGACGTCGTGTTCCGCATACTGGACGGGCAGGAGGGCACGGTCGTCGGCGTACGCGGTGCGCGCGGGAAGGACGGGCAGCACGATTGGGCACGTGTGCTCTCGTGGGGCCGGTCCACGACGGGCGGGGGCACCGGTGGTGTTGTGCAGATTGACCGGCTGCTCATGCCGCACCGTCCACCATGGTATATTGCGGTCGGGGCACCAATCGCGGTTGGCGTTGTTGGGGTGATTGCAATCGGAGCGTTCTTCTGGTTTGTGCGGCTTATTTGGCGGCGCGACACTACGGAGGCGACGTATGAACCCATCGGAGGATTCGTGCAGGACGATTCTGAGGAGTCATGACGAGCGCGTCGATGGCGCTGCTCATGCTGCTGTCTCACTATGGGTATGTCCTTGGTTGGTTAGACAGTGCTGGCGGATAGTGAATTGGCGGATAATGTGTATTATGATGTATTTTCTATAGTGACTATGTTATAGACGGATGGGTTGGGCTCTGCATACCCGAAAGTGGGGACGCAATAATCAGCGACGACGCCAGGCCCGGGTCGTTTCCCCGCCGGGTTCCCCGCATTTGAGGGGCGGGAGAACAAAAATCACGAGCCTAAACACGATCACGGACAGGCTCGGCGCGATCGCACGCTCTTTATAGTCGTCCTAATGCAGGCCGCCAGGGATCTTCGCGCTCCCTTCACCAGCCCTTCCGACGGAATCCCTTGTCTCTCCGCAGAGCGCAACCTCTGCCATCGACCACCATGGTGAGTCTATGTCGCCCTGGGGGATGTGCAGCCAGGTCTGACGACCAGTGATGGACAGACCGAGCCTTCGCCAGCTGAAGAGGCCAATGTGAGCACGTCCGGTGCGCCAACGTCCACGACGGAGTCGCTCAAGTCTTTCCTTGCGGGAGGGTTCGGAGGCGTTGCGGCGGTAGTAGTAGGTATGTGGTTGTTCTAATGCCTATTGCGCACGCGCCCTGTCCTAATGGCGAATCGGCAGGGCATCCGTTTGACCTCACCAAGACGCGACTACAGACCGCTGCACCTGGAACCTACACTGGCGCGATTGATGTTGTGAAGAAGACCATTGCGCGAGATGGGGCTACAGGGTAAGCTTTGCATGTGCACACATGATTTTACTCCTATAATGACTCGTGTGCTACAGACTTTACCGCGGTGTAGTCCCGCCACTATTAGGCGTCACACCAATATTTGCCATGTCGTTCTGGGTAACAATAAGCGCATTCTTGTGCAAGTTACTCTGTTGACCGCTATTCAGGCATATGATATGTCCAAAGCGCTGATCCTGGCTGCAACGCCGAATCGCACGACTAAGGAACTATCCATCGCTGAGCTTGCGACAGCAGGCTTCCTATCTGCAGTACCCACTACACTGGTCACTGCACCCGTAGAGCGCGCAAAGGTCCTACTGCAGGTGCGAATCATACTTCACCACACTCAGCTTTCGTTCATGTTACCCTAGGTTCAAGGCCAAGGGCAGGGTGGTCGGCAGTATACCGGGGTATTCGACGTTGTCAAGCACTTATACAAGGAGGGTGGTCTTCGGAGCGTGTTCCGCGGTTCTGTAGCCACGGTTGCCCGAGACGGGCCCGGCAGTGCCGCGTACGTACGATCACTATTAGATATCCTCGATGTCTCGCTTGACAAATCATCCCTTCTTACTCAGATACTTCGCCGCCTACGAGCTGACGAAGAAGATGCTAACGCCAGCAGGGGCATCTCCATCAGAGCTGAATTTGGGAGCGATCGTCGTGGCAGGCGGCACGGCGGGCATTGCGATGTGGTCTATCGCTATTCCACCTGACGTGCTCAAGTCGAGAATCCAGTCTGCCCCCACAGGGACGTACTCCGGCTTCATGGACTGTGCGCGGAAGACAATAGCAGCAGACGGCGTTCGCGCGCTTTGGAAGGGCTTGGGTCCTGCTATGGCAAGAGTATGTTCCGTGCCATTACTCCCGTGGAAATACCACCCTAACATCTATATTACAGGCATTTCCTGCGAACGCCGCAACCTTCGTGAGTTATAAACTATTTATTGGACTGACATCTGTCTGACGTACAAACCAGCTGGGCGTGGAGGCATCAAGGAAACTTATGGACACATATTTCTAATATCTACGAGAAACTATCACTTGTATATCAGAGGGCCACTTTGCAACACGAGCCATTGCATTCAGCCACTTTGAGCAATGCACTGTTTGACCAGACTGACCGCCGAGCGTAATGGTGATTTGTCCTGAGTTCGGTTTCGGGTATCAATGATGTCGTCCCAGATCGATTCCCACGTTCGTCCTCGAAATTGAAGCGATCTTATGCTGTAGTCTACCATTTCCCCATCCTCCTCTGACATCTCAGGAAACATAATCTATGACCGCGTAACTTACTCGGCGTTGAGCGCACTACATTGAAAAAATCTGGGCAGAACAGATGAGTCCCAAGACGAATGACGTTGCGAAGACTCTCCGCAACTTCTCGGCATCCGAGTGCGTGCGGTCGCGTACCGAGAAGTCGTGTTGTTGTGAAGAGGAATCGCCCATGAACGTTTGAATTATTACCACAGAATCGCTCAAGACCCGCGGAAGTTTGACATTTGGGTGACCCACCATAGGTGTCAGACAGTGGGATATTCCGACATTCCAAAAGCGTACAAGGCAGACGTCAAGCAGGTGTTCAAGTTTGAGCGGCGGCTACCCATGTCCCTCCTCACCGATGTATGTGCAGACAACTGACTGCGGTCTGGACAATTAGTGAATACGATTCATGACATTCGCAGCCGGACCTCTGGACGAATGCGACCGAAGTCAAGGAGTTTCTGCAGCGGGCACATAATAAGGCGCCGCACTTGTTCTCAAGTAGCTTGGAACTCGATGCTGAACACATGGACAGGCTGCTTGGCGAGATGCGGTTCGTACATGCAGCTTGGAAGGCCTTGCGATCGCGTTCCAAGACAGGAGACCCGCCATGGTCCGAGAAGGACTTTGCCGTGAACGTGTATGTGTGTATTTCTCCACGTGGGTGCACATGTATGTTCTGACCGACTCCGATTGCGACCAGCTACGATCGCATCCGATTCAGGCGCAATGGTCGCGGGAGTGTGTATCGGTATGTTATCGCCCACAGATCACATGAAACCCGTGTGCCCTGCGCTGACGATCCCCAAGGGCAGGCTGTCATATTGCTTTACCGCAGCCAATCAAGCAATTTCCCCCAGAAAGCGTCCGCTACCTGGCTGCCTCTTCGGTAGAACCTGACTGGACACTCTTTGTTCCCAGGTCTATTCTAGAGGAACTGTCGCAAGCCGCGGACTCCCCTTATAAAGTATTGGAACGGACGTTGCATGATACCATCTCATTCGCCTCTCGGACAACACCCTTAACGACATTACCAGACCCACCCGGCTTTGTCTTTGCCGGAGCCTTCTTTGAAGACAAGAAGGACAAACAAGCATTCGGATGGCAAGACGCGTATCGCCAAAACCGTATGGCGACGACGTCTGCACTTCGACAAATGCAAGCATTAAATGTGAAGTCACCCATTTTTGGCATTCTGTGGACTGCAGGCGAGGTTAGGGCTCACGCCGATTGGTGGATTCTGACCGCCGACAAACAATATGTGCGCTCACTTGTAGCATAGTACTACATCCTCGGCATGCTAATGAGTCACCTTAGAGCTTCTACTCCTGTCTCTATCCCGGCCCCAAGGGAAAGACTCGACGAGACTTCAGATGGAAGCTGAAGATGCCCGAAGATATTTTGCAAGTCTACCTCTTGGTTGAAAACCTTGAGCACTGGACGTCAGAACAATTTCAAGAGTGTATAAATCGCGACATCCACTCTTTGCGAGAGGATGTCGTCGACCGAGGAAGAACAATTATACCCTGGAAGCGGGCTGGAAACTTGAATGAACATCCCCTGCTCAGTGGAACAAAGAGGGGGGCTTCTCCTGACGCTCGCAGGAGCCCGAAAAGACGCAAGAAATCAGAATAGTGGGCTGAAGGTTGCGATTTAAATTGCAGCTGCGACAGCATGTCGTGGGGTCGCCGGTTTAGACCGGGTGTTTCATGCAACAGGGCCTGCGTAACAGACCATTCAGAAAGACTGACCGGATTGTACTGATCAACCAGACTTAACCACATCAATGTATCGAACCTTGCTATATACAGATACCATAACACCGACAGAATATCGATTTCTTTTTTGTATCGTCAACGCATGCGCACGCGGTGACAGTTCTTGCTCTTGTCGAATGATACCATAAGATGCCGATTTCGAAGGTCTGTCTTCATACCATTGCAGGCGTTGCACTTTAGTTTCACCTGGTGCCTTGTAGCCAACGAACGCACTATCTGTCCGTCAATTTCCACGGAACCTATTGGATCAGCAGGTCCTGAGTCCGTGCCGCAATGCAAATGTATTGCCCTTTTCTTGACCTGTGCATCCCACACAGATATAGTTTCCAGGTCTAGTACGGACATCAAGAATGTCTCGACCCACATTAACCTCTCAGACCTACGTTTCTTTGATCCCCCGTGGCACTTCCCAGACTTGTCTTCCGTCAGTCCATAGTCTAAGAAGGACGCTAGTGGCTGTGCACTTCGTTCGACGGCACAGCCTTGTGTGTAGACAAGATGTGTCGTCACTGAACGAATGCCCCTCGCAATCTCTCTGCCTCTGAGGATGTGCCGTCATGGAGTTTTCATGGAATACTACCGAGTCCTTATATCATGCTGTAGAATTGCAAGAGATCACAGAAGGTATAATGTTCCACCAAAGATACGATGAGCAAGCTATTCTGACATTATCGAGATGTTCAAAGCAGACTTGGAGGAATTCGCCGAAATGAGGGCGGTCATCCCTTGGACAGCTTGGTGCGACCCAAATACTTTAATGCCACGGATATCGTGATTCCGTGATCCTGACAACGCCGTTCAACGACACTACTCTGCGATTGCATGTATGCAGAGACTGTTGTGAGTCGGGTATCGTACTCCGGCTCTCATATCGTTTGTAAAACATTCAATTTTAGACCTGTACAAAGGGGATTTGCAGGTGGCACGAAGCGAGCCACAGAAAACTAGTACAACAGCAAAACACAGCACTCGTTCTGGGATTTATATAGTAATACAAGACGGTTCAGAGGGAACAACATACATGCATTCAGAGAGATTGAGTCACGGCCGTCAAGCCAGCAAGGACTACATGTTGTATGACCAAGGGGTCTAGTTAAAAGGTTCCGAGCCGTTGATGTTTTGCATCGGGCTCACTGATGTCCAGGTAAAGGAGCTCCGCGCCCTCGCGAGACCGTTTCAGTGAGTTTTGTATGACTCCCGAGGAAAGCGGCTTTTGCTCCGTTGCGGCAGAAACTGGTTTCTTAGTTGTACTGACACGTTCATCAGTATACTTTGCCGTTTTCTGTCTGTACTTCTTGGCCAGATTGTGAATCTCTACAACGAGCAAATCGATCAGGCCGTGTATCAGTAAAAATGACATGTCGAACGCAATACGCACTTTTCTTCCGCCCTTCATAGAACGCAGCGTATGCCTCGAAAGATCTCCGGTCGCCGTACTGAATAGATTGTGAGCGTGCATCGATCACTTTGAGACGAGACTCACCTTCGCCCGAAAGTCGCCAAATCGCTGACTCCGCGTCAAAGACAACCAGTTAGGTGTGCGGGCAATATGCTTCGCGAAGAGACGCAGCTCAACGTCAGTATATAAGTCACCGGTCGTGCCCAGCTTCTGAGCATCCTCGTCGGTGGGAGGATCCGACTCATTGTCTGATTCCTGGCCATCTTCCGATTCGTCGTCGGAGCTCTCGTCCGCACGGTTTGCCCTTGCCTTTCTCTTGTCATTGTTGGTAATAGACAAAGATGACGACGCTGGGGCCGTCTTGCGGATGGTATCGACCACACTTTTGTGACGGCTCCAGTACCTCGACCAGCCGTCGGCGTCGTGGTGGCGAGTCTAGGAAGGGGCCCCGTCAGTTGCCACTCTGCAAAATCGGATGCGACCCTTACCTTACTCGCCATCTTCCTACATACATCATCACGGCTTGCCCGTGGGCTGTTCTGAAACTCCCACTGGAGCGTCTTGAGGAAGAACGTATGATCTTCTTCAGTAAAGCGGATACCTCTAGCATGATGTTGCACGCGAGTTGGAGGCGTCGGCGAGCGAAGCTGCCGTGCTGGAAGCTGGATCTCATCATCGTCCGACTCCTCCCCGTCTGAGTCCAGTATGTGCACGACGGATGGAGACCGCGCTCGTCTGTCTCTGGCACTCGTTTGTGCATGCACTCTGTCGCGTTCTCCGGCCGCTCCGTTCTTGCGCGTATGGTATCTGCCTTGGCTGGACGAAGTGTCGCGAAAAGAGAGGTTCGATTGGAGGGCATGCGCACGGGCACTGTGGAACCCATGCGGCTTGGAAGATGACGAAGATACAGGCGTCACTATGCCAGAAGGCATGCTCACTGGTCTAGAGCTGGATGGTTGGTTGACCTGAGTCGTGTGAGATCTCGGGATAGAAGGGCTGCTTGTCTTCGGTCGAGGGGCATTACGTAGACTATCCACAAATCCATTGATGCGCCTGACATGATCTAGGTAGTAGTCTTTCCAGGACGCTGAGGTGTGATTGTTCACCTATTACAAGTTCAGGCATATCTGGAAGGACACAACATTAATGACTTACACCGTGAAGAGATTCGATGGCTTGGCGGTATGTCTGCCCTGTACCCTCACTGACAAACAACGCCCGAACGAGATGCATCTCGTCATCTGTGGAGGAACCTACAGGTGGACCCGGAGGTTTTGGCGCATTGTTGACGAATACTGGCGCGTTAATGTGGTTAGGGGTATTTTGGGGGAGTATAGAAACGTTGTTTGCTTGAGCAGTTGAGCCACCCACCAACGCCGCGAGGATATTACTCGCGAGTGCGTTGGAGGCAGCATCATTCACGTTGGGTGCAGCTGCAGCATTGATGCCGGAGCTTGGGATAGAAGAGCGACTCGAAGGCATTGCAGGTGCGCTCGCGGCGTCATTGGGGACCAACCAAGGAGACCTCGCGAGTTGAAGGAGGTTGTTCAAGAGGGTGATGTTATCTCGCCCCTCGAAAGGTGACGGCGGGTCGCTGGGATTCGGATTCATGATGGAAGGTGGAGGGAAAGAGGGGCGGACTGCCGCAATCACAGCCCGATGAGCCCTTTAAGTGGTCGAGGGACGCGCCTTGTTCCAGAACAAGGAAGCGTGATCGTGTCAATCACGTGATAAGCGCCCCATACACCAAGATCAAGATCTTGACTCGATCGTCAGCTTCAATCTCAAGCTCATCGTGTAGACTGTGGTACACATGGCCCCGTCCGTTCTTATCGTGTGTCTGGGGAACATATGTCGCTCTCCCATGGGCGAAGCCGTTCTAAGGCATGTAGCAAAGGAACGCGGGATTGATCTCACCGTAGACTCGGCGGGCACTTCGCGTTACCACATCGGCGAGGGTCCTGACTACCGGTGAGCAGTCCGCATCCCGCCGCTCCGTGTCATCGAGAAGAACACCAACGGAATGTCGTGTGCACAGCACTGTAGAAGTGTGTCGCGAAGTGAGTCATCGCACCATGTATGAAGCTATTGTCCCTGATCTATGAGTCGTAGCATCTTGTACCAATCCGGCACTCCGCACAACAAGTCACAGCAGAGGACTTTCGCAAATTCACGCATATCCTCGCCGCTGATGAAGCGAATCTGCGCAGTCTCGAGCAGAAGAAGCCGCGCGATGCGACGGCCGAGGTGAAGCTTTGGGGCTCGTACCTTGACAATAAGCCTATCGGAGACCCGTACTATGGCGGCATGGTGGGTTCTCTATATTGATTCCTCCACCTCATTGAACCCTAGGATCCCTACTCCTGATTACAGAAAGATTTTGAGGAATGTTACCAGCAATGCGTGAACTTGTCAAACGCATTCCTGGACAAGGTCATCGGAAAGTAGATGCTGCGGTCATACGACAATGTCGAGATTCATTTACACCTTCGACTTAAGGTGGGATTGTACGTAATGAGAAGAGCATGATGGATCCCGGATGTACTGAAGTAGAAATACACAATGTAGCCATACCCACTCATACCGGTTTCATGTAGTTACAGACGCATTAATGGTGTGTGGGCATGTCAACGGAGGCCTTGTTGCCGATTGCGTCCTCAGCTCTCCATAACGCGGTCGTGGTCTGCAGGGGTTGGTCAGCTGCGATTTACCGTCGTGACGCTCTCAGCTGACCTTGTTCTGAGTGTAGAAGTCAATGCCACTGCGGTACGAAAGCACACATTAGTAACATTACTTGCAGAGAAGCCTATAATCAGCATACCTCCGCCCGTAGAACGGGACATCGCCGAGGAAGCTCGCCTTGAATACATCACAGTCAACCACGGCCTCCCGTAACGCAAACCAGGATGACGCACCTTGTTACCGCTCCACGAGAACATTGGCAAAGGCACGGGGATGGGCACGTTAATACCGACCTGCCCCACCTCGACCTCCCGCTCGAACTTCCGTGC
Organism: Postia placenta MAD-698-R-SB12; assembly: GCF_002117355.1. Lineage (NCBI taxonomy): Eukaryota > Fungi > Basidiomycota > Agaricomycetes > Polyporales > Adustoporiaceae > Rhodonia > Rhodonia placenta. Next base: position 1,984,503 of record NW_020169832.1, on the reverse strand, counting down.
TGTTGCGCCGCTCTGCGTGAAGATCGCCGTGCCGTTGCCGTACGGGTTCGCGTTGATGATCGCGAGCGCATCGTCAAGCGTATCTGCTTTCACCACGATCAGGACTGGGCCAAAGATTTCCTCCCTACACCCCGTAAGCGCGAGAATATGCACTGGGAGGACGAGTACGTACTTGTAGCACCGCATGTCAGCTGTCGCCTCGATGACAGTCGGACCGACCCAGTTTCCGTCGGGGTAACCAGACACCTCCAGCCCCCGCCCGTCCAGTGCCACAACGCCTCCCTGTTCTTCGGCAGATGCAATCAGACCGATGATGCGTAGCTTCGCCGCAGGAGAGATGACAGGCCCACTGTCCGTCCGTCAGTCAAATATGTCACGTCAGAAGCTCAGTGAGATGCCCGACGCACAGGTCTGCGCCCTTTTCAAAGCCTTGACTCACGACGAGCTTCTTCGCACGCTCGCATAGCTCTGGCAGCCAACTTTGTGCGTTTCCGACCAGTACGGCTGTGCAGTGGGGTCAGTGTACCGTAGCTGGTAATTCAGGGCCTTCACACATGCCTACGGAAATGGCCATACAACGTTGACCGGCAGCTGTAATCCATGGTGTCAGTATGTGACCATTTGCGAAGAACGGAAACACTTACCGCCAAAAGCAGCACCAATTAAAGAGTTCAGCGCGTGATTCTTGTTTGCTGGATGTTGTTAGTAATTAGCTCTCGATATTCATTGCTTCAGCAATGCGCACCATCTGGCATCAACACGGCATGGTTCTTGGCACCCATATTACACTGTGGACATGGTTTCAACGCTTTCCTCAGTCGAATAAGCACTGCGCACCTGTACACGCTTTCCGGATTTACGCCCTCTGCAACGAGATCAGTTTCCACGCTTCTCCTGCAAACAGATGATCCTACCTTTCATAGATGTGCTTGCCAGCACGGTCCCCACCCACAAAGCTGATTGCCTTGATGGATGGGTGGTCGCAAATCGCATTGACAGTGGGGACGGTTCCGTGCACTACGCTCAAGACGCCGTCAGGCAAGCCAGCGCGTTGGCATAGCTCAGCGATTATCATAGCAGCGCCGGGATCACGCTCGGAAGGCTTCACGATTAGCGTGTTGCCAGTTGCAATCGCCATTGGGATAGTCCACAACGGAATCATCCTACCCTGTTATGAGTGTGTATTCGTCTTTGTGTCCTGATGTGATGCTTACGCAGGGAAGTTGAAGGGGGCAATGCTAGCGCATTTACAGCCAGACATGAGATGATTAGCTACGACAATGGACGTGATCTCACCTTGCGCAAACACCAATCGGTAGTCGTCTTGTCGACGTGTCCATATCCTTGCTAACTTCAATCATGAATCAGTCTGGCAACATAGCTTGCAGAGCCAGGGCGACACACCTTCAATTGTGTCGCCTAAGAGGGCCGTCGGGATATTAGAGGTGGTGTCAACCACCTGGAGACCTCGAAGCACGTCTCCATGGGCATCTGAAAGCTATATTAGTTCACGATATTTCTTTCTCAGCCAGCGTCCTCACCTGCAAGGGTCTTGCCTTGCTCGAGCACGATGCTGCTCGCAATGGCATCCGCATTATTACGTAGTAGATGCTGCAGTCTACACAATATTTATGGCTCCGAATAGTCTCAAATAACCTGTTATACTCACTCCAGAACGAACCGCTGACGAGTTAGGACACTCGACCGGCTCCATGTCTTGAACGCTTCAGAGGCAGCCGCCACGGCCTGATCGAACTCTGTGCTCGTAGTTTCTGGCACCCTAGTCAACAGAGTCTGAGTAGCCTGTGACCACGCATGAGCACCGCCGCACTGTCGGGTAAGGCGATCACATACTGGGTCAACGACGTCGATCCACGCTTGCGCCTTGCTTTCCACAAACTCGCCGCCTATGAAGTTCTTCGTGTTATTTCCCGAAGCACTTGTCCCCTTCCATTCTGAGGATATTTGCTCTGCCTTTGCGCGAGCAGACGCGCTCAGAGCACTCAATGGTGGGCGCGCTGCTGTTGCGAGCGACCTGCGCACGAAGAACTGACCGGAGCGGAGTAGCTGAGCTGGAGACATGACGGTCCAGTTTCAAGTCTGACCCGCTCGGCGGCGTGTGTAAGCGAGGGACTCTGAGCGCCACAACATCCGGGGACGGTCGCCCTTCCGAGGCGCCGAGCGCGCCGTGGAAGCGGGGAGCGGGGAACACGCGCGGGGTCATGAGATCGGCGGAACGACCCACGTGCCTGACGCGTCTGATCGCAGGCGACGTGACGAGTCCAGACCTCCTTGACAACACCGACTCTGCACAGTGCATACATACAACTAACCATGCCACCACCTCCAATTCAAGTCTTTCTCACCACAATCATCTCTTCTCCTACAATTCGCCAACGGCAAGGTCTCTACTGCCGTCGACTGTGCTTACACCCCAGGCTCACGTTCTCTGTGTTGCAGAATATATCCTTCGCGTTTTACAAGTCAAGAAGGTTCCATTCACGTCTTACGACCTAGCTTCGGACGACGAAGCAAAGAAGCTATGGCGGAGGAAGGCTCCACGAGGCTAGTGCTGGTCCGCTCCACATCATCTATTTCCGCGTGAGCAACTGATGTCTCACTTCGCAAACAGACAAGCAGCTACTGCCAGGCATCCTTATTGGCGACGAGTTCCCCGGTGTGAGTGCATATAGATACATGCCACGAAATAACACGTCGCTCACTTCCCATCTTCGTAGGACTTCGAAGCATTGTGCGTCTTACGCACGCCACAGCGCGCCACAATTTCATTAATATGCTGTGTAGCGAGGAAGCTGTCGAGTTCAACGAGCTCGAGCAGTTCCTCCGTCTCAAGGAGGAGTGGAAGCCGTTCGAAGATGACAAGCCTGCACTCCCCGCGCAGCCCGTCGGCGTGGCAGGAGCGTACACGCCCGCACAGATGCATCCCCACCATCAGCCCACACCTTCGCCACAGCCTTCGCCGCTCAAGAGTAAGGCGAAAACAACTGCAAGCAAGGCAAAGGGCTTTGATGCAGGGGAAGAGCTTGGTGATTCCCGGCTGCAGGGCGTCAACGTAACCGATGACGACCTCCTGGCGCTCGTAGAGGAACTTGGCCTCGGAGGGGACGACGCGAGCGACCTTGTGAAGGGCCTCACCGGTGACAGTCATACTCCAGCAGTGGATCAAGAGGCTGCGACAACGAAGGTCGATGCAAAGCCTAAGCCAGACGAGGTGAAGGGCGGGGAGACCAAGCTTGACGAGGGGAAAGAGAAGCTCCAGCTTGAAGAGAAGGAGGACAAGGATGAGATCAGGGAGCGCAAGTCAGAAGAGAGCGCGCAGCCCAAGCTAGAAGAGACAAGCGAGTCGACTTAGAAGTCGAGACGTGGAACCTTCGCGAGTCTTCATTTTGCCTCTTTTCGCGTAGTGTTGAGCATACAACACGCGATAGCTATCATTTTGGACCTCTTCATTTAGTACAACGGAATATGGATAGGATTGCGGGTATGGGGTAGGAATAGTGGGTACGTTACCCTGCGTCAAAGCCACAACCACTGCAGGTACAATTACAATACTGGAACATTCATCACACAACAGCCCACCTAGCGGATGTCCGAGAGAAAATGGGATTATCACTAGTCTCCGTCTCTTGCAAGATCCGGTGCAGATGCCCGCGATCGCCGCCGACGAAGTGGCAGAAAAGGCGTCGAGTCCCAAATATCGATAGACCCCGACCCTGGTGTCATTGCGATAGATCGTTCGGTGTCATCGTATTCGGTTCCCTCTTGCGCTCGTCTAAGCATTTCCTCCATGTGCGCTTGATAGTCTTCACCCGTCAATGGCCCTTGTTGCAGATTCAGCTCAGGGTCTAGCGGGTCTAGCTCGATCTCTAGCTCCTGCTTGACTCGCGGCTCCTGCTCAGTTTGCGGCTCCTTTCAGAAGAGTTAGATTGCTATTATATGTATGGAGAAGAAACCTACCGAAGTTGGCGTCGTGACCGAGTCGGGTTCGGTCACGCTTCTGCTCTTGCTCCTGCGCATATTGGATCTCTGCGTGCGCTGCTCGTCTGAAGTGGTAGCGTTTGGGTTAGGGCGTTGTCGTGGACGCCTGCGTATCCTTGGTGGCGGATCATTGATGTGGGGATCACTGTTGAAGCGAAGCTCGAGGGCGGGGAGGAGGCAGGAGGCCAAAACGACGAAACCGATGAAAAGAAATGCGCATGCCGCGGCAATAGCTGAGATGATCGGGAAGCGAGCGACCAGACCTCTGTGGGCATATATGCTTTAGACAAAGTCGAATGTTGTCATGTATCATTGCTTACCTGACGCCCTGATGTACAACTGTGCCGCGGAGCACTGCAGATAGAACACTCAGCTCGCGGCCTTCGCCGTTACCGATGCCTTTCCATTGGTCTTGGCGCCCGACCTCCACGCGCGCAATGGCACGCGACGTGTCAAGGGCAAACCCACTTAGCAGATGCACGGTCAGATCCACCGTGCCGGGCCAATTATACAGAAAGGACCATGGTGCCGAAGAACGCGGGGGAACCATGGACTGCGCAGAAGTCAGAGCAATGTATCGAGGCTTACAATAACGTTCTCACAGGTTTGCGGATATATGCAAGGGTCCTATTTGCGGGAGTCGTAATCATGAGAGAGGTCATGAAATTCCCAAGGGCATAGTTGGGTTCGGTAGCCGGCACGAGAAGATGGAGGGAGACATCGTATGGCTGGTACGTAATTATGGTTGACAGAGGGATCTCGGCGTATGGTGACATACCATCCCTGATGTATGTCAGTGAGGCTGAGTGCGTGAGAGGTGGGTGCTGCTTTACGTACCCGTACTGCAAAGGCAACTCTAGTTCCCAGGCAACAGCAGCGCTCCTCCACACAAACCATCCCGCGGAGATAGACAAGAGCGCGATGACAGGCAGAGACAGCAGAAACACAGCCAGTGGGATGAGGTTGGGCGTATACGGACTCACGAACTTGAATATGGCCGCCATGATGTCGCCTAGCAGCTTTATGGGATAGTGAAGCGGAAAAAAGTACTCTCCCAAATTGTCGGCGTCATTGATGATCCGCTGCTTGAGCTGGGCTTTATCCTCGGTGTTGGCGAATCTCTGCTGTGTAGGGGAGTCCATGGTCGCTGATGTTGAACATGAAGGAGGCTGACAGGGCTCGACTGCGAGTTCGACGCGTCGACAGCTCGAACACGCGAGCCGCTCGTTTCTGCCCGTGGACGTCATCGCACGTGATTCTGCGCACTCTGACCGCGACAACGATCATGGCGGACGCTGCAGCTGCATCGCTCGACATCAAGCAGCTCCTCGGACGGACTCCCTCGTCTCTTGAACTCTCTACTTATCTCTTAGCGTTAGCCGCAACAGTGTCTAAGCAGGATGTGACAATCCCGGACGTCAAGTCTTATTCTGACGCGGTGTACTTCAATTATTTCATGCTGGGCCTCAGCTTGCTGTTCAAGCCAATCAATGGGTATAAGCCGAAGACTAACGTAAAACGAGAGGAACTGAAGGATGCGGATCTGGTGCTAGACGGCGTCGATGTGTACAACGTCCCGACACCGAAAGCCGCCCCTGCGTCTGGGAGCAAATTGAAACCAACTCATGCCACCTATCCAATATCTCCTCTAATTCTATCATTGTCTTCGGAGTCTTCGGAGAATGACTCTAAGCAACGCCCTGCGCAAATGACCATAAACCCCGGAACTACTGGGAAGGAGTTCGTCGAGACAATGGGCGAGCCTGATCGCAAAGGCGGCGGCGCAGGTCCCTCCTCCGGGTCGATCGGCATCTGGTGCGAGTGGTCGAAAGACGGTGTGATGGTTGAGTTTGGCGGAGATGAAAGCAGAGGCCCGCAAGCATGGGAGCGCGGCAAGGATGCGGTGTGGAAGGTCGTCACCATCTTTCCACCAAAGTAGGCATGAGTTATTGTACAATTGGGAGGGTGAGTGGATATATACACGATAGCACGATCCGGTTATAACTTATACAGCACTCTGGTATCCATCTATCCGCAGAGGGGTTTTGGACGGGCTCACATTCACAATGGTCCCTCTGTGCGAATCCGTATCAGCTCTGAACCACAACCATCGCCTCAAACAACTCACTGTAGTCATAAACAAGACGAGACTGGACTTTCTCTCCCTTGGACCCAGTGAAGGAGACATGTCGCACATGTCTCTTCTCGCCGTTTATGTACTCAAATCCCCATGTCTGTACGTATTTAGCTGAGGGGTTCCAGGCGTCATGAGATGTGCCAAATACTCACCTGAACAGCGTTCCAAACAATCCCATTCTTCTCCGCATCGCTGTCCGCATCGGTATACACGATGTCGAAGCTTGCTGTATCCTCGGTCCAGCCGCCCCTCAACCAGTCGTTCTTGATCTCTTTCAAAGGCACACGTTTCGTTTTAGAGATGACAATACCGAAGACATCATCCTCATGCGAACGTTGTTGCCAGTCAAGAATGCGATCCTCGTTTGTCGTTGCAAGCCCTGACAGACTCTGCTCGATGTCGATATGCTCTATGGACGCGTCGTCGACGTAGTGCTTGACGTTGAGATACAGGGTGCCAGCGCTGATGATCTTGCGCTTAAACCAGCCGACGCCTTGTAGTTGCAGGATCTCGTCGGTATTCGTGCTTAGTGCTTTATTCTATGGTGCGCAATTACATCAGTGACGTACATGAATTGGACTGCGACCAGCTGCCTGACCATTGTATATTTACCAGTAATATTCATGACGGTCATATCCGGTGGAACAGCCATTGTGAATGTCGAGTATGAGTGGGTGGACGTGGCAGAAAACGGTTGTGAGGAGACACTGCGAAGCGACGTTGGGCTATTTATGAACTGATCAGATCTAGGTCCTGCGCCCGTAGCCGCACAGGTGGATCGGAGCTGCCAACATCAATCACGATTGTAAACACATACACGCACAGGCTGTGCGTGTCAGCGACCAGCACCAGCTGCTGCAGCTTGAACGGCCTTACGCCCTCTCTTGTGGCAACGAGAGTTTTGATTGGGTGCTTGAGCTCCGGCGCGCTATTCCTGTATGTTTGGTCTCATGCTATAGACTCTGTGAGAGATCCAGCCTCGCAAGTATGTTTAACGCAACGGAGGGGGCTCACGCTGGCTATGTGAGACATCGCCGCGGTTACAGGACTGCGCGGGATCATGAGCGCCCCACAACCTCTCGTGCCTCCTGACAACACCGTGCGCCGCATCAGGTTTCGCGCATGTCGCTCGCATAGCCTACACCCTGCCTACACCCATCTACTAGTCTAGCCGCTCTTTAACCATGGAGTCTGCTTCTGTCACAAGCTCATCTCGGACCGCTCATGTTGATACCGAATTCGACTACAGCAGAGCCGCCGAAACGCCATCGAAGCTACCCACGGATGCGTTCCAACTTGAAGAACTGACCTCGACATCACGTCCGTGGCATGGAAGGCCCAGTGGGGTTCTGGCCTCGAGATTTCCTCGTCTGGCACGCTTCGTGCGGTATCTCAGGGGGCCCCGCCCAAAGGTCGATCTGCCTGGTGAGGCTATATCTGTTCCCCTGAGCTCTTGGGTACGTGCTCACTCCGATTGGTCGCAGACCCAACTCCCTTCCTGAACCTTACCCTGCACGGCGGTCGCCGTTCGTACAGTCTTGCGCTTGAGCCCGCCCTCGTTCGTGCAGCTCGCCCGTTCAGGAACCCATGGTTATTCGTGGTCCTCGCTGCGGGATACATCATCGGCTTCGCTTTCTTCGCCCGTGCGCAGTCGTATCTGACCCCTGCAGACTCGTTCATCAGTTGTACATCGACGTACTGGGCTGCCAATAATGGATGCGGGCTAGATGGGGAGAACTGCGAGCCGTTCAGTAACTCGACGTTTGACTTCCGGTGTCCAGCCTCGTGCAGTTCTGTAGTACTGCAGAACCCACGGACAGTGGGCGATGTACAAGTCGATTGGGTTCCGCTCATTGTGGGCGGTGGAGATGACAATCGAACATATCGAGGAGACACGTTCCTTTGTGCGGCAGCAATCCAATCGTGAGTACTTCGTTTCCATTTTTGCCATCGTCTCCCGACGCCGAACTTACACCACTGCCATCTATAGTGGCCTTATTACCGATTCCAAAGGCGGTTGCGCGTCTCTGGCGTTAATTGGAAATTACACAGACTACCGCCCCTGGACAGCCAATGGTCTGACCTCCATAGGCTTCCCCTCTGTCTTTCCCCTCTCCTTCCAGTTCTCGCCTACGACGCCTCTGCATCATTGCACAGACCTCAATACACCTGCGCTTGCCTTCAATGTCGCGGTTACAGCGCTCATCTTCCTTGTCTTACGTCCCAAGCCCATCGTGACCTTTTGGAGCCTTGTTTGCATCGGTTTTTGGCATGTCGCGCTCTTTTCAGAGCCCATGGCAACACCGCCGCCGTTGGATCAGGCCTTCCAGGCCTTTCTTCCTGCGTTGTTTGTAGCGTACGCATTTTGGAGGCTCGCATTTCGCTTCACATTGCCAGCGTTCCGAAAAGCACCTATAGAGGCTGCCATCTGGTACCTCCCAACGTTTTGGGCTGGTGTCTTGACGAATAAGACAATGGACAAGATACCCATAGAACGCCTTACTGGCTCCGACCTCAAAACGCAGCCAGGCGCTATCACCGCACTCATTGTTATTGTCGTCATAATCCTGGTCATTGTCCTCAATCAGATTCGTGTCATACGCAAAACTGGATGGCTACCATACTATTTGGGCTGGTATGTAGCCGGCGGCCTCACAGCTATGGTATTGGCGCTGTTGCCTGGACTGGAGTTCCGCCTACATCATTACATTCTTGCCATGGTCCTCATCCCTGGGACCGGGCTCCCGACTCGGTTGTCGGCTATATATCAAGGTTTCCTCCTAGGCATGTTCCTAAATGGGGTGGCGGCTTGGGGCTTTGCATCGATTCTGCAGACCGCAGCTGACGTGAGCGCATGCGACACGTTTGAGTAATTGTTATGTACTGATGCGACTTTTTACAGCTACAAGGAGACGGTGCTTCGGGCTCGGCCATGCCCTCTTTCGTAACGAGCTCTATGAATTGGAACGTATCGAGCCCTCTCCACGAGCAAACCATATTTTGGACATCGCTTCCAGATGCGAGCGAGGGTTGGACGGGATTCTCCCTGATTGTCGACGGTGTTGAGCGATACGTCGGGACGGCTCTCAACTTCTCGCTCGCTTCGTTGCAGGCGGGTCTGCCGCATTTCTTCCGCCTGGCCGTAAGTGTCGTGTCTTATGCGGCATATGTGGTGTAGCAGCTGACCTCGTCTTGATCGTCAGTACGTCGATTCGGATACCAGTTTGACAGGTGATTACACGATGCCCGCAACTTTGTGGCCTAATGGGTCGTGGGTCGACCCTCTTCCCGGGACTTCTACATGAGCCTATCAAGCTCTTTAGCGAACGTTCGTATCTTATTTCTATCTGCATGTACATTACGGTCATGGTGATACCTTACATTGTGTGTTCATATCCATCTCGAATTCCACGGACTTTAGGACAACAAGAAATCCTTCTGGCTCGGGAAGCCGCAGCACCTATGAGTGCGATAATGACCCGGTAGAAGCACGAGAGATCTGCCCATCGTGGATGTCTCAAGAACGGCAGCCCAGACTCGCGGTGGAGTCCTGTGGCCGGAGCGTAAACGATCATTCGGTCACGTGCAAATGGGCCTCTTATGCCGATCTCAGATTTAAAGCGGCCTACCCAACTCTCACCGCTGCCACCACCGTCCGCTTGAGTGGCAACGACCGTCTCTGTCTCTGTCTCAAGCTTCCTTTATTGTAATCCACCCTACTGCTTATTATTCTACGATGCCTCGACGCAGCGGGTCCTCACGATCTTCAGTATCCCTACCCCCACCAAGAGTCAAGGACAGAGAATGTACGCTCTTCTTATTTGTGATTTGAGCCACTCACCGACGATACGATTGCACGACTTGTAGACTTCCGCCGCGCTGACGACCAGGGTCGGTGGCTTTGTACTGTTCCCGGATGCGCAGCGAAGACAAAGGCCATGACGGTGGCGGATGCCGCCCTTCACTCTCGCAGCACGGAACACAAGCGTCATCGTGCGAAGCTCGAGCCGAAGGTCGACACCTGGAAGCAAGATGACTCTGGCTGGTATGTAGATATCACACCAGACCCCGAGCATCAACGCGCATGGGAGCAGCAAGGACGGGTGGATCAATTGAAGGATATGATCCCGTTCTGGTTGGAAGGGGTTATGGCTGCAGAGCGAGGCGAGGAAGCGGGGAGGATGGAAGAGTTCCTTGAGCGGCTCGAGGAACAGTGGAAAGGGCTGAATGAGTGGGGCCTGCCCGCAGACGATGGATGGGGCCATGACACAGGCGAGAACGTCTGGGGCGTTAACAACTGGGCAGCGGCGCATGAAGCTTGGATGCCTGGCGCTACCTGGGACATACCAGAAGAACCTCAGGAGGAGCCTGTGCAGTCGGTGTGGGGCAAGCAGGCCTCTGGCTGGGATCAGCCAAATCAGGCGTGGGGTGAGCAGGCTTCTGGTTGGGATCAACCTGATCAGGCATGGGGTGCTTCGACCCCGTGGTCCGACAAATCCGGGACAGAACGCGAGACAAAGTCTCGGCCACGGCGAACGCATAACGGTGAGAACCGTGATGCATGGCAGTTTGTGGAGAGGGTCGCGACGAAGGTTGAGGCAAACGCTGAGCAGCGACAGCGAATGCATCAATTCTTCGAGGTGAGCGAATCGTAACCTTTCACATATCTTGCATATATGTTAACCTCACTGCGTTCGCAGATGCCCACTCAACAAAAGGTGCAGAAAATCCGAGACGTGATCCGTTCCCTCCAGTCTCCTGCTCAGTACGACTAAACTACCTGCCGAGCATCTCTCCTGTCACGATCATCACGACTCGCATATGCTATCCACATCGCTAGTTACCATCATGTACTGTACTATATACACATTGGATGTACATTACTATCATCGCAGGTCCTATCAGTGGTTAACAAATAATTCGCATCACTCATGGTTCACTCCTTGCTGTACTATACTCAGTTCACGGCATCGTCCGGTAGGTTCGCGAATTCGACTATGTACTTGATGAATGGGGGATCGTCGTGCGTACCGGTTTGTTCCATGGGCCCCTGTCATAGCGCGCATGCAACCTTTTTGTGGCGAGAGACCGCAGTCAAGGTTCAAGGCACTGTTTTGGCCCGAAATGCAATGAGGCGTGACATCGGCGGCACAGTCATCAGTGGAGCACTGCCCCCTTCATTCACCTCATAGATATAGAACCATCTCGCAGTGTGGTCCGGCCTCACAAATCTTTCTCATTCGCTACTTCACATTCGACATGAGTTCGCCAACGCCCTTGCCAGCAGGCTGGATCCAAGAATATGACCCTCGGACCAAACATCCATTCTGGGTGAGTAATGCCTCTCGAAACTGTCGCCAGAAGCTGACTTCGCGGCCTGCAGGTAGACACTAAGGCCGACCCACATCGATCAATATGGGTGCATCCGTACGAGGACGAGCGGTTCTTGCGCGAGCACCCAGAAATTCGCGACAAATTGGCTGCGGGTGGTTTCTTGCCACCGAGTGATCAACCGCCGCCGTACTCTCCCAGACGTCATTCATTCTCCGGCTCCTCTTCCTCGAGTGGCGGTCTTGCGGTCCCAAAGATGGACGGCCGGAACGCAACATCACAGCCGGGAACCCCAGGCGACTCGAATTCGCAGCAGCAGCATAGGGGCATGTTCGGGAGGCTGAAAGACAAAGCCATCGGAACTAAGGAGGAGAGAGAGGCCGCAAAGAGACAGGAGACTTTGGTACGTTTGGTGGTTGGAGGATTTGTGCGGACAATGCTGAGGGACGGTACTTAGCTGAGACAACAAGAACGGCAGCGACAGCGACAGCGGCTCGTGGAACAAAGACAATGGGAAGCTAGAGAACGCGAGGCACAGCTCGAAGCTATGCGTCAACAACGCATGAGACCTTCGTCAAGTTCATACGACCGTTCGGGATACGGGCAGCCAGCATATGGCCCACCTCAAGGTGACCCGTTCACCTACAGGAGCGGATTGGGCGGTTACGATAGGTTCGGCGGCAGAACCGGATACGGGGGCCGCAGAGGGTTTGGCGGTTTCGGTGGTAGCAGCGGTTTCGGCGGTAGCAGCGGTCTCGGGGGTGGATCAATGGCAGTACCAATACTGGGTGGTCTAGCGGGAGGTCTACTTCTCGGAGACCTTTTGGGCGACTTCGGCGGCGGCGGCTTTGGCGGCGGCGGATTCGACAACGGTTTCGGTGGCGGTGGTTTCTTCTGATTGTGTTGTGTCGCCGACGATTTTGTAACTGTAGTTTTCTAGTATCTTGGATGACATACACCTCGTAGTCCACACGGGCCTTTCGTCGGCAGCGATCAAGCAGAACAAGATTCATTCGACTGTCCCAAGATGTGACAGCAGAACGCGCGCTGCAGTCACGCAGCGTGACTGTGCCCGTCTCGCGGTGTATACCAGCCACCAGCCTGCCGGAGGCGAATTTGCATGGCTTGGTGGATTGTCTGCTTCATTGGTTTCTCTGCGTCGTATCTTGCACCACTTTCCAGACATTGCTGCCTGCCAAAGCACGGGCTCATAGGCTGAATCTTCATGGCACCGACGCTACCATCTTCGCTTAGTCCTCATGTCTGCATACTGTCTTCACCAGATGTGCATGAACTGTTTGAGAGTTCAGGACTTCCGCCAATCGCGCAAACGCTGCAATCTTTTGTTCCCCTACCCCAGGGTATGTCACGCAGAACGTCCATGTATCACCGACCTTGTGCTGACGGCGTTGACATACTCTGTACACTGCTAATGTCCTACGTGAAACACAGTGACCACACGCACGACGTCCCTGACATCAGTATCGCACAATTCATTTGCTCTGCGATTCTCGGATCTGGTTGAAATTGAAGCAGCTTCTCACGAAGATGAAGAACATCGTGCTGCAAGGACGATGGATTGGGTCAGTGCCCGTGTGGGGCACCGTGCTATTGACTGGGTTCAAATGTTGGAAGCACAAGCCGCGAGTGGGAAAGAGAGTGCTTGGAAGGACAAAGCGCCATGGTGGGAGGAGCTGAAACGATGTATAGAGGGCGACCATATCCCAAATAGCGACGAGGGATGGAACCATCCGGTTGCCCGTGCGTCTGGTGGTTTCATTGCTCTGTACGTATACCAACTGATTAATTCCTACGCTATGGTCTATCAATGCAGTCATTTTGGCCGTCACAACTCTTGCCGTGAATCCCCTCCAAGCGCTCCAGGACCTGAATTCTCGCGCTTTCGACTTTCCACCATGGGTCGATACTACTCACATGCGGTATTATCTGATTTTGCACCCCGCAAATTCACCTCTGGCCGATCCAATGTATGCGGTGCTCTTGGTGTGATTAATGTGTACTGATGAAATATACTTTACTTCTAGTGCGGAGGCTCTATTCAATGCTGTGAAGAAGCAGTATGGCCTGCACAGTTACCTTCTCCCCTTGGCACTCCCTACCGATCCATTACCGGCTCCAGTGCCAGTCCCGCCTCTGGCACCTCGCCTTCCCTTACCGCCATCCGTTGCTACGGACACGCCACCTCTGGCACCTCGCCCTACCCCGGCCGCCCTCGCTCCCCCTCACACTCCTAGAATGGTGATGTCACCGGTACCGCGTTCACCAGGCCCATCGATGCTGGCCACAGGTCAGCGTCAGGACGCATCGGCAGCAGCCCCTGCTGGCCACTTCGTACGCCTGACCGAAGGTGACATTCAACAGACGGGAAAATTCGTCCGTGAATTTGTTGTGATGAGTCTTGTTCCCTGGATGGAAAAATGTGTGATGGATTGGAATGAAAATGTGGGCGCGCTATTCTCATGCATACAACCATATTCACGATAAGCCCGTAGTTCTCGTCGTCGCGCCGTCTTCCATCGCGCCTATTCTCCTCCACTCGCCGACTCTTCGGTACGTCCGCTGCATCTGCGGCGTCGACGCCAGCATCACCCGCCCACGGCTCGAATCCCTCAATATCGTCTATGCCGTCACGCTTTTCGCACGCACCTAGCGGTTCTATCTCCTCTATTGCATCGGTGTCATCTATCGGCACAGCTAGTGGAGGTACGATCACTCAGCAAAGGCGGCTCGCCGAATTTGCTACCATCCTTGGAGACTACAAGCTCGCCATCGCTGTATGGGAAAATCTGCGCAAAGAGGGACGGGGAGGATCAGTGCGTATATGTAAATCGCATCAAGGGTCTACTCATTTGCGAAATGGCACAGGATATTCTTCCTCTACTTCTCTCGTCCTCTCCTGCGCTAGCGTTGCATGCTGCGCATGCATTATCGACACTGCGCTCACAAACGCACAGCCATCAGCCGGTGCGAGCCCCGGGACAAGCACAAATACGCGCCATTTCATACGCAGTAAGATGGGCCATTGGGATTGACAAGAACGACTTCATCAGCCCTGCCCTGGAGGGCGAGAGATGGCTAGTCCAGGCGGCCGGAGGTGTACGTCTCACTTGTCGTTGTCACGTCCCAGTCCTCTACTCTGTCCGCACGTATGCTTTACGCAGCAGTGTAAGGGGCGGCCAGAGTAGATGACTGTGATAGTCGTACTTGTGCAGGCTGATGTAACTAAGGGCTTATCAAGGCAGAAGAACCTCCTGCTGCCATCATGCTATCTTATGCCGCGTACCTCAGCGAAAAGAAGGGTGCTCGCCGAAGATCTGCTCTATGGTTCCTATATGCGGCTGACAGACTGGAGAAGGGTGGTATTGTAAGTACTTCCGAGTGCGTCAAACGCTACCACTCACGTTGACGACACATAGAAACCACTTGCGATGCATTTTTTCCGGAGGGCCCAAGAGCTATATTTAGCTCGGCGGCCAAAAGAGCTATCGCCCTCGTTCTGGGACAGTGAAGGTGTAGATCCTGATAGTTGGCCAGGGTTTGAGTCGGTACTTCCTGGAATTGAGCATGAGCTAGGTGCATATATTGAGTCAATAAATGTATTGATCCCTGGCTGATAACGCTAACAGGTCGATTGGTATACACTATGGGCGATACTGAGGGCGCTGTGCGATACTTCATTGGGCTCCTCAGGCGACCCTCAGTCTCAAGTGAAATCCCACATGACCAAGTTCAGGTCGGTAGCGACGGTTTAATCGAAGCAGAGATCTCACCCGACAAGGTCTTCCTGGAAGATTTCCGTGTGGCCTTGAAGGTGCTCAATATGATATCAAGTACCAGTATTCGTTGACCAACTCGTTATAATCACAGCACTTCAAGGATACAAAAGGCGATCGATGGGAAGGTGTATCCCTCACGTTACCGGTGACCTTCTGTCAGGCTAAGCAAACTAGAGTGCGCTTCCCTGGCGATACATTTGAAGGTGATCAGACCGAATGGGATATGCGGGAAGAGGATTGGAGGAAGTTCTGGGCTTCCCGTGGCAAGGAGAAGCTCGAACGAAATAGTAAGGCTGCTGTGGATGGTAAGAGTCAAATGTTGCATTCTTCATTCTGAAATTGATCTATTGAGTCAGAGAATTTCTGGGTCGATGTCGTGATGCGCAATCCGCTCAACGTGGACGTTACGCTCTCTGGCCTTTCCGTCACTGTGAGTGAGGCATCCGCCGAAAATGCAGAGACATTCAAGGACGAAGTGGAAATCGAGATCATTGACGACATTACCTTGGGAGCGAGAGAGACTCGCACAGTACGTTCTTTATCGCATCGCAATTCAGTTTTCACTATTTATACGGCATGCAGATCCCAGTCTCTGTAAAATGCAAACGGAGGGCCTCATTGCTCATTACTCATGTCAACTATGACTTTTTGTCGTTGCTCCCAGTTACCGAGTCTCTCGCAGTACGTGGTCAACGCCTTCACGATACCCCCCAACAGAGACAAAGCAAAGCATATGCTCCGGACATAGTGATTAGAGTAGAAGTCGAAGAAGCTGTCCAACGTCTGCATGCTACCTTCATCGATGACGGGCATCTCGTCCTAGCTCATGGCGAGCATAAACACTTGCGCTTATGGATTTCGAATACTGGCTCCAGAAGTATCGGCGAGCTATGGATGGTTACCGGAAGGCAGGATGAAATCTGGATCAATGCGAAGGATTCCAGTCACGCAGGTGACTTCGTCTCAATTCTGAGTGTCTGCAGCGTCTGATATTGGTACAGGCCCCTCGCAGGGTCTTTCCCAACCCTCCGAGATCTTACAGTTATCGAACTCTATTTCTCCTCAGACGCCATACCAAGTTCCGTTGGCAAATCTCCATGGAGCCTCTGAGCTTGCACCTGGAGAGAGCTTACAGCTCACCGTACTTTTGCATGCATCCTACGTGGCTGAACAAGATCTGTCCCTACTGTTTGTCTTCCGAGAGGTGAATAGTTTAAGCATGACGCGTTTTCTGCCTGACGCTAACGGTACGCAGGCAAATGGATCGCCATTCCACTGTACACGACTATTACGACACTACGAAGTAAGACCAATTGCCAAGGTCGCCGTTTCGTCACGGCCGAGCGGATCATTGTCCCACTTCTTCTTGTTAGACATAGATGTGGAGAACATTTTAGAATCCGACAGTGTGCAGATAACGCAGGTCACTACCGTCAGCCCGATTTGGTCATGTAGACCACTTGGAAGAAGTCATATGTAAGTCTTGGTGCATGTCGCGTACCCCACATACCTCTAATATTTTGCAGCGATACCATCTCGCCGCACCAGATCGCGAGACTAGAACTAGGTGTCAGTCCGTGGTCAGAAAGATCGCGTTCCGAAGACACGATGCAGTTCATTGTTCGCAAACTCGGAGATGTTCTTCAAGGCAATCAACCAGAGCCCACTGATCCCCCTCCACTAGACCTCCTCTGCGGACATGTTTCTGCGGTCCGTTTAGTTTCAACCACCCTCATGCAGACTTGTTGACTGATCCACTGGTTTAGGTGGATAATATCTACTCGCTCACTACCCCATTCCTCCAACACTTCATACATTCAGGCAGACGGAATCACTGTGTCCACTCGGCTGCCTCATCGCATCCGTACATCCCGGCTGATACCCACCAGCACATCTTTCCACTCTACCATCCTTGGTCAGTGGACGTCGTTCTCTTCTGGGACATCCCTATGGAGGGTCGCTCGGGACACATCTTGATACCAGGCTTGACGATAGGAGCAAGCCATGCTCCTCTCAACGAGCTCATTGACGCTGCTGAAAGCGCCAAGGCGAAACGGTCCATGTATGCTGAGACGCACCACGAACGCCAAGAAATCCTGCGCGCCGTGAGGGAATCAGAATGGAATGCAGAGATGGATCCTGTCGTTGTAACACTCTTAGCTCCTGGAACAATCGAGCACGATTTCTCCGAGGGGTATGTCTCCGATCATGATTCAAGGGGTTTAGCTGATTTATTCGTCATCAGGCCTTGCAACGTCGCCGTCTCCTTCGTCCTCCGTAACTTCTCGTCTACCAACCCATGTCGTGTTGTTCTTAAACTGTCTTCTGACCTCGTCAGCCCGCTCACTCTGTGCGTGTATAACATACACTTCTCAATGATGATCACTCATGCACACCGTTCACAGGGAGCTCCTGCCTCCTCGATACGCGGGCCGCCTGACATATCGCGCCGTACTGCAACCGTTCGAATCAGTCACCTTCCCAGCCAAGGTCTGGACAGCACGTCCCGGGGCCTTTGCCGTAGAGGGCTGGACAGTCGAGACGGAGGTCGGAGAGCTAGCGTCTCCTCCACACGGCGACGCGGAGTCTGCTGCTGTGAAAGCAGCCGATCCATGGAGGTCAAGACACTTCCGATATGTACAGGGTTCGCGACCAGAAGACCGGTGTTGTATCATCGTCTCAGACACTGAACGACAAACGCAGTATATATAGCAGTGCGTCGACGTAACTTATTCCCTTGCGTGTTCGATGAATGGAAGACTACATACTCTGTGATTGTGTGCTAAAAGGGACAGACAACATGAGAGAAATCAATGGCCTGTGAGCATGTGGTGCGGCGATAGTGCGCTCATGACAGGTCTGTATAACTACAGAACACGCAATAGCATTCTTGGTTCATCCTTCACCATCACAACCAGAGCGAAAGATGAGAATGCGCAGGTAAAATAGCGAGAGGGAGAGGGTTTACGCGGCGGACTGTAGACGAGGAGCGAAACTAGGCAAGTCACTCCTTCTTTTCTTCCTCGTCCTTCTTGGCTTTCGCCTCCATCGCCATGCGGATCTTCTTCAGCTTTGTGTTGAAGTATGTCTGGAGGATGGGGCATGAGCGACAGGCAACGATGAGGAACAGCACACTCACGCCAGTGCAGAATTGCACCAGGTTGATGAAGGGTACCCATAACTCAGGGGCAAGGTAGCGTTGCGCAATAACCATCGTCAGAGGCAGCGTCATCCATGTCACCTGCAACGCCTTGAAGAAACCTGCCTTGAGGGTCTTCGCAACGTCGTCGACACTTCGCGCGCCATTGATGATCGCGGTAAACGTCAAGTACACTGGTCCACCGGACGGTGCTTGTCAGCGGCGCATCACAGCATACAGAGACCCCTCATCGCAGGGTAAGGAGAGTGCCACGGACCTGCTACCTGGATGGGCGCGACCACTAGGTTCCCGAGGAGCAGCTGGCCGATCTTCGCCGCCAGGCTCGTCTTGCCCGCGAAGAGCTTTTGCACGAGGCCGACGAGCGTGTGGCCGAGCGGTGCAGACACGCAAAAGCCATACAGCGCCATCTTGTAAGCCTTCGGGTTGATCTTCGCTGCCGCGAGGGCATGCGCATACGCCGGCGCGTCCTTGGACACGCGCGGCGCCCGCTCGCCCGCAAGATGCGTCGCGAGCACCTCCTGGAGGAACTGCAGCACGCCTGTCGAAGTTCAATGGACAAAGGCTGGCGGTCAGCAGTCAGGGGGACACGGTATGAATGGCCCGCGGAGATACGCGTGTGGACATACTGGTCGTGATCGCCTTCGTGCGCAGGGGGTGCGCGGCGAGCGAGGTGAGGTAGGCCGCGAGGAGGGGGCTGATCTTCTTGGGGGCGGCGACGGTGCTCATGGCGGACGAGAGCGTTGCTCGAAGGGGTGGTAGGTGCCAAGAGAGCTAGTGTGAAAGAGGCTCATATGGCTGTCGCACACTCCCATGATGAGCCTGGCTGCGAAATCACGGGGAGGAACCGTTGGGGCTAGTCTAGGAGGCGCGGGAGGGTTGCCGGCCACCTGAAGCTTGCATGTCGACCCCGCTGTAATCACGGTCCCCAGTACTAGTGAGGTGTTTGGGGAGAAGCCTGTCGTTGAGTATTGCACACTGTGTGCACGAGCGGTGATCATCTACGCGCGAGATCTCACTACCAGGTCCAACCAATGACAGTGCGTAAAAGTCATTCCAGATTGTTATAAAGCATGTACGATAGCAACAGATAACTACTGGTATTCGGTCCAAGATGACCCAGTCCACATAGATGTCTAAGCAATATGAGCAATAACGGTATGCATCGACCACAGCATCTAATTCTTCTTCACCCTGCACGCAAAGCATTCAGCGGTCAAGAAAGAATAACAGACATTCATGCCAGTACGTACCAGACCTTCACGTAGTCCGCAAAGGACACCATGCAGATGGTTTGCCAGATGCCGAGACCTATACGGGGGGTAACGCCGCGGTAGAGACCTTTGATGCCGTTCTCTTGGTAGACATACTTCAGTGTGTTGAGGATCGTGACCTTCTCCGGACGGTTAGGGTTCGCCGACTTCGCCATGGATTGCATCTGAACCAATATTGTCAACGTCCGGATCCCACGCGGGACATAAGCACATACCTCTACTCGGACGACCTCAATTGGCTGGTTCCAGGTCGCGAGGGCACCGCCGACTGTGGATGAGAATATCTTCTCCAGTGCACTGAGCTTCTCAGTCTCAGTCTTGCCCTTGACTTTCCGGATGGTGGTCTCGGCTAAACGCGCGAATCCCATGCTGATGCACTCAACGCTGTTAGCTGGACCTCCTCGATGAGCATTGTAGCACTACTGACCGAGAACCCCAGTTGGTCATTTGTCGTACGGCGACGGCGTTGACGCCCTTGTTGATACCCTTGATACCCTCCCGACGGTAGATGTCCATGAACACCGCCCAGGTCGATGGGGGGTTCACGCCTGATACTGCCTGCTTATGCCGCGTGATCTCTGCCGTCTTCATACATGTGCAGAAACCTGGCGGTATGTATGGATGAGCTACCAAAGCGAGGGCACCATGCACTTGCAGACTCACCCATAGTAGCATATGCCTGGGCAACACCACCGGTCATACCGCCAATGAGACCAGCTGCAGCCGGGCTGAGTCCCATGTTGACCGTCGCGCTCTCTACCTCCGACGCGGTGAACAGCAAGACTGCGCCCTTTGTCGATGCCTCAATCCATGCCTGTTACACCTATCAGTATCACGAGCCTCTGCGGTCTCAAGCCAGACGAACCCATGGAATGAGACCCTGGTAGAAACCCAAGGCACCACCGCGACCCCAGATCGTCTGGACCGCCTGGAACATAGATTGCGATCGCACGGCAGCCATCTGGGTCTTGAGGACCTCTAGAGGCTGTCCTAGTGTCGTGACCTGTATTGCGGCGTGTAAGTCCAGACAGCACGGCGCCAGAACACAGAAGCCCGCTTGCCTCCTGTTATAGATGATCGACGTCAGTCACGATTCCAGCTAAACGGTCGCGAATTGCACACTTACGAACTACGTAGCGAACGCGCAATGAGGGCCATCGAAGGTTAGCATGCGACATTCTGGGGGAGACGCAACATAGCTACCATGTTCATTATGCCGCCTGAACGACCGAGCAGATCAGTATTCACGTGCGAATCGTAGCCACCGACGCGTCGACGCACCGACGGCGATGTTGGACCAGTTGATGCCTTTCTGACCGGGCTCCTTCTCGATGGCCATGGCTGCGAGGTCGTTAGAGAGAGATGGGGAGAAGGAGGGGGAGAGAAAGGGGGAGAAAGAGAGGCCTGAGCTGGCGTGAGCGTGCAAGATATTGGGGAGGGGTGAGGGGCAGCGGCTATTTGGCAGCAGCAAATAGGATGGCTGGGAGGCCGTCCCGTGCGGGGTTACTCTCGCTTGCGGGGTTCCCCATATCGTCCCATTCCCGATGGTACGACCGCTCTCCGTCCGCCTTGTCTGCTGCCTGCATCTCCATATTGTCTGTACTGTGTATTGCAGATGCGGGACGACGATGTGCTCTGCAGTTGGACGGAGTGCTGCTCGATCGAATCTCGCCCCAAACCGGTAATCAGCATAGCCAGGGGCAGCTTCTAACCTCGCCTGGAAACACGTTCTTCGGCTACAACTCGAAAGGCAATCGTCATGATTTCGATATCCTGAGACGGGCCTCGACCTCTTAAGGATATCATCGTGGCGACAGTGAGTGCACGCAGCTCATCTGACCCAGTATTGAATGTGTAATTTCCCTGTTTATAGGCGTCACAAGTCTCCATTGGCTAGCTGTAGCCAATACATTAATTCACTCAAACGCATTGATGGACTTACCCGGGTCGACACCCGTTGGCTTCCTGCCACCGTTTTGCTTGCATCACTGGTCAGTAAGAGAACGCCGGCTGTCATCTTTACGTGTTCCGGCCACCGCGTCCGTCCTGATCGCGTTGGGCCCACCAGGCAGCCAGACGCCCTCACAGCAGTTCGCAGTCTCGAAACCCGACAGTGGGCCGCCCAACTGTCGTGCGGGGCCCTACCGATGTGCACTAGTGGTGCCCGTTCTCTCACGGAAGGGTCGACCGAGCCGCCACCGCCCTGGCTAAATGTGACGTTTTACACAACCTAAAAGGCCCGTAAGACGAGAAATGGGCGAGAGCTGAAACGTTATAAGTAGATGCGCTCTGGCGCGCTCTCGCACATCTTACCGTCCACCCTGTGCATTAACTTCAGGAGCTCGTGACGTTCGCCACAGCACCCTTGTTTGAGACCAAAATTGCAAATTCGACGCCCCAGGTGAGTCTCAGCGGGCCACCTACTTATTGCCCGTGAACTCAACACTAGCCACACTTCAGCACCATGTCTTCCGTCCCCCCAGAACTCAGCGACTACATTATAGACTTTCTGTACGACGATCCTCGGGCACTGGCAGCTTGCTCACTTGTCTGCCGTGACTTCCTGCCTACCGCCCGTTTTCACTACTTTTCCAGCATCCCGTTATACGGTATTAGGCGATATGTAAGCTTTGCCAAGCTGCTCGAAGGATCGCCTGCACTTGGACGGTACGTCCGCGAGGTGAACATTAGAAGCCTCACTCCAATCCGTCCGGGCGAGGTGCCGCTCGTGGAGAAACCCCTGCCCAACATTGTGGCGCTTCTGCCACAGATGAAGACCCTTGATATGTCGTCGCTTGATGTCAGCAACGCGGTGAAGACAGTGCTCACCCAAGCCACTCCTGTGACCGAGTTGCGCGTGCAGTATTGCGTCTTCCCTTCCTTTGACGACTTTGTCGAGCTCTTCTACTCCTATCCCCGCATCGAGGAACTTACTCTCCGCGGTGTCTCATGGAGGTCCCTGTTCCATCACTCTCGGGACCACATCACTCCGGCACCGCAACTGCGCAAACTCGCGTTGGGCAGAGACGTCGACGCCAAAACCATCATCGATTTCATGATTGACGGGAACCATATCCCCCACCTCGAAACACTGTCGGCGTGCTGTATTTGCGACGAGGACGCCGCCGCCGTAGGGGCGCTGCTGGACACCTTGGGGTCGTCTCTAAAACATCTCGAACTCGAGTGGAACCCCTTGCACTCCGCAACGAATGGTTTGTCTTGACACCGTGTGGCTCCCGCCAATGTTAATATTGTACCTATTTATAGCACTCTTCCTGCCCAGTGGACTATCGATACAAGCATGCGACAACCTTGAGACACTCTTCTTGCGCTGCGTCATTACCGTAGGCCACTCGATACCTTGGGCCTCGTCTCTTTTGGCGGATCTGCGCGCGACTGCCATCAAGAAGATTAGTATAGAGATTCGTCTCCTCGGAGATCTCGATGCGGTCAACTGGACCTCGCTGCAGAGGACCCTCATCGACGCGAAGTTTGGCTGTTTGCAGTCCGTCACGTTCAAATTGAAGATTTGGTCCGGCGTTGGTCTTACTGCCCCGGAGGTGGAGGGGATGATTCGCGAACGAATCCCTTTACTGGAGCGCAAGGGGATCGTGCATGTCACAAGCTGAACGTCTTGTACCGCCTTCGCGGGAGGCTGGTGCTGCCGTACTTACCGTTTCATGTCTCGTACATAGCCTTATAATTAATCGTTCTGTGAACTGGATGCCACCTCCGATATCCCATCCCACTCCATTATACGACGACACAACAGTAACAGGCAGGCGATACAGTAGCAAGGGATGCATGTGGTGTGAACGCACTACAGAGGGGGTATGCTTGGTAGGGTAACATGTGCGGGGCGAGGACGAAATGAAAGCAGCGAGCGGAGAGACAGGGTCCCCGGCATTAGATCGATCCGTACTGAAGGTGAGAGAACTTTTCGACAATGAAGAGTCGGGACGGAAACCAGGAGGCAAGCTAGCGTTGTCCTGCGTCGGCCGTGATCGTCGCAGTGTGCGCCGGAGATTGGTGGCCACGAGGCGAACGCGCCGTTGCGGGATTTGCTTATTCTTTGGATTTCAACTGCTCCTTGAGTTGCTCGACGTCTTCTTCCAATCTGCATGGCAAATGCGTATGTGCAAAAGAGAGCGGATACGGCATGAGTATTGTAAATTAAAGTCCAGATAAAATGAGATATAATGAGATCGTCCAGAGAGAATGAGTGAGGAAAGAAAAGAGCGTGGTATGCAGAGCATGCGGGAATAATTTAGAACAATCCGTATACCACGGCCAGCGTGAACATTGCTCCGAGAAAGCTCTTCAATCCGAAGACTTTGACATACCGTGTTATCTGATCCTGGTGTTCATCCTGATCTTGTTCGAGGTATTGGATCTCCATGGCCTTCCGCGCGACTTCTTGTTGCAGCTCATCGGCCTTCGACAAGGCGACTTCAAGCTCCTCTCTCAGCGCTCTGATCGACCGCTCATGTTCCGCCTGTACATCGTGGATCTTCAGATTATGCGCCTCATGCAGTCGCTGGAGTTCGTCCCGCGAGACACTTGATGCCCGCACGTGTGCAGACCCGTTGCTCTTCGAAGGCGTCACGGGCTCTGCAGCCACAGTCGCCTTCAGAGTCGCAAGCTCGCCTTCAAGGTCTGACAGCATCGTCTGCAATGCAGACTTCTCGGATGCCAACGCCGCTACTTCATCCTGGTACGCCGTTCGGAGCTTAGTGACCTCCTCAGCACGACCCATCGCAGCTTCCTCGAGCTCTTTCTGGTGGTTCTTCGAGACTTCAGTCAAGGATTCCTTTGTGGCAATGAACATGTCGTTCAATGAGGCGTGGTCGTCACGCGCATTGGAGAGGTCCTTCGAGAGACGAGCGATGACTTCGTCCTTGTCGGACTTGTCGACTGCGGCAGCAATCTGGCGAGCCTCGTCAAGCTGTACCTTCAGCGACTGCAGCTCCTGAGTTGAGGAAGCCAGGGCAGCTTTCGCCTTCGCGAGGTCCTCCTGCGTAGCCTTGAGCTCGAGGCTCTGATTGGTGATCTGCTTCTCGAGCGTCTTGACCTGGTTATCGAGCGCAGCTTGATGCTCAGCCTTGAGCCCCTCGATCGTTGTTTGATGAGCAACACGGAGCTGCTCGATCGTAGCCTGAGACTCAGCACGAAGTGCATGGAGATCCTGGCCGTGAACATCACCAGCCTCATTCTACTAAGATGTCAGCATTGCATCAAAATAAATGTGGGTGAATTTAACCTTAGCACGCTCGAACGCCTCTTGCAGCAACTGATCATGCTCAGCCTTCACGTCGTCGACCTTCGCGTTGTACTTGGCTTCTTGGTTCTATACAAACAATTAGTGCCAGATAAACATATTTTCTACTAAACACCTCACCTCGAGCTCCGTCTTCGTTGCATCGAGCTCTTCGGTAAGCTTGTTCTGGGCTTCCTGCGCAGCAGCCTGGAGCTCCTCAATTTGCAGGCTATGCGCTGCTGTAAGGGCTTCGATCTCCGCCCGGGCTTGCTCCTGGCCCTCCAAAGCCTTGGCGAGGTTCTCCTCGAGTTCCTTGAGCTGAACAGATAACTTGTCATGCTCCACGCGAGCAGCTTCGATGTCCTGTGTGAGTAGCTTCGCGACCTCACTGGCTGCGTTTAGCTTCTCAGCTTCCCGAGCCTGGGCCTCTTCGAGGGCCTGCGTCATGGCTTCATTGGCTTTCACGAGTTCCTCCTCGAGGGAGAGAATGCGAGCGACAGACTGCGCGTGCTCGTCCTCCTTCTGCTCCTGCTCCTCCTTAATCTCGAGGATCTCGATCTCAAGCTCCGAGACCTTGGTGGACTTCTCGTCGTTCTCGGCCTTCAACTCTGCGAGCTGTGCCTCGAGCGCCTCAGAGCGGGCCGCCTGCTCCTGCAGAGCAGCGACCCTGGCCTCAGCATCGGCAAGAGCTTCTGCGTGTGCAGCCTTGAGGCTTTCCGTCTCAGCCTGGATCGCATCGAGGTCTTCCTTCGCTTTGACTAAGGCTGCATGCTCGGCCTCTGCTGCGGCTGCCGCATTGGTGGAAGCCTCGTCAGACGAAGAGCGGAGAGTATCTAGATTCTCCTTTGCGGCCTTCAATTCGGACTCAAGCAACGCGGTCTCAGCTTGCAGGCTAGCAACAAGCTCGGTCTGGGCGGCCGCAGTGGTCCATGCAGCCTCGAGCTAGTTGCAAAGATGAGACACGGACGAATTACCGAAACGAGAAAACAAACCTCTTCACGAACAGATTCCAGCACGGAGTCGTCCCCAGAGGGACCGGTTTGGAGCTGATTGAGGTTCTCCTGCGCTTCTGCGAGCTCTTTCTGTGTCTGGGCCTTGGACTCCTCCAATGCCTGAAGGACGGCTTGCTTGGCTTCCATTTCGGCAGTCGCGGCCTCCAAAGAGGACTTGAGAGTGCCGACCTGTGCCTCGAGCTCGGTCACTGTCTCTGCCTTCGCGGCAAGCGACGTGTTCGCCTCGTTGAGCTATTCTGGACGTTAGCACACGCATCGCGCCCCCTTCAGACGGTCGACGCTGACCTTGGTCTGCAATTCCTCAACCGCTTTGCTGTCATCTCGGACCTCCCTGATAGAGGATATGGATCCAGCACCAGGAGTCCGCGTAGGCCGCGTAGAAGCAGTGCTCGGCGGTCTGTTGCTCGACGGGGCAAGACTAGCGCGCGGGCCGCTAGCTGTTCGCTTCACTTCACCGCTCACGGAAGCCCGCGGACGAAGTGCGCCGGCCGCTGAATCAGGTGTCGCTGCCGGACTACGCGAGGCCGACGCGGTGGTGGTCTTGGGAGCGGACGGTGCCAAGGACGCTCGCCCAGAAGACGGTGTCGGCGCCTTGCTAGTGGTGGGCGTAGGAGCCTTGGGCACGATGGACTGTCTCCGCGTAGCCGCGGTCGTTGGCGCAGACACGGCGGAGGAGCCCTGCCTGGAGGACGGCATCGTCGGTTTCATCGGTTGCGGAGCCGTGCTGGTAGATTTGCGAAGGGTGGATGTCGCGGATGTGGGGGACTTGGCGGACGTAGCAGTAGAAGCGGTGCCCGTGCCCGTGGCCTTCGAGGTAGCTGTGGTGGGCGCGTGCTTGACCGCGCCTGCGCCAAACGTGCCCGAGTTAATGATCTGTGCGCGCGGCAGCGTTGTGTTCAGCATGTCGTCCACGACGCGACGCGGGCACAACTGGGCACAGTATGCGCATGGACGCTCACCTTCTTGACCAACGGCGTAGCTGGAGCACCAGCTGCCTTCGCGGGCTTCACAGCGATCGACGGCTTCGCGGTAGGCTTGGCCTTAGGTGCGGTAGGTGCAGGAGCCTCCTCTTTCGTCTCTTCCTTCACGGCCTCCGTGGGCGCAGGCATGTCCTCTGCAGGGGCTGCGGGGGCCTCAGCAGGCACAGATGAGGTCTCTGAGCCGTTTGCCATGTTGCCTACAACGTGTTCGTCTTCCACGCCGTCCGCCGGCTTCTCGCTAGACACAGACTGGGACTCGACGGCGTCACTTGCCTCGTGTTCTTCATTTGACTCTGCATGTGTCTCTAGTTCCAGCTGCTCGGGTTCTGCTGGTGCCACGCTATCCTGCGATGTCTCCTGGGGTTCGTCGGCCATTGAGGTGGTGGATTATGGGGGCTGCAGTAGTGTACTGCGCGCCGGGTATCAAGTATTAGATGAAAGATACGTAGATGGTGAGCAAGCCTGAGGCTGCTTGCACGCCGGGTGCGAAAGAGAGCGGTGCACAAACAAAAACAATACGCGTACGCGACGCGTCCCACGACGCCACGTTTCTGGAGCGCTAAGAATATCGCTAGACTCCAGTGGGACAGCTCAATCATTCTGCTTTCTCCGGCACCAGTATGCGATACGATCGTCGACGTTTAACTCTATTGTTTGTACGACTAATATTACAGCGCTGGGACCATCTACTTCGGCGGGGAATACAAGTTTAGCGCATTCAATGCGGGTTCTGCCAGATTGTGGTGATTGTAGCTGAGAATAGCGACCTATACCAGCCGTTACGTAACTGGTTCTCATAAAATTGGGAGTACGTACCCCTGCAGGTTCCACGTTGAAGTGTGTACCTGAGCGTTCAGGTCAACAACCGGGGTTCTCGTTACTTTATGAGACACATACCAAGAGAAAGCGGGAAATTGATCCAGCGCGATATGAGGACACGGTTGAAGTGTCCATGAGCTATGATAACTACATCGCGGCAGCCCTTGCCTTCCTCGTGCCATTGTTTGTGGTGCTCCTTCACCTGACGGCACCGAATTGAATTTCAAAATTAACCCGAAATGCTTCAACAATCGAGCCCACCTTCGCAATGACACAATCCACTCGGTGACACATCTCTTCCGTGCTCTCGCCTCCTGGGCACCTGTGGTGCCATGAGCGAAGGACATACGGTAGTGGTCTAGATGAACCCACCCATCTTTCCAGATGCTCCAGTTTGGATTTCTCTCTTTGATTTCCGCTGGTTTGAGCCCTTCGTATTCTCCGTAGTCCCACTCTCTGACCTCTTCGGTGGTGACGTGGGAAGGGGGGTTGGCTAAGTGGTCAAACATCAAGTGGAAAGTACGGTGTGCTCGAGTTCTGGGGGACACGAAGACATTGCAGATGTTTCTTGGGTCGATGACCTCTAGGATTCAGTGGTCAGCGTTGGGGGGTAGACTTTAGCAGTAGGCTGATTAACTCACTGCCTTCCCCTACGAGAACCTTTGCCTGTTCTGCGGTCTCTCTCACACCGTTCTCAGTGAGCGGAATATCAGTCCGGCCTGTCTGCCATGGGAACAGATTGTGAGCTTCTCATGATTGAGCGAGTGGTGATAGACATACATGACGACTGTTGCGAGAGCATTCCGAAGCTAAAGTCAGCCCAGAGCGAGATGGCACAAGCTGTGCCTACCCATTGAGAGACCATTCGGTCTCGCCTAGTCTCTGCGATCAGAATTCGCATTATAAAAGCTGGATGTAAGCACACCATGGCGAATGAGAACGAGACGAGGCATGGGACGCGACATGGTGGATGGAGTACTGGCCGAGTTTGTGTTGGGGACCAGAGTTATAAGGAGAGGCCGCCAGTCTCTCCGATTGGATACCGGCCGGGGGATGATATCATCGGTCTCTCGTCCGATCGACGAAACCCTGTCGAACGCTCCCTCGAGTCTGTCATCCTCCGCCATACGCCGCGTAGCTGTGACTGTTGATGCAGACGTCGTGTACGTTTTTGTCGCTGACATGCACACCCTGTGCTGTGGCAGCCGAGATGAATGGATTCCCAGTCGCTTTCAGGCCTTTGCCTTTGCGCAGTGTGACCAAATGGAAGGCGGTCTCAGCGCTCGCATACGAAACACGACCGGTCCATACCCGCCCCAGCCCGGAAGGCAATTGTCAATTCTGCGGAGACAGGAAAACTGGACGAATGAGATCCGTCACTGACTGTGCGCTCGTGGTGCATTTCATCTATCCCAGCAGCAGCATCAATTTCCTCGTAAAAGAAGTTTTCCTTCGAGAGGAGCGAAGGCTCGACTAAGAGAACACCATTTTCCACAGGCGAAGAGGAGCAAGACTAGCCGTGTGAAAGAGGCACTGATGGATGGTTGGTAGAAACATGAAAGCGAACCAGTCCGGTCACGCTGTCACTCCTGGCCAGATAGGGCCATCTCCTCGTCCATCAACCGTTCTCCTGCTCGTCTGTGTTTCTCTTCCTTGCTCCTTTCGTCTTGAAGTTGATACCACGCAATTCCTTTGGTTCCCCAGTCCTCTTCAAGTGCATTGTCGAGGTGAACCAAACTCCCGTCATCAGAACGGCTTAAATTCTGATCACTTATCGCGTCTAACTCGCTCGGTCCGCCCTCTCGCCCTTGGCCAATCTCGCTCCCCGCACTGCACACGCACGCAGGCAAACGCTCCGACCTCTCTCTTACCTTTAACGACCTAGACATCTTGGCGAGTACACAGAATGCAGGCCATTAAATGTGAGTGTTGCCGCGCTGAAGTCTGCATCACGCCGCGTTGCCAACCCGATCGTGCGTAGGTGTTGTTGTAGGAGATGGTGCTGTCGGAAAGGCAAGTGTACCAGTCTCATGGCCTAGTCAAGGTCGACTCATACCTCCTTGTAGACATGTCTTCTCATCTCGTACACGACAAACGCATTCCCGGTGCGTAGCTCCCTTTGATGCGGCTGTGCTGATTCTGACCGACTGCGGACGTGTAGGGAGAATACATTCCTACTGGTACGCATCAAAACGCACGCACGAGACATTGCAGACTGAACAAATCTTACAGTATTCGATAACTATTCGGCCAACGTCATGGTCGACGGTAAGACCATCTCCCTCGGTCTATGGGATACGGCCGGTCAGGAGGATTACGACCGTCTCCGACCACTGTCATACCCTCAAACGGACGTTTTCCTCATCTGCTTCTCGCTCGTCAGCCCACCGAGTTACGAGAACGTTCGAACCAAGGTACGTCGTTCAGGTGTTGCAAGTCGGAGTGTTTACCTGAGAGTCATACCCGCTGCAATCAGTGGTATCCCGAAATTACGCATCATGCGCCGTCGACCTCGATCGTGCTGGTCGGTACCAAGCTTGATCTTCGGGAGGATCCGGGCACAATCGAGAAGTTGAGAGACCGGTATGTCTTACAATCCCCAGCCGATACAAACGGGCGAACTGACAGTACCTGTTCGTGTTGCATAGTCGCATGCAACCCATCCAATACTCGCAAGGAGTAGCCATGGCGAAAGACGTTGGGGCAGTGAAATACCTGGAATGTTCGGCGCTGACACAGAAGGGTTTGAAGACTGTCTTCGACGAAGCTATTCGGGCCGTCCGTGAGTGTTGCCTGCCTGTACAAGAGTTCCCTTCTCTGACATACCTCCGCATCCAGTCAACCCCCCGCCACAGCCCAAGAACAAGACCAAGAGCAAGGGTTGCATCATCGCTTGATGTGCTCGCGCTGCCCTCCGACCCAGCGGTATGTAGGACTCCTAGGACTGCGCTGCAGTAAGATTGCACCCGTCATTTACAATCTGCACCCATTTACGACGTCATGTATCGTTCCCAGTCCGCCACTTCGCCATCCGCGCTTCGTTCACATGAGTTACGAGGTACCACGACAGTCGGATTGCCATTATGTCTTGCATGAGTAGTTTTCCGGGGCCTCCTCGTTACCACGATATCCCTTTGTTGGTCCTAGTCATTTCCTCTACCCAGTGTTTTTCATAGTTTCCCTTGGAGATATTAGTACGCTCTGTTCATCAGTAACACCGAGCCTGAGCTCGAGCCAACCGCCTTGTCGTGTCGGGCGCTTGGGTGTGGACAATGCGGTCACGTGGGTCGTGTAGAGTATCGCGCACAAATCGTACCCTTCAACCGCGATCATAAGCTGACTTGCTGTAGGTCTTGCCCGGTGACTCAACGTGGCTCTCTGCTGCTTGGTATCGCGTGCATCTAGTGCAAGAATACGCGTCCTTGGCCTCCCAACTTTCTGTTTCAACCGTTGTTTTCGCAAGGCAGCTAATATGTCTCAAGAGTTCACGCCTACAGCCGAGCAGCTCGCAATGGCGGAAGAGCGGAGACGCAAGAAGGAGCAGCGGGAGTTGGCAGCAGCCAAGGAAGCAGAAGAGAAGAGCCGCATACTTCCACGAGAATGGCTCACAGTCCAGGATGTCCCCAGCATAGAGACGGGACGGACCGTTAGAGTAATGTCTTGGAATGTGCGTATCCGAGCGTGCTCACCCCGGAATGCATGCACCCTTACAGTTATGATTGTCGCAGCTGCTTGCACAATGCCTTGTTCGTAAGTTGAGAAGTGAAAGGAGCCGTGCCGTAAATCGTGACAAAACTTCGCAGGGCGTGAGCTCTTCCCAACGAGCGATTGTCTGAAGGCCAGTCAACGAGAACACATGATGTACCGCGAGATCCTGTCGCACCAAGCGGATATATGCTGCCTACAGGAATCTATTGTCCGCCGCGCCTAGACGTCCCTCATCTGATTCAATTACTTGTGCAGGAAGTGGACCAGCTCGATAAACTACTTCCGGTCCTCGACGGTGCTGGGTACGCGTGGGTGTACAAGGCCGGTCCTCGGAAGAAACACGGCTGTCTCATCGCGTATCGCAAAGAGGCATATACTCTAGCTGACGAGGAAATCGTGCTGTACGACGAACAGGACGTGCGTGAAGATGGCAGCGACAGAGCACGCCGGGGTAGCAGCTTTCGCACGAAAAACATCGCCTCCCTTGTCCGTTTGCGACGATCCGGGACAATGTCCGAAGGGCTGATAGTAGCCACGACGCACCTCTTCTGGCATCCGTCGTAGGTCGGAATTTTACAACGCTATGTATTATTGACTAAGACAATGCTTAGATATACCTATGAGCGCACAAGGTGGGTGGGGTATCTCACTGCTTGTCAAAACCTCATCCACAGCATGTTCTATAAGGCAAGCGGGTATTCTTCTACGGGAAGTCGTGAAATTCCGTGATAAGGTCTCGTCCGACGGCAATGAATGGCCTTGCATTGTAGCCGGCGGTGAGCTTGTCTGTCAATGCAGTCGGGAAGCTATTCTTAGCTGCCGTAATCTAGATTTCAATTTCCCGCCAGACGACCCTGCTTATTCGCTGATGATGGGGGACCCGCTTCTCCCTGAACAGAAAGCTAGGCTAGCGGCGTCGCGTGTGGTACACATAACAATTGACCCCGATGTGTCGGCTACCCCCAATGTGGATACGGTGGAGGGGGAAGAGGGTGGGGAAGTTGGCAAGACGGATCCCGACAAAGTCATCACCAATGCTCGTCCAGCATCCGCAGATGACGGCCTTCTAGCGGACAACGAACTCCAGGACTTGTTCAGCCGATCGGGCGCGCCCATGAGCATTTATGATGAAGGGCAACGGAGGCTTCCTTCTTCATTGACAGTAAATTTGACATTCCAGAGCCGACAATCAGTCGATTCGTCCCGGCACGGAGGTTTTGAGCCTGTTTGGACGAGTTACACCCACGTACGTGCGGTGCTTTCTCATGTGAACATAGTCTAACCTGTAGCATGTCTGCGTGTTTCAGTATTGGCAGTCTGTATTAGGTATGATGAATGCGCTCAGCTCCGCGAAGCCTCCAGATCTCATCGCGCACTCATAGATTATATCTTCGTCTTGCAACCTCGAAGGCTTGGCATCGTTACGAAAATTGCTCAGCCGCACCAGGCCGACGTGCTCACGCCGGGTCTCCCGCAGAAGGGTGTTTGTGGCAGTGATCATATTTCCCTCGGCGCCGAATTATTCCTGCCGACGTGAACGGCTGTCCCGGTCTCCAAGAGTTGCAGGTTCACCGTGGGGAGAGATGCTGTATGGGCAAAAAACTTTGTGATGAGATATGCAAATTACATGACCGGTACAGTAGTAAATGTTGACAGTGCGCAGAACACATTATAGAATGGTACGCCAATGGTCCCAACGAGTTGACATGACGTTACGGAACATATTTATCCTCGTCCATAAGCGGATCTGTCAGAGCCTTGAATGAGGCTATCGAATAGTCCTTGCGCTGATTTTTCGTTCCGGAGCTGGAGCATGTAGATGACGCCCGAACGTCGTCCTTTGGCGCTCAATTCCACTGCCACACCGGTCTTGCCCACTCGCTCGACACCATCGACCAGAACGATTGTCGAAATCAAAATGGACTTGTCTTTATTGTCAGCTTCTACCACGAGCTGCTTGACGTTCGTCGGGGACTCTACATAGAGCTTGAGCTTCGCTGCACCGAGCGACTTCCATTGCGCATGCTGTTGTTGGAGGAAGACCTTGCATTTCAGTTGTGCGGTCACGGCTGTCGTGGTGGGCCCTATCGGAGGCCGCTCCTCAACCGGAGACACCGGGGGACTTGGCTCCTGAAACGAGGTAGCTGTCGACATTGACTGCATGCTCATCTGCTCGGACGGCAGGAGGGGTCTTGACGGAGGTAGCTGATTGGGGAGCGAGCGCAGAGAACTTGATGACGCCGTGCGGGGGATGAAGTTACGCCGAGGCGGAGCCAGGTCTCCAGGGTAGCCAGGCATAGGCGGTGCCGACGCAGTAGACATCATTTCATGCTGTGGCCGTAGGGATCGGGACGAGGTCGACCTCCGAGGACCTGATCCTTCGCCAGAGGAAACATTGGACGGGGCTCGACTAGGTGGATTTGAGGCAGGGTAACCGTGCGCCATATGCGGGCCTGATGGCCCATGGCGTCCCATCCCAGGGCCAGCTAATGGGGCGGGCCCCATACCTGGTCTATATGGACCTTCTGCAGGATCCGTGAATCCGCTGTCTGGAGGAGCAGATCGCAAGCCGCTGTCAAGCCTGCGCGGAGCAACCATTCCAGGGTCCACTGACAAATTCGGTACTGCCCGTTGGCTGCCTGGTTGCCGGGGTGGCATAACTTGACCAGGGCCGAACGCTGGTTCAGGGGGGGCCTGCTGAGGGTGTGGAGGGTGAGGGGGCATGACCTGACCGGGTCCATAACCTTGCGGGGGCATAACCTGACCGGGGCCGTACCCTTGTGGAGGCATGACCTGACCAGGACCAAACGTCGGCGGCGTCATCGGCTGGCCTGGGTGAGTTGCCTGAGGAGGGACAATTTGCCCAGGCCCGAACGATGGCTGCCGCATCAGCTGTCCTGGCTCGGCCGCAGGTCTGGTCGATCTCGAGGAAGACCGCGACGGATACGCAGAATGACCTTGTTGCGGCGGCGGAGACCTTGCCTGCATCTCGGACGCAATGGCCAGTTTCGTCATGCTATCTGCCAATGGTGCATCTGACGCCGCACTGGAGCGAGATGATGGGTTCGAATGCATCGTATCGGGCCGATGTGGTGAGACGCTGTCAGGGGATATTACTCTCGAAGGCGGACTCATGGATTCTGCATGCCGCTCGGGCGACATTACTTTGAGGTCGGAATAACGGCCCTGATTATTCGGGTTCGATGGTGGCGGGGCGCCGCCGCCCGTTGTTGGCAGTGTAGGAACAGGCGGTAGGGAACTCTTCGAGGATGAAGGCGCTGCTCCTGATACACCGTCAATGTCGGTTTGGTCAATGGTGATGAACAAGAGATCGCACCATTGTTAGCTACACCAATACAGTCACTGAATGCCGTCAACAATTGATTTCGTAACGCGGGGGACCCAACCTGAAGGGTCAGGACCTCCTTCCGCAAAATTGTCAACACGAGAGCAGTGCCTGTGCAGGCGGCCGAAGTCAATATCAAATCGGCTGATGAAATTTGAGCATTGTAGAACTAACTGGAATTTTTCGAAGGCGCTATACGAAGATGCTTGCCTGCCAGCGGTGGGTAAGACAGCCACATATCTGGTCCATCAGGTCCCCGACGGCTGCGCTCTTGGGGTACCATCCTCTCACAGATGAGTAACAGATCAGTTAGAATGAAGAGATGTCCGAGCTGCGTGATAACCTCCACACCCGTCGACTGCGGCGTGAAGCGGATGACGACGTCGCCGGAAAACCGTAATTCACGCGGAGACGGTAAGTTCAG
The DNA here is from genome assembly GCF_002117355.1 of Postia placenta MAD-698-R-SB12. Lineage (NCBI taxonomy): Eukaryota > Fungi > Basidiomycota > Agaricomycetes > Polyporales > Adustoporiaceae > Rhodonia > Rhodonia placenta. Next base: position 1,949,261 of record NW_020169832.1, on the reverse strand, counting down.
AGGTGAGATTTGAAGGCGAACTTGCTGCAGGAATTATCTGAGTGAGCGACTTTCCGCCAGCTTCAGACAATGCGTACCCGAGGTCTCATCGTGAAAATATCCAGAGTGCGCTCAGTGACGAGGCGTCGCTCCAAATCGGAGATCGGCATAGACGGCGGAGAGATAGATGCATGTTCTGCTGGATTTCGCATTTGCCGGTCTCTACGCTCAATGTCAGTAGCACTTCATCCCGTCATGCTTACGTCTACTTACGCGCCACTAGAGACGTCGCTTCGTGCATTGACGTTGGGAGGGACACCGCCCGCTCCATCAGGTGGGGGGAAGGCGTTGTTTCGTGAACGCATATCTATAACGATCTCGTCTTCCGGCTCTGCCGTCGCCACTGGCGCGACGGCCTGTGGGGCCGCCCGCGGGGCGCCAACCTCGAGGCCGCCGCGTTGATCGAGAGTTGTGAGAAGTGTATCAATTTTGTCGAGCGCGTTTGACAGCAGGCGGTGGTCCTCCCGGCCAGGCACGGTGCTCTTCATCAATTTGGTGTATAGCTTACGGTAATATTCAAGGCGGTCTCTTGGCAGTAGGAACAGTCTGTCAAGAGTCCAGAGCGGTGGCTCCGCCGGGTGTTCAGGCGCCGTTGCAGGAAGAGGTGGCGGGTTAGTGGCCGAGAACATCGCGAGGACTGTGGGTAAACGCGAGTTCGATTGGACAAGTTCCCAGGTATCGAAACCGGTGCAGAACTTGCTACAGTATGAGGCGTACGCCGTCTCAATGTGATCGACCTAGAATACTGTTAGGATTGTGCGAACCAGGCAGTAATATACGGACCCATCTCATGACTAAATCGCCGAGGTCCCTGGCCGACGAGGAACCTGAGTTTGCGCCGACGTCTTTTAGTTTCTTTCATACCAATTATATCACTGAGAAGTTCGGACCGTGTTTAACGCGTACATACCGACAGCATGGATCTATTGGCCTTGTATATGCTTTCGATCCCCCGGAACATAGTATCCAGCTCCGGGGGAGGTAGATTAGAGCGAGACCATGCGCCCGCCACTTTCTGGTTGAGACATGTAGGTGAAATGAACCCATACCATCATCTGATTCACAACACATACACGGATGATGCCAGCAAGCAGCTCGACATACGATCTCTCCGTCTCGATGAGATCGTTGAGTGTGTTAGGCTTCTTGCCCTTGCCTTCTGTGGAAGACGAGCCGGATGACGGCAATCGGTTCTTGCCCGGCGTGGGTGGTGGCGTCGTACCTTTCCCCATTCAGGCGATGTATAAGAATGCCTGCGCCGCAGTACGTCTCGAAATCCAATTCTAGGCTCACCGGAGGCATCAACGCTAGAAGTAGAACCACCGACGGAGCGGACCATATTGGAAGCCGGGGAGGAGCTAGTTCTGCCTGGGGTAGGCGGGGGAGTGTCTCTAGGTGCGTCAAAGTCAGACGGGGGAAGGGATGGTAGCTTCTCTAATATGGCTGGAGGAGGAAGAGGTTTCCCATATGAATCCAAAGCCCCATTGGCATTCATGAGCGGTGAAAGGGACCAGAGTCAAGCCAGAAATGAGCGTGAACGTATGGGCCAGCCAGCAAGGTAGACGAACAAACGAGCCGAGTCCGAGCACCCGTATGTACGCTGCCCTGCCCAGCCCAAGCGCGACGATTGGCGTGCACGTGACCGACGCGTCCAGCGCCCTGGAATTCTCGGAAATGCCTCTCCGATGACGATGTAATCCGCCCAAGTTGACCTCCTGCTTAGCTCAAGTATATTCGTCTACACACTATTCTCTGCACCATGGCGTACCCCATTCAATGGCTCGATGCCACGTTCAGTTCGCGCGCGCGAACAGAGGAGCTCCTGCGCCCTGATGTCGAGTCTGAGCTCATCACACCGCATGACTTCCAGCTTGCCGCCGCGTTCCTCCCAGGGTTGCACCGCTACTGGCCTGTTTGTAACACGTTTGAGCCTGTTGCGAAAACACTGACGAGATGTCGCGTCGATAGTACGGGTATGCCATGCTCGGAAGTGGTGCGGCGGCTGGCTATGCGCGGTTCTACAGACGGCCCCCTGCCTCTCTCAACCGCACGTCACTCCTCGCCACTGTAGCCGGCTTCCTGGGAGCGGCGTATGGCCAGTTTCGACGTGCCAAGGCGCACTGGACCTTCACACAACTTCTCGACGATCCTCTCGCGTTCAGCCAGGCCCTGGAGAACGTAAACCAGCGGACAGGGGGTGTCAGGCCCCTCACCTGGACACTGCAGCGGGCAAAGGACGTGCCCGGGCGGGAAGATGTGCATGGAGATGTGCCTCGCCCAGCTGAAGACGTATGGGCTTCAGGCGCAGACTCGGCCACTCAACCTGACCCCGCGCCCAGGAGCGCGCAGGTGCCGGCGACATGTATGTGTCCGCTGTACAGGGGGTTATAGCGCGTGCTAACATTAGCTTGCCAGCGACGTCAGAAACGATACTGAAGAACCGCTGGGAGGAGATCCGCGCAGCGAATGCACGGAAGGCCGGCCAGTCATCCAGCTGGGATGCACTGCGCCAGAATCATGAGCGCAGTCGCATGCAGGGTCAGAACGGGACGGCAGGAGCTGAACGTGTGTCTGGAGAGACGGATCGTGCACGAGAGCAGGCACAGTTCGATGCACTTTTGGAAGCAGAGAGGCGTGTTGCTAGCCGGTGAGGTGCTAGAACCGGAATCGAGCTTTGCAAAATCACAATGAGTGCATCAAAGCACTTTGGTGTGTCTATCCGGACTGTAGCATAGTATTGCCGCCGAGGATGTCGGAGGTGCATTCCCCGCACCAAGTAGGGACTGCATACTTACTGCAGAACGGACAGAGATCAGGCAAATGCCGTAGATCCACTTCTATGATCGGCCATTCGGTTATTGTGATCCGCACGTGGCTCGTCGCGCGTTTCAACTACAACTTCAGGCACTGGCCGTCGCGCGCAATCTCAGGCAATCTCTCGTCGGGTTACCCTCATTGACCGCCGCGAATCTTGCGATCTCCCGATTCAAAGTACAACAACAAGAACAACAAGTACTGGAATGGGCTGGCAAAAGACTTTTGCACTCGAGCGCCGTTCCAAGGGGTGCCATCTCGTTACAGACGAGGTCTTGTCACAGATCCGGCCTGGCTTGCAGGATGTGAAGGTAGGTCGGTTGCATAACGGCAGTTCCAGCTGAGTGCGAGCGAAACAACGTTGCAGGTCGGCATGCTATACCTCTTCATGTAGGTACAATCGCCGTGCGTCGAGGTTACGGTGCAGTGCTCAGAAAGTTACATCGATCTTGGTCGGGTCCCGCTGCAGTCAGCACACCTCTGCCGCCTTGACTATCAACGAAAATTACGACCCCGGTGTGTGTCAGTGCCGACAAGGCTTAGTTCCGTGAAGCTCACGTGGATCTTCCCAACGCATCTGCGCGCAGACGTCCGACGAGGTATTCTGCCCAACGCTTCCTCAAAGGGTGATGGTGTTAACGTCATTGATACCGAGTCCCGTAGATATGGACATGGCGCTCGACAAGATTGTACCCGAGCATCTGAACTGGGTGCATACAGATGAGGGTCCAGAGTGAGTCACTCGCAGCGCGCTGCTGCAGTATTATGTACAAATTACTCATGGACACGGCAGTGATTCGTGAGTTTCTGCGCGCCGCATCATTGACCTCGCTTAGGACAACCTCTTACTTTGCACAAACTTTGACAGTGTGTCCCACACTAAGACCTCTCTTGTCGGCACCTCCATTTGTGTGCCGATCACCGATGGACGGCTGAATTTAGGTACCTGGCAAGGTTTGTGTCGCGTCTGCGGCTGCGCCACTATTACATTCCCCTGACCTCGCTTGTGGGCTCGCAGGAATTTACCTTACAGAGTTCCGCCACGCGCCGCACACCAGGCGGGTCGTCGCGACAATATTGTAAGTCAGATCACATCCCTGGAAACAATCAAACCGACGAGCTGGGCTTCTTTGTGCAGGTCGTGAGCGCTAGGCCGCCGTTGCCGTCCTGATTCTCCGACAAATCGGAGGTGGTGACCATAGGACGCTGATGCTGGATTGACGGTGGAGCCTATAGGACGTTCTGATCAGACTCCCTGCTCGACGTCCTGCGTTCGGGAAGCCAAATTTGTGTATTACCACCACTATAGCCCCTGTAGAATAATGATACACGTGGCGATGAGCAATGGCATATAGGGGTATCTCAAGTAAAAGAGTACTGTGCGATAGAGGTACCGCCCGAATGTGATAATTCCGCCGTGAGCGGGCACATGTTTTTCTTGGCGGCGCGCGGAGAGACGTGGGTCAGGCGCCCAAGCGCCGCCGGCGCGTAATGGCGATACGCTAGGGGAAGTACTTGAAGCTGGTGGTGACGCACTGTGCGAAAGCTGTGCGGCAAAATGCAGGGCGTATCGCTACAGCCGTGGGCAAGAGCTGATACATAAGGGGAGGGGATTCGGCCGAGGGTGAGGAGATCTTGACCGACTAGGCATCTGGGTATACGCTTCGCTACGCCTACGCGCTGGATGATGACTTGCTGAGAAGACCGTCGCCGCATCGCAGCGACCAGCGGCGGAGAACTAAAAGACAGGACGTGGTCGCATCAGCTGGATCAGCCGCAGTTTCCGCTTCCGATATTCATTTTTCTTGCCCCCGATCGCGCATTTCGATCGCAGACCCAGCATAAATCTGCCAGAAACGAGGGAAATCGCCGGCGGAACTGCATTGGATCGTGCTCAAAGACCCCTGCGCTCGCCATCCAGCCATCTCTCCCTGGCGTCTCTATAAACTTCCCCGCGTCTCTCCCCCAACGCCGTGCGTGCTCGCCCTCCTCGTCGTCCGCTCCGGCCTCACGTCGCTGCACGCCGTTCTAGACATCCGGCACCATTCTGATCACCGCGATCAAAGCCCAAGATGCCCAAGGCCTGCTCCTCCTCATCGGCCCGACCTGCTCTACGAAGAAACCAGGTATGCCGCCCGCTCCGTGTCTGACGCGCCACTGTGCTCACACCTACACGATGTCCAGGCATGCCTCGCATGTCGCAAGAGGAAACTGGTGAGTCGCCTCCACCCACCTGCTAGTGACCCGGACCAATCTCGGGCATAGAAATGCGACGCCTCGCGCCCCCACTGCGGCACATGCGTCAAGTGAGTCGCGAACCATCCTTGTGCATGTCCCCCCCTTACGAGTGTCCTGTTGTCCACAGACAATGGCAGGCATTGATCAGTGTCCCGCCGCCAGTGGGTTATGCGTACGTCCATCATGCTTCCAATACGCGCGATGTCTCAACGTCTTCCAGGCATCCCCCTGAGCCTCAATGCTCCTACGACCCAATTGAAGGTTTGGCTATCGCTCCTGACGTCGACCCCACCGAGAAGATCAGGATTCTCGAGGAGCAGATATGTACGTCCGCTAATCATAGTACTCTCATAGGCCTATTTCTTAGCAAGTCTCTCAGCCCAACTCAAAAGCCAGCTCAACCAAACACGCCGGCTGACCTCGGGCTCCGCGTCCCCACCGGGGCCTTATCCTCGGCCAGGGTCCAGTCGTGTGTCACTCGCAAGCGGGCGCTCTCCCGGGGGAAGCCCGACTGATACAATCGCGTTACTCTCACATGAACTGGGAGGCAGCATGTCATCAGGCAGTCCAGACTCGCAAGGACGTAGCTTTAGCGGCAGCCCAGACCTGTCTGCCGCGAGTCAGCCACCTTCTATGGCGGAAATGGATATGCTCCTGAACGGATGGGATGTTGATCTTCCACGGCGTGATGTGCTGAATCATTAGTGAGTGCATTTGCATATTCCAGAGGCGAGCCAATCTCATCATGGTACGTAGTGTGGATGTCTACTTCCGCTGTGACCCTTGTAGCACGCATGTACTCCACCGCCCGTCGTTCCTCGCGTCTCTAGACCTGCATCCAAGAGATCCGAGCTTTCCACACTCAGCGATACTGCATGCTATTGTACGTTTCTTTTACTTCGCAACAGCTCCAGCCTAATCTCCTCCGCTCGGTGCAGTGTGCATCAGCATCACGATGGGTTTCCAACGATACCGTCACGCTACCTGACGGTACGCGCCAGGACAAGTTTGCAGAGCGGCACGTCCGCAAGACACGCGAGTACATCGACAAGACCATGGCGACGGGGCAGGACATCTTTCAAGTGCTGCAGGCATGCTTGCTGCTTTCGTGGTACTTCTATCAAGAAGGCCGCTGGGTCGAGGTCTGGATATTCGCGGGCTTCCAGGCGCGCGTAGCCGTGCCGCTCCGATTGAATTACCCCGGCACGTTCTCCGCGCAGAGCTCTAATGCACCCGGGGGCTACCTCCCGCCGCCGAGGGACTTCAGGGACCTTGAGGCACGGCGGAGGACGTGGTGGATGACAGTCATGTTCGACCGCATTGTGTCTATGGGTGGGTGGGTGCACAGCATTGACCAGAGGGACATCGGCACGGAATTCCCCGTACGATTGATCGATTTCGAGGCCGACGTGAGTGTTGATTTCATGTCCCCTCTCCCATGCGATCTGAACCTTCGTGGACAGTCGGGGATTGCGAGCAATCCGCAGGATCTGGCCTCGAAGGAGGTGTTCATTCGGCACCCGCCGGAATATACGGATTCGTTCTTGTTGTTCCTCAAGTCGGTCATGCTGTTCGGGATGGTTACGGACTACAACACGCGGAGTAGTCTCCGCGCGCCCGCGCCACCGTCAAAAAACCAGAATCCGTTTCATATGCACGGGTTCCAGGAGCTTGACAAGCTCGTGTGCCTCGACTTCCTGGACAGCTTCCCGCAGGCGTTCAGGCATATGGGTCTCACTGGTGACGCGGGTGTTCTTGACACAGACCTGTACATGGCGCGCATAGCACCCCATGCGTAAGTGTTTGATCACTACCTTCCTCTTCTTGCAGCGCAATGTGCTCATGCGCTCATTTCCTCTTATGGTATATGCTATATGCTATAGAGCGGCGATCACCCTCCATAATCCGTACATCAACTTCAGCGACCCGTCAAGCGTCTCGACAGCCCGATGCGTCACAGCCACCAGGGAGATTCTGCGGGCATGCTACAAGCTTTCCGAAACGTCCCTTGAGACCACCCGGTTGCACCCTTTCGTGACAGTGAGTTCATCACTCATCCTCCCGCGGTTGATGCCGAGTATAGCCTCTCTAGATCGTCTGGTACTTGGCTGCTGTAGTTCAGATCCAGCTATGCAAATATTTCATCGAGATCGGCGATGTCGCGCGGGAGTCGACGGTCTGGGGCGAAATAAACGCACTCCGGTTGGTTTTGATTCGCCATGCTCGCTGGGCGCGCGCTGATCTCGTTCTGCGACAGCTTCGCCATGCTTACCTACGGCAGCCGCTCGCCCATCGGCAGTAAGTCCCCATACAGCCTGTGTGATCGAGGATGGACCCACTTATGTTGATACGCACACAGCCCGCCAGGAGAAGCTGCTGCAGGGCCTCATGACGGAGATCGTCCGCATGACGTCTCAGCCCCAGCCGCTCGAGGTCGGCGTGCCGCTGTATCCCTTCTCGCACGCGAGCGCGTTCTCGAAAGAGGCGACATCGCAGGACCTGGTGTGCGCGCCCCTGCCCGGGGCGCAATCGTTCGAGGTCCCGTCGTCGATGGTGCCGCCCATGATGCCCACGCTGCCGACCCACTCCGCCGCGGCGGACAACTGGGCGCGACACGCCGTCATGTCGCCATCTCTCGCACATGCTACTGCTACCAACATGCACCAACACCCCACCGCCCTGTCCGTGTCGTCCTACCCGAGAGGATACTGAGAGGACCCACTTCCGTGCAGAACAGGCCCATGCGCCATGGACCATTATAGTTCTGCGGAAGTTTCATGCACGCCTCCGCTGGTCTCTACTCCGCTCACGCTTATACCTATGCTCTTGTACTTGTAGGGACCTATGGTGCCCAGACTACTAGCTGTATATTATCCGCCTTACATTGTAGTATATCTTCCGTCGTTTAGTCCTTGCTATCTGCCTAGAACCCTGGGGATGTATCGTTATTTTTTGTTACACATTTAGCTATTTTGATATCCGTCTGCATGTGGGTTGCCGTGCGCTCAACGATGCGTAGCGTATTTTATTACTGCAATAAAATGGATTCACGGAGTATCCTATACACGACCGAACGTAGAGAATACACCATCCTTCACCGCCTCCGAATCTGGTTCCTGCAGTGGTTAGCGTAGTGGCCCTTCTCTCCACACTGTGCGCGCGCTGTTAGCGACCATGTGGGCTAGATCATGATGGAGACGGACCTTGAAACACACAACATCCTCGAGGTTCCTCCGCGGACCAGGGGGGCCACCAGAGCCGCCCGCACCCGGCGGATTGGGACCTGGGAACGAGCCACCGAATGGACGGTCGAAGTCTGCGTACCTGCCATAGCCCGGTGGAGGGGGGCCAAGATCCCGCCCCGATGGCTGAGGTGGAGGTTCGTACGCCTCGGCAGGGGGTAATTCCGGTTTCGGGCTGGTAATAAAGGTGAGTATATAGGACGTGAGTCGACCGAAAAGTTGTATCAATACTCACTGGCCACGAGGGCAATCTGGGCCTAGCGGGCAGAACCCGGTCAAATACAGCTGGCATGCTACCCTGCGGATGTGTTTACGTGGGCAGTCCGGACCTGACTCATCGACGTCAGGCCACCATTTGTGCAAACTATGCGGGCCACATACCGAGTTTACAGAACCCCCTGTTATAATCCGGGCACTCTATGCGACGCTCCTTAGGGTGGGCATACAAACATTCGTCTCCGGCCGAGCAGTACCCGTATTTTGCATACCACCAGCAGTCCGGCATGCGCCTCAGGTTATACTCGTGCAAAAACTCACAGGCATCACCCTTCTTGCATAGGCCGCGAAGCCAGTGCTTGCAGACGGTGGCCAGGCGTTCTCGCTCGCGGGGATGGGTCGGCAGCTGCTTTGGCGGTTGGAAGTTCTGGGTGGATGGCGTTGTGTGCCTCAGGGGACAATGAAGAAGACCCAAGGGACACCCTGCTGCAGTAAGGGAGAGCCGACATATTTGGTCGTCTGTACAGACAAGCGAGATGTAAGAGACGGAACGGATTGTAGCTACTGGGGAGCAATCTGACCCTTATCAAGCTTGATGCCCAATTCATTCTTTACAAAGAGCTCTTCCTGGAAGTTGTTCTGGTGGAACTGAGGACGTATGATGTCCCGCAAGCCCGAAGGTGTTGTGAGCGGATTCGCCGCGGCGGACGCCATGCTTATTTGTTGTGTGCAATATTAAGTTACGACCTGCCGGGATGGTCGTCGCTGGCCGCTTTGTGGCACCCGAGCCAAGTCTGGTTCTTGCGCGCCTCTCGGAGACTTCCGACTCGCGTGATACAGAGTTTAGACAGCGGCATCCCGGCATGCGAGCGAGCAACGCCCGATTTGGTGATTCTTGAGCGTCGATCAGTGCTTCCGCGAATAACGCCTTCCTGAAAAGGAATAGTCTGGGGTCTGCTCGTCCTGAGGCTTAGATTCGCGGGACCATTGGCTTGTCCCTGCACGGTCATTGGTGCCCCGTTGCCTATAGCGGCCTCTGGAGCCACAGCATTCCCATACTGGCAGGCTTACACAAGGCTTACCGCGCATTAACATGACATCGCTTAATATACTAGTGAGGGGCAGCGTTATCACCCCAGCAACTTGTCCCCCACTTCCCCGCCCTCCTCAACACGAACCGACAGCGCATGGAAGGCGAAGACATCTACTCGGTCCTGCTGCAGGCACGCAACATGACAAGCCTCCTGTGCCTTGCTGCATTCTTTGCATTTTTTGCGTTTCTGTACTATGGGCTTGTGAGACAGAAATCACAACGCCTCCCATTGCCGCCTGGGCCAAAGACGTCGATGTTCGGCTCGGTAGATCTGCCCAAGACATACCCATGGAAGACATATGCGCAGTGGAAGAAGACCTATGGTCTGTCTGATTGGCTTCCGCACCCGGCTTCTCGTCTTTGCCGCGTCTTGACGTTAATAATTGACAGGCGATGTCATATACATCCATGTCTTTGGCAATCCAATAATTGTATTGAATTCGGCAAAGGCAGCCACCGAGTTGCTCGATAAGCGGAGCAGCATCTATTCCTCACGGCCCCAGAGGACCATGGTCAGCGAGCTGTGGGTCATTGCACTTGATTGGCTTCTGCCATTCGAAACTCAGAAATTTAAATCGACTAGCATGGGCTGGGATTGGCTTTTCTCCACTGTACCCTATGGTACATGGTGGAAGCGACATAGGACTTTGTTCCACCAATATCTCAACGCGAACACCACACCCAACTATCATCCCATACAGACGGACGAGACGCATGTGATGCTCAAGAACTTGGCAGCGACGCCCGACAACTTCCTACACCATGTACGAAGGTTGTAACGATCTGGATGTGGTATGTCATGAAGTCTGTGCTGACTTTGACGGCCTCGCAGAACCGGGGCCGCCATTGTTGTAAAGGCAATGTACGGTCATCAGGTTCGTATCTTTGGGGGTCAGGTCAACATGCATCACACGTTAAATCCAGATCTCAGGTTGCGCCCGAGGGCGACGCCTTTGTAGCCCTTGCCGACAAAGCCCTCGCATCTCTTGCGCAGAGCGGGATCTTCGGGACATATCTTGTCGACTACATCCCCCTACGTACGTTTTAGCTTGCTGACCCTTGTCACTGTCGTCCTCATATATTTGTCGTATAGTCAAACACGTTCCCGCCTGGATCCCTGGGGCAGGATTCAAACACCAGGCGTCAGAATGGCGCAAGCTCAATCGCGCGATGCTCAACCAGCCCATCGAGATGGTCAAGCGAGACATGGTATGTACCATATAACCAGATACCATGCAGCCTAATAATGATTGTTTTCAGGCTAGGGGGGCAGCAGTGTCCTCTTTCGCTACCACCGAATTAGAGAAATGGTATAACTCAGGACAAGACCCTGACCAAGAACGGATCATCAAAGACGTTGCGGCAACCACATACGCAGGTATATATCTCCCCTTCCCGCCGATTTCCCCGTTGAATCGAGTGGTAACCTTCCAATTGGTTCACAGCGGGTGCCGATACCGTGCGTGGCATGCATCACTTTGGTCTCGAAAATATTAGCTGACAATTCCCAGTCCGTCTCCGCAGTGCAATCGTTTTTCTTAGCCGTTACCGTGTACCCAAATGTTCTAAAGAAGGCACAGGCAGAGATTGACCGGGTAGTCGGCTCTGACCGTTTACCTACTTTCAACGACAGGATGTCCCTCCCTTACATTAACTGGATAGTCTGGGAATGTCTTCGGTGGAACCCTGGTGAGCGCGGTCAGGCCGCTATTCCCGCGTGGATATCCCGGAGCTCATTGCGGACAGTCACGCCTCTCGGACTTGCACACAGTACCACAGAAGACGACGTGTACGAGGGGTACCATATTCCTAAAGGCACCACTGTCCTCCCGAATGTGTGGTGAGTCAATTTCGGTGACTCAGCGCGCGGCGTCTCACGCAGACCGCAGGAATATCCTCCACGACGAAGCAACGTATCCAGATCCATTTGCCTTCAACCCGGACCGATACGCGGACGCAAAGACTAATACAGAGCGGGGAATCAACGACGTGCCATGGGCCGCCTTTGGCTTCGGTCGTCGGTAAAGCCTCGTCTTCTCCTCTAGGTGTCCTGCTCATGACGACATTTCGCGTGTCTCTCGCCAGGATGTGTCCAGGGCGATGGCTGGCTATCGATACCATTTGGATAGCTGTTGCGACCGCGGCCGCGGTGTTCGATATTTCGGCGCCGCTCGACGCGGAGGGTAGGCCCGTCCAGCAGACAGTGGAGTACACATCGACATTGCTCAGGTATGACAACATTCAGTATACGGAAACCAGCGAGGATGACTTACGAATGCTCCAGTCGACCACACCCCTTCCGTTGCCGCATCGCGCCCCGCTCGGAGGCAGCGGCAGCCCTCATAGAGCAATGCACACAGACATGATTATTGAAAGACAACGATACCACGAATCGGCAAAGTACCTCCCTTGCTTGCATTCTCCTTCACGATACGATACATCGCCGTATGACACATCGTTCCATTACTATTTTCACATTAGGTACATGTCACGTACATCTATCACACAGATGGCACATCACCACGACTGCTACCACACCCCAAGGACAGTTGCCTCGCCTCCCGCTGCCTCAACACGCTCCAAGCCGGCCCTGATCCTGCCATGCAGCGCGCTGTGAGCGATATTGCCGCGGTCTATATACTCCTCGGCCGGTATGCTTGTGGGGTCCTCGAGCTCGATCATGTACACGTCGTCGAAGGGCGTGTCCGTAAGGGACGGCCTCCTGTCTATTCTTGACGCAGGTATGCTGAACGTGGTGAGCAAAGTACTTGTGACAAGATGCAGCAGACGGTTGCGGGACGGCGCGTTCTCCTCCTCCTCAATGTCCTCAGAGGAATTGAGGCTGACGCGCACCAATGCGTGCCGTGGAGGAGGCACTCGGAACCCTGACGGCAGTTTGATATTGAGGGAGTTTGCGAGCAAGTAGAAGCGCGTGGTGTTGGCTGCCGACATGGGCCATAAGTGTTATCCAAGCGGACAGTCATCGTTTGCGCTTACTATCGCTATCCTGAATGCCTTCGTGCAGTATTTCAAGTCCCTCAAACACGGAGGCGCAGAGTGACGAGGATATCGCCGCGCTCTCCAGCGCCCTATCCTCGGGGTCGTCGGAGAGCAGTGCCTGTGCGGCAGCCGAAGTCGAAGGCATCTTGACGCGCGCTGCTCCGGGGAGGTTCGCGGAGAGGAAGCGGGCGCATTGGCCCAACGCCTAAATGCTCGCGGATCAATAAGATTCGGCTACTGAGGCTCGCTGAATCTGTATATCCCACCTGCTCATGGCTCATCACCCGCTGCACATCCTCGAGCTTCACGCCGCGTCGCACGAGGAGTGAATGCCGGACGGCGTGGGTGGTCTCGCCCCTAACGAACTTATGTTGTCCGACCTCGGGAAGACGGAGGAGGTCGTATGTTTCGGTGACTGTTCCGAAAAAACTGTTCTCTTGAGGAATCAGCGCGAAGGGGATTTCCTCAGAGACGGCGTTGAATACGTCTGTGGATTCCCGTTGTGAGCGACCGAGCGAGGAGTGGCTTGTAAGGGAACGCACCTGTAATAGTCTGCCTCTCGATATATTCCACACTGTCCCCAAAAGCGTTGCGGGCGCACTGGTCCCCACATTGGTCATTTGACCACATTATGATCGACGCTGCACCTACTTGATATGAGTGTGACCCTAGAGGTCCGAGGAAGGACAGCTTCGGCAGGTTCGCGTCGTTTGAAGTCATGGAGGAAGCTTGAGGATAGCAAGGGGCGCGACGAGTGGCCTTTATACTCGGGTTAGGTAGATGTTTGATGAGAAGAGTGCATGTTCAAAAGTTGACCCCGTCGGACGCCGTCAGTCAGGCGCCTGCGGTGGACGGGTAAAACGCATCGGAGGCTACTAACTGCGAAGCAGGAACGGCGGACAGACATAGACGCGTGGGTGGATCGGAGAAGGCGCAGTGCCTTTGGGCGGTGGGCTAATACTCTCAGCGGCGTTCGCGATCGGACTCCCAAGCCCACACCCACCGATCGGTCGGAAGGAGGCAAGGTTCGCTCACGCACCACCGGTCATGTCTGCTTCCACTTTCGCGCGATTGCTCACGTAAATAAAATACTACATACATATCTAGTTGACAATGACAGAATGTACAGCCAATATAATACAAGGAGTCTTCGATGTCCACAACGGGCAAACACCTGCGAGGACCGAGGTGTACACCATGATTTGATGTTCCGAGCACCGCCCAACTCCGGTTGCATCGCTGCCAGCTATGAGCAAGAGGGCAGCTGCTTGCATCAGACCGGCAATATCGATTCGCCCACAGTAATCTTCTGGGCTGACTGCGTGTCGTACGTCTCGTCGACCACCTTGGTGATGTTGACAGCAACAGGCCGCATCCGGAACGAAGTCATGTTTGACCCTGAGCTTGAATGGCGAGTTGATGGGCTGGTCGGGGATTGCGCGCGCTGCGCCCAGCCCAAACCCACGCGGACGTTGACCAACATGAAGGTGATGCCGCATACAGTGCAAAGCGTGTCGATGGCCGTATATTGTATATTGCTCCGCAATTGGTAGGAGAGGAAATAGAAGATAGTATATGCCCTGCAATCAAGACGTTGATCACTATCCTTTCAAAGACGCAACACAAAATACTGTACGAGTAAAGTGCGGCGCTTTCGACAACGGTGACCACAGTTCTCTGTTGGTTCGAGATTAGGTACAAGGCATGCAGGAGTAGAACATAAACTATACCATCAAGCGTCCGGAAGCATTCACTGACTCTGGCAACCTCTGGCGAGCGCGCCAAACACGGTATGCAATCCCAACTACAATAGTATTGGCAAGAAATTCAGAAGATTTTGCGGCAGGCTCACCTGAGCTGTACACGTTGGTGCTATTGCATGCGAAAGCGTTTAGCGATCGTTAGCGTCTAGAACAGCCGCCACACATACACGATGGTGAAGCAGTAGTAAGCGTATACCCAACGGCTGATTGATTCCGTGAATACTGAACCCATCCCTACACGCGAAGATTGATATACGACTCCGGGGCCTGCCACTAAGAGAGATTCAGCTTAGGTTAATCTGCACAGTTGACATTGATGGTGTGAAAACTCACCACATAGACCGAGGAATGTACAGACAGGGAGAATGATGATATATTTATTGCAACTCCACACGATCCACAGTCGATAGATCTGTTAAACGATTCAGTATTGCCCCCGACATACCTCGAGCCTGATCGAGGAAACGCTTACAAACAGCACATCTGAGATCATTAATGTTACGAAGAAGAACGCAGTTTTGACTATCTCAGTTGCAGACGAGAGATTGGTCAAGTAGTCGACCGAATCTCTCTCCTTGTGGATGTGAACAAACGCAGCAAACAGACGTGTGACCGTCAAGATCCAATGCTGTCCCGCGAGATTAATATAACGGATAGGCGGGAGAGATTGAACCAACCCCAGTCACGGTCAGTGTAATAATGATAGACCCAAGAATCGCCGGGGTCAGGTATGCCGAACGCACGACCCAATAAAATGAGGACTGGTGCGATCTTGCACGGCTCAAGTGCAGATAGAGAGCGCTGACGGCGAGGACAAGAAAGATGCCATAGAGCATGCTCTCTATAGCAATGGTTGCAAGGTTGACACTGATGATAGACGACTGAGGCATCGTGTGGTATGGAGCGCAGCAGTCTCTAGAGGAGTTAATTGCGACGATACTCGGTGCATATCGTCCAAGTATTTAAACCTGGCGCAGCAAGATTTGATCCCTTGCGACAGTAATCGGCCTTCACATTAGTCCCGCTTATATCAGATTAGGACAGCCAATACGTATGCTAGATGTCGGTAGTGTGTGAACGCTGAAAAGCACGCCGCCTCATCAGTCCTCGGAACAGCCGTAACGCCACGACGAGATATTCAACTCACGTGGCCTTTCATTATTATACTGTATCAATATGAATT
The DNA here is from genome assembly GCF_002117355.1 of Postia placenta MAD-698-R-SB12. Taxonomy (NCBI): domain Eukaryota; kingdom Fungi; phylum Basidiomycota; class Agaricomycetes; order Polyporales; family Adustoporiaceae; genus Rhodonia; species Rhodonia placenta. The sequence goes on along the minus strand of NW_020169832.1, from coordinate 1,933,673 downwards.
ATGTGTAAGAGACGGGACGTTCGCAGACGTCAGTGATAGGTTCAACGTACCAATTCTGACCCATTCCAGGCTTCTGCGGTCCCAACCACAATGAACTCGGAACAATACCACACCCACAAGACGAAGAGGGATGCCATTCACAATCGGTGAACGATAATATCATCTGCTGGTAGGTAGAGCAACCTCTTCTCTCGAGATCCTATCGACCTTCGATTGTAGCGTTGGAGCGGACAGAGCCCGCCATGATCATGATTGCTCTGACTTTACGCAAATATCAGACTGTAACCCGTTGACGAAGCGTTGATGATCAGACACACATTCTCTAAATCCTCGGGAGCTTGGCCACACGTAAAGACACAGTGAATAGATATTAACGCACCTATGAGCGCAAAAAGGTAGCACTCAATGCTAGATATGGAATGCTTGAATCTATGCATCTCAGTGAATATCTAGTCCCGTGGTGCACTGGCAGTCGTTCCATTTCATTGCGAACAATACTAGGGGCAAGATGCTCATTTTGAGCTTGACAGATGGGGAGGCCTTCCATCAACACTGCTTAATGCGAGTAAGCGAAGTATAAGCTTTTGGCAGTCGAAGTGTACATACTGGCATGCTGGCATCAAGTGGCCCCGTGATGATCGAAGATGACATCCAGAAGACAAGCACGTTAGGTTTTGGCTTTACACTCTGGGTTTTGCAACACAATCAGAATCATGATACCCCTTATCCATTCTGTTGTAGAAGGAATCAGTCAGATGCAGCTTTGTCCGCGGGAAATGAACGTCGAGCAAGGAACGAAGAGAATAGTCGAGTCGTGAGGATATATATGGGAAGGCGTGTACTTCTGAAATGCTGCCGTGTTTGGCAGCCACAGAAAGTGGAGTTATCGCGGGCTCCAAGTGCCGTGTCCTTTGTTTGCACTGCCCTCAGGCTGAGACTCCTAGTATTGATTTATCGCATTGCTGTCCGCAGGAATCATCCGTCCACAGCCCTATTCTCGCGCACGATTTGGTGGTAGTTGGGAAAGATGAAGTATGCACCGCCTTCGGATTCGAATATCGCCGTCATCATGGGTTGTAGACCTCGGACATCACGTCCGTTAATGAGACTGAACTGGGATGAGGAGCGACTTAACGCAGTAGACAGACGCCGAAGGGTGTGGCGGAGTGATCGAAGACAAGATCGAGGACGTGATTGCAGCATACAAAAAAGGTAGTCCACGGTAGCGTCAGTAGGCGCCGTCTGCTTACGCCGTACCTGCTCAGACCACACTGCTCTATCTGAAGGTCTACTGCCTGTACTGGAGACACGTAACGCTGTGTGTACTACCAGTGTCTCTCATTTTGCTGCTGGATGTACCGTCTCCTTGTCTCATCTCGCCGTTCAACGCTCCTCACTGGCCAGTCAGCTAGGCTTCATCGTGGCACCCTTCGCTCTCCATCCATTCGCCCCCATCCTCCTGTAACATTACCCGCTACCTTCACGCTACGTTGCAGTCTACATACACAGACGGCTATGGCTCCTAGCACAAACGGCATCAAGACTAATGGCGCTCCGACCGAGAGCTTCGGCAACTTTGACCTGGTCAAGCGTCTGAAGCTAGATAGTTCCGACATTGTTTTATCCAAGTGGAAGAGCAGGGTTACTGGGCTGTCTATAGTACATCTTGACTACGATGGTAAGCGACCCGAATTCTTATAGTCGTGTGATCCATGCTCAATACATGTATACTGTGTTGCAGCCCCCATCGTGAACGGATATTTCGTGATTGCAACTGAGAGTACGTACACATACCAAGGCTTGTTTCCCCTTTGTTCCGGCCGGCATGCAGTTTTCGTGACTGTAACAGGCGACCACGGGACCATGCCGTGCTTTGGTCGGATGACTGGCCTGAGGGCACGCTTGTCGCGCCATGCGTACTCTCAAGTCTATATTCTACCAACAACCACTTGCGTTCGGTCTGCGCGGAAATTTTGCGCTCATTGACACGTGCATATCCTAGTTTTCGATGACAGTGGATGTCCTCATACGCTAGAACAGTAAGCACCAGGGCCTCACTGGCCCTTGCAATTTCTCACAAAATCACAGCTTGGTTTTCATGGGCTCCGAGAAATACCCCTACAAGGGTATCATAGACCACCTAGCAAACCGCGGCTTCTCGAACGGAACAAACGCCTGGACCGACACCGATCACACTGCATATACGGTCTCCACTGCAGGAGAGCAAGGATTTTTACAGCTGCTTCCAATATACGTAGACCACATCCTATACCCGACCCTCACGAAGGCGGGCTTCATCACCGAGGTAAATGATTTTTACACAAGGTGCATGCGCTCAATTTGACGCGCTCATACAGGTCCATCATATAGACGGGAAAGGACAAGATTCTGGGGTTGTCTACAGCGAGATGCAGGGCCGCGAAAACACGTCGGGGGATCTCATGGCTCTCCAGTAAGATTCAACCACCGAGGTCATGCACTATACTCACCTTACCCAGGATGCAGCGTCTGTTGAATCCTCCGGGAAGCGCCTACCGAAGCGAGACCGGCGGTCTCATGGAGGCTCTTCGTAAGCTCAAGGTCGAGCAAAGTAGGTCGCCGCGGTATAACCTATATAGCGGCTGTGCTGAAGATAACGCATATAGTCAGGGACTACCACCACAAGTACTATGTGCCACATAACCTCTCGCTTATTGTTGCCGGCAAGCTGGCTTCGGGCACCATATCCCTGCTGAATGTCGTTCAGACCCAAGTTGAACCGTCGCTAGTTGCGCACGAACAAAAGCACGGTCCACGGCCTCAGGGCTGGAAGAGGCCATTCTTGGAGACAGCCAGTGCCCGCAGAGGCCCTATCAAAGAGACCGTCAAGGATACAGTTGAGTTTCCGGAGAAGGACGAGAGTCAAGGTGATGTTCACATTGGGTTCATGGGCCCACCACCCAACGCGTTCCTCGAGCGCAAGGTCTGTCGAGATTCTTGCCGTATGATTTCTCGTGTCTGACTCTACGGACCTTCAGGCACTGGACATTCTCGGTACCTATTTGACGTCGTCCCCTGTTGCTCCTCTCACCAAGGAGTTTGTGGAGATCGAGTCACCCCTGTGGTATGGCTTCTTTTCATTATGCATGTATGCGAATGTCCGTTACTCACCTTCATTTCACAGCACGTATATCTATTTCGGCGAGGACACGCGCGCGACGTATGTCGATCTGCCCGTATACGTCGGTTCAGTCCCTGTGGAGTACATCGATACCTTCGACGAGAAGCTGAAGGCTAGCCTGCAACGGGTCGTAGATGAGGGCATCGATATGAAACGCATGGCCATGGTCATTAACCGTGACGAACGACAGGTAATCCTGGACTTTCCAAATTAGTAGCGGCTTGCTCACTGTCACCCTCAGCTTCGAAGCAAGGTTGAGACTTCCAAGGGTGACACGTTCTCTGGTACTGTGATTACCGACTTCCTCTACGGCGCGGAAGACGGCTCCGAGCTTGGACCATCTCTGGACGAATTTGCACAGTTCGCGGAGCTTCGTGCATGGACTAGCAAGCAATGGACGGACGTACTAAAGAAGTAACTAGGTCGTTCTATCTCATCAATCGCACGCTGAAATGTTTGTCTTGCGCTAGGTACTACGTGGATCCCCCTCGCATTGTCATCCGCGGCAAGCCTTCTGGTGCAATGGCAGATAAACTCGAGCAAGATGAGAAGAAGCGCATCGCAGAACAAAAGGAGCACCTAGGACCCGATGGACTGGCCGAGGCAGCGAAGGAGCTCGAGGGCGCCAAAAAGGAACATGAGGCAGAGATTCCGAAAGACATCTTGACCTCGTTCCCTGTTCCCGATGTCAAGAGCATATCGTGGATTCCGGTGCAGAGTGTGCAGGAGGTGGGCGTGGGTAAGGGCCGCAAGCGGATTGTGCATCCTACTGGCAATGCCGAACTATTGAAACACATTGAGAGCGATGGGCAGACACTGCCATTCTTCGTCCAGTATGACCATGTCCAGGTATGGAAATTTTAAACATTGGCATATGCCTGCACTGATATTCATGTCTTGCTTTCAGTCAGAATTTGTGACGATCAGTGCCTACTTCTCTCTCACAAACATCCCCAATCGTCTACGACCGTGAGTATTTTTCTTTTCATCTCTACCAAATCCTCATCTCCCGCAAGGCATATAACGACGTACCTTGCTTCATTCTTTTCGCTCCCCGTGAAGAGGGGCAATGGACAGAAGCTGACTCACGAACAGGTGGTCAATCAGCTCGACAACGAGACAGTATCGTATGAGATTGGTCTTGGCATAGGAAGTGCCTTTAGTGAGACAATTCGTGTCTCGCTGAAAGTCGAGACAGAGATGTACGAGAGCGCAATAGCTTGGTTGAAAGACCTCATCTATGGCAGTGAGTTCGACAAGGACAGGTGAGCTTGGTCTCGGTAAGGTCATCGCCAAGATATTCAGCCTATTTACTCCAGATTACAAGTCACTATCGCCAAGGTTCAGCAATCGCTGCCGGAGATGAAGCGGGATGGAGACACTGTTCTGTCGTCTGTCTCAACCGACCTGCTGTACAGTAGCAAGTCTACTTCCAAGCACGGAACGGTCCTGCCACAGATTGAGTTTAATCCAAAGCTCGCACAGCAGCTCCAGGAGTCGCCACAAGACGTCATCAAGGACTTCGAAGAGATCAGAAAGTATCGTGAGTACCAATTAAGACCCCTTTTGTCCTCGCCATTGAACTAATAATCTGTACTCAGTGACACAGCCTTCTGGTGTGCGGTTCTCCGTCACCGGTAGCGTTCTGGATCTCAAGCAACCAAGAAGCACGTGGGGAAAGTACTTTGGGGAGCACCTGCCTGTATGTGATCCACCTCACGACTGTATGCCATCAATGACGCTCATAGATCTGTGTAGGCGACCGAGCTTGCGCCTCTGACTTTAGCTGTCGACACTCTCAGCGCCGTCGGAAAGAACCCGGTCAAACAAGTAGGTTCCTGCGTCGTCATGAACGAGCTTAGACTGAGCATTGGTGCTCCCAGGCCACCGTTGTCAGTCTACCTACAATTGAGAGCTCCTATGTATCACACACGGCAAAAGGGATTCAAGGCTTCGCACATCCGGAGTACCCCGCGCTACGAGTCGCATCAGAATTACTCAACGCCACCGAGAGCTTCCTCTGGGTATGTGTGAATAAAGTAATCATTGGCATAATCTTAATGTGTTCTCACAGCGTTACATTCGTGGTTCGGGCCTCGCTTATAGTGCCTATGTTTCCATCGATCTCGAAGCTGGCCTTGTTAGCTTTGGTCTGTACCGCGTGGGTCTTAAAGGTTCCAGTGGCAAAGCGTATTACTTATGACACATCTGAGCAGAGTTCGAATAGTCTGAAGGCTTTTGAACAAGCAAGAACCGTCATGGAAGGTCTTGTTGATGGCACAGTACGTACTTCTGATGTCGACATTGCAGTAGACCTCATTCCGCCCATAGATACCATTTGATAACACCGCGCTTGACGCCGCAAAGAGCAGTATCGTGTATGGCGTCACAAAGGGCGTCTCAACTCCCGGTCGCGCGGTAGGCTTCAGCAAGCTACTGAACATGCTCAGGAAACTGATAACTGGCCTCAGGCAACGAGTTCCTTCTTGAACCAAGCGTTCAAGGGGTTACCCCAGAATTATAACGTGGAGCTTCTCGAGAAGTTCCGAGCTGTGACAAAGGATGAAGTACTTCACGCATTGAAGACACGGTTCTTACCGCTCTTCCATCCTTCATCCTCGATTGCAGTGGTTGTCACTGCGCCATCTAAGGCCAGCGAGATTAGCGAGGGACTGACGGCGATCGGTTTCGATGTCAGCCAAATGACTCTTGAGGCCGATGCTGATGAGGATGGTGAGTCGGACGACGGCAGCGAGAGTGATAGTGACGAGAGCAGTAGCGATGGTAGAAGTAATTAGTGTCATTTGTCCATAACTACATCTACCCTTTTGCTGCATGAATGAAGTAGGGCTTACGAGAGCTACCCCAAGACAGAGCAATCTAGACGTCAACTATGATCGTGAGTTGCTACTAGAGAGTCAGTACTGAATTGCCGCCTGCCGGGTCCGTAGCAGGAGTCGATGAAATGACCTCTATCATCTTCTCAGATGCCTGTCCAGGTCTGAGCTCGACGTTCTCAAGGAAATCGTTGTCGACAAGGAACCGGATAGCCTGAGACAAATTAGACACGGTCATTCGTATCTCTGGAGTGAGTAGCTGCCAGCAACATGTGTGCGTCAGCGTAACTTTCTTAAGGGACATGTTCAGCACTCACATTACGAAGAAGGGAGTGGCGCGATGCGAATGGATTGCACAGCGGTTTTCGAGGCTGTTTCACAAAGGGCCTCCTCGCGGTCTCTGGAGGTTCCGGCACAGCGGTGAGCTCCTGTGTACGTTCTGTTTTTGTGGCATCTTTGTGGCCAGTATCTTGCCCTGTCGTTTCTGGAGACTCTGCCGAGGCAGCTGCCGGTATCTTGGATGAGACGATCTCCGGTGCATCATCCGAATCTGACTCTGATTTCGACTCGTCGCTGTTATACGCCACGGGCAGAGAAGGACGTGCTGTCTCTGGGCGATGAGGTGGAGCAGTCGGCTGCGAAGGAGAGGGCGGCCGTGGTGGTAACGCGTGGACTTGTGTCCTTTGAGACTGCACGCCTCCGTTGCTCCGACCTTGCCAGCCCTGGTCCGTGCCTCTACCCCTGCCTCGACCACGACCACGACCTCGCCCACGCTCATGGTGCGCGCTGTTTTGCGAGTCGTCCAGACGGCGCTTCTTGCGATTTGGGAAGTGGTCATTGTTGAGCGGAAGCTGTCCTCTGGCGATGGCTTCCTGAGCCTTCCTCTCCTTGTCTTCCACTCGAGACGCAGTGGGGTATCTCTTCTTACGTTCTGCAATCCAAGCCTCAATCGCCTCCGGCGTGTCCAGTTTGACGTTGGTGCCCTGGATAGGGATCGGTTTCCTTGACCAGAAGGTCAGCATATAGCCGAAAATTCGAACGCGGTTGGCATGCCTGACCCTTTGAGACTAGGGTCCGCGTCCCAATCCGACTTGCGTTTGCGGTTCTCCCACCCAGAGGGATAGATGAGATGTCGGTCCATCATGTGAATTTCAACCGACTTTTGGGAGCCTACGAAGTTGCACCCGGGCCTCGTGCATCGTGAGTTCCCCGACTGATACCAGTGCGCCTGCGCTTGGCCATAGCCCCCAGGTCTGGCAGTCGGTTGCCGAGGCCGTGAGGACGGTCCAGGGAAGAATGGGTGATTGTGGGAGCTAGGGGTATATGTCGACGATAGCGTGTACCCCTCAGCGGTTACAGCCGGTCCTGACATCGCTGCCTGATACTGTGCGTATGCTTGGGCATAATGAGGGGCCTGAGAGTACGAATACATGGCATGGCTCTGGGCGTACGGGTTGGAGAGCGCAGCCGCCGCTGCATGGGCGATGAAGGCACCAGAGACTGGAGCAGCTTGCTGAGGTGGAGGTACACCTTGAGCATAAGGGTGGCCCTGCATGTTGTCTTGAGACGGATATAAGAGGCACAGCTCGAGTTTATAAGGGCAAGAACGCGTCGCGCCTCAGAAAGTTTTCGGAATTCGGACGCGTCACACACGTGATAGGATAGGAGAACTGTATTCACTACGGCAGAGCAATATATTTTCGTATACCACAATTCATGCTAGGATTACGCTATGCATACTTTTAGTGTCCCTGTCTCGCACATATGCAAGCACACGATAGAATAAAGCACGACAGACGGAGAGCGAGTCAATCAAGACACGTCAGGAACGCGGAGGTAGCCCACGGAGGGCGGTAGAGTTCACAGGGGTCGGCAAAAGATTGGATGGCATTGATGAGGTTTGAGGAAGACGGACGACGGAGTAGGGAAGGATAGGACTGAGGACGAGACAGAGGGTCGATGGGCGAGTTTTAGGAGTTTTGCGGTAGAGTTGGAATGGTTTGAGAGGGCTATGGACAGGGCCAATGACTTGCTACCAGTCGATTCTTGGGGCGTTTGAATAGCCGGGCGGGCAGCATGACGGATGCAACGCATCGGCCGTAACTTTGTTTCTGAGATGCGGATTGTGGTCCTCGTGTGGGATGCCGGGCATCTGGATCGCAAGATGGCAGAACAGAGTTGGGAAAAGATCAATCTTGAGCTTCCTCCTGCTGTTGTTGATCCCTGCCTACTCGCCTTTCTTTCTCGCTCTCCAGCTGGTGGTAGAGAAGAAAGAGAGCCTTCTCGTTCGCTTCCGGAGTACCCACGATGGTGAACATTCTCTCTCCAGTCTCGTCATGAGGCTCCTTGGCAATAGAGATTTTGGATCCGGAGAGGCGTCGAATCTCTGTAATTTTCGTGCCATTTCGACCGATAATGCAACCCACCATGTCGGACGGGATGGATATGTTCTGTGTACGGAGGTTGGTCGGTTGCTGTGATGGGGATCCTGGTGAAGGAGACGTGCGCCCGCGGCCGGATGTCGATTCACCATTGTACCGTCGGCCAGCGTTGGAAGACCGTCGGCCCGACCTCTCCTCCCCCGTGCCCGGATGGAACAGGACAGTACCCTGGCCCCTCTCCCAGTCCTCCAGCAGACACCGACCGATCTCTTCAATGGCGCGGCCAATGGAATCAGCGGTTCCCTGGACCTCCACAATTCGTTCCGTCGACTGCGGAAGCATATCCTTGGACGCCACCATGCGCGCGCCGGAAGAGTCTTGAATAGCCTTGATCTTGAGCCCGCCGCGTCCGATGACGCTGCCCATGAGATTGTGTGAAATAAGAAGACGGATGGCGGTGTTTGGTGACGAAGGGTTTGCCGAGACAGGAGAAGAGGGGTTTGCGCTCACGAGTTGGGAGACAATGAGAGCATATGCCTACAATAATAGTGAGCATACACGGGTAGTCGCGGATTGAGGTGACAACGGACCTTGGCCACACCCTCCACCGAGCCACTCACGGTCAGGACACGCTCATGCACACCAGGGACAACTTTGCTGACGCCGGCCTTCACACCGGTCTGATCCCTGAGGTCGGCGACATTCCTGCCAGCCTTGCCAATAATGACACCAGCATCCTTAGTGCTAACGATGGCACGGAGGGTCAGCGTGTCGACCCCTGCAGGGGAGGAGGAGCGAGACTGAGGCGAAGAGCCTGAAGTGATGTCTGAACACAACGTTCCGAGCGCACGTGCCACAAATCGATACTCACCTGCCTCACGGTGAACTGGAGAGTCGGAGGGCATAGTGATACGACGAAGAGAGGAGGAGGAGGAGGGAGGGACGACAGCGAGGAGTGGTAGGGTCAGTGCAAGCGTGCGAAGAGAATGACCCAGACCGCGCGGCTACGGCGGGGATTTGACACACTTTAAATTTAAATCCCCGATAGACTCCGCTCAAAGGCGCCGCCGGCGAACTGGAGCGTTGAGTCATTCGCGGAGGTCAGGCGGGGAATTCGAGGGCGGGGGAGCAATTGTAATTCAGTTGTAATTCCCGTCCAGACCAGAAGCGTCGTCGTTCTCATCGTCTCGGGCAGTTCATTATACAGAATACACACCGGAAGGGCTCCATCGTCCACCTCGGCAGAGAAAATATCATAATTGCACGACGCCCCCGCACAGCATCCCTACAGACGCGCAGGCATAAAGAGCAATATGTGGTTACATGGATTATCTCATGGCATCTGGTCATAGTAGAGCGCAAGTGAAGAAGGTAACAAGCCATGTAATTATACCGCCTAGTAGCCGAGCTGAGTGAGGTTCTCGAAGGATGATGCGGTATCTGCGACGGCTTTTTGACGCAGCTTGATCGCTGCGAGCTGTGAGGGGGTTAGTCAAACGTTACACATGCAGCAATGAAATGCGTACCTTGCGCTCATGGAAGGCCTGAGCCTTGATCTTCCTCTTCTCCTCCAGACGGTCAACAACGTCCTTGTAGCCCCAGCCAACCTCGTGAGACAGACGCTAACAGACGAGTCAGTCAGATAAGCTTTTGCAGAAATGTGCTGCACCATATGTGCGCACCTTGACTGTGCAGTACTTGCGGCCAGGCTTCAATCGCAAGACTCGCAGAGCCTCCGGGACAACCATTCGCTTCTTGCGGTCGTAAGGGGGGGGAACACCCTCGTAGAGTTTGAGGCGCTCGAGAGCTGCCGCACCGCGTGCAGTCTTGTGCGGGACCATGCCGCGGATGGCCCGGTAGAGGATCTTCGAGGGCGCGCGGTGGTGGAAGGGGCCAGACTTCTTCGGGTTCACAATGTGGCGCTTGTGAAGGAAGTTGTGGTACCGCAGCTGTAGCAAGCCAGAGGCTGTATGAGCGCGAATTCCAGCGACTGCACGAATTAACCAGAGACCTTGTTGCGGAAGAAGCTGCCCGAGATGTTGATCTCCTCGCACCGGACAACGACAATCTTCTGGCCGTTGAGGACCTGCTTCGAGATAATTGAAGCCAGCCGACCCAGAAGATGGCCCTTGCCATCAATGACGATGGGGGTCGAGGAGAAAGTGGCCATGGCGAGTCTAACAGACGAGTGCGCAACAGATCAATTCCGCAGTTTGGTGCCAAAGAAAGCGTTGGACTGACCTAGACGAAAGAGGAGAGTGGGAGGAGGAAGAAAAGCGATACCTTCAGACGCGTTCGTGGCTGATACCTTGAATCTCTCACCTTGACGATCTTGCAGTCGTTAGTATGCTGGCCGCTGAGGGACCAGTGAGTGACTGACAGCCACCGTGACCAAGAGCTGCATAGTTCCAGCCGGCAGTTGCCGAACCTCAATGCTGTCGCGGTTTGAGCGTCTATTTGACTACCGCTGTGATATTCTGCGCGGAGGCTCGAAATCTGAGTGGTTTCTTGGAGAATACATGCGTTCCGGCTCCATGAATCCTATCTTTGACTCGAAATCCATCGTGTTGTGGTGTGCAGTGCAGCGCCAAATGCGCTTATCTTCTGTCCGCGTTGCTCCTGGCTTCCCTCTGGTACATGGATCGGACTTATTTTTGGCAAAAATCGTCAGCGTTGTGTCCTCGGTTCGTCGCTAGTGACAAGATGCAAGAATAAAGATTGGAGAAGTAGGATGTAACTCATGAGTGTACGAACGTGTTACCGCCACTTGTCTTTGTTGTGTCGCACTAGCGCTGGCCAACAGCTCGCTTAGCCAGAGTGATTTTCATGAACAGGAATTGGCATGTATGAGCTCGAACGTTTGAAAACCCTGGTCGCAGATCGCGCATGTGCACGAAGACTGTAACATGACGCAACTTGCCATATAAAATCAACCCATAAGATTCAATGAACCCAACATTGCAATCGTTATTGCAAGTCTGCGACATGAAAGGGGCCGACGCGCCCTGACGCGCCCCTAGCGAGTCACGTGCCGCGACATATCCTCGGTCGCTGCCGGGGCGCCGCCGAGAGCGACAGCACGAACGCGTCCTGTTCTTCAACCCGCCTTGCTTCAACATGTCCTTCTTTCGCCTCGCTGCCCGTAGCGTTGCACGACCACGACTTGTGCTGGCCCCACGGGTGGCCACGGCATTGCCCCAGCGCAGTCGGGTTCTGCAGTACGCTGCATACTCTGCGTCGGCAGGTCTCTCCAAAGGCGATATTACGGCGCGTGTGATAGATGTCTTGAAAGGATTTGAGAAGGTGGATCCTGCCAAGGTATTGTCCAGATTGTTGTCTACCGCTGCTAAATGTGCTCACCATTCATTCATCTGTAACAGCTCACAGAGACGTCTAGGTTCTCCGAGGACCTTGGTCTGGATAGTCTTGACGCGGTTGAAGTTGTTATGGCAGTTGAGGAGGTACGCTCTCAGTGGACTCACGTCAATCCTTGTCTCTCAATGCGTGCCCGACTGCACAGGAGTTTGCCATTGAAATCCCAGACGAGGAGGCGGACGAAATCAAGACCGTACAACAAGGTATATATCCGTTCGTGTGTTCACAAACAGGTCTAATTTCCACGTCTATCCCAAGCCATTGATTACATTGCCAAAACGCCGGAAGGTGTGTCTGCTTTTTGCGCTGATGTTGTTGACTATCCTGCTGAAACGCCGATCTAGCTCACTAGAAGCGTTTCACATGACGATCCATAGTCACTGTACATGGCCTTAATTTCATCTGTTCTCTTCTGCTGTCTCGAAGTGTCATTGCCGTTGGAATTCTCCACGTGGGGCGCCGGTATCTCTTTTACTTCGATCGATATGACGTGACGCCTCGAATTCCTTAGATGAAACTGCCATCCTCAAGTTGCTACTCAATGCAGTTAGATTGCCTGTCTTGTGATTTAGTCGGGTTGAGGTAGTCCAGGCTCGGCATCTGAGAGCTTCACTTTACAGGCGTGCAAGATCGGAGGATAAACACTTAGCCCCATCTACCCCTAATATGATATGCCCAATTAGTGCGCAGAAACATCCTTCCCCGCTCTATAAAAGCAGCGTGCGTGTAAGCGTTGGGCTGTAGCTCGGTCACTGAATTCACTGCCACCATGGGTTATACTTCGCGAACAATCGTTGTCGAACGCCCCTTGCTCAGGACTCAATGTAGATTGGGCGAAGGTAACCATCTGGTAAAGACGATCGTCCAAGCATTTGACGTTGAGACTTCATTTAGGTCCTCTGTATGATTCAAAGGATTCGCTGCTACACTTCGTCGATATCGAAAACTGCAAGGTGCCCTCACGCAGTGTGTGTTCTGATGCGGTCGTTCATGCTTTACTAGGTCTACCATTTGAATATACGTACCTCTGAGCTCACAGCTGAGCAATTCAACGAGCCTATAACTTGTCTCGCGTTACGGCGAAATGGCACTGGGGTGAGCGGTGGCTTGTAGAGCGATAAATGCAACAGCTAACTTGAGTAGCTAGCGTGTACAACGTCCACTGGCTTTGCGCTTATAGAAGCAGAGTCGAACCTGCGTTATCTGTCTCAACCTCTACCCTCAGAGACTCAGCCATACACTAGGTTCAACGATGGCGCCTGTGACAAAGAAGGCCGTTTTGTTGCCGGGACACTCTACTCCAAAGAACACAATGTCCCAGGACAGCTGTACATGTTCGATCCCGCGAAGGGTGAGTGCAAAGTCATTGATGATGGTCCATTTACGGTGAGTTCCGGCGGCGAGTTGTCGCGAGCCATCTGACATCACAACGGCCTAGGATTCCAACGGCTTAGGATGGAGTGAAGACGGCAAGACCATGTGAGCGTCTATTTCTCCGCCCATGAGCCGCGATTCACTTCGAGACTAGGTATTTCACAGACTCATTGACGAACAAGATATATGCGTACGATTATGATACAGGGAAGGTGTCCAATAGACGGGTGTTCGTCGACCCAATCTCCCACGGCCTGCCAGAAGGGACGTACCCCGATGGCCTCTGCATCGATAACGCAGGGGGCATATGGTCTGCACGGTCCGTCCGCTGCATCCGCCCTGGCATTCCACATACTGATTATCGCCGCGGAGTAGCTGGGGTGGCTCCAGAATCATAAGGTACACCCCGGACGGCGCCATGGATCTAGAAGTCTTTTTCCCCACCGTTCTCAATGTTACGGCATGCTGCTTTGGAGGTCGGTAGTTCTAGCCAATTCGCCCGATGGATCCCCTTAATTTGTCCTCGGAGCAGGTCCGAACGAAGATCAGCTATACGTGACCACTGCTCATTGTGGCGCATGCGGGGGCGACGCTAGCCGACAGGCCCTCTATCCTGACTCAGGGGACCTATTTGTGGTGGATTTCTCCGGTCAATTCCGGGGTGCGAAGTGGCGGCACGAGTTTGCGGTCTAGCCACACTGATTAACGGTGTCTTTCGGAACGAGCAACGGAAGAGTCGTGTAGTAATCAGATGAACTAGCCTGTACAAATACTACGCCATTGCCAAGCACTGGACGTTATGCCCTCATGTTCATGACCTAGTGATGATTTAGATAGCTAGAATTTCTACTTGGACCTTTCCTTGGAATTCATCGACGTTTTTGCCAAGCCCTAAGAAGCGATCTAAGTTGCGCTCCCTGAAAGAGATACTCTAGTGTACAAATAGGGGTCATGAATCTGCTCGCGCCCATCTTGATTTCGTATAGGATGTAGTTACTATGGTCGAGAATGCATCGTAACACATGTCAAAAATATCCAGACAAGTCGAGTAGGGCACCATTTGTACAGGTATATGGAGGTACAGCAACGAGACAGTGCCTCATTGAAATTTCGGCGGAGACGGCATCCATACGAAGGCCGCTCCAGACGGAGAGTGAACGCAACTTAAAACGCTTGTGGCGCTAGGATGCGCGTTACTGATATCGTGAAAGCGGAGGCGGCCCGCTGCGGTATATGGTGCTCTCATTGCCGTAAGACGTAATTGGCCATCGTTTTGGTTCACAGAGGCGAACGAGACGAATGCCTATCGGCCTTACTGATTCAGATATTGTGCAGATACGCATAGCTGTGGTACACTGCTGTGTACCGAAGCTGTTTCCCATGGTGTCACTCGCCCCTTTCCCGGGATGTGCACGTCGAATTATGCGGTCCCTTGATGTCGCGCGGCAGTTTTCGAGAAGAGATCCCGCAACGATAATGACTTGCAAAGCCTCCGTCGCTCCTTTGCTCGTCCTATCGGTAATACCCCACGTCAACGAACCCACAGTCAGGGTCACTTCGCGGCATGCCGTGACATCGGGGATTACGCATAGGACGCTTTCCCCCCGCAGACACCACGTTATAGACGGCGCGAGAAGTATGACCGTGAGTGCCCCATGTAGTAATCCAGTAAGCTGTCGTCTGTTGCAGGGGTAGTCGACAGTCACTATAATATGTATTGACATTAGGTACCTTGGGTAGTAGCAGCCTGTTATAGTGCGAAGGGCACGTCCTTTTGGTATGGCCACGGTGCTTTGTTAGCGGATGACTTGATGATCGGAGGATGACGTTCCTACACTAGAAGGTGAACCACGAGCTGCGCAGTGTGGCGAGACTCCGACCTCTGTGTGCTGGAAATGCTAACAAAGACATATCGAGACGCTATCCGCACCATGACGCGCTCAAACTATAAATTCGAATATGATACGGAGCATTCTGCAGCTGATTGCACGCTGGATAACAATGTCACTGTCGACTTGACCACGCATGTTTACGAAAAGTGACCGAGATTGCACACCAATATCATGGGGCAGCTGTCTAGAACGTCGTCCAAAGGGTAAGTTTGAGGTTTTGTACACCCTTCGTACTTATTTGAAGACGTTTGCGAAGCCGCAGATGTCGAAGATCAGCGCGAACGAGATGATCGAGGCGGAGAACCCCCGCTGCGTCGGGAATTGCCGCAAAGGGACTGCCATAAGCGCCCCTGGCTTGCTGTCTAATTGAGCATTAGCAGTGGCTCTCATTTCACCGTAGCCGACCGTCATGAAGCATGGGATCGCCTTCCGCAAGTTCTCGAGGACGTCCTCGCACAGAATGCTCATGCTGAGGTACATCTTGTGACCTCTTGTGCCCTCTGTGTACTGACGTACCCGTCCAGGAATCTGGTCACCTCACTTTTCGAGCACGAGCAGATCAAGACCACGCTGCCTAAAGCGAGGGATACTGCGAGGCTGGCGGAGAAGGTTCGTCCGGTATAGGTGCTTCATACGATTGCGTTTTGCTAAAGCTCAGCTAGATCATCACCATGGGCAAGAAGGGCAGCCTCCCTGCATACCGACGTGCGAATGCGTTCCTGCTCAAGCCAGCACTACTTCCAAAAGTGTTCAAAGACTTTGCACAGCGCTATGCGGACCGCCCTGGTGGGTATACACGGATACACAAGTTTGGTAACCGTCCAGGTGACAATGCACCGCATGCAATCCTCGAGCTGGTCGACAACCCACGAGACCTACGGTTCGAGATGACTGCGCGTGCCGTCGGATGGGAGTTGCTGGGGAAGCGGCTGGGTCCCGGCGGCCCGAAGGCGCTAGCCAGGTCTGGCATTACAGACCTTGAGCAAATTGTAGAAAAGGAGCGAACACTGGGGCCGGATCAACGAGGTGAATTGCGAGCGAAGACACGATGGAACGTGCAAAAGCTCTTGCGGTTTAGAAGTGCAGATGCGGCGGCGACGTTGGTAGCAAAGGCTGAGGACCATGCAGTATGTTCCCCCCATTGCTTTTCAGAGTGTTCGTCGATGCTAACCACTATCTCATTCCTAGGACACGCTACTTGCGCGACCACTTGCCTCCAAGGAGGCTGTCGAGAAGGACGCCAACGATGGTGACGAAACACCGTATGCGGGCCTCAAATCCTTGAGACTGAAGGCAGGTCAGACGTTGCCGGGAGGAGCGCGAAGCGCCCTCAGTCTCGCCCAAGGAGCACTAGGCAAAGAGGTTACTGGCCGCCCGAGGTGGTTCGAGCGGAGAAAACTAGGCATAGACAAGGCTACCATCTGGGATCAGGCTTGAGTATGTCCAGACCTGTTTGCCTGCATATGTTATGTCGTGTCACTACTCTCCGTGCAGTCTGCCGTGCTTGCCATAGCGACTGTTAGCGCTTGTGTGTGCAGCAAATAGACTAGATTCGACAAAGACCCCTCCCATATGGGTCTTGTTTTGAAACCTAACACTCTTGTCGACACGGCTAGATTCAATTCGATCAAGCGACGCCCTGAAATTCTTCAAGGTGCGTTTCAAGGACCATATCGATGAACGACGCTCATATTTTGAACAGGGCTGTCGACGTGAGGCAACGCATTGAAGAGGTGTTTCAGGGCCCGAGTTAAGATACTGATTACATGGCTAGTGACGCCAACTGTTACAAATTAATGGTACTGTACAATTGCTTTCCTACTGACTTCCTACGTCATCAACCTCAAACCGACGCCCACTCGCTTACTCGAGTAGTAGTTGGGCACCCGGGGGACGGAGGGTTGGAGAACTTCGTCTCGACAAAGACCTTCTCGACACCGCCCTCGCGCTTGTCGAACGCCTCGTACAGCTTCGGGAAGTCTTCGACGGGCACACGGTGCGTGATCATACTGTCACAAACTTTTCAACACCGGTACAAGGTAGCTGAACAATCGGTTCACTTACAATGTGGGGTCGAACTTGCCAGGAATGATGTAGTCGTACAGGATCTCCTTCCACCATTTGTGAACAGGAGCCTGTCCGTTTCCAATGAGGCGGACACCCTTCTCCATCAGTGCACCGATGTTGAAATGGTTGGTGTACCCGGCGTATGCAGCAATGATGCCGCAGCGACCGCCCTTCTTGACTGCCATGATCATCTCGTTGACAATTTCGGACACGTCGGTCTCGAGCATCAAGGCCTTCTCAATCTTGTGTAAGGTTGTTTTCGGTTGGTGGAAGGTGCCTTTATGCAGTGTCAGTATCAGACTAACGGTCAGGCAGCTGTAGCGCTCATACGCACCGCAGTCTATGGCTACGTTAAGGCCGCCCGGAGCAACCTCCTGCAGACGCTTAACGACATCGCTGTGTTGCGAGAAATCGAGAGTCTCGATACCGAGCTTCTCACGAGCGAACGCCAGTCTTTCCGGAACTCTGTCTACGCCAATGACGCGTTTCGCACCCTTGAGCAGCGCCCACTTGGCGACGCACATTCCAATGGGACCAAGGCCCTGACGCCGGACATTAATGTCTAATACTCTTGAAACTGTCATCAGAACTTACCCAGACACCAACGATGTCTCCCTCGTTAACACCAGTGTCCATGACAGTGTGGTATGAAGTCGCCAAAACATCCGAGAGGTAGAGCGCTTTCTCGTCTGACACTCCATCAGGTATCGGGAGCAAATTGACGTTGCCCTTAGGCACGCGAACATATTCTGCCTGACCACCGGGGAAACCACCAGTAAAGTGGGAGTAGCCGAAGAAACCGGCATCCCGGTGACCATACATGGCGTTCTGAAGTCTGCGAGCACTTTAGAAGCTGGAGAGACTATCACGTCTGCACCACTTACGAGGATGGGTTTGTGCGATCGCAGAAGGACGAGAGCTTCTGCTTGCAGTACTCACATTCACCGCATGCGATCTGGAAGGAGGCAACTACGCGCTGCCCGACTTGTAAGTTTTTGACGTTAGGACCGATGCGGTCCACGATGCCCATGAACTATGAGAGGTGTAAGTAATGACCGTGCTGATGCGCGTGCCATATACTGACCTCGTGACCCAAGATGTCGCCCTTCTGAAGATTCACGATTTCGCCATGGTAGAGATGCAGGTCTGAACCACAGATAGTGGTCCCGGTGACTTTGAGTATCACATCGTCGTCTTCGGTGATATCTGGAATGGGTGCCTCGACGAGGCGCACATCCTTAGGCCCAAACCACGCCAGGGCCTTCATTGTGCCCCCCTCCTGGCGAGCCCTGTACTCTGGGTGAGCGACGGTTGGAAACTCCCCCATTGCCTACAATCCGCTGTCAGCGGGCTCGAAATGAAAGCGGGGATCAAATATACTCACGCTCTGCACTGCGTTGGATACTGCTTGCATGGTGGTAATGCGGTGATATGTAAATGGTAGTTGGGGGTAAGCTGTGTGGGCCGTTTTTGGCTGATGCGGAGCTTTATATGCACCTCCCTCCAGGAGTCGGTGGGTGCTGAGGCGCTGACGACGGTGGGCGTATGAGGCGCTTATGACGTCCGCCCTCCGAGAGAGCCTCGATGACGTCACGCGTGGTCCGCGACGCGACCCACGTGATCGTGTTGCACCCGTATCGCTCAGGCTGCGAGTGCCGGGTTCAGGCTTCAGCTCTCGCGTCTCGGTGTTCCTTTTCCGAATCTGCATACACGGTGCCGCTCATTTGTGACGCATATGTGGAACTGGGATAATACGGCTCCGAGTTATCGTCTCGCCCCAATTGACGGTGTAGGATCTAGATTGTCACTGGATGCACACCTGACCGTCTTGCATCTCAATATAGGTCCCCCTCCCCATGATTTCGACTCCGGATGGTACTCTGCATGCGTGCTGTGTCATTCTGTGAATGCATTCACCCGTCAGCTATCCGGCTGTCTCATTCCTTCTGTATACACTCTCGGATAATTCGCACGCTTCTTAGACTAGCTATAGTCATGCTTAACTCACGGCTACGGCTATTGGTCCGTATGTAGTCTGCTCGGAAAATTTCTCACCGCGAAGTCAAGACGCCATCTCGATCTATACCGATGCATGTTCGGTGCCACCCGCCGCTGTCTGGTGAGGTCACGCTTGCAATGCATGTTCAAATTGCGATTGACCCTTCCCGGCCTCTGACGCCACCGCCATGCATGTGCCATCAGTCGAAAACCACTGGCATGCTACATGGAAGCCCGCATCGGGTCGATCGCTCAGATCGAGAACAATGTGTGGTTTGTCAATCATCATTGTGGTCCAGGTTATTGGCCGGTACTTTTATATCTAACAAACTCGATGTTCGTCCGTGGCAATACTTGCGCGCATAGAGCGAACTTCTTGTCGGTAGCATAGGAACTGTGCGACTCGTGCATTGCTGCCTCGCGGCAAACATGAGCACCAGGCGTTTCGTAGTTGGCCTTCTTCGCTTCTTTCGCCGTTCCTGGCGGAAGCTCCCATGGTTGAAGCCGCCGGGACATGCGGCTACCGCGCTGTTTCCGTCCACACAAACGCCGTACTGAGTCACGGGAAGGCTCGCTCTCACTCGTCGTTAATGTTAATAACGGGGATAATATAAGCTACAGACAGCTCCTAGGATATATCGACTACAGGATCTCGTCCGGTATACATCAAATGTCCGTCTCACAGCCAAAAACCGGTGGCCGTGACGGCAAGATACGCGCCCTGCCTAATGTCTGCCACATGTTACCGCGCTCATCTCTATCACTCAAGCAACTTGACCAGACAGCCTCACGGTGGTGGAGATGACGACATATTCCTGCTATGCCATGAATCAGGTAACAGAGGTCGCTGAACATTATTCACAGGTCAGCGTCTTGTGATACAACTGTCATGTCATGAATCGGCTCACCTCAGAGGGCTATGGATCGTTCCACATGCAGAAGCGCATATCGCGCCATAGACGGTCGACGGTAATTCCGTTTACTGGTCGCCATGGCTCCGACGACGCATTTGACATGGTATGCGAACCGTTGGGGAATAGCTGGGACACTGTGCAAGTCACATCTCTCCACGTCCTTGCTCTGGCAGTCCGGTCAGCCTTGGTAGCATAGAGCAGGTCGAGGCAAGCAGACTCACGTTACATTTGCAACTTTTGACCGTGTCTTCAGCGCGTACTGGTACACCGAGCCTGCGCAGACGATTAGACGCCACATCGTGCTGGTCTATGTCAGCTTACCTGCGTCCAGAACGAGGGAGACACTCTCGCCAGGGTGTAAGAGGACGATGGAGCTAGTATTTCGCCCGTAGGACCTCAGTAGCTGCACTGACGCGCAGTCGTGCGTATCGTTCGTAAAGTCGAGGAGCACTTCATACTGAGTGCTGGCCGGCATCCTCGAGAGCAGCCAGAGACAAGATTGAGAACCAACGAGTAGGCGATAGCGAGAAACGTGACTTTGAGTCGATGGGAGAGCGCGAGAAGGAGAGAGCGTAACGCCAGTGAGGCACACGAAGTTATACTCTGCTTGGCGATGACAATTGCTTCGAGCTTCTGCGGGCCGTCGCGTTTTACGGCACGCTCACGGACTCAAGGCGGTTTCACAATATTTAATTGCGTGCCAAAGCAAGCTGTGCACGGTATGGCCGCAGTACACAGCCAGAGCTGACGCTGCCTTTTACAACGGCGGTACGTGGCGAGAATGGAACAAAGCGGACCTGCTGCCACGTCGTGAGCGGACTGCCTATTGTTTGTGCAGAATTAACCGGCCGGCGCTGTGCAGCTCGGACCCGGAAAAGGAACGCAGGGCGGCTGACGATGACAGGAGCCTAAAAGGAGAGAAAGGAGTGGGATTGGAAGAGAATGGCATGCATGGGCAGCGAGGCGGACGACGGAGGCGAGCGAATGCGTGCTTTGAGTTCGGAGTCTTCTCTCTCTCCGTGGCTACTGTGGGCGCCTGAACCCACATCCATATATGGTTTCTACTCAACGCACATGATCGGTCTCTCCGAGAATCTCTCGCCAACGCCTCTCTGTCAGCGAGCTCAGCCACATCCTCACCGCGGGCTACCGCCGCAGGCAATGCACGCTACTGCCTCGCCCCCCTCGCCCCGCAGCCTATTCTAGCTCACTGTGGGCGGCATGGCCACCCATACTTTCCTCGGGATCCCCCCTGAGCTCCGTCTCGCTATATACGACGCCTATCTCGCCGAACACCAGCGCGTGAGGCAGAACCGTCAGCCAACTAACGAGCACATCAGGGTCCTGCACACCTGCACCCAGATAGACCGTGAAGCGAGACCCCTGTTCCGCCGGTACATTTCCCTGAGACATGAACGGCAGATCAATGCGTTCATCCTGCGCGCCGACGACGCCCATGCAGGTGCAGTCCTCTGGGCAGATGTCGCAAACGATGGCCGTGTGCTCGTCGACGCTGCAGCCAGGGGGTCAAGCAAGTCCGTCAAGAGTAAGGTAAGGAGAGGCCCGGTATTCTAAAGTGGATCCTCTAACTTCTTGAAAGGCAGCGGCACCTCTTTCTCACCTTTATGCTGCCCTTCGCCGCATGATATCGCTGAAGCGCCTCCGCGTCTTTCAATGTCGTCAGGGGGTACCTGTCAACAGACCCTTGAGTGCGTCTGTTACAACTGCGTGTCGCCCTCGTTACCGGTGTATTTACCGTACTGGTGCAGAGACAAGGACAGCTCACGTTGCGATGCAATTCGAGGTTGCCATGTACCCAGACGGCGGTCAGCCTCACCTTTCTGCATACGAGCTGCATCTGGACGCAGAGACAAGGGTCTCACCGTTCGAGGTTATTTCCCCCAGGGACGTCGAGCAGCTACGTCTGTCCGGCAACTGCCAGATGCCCACCTTCCCACCTACACCAGCACTTCGTAACGTGGTCCTCCACGGCATCACCGGGAACGCCTTCGACAACAACGCCATCGATAAATGTTTCTCGCAATCCCGGCTCGAGTCATTCTCGTACGGGATGGGCGATAAGCTTGGGTTTGAGCTTCGCGATCGCCATATCCAGTCTCTTGTCTCCCTCTCTGGGGCTCGTCTGCGGCGGTTGGTTCTACTTGAATGTAACCGCCTCAGCAGCAAGGCCCTCGCAGAGTGCCTCGACGGTCTACCGCACCTCGAATATTTTGCGCTCCACATAATAACGGTGGAGGAGCTGCGGTCTAATTTCGTGCTGTCACTGGCACCTTCGGTACAAGTTTTGAAACTGCACGTTATAAATGCCTGGTACGCAGTGCCACTTCTGGCGGAGGAACGCGGCCTCTGCGATGCTGTGGAGAATGCTATTCTAGATCGCACGGTCGCACCTGTGGAAGTCTCGGTACATTTCCGTGAATTGCTGATGAAGGAGGACGGGAGACAAGCTCGGTGGCAGGAGATTGCTACCCAACGACAAATACAATTATCTTTCGGTCGTTGGGAAGACCGTGAACAGTTAGAATTGTAATGTATCGAACTATTGTGTGTGTTGAATAGCCACGGACAAGATGACATAGGATACTTTAGCAGAGCGGCTAATCACAGAAGTCAAGCTCAGGCCATAGTGGTGTGAAGTCCGGATAACATGCAAACATCGTATAGGCAGAGGCTAAGGCTAAGTACATCGAGTCCGCGAATACCGTACGGGCAGCAATGGGCAACTACATAATCACTACTGTCCATACCAATAATGTCCTGTCCTGGAGAGCTGTCTAGTAAGGCTGCTGGAATCGTGGGGGTTTGCGCCCGAAGGAACCTTCCGCTGCGACCGAAAACAAAATGAGAACGGGGGCAGCGAGGATGACACGCAACACACCTCCCCCAAATCAAAGATCTGACGCACCAGGATGAGGTTGACTGCGTTGTGGGTATTCCAGACCACTGTCGTCGCCATCTGTATACCGCGTGTTCATTGCTGCAGGGGTTGGTCCAGGTTCTTCGGTGTAAACGTATCCTGGCTCTGTGGGGTATGGTGTCTGTTCGTAACGGTCGTAGTCACGCGGTTGCTGGACTTTATCACCCATTACAGTCGTGACACTGGCAATGCTTCCTGACCTGTCGTGATAGCCACGGGGGTTGGCAAATGAATCCGTGGATGGACGGGATGCCCAAGGGTCGCCACGGTTAGTGAGGGGGATACTGTCGCCCGCCAGCGGCTTCGTCGGGTCATACAGGGAATCGTACTTGCTGTGATCGCGTTCTTGTCCGGCCGAATAGGCAGCCAGAACGACATAGAGATATGTCTGTAAAGTGTTCCACGGCAACAACCAAGAAGGAATAGAAATTAGGCGTGAGTAACGAACGAACAGCGGTAATGAAACACTGACTTGGGCAATGGCCAATATGACCCACAAGCCAGCCATAATTCCAACGTCGACCAGAGGGATAATCTTGCACAGAATATTGCTCTCGTCGTTTGTGATGGTGTTGTCCTCAGGATAAAATGTCTTTGCGCAGTTAGTTTGTGCAGTCGAATGTTTGACCCCTGACAGCACAATCCAGACGGCTGCTACTGAGAACGCCCCAAGAGTCACGAGCAGATGAAGGGTGGTGTATCGGCGGAAGAGGATGGGCTTCTCCTGCAGCAGAACGTGAGATCATGACGGAAGGAGGCTTCATGCAGGTACGGACATTGCGGACGGCAGCAAAACCCATTAGCTGGAGGGCTGCCCCGGTATAGCATATGATTGCGAAGATCCATTTCCCTGCAGCTGGAGAGCCGGCAGCTCCCACGACTAGTAAAGAAATCGGTTAACCCAACCCAGTCTATATACTGATCGCGAGGTGAATCGCACTGGAAGGTGTGGCAAGTGCGAGTGTGCCTGCGAGGATGCCAAGCACGAATTGCTCCGTTAACGTCGTGTAGATACCAGCATAGATGACCGGGATGGCACAGCAGCAGTATTCTCTGGGTTTCATGACGTCGGTATTAGAGTGCTGGAACAGTGTGCGGTAGACAACGAATGAGACGGGGGGTAAAGGCGGGGCTCGGTCCAAGAGCAACAGTAACCAGACTGAATATGAGAAGGGCCCGCGATGGTGGTCGGGCAAGAAGGGGACGCGCAGCAGCGAGCTGTGTCGGCGCGCACACAGCTACCCCACACTTCAGTTTTGGAAGGTCTCTCCCACGCTCTATTTCGGCTACCCGCACAGGCACGCCGTCACTTGAACGGAGCTCGCTGTAGTGGACATCCTAATCCGTCCTCCCTCCACAACCACGACGTACTATGGCTCGTTTCGCATTTTTCGCATTTTTTGCACTTGTCGTGGGCTCTCTATGTGCAGCCAAGCCTACTGAACAGGAGACACTCGAGGACCTGACTCTGAAGAGCGACAGATGGGACTGGACTGACTGCGGTTCGTCGTCTTGACCAGCACACATTCATCGCGTTGACCATAGAATGCAGGTACACCCCAGCACCTCGTGCACATCCAAGATATCCAAATCACTCCTGACCCGCCCGTCAAGGGTGAAGCTATGACCGTGACGGTTATAGGAACTGCATCCTCCCAGATTGAGGTAATTACGTTCTTGTGCCGTCTCGAGACAGCTCATCATCATGTGTTACCCGTAGGATGGTGCATATGCCGATGTCGTTGTAAAAGTTGGCGCCATCAAGATACTGCAGAAGGAGTTCGACGTTTGCGAAGAGGCGTATGTGCGACGGTTCAGCGCGCAATCAATGTTACTTATTTGGTCCACAGCCGAAACGCGAATGCCAGCATACAGTGTCCGGTGGCTGAGGGCAAGTACACCGTTACGCACACCGTGGACCTGCCCAAGGAGATACCTCCTGGTATGTCACATACTTATTACACAACAACTGTGTGATGACGCATTCTCCCTCTCCTTAGCTCCGTTCGCAGTGAGTGTACGTGGTTACACAGTCGAGGACGAAGACTTGGCATGCGTCGACATCAAGATTGATTTCAGGCCCAGGCGGGGTCTACTTGGCTGGTAGACTTGCGCATGTCAGACTGTCCTGGCGAGGAATTACTACGCTTTCATGATCGTTATGTCCTTTGATATCCATCGCATGTCTTGTGTTCTCGCGATTCTGTAGTCCTGTAACGTGGAGACGAGTATCAATCCCAAGTTAGGAATGATCTGTGCTGAGATGGGAACGTAATGCCATCATAGCTCATTACTCAGTATCGCTTCCGTCACTGTATCCGACTTCGACCTATCTCACCTGGTGCAATCGCCTTTCTTCTGGAATTGGGGACTCCTCGCACATAGGCCGTGCATTACCATCTCCTGTCTTCCGGGTCCTGCATCTGATCATATCATAATCGTGAATTATGATCAACCGCACTTTCGGTGCTATCCAGGTAGCTACTCGTTCTGCATCTCATCACGCTGTTCGTCGTCGGGCCATGGCTCAGTCAAAGTTACGCCACCTCCTGGTTCTCGATTTCGAAGCTACATGTGGAGACGAGATTAAAGGGCAGAACGAGATCATCGAGTTCCCCACTCTCGTGTATAACCTGGAGAACGATGAAGTTCAGGCGACGTTCCACGAATATGTCCGCCCCGTCGTCCATCCAAGGCTGACGCCGTTCTGCACTGATCTCACAGGCATCACCCAGGTTAGGAGTAGTCGCACCCGATGAGCAGATGGACTGATTTGTTCATAGGATGTCGTCGACGCTGCGGACACTTTCCCCGAGGTCTGGAAGCGGTTTCAAGACTTCCTCAAGCGAGACGACCTCTTGGGTGACCCGTCCTCTTACGCTTTCTTAACCTGCGGCGAGTGGGACCTGCAGGCCATGCTCCCACGACAGCTAGTCACCAGCAACAATGACCACGGTTTGGATGAATCGGGTAAAATGATACCACCTTACAACCGCTACATCAACGTCAAGAAGGCCTTCCGGAAGCATTACAAGCTCCGTTATGAGCAGGGCATGGCGTCGATGCTACGACACCTGCGGATGCCACTCGAGGGAAGGCACCATTCAGGTATTGACGACTGCAAGAATATCCTGGCGATTGTGAGACGGATGCGCGAGGACGGGTGGAAGCCAGAGTGGAATATCTAATGAGGTAATTGGTTCGTGCTGCTCGTCTGGTGGCTCACTTTCTGCAGCGGCTAACAGGCGTTTCCAGACTCCCGTCTACGATAGCTACTAAAATATTGTAGGCACATCGGAACGTTCTTGATACACAGGCGATCATTCTTATCTCCTGAACGCCCATCTCTGCGCGTATTCCTGGAACGTGATCATTGCAAGAACAATAGCGAATGCTCCACCCTCACACGAGATGAAGGCCTCCATAGCTCTCTGCTTCTCCTTGTTTTCCTTTTTCGCGCGAACAGCTCAATGCGACTTTACCATCGCACCGGCAGTCCACTTTAGGCAATTTGAAACATACACCGGCTCGTGATATGTATCGTTTAGATCGCGGGGTTGTGGCATTGCCTATTTCAAGGTTCCTCTTTGGGAAGACAATAATGAACTTCGAACATGTGAAGGTGTCCTGTGTTTTCTTCCTCTTCTAGGAAGATCCGGGGACGGTGGACATTCTGTGTACATATTTGCCTCCATGGGTAAACGCAGACGTACGATAACCATGCCCCACTAGCCCTCATATGCTATGCCGACATCGACCATACCATTCGAAGTTCTCTTCGAGCTTGTGAACGATACCCATGAACCGGTCATGATGCAAGTATTGCAACAAGAGGATGGCGAGCGCACTGGGGCGACAGTGTTGCTGCATCGGGGGGAGACCATCTCGCTCGTGTTGACCGCCGGTGTTCCATATAAGTACGCCGTGAAGCGGAGTGGGCATGAGGCGACACTGTCGTGAGGTTCTTCTATGTGGTAAATGGATGTCCATGTTTTGACAAAAGATCTTATTCCTTCACCAGAGTCAAGTTGTGGAAGGACACACGATACTGCTTGTGGAACGTCTTTAGACGGTCAAGGCCATCCACAGACTCGGAGAAAGGTAGAGAAACGATGCTCGAGGGTGTCGTGGTAACGTCGCAAACCAATACCAGAACGTATGCAACCAGATGAGACACGAGGTACAGATATTTCGGCTTGCGGTCGATCGGGAACGTATATAGCTCTGACGTTTATGCACACACAGATGACGACAGCAAAACTCATGCCATAGCCGAGAGACCAACTGGAATCTCGGAGGTCGAGAGACGTTATATCCTTATGTAATGCCGTTATGTTGCCCCTCGTGAATGCCATGAGGACCATGGTCCGATGACTATGGGCCCGATCGATAGCCTTGCACAACAGCAGCCGCCCTGCGAAGACATAAGTGCCACGTATTCTCGCGGGATGTGCAGAAACTCGGCTTACGTGAAGACGTCCCAAACGGCAGTCTGGTTGATGTAAAATGTGAAGCCTGGGAAGATGTTCGTCAGAGTGCGCAAATTATAGACGAATAAGCCCCACCATCGTTCGGCGAAGCCTGGACAAAGAGATACATATGAGAGTCCGTACGGAAATTATCAACGGTGCCATTCACGCACCCCTTGGTAGATTTGGTCGGTATATTTGATGACACGATTACCACCGTCCTCTGTCAAGTTCAATTCGCCGAACTGCCAAGGTTCAATGCTGCAGAAGCGGTAAGTATTGGGTCTTCCCATATGTGCGGGTATGAGCTAATTACCCGCTGCGCAAAGACGCCGTCAGCATTATCGGTAGGGCAGTGGGACAAACACTACTCACGCATGTCCTGATGCCAAAGCATAGCCAACCCAGACAGGGTATATCTCCGTCTTGTTCTCTGACAAACAAGTAAGCATGACTGTAACATTTGTTGAGACGTCGATGCGTACCCAACCCTGTCACGCCGAACTCCTCAATGAGGAGAGGTTTACCAACGTATGCTGCAGCTACACAAGAATGAGACGACATTGATCTATTCGGGCGTGGGGAGTCGTAACGTACTGTTCGCATGCGCTTCGATCCATCCCAAGCCCCATTCCTCCACCGAGAAGTTAGAGCCAGGGTAGTCCTATGGAATCTGTGAGGCCGTGTTTGCTTTATGCCAGGACAAACTCACCAGCTCTGGATACCTGCGCAAGTCACTTGAGTTCGAGACATATCACGAGAGCGCATGTGGTTGCTTACCAGGTCTGAGGGTACATGTGCTAAAGACGTGTCCGAATACATATATAAGGAGTCCGCAAACCTCTACCGGAAAATCACTCACGTATGTGCCGAAGTCGATGTTGGGCAGTGCAAGGCTAGCCTCAAAGTCCTCCCCGGCTGCAAAAGGATGAGCTATTGCTCATGGCGAGAAGAGAACGCTACCTGCCTTCGCCATTAAAGTTGAAGTCGCTGACGAGGGTGCCATCATACCAGCTGCATGAGAGATGAGCATGCGAGCAAGTCTTCTTATGTCCAATGAAATACCGTACTATTCTGGGGGCTGCGCCCAGTAGAACTGACCCTCTCCACCTGTCGTGATCATGTGGTACGGATCGCTAGGATAAACGCGATCAGGGACTTGTATTGTGTGACTGCAATGTTGACTCACAGGCTGCGGACATAGTCGGACTGAAGCTGATACCAGGTGGTCAGAGTCTCGGAGCCGGGCACGCAATCCGGACCTGATGGGAGAGTATCGCCTGCGCAGCGAGCCTCGTTCATCAGCTCCCAGGCGAACACATTTGGAGAGTCCTTGTAGCGCTCAACGATTGTTTGTGCGTATCGCTCTAGATTTTGATGATGAGGGTATAAACACTGTAAACATCCAGTACCACTTACGGTAGGAAGCTATGATGGTCGGGTTCGTGTAAAACTCGTCATGAGTTATTGCAGTGTTGCCCAAGATATGGTAGATGTAGAGTTCCGCTCCCTAAAACGTTGTCAGGCAAACGCAAGAAAGCACATTTTGCCATCAGCATACTCCGTAGCCGAACCTGGTGATGATTTATAGTACATAAGAAAGAGCTGTTGCCACATACACAAATCTTACCAATTGTTTGTGAATGTTAGAATGAGGCGAATGCCGTATTTGCCCGCAGTTTCAACGACATAGTCCAGTCGCTCCAATCCTTGTGAGCCTTCATTGAGAGTCCAGTCACTGTTGTTCCAGACTTGATAGTAGGTAAGGCCAGATTCAAGCGCATAGGGAAGTTCCGTCGCATTGATGGCGTTGAAGGCCTGAGCGAGATTAGGCCACGATCATTCCCCTTAAACGATCGACATACCCAGGTGCGCACAACCTGTACCCCAGCACTTTGCATGGTTTGGAATGTAGCATCAACATCGTCTTGGGTAAGCAAGAGCGGAAGCCACTAAGTGATGCAGTTCGGCATTTATAAACGGCGATCAACACAGTGGGTAGGGCTGAACGTACGAATGAGTTAGCGCCAACGAAGTACTGCCCAAGTGATTAGAAATTGAACTAGAAAATCACGACAAATACATACAAACGGTTCTCCGTCCAAGTCAAACTGAGCTCCGTTCGTGGTGACGAAGCCGGAGGGAACAGCTCGCTTTTCGATGGTCGTTGAGGCATGGGACGCCTCGGCTGCCACAGCAGCACAAGACAGCAAAGAGGCCAAGCAGCTGAGAGCGAAGAGATGCATCCTAGCCAGTGCAAACCGAACGACGGACCGCTACGGTACAGAACGCTGTCCGTCCCTTATATCCTGAGTCCAAAATAGTGTGGACATCATCTCAGAGAAGCCGAGCAAGTCTGCAGTCGGTAGAATGTCGGGTATGGGTCAGGTGAATGATCATGCATGCTGAGAGCGGAATATTCGCTAAAATGACATTCTACGAGAATGATGACTGACCGGCCGTGAGCATAAGCAATAAGCGTATATTTGTCCGACCTGCTGATGACCTTCAGTACTTGTGTTGCGTATACGGTATCGTGGGGAATGGCTGAAATTTCAACGCTGGCAGCAACCAATACCACACTCAACCTCATGTTACTGGAATGCCGCTGAAGATGTACTAGTTGACCGGAGTGGTACAGTGGGCGTTTTAACCGTCGAGGAGCTAGCCAAGTTGAGTTGGTCAATGTTCTGTTCCTGACCAGACGCGCGTGGGGTTGTCCCGGATCAGAGATCTCCCTGCAAGATTCTCCGACTCGATCACACCAACCTTGTCCAAGAACACCTTTCTCGCCCAGACCGTCAGAACGCTGTCTCAAAATGCCGAAGAGCTCAAAGAAAAAGAAGGATAAGGCAGCAGACTTTACGGTACTTTGCGTGCCTCGATGGCCGCTTTCTGCACACTGAAGGAGAATTTCGCAGAAAGCCAAGCTGAAATTAGGCAAGGGCAAACAGGTACCCACCAACGCGGTCGATACATCTTTCAAGGCTCGCTGTACGTGAGAATATCCTACACTTCATTTGAAATCTGAAGTGTGATCAAGGTAGCCATCGCACTGCCAACCCAGAGCATTGTCCTCGACAAAAGTAGCCAAGCGCCCACAACCAAGAGGAAGCTCACGTTTGACGACTTGACATCTCATTTAAAACATTACAATGCTGCCACCAGGAGAGGTATGCTCTCGCTCTACAGACGGTCGAGACGTCCATCTTATACTTGTCACAGATGCAATACTGGGTCTTCGAGAGCTTCTCGAGTCGTATCCGGATCTCATTGGTTCAAACTTGACAGCCCTTGTAAGCAGCTGTGTACGCGCCATAGGAGACGAGGTAAGCCGAAACTACGTTGCAAAGTCTAAGAGAAGTTCTTACGTTGTCTGTAGGATGCCAGCGTGCGCAAGGCATTGCTGTCATTCCTAGGCTGGCTACTTCGCCAGGTTCCTCCCGTATGTTAGAGTGTCACTCAAAACATTTTGATCTCAATTGACTATGTATCACAGGAAGACATACTACCACATTCTCCTGTGCTGCTCCTTTTTACCACCTCCGCCCAGACTCATATCTTCCCCGAGATACGCATCGACGCCATCCGTTTCCTGGACCTGTTTCTAGAACTAATTCCCGACGTCGTGACGGAAGACTGGCTTCAGCCCAGCAGTCATGGAAGGAGAGTCCTTGAAGGCTACCTTGGTATTTTGAATGCTGGCACCACATACGGCGAAGGCGGAGGTCGGTAACTTCTTCACGACTACGCATACAGTCACTCGACTAAGCCCTCTCAATCAGATACGGGGCCCGTGCGAGCAACGAGCACAGCAAGCGTGATCCTGTCACCTGCGGTACGCCTGTCTCAATCGTGGCGTCTTACGGCATACTGACATGCCACATGGGATTGCTGAAGTCGAAACTCATCGTCTTGAAGTCCTTGTCGTCATTCCTGAGCCATGCACTTTCCGCAACTTTGTCTTCCAGCCAACCGAGCAGCTCATCCTCCGCGCATCCACCAACACCAACCTGGTTCCTCTCGTCGTCGTTCACCTCTCTCAAGGCTTACGAAGCGTTCGAGTCCGTCTTGCGTCCGACGTACCACGCCTCACAGTCCATGTCAAGTGCACGCTATGCAGAACGATGGTCAGAAGAAGCCGATGTGGATGTCACTTTTGAGACGTTTCCCGGCCAGTTTGACGCAGCATCAGCTCCAACAGGAATTTCGTGGAGTCTACAGGAGCTGATGAACGTTGACGTGCAAGAAGTCAATCAGTCTGGGGATGACAACAAGTCACCGTCTTCGTTCGCTGTGGTACGTATTTTCGAGCAGCTGCGGATAGAAGAGCCTAACACTCACGAGCTCCATACAATGCAGCACCTTGCGCGTACGTTGCACTCAACGGTAGTATCCACGCTCCTCGACTGTGCACCGTCCGTCTTTTCCCCAAGTTCAGTTCCTCCAGAGAGGGAACTGCAAATGGTCATAGTTTTGGGGGAGATCTGCCGTACTCTATACGGTTCGATATTGCGAGAAGCCGGCGAGGTACGTTTCCTCAGGCGTATATTGTGTCATGATTCCGATATCCCGCAGGGCGACAAGGCGGAGAGCACAGCAATCAAGGAATTAAAGCAGATTCTTGGATACTTGTCACCGTACTTCCCGTTCACAGTGGCAGGCTCTGTCGTGGCAAAGCGGGACATCAAGGTATGCCTCCCATAGCATGCGGGTGCGATGGCTAGTAGCTGAGCGAATCCAGGTCGAACAAGCGTTCCAAGATCTCAACCTCGTCTTTTGCGAGCTGACATCCTTTCTGATCCTCGCAACCTCCCCGGTGGGCCCTCACCCACGCCATCCGCAGGTAGTACAGGGCAAGACACGCCATCGCGGGAAGTTTCACCCTAGCGGGCCATTAGAATCGTCGCCGCCTCTGCAGACATCAAATGTCCGCGATTACGTCGTCCAGCTGCTCCGCGGAGAAGCGTCTGCAGGCTCATCACAGCCATCCATCGCGCGGCCAATCACGCCGGCCGCATACTCGGCTCTGCTGCCCACCATATGGTCGCTGCTCAATAGCGCATCTACCACCGTGGGTGCAGACAGCACCTCGCGGGCGGTCCTGCGCGTCGTCGTCGAGCATGCGATCAAGGCATCATCGACATCTGTCGTAAAGCGGTCAACGATCGATTTCCTCGCCCGTTTGGTGTTAGTGAGTCCACTATAATTACTCTCGCGCTGAGAATAGCACAGTCTGATCGCACGCCTCGCCCAAGCTCGAGCGTGAAACAGAGTACCGCGGCGTATTTATCACCGGGCGGAATTCGGAAGAAGACAGGGTCCTCCAGGAATGGCTGCTGCACCTGCCGAAGACGCTCTGGGAACTTGGCGGAGCCAGCCTGCCCACGACGGAGGTGCGTCCCCGACGCCTATGATTCGGCCTCTACCAAGCCCCTCGGGCTCACATAACACCCGGACATAGGCTATTCTGCGGTTCCTTCTTCGGCTGACACAGCGCAAATCGCCACTGCTACCCGACGAGGTCCGTGATCGCCGGCCGATTGCCCTGCCGTATATAAGTGCTCATGAGTTGTGCCCTGTTGCGTTTTGCAGACCCTGTCCTTTCTCCGTAGCCGCCTCGCGCCCTACTTCGTCATCTCGCATGCGACACGGGGCACGTTGCTGGGTCCGTACAGCAAAATTCCGCCCGCGTCGCCGTTGCGCAGATTGGTGCTTGACGTCGTAGTGACCATCATCTCAGGTGCAGGTGGAGACGGAGGACGTGATGGGCTGGTGAGCGCAGTAGATGAGGCTGTAAAGGGGACAGAGGAGCAGTCATACTGGATTTCTATGCGGAGATGAGTCCTGTAATGTACTGAGATATCGTCATACCTACTTCGACGTCTATGAAGGTGCTCATGGTTCACATAATGAGAGATAAGAGATAGCGCAGACTTTCATTCCATTCATTTGACATCTACCCAGGATGTGTCTACAACATAAGGGCGCAGGCATAACCAGAGCTAGCGACCGACGATTCCAGGCATGCTCGATGCGATACGTTAATGAATTCAATACGAGACAGCCCTCCTAGCCTCCCGCCCCTCCGCTTGCAAAGGGGGTCGAAAGGAACACCAACGCCCGGGCGTTGAGGGACGGTCTGGAGCCTTATAGCAATAAAAAAGTATGTAGAGAGCAACGGAAATGTAGATGGTATGTGCAGCATAAGCAGCAGATGCTGCTCACACGCTGGTATGCGCGGAATGCTTATGTTGACCAGACCCAGGTCATACCAGTGAGACGACCAACGGCAAGTTGAGCCATATCCTGGAAGGCAGTGGGAGTGAAGTCCAAGCTCGTCACGTCGCAGCCTGTGCAGCGGTCGGTGACCGTGACCGTGACCGACTTGCCCTGGTCTATAAATCCGATCATGATCAGATAAGCATGCCCCTTGACAAAACGAGAACCGCAAACGCACAGTTGGCAGTGATCTGCTTGTTGCAAACAGGGTTGGTGTTCGGGTTCGTGCCATCATAACCCCTGAAATTTGAGTGATTGTCAGGAGTGTGATGCTGCGCAGAAGACAATTGGCACTCACGGGTAGTTGTCAAACAGCTGCCAGGAGACTGCAACAATGTAGTCGGAATCGGTGTTAGTGATACCGCAAGCACCAAGACCAGCCGCGTAGAACGTGGCTAAGGGAGGAATAGTTTAGTAACGATCACACTAGGACTAACGAAGATGCCCCACCATCACCCGTGTTGGTCTCGTAGAGCCAGGTAGGACCGGAAGCAGCAGCCGACGAGGTGGATGTTGGCGTGTAGGTCGGCGACGGAGGAACATAGGTGCTGGTGGGCGCCACATAGGTGCTAGTGGGTGCCACATAGGTGCTGGTAGGCGGCGCTACATAGGTGCTGGAAGGTGTCTCATAGGTGCTGGTGGGTGCGACGTATGTGCTGCTGGGGGTGAAGGCAGGGACAGACACGACGATCGAAGACGAGAACGTCGGGGGCGCGCCACCA
Source organism: Postia placenta MAD-698-R-SB12 (assembly GCF_002117355.1). NCBI lineage: Eukaryota > Fungi > Basidiomycota > Agaricomycetes > Polyporales > Adustoporiaceae > Rhodonia > Rhodonia placenta. Next base: position 1,899,264 of record NW_020169832.1, on the reverse strand, counting down.
ACATTGACAGGAGCAGAAGAGCTCGCGCTAAGGACAGAGGAGGAGACGATGGTCGATTGGGCGACATCACTTGTAGAGAAGACGGATACTGACGGTGCAGCACTGCTAAGGACCGAAGAGGCAACGACCGTGCTGTTCGCAGAGGACGAAGGAATGCAGCGCTTGTTAAGGGAACGCTTGCGCTTCGGCTTGACTATGACCGACTCGGGCTGAGCAATGACCACAGGCTCCACATGGTGGGCAGCAATGGAACGATGGTGGTGCGCATTCCGGGCGAGGTGCGGGGTAGCAAGCGCAGAGGCGTAGAAAGCGAGCGTGAGGGCGACGAGTGTCTTGGCGAAGAACATGGCGACAAGAACGTGGGTAAGAGAGTGGAGGATGGAGAGGGTGGTCGGGTAGCGGGCGGGGCGAGCTGAACCTCGGGAACAATGAGGGAAGAAAAAGGAGGGCCTTATATAAGGAGGGACGGAGGAGGAGCTCGCAGGGCCAGGAGTCGTCAAGGACAAAGCCAACCACCGGTGGTAAAACGTGGGTCAGGGACAAAGCACGCAAACAATTTTATTTATGTGTTTTTCGGGGTGGGTCCCACGCCACCATGCAGGCTAATTGCAGCCAATGGGAGGCGGTGTTCCCTTGCCGACCCCTGTGTCTCCGGCCGTGACTGTTGTCCACAGAACAGCCGCAGCAATTATGCCTGGGCCGTTGCCTTCCCCCGTACAGGCCTCCATCTCCGGCCTCATCTCGAACATACATATGCCTCGCGCGCGGTCGGCCCTCGCCGCACTGCGACATGTGTCCACCGCGCGAATCACCGAATCACACTCCCATTTCATCATAATGTACAGCAATTACACACGCATCACACCCCCGGGTTAGCCTTTGCCGCGTGCATCTTCACCAGCCCTGTACTAGACGTCTCCGCTAGGCTCTTCGCGTACGCATCAATCTTCCCCAGCAGCAGCACGCTCTCCAGCCGACTCGGCTCCGGCGGTATCTTGAATAGTCTGTTCACGTCCTCTTCGGGCAGCGGCGCGAGGCCCTGCGCCACACGCGCGGCGTTCTCCTCCTTCCGCTTCGACACATACGTGTCTGCCCGCGCCTTCTCGCGCGCAATCTGTCGCTGCAGGTAAGCCAGGTTGCCTTCCTCGGTCTTGTAGTTGTCGAGCGCCTCGATAATGTGCTCGAGGTTCCGCGACACGCTTGACGTCCCCAGATTTAGCGTCGCGAACGAGGGCGGCAGCGTCGTTGATGACGTCGCCGATGACGGGTTAACATCAGGTCCTGACAATGGCGCGCTCTCTGTCAGCGTCCCCAGGAATGCACTCAGCAGCGCGTTCGTCCGGATCTTGAGGGGGATTTCCTCCAGGATAGAGGAAAACGTAAGCCGGTGGCTGATGAGGCTAAAAGTGGCGCGCACATAAGCTATTAGAGTTTGCCCAGACAGATCCCATCGTACCTCGCCGTGCTGAAATTGTTTCTCTTGTACGCGTCCAAGAACGCTTTTGTAAGCCGGAACGCCCGGAATGAAGCGTTCCCTCGCGCAGTCTGCGACATGTCTAACAAGGTGCGAGGAAACAACGTAAGTCCGCAGCCCAGCCGCACGTGCGCTCCGCATACCGTGCACAATTACGATACCCCCATGTCTAAGTTTTTCCTGATGAATAGCCTGCGTGTCGACGAGCGTTTGATTGAAGAACGACCCAAGCGTCATGGCCTGGTAGAATCCCACGACGCTGTCATCTGCCTGAACCTCCTTCAGCGAGCGCAGCATCGCCGCCTGGAACCGGGCTATGTTTGGCCATAAACGTGCTCAGTGTCCGACATACCAGACTTTAAGCGCTATGATGGACTCACCAACGCCTTTGGGGGACTTATCGTCCTCATCGGATGGGAGGGGGAAAGAGTTGGACACCTCCAGCGTCCCGTCGAGGTCGAGACCAAGCACGAGTCCGTGAGCGGCGGGGCCGTGCGCCTCTCGGGAGTGCTTGATGATCTTCGTCACCACCTAAAAGCGCCGCACACAGCGTCCGCGCCCCAAAATTGACATCGAGCGGTTTGAGAGGAGGCAGTCAGATATGTGGTTCAACAGATGCGCTCACACCGTGTGAGAATCGGTTTGGAAGCGTCTGAAACGCAAGATGGAACGGGGAGAGAGAGCGCGCGGGTAGGGTAGAGGGGAGAATGTACGTTCCGAGTGTGCATCGAGATGCAGAAGATGCGGGGGTAGCGAAATAGGAAAGGTCAGGCGTACTCACCATACCGTCGAGCTGCACGCAAGTCAGCGAGATTTCTGCCTCAATGTCAATTGCCTTGGACATGGAGGCCGGGATGGCTTCATATGTGGGGGCAGCAGGTGTAGGTGCTGCAACCGGCGCGGGGAGAGAGGCTGCAAGGGCAGCTGCCATCGAGGTTGCCGCAGCCATTTTGATTGAATTTTAGCCTGTGCGAGCCTTGTCTTGGTTCTGCGAGGATCTGTCGCCGTGAAGGATGCGTTGAGCAGAGGGGAGACGGAGAGAGAGCCCTGGTCGCCGGTAAGCAGGTGGAATGAAAAGTGCCTGCAGTCGGCTTTGCGACTTACCAAAAGCGGAGGGCTCGTCCAAGTCACGTGAGTGAGAAGCGCAGAAGAGGCGCCGACCTTTGACGAATGGACCTTTGACGGTTACGAGCTGTGTCGAGATCGTCCCGAAACCGAGCTCCTATGGCATCATTGAGTGGGAAAAAAGCCAGCAGTTTATTGCCGCTGTCATGGCAGCATGGCGAATGCTCTGCAAGTGTCACGCAAGCGAGAGGCGGCCGACATTCAACCTGAAACAGCCTGTGGCCTGTTGTTCTTCAGGCGTTTGCGACGGCCGTGGCTCGTCCACTCAGTCTCTCTCCAAATACTTTCGCATCTTGTGCACTACACATACTGAATGAAGGTATGTATGCATAGCATGTCGAAGGCATCGACGAAAGATTCAGGGGACCAAAAGTTAACGCTCAGCTCCGCCGGTGCAGTGGCGGGGGTGCTAGCATTAAGGACGAGGTCGAAGGAGATACTTATATTTTCTTCGAAGGACCACTAGTCCCAAAAAATCAGATGGCCGCCGGAGACAAGGCAAACCTTCCGACGAAGAGAAATCCGATCAGCATTGCGATTCACGGTTAAATCTGCCTCATGGCGAAATGTCACCAGAGCGTCCTATGTAGGGTTCATTTACCACAGTCTTAAAGCCAGTGAATGGCTGAGTTGACATGTAGTATATCGTTTGCACGCGTATGACGACTGCTCACAGGGCTTGATGATAAGCCTCTGGGTTGCGATCGCGTCTTTGGGGCGTGCGATGCAATGGCAAGCCAACAATAGGAAGTATCTCATTGCCCAGGTACAGTTTATTCCATTTACATCACGGGTCATGCTCATCTTTTGCTGTAGGATACGGCGTTTTTATCACGATATCAAGCGCTGCGCGCAGCAGATGCCAAGGGAATCACGAAGTCAAGTTCAACTTCGGGCGTGCACTTAATTCCAGCAGCCAGGTATTTCTTTGTGTCATCCAAACTCTCCAATGCCTGATTATAAGTTTATTCTAAATAGTATTGCACTCTCTTGTCGTCGTCACGAAAGGTCGTCGTTACTGCTGAACGCAGATATGGGGACGATGCCAAGGCATATGTCAAAGTCGCCCGTCATTCTTCGGCTGATACGTCTTTGGGCTACAGGCAGATTATGGGCTGGCGCGCGAGGCGGCTTACAATCTCTCACTAATATTTGGTGCGACTCCAGCCGAGAACTTGTACAGGCGATGGCGGTCTCTGTAATTGCGACCCTTACGGGCGGTCCTCGAAGTCGCAGCAGTCTCATTTTATACCGTGACAGTCTGTCAGCGGAATCGTGCTGGCACGTAAGTGATTCTCAGCATCGCAATTTCAAGGCGCGTGGATCACCTGTATAACTTAAATGCGTCGTGCATGACGACGACAACTTCTCTATGATGCTCAACGTGTTGAGTACCACCATTTCTCACTTCCTTTGCCTCGCCCCGTCAAGATGATACGTCTATCAAAACAAAGTTTGTGGACAGCCTACGACGAGACGTCTTTTGTGAGCAGATCGCAGTAAGTAAGCCTCACTCGAGTAATGTTTGAAACAGTACCCAATGATTGTCAGCCTACTAGCATCATTGACTTCTTATGCTACGACATGCTTTGCCCATATATAATATTTTCCTTATATGAAAGGAGGTCGAGCAGTTATTCTTGGACGAACTCCTGCAGATATAATCGATATCATCCACGTTCCGTTAAAATTAGATACCTTCAACACCTGGTGACCGTACGCAAAGGTTGTGTTCTCACAAAATGCCACATGCCCTTCAACTTGTAACCTAATCTTTTCAATGAATACTCAAATCGGCTCAATGCCCTGTGCCTGGCCTATGTTGGGTTTACGTGCGTCACGTCGTCCTATCGTTGGAAGGCAGGATCTCGCTGAGCTGAGCTGCGTGAATAGATGCTACAAAACGACTTGCGACATTGGTCCGAAGGAGTCTATCTTCCCATCAGTCCATTTTGTTCACATTGCGACCGAGGCTCCGAAGTAGGAAATAGCCTCAGTTGCATTCGCTAGCTCGCGAGTGGCGGGCAGCATGAAATGTCAGATGTCCGCAGGGCTTATAATGAATAGCGTAGCGGGACACCTCTTGAATAAGAACCCTCGTGCACATGGAAGACCCTATTCGCGAACCCAGGTACAGTTTCAGTTCTGAGTTCTGTCAACAGTCGTATATTTAGCACTGCCGTTTTGCTCGCGGCAGACTCGTCTAAGACTCAGCAAGGGGTACCGTCGGCTTTCCGTCGAGACGAATTTCCTGATAGTCTAGATGGCATATGGCGCTGATTCTCGCTTGATCTCGGTGTCGTAGAAGGATAAGGATAGCAACCCTGACGCATGGAACCGCACGTATATTGTCTTTGACGTATCCGCTCTAAAGTGGCGCCGGTATTTGAGGTCTTTGAGAGCTCTGGGAGCCGCGTACACCCGCCGCCTTGTAGATAGTTCAAGCGGTATTTGAGGAATGTTCATCTGAAGCAAACAGGAACATGGGGGAGACCGACGGTGGCTGAGCGCTTGCAACCTACCGTGATCAGCGTGAGATGCGATCGCGAAGCGAGAGCCGTAGTTTGTGTAACGTGCACGTGATCGTCGGGGCAGCTCGATATGGGCGTCTATGACGCTTCATAAACTTACTCCAGCTCTCTCAGAGGACCGTATGAACCCGCTTCTGCTTCCACCATGAATCGCCAAACACGTATTATTCTGCTACTGGTCATAGATGTCTTGTTTTTCTTTGTGGAGCTTATCGTCGGTGCGTTGTGTAAGCTCCATGATCTGGAATATCAACGCTGATTGATTACTTTAGGATACGCCGTCGGTTCATTGGCCCTTGTGGCGGACAGTTTCCATATGTTGAAGTGAGTGTGAAGTAGGATCATTCTGGGTGAGACATTGAGACGAAACCCTCTCAGTGATGTCATGAGTCTGGTCGTCGCCCTATATGCGATTAAGGTGGGGCTATTCCCTACACGGCAACGCGCTGAGACAACCGATTCCCCGTCCTGCAGCTCACCAGTCAGACAACAACTGACGCTCGTTACTCTTATGGCTGGCATCGCGCTGAAATCCTTGCTGCCCTGGTGAATGGCGTGTTCTTGCTGGCTCTTTGTTTCTCTATTTCTCTGGAAGCGATCGAACGATTCTTCAGCACTCCTGGTGAGATTTATGCCGTCTTCTGCGTGCCCGACACTGACTCATGCCATGCAGAAATCTCAAACCCCCGTCTTGTTGTGATTGTAGGGTCATTAGGTCTTGCATCAAACATCGTGGGATTGTTCCTGTTTCACGGTTGGTGCAGTAAATCCGCCGGTACTTCGAGGTCCTAAAGTTTTCCCTTAGAGCATGGCCATGACCACGGACACTCGCACGGCAAGGAGAGTGCTTCGTCCTCGAAGCCTGCTAGTGTCCGCTCTAACGGCGAAACCGAGAATGACCCTAAGCGCAAAAGCGCCCAGGGGACATTGCAACAACCTCGTTCGCGTGGCCGCTCGGACTCGCTCTCGTCAATGTATGGACATCCTGCTGCTACGCGTGCATCGATGGTGCAAGCAGCGCAAGACATGGCGTCCGCACGATCCCCATCCCCGAACGGCCGCGGTGGCAACTCTCGTGCCCGAAAGTCGCGTTCGCGCACACGTTTTGTTCCCAATGAACCCCAGGTCCCTGAGTCCATCGCGGGGTCATCGACTGACCACACCCATCGCACAGATGAGACGACACCACTACTGTCGTCGGAGACGGCGTCAGCCTCGTCGGAGGGCTCGCACTCCGAGCATGGGAACAGCAAGCATGCGAGCGGCCACTCACACGGACACAGTCATGGATCAATGAACATGCACGCCCTTCTTCTGCACGTGCTAGGAGACGCGCTGGGTAACGTGGGTGTGATTGCGACAGGTCTGATCATCTGGCAGACGTCGTTGTCGTGGAAGTACTACTTCGATCCAATGATCAGTCTAGTGATCACTGTGATCATTTTCTCGTCCGCGTTGCCTCTAGGTGTGCAGTATTATGCACCTTCGCGCACAGGTTTATTTAACGACCTTTATGTGCAGTTCGCAGCACATCCTTCATCTTGCTCCAGGGTGTCCCTTCGACAGTGTCAATAGAGGATGTCAAGGATGCGATACTGGCTGTAGATGGCGTGTTGTCGCTGCATGAACTTCACATCTGGCAGCTCTCCGAGTCTAAGAATGTTGCATCTGTCCACGTCATGACCTCGCGTAATCACGACTTCATGCCGGTCGCCGCGCAGATCCGCAAGGCTCTTCACCACCAGGGCATTCATTCTAGTACGATTCAGCCGGAATATCATAATCCACGCAATCCATTGCCAGAGGAGAGCCTCAAGGTTAGCAACTCACCTTTGACATGACCTATGACCGAAGCTCACTTTGTTGCTTGCAGACGTCAGCGGAGACATCGTGTCTGATCTTGTGCCCTCCCGATGCAGAATGCGACCAGGAAAATGCATGCTGCGGTGAGTGTTCCATACTTGATTGAGTCATTGGGGTTTTCATTGTACTGAATGACGGTGCCGATAGCTCCATCATCAATGGATGTATAAGATCAATTTACTACTTCACTGTCACACAACTCTCCCATTCCGGAACATAATTTACGACATCATTGTCATCATTGTAATGTCCTTGAGCGTAAGCGAACGAGGCAATCTGTCTGTATCTCTAAAGGTCAGCCATGAATGTCGGGAAGTTGCCAGCAAATGGCTGCGAAGTGGTTAGCCGCTTCACAATCATCGCCGCCGTAGCTCCATTTCCTTTTCTGCGGAGATCATTGCCCAGCCTTCGAGCCATCGCAGCAGCTGATTGTCCCAACACCATTTGTTGCTCTCCACATACACTGTGAAGGGCGTATTCGAGATGAAGAGCGGCTGTGAGAGCGGAGGAAATGACGGCAATCAGCAGTTCGCCAGTAGTTGCCTGTTCTGATAGAGAAAAGCCGTCTGCTGCTGCAACCAAGCCGGGAACATGCTCGTGGAGGAAGATAGGTAGCAGTGGCGGCGATTGCGCGCGCCGGGGCATCGTGAGCACGTACGTTGCTATCCGCTTGGGGGTCTCGATATTCCCTCGTGTCGCGGTGACTGAGATTTCGTTCCAGAGCATCATGAGGAAATCCATCGGAGAATTGAACAGGAGACAGCGGTCGACGTCTAGCGCGGGCGCCTGAGCGTCTGCGAATGCATTCCTAATTGCTTGCGAGGAATGGTCGGTCCAGACGGTGTTCTGGCCGAGAGAGCGAGGGGGTTCTATACAACACAGCCTTTAACAGTGGCTTGGGGCATGGCGCATGAACTCACCTTCCGTAGGTGCTCCAAGAGCATTCAAGGCTGCACGCCGGATCAGCGCGGGGTCAAAGGGAGCTATTCGCGTGAGCTCGTGTTTAGGAACGGCAGGAAACAGCCTGAGTACAGATGAAGCAGACAGACGCAAAACGGTCGGTGGACAGGACGACGATAGAAGTAGTGTCTGTAGAACGTCCAGGTGGAGAGGTGCCCTGTACCTAAGCTTTGCTGTTATGAGAAAGGCCATCCGAAATCGAATGGTTTTCGTACCCTCTCCGACGAATCTCCGTCATCAGAGATTTCGCCACACCGACCGAAGTCCAGTTGAGGAGCGGGTCCATGAAGAATTGAATTCCGTTGTTTAAGATACTCCTGTCTATCTTGCGTTCGGCGCAGAAGATGATAGCTTGAGCGAACAGAGTGGCAGCAATGCGCAGAAGAGTCTTCGGCCGTGTATTCCTACACTATGATAAGAACCAAGCTGGCGTGTAGTACCATTCCTTTACTTACCGGAGAATGGTGTCTTCGATACCCTCGCTGCTGCTATCGAAGAGAGCCTTGAACCAAGCTCCGTATGCTTGTTTATCGTCTCCTTTGAACTCCAGGGGTGGGCGAGCAGTGGATGCTGACCGTATCAAGTCCAAGCTTAGCTGACGCTCGCCGAGACGCAGAGTAGGATACGAGACCTTGGCACAAGGGCAGACGTAAGTGATTCAGTGAAACCTGTTCTCATTCTCACAGACTCTCACGTTGCATCGGACTATTGCTTCCTGCACGAAGAGGACAACATCTCCTACATGCGTTACCGCAGTCCGTGGATCGCCTATGGTCAGTCAGCAATGCGCTACACTATCAAAGTTGTGGGACCTACCGACGGTCTCACAGTCGTAATCCTCTATGAAAGCGAGTGCATATGCTACGAGCACTTGTGCCTTGACATGCAGTGATACTATATCGAGGGCTAGGTTGTATCGGCAGAGAATCCTGCATGTGTGGCTCAACGATTCTAGGTCGACGGAGTGTGAAGGCGAAGTGAATCTCTGCAGGACCCATCAGCGTCGTATCAGCGTCGTCTGAAGGACGATATGACCTTCTCAACGACTTTTGCAAAGGCTGCATGGCTACAGGGATCGCGACAGCATCTATCCACAAACGCGATGGCATCGTCGATGTTGCTTTCAGCAACTAGTTTTGACTCAATGTAGGGCTGCCAGCGCGTTAGCACAATCGATGTTTTGATAGACGGAGACGTACAACTAGGTCCATCCCCGCCTCTTGCGCCTCCATAGGCAGACGCGGATGAAAGTCACTGAACAGGGCTGGGTAAAGAGTGGCACCTGTTGAGATTTCCATGAGACCAACTGACACCAGCTGGTGTAGTATCTCGACCGCCACAGGAGGACTATGTACGCATGTAGATGATATGACTTCGCTTGAGGAAGACTTAAATACCTCGTTTTTTCTCCGAGAATGTCAGAATTCATCTGTAAGCTCATGTTGTCACATCTTTGCATGAGATCAGAGCGCCGTAGGACCAAAGACACAGCGTTTTGCAAGGCCCCGTGCTGCAACATTCACTGAGGATTACCACGGTTCACCAGTGTAGCAGGACGCACCCATTCAGCATCTGGAGCACTATCTCCTTGTACTGCTGTCTGGAATCTGTGCAGCAACAGTGGCAACTGAGGATAGTTAAAGCATGAGCCTCGAATTGCATTGGCAAGACTTACCCGACCAGTGACGAATGCTCTCCAAATCAACGCCGCTCGCGTAGAGTTAGGACCCGCATCCACACTCTGCGCTAGGCAGGTGAGTGATGACACGATGAGCTGTGTGTAAAACACGACCGGCTTCCAGGCAGACCACCTGTATAGTCCCACAAGTAAAGCAACTATGTGATCTCCATCTCCAGCTCCGAATTCACAAGCTCTCCCATGTATCTGCGAGGTTCAGTTAGAACGGCACACTACTGCAAAAGATGAACAGGGGCGCACTAGGCCGTTCAAGATTAAACTACAGGTGACGAGGTCGGTATCGGAACCGGGACCTGTCAAGTCACCCCTGCCAATTGATAGCACCGTGTGCATCATTTGTGCTTCTCTCGCCACCTGGGTGTCTGGGAGTAGAAGGCTTAAGGAGAATGCGAACGAGTCAAGATCTTGCCGGACCGCGGGCGCAAGCCGCAAGACTTGCAGCATGGCATTGACCTCCTCATAACAGGGCCTCACAAGTTGCGGAGGCATTTGTGATACATCTGTCGCGAACGGCAACAGTAAGATAAGTAATTCTGAAGCAGAGGTTGTCAACTGATGGAAGTGGGAGATGGGAAGGGCGTGAGCTGTTCGGAGCAAAGCCAATGAGTTGAACACTGTTGCCAGTAGATCGTGGATCTGTTCTCCATATGGTACTATAGAGCCCAAGGGTGGCATGCCCGATGCGTAGTGAGCATCTAGAGCCACTCTACAGAGCATGTCCAATGTGGCGGCATGATGCAGATTGGTGGACTTTGCTGCCGATAGGAATGTTGAAACAAATTTTGGCAAAGAAATTAATCCATCATGTATCGCTTGCTTGAGGTATACTTGTAGTGTGGGATCCCCAGGGTAGTCGCGAAAAAGGAACAACACGGAGTCTGGACAGCTGCACATTAACGCACTATGTGGAAAGAAGTAAGTGTCCACTCAACTGCTAACATCTATTTGAACATTATCTGTGACAAAATGGATATTTTCGTTAGCAAGGAACAGTTTGCACAGATTGACCCACTATGCAGGTTTCGTAAATTCATACTTTATTGGTCCAATCAACCGCTTACGCACTTTCTGGGCAGACACTCCGCTTTGGAATGCGTTACGCGTAAGGTCGTTGATCGACATATGGGCTAGTTTGATGATAATTAGCTGTGTCCGCCGAATGCAAACGCCGACCTGGAAGAGCAGCGGGAAAGATGCCGCGGCGATAGATCTCGATCCTGTGTGGTACCCACGCACTTCCCATTAGCCATATCAGGCAAGTGTTGTATTCGTGTACTGGCATTGTGACAACAAGACACCCGAGTCAACGCATGCATGTAATTATAACCGAGGCGCGTAAATCCGAGCCATCCCTTGTAATAGAATACAAACGTAGTTCGTGCGTGACAGACCGTTCGCACATCATCATCTGCACTTAAACAATCATGACCATCGTCCAGTCGCTGCATGTAGCACATGGCAGAGTGGATATCATACATATCTATAGACAAACCTCCTTGAAACATCGAAGTGCAATCAAGTGACGCGGGATGCACAAAACAAGAACACAGCATACATGACTGAATTGTAAGCGTCCCAGGAAGCCTTCGGCTGTTAGATAAATATTGGTACGGCAGGAAGAGACACTTGCAATGTACAACAGCGGGACAAGAGACTACGCTGAGGAGACGTGAGAGGTATATACAACTCAAAAGGGTCACAGGTAAACGCAGTAGCCTCATACTTTCGACACTAGCCTTCGGGTTTCCTGAGGCGTAAAACGTAGTATCGTGGACAGAATCCTGACAAGGTGCGGCTATGAGAGACGATGTTAATGTCAATCTCAACGGTACATTGCGTGGTATCGCACGTACCCTCATCTCCTTGTGTTCCAAGAACTGCAGTATTATGTTCCTTAGATATTCGACGTTGATCTCTTCGTCAGACTTCGCCACCGCAGGAGAACCGGGTCGAGAAGGAGTATCCCTCGTAGTCAGATCTGACACAGAGGACCGTGGCGAGCGTATTTCGGGACTACTCTCTTGCCGTGAAGCCCAGTACCCGACTCCAGGATTGCGCTGTCGCTCCAGCAACGCTGCCGAAGATTGCACTTTGCGAAGCTCCTCACGCAGAGTCTTATACAAAGCCTTAGTAAGGCACACCCTTGTTAGATGTAGTCAATTACCTTATTGTGCGTGCGAAGCTGCGCCTCACGCGCCTTGCCATCCTCGACAAGCTGCTGGATGGCCACTATCCGAGCATTGAGCTCACCAACCTCGGTGTGTGCATTGTTCTGCCAGAAAATGTGAGTGACGAGTTGAGGGCGCATTGCGCTCTTCTCACCTCAACTTCGGCCGCTCTATCAACTTGCGCCTTGAGCTCCAGTATGCGTGCTTGGTATGCCTGGAGTTCCGCCTTGAGTGCGTCGATCTCCTCCCGCAAGCTATTCGCGCTCTCGGACTCTTCCTCTCGGCTCTTAGCTGAGGAATTCAGTACTGCCTTCAAGCTCTCCAGATCTCTCATCTTCTCGGAGAGCTTGTGGCTCCACTCAGCCTCGCCCTCGTCCCGCTCTCGCTCGACCGCACTGAGCCGCTTCCGTAAATCGCTGATGCGTGATTCGTACTTCACCTCCGCCGCAGACAGGAGACGCGTAACCTCTTGTGCCGATGGACCAGTCGACAGCGCTCTGCTCTCATGTTCGCGCCGTGCATCCGCGAGCTCCTCGGAAAGGAGTGCGATACGCTCCTGAGCCTCGTGCAGCTGGTACTGGTACTCTGTCGTCTGGCTCTCCATGGTCTCCAGGCGGGATCGGGATGATTCAAGCTCCGCTTGACGCAACTGAAGCTGGTCGAAAAACTCATCCTTCTCTCCTTCCAGTGTGCGTACTGTAGTTTGGAGCTCGGATACACGCGAGCTCTTGCTCTCAAGCTCACGAGCGTGAGAAGACTGGAATAAACAGTTACGACGGGCATATTACATCAATAAAGGGCACCGCTCACCTTCGTGGCCATCGCTTCCATTTCAAACTGACCTCGAAAGGCTAATAGCTCCCTCTCCTGCTTGTCCTTGAGCGCATTCATCTCCTTCTCGAACTGGCTCTTGAGGCTGTTTAAGGCTGTTTCTTTGTCCGCAGTAAGCCTCTCGATCTCGCGCTGCAAATTGAGCTTTTCAGCGGCCTCCTTTTCCTTCTCCTCCCTCTCCTGATCCTTCATCGTGCGCATCTCCTTCAGCGCATCATCCCGCTCCTTCTCGGCTTTGACGAGTTTCTGTCGCACGGTCTTGAGCAGTGTGACAGCTTTGACGCGCTTTTCCTCTTCGTCTTTCGCCGTCCCGTTCGCGCGTCCAACATCCGCCTGCAGTTTCTCAATCCCGGTCTTCTGTTGAGTCAGCTCTTGCTCGAGTTGAGAATTGGTGTTCAGCGACGCCTTCAGCAAAGCCTCCGCCTCGTCGACCTGACTTCGCAGTTTCTCGATCTGATCAGACTGAGATTTCGACTCTAATCGGTGAATGTCTCTCAGCTCCTCTATCCGCTCCTCCTGTCCTACCCAAGCCAGATGAACTTCGCGCGGGAGACTTCGCGTGAATCTGGTACGTACGAGTAAGCTTCCCTGACAATCGTTTGATCTCATCTTGGGCCATCTGCGTACGGGCCCTTAGCACTCACAACCTATGTATGATATGAGCTTCTCACCTCAGTCTTCATATTCATGTTCTGCAAGTAGTCGCGCAGGCTATCCAGTTCTTGCACGCTCTCCAAAGGTGTGAGCTCTCGCAAGATCCTGTCGGCAGCCATCTTCTCAGCCTGCAGTCTCTTGAAAGACGTGGAGACATCTTGCGAACATAAATCAGCAAATATGTATTTTATGATCTCACAAGTATACCTGAAAATCGCTTCTCGATTAGCTTCAGACGCTTTTGCAACCCTTCAACATCTGCTTCTTCTCCCTTCGCTTCTGAGCCTGCAGAGGCTACCTCAACAGATCCTGGTGCCGCATCGAGCGAGGCCCGAGCAGTATATCCAGGCTCCGATGCCGGTACTGTTTCACTCGCGACCAACACGCTGGCGCCTTCCAATTCCCCCATATGACGTGCAGATTCGCTAATAGAGTCGGGCCCACCCGATGAAGCATGATCGCCTTCGCTCAAATTAAGATCGTGCACGAGCTCAGTGCGGAGAGTAATCTCTTCTGCGGCTGGTGGCGTGGTGGACGAAGCCTCCTCTTTACGGATCACGTCCGCGTAACCTTCGTCCGCAGTGTGGATGGTCGCTTCATCCTCGGCGGAGGCGCTGTCTGATAGCGCATGGTGATCGGATCCCTCATGCAGGGATGCAGAGGGTGTCCCTTTAGCGTCATCGACAGATGCCTCGACCTGAGCGTCAAGTGTGACAGAAAGTGAATCGTCCGCATGCGTTATATGAAGCGCGGTGCTGAGCTCCACGGGATCGACGACAGGGGATAGCCTTGGAGAATCAGGTAGGGGTGTGGACGTAGGTGAAAGAGGATTATGTAAAGGCATCACTTGGGCTATATTGACCGCCTCCGTAGACACAGACACGGACAAAACCGATGCGTTATCCTGTATGCCAGCAGCGTCCAGCTTTGGTGGAGATGATGCATTAAGAGACAGAGCGTCAAGAGGATCTCTCATGTCGCCACTCTGAGGATGCGGTGAATCAGGCAGCGGTGTAGAAGCGGGGGATAGTGGTGGTATTGCTGTATAATGAGGCGATGGAGACCCTTTAGATGAGCCAGAGGACGTGGAGGGGTTCGACGCATCGCTGGCAGCGAATTTGGCACGAAGACGATCCTCAAGAGTAGACCGGTGTGTCTGCTGCCTTCCTGTGCCTTCAGAACTAGCAGAAGGCGTGACCCGACTGGGTCCTGGACTACCAGAACGCTGGGTGGCTAGTGTCTTCTTCAGATTGGTGAGAGCAGACTCTGCTAGCTGAGAGGACGACAGCGTTGCACGTAGTCCAAGATCCGAGGAGCCTCGACTTTGCTGCTCATCTGCGGTCAAGTCCTGTGAGGACTTGGGCGAATGCTGAGCAAGGCTCTCTACTGCCTGGCGCCACGAGAACATAAAGTTTTTCCTGGATGCTCGTAGTAGTAGATGCAAAGCACGGGTACGATGATATGTTCGTTTGAAAGTCGCCTCAGAACGCTTAAGCTGAGGGTGTACAAGCGGTGCGTCTACGAGTGCTCAGCGGGCGGATCCCGTCGCGGAAAGTACCTGCACGCTAACAACGAGCGCCTAATTTATAACTCGCGTCGCCGTTACGAGCACGTGGCAGCATCATTCTTCTCGACGATTGGTCCAAACTTCACGGTTGACCGAGTCCGCAACATATTTGGCAGACCGAAATCATGATGCATGATTCATTGAATGGGGGAAGACGGCTGTCAACTGCGATATGTACTACTTTTGCTCATGACTCCTTCCATTCATGATATATTAGTGGTCAGCTCCTCGACAAACCCTCATTGAAACGCCGACTTTGAACCAGTGGCGTTATGCCAATGGGGATCCGACCACGGAGGGAAGAGATGGACTGATGTCCACGAGAACCTCGCCCAAAAGTCATGTCGGAAGCTGCTTTTTTTCATGACAGGGAATCCGAAACAGGACCATGCAGCTCTGAGACACACGCCAGGCATCCACCTGACACTGACTTCCCGAGGCACTGTTCCTCGGAGGCACGTCGCTGGACCACACATCAATACGCTCCGTTCATTTCACCTACCATTCGGTAATTTAGACCGATATCGTCCTCATAGCTACCGCCTAATCGAACTTGTGCCACCGGCTAGTTCTGCGCATTGCTTGAGCCCTGTGCCCAGCCGAGTTCCTGGACTCATTCATTGTTGCTGTCTTCAACCGCAGAGCGCTCTGGATAGCGACTGAATGAGCGCAGAGGTGCTCCGTGATGTCCGATATGTCCCTGTATCGACTACTTCCAGCCGGTTCTGTAGGACGCTGAGAGATACAAGCTACTCTAAGACAGTTGCGCCGGCCTCGTGTCTTGACTTCCATGGAGGACTTTGGTTACTGTATATTCGCCTACGTTACACCACCTCTCAGGGATCTTCTCTTTCTCCATCTGGTGGCAGCCTCTACTCGCCGCATGTACTCCAGGCTGTTTCTGTCCGCATCGCGAACACCGGGTGATTGTGGGACTGAATAGACATGGAGACACGCTTTGCAGCCATATGTTTATCGGCCTCGCAGTCAGCCGAGCTGCCGCTCGCTACACTTTCATTTGTTGCTCTGAAGTGTAGAGTTTGTAGACGATATAAAAGGCGGGGCGTTGCCCACGGATGTTCCCACTCAACCAACCTCTCACCCACTTTCTATCAACCATCTGGTATGTATGCGTTAGTCCGCCACTGTCTAATCCAACACTGACTCCGAATACGGTGCAGCTACAAAAGTTTCGCTATGTGCGTTGGCGAGAATTGTGCGCCCCAGGCGACTCGTTATATACAGGCACAATTATTGGCCCTATACGAAAACGCGCAAGACTGTATCGAGTTACACCAAGATGCGAATGTACAAGAGCTGGATTACAGTACGCCACAGTAGTTCAAAACTCTCAGCTCACGCGCTGACTTCGTGATACAGGGCTATCTCATTCCCTTGTCGAGTACCAACAAAGCCGGCCTCTAGCTCGACAGGATACGACGTCTAGAGCAGTATTCGAAGCTACATTCGATCCGCCCGAGATTCGGTTCATTTGCGACCACGACGCATGCTTTCGTGTCAAGATAAGCGAAGGTAGTTACTCACCCGGTAGCGCCGGACCCGGCAGGACACCACTTGAGAAGTACACCATATCTTCATCTGCGTCTCCTCAAGCCTGAATTTACCTTGGCAGCCTACCGATCAACGACCTACAGATTGAGTTCCGGGTCAACTACGATATTCGCGATCTCAGCGGAGTAGACTCCAGGATTGGTACTGGGAAAATGCGGCTCTTGATCCTTGATTTCTCTAGTGAGTGCATCCGTCATGATCAAAATGCTCCCCTAATGGCCGTGTCACAGATGCCAAACTCATGTCAATGGCGCCTTCGATATCCATGGGCAAGGATACACTCCTGTCCTACCTCGTCAAGTACCTTGAGTTTCTCCAAAGTGCTGGTCGTCATGTGTTCTTCTCACTGCCCGAATTTACCGCCCGCCCCTCACTCACAATCAATCACTCTGCCATGTCCAGCAGTTCCCCTGACGTCCAGGAGCTGCAGCATGTCCCGATCGAGACGATCAACACACAGCTTGCGCTTAACTGGCTGAAGGCTGCCATGGATTCTATCGAACCTGCGGGTCGAGCCGTGGACTGGCCCGTCATCAACATGGCAGAATTTCGTGGTTTCTGGTCCCCCGACGAGTCACTGAGTTCCGAGGCGCAATTTCAAATTAGGTTTGGTGCTCCTCGCATCATGGGAGTGTGCTCTCAAGAGGCCATACTGTGCTTCTCTCTCGATGAGGTATCGTTTTACGAAGGCAAAGACGATATTCTTGACCAGTGAGCGTCTGACATTCGATTCATTGTTGTATTTCCCTACCTTCGTTTGGCAGGACCCCATCCCGGAGCTACTCGAAATGGGAGGTTGCGTTCCTCGTTAAAATCACGCGAGTAGATGAGACCGAGGGGGGAGCTTACCGTTGCGTAATCAATCTTAATGGTACGTCGAATCAAGACAAACTCAAAGCGCTTGGATTCTGACACCCATTCCCCTCAGATACCCAAATTCGAGATGATCTCTCCAAGTTCGAGGGATTGGCAGGCGATGACGACATGGGAAACGCTTACTGCGATCTCCTTCTGCAAGCCATCGAGGAGGAGTATCTGCGCGCTCTGGCGGTTGATTCTCAGCTTATCATCTATGATTCTCGATGGTCGACCTCAGCGTGGACGTCCCTCGAGGATTCTCTCGACAATGACGAGGATGTGTCCTCATGGCACCTCGACTCATCTGATACGGGAGCGATCAGCAACAGACTGCAACTCTGGCGACAGACTATCAAAAAATCTGACATGGGCACATTCGACCAAATCATTGCCATATCGCAGTCGTCCCTGAATATCCACTTCAACAAACTCCACGCATCCGCACTTCCAAGGTCTCTCACATATCCATTGGCCAATTGGACGTCCGACCAAACCTTCACCGCAACATTCCAGCCGATCAATGTTCGCCTCCTCAGTGAAGATCGTGCGATCATCTGGATACACCTTACGAAGGGACAAATCAAGCTCTTAACGAAAGATCCCTCGGTGACGGAGTGAGTCAATTTGAGCCATCACCATAGACATAGGCTCACGCTTTTGGCTTCTGATTTCAGGGAGAGACATCAATTCGAAGACTGGCGGCTCGCATTCGAAGTCACAATCAAGATAGCCTCTCACGTTGACATATTGGGCAACGACCAACCTCCACGCTGGACACAAGAACCCTTCCCCTGCAAGCAGCATGTAGGCAAAGATGATCGTTATTTGCGCCATATCTATCTCGACTTCCGAAGTACGTCTTCGCGATAGGTCCTCCCCGACATCGACTGACCATTTCAGATGCCGAGTTCATACACGAATACTCGCGTTTCGACGATTTGTTGCATACGCAAAGCTCACGTCCGATAGAGAAGCTCCGTGCGATGGTCTATTACCTCCGCACCCAATACTTCCCCGCTCTCATGGACCGTGGCGTGCACATTCTGCACACTGTGCCGGTTTGGACATCTGAGAAAGACTGCCCAACATACGCGTTCACCGATGTAGCGTTCCACATCTACTCCAGTGCCACCATCAGCCGCCAATCTCTGACGAGTGTCACGGACATTTCAGAGCCTGCCATCATCGTCCTCGGCATGACCAATTTCCACCGTATGCTGCATCGTCGCCTCGCCTACTCCGCGGACTGGGTCATCAGGGCGAACAAAGGAGCTACATACGGGACGCTCGCGCTGTCTCGGGAGGTCTTCTTGGAACGAGCGATTCTTAAAAGTTTGTCTGGTATCAACGCGATGACGACAGTCATTCCTTTGGTGTCGCCTGTCGACGAGAATGGGACGTGGAGCCCCCGCCTCTCTACCTGGGCGCTGGACGAGCAGCACAAGAGCCAGGAGTGCCGGTGGATCTCGCAGACACCGGACGCAGATGGACGGCTCAAGTACGAGTGGAATCACCATGTCGACTTCAAGTACGAACACAAGGGCAGTGGTGTCGTTATGGGCGCACACGCTGTAGCGTGTGAGTCTCAACTTGAATATCTCTTAATTCAACTTTACGCTAACAGACACGGTGACATAGGCACAACGAACAATCGTTTGCAGCTCCCCCCTGCGACACGGAGCGGCAGATTTGAGATCAAGATCAGCGGCAAGGTCTTGCTTAACGTTTCTTTCGCATCTGAAAATCAGAAGGCTAGGTCAGTCATTCACACCATATCCGCCGAATGGATCGAGTTTTGATATGCTTGTTGTACATAGTGCTAAGTTTTCCGCTGAATGGTCCGCCTCGTTAGTTCTTCAGACCGATACCTCCGGAATCAAGGCTAGCCTCCAAGGGTCCCCGTCACCGACTTTTGATGGTGTGTGTTTCGAAGGCGAAGCAGAAGAACTATTGTCCTCCGATCTCGAAAGTCAACTCAGGGCACTCTTCCCGGATACTATCAGCCTTGACGATGTGCTAGATGAACTCAAGCAATTCGAGGGAATCTGGCAGACCGCCTACCCGGGCATGAAAGCTCACTGCCTCGTTAACCCCATTTTCAACTCACATGGAGACTTGCTTTTCGAGTTACAACCCCACGCTATATTGCAGGCTCAATCCATTCCTGGTCCTGCTAGACCTTCAGGCGGAAACAGGCCTCGACGTCGGTGGAATGATGGAACCGCAGCTAATAGAGGTGTGTTGACATTTTCGGATTTGATTATCCTTTGCTTAGCAACGCTACTTGCTCCAGGTAACCAGGCACCACTGACTCCTCGCGGGTCCGTCATGAATGACAGCAGTAGCAATTATGGCTCTGAAACCGTGACAAATAACAGTAATCTCAGGCGCAGTCGCGTCCGGTAGTAGCTTTCTTGTCTCATCGCAAGACGTTTCGCACTCTCACCTTTTTGCGTCACACGAAGTATGATACCTTGCTATGACGTTTTGTATCCAAATGATTGTATATAACACACGCATACAATGTATCAAGTATCGGCTACATGTGAACTGTCGGATATGACTTCGACCTCCTTTCCTTTGCCATTAGGTAACAACGTCGAAGAAGCGGAAGGTGACGCATGTGATGGGAGAGTGCCAGCGTTTGCTCCATTCTGGGGAGGACCAGCTAGTTGCCATGCAGGGATTGAAGGTTTGCTAGGGATAATCGGAGTGGACATTCCACTGGAAGTGGGCCCACGACTCAAGAGCAACGCCTTCAGTGACTTGAGCTCTTGATGCAGCTCGGCTAGTGACTGCAACTGGCTCTCTTTGTTCTTTTCAATCATCTACAGAAACTATATCAGCACGATGAAGTCGTGTGACATTTGCGGCACAGACCTTAGGCAACATCTCGCGAACATTATTCACTTCATCTCTGATCTCGCGCATTTCGTCCCGAGTCTTGACTTCACTGTCTCTCATTTCTCGTACTAATGTTTCAACCTCCTGTGTCGCACGCTCGACCTTCTCGTTCTGCTGATCCACTGCTTGTTTCATAGCTGCCGACTCAGCCTGTATTTCTTTCAGAAGTGCCTCCGCAGCATCAAACTGAGCGGACAAGGCGTCCTTGTCAGCCTCATATGCTGTAGCTGATGGAGGTTGTAGATGCGGCATGACATGTTTCTACCCGTGCAGGTATAGCGTGCGGCTAATGAATGAGCAACGGGACGAACCTTGAACAGCGATACCGCACCATACGCCACGGTGCCGGAGACGATGGCGGTGATCTGAGATGCGTTAGCGACGCGTCAAGATGGCGCACGAGCACCCACAAAGTAGTCTCTCCAGTCCCATGGTTGTGTCAGAGGTTGTGCGGGGAAGGGCGCTGGACCGTACACCTGGGGGTACACAGGTCCATACGGTTGTGCAGATATGCGTGGTGCGGAGGCAGTTTGGCTCAATGCTGCCTGTCTCATTGCCTCGTCAATTTCGGCACCGGTCAGACCCTTGGCTTCCAGGAACTGCACACGCTGTGCTAAGGGCGACGCCTGCGTCTTGACTTGGATTAGTTAGTGTACATTGCTGGGTGTAATTGAACCACACATACATTGTTATCTGTAAGAAAGACGACGGCATTGCGAACGAGTTCTTGTCGCTCTGGGGTGGCCATTGCGCGCGGGAGAGGTGTCGAATGGCGGCGCCGATATTACGGGACAGCCGCTGATGAATACACGGAGACTGAAGTATCTCCCTATGACGGAGATCGAAGTGTCTCCGGCATGGGGAGATATCTCCGGCGTGTGGAGACACCTCCATCAATTTTCCACCGCGGGGCGCTTGCTTCAAATTATTTGTGTCCCCTTTGGGCGATCACGTGACTGGATCACCATCGCCCGATCTCTTCATCGGCTTTCGGTAAAGTCCGGTCCTTTCTCGTTATCTAATCTGAGTTGCTGCCAAATCAGGCTAA
Source organism: Postia placenta MAD-698-R-SB12 (assembly GCF_002117355.1). Taxonomy (NCBI): domain Eukaryota; kingdom Fungi; phylum Basidiomycota; class Agaricomycetes; order Polyporales; family Adustoporiaceae; genus Rhodonia; species Rhodonia placenta. Next base: position 1,878,010 of record NW_020169832.1, on the reverse strand, counting down.
CTCAGATTAGGGTTAGAAACTCGCGTTTTACACGCTTTTTACATACTTTCCCGCACCCTCCTGCCTTTTCCGGCGCTGGCCATGATAAATATATTTCCATTAGAGGCCGAAAACTGGCCATAATGAAACTCCCCGATACTATACGAGACAAAATCTTGGTCACCACCCAAAGCGGCAAATGCACGTGACTTGGGTATTTCTCTCGCACTGCACGTGATAGAATTTCCGTTCAGGGAGCTAAGCGCCCCCTCAGAGAAATATCTCTTAGACGCCGGAGATATCTCCCCATGCCGGAGACACTTCGATCTCCGTCATAGGGAGATACTTCAGTCTCCGTGTATTCATCAGCGGCTGTCCCGATATTACCCGCCACCATTAAGATTCGATCGCCGCTCAGCGCCTATAATTACCGGGACGAATATTTTCTAGCCGGTAACGCTTGCCAACACTCAAGAGCCTACTAGCATACCGTCATGTTCAGGACGCAGCTGGCAACCTCCAGAGTCATCTCTCGTCGTCTCTACAGCTCGAGAGGTCAGTTCAGCTCTTCTCTGCAGGTCTGGTAGATGTTGTAACGTGTCAGTGTAGCGACCCAGTCATCAGTTTACGCATGCTCGCGAGGTCTCCTCAGGAACTGTTCGCGGACAGCGCAACCGACGCACCTTAGACCAACAGGTGTCAGCCGGGGTAGGCACGATTGTCATCGATTTTGGTACAGGAGTTGATGTCGCAGGGATAGTCTCCTGCAGGGGATATGCAGATGCTGCTGCGTCGAAGTTCTCGCGGGCGAAACCTCATCTCAATATCGGCACAATCGGTACGAGTTTCCTTCTGAGGCGTATCCGTATTATTATCTCACCGTTCCTCGCAAGGTCACGTCGACCATGGCAAGACCACCTTGACGGCTGCTATCACCAAGGTTCTTGCGGAGCGCGGCGGCGCCAAGTTCACCGACTACGCCGATATTGACAAGGCGCCAGAAGAGAAAGCTCGTGGTATCACTATCAACTCCAGTCATGTCGAATACGAGAGCGACACACGGCACTACGGCCACATTGACTGCCCCGGGCACGCTGATTGCACGTAACCTAAATCTCATTATACCGCTGTGCTGACAGTAGCACAGACATCAAGAACATGATCACTGGAGCCGCCCAGATGGACGGTGCTATCATTGTCGTCTCTGCGACTGATGGCCAGATGCCTCAGACACGAGAGCACTTGCTCCTTGCCCGTCAAGTCGGTATCCAGAAGCTCGTGGTCTTCATAAACAAGGTCGACCAGATCCAGGACCAGGAGATGCTTGAGCTGGTGGATATGGAGATGCGTGACCTCCTATCGACCTACAACTTCGACGGCGAGAACACTCCCATTATCATGGGCTCTGCTCTGGCTACTCTGGAGGGCCGCAATCCCGAGACTGGCGCTGAGAAGATTGTCGAGCTTGTCCAAGCTTGTGACGAATGGCTTGAGATTCCTCCTCGTATGTCTTCGGAACCTTTCTTGCTATGTCGTCGCGTCTAAGAGCTGTCTCAGGTGACCTCGACAAGCCGTTCCTTCTGCCTGTAGAGGGTATGGTCATAAGTCTCTGCCTGCGTGTCAAAGATTTAACAGTCTCGTGCAGATGTATTCTCTATCTCAGGTCGTGGCACTGTTGCAACCGGCCGTGTCAGTATTTACCAGCCTTTCATTTCCCACACGCTGACGTACTCGACAGGCTGAGCGTGGGGTATGCCTCAAGGGTGACGAGGTCCAGATCATTGGGTTGGGTGAGAACTTCAAGACCACCTTGACCGGCATTGGTATGTTCTCCTATTCACTCGGCGTAATATTGTTATTCATTGCAACTCCCAGAGATGTTCCACAAGGAGCTTGATCGCGTACGTGCTTTGCAAGAGATATTATTCATTGTCTTACTCGGCCAAATAGGGTGAGGCCGGTGACAACATGGGTGCCCTCCTTCGTGGCGTCAAGCGTGAGCAGATTCGCCGTGGACAAGTCATCGCTGCTCCTGGTAGCATCAAGGCCGTCAAGAAGTTCCAGGCCCAGATCTATGTACGTCCGGATTTACCAAATTTCGGGGGTGTCTGGCTTTGATACATCGAAATACACGCAGGTTTTGACCAAAGACGAAGGTATCTAATCGCGTCCCCCTTAACCTTCTTCTTAACTGACATGTTGCCAAGGCGGACGGTACACACCTTTCATGGACAACTACCGCCCACAGCTCTTCGTGCGTACTGCGGACGTGACGTGCGGTCTCCACTGGCCTGAGGGCACTGCTGATGCGGCCGAAAAAATGGTGTGGAACCAATGCTGCGCGTTGTTATGAACTTCCTGCTGATGCCTGTGTAGGTCATGCCCGGTGATAATGTCGAGATGGTCTGCGACTTGATGCACGATGTTGCAGCAGAGATTGGTACCCGGTACGTTTTTCGTGAGCACACGTAAATGTAGCAAGGTTAACGAACGTCGTGTGCAGTTTCACTCTTCGTGAAGGGGGCAAGACTGGTATGTTACTTGATCTTTTATTGTTTCCTTTAATTGTAATGCTCACATGCCTAACAGTCGGCACCGGTATTGTGACGGAGATCTTGACGTTCGCGTAGATGTTAGTAGTTGCTCCTATATATTGCATTAATGTCCGTGCTTTGTATTGCTACTCTCCCCACTCTCGCAAAAGTAGTTATCGGACTAGCACATCCGATAGTTGCCTACCGCGCATCTGTCAGATATCGCCATGCTATGCTCATAAGTTTTGAGGAATCCCATACTTTTCCATCCCTGCGGACGGAGTGAAGTCGGCGCTAGTGCGCTACGAAAATGAAGTCAGTTCTAAAAGAGGCACGGCGGACTGCCGTCGGGTACTCAGACTGCCTGGAAGCTGCCCACGTACATCTTACAACCTGCTGTAACCGTGCTGTTCGTCCAAAATGTTCTCTGCTTTCCGACAAGTCTCTCGCCCTGCGGCGTTCGCTGTGCGTGCTGCTCACAGACCGTCTGTAGGCGCCTTCCGAGTCGCCTCTTTTGCGCGAACACTTGTTAGTGAGTGCGACGCATGCATTGGGCGGTGTGGCAGTGGTAGATTATGTGGGTGAAGCTGTCAGGTATACGGAAGATCATGAGGCAGTCAAATTTGACGACAGCACGGGGACGGGGACGGTCTACATCACGGACTACGCTCAGTCCAGTTTGGGCGACGTGGTTTTCGTCGAGCTACCGACGGAAGGAACAGAGGTCTCAAAGGGCGGTAAGTCACAATTGTCGAGGTCTCACCAGACGCGTGCTCATTGAAGAAATGTTACAGACCAAATTGGTGCCGTCGAAAGTGTGAAGGCTGCCTCAGATATCGTTGAGTGGTACCTTCACCTGTCTTTCTGCTCACTGTGCTCAAGTGTCCTGCGCATATCAGTACGCCCCTATCTCTGGCACAGTTGCAGAGGTCAACGCCGGCCTCGCAGACCAGCCGGGATTGCTGAACAAGTCCCCAGAAGACAAGGGTGAGCGATGTTCCCAGGAGTTCTCGCACAACCAACACTTAACACGCTACCTCAGGTTGGCTCTGCAAAATCAAGGTTAAGGACGCGTCCGAGGTGCGTACGTCGTGTGTCCCATGTTGCACACGCTCATAAGCTTCGGCAGATTGAGTCACTCCTGACGGAAGACGCGTACAAGAAGCACTGCGAGTCATGAACATAGCATGCACGCATGCGCGTAGCGGCCTTATCGAGACGGCTTCAACTGCCGAAGGCACTTTCGACTTGCAGCACGGCTTCGGGTGCTCGCAAGATTCTTTGTTTGGGCATAGACCTGTTGTCGCATATGTAGCGTACAAAATGACAGCAGATTCATATTGATGTGGTGATCGCAGAGAATGTAGGCATTAATCCAGTTAGGTCTACAAAGACAACTTAAGGGTAGTCTGTCTTCTCGCCCCGAGCCTCCATACGAGCCTTGGCCTCATTGTACGCCCATGTACGCATGCTAGAACCACCGTCAGCGACTGAGCCGGAATCATTCTAGTGGTGGGACGCACCTCGTGTCGGGCTTGTAGTACAGCAACACTGCTGCCAGCGCCATGGTCCCGTACATCCCGACGTACCATATCATCTCCCAGTTCTCTCTCTGACGCTTCTGTCCTGGCGCTGGAGGCTATGTCAAGCATTTGGCACAGCAGACAGAGAGGCGGACATCACGCAAAGGTCTCTCATCAGTGAGTGTTATGGACATGATGGAAAACAGGCGCACCTTCTCGCCAAAAAGCCAACCGGAAGGCTCATTGTAGCGAGGTCCGTGGCCGTGAGAGGCATGCCGCCTGATCCCTGCGGCAGGGAGCCTCCGCTGCGTAGAGAGCTGTAGTGTTCGCAGCACGGATGTCGGCGGCATAGTCGATGAAGTGTAAGATGCGAAGCGCCGAAGTCGCAGACGTTCTGACGCGAGACCTAATCTAGGGTTACATGAATGATCACAGTCTTTGTACTACATGAACATATTCACGTCCGAGGGAGAGAAAGCGACAAAATCTCATAGTCGTACTCCTCTTCGTCGTCACCCTCGCCTGTTAAGCCATCCTCATCTGAGGCCTCATTTCCAGCGTCATCTGAGGCCTCATATTCCGGGGATGTTTCATCTACCTCAAACCTATCAGCGCAGGGTCAATTATAAGTGTCTTTTAGCTGGTGGATAAAACACTCCACCCCAGTCGAGTGTAAAACTGCCGTGCTATGGAGTTGTCTATAGTTGGTTTTATCAGCCGCGGCGTCGTGTATCTCAACCTAACGCACGTTTGAAGACCGTCAGCATGACCTTTTCCATGTGCCAGCGAGTGCTGATGGACTGCAGCTGATGCATCAGGAATCTTCCCAATCCGCTACGTCGCATATCTTTGCAGACCTGCAACTCGTAGCTCCAGATAGGTCAATCATCTGAGCATCGAGGGTTTATGCAGTGGCCCACCAGTAGGCGACATCCTCGTCCTCTTCGCGATCGAAGCGAAACATTACATATGCAATAATGGGTCTTTGTCCAGCCTCGTTTGTCGTATCATTTGTTATCACGTCTTGGTTTCGCGCAAGTATAAATCGAGAATACGTGTGGAATAATTCTTCCTGTTTGGCGGCAGGATCCCATCCCCAGGAGGAGTCCACGTACCTACGAAAGTACGATATCAGCATCTACCAGGATAGCAGTGAAATCAACGTACATATCTTGCATGTTGTCCTGCAGCGTGGCCCATATGGCGGCTCTTTCGTCTGCCGAGAGGTCAGAGGTTGCACGGACCTCGCACATAAAACTAGAATGCTTCCATTAAGCGTAACATAGCTCACGCATAAGTACGCACTTTGAGCTGCTCTCAAGCGACTGTGAGAGCTCTGCCGCGGATGCCTAACGGTTCGCGGTCGATGGAGACATCAAAGAACGTGGCTCAGACGTAAACTATTCACTTTATTTGCCCTTCGGACAGCCTGAGACATACTCGTGGCACCTCTGCACAATACCCTTCTCTATTATCCTTGCGTGTCAGGCCCCGGGGCGTGGGAGGAACAATATTGAAAGAGGTCAAGGACGCGTCGCGTCGCACTAGCGTGAATTAGGAAGACGCGCCGATCGAGATCTAACCCGATCACGGCTGCAACACGTGCCTGGATGCTTTTTGCTCTCGATCACTTCGACTTACGCTTCGTGCCGCCGGTCTGAGGACTCGGATTGTGGCTATCCAGTACATCATATATCCATAAACTCTCAACCGTAACCGAACCACATACCACTCAGTCTCAAAACCCTTCGCAAAAATGAAACTCGATGCGACAGACCTGCGCTATATCACCACGGATGAATTCCGAGTCCTTACCGCGGTGCGCCAGATCCCAAGCTATCCCACCGCGCTCATGCATACTGACTCCTCGGTTGCCTGCCGCATTCAGGTAGAAATGGGCTCGAAGAACCACGAGGTGGTGCCCACCCCCCTGATCGTGCAGATCTCTGGCCTGCGCAATGGAGGCGTGAACAAGAACCTCGGCTCCCTGGCGAAGCGCAACCTTGTCGCACGCGTGCAGAATGCTCGATGTACGTCGCATGAATCACTATACTTCCAGGTATATGAACTCCATGCAAGATGATGGATACAGGCTGACGTATGGCGGGTACGACTACCTGGCCATGCGGGCGCTGTCGAAGCGGGACTCGATGTTCTCGGTCGGGAACCAAATAGGAGTGGGCAAGGAGTCCGGTGAGTCCTAGGAAATACACCAAGTTATTGAAGACTGCTCATGAGCATGCACAGATATTTACATTGTCGCCGATGCTGAAGGCAATGAGATGGTGCTGAAGTTGCATCGGTATGCACTCAAGTGGATCATCGTTTTGTCTCCTGTTTACATGTTATTACTAGCCTTGGCCGCGTGTCCTTCCGCGCCATCAAAGAAAAGCGAGATTACATGGGCAAGCGGAAATCAGCGTCTTGGATGTACATGTCCCGATTGGCGGCAGAGAAGGAGTGGGCCTTCATGAAGGTAATGTTGCTACTTCGATCTTTCTTATACCACCCTCATCCCGTAAAGGTCTTACACGAACACGGCTTCCCGGTGCCAAAACCCGTCGACCACGCCCGACATTGCATCCTTATGGAATTTATAGATGCCTACCCTCTGTAAACATCCCTTCCACTCCTATCATTTATCGAATTGACCGTTGGAATTCACCCAGACGCCAAGTCGCCGAACTCCCCTCTCCTGGCAAGTTGTACTCTGACCTGATGGACCTCATCGTCCGCTTTGCGCGCGCAGGTCTGATCCACGGAGACTTCAACGAGTTCAACATCCTGATTCGCCGAGAATCGGGCGAGCCCATCGTGATCGACTTTCCCCAAATGATCAGCACATCCCATTTCAATGCAGAGACGTAAGTACAGATTTCCGACGCGTAGGGTTTGCCAGAATACGCACATCATGGGATACGACAGGTATTTCAACCGCGATGTGCAATGCATACGCAAGTTTTTCCGCAAGAGATTCCGGTATGAGAGCAGCGTTTATCCGCGGTTCTCGAGCACGAAGACCATCACGGCCAAATCGGAGGACAGCGAGGACTTCCGGCTGGATATTGTCGTGTCGGCCAGTGGGTTCAAGCAACGCGACCAGGAAGTATTGGAAGAGGTGTGTTGTCTTCACGGATTCATCTGAGCTGCGGCAGGGCTCACGAGATTGAATCATAGTATATGAACCACGTCTTAGGGGGAGGATCTGACCGAGAAGACGAGGAGGAAGAAGAGGAGAGCGACGACGACGACGACGACGAAGAGGATGGCACAGAGGAGCTAGATATGTTAGCAGAGCAAGGCATCGCTGGGACGAGTCAAGTCGCGTTGTCGGGACCGCTCTCAAGTAACAATGTCGTGCCGTCGTCGTCGATAAGCGATACTCAAGAGCAAAAGAGCAAGGCCGAAGGTATAGGCAGCGACGAGGAAGATGGACGTTCTTCGCGGAGCAGTGCCCGGTCGTCTACTCGACAATCTTCTCGCTCTCGCACACATTCACCCGTCGACATTGCGGAACGCACCGCGACGTTATCCATTTCCGGAGCACCCGGCGAATCGCAGTCTGCTGGAAAAGACTTTACGGAGAAGGTACATTCCGAGGTGGTGAAGCGACGTGCGAAAGAACAGCGGAGGTATCACTCGAAAAAGGGAGCGCTGCGCGTAGGACGACCAAAGGGCAGCAAAGCCAAGCAAGACGTCAGGCTGAAGCTGGACACTGGAGGATGGGACTAGGGCGACGGCGATTATTGTTTTCATTGTGCATTATCATTTGTACCGGAGTTACGCATTTGTAGTTAGCCATCTGCTGTTCTTGCTCTGATGCATGCGAGGCTCGCAAACATTCGATTATCCACGCACGTCCCCTGTCACAAAATGCGCGAGCGTGAAGGCAGGAGCATATCATCGATGACGCAATAGTCGACCTGAGACTTGAAGCTCAAATATTGATACCCACACGCGAAGGTTTCGGCTGTACAATGATGCAGTGACTCCAAGGAGACTGGAATGAAAGAGCCCCATTGCGGAAGGACGCTGTGCTCCACTGTGCTGCCAAAGGAGGCAATTAGGTCATAGTACTCGGTACTTGTCAAGCCAAACCTGGAAGCGATCGCCGTGGAGCGGGATGGATCAGGCCAAGATCCCCAATAAAGACATACGGATGGTGTCCGCCCGAGATAGTCAAGATCCAAGACCGATTGACGGCCCCTCCACATTCCCGACACCTGTTCACTGTCCTGTCTCGGCCAGATCTGTTCGTATACGGCATCGATCGTCGCAGAGATGAGTGTCCCCACCTCGCGAGTGACGTAGCCAGTCACTAGTCACTAGCCAAGTCCTGGAGGGCAGCCCCAGCATGAGGTACGATATAGTGACCTGATCGACCAGGCACTTTCGGCATCCCCGCAGACGGATTGGGACGAGCAATCAATCGAAATGAACTCAGGGAGGCCTAGACCATCGTGACACCGACGACATTCCCAATCTCTCGCCACATCTGGTCGAGGTCGGTCGGTAGATTCCACCACCCATCGAGCTCACCTAGCCTTGCAAGTACGATGTACCGGCGGTATCTCCGACGCGAGTAGAGGCAAATTCGCTGTCAACCCCTGGCCCTTTCTACAAGCGGCTTCCATGCATCCTACAACTCGATCGTGCATCAGCCTGCTTACATCAGTGTAGTGGCCAGGTAGATCTAAGTTTACCGGCGAAACTTTCGTCGCGTGCGTCAAAAACCAACGAGGTGCACGTACAATCCAGCCAAACCCTCTCAAAGATCGCGCACACAAGACAACCGGATCGCGCGCGGCGACTGAGCCACGTATACGTCATAGTGGCAGCACATTGGTGATGGATGTCCTTCCTTCAGCTTGCGTGTGCAATGCGCATTATGTGCGGGGTGAAGATAATCCGTACTACAGTAGGCGCGCGTCAGCGAGCTGTGCGCACATTAGTAGCGCTCCGAGCTCCAGGCACCGACATCAACCGACGGTGTATTAGTCCAGTATAGACTAGTGAGACACTTTGGAACGTACGCCGCGATGGTCAATACATCGTTCTCCAAGTGCTCGGAGGCGGTATCACGTCACCCTGGGCCTACTTGTCGGGGAAGAGGGGAAAACGTTGAGACATGAGTCTAGAAACAGAGGGAAAATAGCACCGTGCAATGTCTGACAGAAAGCAGCGTAGAGCCGCGCTTGATCTTGAGCAAATTTATTGCAATGTATCGCGGACCTGCCACATCAAGCAGAGTTACCGTTATCATACAAGTTCCAAGGTACAGCAAATTGAACGACGTATGCAGCACATCCTGCGGTCAACTTGAGCACAATGACGTCAGGTTGAGATGAATACACGTACTCCACCTCACGCGTTCGGGTCGTCCTTGGCCTCAAACTTATGTTTGTGCCGTGCAATCACCTCCGTCATCCCCTTCCCGCTGCCGGTGACGCCAACTACAAGCACGCTCCATTGGCCAGCATCCATAGCACGGACGTAGCGCACGCACCTTTCCCTAGCGGATTGTCTGGCGTCTTGAAGATGCTCGTGCCCGACACGCCTGCGATGTGTATGCCCTTCTTCTCCGACTTCTTCGCGAACTTTTGCCAGCTCGCCTGTTTTTCCGTCTGTTCCTTCGCCTTGGCCGCCTTGACCTCGAGCTTCTTCTCGTTCTTCTTTTTCTTCCGCTCCCGCTCCTCCTCCTCCACCTTGCTCAGCTTGCGCTTGCCCGCCGCGGATGGCCCCGCGGACTGGTGGTTTGCGGGCAGCGCCTTCAGCTGCGAGGCATTGACCAGCTCCGTGCTGTTGTACCCCTTGAACATGACGCTGTATGCGCGGTTGTCCGCCGAACCCCCCACGGACGTGATTCGCGCGGGGTAAAACTGGCCGTCGCCAGAGTATTTCGCCAGACATTCGTCGCCCGCAGACCACGTACGGGTCGCGGTCACGGCCGCGGCGTGTTTCCGTGATGACTCGGCCTTTGAGGAAGATGCGGCTGCTTCTTGCTGGGCGAGTGCTGCTTGTGTGAGTTCAATGAGCTCTTTGAGCTCAGAGCGCAGAGATGACAGCTCGGGATTGGCAGGGTCCGAGGCGAGGGCAAGCTCGACCTGTGAGAGCTGGACCTGATATGTTTCCAAGTCGCCCGTGTCCATAGCTGGATATGTATTTTGGCACGCGATAGAACAATAGAAGAGTGAAAGAGAGGCGGCAATGGTACCAGAGATAGAAGTGGCGGACGATAGGGGCGCGCCTACCTCGATGCACCGTGGGAAGATTCGGGCCGCCACTTTTGATGACACCCACACAGTGCACACCGGGCGCCCACACAGGTAACCTTGCAAGTTCTCGCAAGTTCAAATTTTCAAAGGTCGAGGTCAACGCTTGGCATTCGGAGAACCTCTGTGTTGTAACACCATAACATGCGCGAACATCCGTCTTTTTGAGGCGCTTCGCTCCCACAGCCTCTTTAATCGTTCGGAAATCAAATTACCTGTGAAAGAAACCGTAAATACTGCTACTATTGTGAACACCGTAGCATGTGGAATATGCGTCTCCATGATTGTGAGCTATTTTCGGCCTTCATGTGCGGGGAATAATCGGTTTGCTTTGGTTTCGCGCGTCCAGTGAAATCCCTCCACGGCGAGCTGACTGTTGACTGATCTAGGATTCACATATTTGAAGTAGTCTGGTAATCGAATAGAGACACTGGCAATACTTACAGATCCGGCCATGATGTCCCCGACAATTTGTCCGCCTCTGTTTCAATATTAACTGTCAAGTGTCATGGAGGAAGCTCTCTCGGAATCCAATTATCCTGTTTCAATTTATTTTCTCTGCCCATTGCTTGTGTGCAGCTGATCGTACTCACGCGGGTCCCTCCTGAGAGTCTTTACATTTACCTTCGCGAGCTGTGGACACACGCAGGCCATCAGCATCGAGAACAGACGTCTTTATCGAACTATAGATCCGTACCGATCTTCTCTGTGGAAGGATGGTCAGTTTTTGCGTTTTTGGCAAAGAACTCCCCAACACTTACGCCTCATGCCAGCACCCGCCCGCGCAATCACAAAGTCAGATTCCTGGCTCCTCCCGTAATCTTGCCACCAACAGAGATCCAGCAGCACTCGGTACGGGCAAGTCAATCTGACGCGCCAGACAGTCTCGCATCAATGCCAACGTCAAGCTGAAAACCGAGTTGTGTGCGGTCCTGCAGAGTGTACTGATGCTGATGTTTCCAGCGAGGAGTACAGGCAGGCAGGCCAATACGAAGTATGTGAGTTGACGTTTAACGAGCCGATAACAGCGCGAGGTGCGGCAGAGAAACACTCCGGATGGTTCAATTCATCAGGCACAGACGTAGTCGACCTGACTTTTCCATCTGGCCCCTCCGCATTTCGTCTCCGCGGAGGCTCTAAGATCTCCTCGATGACGGCCTTGGGTGCGCAGCAATGTATCGCAAGGTCGTGGGGACGTACCACGAGGGCAGCGAATTACAAAGGAATTGCCATTTCATCTCAGTCCTTTTTCTCACTTCGAGATCAATTTGATGGCGACTCGCTCGGCCTCGGGGACCCTCGAATTTGGTGAGGGATACTTTCGACTCAATGATGGCAAGCTGACGGGCGATCAACAATGCACGAGATATGACTAGCCGCCCACCACTTGTCGGCTTACTGTTCAACCGTTCGTTCAGCAACGAAAGGCTTTCCCTAGCTATCTTAGGCTAGTAAACAGGGGTTTCATGGCCCATCTGCAAGAACGTAATCTCCGACACTCTCACCTGGCCGTCCATCTCGGGGCCCAGCCTGATAGTCGAAAGGCTGTACCTCAGGAATCAGCACCATTATGGTGTCCGAGTGAAACGTGAGACAGGCCTCAGAACAGGTTCCCAATGCAGGTCACTCGGTCCAAACACCCAAGGGATCTGCATTCGTATTTCCTCATATCGCTGGTGCGTGTCTTTGTGCAAGACGCCTGATAACGCTACGCGAGAATTACTTATAGCCGTCCACCATTGATACCCAGGCTTTTCTCCAAGGCCTCTATATCGCCTGGCGTTGTGGTCCATCAACAACCATTACGACAGTCGGACCCCGTGGCGGCTTGGTGCTGAAGGTGCTGCGGCTCTGGAGACTGGGTTCGTCGAATCGCACGCCAGCAATCCCGGCATCAGCTTCAAGGGATGCATTTGTCATTGACTTGACACACAGCTGCTCCACTCTCCCTAGACTAGGACGCACACGCACGTAAGGCGTCACTGCCACTTGTCTTGATGGAAGGCTTGAGTATCGCACATAATTAATGTAGGTACCGGTCTCACGCACGAGCGCGTCTTTACCGGCCGTCCCCGCTGCTTGTCATTTTCTCCTCGCGAGTGGGTGCTTACTTTCTAAAAAGCATGTCGTCCACAGAGTAGCGTCAGCCGCATAAAATCACGAAAGCACGGAAGCCACATTAAAAACCTGCAGAGTGTTACGACGGTGAGGATATAAATCTGCCTTATGTAGCCAGTAGTAACACGGTGGATCGGTTGTACAATGGTCAAACGAACTTGATCATATATATATCAAATCATGCCGTATCATACAAACGCACATACTTCGAACTGACGCTGCACTGCTCTGATGCAATAACACTGTCGTATCATTCGGCCGAAAACAGTGATCAATGACGCTGGGCTCATCCCGCCCGAAGGCATGCCACGATCGCAAGTATGTGCGATAGCGCGTCACAGCGGTAGGTTCGAGGTGAAGGGGGTCTGATTTATTTCCAATCTTATGCCGTATGGAGTTACACGCCGATCCGGTAGCGAAGTATACCATATGGAGTAATGGCACTCAACTTACAAACATTTGAAAGCACAACAAACATAGTAAGCCCGACATCACCATGACCCTGGCTGTCAGGATCCAGGACCCTCGGAGATTGCCCTCGCCGCTGGTATTCGCACGGACACATCGTCCAAGACAAGTCCGCGACGCAGGCACTTCGGACCTTTACCCGAACAAGTACCGTCGATCAGCTTTGCACGATCGACTTCCATGCTGCGCACTGCTGTCTGCAGTGTGACGATCCGAACAGAAAAGAACAGACCACCGAAATTTCAAAAACACAGTGATAATATACTTCGGGAAATCATTCGTAAGGTCTGGGACGCTCGGCTCAATACCGAAGGTGCGATGAGAGTGTAGGGGCAGGCTGGAGGAACGGTTGCGATGAGGCAGAGTCGGGCACGGTCGCGATGGAATGTCGCCGACCCTGATGAGCCTCTGCTGAAGCTAGCTGCATCGAAACTTGCATTTGCAGCCTCAGGAACTGCGTACGGAATGTAAATTTAACGATCAAGATCAAGGAATATTGAATGGAAGAAGCCGTACTTCTTGCTCTTCTTCTAGCGTCTGCTGGTTCAGCTTTCGAATTTCGTCTTCCATGTGTACGAGCAGAATCTGTTGCACACATCCCCATCAATATCGAACGAATCGACGACATCAATGCCACTGACCCGGATGGACTGATGGCTGAGACCAGGATATTTGTTGACTCGTTCAAAGGGCACTGGCTCCTCTCCAAGGATGCGTATCTGCTCGTGCAACCAGTCCACGTACTGCTCAACGCATTCCAGATAGTGACGCTTTTTGTCATGTGACGAGATTGTGTCTCTGATGGGCGCGCGAGTTCAGTCCGTGACACGTAAAAGGCCCAGGAGACAGGCAACATACGGATTCGTTGGCGTAAAGCCGATAGCTTCTGCAACGGCGCGGAAGTAGGCCTTGCGTTGTGTCTCTTGAGGTTTCGTTGCGCCATTATTGTTGTCAGTGTTGTTATGACTCGAGCCTGGCTTGCTCGCCTTCCGCTTCATAGGAAGACTTTGCGATTCTGTTGACTGTCGAGACTCGCTCTTCATGACTGCACTAGTACTAGCGGTGGTGGCCCCGCTTTCTCCCTGTGCATCGTCTTCGTTCAAGAGATCCGATGGAGTGGGGAGAGTGGCTCGCGGCGCATTGCCGAAATACACTAGCGAGTCCGTCGAAGGACATGTCGACGCTGCCGCATTGAAGGATGGGAGGGTGGGCAGCTCGATGGGCTGCTGTGCGAGGTTGCTGGACGCGTTGGAATCATGTTGAGAATAGGGAGACGCGTGCTCTTGGCCAGAGACTGGAGGAAATACAGGAGAATGCGGAGAGACGGACTGCTGCATGATGAGCGTCGAGTAGCGAGACATGGGGACTGGCGCATGAAGAGGCGTCTCTTGCGCATATGGGGCGGAGGGCATTTGCGATGGAGGGTTCGAAGTACCAGGAGGGTAAGAGTAGTCATCAGGAGGCCCTTGATGATCGTATGCAGACTGAGGGTATGCATACTGGTTGAGGACGGAGTAGTCGTAATGGAACGAATACGGCACGGAAGGGACGTGCGCGCCCATATTATGCGCCGGGTAGGAATCTGTCTGGTATACCAAAGTTATTCAAGACATGTTAAGATAGGATTGACGGGACGGTGTCCTACCGTTGATGCCGGGTGCATGGTGAGAGGAGAATCAGCGTAAGAGTAGCGCTCCGAGGATTCAGTGTAGTATTCCATGCTGTGGGGCGAGGTTAGGAGGACCGGGAAATGCACGACGGTGGTGCTTATATGCAGCGCCATAGCACGGGCGGCGGAGATATGTATCAGACGGAATGGAGAGACGAGTGAGTGGCCAGTATAGTGTGACCGAGAGCATGGCTGGTTAGGAACTAGGACTGCCCAAACGGGATGGGATGTGACGAGTGGGCAAGCTGGGGGCCGCTTCTGGGAGGCGCGCCCAGAAGATCCCATCATCGAAGATGCGGCGTCACCAACCAAGATCCAGCACACCTCCTCACCGTTATGCCCCACCCGAATCAAGCCATATCCAGCGCCTCTCTTGCAGTCGGCCTACTCGGGCACCCTCAAGTTTCTTGACACGGCGCATTATCCGCCCGTCCACCCTTTGAGTTGGCGGGGCTTCCAGGACGCACCGTCACGCACGCCCAGTGCGTTCGCCGTTCCCGTCGCAGACGAGCACGAGCTTGCGGCTGGACTAGCTCGGGGACAGCCGTGCCATCATTTATTGCGTTTAGACCCGTGGACCTGGCGGGTGCAGATGAGTAAGAATCTCCCAAGGTTCATGCGTACACGTATTCAGGTCTCCAGGCCCACTACTGCGCCCGGTGCACCCTGATACACACGAGGCGTGGTGTTGGAAACTCATGCCGAGGACTGCATGCGGGCCCTTGACGACACTGTCCGTTTCTTACAGCCTGCTTGCAAAATTCGAGTAGCAGGTAAGACAGCCACCATAGTCGTCGGCGAGTTTCAAAGCAATGTAGGCAAATTCGAACATGGTTTGCCCGTAGCACAGGGACTGTGTGCTCGTGGCGCGGACGAAGGGCCGATCGCAGCGTGAGAGCTCCACGTAGGGCGCGATGATCCTCCTGAGCAGACAAGTAAAGCAGGAGAACCGCCCAAACGGTGACGTTCTGGACCGCCGATAGCCTGATCAAGGAGCAGTCCCAGTGCCGCGGGACCGGGTATCCAATCAGCGCGCATAGACGTGCCATTGACAGAACTCAATACCTTGTTTTTGGGGCCCGCGGCACTGGGAGCGGCCGGTTGTAAGGGGGAGCAGTTGAACGGGTACGCCACGCGGCCATCCAAGCGATTGCGTCCGGGATATTGGCGGTGTGAATCAATTAATAGATGCCGACGTGCTCTAGCGTGCAGGGCGCTGTGGCACGCGCGTGGGGGCGTTAGTGTGTGCGTCAGTGGTGACCGATGGAGTAGAAAAAACCATCGCCTGGTATTGGGTCCGAGCTGTGACATGGTGCAGGTGAAGGGGAAGACCTCGATCGGGTCAACCTTAACGCAGCAAGGAGCGAGCGACGTGGGCGGAGACGGACCCCGCCTGGGCATCACGCCTGGCGGAGAAGATCCAGCTGCCCCGCACCTTCCAAGCACTATAACCCAGACGGGCGACCGACAAGTCGGCGCTCGCGTCTCCCGCCACAAGAAGCAACGCGCTCGTCTTCTTCGCCCCACCCACTGGCTCGGCCGAGATCGCGTGTGCCCATTCGGCACGTCGCTGCCCATCTCTACTTAAGTCCTTCGACGATCTGCGTTTGACGATCAGCCCCCGCTCCCGCTTCGCGCCCCGAGTCCGTATATTTGACTCAGACCAGCAGTCGCGGCACCGCCCCCACCCATCCCCACAATGTCACCCGACGCTATCACCGAGTTGCAGATCCATGTTGCTTCCACCCCTCCAGCACTCTCACCCTCCTTCCCCGTCGACCTGCAGTATCCTGATAGCGACGTCTCCGACTCGCCCTCGCCCCATGATCTTCCGGCAGATCATGAGCCCACTTACCATACGCCGGCTCCGCTCGACCTGAAGCTTGTCTCCAATGCCTTCCCAGGCAGCGGCATGTCGCAATACTCGTCCTCGCCGACCGAGAGCGAGTACTTCTCGGATTTGTACTCGTCATCGCCCGTCGGGGTACAGGCGCACCTGCAAAGTCTCTCGCTTGTCCAGTTTCCTGGCGCACCGCCTTCGAAGTCAGGCTCCTTGTCCCCCGTAGCTGCCGCTACGCATGGCTTGGGCATTACCATCCCTGAGCCGACTCCAGACTCAGACTATCGCTTCCCGCCACCCACGCCTCAGTATGGTCGGAGCACATCATCCAGGCCGCATG
Source organism: Postia placenta MAD-698-R-SB12 (assembly GCF_002117355.1). Classification (NCBI taxonomy): domain Eukaryota; kingdom Fungi; phylum Basidiomycota; class Agaricomycetes; order Polyporales; family Adustoporiaceae; genus Rhodonia; species Rhodonia placenta. The sequence goes on along the minus strand of NW_020169832.1, from coordinate 1,861,267 downwards.
TCCGCTCCTTGGTTTCGCCCGCTTCGCCTGTGGCCCGTCCCTCGGCGGGCACTTCGCGTGCGGACGTTGGCCACCCGTATGCCCGCCTGTATACCCGGCGAGAGAGCACGAAGCGGCGCAAAATTTGGAATCACGCACACGAGAAGGCGCTTTTCACTCCGCAAGAAATGTAGATCGATCCACTCGTGTTGCGATTCGATGCTGACCGATATTTGCCTCCTTGCAGATCGACAATCGGTGCTCCGCAGCGTCGGACCACCTATACTGCGAGTCTGGAAGCACATGTCGATCGTCTGCACGAGCAACTCATGCGTCTCTCACTCTATCCTGTGCCATATGAGTCCATCAATCCCTTCTGTGGGCTCAATTGCAAGACAGCGAAGGTTAGCATTTTACTGAAGATGATCAGGAAGGAATACTGACTTGTCTAAATGTACAGAGCATGGTTGCTGGCCTCCACCAGGATGCAGCCGACTTGAAACTGAAGCGTCTTGAATTGAGCCGTGCAGTAAGCCCATTTCTGGCACTGCCTCGAAGCTGTGACTAACGCGTAACAGAGTCAGGCATTGCGGGATATGCTATACAGTCAAAACTCAAATAACCACACGATGCTACCAATGCATGCGCAAGGTCGTCGACATTCCTGTTAGTTCCAGCATCTTAACCCATACCTTCTGCAATCGGACAGTCTTTTCTGTGTCGAAAGGGTCTTAGTTACAGTCATCATAATTCATCGTCGGGGTCTGTTTTGTTCATGGTTTCACGGGCGCATCTGTATCTTGTAGGAATAATCTTGTCGCATGCGCCGTTCGGGGGCCGGCCTCTGGCGTCATCATCGTGTCATAGTGTAGTCCTGTGTCCCTGTACTAATGTATGCAATCTGTCCAGCTTGCATGCAGTGTCTTCAAAACGCTATATACGCGAATCTCGTCTACAGAGACCTCCGGTACGAGATTCGGTCCACGGCCGACCTTCTCGACGATCCGTTTGTATGTCTCTGAACTGGATAGCCGCAACGACCTTCGGAACTAGAGCGATTAAGCTCCTGCGTTGCGCCACAATGGACAGACGCACCGAAAACGGTAAGCGAACTTCTGCACTTGGTTGGGAAGATCATGTGAGACCATGTCAGATGAGGCGAGTTCACAAGATCGGTCGTCGGTGGAAGGTCAGATTTGGAGACAAACTGGATCAGAAGCGCTGCCGAAGCCTGTCAGTCGGGCGAGATCCTGGAGATTGGACGAGATGAGCCGGCGGCGAGCACGGCAAAAAGGCTAAATTAAATGGAATCCTCTTCAGGTCTGGAAATTCCGCGGGACAGGGAGAGGGTGGCGGTATTCGTGGGTTCGAAAGAACGCGGGGCGTTCCTGGCCATTGACTCCATGTGCACCTCGGAGGGTGGCCGTGCACATGGACGCGCCGACTCCGGCGTATTGCTTCCCCCGAGGAGGGCTTCACACAGTTAGGTCGCCGCATGGGCGGCCTGCGCAATGGAGACATTCGCGTGGCGTTGGATCTTCTCTTCTGCTGGGACTTGCGAGATCATACATATTCGGACAAGCACGCCCGGCATGAACTACATGAAGGGTCTGCTCAGAGGGCTACCAATGGGACAAATGTGTACTTGACACTCCTCGTCTCCGTATAAATCCGCGGCCTCAGGCACGCCAGGGTAACCGATGCAGGGCCCTTCGGAGATGTTCCATACATGTACATCTCCGTACGTGTACGATGGCGTCAAGGAGTGTGTTGCTCGGCCTGCACTGCACAATCATGACGCCATCTGTGAGAATTCTACTGTGTAGAAGAAGCGGTCCTTGTATCGTTGAGAGATGGGAATTCAGTGAGAAGCATTTTGCGCGAGACGTTCCGCTCACGAGATGTCACTGCTAGCAACACCTGCTCATGCCTCTTGGTGCAGTTCAATTCTTCACGCTGACCGCGAAGAACGGCGCTAGAAAACATAGCGCTCTAGTATGATTGTCTTATATTTTGCGGGTCCTAAGAACAAGTGTGCAGCCCAAGAATGCATCCAAGAGCTGACTTGCACCCTGAGCAGGATTCAATCATCGTCGAGCCGTGCCGGACGGGCCGCACGCAAACGTCACGATCACGTGGGTCGCCGAGTCGGCACCGATCAGTAACGAGAAAAGGCAAAGGAGGAGCCAATAGTGTTCGCCGAGTCAAAGATTCATAACTGCTCATTACAAACGACCACAACCATCTTTCCTGTACACATACAGTCTCCTCGCTACAGTCCCAGACCTGCAATCGCAGCTCTCTTTCCATCCCTGCTAGTCGGCTATTCATTCCTTGGGAAGACAACTTGCTCTAGACGAGTCGAGACTTCCTTGTTACCCAGAGCAATCGATTGACATCGTCGCAATACACCGCCATTGTCTCCCCGCCACTCGTATTATACCTTCTTGCACAATGTCCTCTGTATCTGGTCTGCCCGCGCCCGCTCTTCAGGCCTCGCAAGCGGCCATCAATGCCGCGTTGGCTGAGAATGAGATTAAAGAGAACGGAAGGGCGAATGGCGACGAGGCAGAGCCTGGCGAGATCCAGGAGGTAGACATGCAGCAGCAAGCAGAGAACATCCGCACGGTCTTCAATGACCCAACCAACTTTAATGTCAAGGTGAGCATCATGATTGACTGCTTTTAACGGGAAGAACCGTTCTCTCTGTGGGTATGGCCATATGACGTTCATACTGACCGGGTCATTCGTAGCATCCTCTCTACTCACCATGGACCCTCTGGTTTGATTCCCCCGCAACAAAAGGCCGCAACCTTCCCCAGACTCCCATGTCGTCATTTCCTCAGACCCCCCTACTCCAAACCCCCGGTGCTGCGGCAGCACAAGGCTGGATGGAGGATATCAAACGAGTGATTAGTTTTGATAGCGTTGAAGAGTTCTGGGGGTAAGTATGGACCTGCGTGGTTTGCAAAGAGGCACTCAGCGTTACTTCATAGATTGTACAACAACATTGTTCCTCCATCACAACTGCCGCAAAAGGCGAACTACTACCTCTTCAAGGTGCGCACGTCCCACAATTCACTTTTTCAGGTTGAGATATTGACGCCAGTCGTAGGAGGGTATCATTCCTGCCTGGGAGGACGAGGCCAACAAAAACGGGGGCAAGTGGAGCATTCAGCTTCCGAAAGACAAGAACCGAAACAATGTCGACAGAATGTGGCTGTATACGGTGCGGACCCTGAACCCTGCACAAGGCACCGCAGTAAACTTATTGTGTTCACGACACAGATGCTGGCCGCCATTGGCGAGACATTCGATCCTTTGTTGTCAAACCCGGACGCAGAAACGCCTTCCCAGTCGTTGATCACTGGTGTCATTGTTTCCACGCGGCCGCAGTTCTACCGACTGTCCATATGGACACGCATTGCGCCGACAGGAGCAGGCGGTGATGATGACAAGCTGCGCGAGCGGATCGAGTCGGTTGGGCGACATTTCAAGATGAACGTGTTAGGATATTCAGACTCGCAGAAGCTGTCTGGCCCTCTAGCGACGGAGGTAGAGTTTCAGTCACACAAGGACTCGGAGAAGAAAGGGAAACAGTCGGGCAGGAAGATTGTTGTCTAATATGTTTCTGGGGACGCCGGAGACGGGGCGTGCTTGTCCTTCGCACTATCGGTCATTTATAACATGTCTATTTACTCTCTCGCCGCTGTATAGCTCTCGAGTACATTAATCTGCCGTCGCCACTCCACGGCGCGTATGTTGTGTATTTCGAAATCATTTTCATTTTCGAGGCTGTGGAGGGCTGCGGGCGGCTGTGAGATTGTCCAGTGAGGGTGGCGATGACGTACCGCTGCGCACCTGATGGCGACCATCTACAAAAGCAATTCGCCGACATGATGTCTGCCGCACTTGTTCCTTTTACCCCCCCTCAACCATGTCTGATTTTCTCTCCTCGATAACGGGAAAGGCGCAGAATGCGCTCCGATCTGCTGGCTTCAATCCTGGGCAATCAGGCGATGCCACAGGGGGCCCTCAAGGCGGAATCCTGAAGTCGCATGCGGTAGAGTCCATCCACCACCAGCTGCGTACATTCCAACAACAGTATTCGTGCGTGTGGCGAGGATATGAGATGCTGATCAGTCGCTGATTATGTCCTGATTGTCCCAGAAGTAATACGACACCGGTGCAGAAGATCATCACGACTCAGAAGGGTGTCGCGCTCGACTTGGACAGTCTTTCGACCGACTCGCACGCACACAGCAAGGAGCTTTATACTTGGGGCCAGAACGAAGATCCGGACATCAGGGATGGTGCGTTCTGACGCTGCCACTTTCATCGTCTTGCGCTCATTGTGGCGGCAGTGACTGATCGCCTAGCCTGGATCAACTACGTCGAGGGCGCCCTGGCGCATACGCTTGCCACGCGCTATGACGCATCGCGTGCGCCTTTCAAGGCTCTGCGCGATGCTGAGACCGCGCTCGCTCCTCGTCGCAACGCCCGCGCCGCTTTGCACAATCAGATCGGACGCGTCGAGCACGAACAACAGCGAGGAAACGAACCGAGGCTAGCAGAGCTCAGGCAGCAGCTGCAGCACGCGCAGATCAATGACGAACCCCTGGAGAAAGAGATTGCGCTGTTGAAGAGGAAGGCCGTTAGGGAGAGCGAGCAGATGAAGTGGCAGGCCGTCCGAGAGGTGTGTGTATGCGCTAATTTCTTTAGTCTGCAAGCGAACTCACGATTCCTCGTTCAACCAGTACGCCGAGAAGCTCATTCTCCTCTCGCAAGGAGCCAACGCAGTGATAACCGCGCTGCCCGCCATTCCTCCCTCCGACAAGCAGTACCACGGTGCCGACATTACTGCCTCAGTGCGTGCAACGCTTCAAGAGGCTCTCGACAACTACAAGCCTGGTGACATTAATCTGCCCCTTCGGTCCCCTGTCTCTAAGGACCTCAGTCGGTCGGACACACGCAGTTTCGGCGAGACGCATGCGAAGGAGCTTTCACGCATTACCCCAGTCGGAGACTCAGTACAGCCTAACATCCCGCTTACGCCGCCCCCCACTGGGACCGGCAGCGCTCTCCCACCTGCACCGTCCCAAAGCGCTAGCAGATCGTCCTCGATTTCTCACGCAACGCAAGGATCTGTAGGGTATTCCTCACCTATTACGCAACGCACCTCGCCGACTATCCTTGCGTCTCCTCCGCCCGTTGGGTCGCGCTCCCCTCCCTTGAACCCAGCTTCCCTGAACCAGGCCCCTGCACCTATTCCTATCAGTTCGTCTTTGCCTCCTCCCGTCGTTGCACCCAATCCCACCGATCCTACCGTGAAAATCCCTTCCGTGACTCCCACGGTCGCCGAGACTGGCGTGCCCAAGTCGGCTGGGTCAGAAGGCCCTGGGCCGTCAAGTGGCTCACTGCTTGATCTGAAGTCGTCATCGCCCACGTTGACTCGAGGTTCGGATGCACTTCCGAGCTACGGGGTCATGCCTGGATCCTCGGCTGACCCGGCTCCGGAGAAGTCGGAGAAATGGGAGTCGGCAGCAGATGAGAAGAAGCGTCTGGAGAGAGAGGAAAGGGAGAAAGTACTGGCAGCAGGAGGTGGTGTGGATAACAATGCCGACGGTGGACCTTCGAAGGAGGACGATCTGCCCCCCTACGAGGAGTTCCCCTCGGGAGGTGTGTAACCCGAAGATACGGATTACAATGGACAGGGTCTTGCTGGATACCCCCTGAATCTGAATGTATAGTTTGTGCTTACTTTTCAAGTGTACGATATGGTGTACGATGCTTCGGTATGATATTTGTGTTGTCCAATCAACGAAAACGAAGTGGAGCCAAAAGCCTAAATAGCGATCACCGCATCACGGCTCCGAGCGTGGACCCATAATGATCCACATTCTCGCGCTTACCGCGAAACGCGTCTTGACCACTTCCATCATCGACCGCACCAGACCGTGTCATTGCGATATACCGGGCTCAATCTCACGCACGCGTTCCCACACTCCGCAATTTCACCGTCAACGGTGAGATACTCTGAGACACCAAATGGCTCAACGAAATCTGGCGCGACCTCGTTTTAATCCGTCAACCTGTGAGCCTGCAACTCTGCAGTCATGCCCGCCCCTTCTATCTGTGCACCAACAGCCTGAGATCATATGGACGCCCCTCATCTGGTCTCCTGCTAATTTTCCACTCGAGCTGGTGAGTGCGTCGCAAAAAATGAGTACCAAGCGTTTCATGGACAGGACTGTAGTTTGAGATCGCGGTGTCGCAGCTCATTCATCACCCAGAGTATAACTCCACGTTGATTCTGCGCTCGGAGATTGTGTCTGAGACGACATCGGCCTTCCCGGAGACCATTCCCATTCTCCGTGGTCTACGCCCGATTCGCAATATTCATAGGAAACTCCTACCGCGTCGACCAGGGCGCGACACTGGTTTGGAGCAGCATTGCACCTTGTATGCATCTACGGACGAGCACGACCAAACACCCTCGACCCTAGTCCTCACACCCATTGTCAATCCAGGAGAGGTCCTCCCGTACTACCATCCCGCAGTCTCCTATCTCGCCTTCCGTTTTATCTCTGGTGACACACCGATCTTGCGAATTGAGGTGGTCCCCTTGCCAGGCACACCGACAGATCCTAACTCTAGGCTATACCGAACATGCCTAGCTCTTCTGGAGATGTTGCATAGATATGGGTGGGGCGCCATGACAAATTACAAAAAGCGCGTTCTGCACGACTGTATTGTCCCCCGAGAGGCCTACCAGGACCTCTATTTGATTATGCGTGAGCGGCACAAGCACCTGGTCGGCACATGGCAGGAAGTCACCGATCCACTTAAACACGTCTTCGAGGCAAGTGATGGAACTTATTATATCAACATGAATTGATGACGTGTCATATAGGATATCGGCATCGCTACTTTCTTAATGCTCTTGTGGAAAGACACGTATGAGGACCCTGTGGAGCACACAGCGAACGCCACGTTCGAGACAGAGCCATGGAAGCAGTGGCCTCGTCCCCCAGCAGGATTCTTGGACTTAGGGTAGGTTCCTCCCAATCCTGCCATAATAATAACATTCATCCATAATGTTTCCAGGTGTGGGAACGGCCTTCTTACACATATTCTGGTGGAAGAAGGATACCCCGGACATGGTATAGACCTAAGGGCGCGCACCTCATGGACTCACTACCCGGAATCCACTCAGGCGCACCTACGGGTTGAAGCACTGGATCCTACAACCTTAGTTGGACCGTCCTCTTCCGTGGAGGACCACCCGTACCTGCGCCCTGGCGTGTTCATTATTGGCAATCACGCCGACGAACTTACGCCGTGGGTCCCAGTACTTTCGACGCTATGTTCAGCATCCGGGTACCTCTCAATCCCTTGCTGCGCATGGACGTTCGACGAGCGCTATGAGCGCTCGAGCACTCCTAACTATCCTGTAGCCGACGAGGACTTTGTATCGAGTCTGAACCTGGGGGGCGACGGAAGCAACGCAAGCTCCTACTCAATGTATCGCATCTGGGTCGCCTCTTTGAGTCTGTACTGCGGATGGAAGGTCGAATGCGAGACTTTGCGGATTCCCAGCACACGAAATTGGGCTATCATTGGTACAGTCAAAATCATTCATCGCTCTGCATTGTCATCTAGATTGAACGGTTACATAGGGAGGCATCAGACATACGATAGTCCCGGACTAGCCGCTGAAATACGCCAGCGTATAAAAGACATCGTGGAACATGTGAAGGAGAGAGGCATGTTCAAGACGCGGAGACCAGAGGGGAAGGCCGGAGACCACTAGATCTCCGGCTGATGCGTACTACTGATCATCTGAGCCCTTATAGTAGATTCATCGTCTGTCCCGCTTCTGAGGGATCCTCTGCGTGTTCATATTTACACCGGAACGTCTCGGAGCCACAATACGAGCAGCTACGTCTGACCACATGTCACTCATGCCCGTATCCCATGCGTTTGCTTGAAAGAGTCGTAGGTGCGGGAATAGCTGGCGAATGAAAGATGCGGTAGCTTCGACGTCCTGTATCTTGACGTCCCCGAGGAATCGCAAGGCTTGCAAGAGATGTGGAGGGATTTTGATATTACCCAGACTGGATACTGATTGGGCATTCATAGTTATGGACAGGTCACGGAGCTCGAGGCAGCGCGATGCAAAGGAGTACAGCGACTCCACTGTTGGCGAGTAAGATTCACGTCCTGGGGAACGGTGCCAGACGTGGAGGCGTCGTAAATGCGGCCAGGCAGACGCCATCGCCGTCATGTCGGAATCATCGCAGTACACAGGATCGTTAAAGTCGAAGCTTACGTCTCGTAAGAGGTTCACCTCAAGGAGAGGCCGGATTACGTCCATAAGGGGAGGTGTATCGCCATTGTTGGTAGTAAGGGCTAGGCGCAAATGTACCCGCTGCAAGCAGGGTTGGAAATGTGGCCGAGATAATAGGGCCATGCAGGTCGAGCAGTCTGAAGGTAAGTACGGTGACATGGACGTGATAGTGACTGATCGCAAAAGTCTCGACTCCACGCTCTCCAGAACGCAGGCGACTGCAGATACATCTCCTGAGACCACTAAGGATTGCAAGCTGTTAAATCCTGTCCATTTTCCGCATGTGATTTCTCCGCCGACAGTGACGCTAAGACCAGCAAGTAATGGGAAATTTGACAGCCCAATTACATGACTGACATCAATCAGCCCTCCGAGTGTCAGATGTTGAAGGGACGTAAGGCCTTGGATGCAAACTGCCCAGCTTGACGGACAAGGTCCGTCGAAGATCAAGCGTTCCACTCCAGGCGAGTGAGCTAGAGCCATGTCGAGGAAGCTTTTGACTGAATGGTTTTCGCATATTTCTGGATCGCAGACATCCTCAAAAACTCCCGCACCTGACTGCACTAAGGAGATCGCAATGCTCCGCAGGGATGGAGAAAACAGCATAGGGGATAGGTCGTCAACATGGGCTGCTTGTCGCCATTGGAGGTTGCGTAATGAGGGAAACATAGAAGAGTATCCGAGACGTTCTCGCAGACGGGAATACGCCGACGGATGTATTCGACTGTGCTGCTGATATACGAGGGTTTGGATCCGCTTTGCATAATACTTGAAGCGCTCCCAATCCTGGTCGCCGATAGGGCGATCAAACGACTGGCATTACCCGGCTCAGTCAGCTCACACTTAGGATATATAGTGAGTTTTCTTACATATGATCCGCCAGTCTCTTGAAACGATGGGATTACCCTGAACAATGGGAAGAGGGAGATCTGCCGTTTCCATAGCTCGTCGAGGGCAGGATCTGTGAACAAGCGGCAACATCGTGCTAGTCTTGCGAGAGCCTTCAATTGAATGGATTTTCGGGGGAATCGATCTGATCCTCCAATGTGGGACAAAATGATGACGAAGATGTCGTAGATCAAGAGAGCTTGGTGCATTATTCTGTGCAAGTATGCAGATACTTCCGCAATTTACGGTAGAAGGTAGAACAAATGTCTCCAGGAAGGAATATGCCCTCTGAGGGTGATGATGGCTAGAACCAAGGAGTGGCGGTCGATATAACAAGCTGGTACAGTGCTTCAAGACATAATAAGGTGACAAGCGCCCATACTGAAGAAAGATGGCACGTGATATGACGCGACAATGATCTGAGATCGACCGATCAGGTTCGAACTTGAACCAAACGACTCAAAGTGGCTGGGCAGGAGATACAACGCAATGCCTTATGAACTCCCTCCAGAACTGTGGCTGCAGATATTCCACTATGCTGCAGAAGATGAGCCCTTATTTGACTACGCGCTGCCGACGTCCATGACCGAATCGTCCTGGTCGAAGAGGGTCATGAGTGATGGCTGGACGCTCAGAGCGCCCAACGATCTCATCGAAATAATGCATAGAAAGAGCTTTGCAACCAAGAAGGTATGCGTGTATCCTGGTGGCCCTTTCCCTCGAATACTAAATTGTATTTAGGCGATTGTATCTACCTGCAGGGCTTGGAGAGACCTTGGTACGGAATTCTTGTTCCGATGCTTCCTCTTCGGCGACCCGTCACGATTTCAACAATTACGCGTCATACTTGACGCAGACAACTCCCTCGGACGTCGCGCCAAAAGGTTGCACATCGCTCGCTTTTATGCCGGACACGGGTCGACTCTGGAAGAAACTCAGGATGCCCTTGTGTCTATCATCCGGCATTGCCCTAATCTCGAGGCATTTATTGTTACCTGGTCGTTCTCCAATTCTCTCGCCGCTGTGGTCGATGCACTATGCACGTACTGTCCTCGCAACCTACGCACTCTGCAGCTCTATATCCCCACCTCAGGCATAGCTAAGGCCATCCTCATGCTAGACTCCCTGCCCGCACTCGTCTCCGTGCATTTTCAATTTGAAGGAGTATCATCAGAAAACATCCGGCTGGGATCCACGTCGGCGGTCACATTGACCTTGAACTCCCTCGAGCAGCTACAGCTGCGCGGGCCGTTCCAGGAGTTCCTCGAGCAAGCGACAGGGTGGAAGCTACCCGCCCTACGCAGCCTCTCTCTCGATTTCCTCAGCTTCCGTGATGACCTGCCAGACATCATCGAGTTCCTGACCCACCACGGCGACGACCTCACGTATCTTGATATTAACTGCGTTCCCGCGCTTGACGTCGCTACGATCCTCGACCTCTGCCCGAACCTCACCACCTTCGCATTCAACCCCGACTGGCGCATCGCGAGCACGTACGACATCACGGGTGTCGGGGGCACGCTTGTGCACCGCCCGCACGAGCACATCACCACGATCGGGTGCCACCAGCTACTGCACGCGTTCGACGTCGGCGACGCCGCGAAGCACCTCGCGATCGACCCGCTCGCCACGCTGCTCGTGCAGCGCCGCAACGACCGCAACTTCGCAGCGCTCACGAAGCGCGACTTCCCCCGCCTGCAGCGTGTGCGTGTGCTGAACCGCACTTTGCTGAGGGACCTCGAGGCCGCCGACGGGCCGCAGGGCGACGCGTACGAGCGCTGGGAGCGCTGGTGGGACCAGTGCGCCAGGCAGGGAATACGCCTGGAGGACTGTACGGGCGCGTTACTGGGCACGCTGCCGCTGGAAGAGGAGGACGACGAAAGCGAGAGCGAGAGCGAGGACGATGAGGCGTACCTGGCGCCATTGCGGGAGGTGCTGGAGGAGTGCAGGCAGTTGCCAAGCGTGGACGAAAGTGAATACTTCTTCACTCATGCGAATGGCTCCATGCACCACAGTGAATGAGCCATTTGGGTTCCTGGACATCGTATATGCGCTTCGTAAGTGCAGTATGCAGGATAATCCTTCGTCTCACTGACTTTGTAGTTAATTCAATAGGTGTGAATAGGTGCGAGAGAACGTTTACCGTCATCACTATGCTTTTGAATAGGACTTGTTGCTTTCCTGCTATGCTGAAGCTTTGAAGACCATTGCTATCACTGCGCAATATATCACAAGCTACGGACCCTTCATATGCCTACTCGTACTCTCACGACACAGGTCGAAGTACAATGAATTGATGATTCTCGTTATTTAAAAATCGTACAAATCTGGCCGGTCCGACATAAACGCGACCTTTTTCTTCACCTTCGTCTTCTTACCGCCCGTCGCCGTTCTCTCAGACGGCACATCTGTTATGCTCAGCGCGGCGGTAGTGGCTGAGGCCTGCTCGATTTCGACGTGCACAGCAGCTCTGGCAGTTGGTGCAGCAGTCTGATCTCCATCCGCATGCCCATATACATGGCTGCGCACAGGGGCGACATCGTCGAGAGCTATGGCGTTCGCGGAGGGCGTCGTCCGCCGCTCGCCGACGCCGCCCTCGAGATCGAGATGCAGCGTCTCGAAGATGAGGCGCTTGCGCATGCACTTGAACGCGAGGTTGTTCTCGCCCGAGGCCGAGAGCCCGCGCAGCGTCGAGAAGCGGTCGCTCGGCGGGAGCAGCGTGTGCGGCGCGGGGAGTGTGTGGATGTGCACGAGCCCGTGGTGCGAGGAAAACATGGCGGTGAGGGAAGGGTCGGCTGGGACGGGCAGTGGGTGTGAGGGGCTGGAGAGAGTGGTGGCGTGCGAGACTTACCGGTGAATGCTGCGAGAGTGATGCAGGCGTCGGTGAGCCAGCCCAGCTTTTGGACCCAGCCCGGCCCACCCCATGCATCAGTGCACATGCGAGGGGGGAGTGAGATGGATGCACAGGCGCTGGGGTAGCGGCGCAATAGCCCACGAAGCGAGAAGAGGAAGTGGCAAATTTCCTGTTGTAACCGTGATATGCACTGTGTTCACGATCGACAGGGCTCAGGACTGACCTGGGGCAGGACGTCGCCCCATGCTGACGAGCCTAAGAATGGGATGCAAATCCGGATCGGACCTGGCGAGCCGGACGATGACTCTTGTGTGTGGTTCGCCAGGATCTTTTCGAGATGGACTAGGACACTTCGACATGGCGAAACGTCCGCAGCATCCGTGGTTACGGGAATCTCATCTAGTTGTCCGGCCTTGATTGCGGACTGCACGATCGTGTCCGGTATTCGGCACGTCAAATCGAACACACGGCAGTAGTCTTCAGAGGACCTTAGATCAGGATGAGTCCCTGACTGGGCGACGCAGAGGGGAAACTTACGACATACTGGTTTGAAGTTGGCACGGTCGTCTGGAACTGCTTCATCTGCTCATAGCGCCATGCGATTTTGATCTTTGTGTCGTGCTGAGCGGCCTTTTCGTCCTCCTCATCTTCAGCAGCGTTGGTGGAGGCGGACGGAGCTCCTCCGGGCACCCACATGCATTCCGCCAGTATATCCCTAGCATCGTCGTCTACAACGCATAACTTGTGACCAGACACGAGGCCTTGTGATATGAAGTACTTCTGTACTAGCTCCCCATACGCCGAGTGAGTGTCCGGTGCGAGCACGAGAAGAGAACATGACAGAGGCAGGCCGCCGCCGAGGATGTCGTCGAGGGAGGGGATACCAGTGGACGTGGTGATGGTAGAAGTGGAACCGGGAGAGATGCGAGTGCCGGAAAGAGGGGGCGGTTGTGTAGAGGACGCCCTCCTCTTGAAGGAAGACATGGTGGTCAATGCGAGATCAAAGTCAGATTGATCCGGAGCGCGTCGATCACAACTTCTGCAGCCTCCGTCATGCGCCAGGCGTAGGGCCAAGTTTACACTCCGCAAGTCCTTCTCATGTCCGGCGTGCGTTTCGCCAACGCATTGCGCGACTTTGCGCGCCGCGCGCAGGACAAGCCATGGCGCAACATGGCCAAGACTGCCACCCTCTCGACTCTCCATGTCCGTACAGTGTCTACACTTGTGCCGCACTTCTGAGCATTCACACAGGTCATCAACTTCGTGTGTGCAGCACATCTCTTTGCCGACAAAATTGGCTGGGTGGCTTTTGTGCGTCGATTCTCTCGTCATCGGATATTGGCTCACGAACCTGTGCGCATGCGCAGGTCGACGGTCCGTCCATGCTGCCTACCATGAGCGTTACGGGCGAGGTAGTCTGGGAGAACAGGATGATTACGCCCGACCGGCTTTCTCGCGGTGACCTCGTCACCTACGTCTCTCCCTTGGACCCCACTCGGCTCGTCTGCAAGCGGCTCATCGGCCTCCCGGGAGACGTCGTTTGCGTCGACCCAACGGGTACGCTAGCACCGTCTACTGAACATGTCGTGGTACCCAAGAACCACGTCTGGCTCATTGGCGACAATGCTGCTGCATCTCGCGATTCAAGGGTGTACGGACCTGTCTCGATGGCACTCATCAAGGGACGCCTAGTGGCGAGGGTGAGTAAAGAATATCCCTATATTGCAAGAGATCTCATGTGGTTTCCAGGTCTGGCCTCTGTCGCAATTCACTATATTCCGAAGCAACTTCAGCTATATCGACTAAGCGTGTGAATGTGTGCTACCCAGGTCAGCATATCTACACGCCTCACCCTGCCACATTATCCCGCGAGCTCGTTCGACGGGACATGCAGGCGTACCAGTTCTTGCAGTATGCTATACGACAAGCTGGCCCCCCTCCTCATACGGACTGGAACCGGCGGCTCCATTTGCAGATATCTGTCTATCTGACAAAGTTCATAGAATAACCGCCTTGCCCATTGGGTACAAACTGGAAGTTGTCTGTAGACAGGCCAAATCGTCCTGTGCATGTCGTGAATAATATGCACGCGCGATATACTTTTTCAGCGTACCTAGAATATTGTTCCCTAGACCCTTCAGCTTGTCAACCATCTCGGCGGTCTCCTCCTTCTGCGCTGCTTCCACCCGAGGCTTCAGAGACGCTAACGACCGCCTAATTTCTGGAAGCTGTGGGGACGACGGTGGCAGGATCTCGAGCAGCTTGTTGTAGTCTGTGTTACAGCTCGGTCTTGATAAGCTCCTGTGGCATACAACCGCGGCACGAACCTTCTTGTGCACTGCTGAGTGAGGACCATGTGTTCAGCTGCTCGTTAGAAGCAGCCCGTCTTTGTAGTGCTTTCACATATGTCGGGTCGTCAATGAGTGCTAGAGCGGCTCGTTAGTGAGGAACGTGCGGCAAGACGAACCGGCCTACCTTGAGTACATGCCGCCACTACCTCCTTGTGTTCCCCCTGCACAACATCTTCAGCAGGAACTGGGAATCACGCAGCGTACACTCACGAGTTTGACATAACATGCACCGATGTTGGCGTTCATGACCGCACGGGCTTTCGCGCACTCGAGCTCCAGTTCGCTCGGTGGCTGCTCCGCTGCTGCCTCTGGCGCAACGTCCCCTTGCGCCGGCGCGGGACCTTCCGATACGCCTTCCGCATCTTCATCAGAGTCTGGAGGGCCTTCATCCCTGCCCTTCCCCTTGTCTTGCGAAGACGGACCACCACTGCTTGCGGCTTTCCGCTTTGGTAGGCGGCCAAGCCCCGCCCTGTACGATGCTAGCGCCTCCTCCCACCGTTTCGCGCGAAAGTGCTCGTTCCCTTCTTGCTTCAGCTCATCTGCGTCTGCGAGGCATTTCTGGACAATGCGGGTAGCATCCGGCCTGCGTAAGTACACAGTCTGACAGCATTTAAGGACCGTCTCACCTTAACCCACGCCTCATCCTCGATGCCAGCATCTTCGTCTACTATTTGGGATGTATGGTATGTGCCATCTGCGGCTGAGCTGCTGGGTTCATTCAGGACGTCTGTGCTTGTCTCGGGAAGAGTGGATGTGCTCATGGTGGCGGCGACTAACGAGATGATCGGATGCGGAGCCATGGGTGAGTACCTAGATTAGATTAGATCTGGAGACACTCGCGATCGTAAGTACTATGGCTTCAGTCGAGGTCGCATCGTGCCCTCCTCAACCCGTACAGTTGTAGACATTGATGTGAGATAGGGAAGAACAATACAGGACAACAGGATGAAGGACGAAGGTATACAGCACTCAATTGCCAACAGATTTACTTGAATTCGACACTCAGCCTCGCCGCAGAGCATCCAGCCGGGCTTGGAGAGCATCTTCGTCTGACATACCGCCTCCTGGACTACTACCACTATCTCCCCCACTCGGGTGCGGTGGCCCAGATGCATCACCCAGGGCAACCGCCTGCCGTGGCTCTGTGAGTGACGAGCTGACTGCGAGACCTGTCGGCGCATCTGAGAGCTGAACGCGACATCAGAGCATGTACACCATCATCAGAGAAAGCCGCTCACCTGCTGGGACAGATCAACGCCGATCTCGTCGAGGACCTGTTTGAGGATGTTGTCGCCCTCCATCTCCTCGTCCTCCAAATCATCGTCCATGACATCGTCGACCGCGTCAGACATCATCTCCTCCTTCATGTCCATGGTCGCGCTTTCTCTCTCGAACTCGTGCATGATACGCTGTATCTGCGGCAGGTTGAGGCCGCGGTTCATGGCCCCCATAGCCTGGCACACCACGACATGATCGCAGTCAGTCGCATACTCATCATTGTCAGGATGGGTGAGCACTCACCCGCGTTGCGCCTCGCATAGCCTCAGCCATCTGTTGATTACTCCGTAGGGTCTGTATCCGCAGGCCGACGGCCTGAAGCTGTGTCCGCATCTGATAGAATTTCTGGACGTAGCGGCGTGTGCGGACGAGGTCTTTCGCCATGACCTTGCACGCGTTCTAGCGTTCATGAGAGCACCATGAGTACTTAGAAGACACTGTAGGCGGGATAATACGCACCAGTTGACCGGCCTTTGCACTCTTCTTTATGTCCATGATGAGTTTCTTCTCCTGCTGCTCGAGCTTTGTGCGCTCGCGGTCGAGCTCGCGCTGCGCCTTCGCGAGGGCGCGCTGGTGCTGCCGAAGCCGCTCCGCAGGAGTGACTGTACGGCCGAAAAGCGTTTCCTATAGCCATCAGTAGTCATACTTTAGACAGGAGCGGTGATGGAGGGAACTAACGATGATGTTCATGGCTAGCGGCAAAGGTAGGAGGTAGCGGATGAACCACGCGTGTGGGAGGGCCATGCTAATGGAGATAACGTAAGGTTATATGTTGCTGTCATCTGAATCGGGTTTGATTAATTGATTGCTGCTGCTGCTTTGCGCCACTAGTAACTACTCCCACTCGGAGTCCGAGCAGTATAAAATGACGTCGCACGCCTGCATAATCCTTCATTCTTCTCTTCCTCATCCCAACCACCCCCCGCACATACCATGCCTAACATCACCGACTCTAAGTGTGTTCTGGTTATCGGCGCGACCTCTGGAATTGGACGCGCTCTTGCACTCGCCATTCATGACCTGCCTTCCAAGCCTACTGTGATCGCCGCGGGCAGACGGCAGGAGAGGCTCGACGAGCTCGCTAAATCGAGCGACCGCCTCAAGCCCCTCAAGTTCGACGTGAACGGCGACCGCGATGCGCTCAAGCGTTCAGTCGACGACGCCATTGCCAAGTTCCCCAACGTGAGTAGTGCAGACATATACTAACAATGGCCCCGCGTTAACGAGAGATATGCGTCCACCTCAGCTTGATGCTGTGCTATTTGTCTCTGGCATCCAGCACATCTTCGACTTTAAGAAGCCAGATGAAGTCGACCTTGACAGTGCGTACTTTCGCCAGTGTCGAGTTCCAAGGCTCTTTCTGATGCAGCATATAGAGCTCGAGACTGAACTGAACACCAACTACACTTCGATCGTGCGAATGACCAGGTTCTTCATTCCTCACTTCTTGAAGCTTGGTGTATGTATGCGCCATACGGAACCCTTTAGTTCGAGCTAACGCGCGTTCTGGACAGGCCGAGGGACGCCCCTCCTTCCTCGTCACAGTCACCTCCGGTCTGGCCATTATTCCTGGACCATGGGTCCCGAACTACTGCGCTACAAAGGCCGCCCTTCACAGCTTCTCCCTTTCGTTGAGCCTCCAGCTCAAGGATACTAACATCAAAGTTATGGAGGTCTTCCCTCCGTGAGTACAGCAGCCTGTTTCAGCGTCTCGAAATCTAACGATTGTAAATACTGCAGTCTGGTTGAGTCGGAGCTTCATGACCGTGAGTGACATTGCGTACATTCTATCAGTGCTCGTTCTGATTTCAACGTAACGGCAGACCAAGGCACAACCCCCAAGCTCGCCAAGTTCTGGTTGCCTCTCGACGAGTTCACGAAGCAAGCCATGGAGGGCCTCAAGCGTGGAGATGTCGAGATCCCCGTCGGCTCGGCCCTTGGTCAGTGGAACAAGTTTGAGAAGGGCAAACTCGAGGCTTCGGCTCAGGCGCTTGCATTGTTGAGCGCGAGTGCCCAGTAACTGTATTGGGCTCACGACGGTGTCCATTAAAAAGCAGTAATGTACAGTAAAATTCTGACGCAACATTAGACATGACGCATGAATTACATGATGAGGTATCATAAATGCGGGACGGCCAACAAGCATGTGCATGTGCGGCATGCGACCTATTCCGCCTGGCGCGATGATGCTTCCGCCAATTGCGGAGGAAGTGAGATGAGAGAAACTTCCCTCGTCGCTGTCTGAGATGGATCTAGTGCAGGTGTTGTCTTGGCTCTTTTGCCGGATGAACCTGAGGGGGCCTCTGCACAACCAGTTGTTGCTTGGGGCGCTGAGGTCTCCCCGGAAGTAGTCTCCCGTTTCCGCTTCGAACCCTGCTGAGGGGCGACGATCGTTTCATCGACTGCAGCTGCCTGTGCGGCGACCAGGTCTTCATAGAAGTTGACATTGAACAGGAGGCATTTCAAGAGGACACAGGGCAAGAGGAGAACACCGGCATCGTATTTGGTGCGTATGGATGTAACGGACCTTTTTCTCCAGGATTGCGTGCGCCTTGAACACTCGGCCTTAACCTTAGTATCATACGGGAGAGAAGTCAGGCACAGCACGTTGAGTTACTGTTTGGCACACCTTTTCGGGGAGGGTATTACATTCCTCCAGGGAAAGCGCGTCGACCTGTATAGCCTCGTACTGTCCACAGTATGTAAATAGTCCTCCGTAACCGACGAATAACTCGCAAATCTTTGGGGTAATGAAGTCATTCTTATCGAACCCAAGGCGGGCAAACATGAACCCGTGCTTGGTCGGGCTTGTAGGTGCCCAGACATCGAACTCTATCTGAGGACAGATGCACTCGTTCAGAGAGGACTTGCTTTCCAGCGGCGTCGGGTCAGTGATTCTGTGTGAAAGACATATTTATGAGCCACCCTACTTCAGCAGAAAAACGGTGCGGTACGTGATTGATAATCCTTCCCAATGGCCGCCCAAGACCTGCGCAAGAGTCCTTTGGGCGAAGCGATGATATATTTCTCCCGGGGGTGGCACAGCATTTACAACAGGCAGTGTATTCATGAGTTCTTCGCGACGAGGGGAAAGAGGAGTTGCATGCCGAGACAAGTCTAAGACCTTGGTGATCCAGCTCGGCCCAGGGTCAGCGCTTCTGCGGCTAGATGTTGTGACAGACTGTGTTCTCTGTGCTTGAGATACAGACTCTGACCTGTAATACATCGTGAGCTCGAGTTCAATGCATATCATCACGCTCACGAACTCATCTACGGCCTTGGTACTCAGTGTAGTACTCGATGCCTGGCCGCGGTTGATTTTCCAGCACATGTTTGTCAACAACAGATGTTCAACTTACATCCCGAGGTTTCTTAGGTGAGCTGACAAAACATTGCAATAGCTCTGCGGCTTGACGGAACCGCTGTACCTAAGGGAAGATGGATACCAACTCGGTTCACTACAGAAATTTCAGACCAACCTCTATGTCCTGCTCAGTGAACTTCCTGAGCAGCTCTTGGTTCTCGCGAGAGGTGTCTAGGAACTGTCCTGCGTATGAAATACGAGTTTTAAATACAATAAGCACGAGCATACCTGTGTCCTGACCTCGTCCAGCTGGCGCAAAGTTGACTCTTGGGCATCTCTCGCTTGTTCCAGTTGGACAACCTTTGCTTGCTGAGCTTCGTTGTGCTCTGAGGCTATTCTGTCCAGTTTCGACTGAAGTTCGCTGCAAAGAAGTTGCGATGCCGCGAGATTGGACTCTACACCTTGCAGCTGTTTTATTGACACGAGCGTTGGTAGTCGTTTCGGAAATCGTGACAATATTCACCATTGTATTCTTTATCTCAACCTGACGCTGCAATTCCGTCGTGCTCTCATGCGATCTGATCTTTGCCCGATCGTTAACCTCGTCGCACTGGGCAGAGATTGTCTCACGTAGGCTGTTAGCCTGTAGGCGTACATCTCACAGCCATCACGCAGACATCGAGTAGTTACTTACCTCTTCAATAAGCGCAATGGTCTCGCTTGTGCTCTCGGTGTAAATGTGCTCGAGTTCTCTCTTCAGTCTTGCGTTGTCCTCTAAGAGGCGCTCGTGATGTCTCATGAGTATTTGTTTCTCTGATTCCTTCCTTGAAAGCTGTCGATATATAATGAAGATATGACTAGGACCATGGATGACAGGGACGCACCTGACTGGTGACACTTATCACTTGGCCGTTCAAGAAGTCAATCCTCGATTCCATGACTTGTAACTTCTCTACAACGTCCGCTTGCATCAGCGCCACAGCCTCGGTCGCGCTTTCTGACATAGAGTTCTTGATGTCCTGACATTCTGATTCCAACTTTGCACTGAATTCTTTCAGGCTATTTCGCTTCCATACGGCACATATCATTAACATAGATACGAAATACTCGGCAAGACACTTGCCTCCTCTTGTATTTGGGCAAGAGCCTTCCGTAACTTCAGATTCTCCTCCGTGACCTTGAGGTAAAGTCGAGCCTGTTGCACCTTCGCTTCCCCGTCGATTACGATGTCCATGTCTAGTGGCAACAAGAGGCGCCCAAGACCGCCACTCTCATGGAGTGCTACCGGCGACCGGGGTCCTGGAATTTGATTTCCGTAAATTTCTCCCTGCAAGCGCAAATCCTTGAATTGAGTTCCTCTACCTTACATGCTTTCAGTTTCTGTGCACCTGAGATGTCGATTCGATAGACGAGGCTATGTGGGTGAGGAATAGGAAGTGCAGCTCTTCGATGCTTGTCCCGTCTTGGGCTCCGAGTCATCCCGCGATCTAATCTAATCTGTCGCTGCACTGTACCAGCCACTGTGACTGCGACTCAACATGGATTGTGCATTATAGAATGCAAATGGATGGATTGGCTGTATGACATAACGCCGGTGAGTTGATTATAATATTATTCTACAAGTCTTTCCTCGCAGCGAGGGCATCCTCAAGTCAGCAGTGATGATATCGAGGTCCAGCATATAAAGCAATAAAGCGGTGATGCGAGTGATCAACTTCAATAGGAGGACCCGCTCGCAAATTGGCGAGGTGGTATACAATACTCAGATCGTAGGCAGTATACTGCGTGTGGAGCGACCATTACACAACAAACATATTCTACAGTGTCAGATTAATGTGATTAGTATATGGTGGTCGAGAAAAGATGCGAAGGTACTGTTGAAAGGAGCAGATGGAGAAAACTTGAGTCATAGACTTACGAGTATTCGGTCTGGAACCTATTCCGACTCAATGCCAGAAGATGATGATAATGATGAAAGGTCATCACTGTCATTATCAACGAGCCCGGCTGTTGGTATCTGCTGTGTCGAGGATATACGGCTCGATTTTCTCCGTGTACTTGGTGCTGGTACAATGATCTTGGGCTTTTTGATCTGGGATGAACCTCTTACTGCATCGGCGATGGGGGCATCCTTCCTCTTCTTTGGCACAGCAGATGCTTTCATGGTCAGAGATGTGAAACCTCGAGCTGTAGCTATAAGGTCATCAAAGAAATCTAGATCAAACTCGATGCATTTGAGAAGGATGCAGGGAGCGAGCAATTGTCCATCCTGGTACTTGTTGTAGATCTCGGCTACGTTTCCGTGATTTTGATGTTTTTCCTTGATGGAGGTTGTCTTCGAGTATTCATGCCTGACCTGATAGTGCAAGGGAACAGTGAAATATGAGAGAGAGTAACAGGTGGCGGTGAGTGAATGAATGCACTTTGTCTGGCAGTGTATTCCACTCATCGACCGACAAGGGTTCTACCCGGGAAACCTCGTACTTCCCACTATACTTGAAGCGACCGCCGTTACCAACGAATATGTGCCGGATTTCCGGCGTATTGAATCTCGCCTTGTCTTGTCCCAACCCAACTTGCATATACCCATGTTTACCAGGGCTTGTGGGTGACCATGGGTTGTGATCCATTTTTGGGCAAAGATATTCGTCGACCTGCCATCTAATCGCAAGAGGTTTTGCGCTTCCAGTTATTCTGGAACCAATAATCAGAACCTCAATTCCAGATGCTCACGGGGAGACCAAGCTCTCACCGAACGACCAGACCCTGCATACTACCGCCCAAAATCTGCGACAACATAGTCTTCGTGAAGTAGATTTGCTCAGTGCCTGCAGGCAAGGCAACAGGAATCCCCGGTAAACCGTCAAGGATATCTTGGCGACGCTTCGGCAGTGGAGACGCATGTTCAGCCAAGTCAAAAGGCTCTTCCACGGTTTTGTCGGCTGTAGATGTCCTATGGCGTGCAGGATGCCTGTCTCCAGCAACATCAATCGGTGACATGTTCACGTAAGAGGGAATTATAGACATACGCCGAAATGCTTTCCGGCCGTGCATTCGTAGGTGCTGCCACCGCAAGCTCAGATGGATCGACGCCAACGCACACGGAGCGATATGTTGCCTGTGCTGAGAGTTGGCCTTCGACATCCCTGAGATGAATTCCATTTAAATTCATGTGTCTCAGCCGCTCTATCTACGCATTTCCAGCCGACCAGAGATAGCATCCAGGTTACATGCTTACCTCGAGTCGTTGTTGATTCAATCTTTCCATAAGTTGCTGATGTCCAAGCTATGCATGATGTATGACGAGCGTTCGAGACAATATGAAATGTAGTAAGACGCACTGGTGGTACCTCGTCCTGTGATTGACCTGAGATCGCGAGCTCTGCAGATGTGGGTTCCTTGCATGGATTGACGTCTGATATCGCACTCCGAATGCGTTGTAATTCAGCTTGACTCTCTTGAAGCTTCCACAGCTGTCAGCTTATAACACGGTACAAGCATGGAGCACGCTCACCATAATATCCTTTGATTTCAGTCGAGCCTGAAGAGAGTTTACTAGCCTATTCAGAATGTCGAGCTGTTCTCGAGCAGATTGCTCCTGCTCCTGCAAAGCCCTCTGTAGGTCATTACGCTGTCCATGAAAAGAGCATCAGTGTCATCATTGAAATTTGGGAATTTCTGAACAACTCTTACTTCCTCAGCAGATGCAATGACCTCATGAGAGCATTTTTCTTGCAATTCTGCAACCTCCCGTCTCAATCTGACGTTGTCCTCAAGCACAACAGTGAGCTGTGTCTGAGCCTTGTCATTCTCGACCTCCTTTTTCGCAAACTACAGGCCAAGTGCAGCGACGGCGACGCAGCAGGCGTAGTAAGGTGTTCACTCACGTCTTGTTTTAGGGCGTTCAAGTCGTTTTGAAGGCCTTGGATCCCCAAATTGGGCGCTGAATCCGAGGCAACTGCACCCGCCTTTGAACTCCTGCATTCGCTTTCTAGTTCTGTTATACGTTTCGTCAAACGGTCGAGCTGTATGTCGGTGGCTGGTTTACACTAGCGAGCTATCGTGGACCAAATGTTGCTACGTGCCTGTTCCCGTGATTGCTCTCGCTCTTTGCGTAGAGCGCAGCTCTCCCTCGTGAGTGTGAGAAACAGCGTTGCTTGTTGAAGTCTGATTTCCTCATCAAAGAATGCATTGTCAGTTGGCATACTCCTGGTACAAAGTCGATGTGACCGAGGCGCGATGGATTATGGAAGGTACGTTGCGAAGGGCCGCCACCGACGCGTCGGGTTACCAAAGAGACGTGACCATTCTGCGTCCTACTTAGGAACTTAGAGACGCCCAATCATAAGCCTGCAATCTGGCGCTAAATCCACAACAGCTCCGTTACCCAACAATGACATAACTAAGCTAATATGCAATGACTAATGGTAAGAGCAGTAACAATCTAAGGTGTCGACACCGACAGCGTTTTCTGCATCTGCATCTAATCAGAGCATGAAGGTCAAGGGGTTCTCCAGGTAGCCCTTGAATGCCGTCAGCCATCGAGCACTGACCGCACCGTCAACGGTTCGGTGATCTGCGCTGAGCGTAACCTTCATGATCTGCGCCACCTTGAAGCCACGGTCCTCTTCTGGTGCAGGTACCAGTATTGGCTGTGTCGCGCCGATAGCAAGGATACACGACTGGGGCGGGTTGATAATGGCCGTGAAGTGTGAGATGCCGTACATGCCCAAGTTTGACACCGTAAATGTCCCACCCTGGCATTGACAAGGTCAGATACTTCCTCAGTCAATGGGGAATGATTCGAAATTACCTGATATTCCTGGGGCTGCAGCTTGCCATCTCTCGCCTTCTTGGCAAGTGCTTTGCTTTCCGCAGAGATTGTGGCGAGACCCTTCGCACCCACGTCTTTGACGATGGGTGTAATGAGACCCGTGGGAGTAGCGACGGCGAGAGAGATATCCGCCTTCTTGTACCTAGAATATCATAGGATGAATCAGCACCGGTCACACACTAAGCAAAATAACACGGTGACGTACTGCCTGATTACCTCTCCCAGCCACGCAGAGTTGGCCTCCGGAACGTCCGCCAGGGCAAGAGCAACAGCCTTCATAATGAAGTCGTTCACACTCAGCTTCGCGGACTTGTCCTTCTCGCCCAAAGTCTTATTGAAGACCTCCCGCAGTTTCACCACCTTGTCCATGTTGATGTCCACTGTGGTGTAATAATGTGGGATCTCCTGCTTGGATTGCGTGAGACGGGTGCCGATGGTGCGACGCATGTTCGTCACAGGAGTGTCAACATAGTCCGGGAGAGATGATGTTGGCTGCGGGAACGATGCAGTAGAAGCGGCGCTGGCGGAAGGCTGGTACTTTTCCACGTCCTCGCGGAGAATTCGGCCTTCCGGACCCGAGCCCTTGACTTTCGCAAGAGGAATACCGCGTTCGAGCGCGATCTTCTTCGCGATGGGAGACGCGAAAATGCGGTCGCCCTTCGGGATCTCGGGCTTGGTCTCCGTCTTCGATGAGGGCTCGGACGGCTTGGGTGCAGACTCAGCTTTGGGAGGTTCAGGCGCTTTTTCCTCCTTGGGTGGAGGTGGTGCCTGTGCAGAGGAAGCCTCAGACGCTATTTGGTCCGCACCGGAGAGGTCGTCGCCCTCCTCTGCTACGACGCCAATGATTGCTCCTATGGGAACGCCCTTGGCACCATCTTGAGCCTATCGCAGACGGGGGTTTAATATACAAGCGAAGACATAAAATGTGCATAGGCGTACGATAATCTTTGCAAGAATACCATCATCCTGGGCCTCTACGTCAATCGTCGCCTTATCCGTTTCCTGTGACGCGCGAGCAACGCCCGTGAGTGCATACATATGTAGTAATGAACAGAACATACGATCTCCAGGATGACATCACCCGCAGCGAAAGACTCTCCCTCCTTCTTCTTCCAAGACGCAATGCCACCCTCTGTCATTGTCGGGCTCATTGCGGGCATGGTGAATTTTGAGAGCGCATTTCTCCGCGCTGAGACGTGCAGACCTGGTCATGACGTCTGCGTTAGTAGGGCGACGCGACATGAGTACCGTTCGTGGACGCACGTCTTGTGAGAATGCTGCGGGCGAGAGCAGAGGCCATGGTGGACAGTGACCGGGATGGAGGCGAGACGGGGCGAGACGAAGGACGGAGGATGAAGATGAATGACACGACCAGGCAAACAGGCACAAATCCGCTGGCGACGGGCCGCCGGATTCGGCAGCTCTCGGGTGCTTACACCTCCCCACTTCCCCAGCTTTTCTCATTTTATCCCTCGCTATTCGACCCACTTGATGTCGTCCGACTTGGTTTTGCCTGGCCAGCCAATTCCGCTACCACGGGGCCCCGTTCCTCAACTTGCGGGCGGCATCTACTCCAGAGATGGTCATGTAAGAGCAAGCCTTGTCGGTGTGCCGCGCTATGAAGGATCTGTCGGTCTCCTCTCTGTTTCACCCATGGTACTCTAAATAACTTCGTCGTGGCTTTTCCGTCGTCTGTCCTTCGTTGTCGCCGCGAGTATAGGCGCTGGCAATACCGCGTACGCGACCGCATCCGCCATCGCCTGATTCCACCGTGCTCGGCTTTGTGTCGCGGCTGTCTCCTCAGCAAGCAGTATTGTCCATCACGGTTGTTGATGGGGTCCCCCTTCCACCGGGCGAAGAGTTCACTGGCGTGATCCGAGTCCAGGATGTCAGAGCGACCGAGAAAGACAAGGTTAAGATCGCTGACTGCTTCAGAGGCGGAGATGTCGTAAAGGGCTTGGTGGTAAGCAGCACGCCCTCAAAATTTGGGTCGACTATCTGCATCCCTAGATAGATATCCTTGGGCGATGCTCGAAGCTACTATGTGACCACCGCACGGAACGACCTTGGAGTCATATTCGCTACAAGCGAGGCAGGTGAGTATCTACTTGCAGTTTCTGGCGCTCGGGACGCCGATAATAGATGTAGGGGTGACAATGGAACCTGTTTCGTGGCAAGAGATGCGATGTCCAAGAACAGGCAGAATCGAAAAACGCAAGTGTGCAAAACCAGAAGGACTGTAGCATCTACATTGCAGCCTTCATCAGTCCTTTGTTTTATGTATCGATCTGCATGCCGTTTGTATTTCTAGAATGGCTCTAGAGCCATGACAGTGGACGGCCTCGCCTACCAATGGACCGCTCTACGTCCGCATCCCATGCATCTGCTTGTTTACTGCTTTCCTCGTGATGCCTGCGTCCTCACCAGCTTTGAACACAGAATGATCGTCATCAATCTCACCTATCTAACTGTTAACGGCTAAGTAAGTAAGGAATTGTTTATCATGTCTGGGACGAAGAAATATGTCACAACAACCCCGAGGAAGCCGCAGATTGCGGCGATGATGAACGTTCATCTACGAGCAGCGTATGTAGAACCATATACTTTCTGCATGAATGTTCCTGGATATCTGCGTGCCAGCTGCAGCCCCATCTTGCCGATGAGAGCAGACATTCGTGAAGTGTTCCTTTGATGGACGAGTCATTAAAGACAGGCTGAGTATGATAGCTACCAAATGCACATGCTCGCCAGTTGAGCGGACGTTGAGCAGACGAGCACTCCCTAAGGCCGGCCACAAAGTTGGATCATTGTGCTTGCAACTCGGCAGTAGGAATAGCGGCACGAAGGCATGATACAGATATTTTTGAGGCTTTCATCGCTCGAGCAGAAACTGCAATTTCAGAGGGCTACTATAAATACATGCCGATCGTCCCGATCACAAAGCCAGGCCCCTGCGTCTGAATATGGTAATGCCCATTATGCTCCAAAGCAGGAAATATGGAACCAGATGGAAGCCTGTTGGTAAAGGGAGACAGTGCGCCTGGAAAGGGAACAGCGCGTGGCGTCTGGACGACAACTGAACTCTCCGGCTGACCCATCTCACGGCATTCGACTCCCTCTCGTCTCTGGTTCTGGCTCTGGTTTCCGCCCCGGTTCTCGCTCTGTGTTGTAGTCTCTGCCATGACTGCTGTCCTCCAAGCCACAGATGTGCTAAGGAAAGACAAAAGCATGGCTGCGTTCGATGACAATGCAATCAAGTGAAGCAGTCGTGCTTGGCATGTATGCACGTTGCTGATATCCCCCCCAGCTTTACTCCTTCGACTGACTGGAAGGTGAAGTATTTTGAGGTCGCCGATATGCTGGCAGAAACTCGCGCCGAACTCGATGACTTCCACCATTCCAGTAAAGAGTTGGAGGAGGAACTTGAGAGAGAATTGGAGCGGACCGAGAAAGCGCAGCAGGACCTGAAGGTGAAGGTAGCCAGAGCCGAGCAGGAGAGGGATGAGTGGAAGGTGTGTGTCGCCCTTGCATGTATGTGGCCTTGCTGCTAAGGGTCAACATTGTAGGCCAAATTCATGTCGCTACAAACGACGCACAATACCACAACCACTTCACTGCAACGCGAATTGGACACGTTGCGCGGGGATTATCAGAGGATCAAGATTCAACTCCGGGAGTTGGAGATGGGCAATGACGATTTGGAGAGGAACGAGCGGGCGATCGCATCCAGTCTCGCAGATATTGAAGGGAAGTATGCGCGGGTGCTGGAAGAGAAGATCTTGCTCGAGCACGAGCTTCTAGATAAAGCAAATGTTGAGGAGGAGAGTCAACGCTTGAAGGATGAACTAAGGGGTATGTTCATCGGCAGTATATGCGCTCAGTGTTTACGGCTTACGCTCGCAAAGATGCCAACGAGGAGATCAATATCCTGAAGGACCAGCTGGGTGCTGCTCATGCTCGTCCTACAACTGCTACAGAGTCAGGCTCTTCTGCACCATCGTCTATAGTATCCCCCAGCACACCATCTGTGTCCGAAGACAATCTCCTCAACATTCCTATTCCGCCAGATCTCTCCTTGACTGATTTATCTGCCGGGAAAGAGAGCCCAACGAAAGAGTCGCCCTTGTTCACCACTCCTCGCACCGCAAAGTCGCCAGGCGTCCCTGCATACTCGCAGAGTCCTTCAATGCAGCGACTCGCCCAACACCTTCCTCGCACTATGTTGTCGACCCCACCTGGGGGAATCTCAGGTTTCTCCCGCTCAAGTACCGTCCCATCGCTCTCGTCTACACCATCTCGCGCGCCAAGTCGGACACCTGCGCCTCGTCCTGCCGTCAGTCGTAATACATCAAGCACCAATTCATCGAATACGACGGGCAGTGTTCCGATGACGGCGACGAGGAGCAAAGGCGTCCAGATGGTCTCCGAGATGCGGGCTCGTGTGAAAATTCTGGAGCAGAAGATACACACGCGCGTTCCGAGACTGAGAATGGGGAGTGTCACCAGCCGGGCGGGCGCGAACTCAATGCCACCGCCACCGCCGCCGCCACCGAAGGCTGGACCCTCGTCGGCCACTGTATCTCCTGCTCCGTCCACTTCTTCTTTGAGATCCACCAGTCATGCTAGTCATGCCAGTTATGATGAAAGAGCTGCGCATGCCCGATCGAGACGGCAGAGTATCGACCTGGACTCTGAGCCAATGCGAGCGCAGGTTGGGGACGCGTCAGGGTGGGTGCTGATCATGGAAGACTCGCCCTCGCCACGCAAAGATAAGGACAAGGAAAGAAGACGAACGTCAAGTCCTACTGCACCGTCATCATTCAAACTGCCTGCGACTCCTCCACACGAATCATCCCCGTCGGGCATTCCCAGGGCTCCGAGCGCAATGTCACAGAGCGGAATGCAATCGGGAATCCGTCGGCCCACGTCGCGCCTGTCGGTATCTACAGAAGGACGGAGCAGTGTCAGCACGAACGCGACGTCAAGCACCATCAGCTCAATCCCAACTCCGTCCTCCCGCCCGTCCACTCCAACTTTCCTCCCCATTCCAACGTACGGTGGCGCCAATAATGGCTTGAAGGTGTCCACCGGATCGGGGTCTGGGGCGTACTCACAGCTCAAGCGGTCATCCCTAGGGTCTAACCCGCCGCGGTCGCCGTCAATGTCAAGCCCTGGCATGCACATTCCACACGTGAACGTCAGTGTGCGGCCCACGTCAAAGTACTCAGTGCCGGGGTCGATGTCACAGAGTCGGATAGGCAAGCCGTTACCGACCGGGGGACGGAGGAGCACCGGGGATGCTGATGACATCGGAGGCAAGAAGAGAGATCTATCGCGCGCGCGATCCGGAAGCAACACAGCGTTTTTACGGTAGGAATGGACTCTGATGATCATACCGTTTCCTCTATCAGTTGTGAATGTTTTGCGTTTCCCGGTTTGTGTCAGTGCTCTCTTATGTTGCACGGACGAAGCCGTGTCTGATCATCCCCATTCGTTACCCCAGTCAGCTTGTTCTGCCGCCTTCTTCCCGCGACCTCGCTATCATCCCCAAGTATAATGACTGACGAATCGTCCCTCCCGAGGTTACGACACGGCCGTGCCCGTCGTCCTGCGTTCGTGGCTGTACACTCATGCTCTTTTTATAACCATGACACTATGATGATATCCGCCCCTAACGAGAAAACCCACATCACGCTCATTCTTGCCGTTGTGTTACCAGCTTCTTTATTTTATTTTCCACCGTCCGTTTCCTGTAGCTTCCATTCATCGGCTATATCATCTATCGACGGCTACTTACTACAACCTAATATTGTCACGTACGTAAGCGCGACAACACGGTTTGCACATTAACTCACACTCGCGAGTGTGCGACGGCCGCGCGTCGAGCGCATGCCCTTTCGGTGACGGATTAAGCAGGGAAAGCCAATGATAATTTGAACCCCCTCTAATCGACGTGTACAAAGACAAGTTCCGGGTATATACATTTCAAAATGTCTGACGGCGCCTCGTGTATCCCAAGGTAAAGAAAATATGACGTCATACGCTGATGCTCGAGACGAGTGTCACTTCGCGAGGAGGAAGCTGATCTGCCTTGTCTTGGCTTCCCTCAGATGAATCGTCGCATGGCCGTGCACTCGCGTCTGCATTTCCTGCGGATCTGAGATCGCGGAGGAAGTCTTGAACGCGCTTGATCGCCTCGACATGTTCAGCAGGCAAAGTCACCGGAGACGACTTGGTGTCCACACCGAACGGCCCGAAAAGACCGTCCGCGAGGTCGCTCACCGTCTTGACGGTGATCTCAGAGAGGTGCTTATAGAGTGTCTGCTCTCCGCGCTCAGCGCGAAGGCTCAAGAAGTCCTCCAGCGCGGAGCACATGTCCTCGACGTCGTCCTCGTGGCATTGAACGGACAGCTGCTCGATGGGCGAGTCCGCGAGCGTCGTGAGCGTGTCGACGACGTTCTCGACGGGGAAGAGCGGCGTGAGGTGCACCTTGCGCAGGCGATGGAGGGGCGGGGTGTCCGCGTGGCGCGCGTACTGGAACGTCTGCGGCGTGAGCGCGGTGTTGAGGGCGAACTCGTCGACGGTGTGCCCAACGGCGCCCATGATGCGCTCCGTGCAGACGCGGTTGAAGTCGAGCGACTCGTGGTAGCACGAACCGAGGTCGAGCACCTCGAGCGCGCAGTGCACGGGCGTGCACGACCACTGCGGGTCGCCGAGGTGCGTGTCGCGGATGCGCAGCTTCGTGAGCGTGGGCAGGCGCAGGAGCGAGGGCAGACGCAGCTCGGCGCCGAGGAGCGGGTGGTCGGGGATGTCCTCGTCGCCGGCGACGATGGGGATGAACGGGTATAGGCCGACGAGCTCGGGGGCGTGGAGCGCGGAGCGGGTGACGCGGTCGAGGGAGAGCCGCGTGAGGTTGGGCACAGACGCTGCAATGGAGACGACCAGGCGCTCGCTCCTGTGTGCATAGCTATCAGACGAGACGCGCGTTTAGAAGGCAGGACGAGCACTAACAATGGGGATGTATCCTCATCGCCACAATGATTGATGGTAAGGCTGGTCAGAGAGCGAAGCTTGGCGAAACACGGGATGACAGACTTGGACAGGGAGCTGGCGAGGCCGAGGGTCAAGTCCTCCAATTGGGGACACTGACCGAGGAGCTGTGACACTGCATCTGTCACTCCGGGGGGTGGTGCTTGAGTAGTGGAGCTTTTGGTACAGATGTTGAGGCGCCTGATGCACTGATTGTACGACTGGGGCACACTGGACAAATATGTCTGGAGGTCCTCGCTGCTGGGTATTTTCACTTGCTGCAGGCACGATCGGTGTCAGGCTGTGAGAGACTTGCGGGCTAGAAGAGCACTCACTCTGAAGATAGACGGGACACATAGGGTGTAAGACTCGCGATTGACCATTGCGAGAGACTGGATGGAGTCGAAATCAAGGAGATCGACTATGGACAATTTCATTTCGGCGGGGAGGCCATCCCAAGCACGGAGCGCGGTGGTCATGGTTGTGAGAAGGGGGAGTGGAGGTTGTGAGATGCTGTGTGTGGTCGGAGGAGA
This sequence comes from Postia placenta MAD-698-R-SB12, assembly GCF_002117355.1. Lineage (NCBI taxonomy): Eukaryota > Fungi > Basidiomycota > Agaricomycetes > Polyporales > Adustoporiaceae > Rhodonia > Rhodonia placenta. Next base: position 1,829,867 of record NW_020169832.1, on the reverse strand, counting down.
GTGGGGGTCATGATCTTCGAAAGCGAGGTTTAAGAAGGATTGAGGATCCGACGAGCTCGGTGGAAGAGAAGAGCGCTGTGGGCGCTAACAATGATGTTGTGCCCGAGCGAGGGTCCGTGATGGCGGAGGCGAGGTCAGCAGGCGCCGGCGTCGGACACGAATGGGTCCATATGCAGCCCGAGAAATCTCAGCGGCTCCTCCAGGATTTGTGTCACTACGCCACCATCAGCTTTATGCCCTCTCCTCCGACGTCCTCGTTGTCCATCCACAGCGATCTAGCATCCCCGACTGCCCCGGTCTAGGCCAGCCAGCTCCCCTCAGAAATCCAGGCTGCGCCGCTGCATCAGGGCTATGCTCACAAGCACCGCTGTTGCAGGATCTACCTACGAACCCAGACATATCCAGCTCTTCTCCATATGTTCTTGCGCCGGCTAGTACGGGATAAGACGGGTGTTCCAGCGTCATGCTCTGTTTGACCATCAAGCCCCCCTGGAGCTGCATCAGACCTAACAGGTAGGTCCTCTACTATGCGACGCGGGATGCTAGCGATGCCAATCACGCGAGTGATCCTGGTTCGCCGGAAAATACCAAGAGGTGCGTTGGTGCGAGTGCACTACCTTCAACGAGCAACTTTGCTGACATTGATCCACTGACCATGACAGCTGTGGCAACATACCCGAGGTGTAGCATATGTCGGAACGCGACAAATGCGCCCATAATACTCCGCTCGCATGGAGCGCTGGCCGGGCCATGGGCGCATTTACATTGTCCCACTTTAGATGATACATGACTGGTGACCATGACAATGTGCCCTGCTCCCCGGCTCACTCCCGCGACGCACTAACCTCCGGGAACCCGGACGCTTTCCGACATGACGTTCGTCAGTTTGCGCCGTCGGCCGTCGGGCTTGCGACATTTCATGCCCACCAAGCCCGTGTGGAATTGTGGAAGACTTTGCGCCTGTCATCACTGCGCACGCCAGGCCTCGAGAAAGCCGGACATCGGTGCGGAGATGAATGTATTTTGTGCATTGCAGGCGCGATGCTCCCGAACTCTAAAGATGATTCCAATGGTGAAATTTCGCGCCGCTGATCAGACGATCTGCTTCTCCTGGTCACTCCTCAGCTGTATAAGCTCTATCAGCTAGCGGAGGGCCGTTCGCAAAGGCAGCTCTCGCACGGCCTGCACTGCACTGGTCCTCGATCGGGCAATCATCAAGATCCGTTGGACACATCTTCTGAACAGCCATGAGGTCGTGAGCGAGAAGCTGCTGTGGATGGGAGGAAGAAGCCCGTCAATGATTGATGGGCACATCTCGGTGGCCTCGCAGCTCTATTCCGGTGCCCTCGAGGCGCCCTAGCCAGCGTCGCAACTTTTCGACCATGTTCACCGTCTGATATCATTTATTCCGGCATTATCTTCTGTAGGTTCCTTCAAGCCTTGACACGCACGTTCGCTAGTCTACGTCTATCATGCGTTGCCAGCCTCACAGCCTATAGTTGCATTGTTTCGGGCCATCTGCGTCTTTGGTTGGATTGTCCGCTCTAACCCCTCACGATTGGCGTATTTCATTCTAGGTGAGGTGCTGTATGACGTCTCACCCCGTCCCGCGCTCGGCCTCACCGGGCGGTCGCGCGAGCCCCTATGGCTTCGAACGCCGACTGACACTGTCTTCGGGCAGCGCCTTAGAGATGCGAAGGTCCCATCAGTATCAGGAAGATATTCAGGTACTCATAATATCCTGTGAAACCAGCTACAGCACCGCATGCAAAGATGGCGAGCCTGGTGTTCATGTGGATACCAGCCTGACATCGCTTGCTTCTACGACGCCCATATAGGTATTATTACACAGATAAGCGGAGGCGCTTTCGCGGAGAGCGCTGCATGGAATGTACGGTCATGATCATCAGCCTGCTGCCTGCGCCGTGGTGAGAGCGATTCTGGCCACTCCGACTCTTGGTTTGCCATTTATACCTGGTCTGAGAGCAGACATCTACCGCCGCACGTCTCGCCTGTCGGTCGTATTGTGCGTGCGGACCTCTTACGTTGCAAGCATGACATGCGTGTCTTCGGCGTCGCAGCGAAGCACCCACCTCTCAGATATACTACCCGGTCTATGCTGCATTGTGTCGTTCTCCCTGCCTTTCATATGATCACCTACGCTCACACGATGCGCATGGCATATGAGCGTTAGACGTGTGCCTTTATTCCTACCCAGGCATATGACGTCCACATCTCGCGCCAGAGATGTGGTCTCTGCTCCGACGTCCATGCAGACACACACCAGCGCTCCTTCAATGACTTTCAAGGGTCTATTTCATACAAACTACTTGTTGATACATGTATAGTTCTGCTGACGAGCTTGTGGTATGATGCCAATATATCACTCGACGGTAACCGTGGGACCGGACGACGTCCCCGGAACGATCCATCGAGCGCTGTGAAGATGTGCAAGGAGTCATCGGGACAAGAAAAAAGGGACACCCATGAAACGGAAAAGGTGCCCCATATTATGCGGGTAGAATGGTTGTAGGATGGTATTTGACTCTTTCGAAAATGCGGAAGAGACTGATGACGAGGTTGAAGCAGTACATGAGAAGGCCGACGCCGACGAGACAGATCATCGCCAGCTGGTCGTCGCAGATGTAGTCTCCGACGGTGCCTTCGCTGCCAGTGACACCCGGGATTGTCAGACGAGGGAGCTCGCTGTACCATGCAATGCTAGAGAAGGAGGCGCAAGGGATCAAAGAGGTGAAGAAGTTGTCGAAAGAGAGTGCGAGCGCCGCAGACCATGCACAGATGAAGACGACCTCGATGAGGGTATATGCGAGCTTGCTGGATGTGTGCCAGAGGCCCACAGGTCGGCCGAAATACTCGACCTGAGCATTTTTCAGAAGTCTGTGAATGAGAGCGCATACAGCCGAGGTAGAGCACGCACGTATATGGCTATCATGACGTGAACCAGGGTAAGGCAAGCGAATATGATGATAATAGTCCTGAGTAAACTGTCACCAATAGTGTGCCTCGGGTGATCAACCGAACTCACGGAGAAGAACCGACAATACCCATGATGCCGTTATGGCGTTCAACTGTGCGTATGCGAATAGCGACGGCAAGCGCGGCGGTGGTCAACGCAATGTTAATGAAGCGGAACAGCTTGACTTGTGTGTTAGCACAAGTGGTTTCACTCAGTAAGCAATCGACTCACTAATGGAACATATGGATTGTATATCATGTATGCTCGGATTCTCTTCCGCCTTCTGGCCCATGAGTTGAGTTTCTCATTGTCGTCATGATGGACACCTGTCGGCGACGGCGATTCCACGAGCTCATCTCTGGAACGCTGTCCCCTGCTTGAGAAGTCTGGAGGCCTAGCTGTCCAGGGGGTGTCCCAACCCGGGGTAACATTCTGTGCCAGTGTGTGCGGCTTGCTGTGAGGGGGGATATCGACGTGCAGGGGGTCAGCAGCGAATCGCGGCTGCTCCGGAGGACAAGGGGTCTCTGGGTCATTCGCCTGGCCCGTCCCGGGACTGTCCTCTTGCGACCGCCGATGGTGCGTGACACCAAGCCATGGTATGGACAGCGAGCGGTCCCATTCACGCAAGCCTTTCCGCGAGGGCGCTCCAGAGAGTGGAGTGGTCTGCGAGAGATTTGGCCGGTGCCGTGTGAAAGCCCACCAGCGGGAAGGGCCTGGGTCTTCTGGTATGGAGGTGGAGTCGTAGGAGGTGATGTCGGACGGCCGCGGACCATTGTCGCTGGCTCTGAGCGTCGCAGGGTTGGAATCACGTTCGGTTGGGGATGGTGGTTCATCACGCGCCCAAGCTGATCAGTGAAACAGGCTGAATTCTAATGGCAAAGGGTCCGAGAATGGGACACACACGCACGAGGATAGGTGATCACGGTGCGGACGGTCGAGGGGGCTGCGCGAGAGCTCCGGACGCTGTGGGACTTGTCGAAACTGTTGACGGAGGCCGAGGACTGACCATCCGAGGTCATCGCAGGAGGAAAGTTGCAGACAGGAGAGCAAGGAGAATGAACAAAGGAGGGGCTGTCTCCTGCTGCTGCGAGAGAGCTCGATGGCTGCGTTATGAGAGGCAGCTGCAGCCGGGCCCATTGCACTGGCATGTGCCGGCCATCTGTTCTCCTCGGGTTCTCACGCAGCCCTTACGCGGGCCTTGCCTTTCACGTTCACCATGGACGATCTCGACGCCATTCCTTCTATTTCCTCTGGTGCAGTCGGCTCTCGCTTTGTCACTCAATCGGAAGTCGAGACTGCGAAAGCCCGCCGCGACGAGCAGTGGCGAGCGGCGTATGCTAGGTTGGTTTTCAAACCTGGGTCCCGTCCGTTTCTCATGCTGCGCTTCCAGACTTGGGCAGGAGCCACCGCCTCCTCCTGCAGAGGACGCCTTCGATGGCCGCAGCCTTGCGGAGGTGAGTCCGCAGTTTTTGGCTACCTACGTGCTGTGCTAAGACTGCCCGCCCAATCTCCAACCCCGTAGAAACTGGCTGCCAACAGAGTAAGCAGCAGCCCTTGCGAGCGGGGACGTGAGTCTCATGCGTTCTAGGCAGCCAAGCAAGAAGAGTGGGAGGAAAGGAATAAACTAGGTATGTAGTCCCGTGCCTTTGCGTTCGTTCAACACTGATACGACCATAGGCAACCAGTTCCGTGCACTTGAGGAAGATGAGGTACTCTTCTTAGACTCCATAATGGAAAAGCAACGAGAAGAAGAGCGTCTCCGCAAGGAGATGGATGGCGAGGAGCTCAAACACTTTCGAGAGTAGGTGTCTCCGCTCATGGCAGAATATTTGGTCGTCCTGAATCACTAATCAGGGCCGTCGCGGCTCGAGAGACCGCAGCAAGTAAACCTGCTGTGCCGACAGCCTCCCTTCCCGCACCCGCTGCCGTGAACACCGTAAAGGGCAAAGTACCAGCACCTCCATTAGGCAAGAAGGATGCCAAGAAGTCCCTGAAAGGTGTTTTGGTCAAGAAGAAACCAAAGGCTACCCCGACTGCTGCGCCGCCATCCACTAAGGAGAAAACCAAAACATCCGTGGCACCCGAGACCAAACGAAAAGATACAGAGGACAGCGATTTTGACGGGGAAGCGGAGCCTCAGGTGAAACGGCGGAGACTTTCCGAGGCAGATACGTGAATCCGTGTGGCAGTTGCTTCCTGTTTAGTTCTCTATGTTATATGACTTATTTCACGGGTTATTTCCAGAGGGCTCGGCGTTGTGCTGGTGATTTGCGCTAGTCGACCCTTGAAGCACGCACATAGGAGGCGGGCACCTTCTAACGCTGATACAAGACCTCAAATTATACACTCCCGCCATCTTCATCAATTTCACGCCCCAAACGTTTAGAGGCGGGTTGCGCTTGTGATCGAACATCACATCTATGCAATGCATGGCCCTTTAGTACAGCGCTTATGCGCAATCGATGAGCTTGCCGTGCAGCAGTGAAGTCTCCTCAGGGCCGTCTCAACGATATTGTCTCCTCGTGCCGGGTTCATCGGCAACGTAGGAGATATATAAGCCTTCTTGTCGGTTTCCTGATCGTCAGAGCCTCTAGTCCTCCAGTTGCTTAATCATGGCTCCTGTTACTCGCTTTGCCGCTTTCAAGTACAAATCTGGCACTACGGATGAGCAGAAACGCAAGATTTTGGACGGTCTGATCCAGCTTTACAAGAACAACGAACACATGATCAATTATGGACCAAGAGGTAAATACACTAGCAGCATCAGCGTACACGCGAGGGACTGTTGCCGCACTAATCTAGGGGGTCGCAACAATAACCCGGAAGGCCATGACAAGGGTTTCGATGTCGTTTTTACCGTTCAATTCAAGGTGTGTACACATCTGCATCGCAAGAGATTTCGGGATTATACAGACCTTGTGTGTAGTCGAGAGAGGCTCGTGATGAGTTCATTCCGGACGCAAAACATATTGCATACAAGGTGAGAACTGAGTCCTCGGCATATGTGCTATTGAGCTCACAGTGGCACGTGGCATACAGATGTCAATATTGGACATGGTCGAGGATGCGCTTGTCTATGACTTCGAGAAGAACGATTACGGGTACTAGTAGATCAAGAATCTGTCTGTTCCCTTTGCTTCGAGCTACGTGACCGATATAAGGCATTTCATGGTGGATGGTTGACGCAGACGTCCACGACTGAGGTGGTCAACTTCTCCGGCATCCAGGTATGTGTTTACGTGAAATGGTAAGCTTACAGCAATCCCAGAAACGATAGACCTCCCACGCAGATTGTAGTCTACGGCGAAAGTGGAGCAGCAGAGCACGGCAGCGGCACAGAACCTCGCCCAGCCATCGCTTTGTGGCTGGACCGTCTGTTATCATCCCCAGTGCCTCGGGTTCCTCGTCGAGTCGCATGAGTCCGCTACGCACATCCTCTTCCTGGTTGTCACCACTGAAGGGTCTGATGACGATGCGAATAATGATGAAATTGCCTGCTTCTCCGATGAGCATTTCCCCACTCCGCCCTTCTTGTAGATCCTTACTTGGTAGTGTAACGCATTTGCAGCCATCTTGCAGTGGCGCGGTCAGAAACTCCCCGAAGCTCCGGGGGATCTGATAACACACACAAATATTCCCCGGATGTCTTGTCGACGTAGGCGCACGCCACATACGTGACTGCCACACAAACTCCCTGTTCTGTAGTCGCTATGATGATGTCCAGTCGGCGCACGAGGCAGCCCGACAGCGACAGGTCCACGAAACCTGGTGCGGGGCTCCCGTGCACACATGAGAAGAATGCGACCGCATGCACTGTGTGCCCTGCCACTGTCATAGTAACGCACTGCGAAGAATGTTCGCCATCAACACTTCCTAACCTACATGCCTCTGCACTGCACCTCAAGGCCTCATCTGTCACACCTGCATGCTATGGCCGCCACCCACCGGTTGCTCGCTACATATGTGTCCACCACGTCAAAGAGCCCATGCAATGTGCTACCGATGATGTTCTCCACGAAGGATATTCTTGGAGTCCGACGTGTCCCTGCACGCACGTTGACCGTTGAGCGCAAACCGGCCGTCCTCAAGAATTTCCTGACTCCCGGGAAATGGCGTCATTCACATTACAGTTTATAGATTTCCCGCGTAGCATTTGACCGTGCTTGTAGTGAGTTCTGAGATCAGATTCAAGGTAGTACAACGGAAATTATCGTTTGCTGCGTGCAGGATTGAGATTATGTCCAACAGGTTGTCCGGAATAAAGATAAAGATACTACAGTAGCGAGGACTAAGCAATCGCAGTCGCAATTGCACACGAATAGCATCCGCCCAAATACTCTTCATCTTCTCGTTACGGGACTCGGAGTGGGCGTCCACCTCACGCGATTCAGGTCTTTGTCCTTCGGCTTGGCGTTCCCTTCCCAGCCTGCTATCCTACCCATGGCCTCAGCTCTCCGTGCCGCGGCTGTCCCCATGGTTGACCTGTCGAGAAGTCGTTTTGCCGCGGGAGTCAGCCCACCCTCTGCTCTCCTTGGGGTCCACGAAGGCGGTGCCATAGATCCCTTCGTTGCACTTCCGCCCACAGGCGTCCGTGATATGCCCGATATACCCAGTAGACCCGCTTTCGCGCGCAGGCTTTTCGACGCATTCGTCGAAAGCCTGTGCGATAGTCGCTCGCGGGGGGACGGCTCAGCAATGCGAAACGGTGTATTTGGGGTTGCCATGGAGGAGGACTCCATAGGGTCGTCTGACTGGGACAAGACGCGAGGCGTTCCAGTGAGCGTCCCCCATGTTACGAGCTGTTTGACTGCTTGTGGGCCGAGCTCCGAGGGGGTTGGTGATGGTATTGAGGGCACGAGCGAGAAGCTGCCTGTCGTAGGTGATTTTGGTCGGTCTGTGAGCTGCTCGTTAGTAAAGTAGCACTAAGAGTCAAGATGGGAAAGCTTACAGGGTGTACCGGCAATCGCTGCGTCAATTCGACTTCGAGTAGGGCTTGGAGGCGCTGATACAGGTCTTACTGAATCGTCTTGTTCAGGTAGCCGGGTGCTACCATGCTTGATTGTCTTGGGTGCTCCCTTGACCTCAGCCGCTCTTTTTGTCGCAGATGGATCATAAGGTGATACGTCTGCGTCTGGCGGAAACATTAGAGAATTTCGCGTCTACTCGTACTCGATCAGTGGATATGATATGTGGGTGAGGCATGCAAACGCACCTTGAACCTCCAGCCATCTACACCGGCAGCTCGAGTGTCCTTCTTGGGAGCCATCACATCAACTACATTTTCTTCCTCGTCTCCCAGAACCGTCAGCACGACCTCCTTGCCTTGTTCGTTGTGCTCTTCGTCGCCAGGCCCACTTGGTTTCTCCACCTGCATAGCTCCGTTCGAACTAGCAGAACCATCTGTTAACAGACCTGCGGGAGTAGGTTGCTCAATCCGGAACTTCTCCTTGACCCCTGTAGCTGTTGGAGCCTCAATGAGAAGCCTCTCCCTTCCCTCTAGCATCTTCCCCCGCTGTTCTTCGACCCTCTTCTGCGCATCCCACGCCCATGCCCACTTCTCTCTCCGCTTCCTGTTATCGTCGTCGAGAATCTGCGTAAAACTCGAGTTATCCTCCGAGGTATACTTAGACTGGAAGTGGTCAAGGCTCATGTCGGTCTCATAGCGGGTTCGCTTCACAGGAGGTTCTCCCCGGGGAGTATGTATGGGTGTGTCAAGGGGTCCTGCGCGGTACGGTGTTTGTGCAGGAGTCTCCCATGGCCGATCACGACGGGTCATCGGCGTAGTGAGCTCCTCAATACGGCGTACGGAAGCTTGAATGAGGGCTGGGTCGTTGGTGCGCAGGGCATCGAGGTAGCCATTGGTCGCATCGAGATGGACAAGAGAAGGGAAAAAGTCACGGGCTATGATATGTGACAGAGCTTCCGTGTACTCATCCTCTTCGAGGACGACTTGGCGATTAAGAGAGCGGGTCGGTTGTGAACTTGAGGACGCAGTCGGTGTCGACATGTGTAGTAGAATACAGTACTGGTAAACATATGTAGACGCCCATGGGAGATGTGGCGCTTGTTTAGCGGCACAACAGTTTCCCATACGCGTATTACATCAATGCCTCTGTTGGAACAACGGTGCGACGGCGCGGGGCGCGTTTGTCCACGGGCTTAGCGATGCCCGTAAGCCGTAAGGGACAATCGCGTGCGGTACCAGCCTCCTAAAACCAGCCCCACAATCGTGTTCTTCACTCCTACATATGAGAGGCCAACTTAGTGTTATATACGAAAAAATAAAATCACGTGATTGATCCGAAAGCGAGAGCACGTGAGAAGTCAGAATAGCCGAATAAGAGGAGGACGAATGCTACACAGGGAGGTCACGGTACTCAACACGGGCGGACTTTCTGTCACTCCACCCCAGGTTAATAATCGATGAGTCTGGGTGGAAAAGGTACGGGCGGACTTGAGCCCATCAGCACCTATCTCTGCCACAGCACCAAATTGACGGGCGGGCTTGAGCCCATCAGCGCACATCTCCGCCCCCACACGTCAGTGACATGAGCCCCGGGCGGAAATCATCACCAAAGCACGTGCCGCTCCTGGTCAGGTGCTAGCTCGCCACATAATGTGAATAATGCCTTTATATGGACATAATTATTGGTATTTGTGGAAAATAAAACAATTTATGTATTTGCCCTCGCAGCCCATTCTGCAATGCATGCAGTGTAGTATACAAGGACACTGTTCGTAATTACTTCATGCATGCATGTTCAGCATGCATGCAGCCTCCTGCTCTACTCACGAAAATTGCACCATCACTGGGCACACATGCCCACCACCCGCTCTGTTAGTTCAGCTCGCAGCCTGTGCATCAGGTCGCTGGACCTGTATTAGAAACACTCACTCATTAGCAACCACCTTCAATACACAATCACCATATATTAGGACTCACCAGTGCTTGCACCACCCAATCTTACCATGCTCATGTTAAATGCGGGGATGGGAGGAACAGCTATACAATAATATATTGGCTTCAGTGCGATCTCTATGAGCAACTGAAGCCAGTCTGCATATGCGATTCGAGTATTTTACCTAGCAGACCTGAACTGTATAGTGAACCAAATATGAAACAAACAAAGTTCTCACTGCGCCACCGGCGCATCACCACCAGACGTCTCGTATGTCCGGGCGCCAAGGCATCAGTGTACCTGATCGAACTCCAAGGCGTCCTGCGCCACAGCTTATACTTCAACAGCTCAGCCCCACCGCGCTGCCCTCTGCAACCAAACACACACTGTGCAGATGCATATTTGCGCAGGCCCTGTGACTCAAGATGTGTTAGTATATCATGGGGGCACATGAGTTGACAGGCTCTTGCACAACCGCGAGGTACTGGCACAAACCACCAGGCGACAGGTGTTGCAAACATGAACAGGGAGCAGAGAAAAATGACGACAGAGCACCAGTCATTGCTCTGTTGACCACATTTCTTTGTTCTTATTTGTGCCCCTCCACTCTTGGTCGCTAAGTCCTTTCGATCAAGCACATTTCATAGACTTAAACACGGATCACATGACCATGCTAAACTCAGCCTGGGGCGGATGGAAAGGTGGGTTCGGCCAGGATGGACTCCGAGACGGAGTGAGGCTCATCGATATCAATATGGACTGAGATTGGACATGGGCAGAGTGTAGCTCAAATCGGCATGCATCACATGACCTTGAAAGTCTCAGCCCAGGGTGGATAGAAGGGCCTGTTCAACAGGGGTGGATAGGAGGGCCCATTCAACAGGGGTAGAGTCTCAGGCAGAGCGAAACTCATTGATGGCAGTATAGACTGAGTTCAGATCGAGGCGGAGTCTTGCACAAAAAATTATTTAGGTTCTGATCTAAAGGAAGTGCACCAACCTCAGTCTATTTGAATGTCTGGCTGTGTATAGAGGGGCTGGCATAACTGGTCGCCAAGTCATCCCCGAGCGCTGAGGTTTCAGTTCCTAAATTCCCCGCTCCTAACCCTGACATAGGTTTTGATTTATTCCATTTGTGTGAGTGCAATAATCTCATTCAGATAGGCCACACTCTTTGCAGTCTCATGCACCCACGCCTGCAAAGGCGCACGGGTTGCCTGAGCCATATGAAGGGTATACATCATGGGACCTATGTATCCAGTGATATCATTGAGTACTGACCAGGAGGCCACATTGTCGCTGAGTAGCAGGGAGACCAGAAGTTCAGGTATGTTTCTTTCATGTTTTTTCAAGCATCGGAGAAATGCTTGTAGACTGTCCGAAGAGAGGCATTGTAACAAATTATATTCTGCAGGCTATGATCTATGTAACTTCTTCTAATCTAGACACGTAGTGTCATGTAAGAAGTTGAATAGTGGATTCGACTTCTCACTTTCAATTGCAGTTAACAGGCTGATCAGGGTGTGCCGAACTGCAGCTGGAATTGCTACTCCGCAATCCAGCCAAAATAAGACCTACGTCAGGGTTAGGAGCAGGGAATAGTTATTTAGATGCCAAAACCTTAGCACTCGGGGATGACTCAGCGACCAGTTGCACCAGCCCCTCTATAGTGTTCGTCCTCCTCTTATTCGGCTATCCTGACTTCTCACATGCTCTCGCTTTTGGATCAATCATGTGATTTTATTTTTTCGTATATAACACTAAGTTGGCCTCTCATATGTAGGAGTGATGAACATGATTGTGGGGCTGGTTTTAGGAGCCTGGTGTGGTACGTACATCACACAGGGTCATTTTATACTATGATACGGGCCTCCACAGGTGATACTGTCATAGCCATGTATGATCTACGCTAACTAGCGGTCAATCATTGTACATGGATCATGCTAGTTAGCGATCCAGGTGAGTTATACATGACACTACCTCGCACCCACATTGACCTGCATATCCGCTGTGTCGCTCATGTATGGCAGTGCCTTGCACCCTGCATTTAGTGCGTGCGTGCCATCATACATGGCAACACCGGGCCTGTGTATCTGTATCTACTGCTTCGCTCATACATGACGCCGCCTCGCGCCCGCATTCAGCATGAGCACGGCATCATGTATGGCAGGGCTGACCTTCGTATCAGCTGCCCCGCTCATGTATGGCAGTGCCTTTCACCCGGCATTCAGTGCATGTGCCGTCATACATAGCGGCACTGACCTTCATATCAGCTACCCCGCTCATACATGACACAGCCTTGCACCCGCATTTTCACGCATATATGATGATGTGTCGTGCTCCACATTCAGCGCATGTACACCGTCATATATGGCAGCATCTGACCTGTGTGTTAGCCCCCTTGCTCATGTATGATGGTGTACATGGCGGCATCAGTCCTGCATATCCGTATCCACAGCTTCGCTCATGTATGGCGGCACTTCACACCCTGCGTTCAGTGTGCATGCACCGTCATACATGGCGGCACCTGGCCTTAGTGTGAGTGCACCGTTAAATGCTGTCATATAAGCAGACATGCATATTATTTACTTGCATTTTTACCAGGCCTTAATTTTCAGTATCAATTGGAGTACTTGGAATGTACCTATGACATGCTATTGTACAAAAAAACAAAATACACTGCTTATTCAAGATTCATGCCTTCTGCAGTAAGCTCCAAGTCGATAGCTATGGTATTTGACAATGGCTCATGATGGGCCACCCACTGTGGTACATTGCGCCAGAGATGCCTGCATTGATCCCACATTGTGATACAGAGTTTGAAACATTTGTCTTTCCGTTCTATTCCTTGTATTACTAGCACCCATACTGGCGCCTGTCTTAGCACTCACCCGCAGGTTGAACATTATGTAGCTTACATAATGGGGTCCGTGCGCACTTCGTACCTGGTATCGTGCCACTACATTTCTTTCTTTACTAAACACGACCACACAGACACGATGGTCCATGTCGCGACTTAGGGTCAAGCGACTGGGGAAACACAGACAAAGGATGCTGGGGGTGTTCGACTGGGTCTTACCGAAGCGATGGTGAGCTTATGCTCAAACCTAAGGCTAGGGACAAGATAATATATTAGTGAAGTAAGAAAAGGAATACAAGGGATGCTTACTGACCTAGGGACAAGAGGTCGAAACTGAGGTCCCTAGGGCAGCAGAGGCCGGCTTTATATACAGGGGAAGTTTAGGGGAGGCTGTGCGCACTGGTCCGTGCACAGCTGGTCCGTGCACAGCATGCTGACGCGGCCCCGGGGGCCGGTGAGTCAGAGAGGCTGTGTCAGCGGAGCCCGAGCTGTGCCGTGCACTGCCACCCATCTAATCTAATCGTACAGTAGATAGTGATGCGTCCATATCAGGCATGTAGTACAGAGGTCGCGGGTTCGAGCCTGCGAAAGGGAAAAAATTAAAAAAACAGCTAGACGCCGTACCAACTCGTGACAGTCCGTGCGTAGCTGGTACTTGTATAAATAGTTGTACCATTAGTCGGTCGAACCCTAAGTTCGACCTGGTTATTCATTCAAGTCTCTGCTCCTCCTCGCTTGGGGTAGTGGTCATTCTCGACTTCCTCGCTCGATCTTCAGGACGACGTACTGTCCATAAGCCCTCGCTCATCGTCTACGAGTCAGGCATCGGTATAGGAGTATAGACCGTTGTATCAAAAGGTCGAACTTTCTAAGCTATGTTCCTAGTTTTACCTAGTCGAACATCTCATCCACCATTACGTCGAACAACACAGTCAACCCGGTTCCTTTGGGACTACCAGCCCTCGCAGGATCACCGCTCCTCCAGTACGACCGAGCAGACCGCTGCTTCGTCACCTCTACAAAAAGGGCTCCCATCTACCCTCGAGGCGGCACCTGGTGTCATGCAACCGGTCCAAACCCGCAGGTCGTTGCCCATCAAGAACTCATCAACTACTACCAGAGACACCCACCCGCTCACCCAGAAGATGTATTCACCATCCTATGGATCGATGTTGAACCTACACAAACAGCAGAAAGCGTGCAGTCACCCATCAACGAACAACCACTCGAACTCCCTGAAGTTCAGTACGTTCCCATCGAGATCCCAGACATCGAACTACCACCAGCTCCACCTGCACCAACCAACGCACCAGTTGAAGTCCCTATGGCAACATTCACTCAAGAAGACATTGATCAGCGCATCGCTATCGCCCTCGCAGCATACCAATCCCAGCAGTCAACGGCCAACCGACCCCTTCGCCTCGACATCCCCGCTCCTGAACCCTTCAGTGGAAAGGCAGAGGACCTCAGACGCTTCATCCAATGCGTCCTCTCCTACTTCGTCGCCACCAACAACACCCAACTCAGCGATGAAGCGAAGATCGCCTTCACTGTAGCGCTGATGAGGAAGGATCTGGGGAAGACATGGGCGGACGCGTACTACAAGAAGTCGGCAGGAGGAGTCCAGGTCTATTCCACATGGGCAAACTTTGTCGCCACCCTAGAAGAGGTGTTCCCTGAACACGGAACGCGAATCAAGGCACATCAAATCCTGATGAAACTGCCTGAACGACAGAGGGATAGGAAGACGGCACTCTCCCTCGGTAACTACGTCACCCGCTTCGAGCAGCTGGCATCGAAGGCTCAGCTCAAGGACGCCGAGGTCAATGGCACCAACCGCGTCGAGAACGACTACCACACTCTCCATGCCAACTTTGTCAAAGGACTCCCGAAGGAGCTGTACTTTGCTCTCGCAACAAGAGTCGCTAGGGATCGACCCAACACCATGAAGGCCTGGTACGACGAAGTACGAAACGCCAACGCAGCCAAGCAGGGGGCTCTCGTCGTCACAGACACCAGGGACTATGGCGAACCAATGGATATCGACGCCGCTGCCGTCGCATCAACCTTCGCCTCCACATCGGGAGGAAGGAAATGGGAACTAGGAGCCGTTCTCAATGAGGCCGATCGGAAGCTCCACAGGGACGGGAACCTGTGCTTCTACTGCCACATCAAGGGTCACAGTGCCAAGGACTGCCGCAAGAAAGCGGCCGCACGACAAGGGGGTGGGAGGCCGAACCAGGGAGGATCTGGGAAGGACGACTTCCGCGCCAGAATCAAGACACTCTCAGCTGACGAGAAGCGGGAGCTGTATGAAGAACTTACGATGGAGGATTTTTGAAGGGGCAGGGTGAGCCGACGCAACCACTGCCCGTATCCGTTTCACTGTCCCGTGTAATTCTAGTAGTCCGAAATGAACGCGCTCTGCACATTCCGATTACTGTGGGACGAAAAGACGTCGAGGCACGCGCTTTCATCGATAGTGGTGCAACAGGAATCTTCATCAGCCTGAGATTCGTCCGAGAGCATCAACTTCGGACAGAACCTCTTCCCCAACCCATCCCCGTCTTCAACATGGATGGAACTCCGAACAAAGAAGCACTCATCACGCGAAGAGCTCTCTTATCTTACAAAATAAGCGGAGAACCCCGATTTGTCAAAGCCTACGTCGCCAGCATCGGCAAGGAAGACATCATCTTCGGCCATACCTGGCTCAAGCTCGAAAACCCCAAGATAGACTGGAAAACCGGATGAGTTGAGCTAAACCACCGGTGGACGAAAGATGAGACCAGGGCCTGGAAGATGGACCTGTACCAAAGGCGAGTGGCTCAGCTAGAACTGAAGAAGGCCGTAACTACCCCACTCCCAGAACCAACGGAGGATGAATTTGTTGTCATCTCCACCTCGGAGCATGCAACCCTTCCCAAACGAAAGACTAGCAGCGCAGCAGGATATAACATCTCTGCTGCGCATCAACTTATCATCCCTGCCCGACGACGAGGCCTGGTCGGCACCGATCTTATCATGGCTATCCCCGAAGGACACTACGGAAGAATTGCACCTCGGTCCGGTCTAGCACTAAAGGAAATCGATGTCGCTGCAGGAGTAATCGACTCTGATTACCGAGCCGGTGACCGAGTTGCTCAGCTCATCCTTGAAAGGATAAGCACCCCATCAGTAACACTAACCGACCACACTGACAAAACAGAACGCGGGGAGGATGGGTTTGGGTCAACGGGTATTGCGTCCATCGAAGAACAAGCGGAGGACATTGATGACGATGAGTTCATCATTTCCTACTTATCAGGAACACCGATGATCACCAAGTACGAGAAACAGGAATCCCTAGCAGTAAGGGATGTTCCGCTCAAGGAACGACTCCCTGAACTCTCGTCCGGCTACAAATGACTCCACAACAGCATGATCTGGAAAATCCACCACAACATTAGGCAAGTCACAACATCCACCGAACTTGCGGCCTCGAATGCCCAAGGCAAGACAGAAAAAACGCTACCACAGATGATACCGTCCTACCTACACGATCTCCTCCCCGTCTTCGACAAAGGCACTGCTGCGCGACTTCCAGACCACACCGAATATGACCACGAAATCAACCTCAAGGAGGGCTTCGCGGACATGAAGCAACAGGTCTATCCGCTCAACCCACAGCAACGAAAGGAACTCGACAAGTTCCTCGAGGAGAACCTGAGTAAAGGGTACATTCGCCCTTCGAAATCCCCGTTGGCAAGTCCATTCTTCTTTGTTGGTAAAAAGGACGGTTCACTACGTCCCTGTCAAGACTACCGGCTACTCAACGAGAACACTGTCAAGGATCGATACCCGCTCCCGCTTATATCGGACCTCCTCGACAAGTTGAAGCATGCCAAGGTATTCACGAAGATGGACCTCCGTGCCGGATACAACAACGTCCGAATCAAGAAAGGGGACGAATGGAAGGCAGCGTTCATCGTACCCGGAACTGATGGCAAACCGCCGCAGCTGTACGAACCAACGGTGATGTTCTTTGGGCTGTGTAATTCCCCCGCTACGTTCCAGCGGATGATGAACACTATATTCGCAGACATGCTTCAAGAAGGCTGGCTTTGCATCTACATGGACGACATCCTGATCTTTTCCCAGGACAAGACAGAACACGAAGAACGAACACGACGTGTTATCGAACGACTTCGACAACACGACCTCTACCTCAAACCGGAGAAATGCGCCTTTGACGTCACTGAAGTCGAATTCCTCGGCATGATCATCCGCCCAGGAGAAATCGCAATGGACCCCGTCAAACTAGCTGGCATTGCAGATTGGCCGGTGCCGTCCAACCTCAGGCAAGTACGCGCCTTCGTTGGATTTGGAAACTTTTACCGCCGGTTTATCAAAGGCTTCTCGGACAAAGCGCAACCGCTGGTTGCTCTCACCCGGAAGGATGTCGCCTGGACCTGGGGATCGGACCAACAGAAAGCCTTCGAAACCCTCAAGAAGGCATTCCTAGAAGAACCGGTACTACGCATGCCGGATCCCGATCGACCCTTCGCTATCGAAACCGACGCTTCCAAGTTTGCCA